>NC_092467.1:18371065-19596481 GCF_047495875.1 Pithys albifrons albifrons | reverse complement strand
TTTGATATTTGTTTGTTATTAAGAATCATATCAATATCTGCCTTGAATTTTGACTGACTATTTAGCAAAATTCCATTTTATTTCCCTATAGAACAGAAAGGCTGATGAGAAATTGCTTAAAAGACTATCTCCTTCAGTAACCAATTCCAGACAGCTTGTATGACATTTCCCAGGGAATGCAAAGGAAAAACTGAGAAAGAGAATCATTTCACTTGGGGCCTCCCCTTCAAGCTATGAGCAAATGAATCCCTGTTTGTGGTTCTGCTGCAGGCTTGGAATGTGGTAAAGTTGTGGGATTAGCAGAAATCAGAGATTCCTGTCTCTGAAATGAAAACTTTACTTACCATATTCAGAAGAAGACGCAAGAAGTTATGAAAAATACCATTCTGTAATTTAAATCTGTCTGATGTATATCTAAATATATAGTTCTGGCCATTTTCAAAGAATGTCAGCAATGGGTATTTACCATGGGCACATCTGCAGAAGATTATGCAAAAACAAAACATCTTTCTTAACTGAAAAACAAACAAATAAAGTGTTATTATTGTCCTTTAGGTATATTTTTGCAATATATTAAATGAATGTAACACAATATTTATGAAGGCTCAATGTATATGTACACTTTTGGTATAGACAAAAAAATTAATTTAGTAATTAGTGTAGTAACACAGGCTTATGGAAGAAAAAATATTACTTTGGAAACTGTTTTCTGAAGGACAATCAGCAAGTCATTACTTTTAAACTTCCAGAAAGTACTGTTAATACCATATACAACCAAATACTGAATGGCATAAACGACACTACAGAGAACAAACAGTAGCAGAAAAAGCATCATTTACCAATTAGTCAGTCTACATAAAAGCATACACTGTGATATGGCAATTATAGAAGTACTTCTGGCATGCAAGAGGGATAAAACGAACTGAAAATGCAGCACTAGAAAGTATGAGAAAAACATTTTAATATGTACACCTCCAGAGAGTAAAATATACAGCAGAAGTATGTAATCAAACAGTTTCCTTGAGACAACATGCTGAACAGACCAAAGAAGAAAACCAGGAACTAGGATGTGTAATCTGACTATATAATAAACATAATAACTAGTGTATTTCAGATTTGCTGTTATTACATCTAATTTACTAGCCAGACTGTCTTTTCTCTAACACATTCAGTATGTGACACTACACTGGAAGTATGCAATACTGCAAATCTTTTTAATGGACTTCTCAGAAGTTTTTTTAGAAACCAGAAACAGGGAACTTGAGTTTTAATTGATGTAGCATAGGTGTCATATCTTTCTCACAGATTCAGGCACTGGTATGAAATTCAAGATGACATCTTGGTTGAGTTCAAACTCTGTACCACTAAAAATATTTCAGTCACAGAAGTCTTTTTTTTTTTCTGGATAACAGGGAATTTAATTTAAAAAATTAGTTTTAAAATCTTCCAAATATTTACAGCTAAGAGAAAACATGTTTTGGCCATGGCTTTCAGCAAGCTAAGCCATTTTGAGTTCTGCAGGCTTGGTATGTCATTGCAAAGACACATGAGATTTGATTATGTTGTCTTGTTGCATTCCTCAGCAGTTCATTGACAGACTGCAGGCTCTTGATCCAGTTTTTGTGCTTCTTTCTTAGTTTCCGTTGAAAAGCTCCAGAGCCAAAGAACTGTGGATATTGACAGCATTTATTTTCATGGGAACAAACCCTTCATTTTAACTGACTCTTGGCCCCTGGTTTGTGGGAGACACAGGGCAGGAAGAGCCAGCCCATCAGTCAGTGCCACACAATAGTTACATTATTCAGTTATGCCAGTATTTTGTTACATCTATTCTCAATACACAAAGTCAGACATGAAAAGTTGAGGGTGAACCCCCACATCTCAATTAAACCAGTAGTATAAGAAACTACTTTAGGTGAGGATTTTAAATTTTATTTAAAGCTTACTTTCATTCTGACTTTAAATGGCATCCATAGATGTCAACCCTCCAATATGCCTATTCAGGCTATTTTAAATATTTTTGAAGTTGCAGTCAGTTTACTGGCAATTAATTTTCAGATTCCTTCAGGTGAAGCCAGTGGGAATCATCTAAACATCCACACTGATCTCTGTCCAAGAGGCACCACCCTTAACAACTGTGATCACACATGTTCTCTTACCCTGTCCCATTTGACAGATATGAAATAAAAGCAACATATCTAGATTTCAAAATGAATTTCAACATAGTCAGAAAATAGAATCAAAATGTTGCATGAGCAAGGCACAGGTAAGACTATTTTAACCATGCCCCAAATGCAAGTATATTAAAATTTTAAGACACAATTTGCCCTAAGGTAATGTCTCAGAGGTTGTTCAACACAATTATGGGCTGATACCTTCCCTATGTTTCTTTTTCTTCCGGGGAATACAGCTGATAGCACCACATCTAGCTTATTTTTAAGATCATTCCAGAGGAAAATGAGCTGTATACCTCCCAAAGATCTTTCTGTCACAATATGTAGGAACAAAGAGAGCAAACTTCTCTAGTTTTCCCTTAGATTTTGAGATCATTAAATGAGTGTAGGATCTTCATACAACTTCCTCTATTGATTAGTAACAGGTTCTAAGGAGATTTCTCTTCAAAGGCACTTTCAGTTTTCCTACTGTGTCCAAGCTTTAATCAGAATCTTAGAATCTAAGAATATAAATGCTTCAATTAAGCCCCTGCTATATGGCCTTAACATGTGTCACCTTAGCTAAACAATATTATCACACTAATGCTGATCACACTAATGTTGGCATTTACACTTACACACCAGGATAATGGTCTGTATCTGTTACTACAGCCACCTACTTTTTAAAAACTAATTTTGTCAAAATAGATCTTAAATTTAAAAAATTCTTAATTTTACTGTACTTCTACATGCAATGTAGTCAATCAAGTTGTTTTTAGCTTCTTTTTTGGTATTCTGTCTTTCCCTTTTTTAAAAAATTGTAATAGTTAACACTATCATATCAATTTGAGACCTGCAGCCTTTTGCACCAGCATCCTGACAAAAGTTAATTTCACAAATAATGAAAAAGTACATGTGATCAAACACCATAATTAACTAAATTCATCACTGTGAAGAAATGTTTAAAAAAAGCCTTATAATCTCTGCCCATTCCAATGAAAAGCTTTCATTCATCTACAAGATGACGCTTGGCTATTATATGACTGCCATTCTCAACAAACCAAAGGCCTGTTAAATCTCATTTCTTAACAGTATGTTTTATAGAACTGGGATATTTGTCCTGTTTCACCAGCATCTTTAGTATCCTTCCACAACTAACATGTTCTGCTTGCTCTCCCTCTTAACTTCATGTTCCATTTTCACAATCCTTGAGCTTCAACAACACTTGTAAAAACAATTTAAAAAGTTACTGTAACACATGAAGTATGGCAAAACAACCTTCTAGGTCTTTCTCCCTGTAGTTACATCATCTAATCCCTTCCATAAAATTCCTCCCTTGCTCCTTCTTGAAAGCAGTTAAAATTCTTACCTACACTGTTGTACTTCAGACTGTTACACATCTGATTGTTAAAAACTTTCCACGTGCTTGTGGCTTGTTTATGTATGTTTGTTCTTCTGCCCATATCATATTCATCTTAAAAACCTCTTTTCTGTCCATAGCTTTATAGGTCTTTCCATGTGAGTATATTCCTATCTTCACCTCTACTGCTGGTTGATGATCAGCATTCAGCTTATTGTGTTACTAACTGCGACAGTGCACTGTTACACTTGCAGGAAGTCTCAGCAATTAGTCACTCATCAGTTAAACTGAGGCTTTTCATAGAGAAATCAAAAAGATACAGCAGATTCAAAGAGAGAAAGTTGTTTCACGCACAGTGCCAGAACTGACCCACAGAGGTAAGATCCAGACATACCAGTGAGAAATACTGTCCTTGCCCAGCAGTGGTAATACAACAAAGATGAAGAGAATTTGCTTCTTATTAGTCAAACTCCTTATAAATTTTCACCTCCTGTGTTCTGCAGTATTTTTAACTGCACATTGGCACAATATTAAGTTCAAACTCCAAAAAAGCCCAAAGTGTATTTTTTCCAAAGACAAAAACCAGCAGACAACTTTCAAAGTGCATTACTACTTAGCTTAAAGTGTCTGTCCATGTTCATTCTGTGTGTATTGGATTTGGGGTTTTTCCCAAATTTTTTTAGAAGATAGATGACAATTTCAGATCTTAAGATGCCAACATTAATGTTTAAGAGAGACATGGGCCACAGTATTCTGCCAGAGTTCATTATTACTGCAGAAATCTTTTTTCTTAAGAAAATTATTTTAATTTTCAAAGATGATCAGAATACCAAAACTGATTCCCAGTTGTGCCCTTGGACAACTCTGAACACATCTAAGTTTGAGTAATGAATGGGACTGGAAGTCCAACTGTAAGTTACCTCCAGAAATTGTTTAGAAGTCTTTTCTGACTTCTTAGCCAAGTTTTAAACTCATTAATAGATATTAAATTAATAAGCAGGGTGAGAAATTACAACTGGGAAGCAGTTCTGAAACTATCTAGTCTTGGTAATATTCACTCCTTCTGCCAGAAGTTTGGGGCTCAATGTGTCTTCTTACAATGTCAGTTTAACTAAGCAAACCATCCAATTCATTCAGCTAGGATACAACATCTGCTTTTGTTTATTTGGGAAGATAGAAGAGTCTCTTATATGGCTTCTCCAACTCTTCCCTATACAGACTATGACTACACTCTTACTACATGAGTTAGATCTGAACATCTGAATGCAGGCACTCTGAATATATTTGAATCCATCACAGAGAAAATGGCTTGGAATTGTGAATTCAATTGGGTAAATCACTGTTTTCTCTCTGACATATTTGCATTAGCAATTATTTCACAGTACCCACCATAATCTGGGTTCTTATCCTTCTGCTCTCCGTCTATTATGGCATTACAAATGCAAAAAAGCACAGTTAAAGATTTTGAAGATTAAAATATGTAGCACCCACTGATGGGAATTAAATCCACTTAAGAAATCACCATATGTGTATGTACAGATATAGATATATATAGATATATATATATATATATATATATACATATACATATATATGTGTGTAAGTATGTGCATATGTGTGGAGAGAGATAAATGTTTATCCATGTGTCTCTGTGTGTGTATGTATATTGCCAAGTATAAATACTGAGCTGGGAGGTCGTACATCTCAGACCTCTTCTACTTTAGCCAGTGTAAAGATAGCATTTGAAATACTTAGTGCTTTGCAAGTCCTGACAAATAACAAGAAAGCATGTTTTCTTCCTGCTTCATTAGAGACACTAGTAGTTAATGTTTATAGAATATCAATAATGCAGTTTGCAGTTCTGCATAATTAAAGACACCCTATGTTAATAAAATAACTTGGAAAGAGATGCAAAACACAAGACATAAATTCTCTGATGCCTTTGGCCTAATCTTAGACAAGTGTAATTACAATGATGTCGCTGTATTGCACCCTACAAAAATATTTTTTGTCACTTAAACCTATCAAAGTGTACACCCATTTATGGCATTTGTGAAGAAGAGCAAACAATATAATGGCCCACAAGTGGATACTTACAGTTTATGGATTACTATAATACACATTTGCTGTAGAAGCTCATGAAAACAGAGGAAGCTTTCTGACAGAAGAGCTGCAATTCCTTATTTTAAGGATCTTCTGATAAATGAAAGAGGCCAGTCTGCTGTTACTACAGAGAACAATTTAATGTAGCTTTCTGGATCAAGAATTTAATTATAGTTGGGCAGCCCAGTGTTGGCTTGGGGTGTTTTGGAGGTAGGGAGGAAAAACATGAGAACAGAGATGGTTTCTGCTTTGACCCCCTTTCTACTTCTCTTAAAATGAAGGGAAAAATTCTTCACTAATAGTGAATCTGAAAGCCAGTACTTATGGGCTATACTTTGTTCACATAGACCTCAGTCTACAGCCTCAGCAAGTCACCAAAAAATAATCAAACGTCACCAAGAAAGTGGAAGGTGCTTCTAGCGGGAGGTATCCCTGCTCATGTCAGGGGGTTGGAATTAGGTAATCCTTCAGGCCCTTTCCAACCCCAACCATTCTACAATTCTATAAAGTGCCCAGATCCAAGTCACTCAAAGCAGTATGATGAGAATAGTAAGCAAAGGTAAATACTGTAACAATGTCATAATCTCTCACATGCACTACCATCAAGAGGTAAATAATGTCAAAATAAAGACAAGTGAGATGAAGAAAGTCACTATGAAAATGGCAGTAGAAATTAGGAATAAAATCATGAACAAAAAATAAGTGATTCTTTTTTACTCATGTGTAATTGAAACAAATTTACTGAGGAACTAAATAAAAAGGCTGCCTTTTGATAACTTCCTCTCATAACCCTCAAATTGTACAGTAAGTTGTCTGTACAGGCCCACGTTCCTATAAATTACAACCACATTGTCACTTTCCTAATTTCCTCTTACTTTTTGATATACTCTATTACACTTGTACTGAGTTAGCCTTGACCCTACAACTGAACTCTTACATCTACCTGCTCAGTGCCTTTGCAGGCTCTAAGCCCCAGGCCATGTGATCTTGAGATAACCCCCAAGCCTCCAGGACTCCTGTGAGCTTTGCCACGAGGGCCTCTCTGTGACGGGGCCATTTGGGCAGCGCTGCAGAGTGCACAGAGTAACACTGACTGAGCCCCATGGGATGGCAGAGTGTGTTCAACATGAGCTTACCCATCAAAGTGAGGCCACAGAAAACTAGTCTGAGTTTGTTCTGGGTTTTTTTGTCTGAACAACCTGTCATGCTTCAAACTCATTAATCCACAAAATTAAAATCTTGTGATAACATAAGGGTAGATATAAAAAATTCAGTTCATAAATTCTGGGGGAATTTTCGCCCTTGCAAGACTCAAGGATTTAAAACAAACCCTTAACAAGATATGTTTTGATATTTGCCAAGCACAAAGCTTGAGAGCTGCTAACCCAGACAGAGATATCAGCCACCTCTCAGGACTTGAGTGAAAGCACATGGAAAAGATTTTTAGCCAATTAAAAGTGATATATATGTGCACGTGGACAAAAAATATAAAGAGTTAAGCCTTCTGTTAAGGGGGTTCCCTAGGGCTTGTTTGCTTGGGCTCCTTGGGCTCCTGAGTCTTCTGGAATTCTTAGGTCTCTGAGTTTGCTTGTAGTTATTTAGTTGTTAATAAAGTAGTATTTGCCAGCAATTGGAATAGGCCTCTTAATACAGACTGTCACATGCTTCCATGTTCACAGAGTACCTGTGGGAAACATAATTATTCCCCAACACACACTTGCTAAAAATTATTTGCTCACTTGAAGTTTCAATTGAGTGAAATGATATCATGTCATGGAAATGTAATATATTAAAAGAAGGCATTCCTCCTCTTCATTATATATATCTATATCAAAATCAAGTTTTGGCAGCACTAGAAGAACTCCTGAAATTATAATATTATATAATTTATCATATTATAATTTAGTGCTTCAGGATTTTAACTCTATTACATCTCTAAGTAGGGTTTTTCCATAGTGAAGCTCATTCACATGAAACACACAGTGCTAGGGAACATATCTCTTCCTGACATTAGAATTGCTAGTAGCAGTGATGCTAAAAGTGAAATCAAGGAGAATTGCATTCTTGACAGGCAGGAGAAGTGAGCTTCTGAATGTTTGAGCAGCCCTATTTTCACTCAAAGCATCTATGTTAATGTAGCAAAGGATTAGGAAGTTACTTTTCCTGAAATTAAAGTGAGAAAGAGACAGTCTAAAGTAGCCTATATCAGTTTGATTCTAAGCTATCATATCAGCTTTTTCTGTTGATTGAAGAGAAAGTTCAGATTTAGATCAACTGAACTGTGTACACTGCACTAAACAGAATGTGGTGCCTATATGGAAATGCATACAGTAGCATGTAACAATCCGTGGGAATGTTTCTATTACTATGGTGGTCTTTGAATCCCTCCCTCAAAGTCTCACGCAACTCATATAATAGTCTATCCTGAATCTATCGGGATAAAAATGCAGACTTAGAATTCTAACCTAGGGTTTTCTCAAGGGTGAGTCCCTCTTGTTATTTAAGCATTCCATTACCTGAAATCTTAGCCCTATGCTGATCTAAATAATCAGTGTGGCATTGTTTGGAGTTCTGTCACTATCCTGTGTGATTCTTTGCCAATTCTTGTTCTTTTCCATGCATGGCATGACAGGCTGATGAAGAAAGGCTTGTACACTGGGAAAAGATTTTAATTAATTGCAAGATTAAAGTATTGTCATGAAACAGATGAATAGTTCTCATGAGTCCTCACTAGGCTTCCAAAGCAGCAGTGTCAAGCAGAAGCTTTCGAATCTTCAGTACTGCTGCTCAATTTCCCAGCAAACATGACCCAGCAGCACATCCTACTTTACTGTTACCAGCCAGTATCCTGGAAAAACTACCATACAGGCTGTAAACAGAATCATAACTTCAACTCTTTTTCCATGTATTGTGATAAGAAACAATACAGTATTTTTCATTCAAAGGTATAGTACACTTAAGAAACACAAATTTGGATACAGCCAGTATCCAGACAACATCTTGTATTACAGTAAGCTTCCTTTACCTACATTAGAGTAATTCCGAGAAAAGCTTTTTTTGGATTTACACTCTGTTCCTAGATATATGCCCTCTTCTTTCACATATGAATTTTTAAGAATTTTTTTTTTTAAATCCACCTATTTTATGTGTTTTATTGCTGGATGCATAACTCAGTTGGATGGCAAAGGGAGAGAGAAGAACACTTATTCCAAAGAAACTGGAATAATTACATCAACTGTTTGACAGAAGATGTTGATGAGAAGTAGAAGGTCCTGCAGATGGATTTTTGGTATTTTTTATCAGGAGGGTGGGGAAGGTTGTATCAGCACCTTTCTTGAATATTTTGAGCACAAGGAGAATTATACTAAATTACTAGCAAACAGTTCATCATTTCTTCCCTACCACAGATAAGCTTAACAAAATTAATGATACCAATAGAACCTATATTTCATTTTCTTTTAATTATCTCTAAAAATATCAGTGAAGCTCTTTGGTTGGCTGCTTCTGCTAAATCCATCAGCTGTGAAATAGTTAATGTTTTCGTTGGGCTTCCTCAGAGGCAGCACCCACTATGAAGGAGGCAGCACACAGTATCATTTTCGTGAAGCTACTGTTTCAAGCTGTCTGCAGATGCAGACAAAAATCAAGGCAACTGCCTGGTTCAGTTGACTTTTTGAAGGTTATCTTTGTAACCATAAGGAGTAGAAGTTTAATTACTCCTACAATGAAAGCTCAGATTCTGAAGCACTATTATATGGCACATTCTAAATGCACTGTAATTGTATAGCAATTTAGGTGACTGCATAATCACATTATATATTGGCCCCTTACAAGATTCTAAATGTGTATCTAAGGTTGCAAAAAAAAAAAAGGGTGGTGCCTTTACATGTAGGTGTGCCCCCTCCCCACACATTGAAACAGCAAAGGACCACAGAGCTGAATGAGTGCATTTTGCAGTGCATAAATAAAAGTATGCAAAGCTAACCTTGTAAATCAGGACATCTCTGTATTTTAATGGGAATGCTAAAACTTTCTATGATTGCAGCACTTTCTACGGTATTTAACAGAAACTACTTCTGAGACTCATTCTTTGGAAACCTGCAAGGCTCAAGAGGACTCTTCAGCTGTTCATGACAATTGTGCAATTAATTCAAATCCTCTTCTCAAAATAAAACATCTTCTGCATGTTTCCTAGCTGCTGAGTTTCCAAAGTATACTAGAAGACTTTCCCCAGCCTGTCTGCCGGACCCTCAGACCCTCAGGGAATTTTTCTCATGTCTTCCTGTGAAGACCTTTAGGTGCCAAGCAACAGTCTAATATCAGTCAGGCACTAAGAAACAGACCCCACTTCAGCAAACTGTGCATATGTTCTCTCCCAGCCTTCCCCAGGAGCAGTGACACATATCCTAGGCATTGAGAAAACTACTACCATGTACAATCTCTGTGGCTGACCATAGCAGTAGTATAATCAAATAGTATATACCATTGTGAAGTCAACTAGAGTTTTCCACAGTCCTCAGGTGACTGAAATTTACTCTGTGATGGGAGTTGAAGCACAGTAAGTGGGGATAATTCAGAAATTCCATCCAAAACTGTATCTCTTATCCAAGCTGCATTCATTCAAAAGCTAAATTCTCTGGAGCCAGTTTGAGATCCTATGCCTACATAGCACTTCATGTATTTCTTCACAAGCACAATACTACCAGTAGATTCACTGTAGGAAAGAGGCAGATACTGCTTTCCAATCAGCAAAAAATACAGTTTATTCAAAATTCTGAGATGTTCCTAATGCTCTTGGTAGAAGTGGAAACAGTATTGACTCTGAAAGCCATCACCTCATATTCCCTTTGCGTCAATCTAGATGTTCCATTAGGAATTAGGCCTGCTGCTAACAAGCCGTACCTCCTGAGCGTGCTAAATTGATTACCAGGATCAGACACAGATTTCTCAAAGAAGCCCATGATCATTCCTCTTCTTTCTCTTCAATTTTTTTTAATAAAATTAATACCCATAGTACATCATGATTTTAAAAACCCTAAAAGAAGATGAAACAGCTTTGTCTTAAGTTGAAATAGAAGAAAGTGTGGGGCAAGGGATGCTAGTTCTTTTAATTCTTATATGCGCTGTTTTGCTGCATGCACAGTAGGCTCAGCCGTGGACTTTTTTATGCAGCCGTCACAAAACTACCACATTCATTTACAATACTTTAGTAAGCAGTAACTTTCGGATTATTCTTTTAACTAACCAAATTATAAAATACATTAAATTTGCAAGCTACTATACTAAACTGGATACCAATCTCCTTCTTAAAATGTATATATTTTAAACTTTACCTTTTCATTTAGTCATAAAAATAAATACCTATAGAGATAGTGATGCAAACTGTACTTTGCTAAAACACTGTGCAAAGTTCAACGCTCTTAAACTGTATTAAATGTTTAACTTGAGTGAATTGTTACACAGACTTAAAAAATACAGTTTTATGTAAAACTGAATTGATGTTAAAATTTTTGCAAGTTGCCACCTCTTGGCTGGACTTTGACTGATTCTTTCGTTCTGTTACAATGTTAGCAAAACAATATAATAGCACAAGAAAGTCATGTAAAAGACTGAGAGGAAGAAGATCAAAGGAGGCTCATATGTAAGATAAGATGGAAGATGTCTAAAGTTTTGTGAGCTCTGATCATTCACCAGCATTCATAAATCTTTTAACAATTTTTCAGCTCTTTTTGATTTTGTGTATTCCATTAATTTGAACAAAATATGTTCTTCATAGGCATTAGGAGGGCACAGGAGTACTGAGCCTGAAGCAAGTTCTGGGCAAGGAATATTTCCCCAGCATGCTCAGTGTACAGGTGTAGAACAACCACTTCCTGGTGAAGTCATTATGCTACTTTGTTTGATCTTCAGCTTTGTTACACATGTAATAGAATACAAGAATTAAATACTGACCTGCATTTCAGAGAGAACAATTTTTATGTTATGGTCAAAGGTGGGCTTTAATAAATAAACAAGGGGTAAAAATAATTGACCATAAAAATATTTGACCAGCTATGGTATTAGTATTATTCAATGTCCTTGTAGATACAACAGTCCTTTTGTAGGGTTTACTCTGTGATTTTGGTCTCCTTCAGACATTCCTTTTGCTTTCCTTCAGACCTTCCATTTCAGTTACCCTAAACATTCCACTGACTCTGGGGCTCAAATTTCAATTATTTCTGTCCACTTTTACTGCATATTTGTTCACCACCTTCCGCATCTCTGGTTCAAGAGACTAGATTTCTCAGCCAAGAGCAGAACTTGTTGAACTTCTATATCTAAGTAAGAACTGATAATTTACAATTTCATATTGATATTCCTGTAAGTACTGTATGGAAGTTCTGTGCAATGTTAGTCATGGCCTTTAAAAGAGTCCTTTATGGTAAAATTCTGTAAGCTGCTCAGGGCCTCCTGCAAAATGCTAAATGTCTTCACAATATTTTGAGTGGAGACATTCTTTCTTATTCCTGTTTGTGTATCATCACAGAGAAAGGCTCCTTTTCAGGAGGACAGGGCACACCTCTTTTATTCATAGATTGCCCTGTTAATGAGGTATGATTTTATTCCTCATTGAATGAGAAAAATTCTGGACACTAGTTCTTATACATCATGGAATTGAACACAGCAGTTTCTCAGACTATGGTTCATTACCATCAATGGCTCACAGGACAATGGAAATGTTATTGGGAAAAGCAATAAAAATCACAAGATTTCAGCTTAACAGAATCCTTTCAATAATTTTATTTAACATAAAATCACTAAATTTGTGTTAAAAAAAATTCAACACCAACTCAAAAAAACCCAAATGCTGCTGACTTCTAAGCAGACTTAGATTATGGAATTTCTTCAGCATGGGTGTGGAAGTAAGTATTGTTTTTTGCCCTTCCACCTTAGAATAACTAAACCCTAATGGCACTAAGAACAGGTGGCAGAATGTACTGCTAATGGGAATGAGGAAATTCAGAATGCATGCTCTCTAGCAAAAATAAGTTAATGCCTAAAGTTCTGCCTTTGGGGGAAAACTCCATACACCTGAAAAAAGGGACAAGTAAATACCCCGGACAGGCTTCAAACAGATCATCTCTGTGTTTTAGAGGTGTAGCTGCATCTTCACTCTGGTCTTATTCTACTGGCAGAAAGGCAGAGGACACCTGTTACTTATTTTCTTTGCCCTGTAAAATCCCATGTATTAGAACTCCACATGTCAGGAATTGGAGCAGGTAAAAAAAATTACTAGGGATAATCTAGGATTCTCAGGTGATATACTGGTCATTGCAGTGGGTGGCAGTCTAATCCAGGAGAACTTGTTTTGCACTTCTGCAGAGTGGAACCTTAGATATCGATGTTTAAAGACCATAATGATAAAGTATGATCTGATCATACCACGCAAATTCCTTGTATGCACTAACATACATACAAAGAAAACTGAAACAGCAGGATGTGCTGGAGAAGACTCAACTTTAATTACAATGAATGTAATACATGGGAATCCTAAATTACTACATTATTACAAACTTTAACACAACCGGCTATCTGACTACATAGCCTTCACACTGATGACTTTTAAGCCTTCAAGGAAACAATAAAACCCATTTCCAGAAAATTGTTAGAAAGTAGTTTTTAAAAAAAATCTGGAAATGGCCTACTTATTTTAAGTAGAACATGAAATTATACAGGCTTAAGGGCTTGAATTATGGCTAAGACACTCTTCTCAAATTACTTCAGAGGGAGATTCTCTGATAAGCATCTCCTCAATTCCTGTACGTGTTAGAACTGCTACCTAACAAGGTTTCATAAGGGTATGCGACAGTGAACGCAATAGTAGCAGTTCAGATGGTTCAATTACGGCAAGATGATGGGAATGGAGAGGCAGCAGTAGCAGTGGCAGAAAAATCCCTGGAAAATCTTTTGAAGGCAAGAGAGGTAGATATCGTTTAGCCTTTGAGAGGAATGTATACCACTCTTAGAGATCTAATGAAAGCACCAATTACTTAAAAGAGAGAAAAGACCAACAAAACCAATTACCTATGCAGTAACAGGGTGGAATTGATGTTGCTCTTTTCCACCTACCAATGCAGGCTCTTATCAGCACTAATGTCTGAACATTTGAAGAATATGATCTCTTCTGATACCCATCGGGAATAGGAGATGAAGGAAAGTTGCCTTTGGAGGTGAGATGATCACCTTATCTTAGAATATCCAGTAGCAGCCATGGTCTTAGAAGGTAAATCAAGAACATTAGGCCCTGCTATTGAAACGGTTTCGTTCAGGCAGAAGCTCTGCTGATAAGATTGGCAATATCTTGTCTGGTCTTTCTCAGCAACCTGGAAATTTGAGGAACTGATATCAGCATGTAAAAGAGCCAAAGGCCAGTGAATAAAGAAAACTCCTGCCAATGCTTCTGTGCCTTGAAGGGAAATTCAAGGCAGCAAAAACATAGGAAAATAAGATATACTGCAACCTAGTGTGAAGTGTTGCAGTTTCTCACTTTTTCCTTGAACTCTACCAGGTACCTCCCCTTTAAATAGGGGCTTTACCTTTTGTATTTCAGCTTGAAGGCAAAAGAAGAGTTAAAGATCAGAAGGAATGTCTTTTATAACTGCTACAGTAGCTTTCCCTACATAAGCCAAGCATACTGCTCAACACCTGCAGGACCCCAGAGATCAAAAGGCAGAAACCCACACTACCTCTGACAATTCATGAACAAAATAATTACAGGCTTTCTGTATAAACAGCTACACTGGACCTCTTTTACAACAGGGTAGGGTTTTTGAAAGGACTTCCTAAAACTAAACTTACAGTCAAGGTAATAGCATTCAGGAATGTTTTCTAAGTAATGACTTTTAATTCCCTGCAAATTAAGAATGGAAAGATTTACCGTGTTTCCAATTTAAACTTCCATTTTTGCAAATAGTTACTTACAAGTTTAATTATTGTAAATTCCATATCACGCAGTCTGTGGATGTTTGTAGTAAGTAAAACATGCCACCACCCAGAAATAAAGCTTCAGTGCTTACCTGAGTTTGCTTTGTATAAAACTCCTTTTTTTCTGCATTAACATGAGGAGATTTTTTATTACTTAGAAGGTCAGCAAATACACAGGATACCCTGTCCAGTGACACTGATCAACACAAACATACCTTTCTCTGAAGATACAGAATTGCCTTGTAACATGTCTCATTTACCAGTGCTCAGTGAACCAGAAACATGGGTTTGTTAAGTGATGGGTATTGACAGCTGTACAAATACCCACGCCGGTGCTGTTCAGAACAGCCCCACACCCACTGGCATTAGTCACTCGCAGAGCACACTCCAGAAACAGCCCCTCACCTCTTCCCTCAGTCAGCTGTAAATCATGTCATTAAACAAGTGCTTCCACAGACAGTGATCTGTCATGATCCTGTGAAGATACCAGTTATAATGTGGGCACTTAATCTGTCAGAGCTTGTGCTGATGCATTTGAGAGTGAGGATCACCATGTTTAGCTGCCCATAAGTACTCACTGACAGAAGTTAAATGGTAACATGAATTAATTCCTTCATCATGTGGATATATGAGACCAAAACAGGGATTATTTGGAAAAAAACAGAGGGTTGTTCTCAAACTCATTTTTCTCCTTCACCATGAAGCCTACTTAGTTTCTTTTAAAATTATAACTCCATCATTTCAAGTGTTCAGATTAGATTAATTATTTTATCACTGTAAGCAATACAAATCCTCTAAAAGGAGTAATTTTCAGGACTTATTTTTGTAACATTATATGCAGGTTTACAACTGACAAATCAGATCTTTTTCATGCATAAATTTAGTGGTATGAGGGCATTAGACAATTCCCTTGAAATAAAGAAACCTCTGCCAGCAGTAATATTTCAGAGGCTTTTTTAGTAATGTCATACTCCTGCCTCTCAGGTCCTAATGAAGAGGGGAAGGAAACTTGTCAAAAGCCTGAGTTCAGATGAAACTCCCATTTAGATGGGACCACCCAAGGAATGGATTGCAGAAACATCATTAAAGGCTCCTTGATTCTCATCTCCTGCTACCCAATTAACTTCAATTTTGTCAAGTCCACTAATTTCAGTTAAAAAAATAAATTAAATACCAGAATAAACCTAAAATACATCTGTTCTATAATACAATCTTATTGTATCAGGAAAATTAAAAATTATGTTAGGTTACAGTGTACCCACTGATACTATTTTTACTATTGTTATACTTTAAACTGTGCTCTGAACACCAGACTTTCTGCTCTGAAACGTGTAGAGCTGTTTTTTATCATGAAGCCTTTTGAAAGATAAATAACTCATAATATTTCAATTTATAAGCACTGCTATACAGACTGAAATAAGAGGCAGAAAAGTTCCATTCAAATCATATTTGGTATAATGCGTAATTCTGTTCTACAAGCCACTACAAGATGAAAGAAAGGATGTGTGCCAAGTATAAAAGGAAATCAGAACAGGGGGGGATATAAGAAATATTTAGTGGTATTGAATAATTTTAATTTTCAGAATCCTAGATCCATAAAATCTTATGTTCTGTGCAATTAAGTTGTAAATCACAGGATCACAGGATCTCTGGAGATCCTCTAGTCCAAAGTCCAAATATCGTATAGTCACTACAGACTAAGGGATCCTGCTGGGATTAATCAATACAGCATATTCCTATCAAATAACACTAAAAAATATACTAAGAATTATTATCAAATTATTATGTATAAATAAGTTTACCATAAAACTAAAGTGAAAATACACATTACAAACAGATGTTATATGTCATGCTCACTAAAACTGTGATTACTGGAGAGTCTATTTTCCATACAGAACAATTAAGCCTCATTTTAAAATACACATTTTTAATTTTGAGGCACAGTAAATTAGTTCTATAGAAACACTGAAAAAATGTTTTTTCAGACATTCCTCAGGCAAAATATGAACATGTATTTTTAAGTGTGTTGCTAAAAGTTCTCATTCAATTAATTTGGGCAAGGATATAATCATTGCAAAGTCAGGATTATCCTTCCCTACAAAATTCCTGCTAATTCTTCGTAAAGTCATTTGAACATCTTTTAACTTCCATTTTCATTTTAAAGGATAACTTTTCCCGCTCATTGAAATGTTTCAATAGATCTAAAGTATATTTTCTAAGAAGGAAAAGTATTTTCCCTCAATATTAAATCTGGGATGGACAAAAAGTTAAGGGGACCACAAGCAAACTTATTTCAAAGCTCTTAATTTAGCTATGTAATGAAAAAATAACCATTTCTGCTATTTAAATTGGGAGGCTTAGTTACTGATTTAAACAAGTTTTTAGTTCCTATATGGTTAAGTAATTCAGTGCAGGAGCTTTTTCAACTCATATTTTTAATCTCATTGTGTTCTATCAAAGCAACCCAAACTGAGAGAAGATAAAAGATCAAAATTTATTTTTCAGGTTCTAATTCCAGGGATTTTCCAGATGTCAACCTCAGCTCACTCCCCCATGCAAAGGTCAAAAAACTGTTTCTAATAGTTGTGTGGTCTTTTTTTTTTTAGAAATGTTACAAATAATTTAAGCACATACTACATGACTTTTACATTAACTCATCCCTCAGAGTGAACTGGAGGTGCAGTCTTCACCTTTTGGAACATCTCAGAGTATTTTTCAACCTTCTCTGCTGGAGCAGGAAGGATGGCACACACTGTGGCACAGATTCACACAGGCCAACATCAGCCTCAGGGAAAGTGAAACATCTACTCTAAGCAAGTCACTTATGTCTACTCTGTGAAAAAATGGAAAAACCAAGTGCCTTTGGAGGAGCAGGCAGGCGATAACAAAACATCAGTAGAAGAACCCTCTGAACCTGTCTTCCTCTCTCCATTGATCACAAAAGGTGCCTTGGTGGCAAACGTGGATTAACTGCTGCCTTTTGATGGGTAAAGACAGGTAGGGTGAACCTAACCCTGAGTGTCTGAATCAAATCCAGCAAGGATGTCAGTGGAATTTGGAAAGGTAACTGCAGAAGTTAAAATGCAACTTCAAAGCAGTTGGCATTCTCCTCAAACTTGCATAAAATGTTTCTGCTTTTTTCATTCTGCCCATCCACAAATCAATAGTTATAATACATTTTAAAATATTTTAATAAATATTTCCAAAGCTGCATGGTTTTTCTTATGTAGAATCAAAGACATTTCACCATTAGAAAAGTTCAGCTACATCATAATTGCCGTGGCCATAGATTTCTTTTCAACAAACAGGCCTTTGCCTTGTGTGAATCACTGGCACAGTGTACTTGAAATCTGCAACAAGCATCCACACATGCTATTGATTTAGATAAAAGAAAACCACTGGTACAGTGTGGATGACTGCTAAGCAATATGGACCTCACGTGATGTCCTTTATTAGAAAGAGCACTCCACAGTACGTATACAGAGCAGGTATAAAATTAGAGACAGACTGAGGCTGAAACACTAGACTATAATCAGAGTTCACACAACTTCAGACATCAAACCCCAGCTTCTGAGACCCCAAAGTCTTCTTCAGTTCTCCATATGTTTGTCCTGACAATCCATACTCTGTTATCAGAAATTTAAGCAGTGGCTGCAAGAACTTATGACATCAATACAGCTTTACGATTTGATATGTATTCTCATGTATAGGTGAGCAGCACATCCAAACAAATCTCTTCTCTGTGATTTACCCATTTCTCATTCTCTAATTTCCAGACAAACTATTTTTACTTCATTTTGGATTAACTACTGCCAGGCAGTATTAGAAGATTTATAAGAGATCTTGGTCTACGAGTCAGTAAAACTTCACAAATTCAGGCACAAACACAAAGATTTAGTCAGAATTAAACAGACTATCCTTTGGAATTTTTAATTTAGATATATCACATCTTCTACAGAAATGTTTTTCTTGAATTCTGACAAGAAGGTCTGGTGCCATGCCTGACAGGTGAGAACCATGCTGAAACCTCAGCCTGTTATAATTGGGCTAGGGATGTGACAGTCAGAAGGTAGGTTATATAATTCACCTTCTACCTGTCTCAGCTGTGGCATAACATGAGACTAAAATCTGAGAGTTAAGGAGTATCTATTTGTTTCAGGAAAAATTACAAGAATTTGCTTTGTCACCTACTAGTAAAGGACCCACCTGGGTTTCTCCAGTTTGTTCCAACATTATTCCCCCTGTTTAGGAGGGTTGAACAGACAAAATAACGAATCAGAGGAATGTAGAAAAAGCATTCATTAGCTATCAGTGCCATGCCTTTGGCAGCTCACAAGTGAAGACCTCAGGAAATCAGTGTCTGTACAGAATGATTTTGCATATGATATATTCATCTAATTAACAAAAGGAGAAAGTTCTTTTTTGTTACTTAAACAGCTCTGTAACATAAAAACAAAATTACAAGGAATATTGTTGCTGGGGAATTTGCTCTGTTTGAAAGCTATTTTCAAAATCAATTTTCAGAGAAAAATCTACCCTTCTTTTCTTCCAGATGCAGCCATTTGCTCTTCAAGCTGCTATTGTCAGTTTTTCCAGCCTCTGCCCTTCAGCCAGTTGGAGTCTCTTAATTCCTGCAAATATGCCCCTGAGAGTATTTCATTCCATGTGTTAGGTTCTCCTAATACCTTCTCAGGAATCTTCAATACACTGTGTTTTTCAGTTCCCAGACAGTTGTCTTTCCATGCATCTATGTTATCCCTTCTCAATCAGCTTTTCATGGTACGTATTCAGAGTTCACCTCGTTGGTAGTTCATGGCTACGTCTCCTGTGTTTTGGTCAGCACAAAGATCCTGTAACCATTGCAGAGAAGTATCTCCTTTACTCCCACTTTGATTATTTCTGCCTCTTGTCTGTATCCAATAGGTTCATGTGGCGTGGCCCCCTTTTGCTCTGGGTAATATGGGACTTTGGTCTGTCCTTCTAAGGGCACTGAATCCTATTGTGAAACTAATTTAATTTTTTTTTCTGTCTGAGATTTTGTATTTTATAATATTTTTTTCTACACTTGTCTTCATTTTTCTTCTATAGAGTTTTTTTTTTCTTTTAGGACTCTTTTCTCTTGTTCTGTTCTTGAATTTAGTCTTATTACAGTTCTTTCAATTTAGCTCTCTTCTTTCTCAATTATCTCAGAATGAAAAAAAAATCAAGTCCTAACTATACAATTTCTAATCTCAATCCAGCATGTTGACTGACTGTGGGTAAATGATACAAAGAGCAATATTGTCTGATTAAACTCTGAGCTCACAGAGCTTCATTTACCACATGGGGCTCGTACAGCATTGGCTGCCCAACTGAGTCTTCTTTAAGAATCTTTTCACTCAAGAAGTATGAAACAGCATATGTGAGGACAGAGGATTATATTCCCACATGAGGCAAGGACTGTAAAAATATTTAGTAACTAATCATCTCATGCATACCTGTGGATAGCAAGTTCTCTCCCAGATGTATGTGCTTGTCTATTGGAATGCTTCTTTTTAAGTGAGCATATAAACAGATTTAAACTACGCTCATTCTTTCTTACTTTTTTTTCCTGCATGGTACAACATCTGACTTACAGATTTTTTTGGCATACATGGGACCATTAGAAACTCAACCATTCTTTGTAAATGTGGCCCACCTGTGGGTTTTGTCTGTATATTGTTGTAATATTTATGATTTTAGTCTTACTGCTGATATAGTACCTCTAAATTTTTCTTCTCAGAAGTCCAGATTCTATTATTTATTTTGGGGAAGATAAAAGATAAAGCCATATTTGGGCTCTCATTCTTTTCCTTTCAGCAACAGTTTGCATGCTAGCAAGTCCAGTGAACTCTGTGCCTCTTGTGAAGATTCAGTCTGTTAAGTACTCATCACTCTCTCAACCAGCACCCAAATTACCTGTTCAGTGTAATTTCCTCCTACCTTATAAAGACTAACATAGTCTAAGTCTTTTTAAACTTAGAAGTGATTGTCTAGGGAAAAGAGTAATTTCTGGTGTCATTTCAGCTACTTACAAACTAAACCTTAAGAGGCTCCTCTACCACTAGTGATAAGACAAACAATGTGACCTTGGAAACATTTTTGTCAAGAGAGTCTTGATGGTTAGTTCATGAATCCTTAAGATCCAAATGATTCAGATAAGCTTTTTCAACATTTATTGCTATTTCAGGTTTCTGTTACAAGTGGGACATCCTAGTTTGTTATTCTGTCTTTTTATCTCTCACATCAATAAATTACAGGGTTCTGCTTCTTATCACAGAAAACATTCCACTGATCATCTGGGGAACACAAAATGTTTTTTTCAGTCTATAAATTATTCTTATAGAAAGTCTCATAACTAGCAAGACAGTTGGTTTTGTTTGGGGGTTTGTGTGTGCCTTTTTTGACAGCATTTGTCTAAAATAATCACATGTGGTCTACCAAATTTTAGTTTTGTCATTAGAGCTGTCAGTCTTTCATAAAACATAATTTTAAACACATATGCACACACACAATAAGCCCTTTGCAGTGTCTTGGCCAATGAGTGTGAATGACGAATATACCTGGCTGCTCTCCTATGGTGTTTTCTTACTGCTCATTGGGAGAAAAAGTGATTTCATGGTAGAAGGTTGGAAAATGACCTCTTGTAATGATGAAATTTGCATAAATAAATGCTGATTGCACAAAACGAATAATGTGCAGTGAGTATCATCACAGTAAGTTGTCTCCTACTGACACAGAGTCTAAGTTAGAAGCGTACAATTATGCAAATCAAACTAATGCCAGTTTCTCATTACTGTCGTGGTGGAGGCAAACACGTATCCTCCACAGACAGCTTGATGCTGGGACGCAAGCCAAAATGTTTGGGTTTGCTGACATAGCAACTGAGTCAACAAAAATAGGATATAATAGTAATACATCAGAGGAATCCATATCAGGGCAGACCTGAAACTTAATGGACTGTGAAGCTTTTGTCTGCAGAGAGGCCTTTCACTGGTATTGACCCACAGTATGCCTGCTTCTACTTTTGCCAATTTTAGAGAAATAGATTACAGAAGCAATTGCTTTTTGGAGCTGAAATGTCTGCAAAACAGTCTATTAGCTTTCCTTACAGCAGATGAGATGACATTTATAAATACTTAAATAATGTCATATATCCCACATTTAAAAACTTCCCAGAATAATTCACAGGCTGCTTGTGGTTGCTTGATCTAATGTTTATGTGAAGTCTCATAATGACACCACTGGGATTTTCAAACAATGCCACTTTTCTTGTGCCATGTTAAAAATATTCAGGTAAAGATATTCTATTTTTCTTTAAAAAGAAAAATGCAGCAGCAATTACCATTAATATGAGGAACTGAATAAAAAAGATGATAGCTCCACTCAGAGTGATGCTAACGCTTGTGAACGTGTATGGGATTGGTACTGTGACTCACTGAAGAAGGTTACAATACCAAGAAAGCACAGCTATAAGTGAAAACACATAAACATACAGTTCCTCATCCAGGCCTTTCTTAGGCTGTGAGCCCACAGTTTGATGGGGTTGATCTCATATTGAGAGGTAAAACATAGCAGGGGAAGTCCAAGTTAAAAATTGGTGACAAACTTGTGAAAAAATGGAAACTTGGTTCAAAGAGGGCCAATATTATACATATTAGCAACATAATTTTATCATCGTAGGTGTGTGTCTGTGTTCCCTGTCAATCATTTTTCTAACTGTTGCCAATTTCAAGAAATTGACAGAGAATTTGCAAGAGATTTTCTAAATATTTCATGAAGCATGTTGCTAAGACAGGAAAAGCAGTCCTGTGAAGGAACTAATATTAAAGGAAACCTTCGCATACATCCTAACTTCAAAATTGGTCCTCCACTTTTCTGACCCTGAAGCCCACCAAAAAGCTCAAGGAGAGCAGGCTTCATGGGCTATGCAGCCCTGCACAGGTGTGGTCTGTGGGGCACCCAGCAATCTTCCTGTCAGCGCCAGGTCTCACACACCCCCTGGCTTTCTCTCCTATCCAGATCAGAAAGTGGCCCCAGGGTATTTCTTTATTCTGCTGAATAGCTTCATAGCAGAGATTTTATTATGGCAATTTCCACCTGTTCTCGGAAGTTTTGAAGTCTCCTCACAGAACCCATACTTCTCTTCTTTATTTCCATGCTGTCAGTTTAAAACTGTCAAGTTTCACCCAGGCTTATAATAAAGTTTATCATAGAGCACACATACTGCAATTTTCTCTTGTTAGGGTATGAACATGTCAGTACTTCCATCTACTGCCTCTTTCTCACAGCAACTTCTGCTCTCCCTTTTCAAATCTATTTTCCTCAATTCAGTGATGCTGAATGGCCAAGAGGATCTCAAAATAAAGACGTTCAGGCATGGACTGGTTGGAGAGAAACTTAAAGGAAACTTCAGTTTATGTAACAGGAAAGTAGCATTTATGAGGCTTCTGGTGGATGGCATATCCTTTCTATCCCCCCAAAAATGCTTTCTGTCATCTCAAGCTTGTAATAAACATGTACAGCTAACTGACCTTTACTTTGCTTGTGTCATATTGATCTATCAGTGAATCCATAATAAAAGAGAGCAGTCTGAAACAGTAAAAAGTAACAGCCATTGAGATGGATAGCTGCAGCTAAAATGTAGTTTCATCAGGACACTTAGTGCAAAGAACTGCAGATTCATGTCAGCAAGGGCATAAGTACCCCCTTCAAAGCTTACTGCTGCAAACACCCTATACACAGATGACCTCCCTTCAGAATATATGTTCCTGTATTGATTTTCATAGTTTCAGAACAACAGGAAAATCCAAGTGAAAGTTTATTTGCAGAATACTAAAAGTAATTTACGTTCTTCTTTTGATTCCATCTCTGTATTTTGCTTTATGGTTCACAGTACAAGTGTTTATTTTAAAAATTCATTTGTGACTCAGAAAGAAAGCACAGAGTTGAAGATCTTTGGGAGTGCAGGGCAAGAAATGAGCCACAAAATGAAATGAAATAAAACAAAAATGCATTAGGATTTAGTGGTAAGTCATTACGCAGCAAAGTTTGTATTTTAAACACAGACATACAGGTTGTTCTGGTAGCTTATAATACTATAAATCTAGGAGCAATATGAAGAGGCAAATTCATTGCAAAGATCTTCTTATTGCAACATGGTAACATTGGCTTCTTGTGGTCTATGTTCCTAGCAATCAACAAGTTCCTGAGCCTACCTAAAATAGTTTTGCTGTGGATAATAAAACCATGATTTTAAGATTCTCCATCGTTATGGCCAAGGGGTTTGCCTCAGTATTATAAATGCTAACACGCTTCTCCTGCAACATTTTGCTTCCAGGACCATACGTGTAGTTTGAACCCATAGTTTTCCTGCTCTCTTTAAAAATGGAAATTATAACAGAAGGGGCACAGTAGTTACTCACTGTGAAATGCCTACATGTGTCAAAAGGTCTTGTCTGCCTCTCTGCTGGGAAGTCACTGAAGCTCTCTGTTGGACAGAGGCAATCAAGTAATGGGACTTGGGAATTAAATCTGAGCTGCCTGGTAAACACACTGTTATTCAGGATTATTATTTCAGGCTATCTCAAGAGTCAGGCAAATATAATGTGATTCTTTACAGTTGCTTTACTATTTCAAACATTCCTTCATTCTCATGACACTTACTTTATTTGTATTTAATTGTACTTATAGGGTTTGGAGAGTTTGTTTTTGGTTTGGATTTTTTTTAAATAAAAAGATAAGACAATCTTTGGATGTCATCAGTCAGAAGAATAACATTTCTTGTCATGACAGCAATCCAGTTTCCCTTTACTGCTTACAAGAACAAGAATTACTCCAAGAGCTGAGACTATATATACAAGCTTTTGTTTCCTGTGCCTACCACCAGATGCCTGATTTGTTGCAATAATGGAGCCAGTTATATTTTATAGCTAATAGACTGGCTGTTGTCCCTGAGCAGAAAGATGACTTTTAAAAATACGAAACATTTGAGGACAATTTCTCCTAGTAGTGCTCTAAGGACTGTTCAGTGTGTTGGTCTGCCAGCAGATTTTGCCATGTGGACCTTAAAGAACAAACTAAAAGCTCCAGAAGAGTGAACATGCAATTTCTCTTGAAGCTGCTAAGGCAAAGAGTTAATGAAAAATTGTGGTTTAAGGCAAAAAAACGTGGAAATTTCCCTCTATTCCTGCTTGCAGTGGCAGAGGACAGTGTGTTAAGCTCCTTGTAGTCTTTGCAAATTGGTATTTTTACAGCTCTTCATTTTCTGGTGTCTTAAGCAGCCTTCAGCACCCAGAAACAGTCAAACCCATTACTCTCACTTCTGCTCACCACAGAGATCTAAACAATACCTTCAGAAGATGTTCATAAAATTGAAACTCACAACCCTACCAAACTGAAAAAAATAATCCCAATACAGGTGAGACACTGGTTATAGCCCATCACACTCTTCTCACAGAGCTTCTCCTGCTGACAGTCTCTTGCTCCCCTGGTCCTCCTCTCCCATTTCCTTTCTCTCTCAAGCTGTCCAACTGACCCACATATCAAGGTATTGATGCCATGGACTAACCCACACAGTCACAGAACCTGATGAAATGCCTGAGCTGATCCAACATCTGGACACTGCTGAAGTTGCCCTGCTGTGCTGGTGCCCTGTTCTGCAAAACTGTCCTGCCTCACTGTCCCCTCCTGTCATCCTTCCTCTTCCCCTCACTGCCTGCAGTGTCCACTCCACCACACAGGGAGCCAAAGCAGCTCGTCAAGACAGAAGAAAACTGATACAGCAAACTATCTAAATAGTTTCATGACATTACAGTAAGCTGCCTCAACTCACTTAGGGATGCAAAGGGGCTGAGAAAACAGATAAGGCCACAAGAAATGGAGGAGAGTGGGACCTGTTAGTGCCAGAGCTGTTGCGCTGCCTCTGCCAACAGATGTGTCTAATGATCCTTCACTGAGAAGTTTATTTCTTATTTCTCAGACCTGACAAAAAGTTCAAATTAAACTTACTAACTTTCTTTGAACTTTTATTTCTCTGTAGTATCCAAATCCCTTTTCTTTTTCTAATAGCATACAGTTTTTTGATTTTTGTAGATCTTGCTATTAGAGAAAATTCAGTATCTGAGAGCAAGATGAAGACTAAGCTCATGTCAAAAGCCTCTTGAAGTAGTTTTGGGGTTTATAGACTTTTATGGCAAGCTGTGATGGTATGGGAAGTTATTTTACCATCTAGTCAAGTCTATTTTTCTGAGAACAGTGTCCTCATAGCAACCACTTAAAAAAACAATTCACATATTTTGTACCAAGCTAAATTCATATGATCAATAAAAGAATAAATGCAGCTATTAGCAGGAAAATCTGAAGATGGAGGCTGGGCTGCTGGCAGCCTTGGCCTTGAGTGGATTTAATTATGGCATGAGAAACCAGAGGGGAGGAAGAACACCTGCAGAAGTAACAAGATGGGTTTTGAGAATTGCCAGCAAAAATCTGAGAATTGCCAACACAGAAAAAGGGGTCAGCCACCTATCAGGACTTGCCTGAAGACATGTTAACAAAGACTTTAAGCCAATTAAAAGGGATATATGTGGGCATGGACAGAGAAAAAGACTAGAGAGAGTTAAGCCTTCTGTTCAGGGGGTTGCTTCCTGCTTGTTGCTTGTGGTTTGGGGGCTTGGGCTGCCCGAGCCTCTGAGGCTCCTGGAAACCTTTAGGCCTCTGAGTTTGCTTGTAGTTTATTTAGTTGTTAATAAAGTAGTATTTGCCAGCAATTGGATTAAGCCTCTTTATACAAACCGCTGCACCTCCCCAGTGATCCTTCAGCCTTTATCCACATGCAAGATTTACAAAATACCTTCTAGAGCTAATCCAGGAACTCAATAACTAATGGATACTAAAAATTATAGACTCAATAAAGACATTAGTTTTACGACCCATTACAGTTCTGTTACTGTACATCCTACTGATCTCCCTCCACACACTGGTGCTAAATTGCAGTTTCTGTCTCCACTCCACAGGAATTCTCTTCAGCTAACACTCATCCATACAAAACCCCCTTTCTCTCAAGTTGTCAAATCAATTAACATAATTAAGTTACACTAAAAACAATTGTTTCTGTCATTAGCTGGGAGTTTACTGCTTCTACAGCCATTCTTCCTCAGCTACTTTACATTTTTTTATATTTTTCTTCTCCTCCACAATTCCTTCTCTTTCCACTTATACTAGAAAATTCCATTATTCTGGATAAAAGCTACATGAGTAGATGAGACAGTTTGCAATAGCCCCATTTGGCCTGGGAAAGATATGTGAGAAGCAGACAGCTGGTCAGAGCAGCTCGAGAGCACCTAAGCAAGGGAAAGGAAACGAAGTTCAAATGAGTGGAAGGGGTGGCTGTGGCAGCACTGCAGCCCTCCCACTGCACAGCAGCCCTTGGAATGCTGAGGACTTCCACACCCGCACTGTCCTCTCTGCTGCTTTCCCCCCGTGCCTGCTCCAAAATAAATGGCACAAGGGCCCACTGAGAAGGAATGTTTGACAGACTTTGAGACTTAAAGCAATGTCTTCTCTCTGAGAGACAGACTTTCGTAGATTTCAACTAAAGTTTCTTTTGCATATTCACTCAATTTGAATTTCAAGATCCAATTGTCTCTCTACAGTGCATCTCAATCAAAAAATGTCTGGATTATGCCATTAACTCTCCAGTACAGTTGCCATGAAGCTAAGCTGGCCATGATCTTTCAAGTTAAAACCCAGAATGCTTTATTTAACAGCTCTGTCATGAGAGGATTGTGTACAGTCTTTAAGGTAACACGTACTGACATGGTTGAAACATACACAAAACATTTTAAAAAGGGGACAGAAGGGGAGGGAGTGTAATTTTAGTATAGGAATTTCAGTTGGGCAAGAAAATAAAATTTAAATCACTTTTTAATTCAAAGGTGATTGAAAGTATCACTTCTGAAGGCACAGACCTAAAGGTGATGAAATCATGGTCAAAGCATATCAGATCATAATATATTAACAACATCTGTGTCTAATGACATGGGCAGGACCACTACCTCATCTGTAACAGTCAAATAAAGCTTTCCAAGGTCAAGATATATTTTGCAAAAAAATTGCTGGAAAACATCTAATAAACCCTGAAAGATCAAAGGTGGCATAATTTTCATTTTTAACAGCCTTACAAAATATCTGTCTCTGGAAAAGTGTGCAGTCTGAAAGTCAAGTCAAGTTACAGGTATGTAAAAAGACTGGAATTGGAATTCAGATTCACACCCTGCATATATGCATTAACAATTATATATTATTTAAAAGGAAATAAGTGACCATCGACTTCCAAAAAGGAAAATACATCTTAAAAGAAAAGCACAAACATGTATCTTAAAGCCAGTATTCCAAGCTGTGAAAACTATGTGAAAATAGGTGTTTTATATATATTGACCATTAATCAATTCTCTTACTGGTTACTTTCCATGAGTTCTTGTTCCCTCTGCATCCTATCAGGATGTGTCTGACTCCACAGTAACACAGAATTTGTGTACTTTCTTAGAAGACTCTAGCTAAGGAGAAATAAATCGTTTATTGCATTGCAGCTTGAATGGGGTTTTTTCCTATCTCTTCATTGGAATGATGAGTTCCTTAATTCTTTTGTGGTTTTCTTGGTATTTAACGATCTGTACTTCTGAATGTTGCTATGTGAGATGATAGATGCTGAAATCCTTACCTCAATAAAATAATTGCAAATTGTACCTAAGAAGCTTGAAAACCATGAGCTGAGAAAATATGTCAAAAGGATAAACAAAGATTGTAAGGAAAATAAACATGAGCTGGAGATTTTAGTTCCACAACTTAATGCTATGGTACAGGATAATAACTTGAGTACAGTTGTTCTTGATTTGTAACAGGATAGAAAAGATCAAGATACCACCTTATAAAATTATTTTGGGGTGATACTTTCAGGATCTGAAAGTATTTCAGGATTTTACCTCATTAACATCCATTCTAAACATAAAACCTTGGCAGTATGGCCTAAACAGGAAATTACCAGTGCCTACTTGTGTGTCTTTTTCAAAACAGCTTGACAGCTGCAGAGAGAATGCTCATCTATTTGACATACTGCATGTTAAGTTGGTCAGCTAAATATGTGACCCATGAAACACTGATGCCTGTTAAAAAAGCGTGTGCTTCAAATTAATCAGCTAAAATCCAAAATATTGTATTCTATTGTATTAGAACTTTATAAATAGTTGCCACTATTTCTAGTCAATTCTTCCATTCAACTAGAAAATGTCATTAGCCATGTTTTGGCTGGGTTCTTTGTCTAATTTCTACAGCTAAGGTGGCAAAAAGGCTACTACAAGTAATAGCAAATTTAAAGTTTTATTAGCAGTAAACTGCAGAAGCTAATGGTGATGCCAAGACTATATAAAATCATTGTCACAGTTAATTTTGAACTCTTTATTTCAAACTTAATAATAGGAAACTCAATGGAGAGGATATTACACGGCCCATATCACTCATGAGTGCCGCAGGCCTGAGTAACTTGTTATTTTGCTCATGAGTGAAATAAAATGCAGATTATACTGCCTGCTATCAGGGGCACTGCTTTAATTGAGGGTGCATACACAGTGATGAAAGAGTACCAAGTAGGTTTCATTTTCTCAAAAGCAAGAGAATGATCTTTGTGGTTTTAACTGCGACTTGTCAAATCACCTCTCCATTATTGTTGCATTTTTAAAGCTCTTTCTGTTCCTTCTTAGATCTTAAGGAGTGACTAAGTCTGTTTTTCACTTTTGTCAGGGATTATGTGAAACTGCTTCTGCAACATCCTGGCGCCTGCACCCTCTGCCATTCATCCCTTCATAAGAAGACAATGGAGTGTCTGCATCTTACACTTAATCACGTGTGCCAGCCAGCTCAACTGTCTCTCCACCCTGAGACGTGTGCACAATCAGAAATAAATAATACAAGACATACTCCTCTTTCTTACCTTACATTTACTCAGAAAATAAGTGTTTCCAAGAAGTGATAGCACATGGGAATTTCTAAAGTAGATGTCTTTTCTAGTCATCTGCTTACTGTTCTAATGCACTGGGTGCCAAAAATCACAATGTTCCCTGTCTTGATTTGGGAAAGCTATCTTAGTGATTATCCCAAAGCCAACTTTTCCTTTTTATATGCTGTACCGCTAGCTAGAAATGTCTGGCTTCCAATCAAATTGAATTTTTCCAACACTTGCTACACCTTGCAACTTTTTTTCTTCAGCCAAAATACAAACCAGTAACTCATCCACCACTGAAATCAACAGAACAACTTTTACTGACATAAGACTTTAGGCGAGGCCTATAAATATGTAAACGTCATTTTTGTTTAGGAATGTGTAACAGTGGAAAATGTTGTACACCTTTTAAGCAGCCATAGTCAGGACTATCACTATTGCACTTCTAGGCAATTGCTGATGGTATTCTTGTAAGATTGCTAAAGATCTCTTTATCAGCATTCATCATCAAACTCCATATCCAGCATACAATTGCCAAGAAAAAAAAAAGCAGCATTACATGTCTGAAAGTGTTTGACAAATTGAAATCCCAGCAATGGCCACTGTAAGCACAATGCACTGCCATGTAAAGATGCTCAAACCAGCTTTTTTATCAGCTGGATTAGTGTGGTGTTCCACTGAGCTAATAGAGTCAACCAGAAAAGAGACAACAGCTGCAATCGTAACATTGCCCTGCTCAGTGCAGAGATATTGTGAAGGGCCTCTTCTGGTGAGATGAGAGGGAAAAATGAGGTGTTGAGATAATGAAATTTTTTTTGTTTGTTTGAGAGTTTTTACTCAAACTATTTCTCTGGTGCAATCAAAAAGAGAATTTAGTAATCAAATTTTACACTTTTAGAAAGATACACAATAGCAATACTGTAATAGCTACTTTCTAAATCTCTGGGAGCCTATGTTAAGCCACTAAGTAATTAAGTGCAATCAATCCTTGATAGCTAAATTAGACCTAAAATTACAATTCAGATTTCTCCCAAATTAACTACTATAAAATTATTTTTACTGAGCAGACTATTTAAAGCCCTGCACTAAAGAGACCATTAAGGATTTTCTACAACCCAACACACAGGCATTGATCCAGGGTGACCACCATCCTTTCAAATAAAATCTTAACAGTTCTAATGGCACGAAGGACCATCTTTTGTAGCCATACCACCATGTATGCTCATAGTTCCATCTTTCCTAAAGAACACTCTTCCTTTTTCAATAATGTCTAGGAGATGACAGAGAAGATGGCTCCTTTTCAAAATGTCTCTCTTCTAAAAGAAGACATTGACATACTGAAAATCAAAATTTTTCTTTCTTTAAAAAGGGACAGAATAGAGTTTAAGAGGTTACCATAGTTTCATCTTCTTAAATTAAGAGAGAATTTAGTCAAGAAAACATTTAATCCATTGTTAAGAGTTGATTTTACTTTCCTTTGGTGACATGTGCTTTTCTTTGGTGGCAGGGACTTCTGCTTCCAGTGTCTCATTTCTCTTGGGACCTATTGTAGGCTACAAAAGATAAGAAACCCTTATTGTTCAGTAAGCCACTGAACAGCATAAAATTGCATTGTAGCATAAGTTTCTTTGACAGGTTGACTTCAGGAAGAGATTTTAGTTATTTCTTTCCATATTCTTTACTGTGGCCTTGGTGAATTAGGCTAGGATATTTATTCTGTGGCAATAGTGAAATCATAATTTTAATTTCAAAGATGACTGTTTGTGTCATTACAAGTCTGTTTCTGAAGAGTTACATGAGAATTTAAGCCTTACTACCTTAAACTTTACATCTGCTTCCTACTTTCAGGTCTAATAAAGTGTTTCAATTTGCTTTTCCTTTTTTCTTTTTTTTTTAATCTCACCTAAACATGTGCTCAAGCAGAGGGCTGCAGATCATTTCCTCTTAGTTCTGCCTTGATTCAAAGCACTTGTCATATGCATCTATTCAGCACCAAACCCTGTCCCAGCTCTACTGAAAGGCTCAGAGTACTGCTCATCAAAATACACAGGAAATGCTTAACAGAATTTTCCAGCCACCTTTGATCTGTATACAACTCAAAAGGTGGATGAAGGACGAGAACACAAAACACAGAATATTACCAAGGCAGGATTTAGAAATAGAATGAGGAAAAATCCTGTGGTAATATCCAGGCATGCTGATTCCTGTCTCAACATAATAAGTAAAAACAGCTATTATTTTTTTTAGAATTCCTCAAACTAGTTCATATCACAATTCATGAACTTGAAAATCCTAAATTGCATTCAGAGAATAATTTCAACTAAGCATGAAAATATTATATGGCTTTCACCAAATATTTCCACTTCTTCGTCAGAAATATTTTCTTATTTTGCCTGGTGTTATGATAATTAGGTAGCACAAATTTTTAAAATGCTAAAGGCTCTGGTTTTTACAACGACCATATGCTAGCTGGAAAAATTTTGAAAAACATGGGACATCTAAGGGAAGAAAAAGAAACCAGTAAAATCAACCAAACAAAGAAAATCTCAAGTTCACTGGTAAAAGCACTGAAATTCTTTTTCTGACAAAAGATTTTTTTTTTCAAAGATTCAAGTAATGACTTTCCATAAAGGAATGGAATGATCAATAACAAAAACACTCACAAATGTCTGAAAGTTGTCAGTAAAAGAAAGAAAAAAAGGATGACAATTGCACTAATGTTAACAACTGCCTTTACGTGTAAATAAAATCCAGATAAATACATTTATTATTTTTACTATTTTTATTTAAAATTTTTATTAGTTTTGCTGTATAATATCTGTAAGAAAGGAAGATAGCTATAATATCAGAGTTGCAGCTGATTTTGGACTGGAAGCACTGATATGTTTTTCTTACATTTTTCTGTTCAGAAGTAACACCAAAAAAGGCAAGATAATTGAAGAAATAACATTACGTTTATTAAAAGCTAATTTATGAAAGGCATCTATCTTATCATTCAATTGTAAATATAAATTATTCCTAGTGGACATTTAATAAAGATTTAATCTAATTGAAGAAAGAAAAAGGCAGAGAACACTTTTTCTGTAGTTATATAGAAATACTATAAAATAAATTTCACAAGCCACTATTTCTTCAATCTTCACCTAATTTACTGACTACAGTGAATATCTCATACCATTAGAAACAGGGGAATATGTTTAAAGGTTTATATCTGTATTTCAGTTAAGTTCAGTGTGTATTATGATAACTTTTTTTGCCCGAGGTACTTCCACTGCGTAGGAAGAAAAAAGTTTATTTTTATTTTTCACTATAGTTCTTCTGTATCTTTTTGCATTAATATTAAACATAACTGTCCCAGTTTTCTCTCTTCTATTTTCTACTTGCCTGTTTCAGACTAATAACCCAGAATTTGGGGAACGCTAGAGGGTTATGTGAGCATTCTACTGAATTTTAAGTCAAGTTAGTCATATGAATCTTAATTATCATGTGCAAGAAACATACCTCCCTAAGAACTTCTTTGTTGTAGAAACAAAAAGAAGTCAGAAGAAGATTTTAGCAGTTTACATTCACAGTTTGTGCCTTAGGTTGCTTAGATGTGTTTTGAGTAAAGTAAATATACCCCTTCCAAAGAAAAACAGAAACTAAAATCAAAGCAAAAGAGCAAGCAACCAAAACCAACCAACCAACCAAAAAAACAAAACCACAAACAAACAGTTGGGAAAAGAAAGAATCATTATCAGAATTCTGTGTTACTGGGCTAAGCAGCAGCTGACAAAAATGGCCAAGTTTCCTGTGTTCTCCTCACAAAGAGCCTTTTGCATCCATTAATTTGTTGCAGTAATCCCCAGAATTAGACATCTTAGTTCTTTACAGCCAATTAGAATACCCTCTGCATTACAAAAAGTCATGATTTTGTACTCTGCTAACCAAATAGTTTCTGGGTTTTCAGGATGCTGTGCCTTCACAGCACTAGGCACTGCTGAAATTCAGCCTCTCTCAGACTTAAAATATCTATTTTATTCAGTCATCAGCCCCTGGGTAACATTTGTGGATTGGAATCCTAACAAGAAGCTGATGGTTGCTATCCAATCTGGTCATTATCACATCCTTTGTCAAGAGCCAAGAAATCACTGATTCATGCTCTGATTTTCAGGCAGGATTGGTTCTACTCAGACGTCAATGATGTCCAATTCTGTGGCAGTTTCAATCACAGCTATCCATCTAATATCCAGAAAAAAAAAAAAAAACACACCAAAAAACCTGTTCTGCTGCTAACACAGTCCTTAAGTGCTGCTCTCTGCAAGGTGTCCAGACCTGGATTCATCTTCAAGTGACTCTCATCTGTGCTCAAATACAGCAGTTGACCTCTTGGCAGTAAAATATCAGGGAGTCAGCATAAACGATGCTCAGACACTCACTTAGTGAAAACTCAAATCATTTGTCGTGATGGTGGAGTCCCTGAGCATTGCTGTGAGTTCCAAACGACCCAAGGTCAAGAGTCATCTCCTCTCGGCCCATTTCAAAGGGTGCCTTCAATTACCTTCGCAGCATGACTTTGCTTCTCGTGGAATCTGAGCTAGGTGCCATTTAAATGTATCGTGTCTCTGTTTCAAAAACAGCCTGCTGTCTTTAAATTTCTAAGGGCAATGATGCATTCTATTAAATTACTTATGTTTTTACAGTTCTGCCTTTTTACAGTTGACCATTGCAGTTTTTGAATTACAACATTTAGTGGCTAATTATGATTATTCCTCAGTCTAGCCTATCAAAGCGACCATAAGTTCTGAATCCTCAGCCTCTTTCTACCATGTTGAGCTCCACATCAAGTCTGGAAATACACTGCCTTAGGGTTTTGATAAACTATGTATTTTCAAGTCAGCAGCTCCTGCTGAATTCATCTTTGTCATTAGTTCCTACATGTCTATGCTAGAAGGCTCCCTGCCTCAGCCTTTTGGTGAAAGAAACAAAGTCGACCAAAAATCAATTAAAGTTTCTGTGTCAAAATTAACACCTGTTAATTATTCCAATACAAAGGGCAATGTAGAGCATTGAGTGACTGTATTGCATAAACACTGAACTGTCACATGACTGAGTGTGCTCACAGGAAAATGATCCCTCCAACTGCACACCAAGTTAAATTCCCAATCAATATTCAGACATCATGTGTGGTTGATGTCCACGTTTGAGATGACAAAAATTAAGGTGCTTATAAGGAAAGTGATATCCTAATAAAATGTTTGGAACATTTTTATTAAAAGGAGAGGCTAGAAAGGGTAACAGCTACCAATGGTATTACTTTTATACAGAGAAGCCTTGTCACATTTCTTTCTCCACAGTACAGAGACAACAGGATAAAAATTTTCAAAAACATCCACTGGAGAAGCTTCAAGGTGAACAAGCAATCACTTTTAATGATCTCTTATAATCTCTCAAAAAGGGAGGATTAAAATCTGCTTAAGTGTACTTCTATCCTTTTTTTTCTAATGTCAACTGCTCATGAACATTTCATAATCAATAATAGCCAAGCCTCTGTAGAACAGTGTGTAAAACAGCATTAGAAAGTTTGCTATCATGTATTTATAAGAGAATACTGTAAAAATAATTTTCCATTTTAAAAGTCTCCAAATCTGAAATTAAAGTTATAACAGACAGAAAATACTGGCATACCTATGCAAATATATAACTATATAAGACCATTAATCATTAATTGAATATAGTAACAATTTATACACGCATAATTGAATGTACCCTCAAAAATCTGACTGTTTTCATAAATTATTTATGTAGCAGCTGTTTAATAGATAAGGAAAATGGATACAGAACTTAAGGAAATGGGAATAACTGCAGGCAGACACAGATAGAAAAGGTGTAGATAGCCAAAAGAATGCTCAGTGACAAAACCTTCAGCAGACAAGAGCCACCTTCCTCAAAAAGGGTGGTGTGGGCAGCATTAACTGCATACGTACACTGGAGATAAGCAAGGGAAGTTCAAGAACATGATCATTCGAAGAAAGTAATGAAACCAAACAAGTAAGTTTTACATCTGTTGAGTTTAGCAATATTAGGCAATGTGAAAGTTTCATTTCAAAAATTCAGCATTTGGCCAATTTTTCAAGACCACTTTTTCCTCCAACTTCTTTTTCATTTTAAGGTAAACTTCAGTCTGAACTTTAGTCACTCCTCTGATTTTTTTCCCCTCCCAAAAAATAATCAGTTAGAGTTAGGGAAAGTAACTCGTATGCCCTCAGATCCTTTCACAGGGTAGGACAGACTCAGAAGGACTAATAGCAGTGAAATTGCATTAGGAAAGGTGACTCTCAGCAAGATACAAATGCTGACAAGTCATGATTTAAGCTTCAATGCCATGCCAATACCTACAGAAAGGCTTGTATTAGGGTGTCATCTTGATGGTGCTGGGCTAGTCAGATATCCTAAAACAGAGTGAAGAATATACTGCAGCAACATGAAGTGTTTGGTCTACATGAGGAAAGCAGGGTTTGCTCTCTTAACCTGGGAGGCTGGGAGGAGCTGACTCGGAGTTGCTTACCTTAATTGGATAGACTGCATCCAGAAAAAAATGGGAATGCAAAATGAGCAGTTAACTCATGCAAAAGGAACACAAAACCGACTCGAATAAATAGAAAGCACATATGCAAATATCAGTGGCAACACTGAAGGAGAAGTGCTTGGTCTTTGAGAAAGGCAAAGTCACAACCATTTGAAATATTAATTTGCATATTCAGACAACGGACATTAAAAAAATGGTGCTACTGTACATAAAAATATGCCTACACAATGTCCTAAAGACAGGTACTCCTAAATAATGTCAACAACCTTTCTCTGTTTGAATGAAAGTGTTACTATATTGCTTTAAGCAGTGTCATTGGGGTTAATTCTTGATCCTTCCAGTTGATGTCAGGATAGATTAGGAGCAAAAGGCAGTTTTAAGATTATAGATTGAACCACAGAAAACCCAATAAAGTTTGGGATCCTTACAGGACAGAAATATTACGGCTGTATTAAGAAGGGAGCCTGAGTAAGACTGAGCCAGTCCTCTGACTTCAAAAGTTGAAGCCCAGAGTGCATTGACAAATACATATTTTTCCCTCTCTCCACAGACACCACTTTCTAATGACTGTGGTATATCACAAGAATTTGCCCCATCATTCTGCTTTATAGGAGACCAGAGACCAGCACAAGTTTATTTCACATTTCTGTGCTACTGCTCCCACAACACACCAGAAACCAGGGGTGCTCCTCACTATGCAGCAGCAGAACACTTAGTTTAGTTTCAGCCAAAAGTCAATTTTGGCACAAAGGAAAAATCCTCTGAGTGTTTCAACCTTCTTTTAAACACTAAGTTTAATAAAGGTAGATTTCTTCAGGCATAATATATAGCATGCTGTATTTTCACTACAAAATTCAGTCAATCCAACCATGAACTATTTAAAAAAAAAAGCAAACAACCAAACAAAAAAACCTAACAAACAAAAATTCGATCCCCTTTTCATTTGGGGAAATAAAAGAAAAAAAAAGAAATCTATATCCCTACATAATAATAGAGATGCATAAAATTTAACAGGTAAATATGAATTCTGAAGAATTCATTCCCAACCTCTCTAAATCTACTTACTTCCAGTGGGAATTTCTTACCAACACTGCCACGGATGTTATAAAAATTGCTGTCTCTTGCTTTGTGATTTTTTTTTAAAGAACCTTATAACAATTTGTCCAAAATGTTTTTCAGAAACTAAAAAAAAACCAGAACCTCAATACCTTCTTTCCCGAAAGTTCTACAAACACCTCAAATATCTGTTGATAAGCCAATTAATGCTAATTGTTCTTGGAGTTTTTTGCTTCATAATGCATTTTATATACCTCAGGCACCATTATCAGAAGAATTAAAAGTCTCTGGTAAGCAGACTTTGAGCCTCATGATTTTGATTCCAAAACACAGGCCCTAATGAAAGCTTTCATTCTGCAAGCAGACGTAACAGCAAATCCTTCATCCTCTGCATCTGAAATCTCTCCTGCCTGACAGCAGTACCTTATGCTCCCATTTCACTCAATTTATATAATTTTGTTAGCTTTCCCTAGGTCTTCTTTCCCACTCACAGAGAACACACTACAAACAAGTATATCCTCCATATGATTTCATGACTAAGAGTAGAAAGTGAACTGACTGAAAGTTATCTCCTGCATTAAATCAATTTTTCTGCTGGCCCTAGGCTTTTTATTAGTAATTATTGAATAGTGATGTTGAACTGTATTCTGAAAAGTCTTATAGCCACCATTTTTTGTGATGATCAGAGCAATTGCATCAAAATAGAAGAAGCTTGTGAAATTCAAAAGGGTTTTTTTGGGCATGGAGAAACTCTGGATGAAATACCAAAAATCTATAGGCTGAAGAAGTAGTTCATAAAGCACAATAAACTTCTCTTTGAACAGCTGGGACCCATAACATGGTGGAATTGAACTGGAGGCCTCAGATGATTTTTTCTTCTATACAATTCTTAATACATCTTGACAGTAGGTTTGAAACAGAAATTTATACTATTTGTTCATTTTCTTTGAAATGTTTTCATTAAACTGAGATAAAATGACTTTTTAAAAATACTGAAGAACAAAACTATACTTATGATAGTGCCTGCCTGTATTTCAAATGCATATCTTACCAAGAAAATAATAAAATGTTATAATAAATATCAGAACATTTCCAAGCTACAAAACCTTATTTGGACCTGCATCACGGTAGAATGTCTGTGGGTTTATTACATGACTTTTTGCACAGAATAAGCAATACTTGTATTGGCAGACTACATTAGTCAAGTCACAATGGCAATGCATTTGTGGAGTTGTATATTCAAGATCCAAATGTTAACACAAACTATTAGATTGGACAGAAAAAAATAAAGTTTTTGTACAGAAGCAGATGTTTCCCAAAGATAAAACTTTACATAAATACTATTGTGTCATTTCCACCACATTTGAAGGTTAAGTGGAAGCTGTTTTCAACATCCTTAGCAAGAATCACTCCTCCACAATTTCCCTCTCCCTGTATCTGAATGTAATTTATATCAGAACTTAATATAAATTATAAATCACACAATTTCCGACAGAACTATGATGAATACATGTTTGAATAAAAGAAATAAGTGGTGGGGCAAAATAGTCCCTGGAATTTAACACTCTGTGGTCAGAAGGTCACATATGTTAAGTTTCTTATTTATATCCCTATTAAAACTCTGATCTGTGGGAAGCAGGATAGAAGCAATGTGACTCATTTTACAAATAAAGAATGTATTGTTGTACTGTACATGGTTTGTTTCTGGGTACTTAACGATAACAGTGTATGAACTGCAGATGACTATAATAAGGGGAAAAAATATCTTCATCAGGAGACATAAATATTTGTTCCTACTACTTCTCTGGTAAGTGCTTCATTAAAAGCCTAACAAAATATGTATTTTATGAATGAGTCATACAAATTAATAGTCTTCATATTTTTTCCTGATTTCTACATACCTCTGGACATCAAATTATATAGAGGCTGACCAGATATTTTGACTGCACTTATGCTAAGCAAGCAGCACATAAAGAAGGAAGAATAAGACTTTATGTACATTGCATTCTTCAATTTAAAATAGTGAGTTATTCTAATCTAAAGAGTAACTCAGGTTATTTGAAAACAATCTGGGAAGCCTTTGTTCACCAGATGAGCCTTCTGCATGAAACTCAGCACAAACTACATTGTAGCTTAGTATTTGTCACAACTATTTTGACCTGTGATAATATTTTTCTACTGTACATCACATAGGCACATAAAAAAGTGACATACTGACAGTTTTGTATTAGCAAGGTACTAATCTCAACTGCAAGGAATTTTCTTTAAAAATAATAAAATGAACACATGTTCTTAATGATTCAGAGGTTATGCAATAAAAACAAATTATGGTAGAGAACAAAAGAATACAGACACATGATAAACTGTTGAGCATTTAGAAAACAAAACAAAACAAAACAAAGCAAATAAATGGACTCCTCTTACTGAATGGAAATATTTGTTTGGGAATTTGGGGTTTGGGTGTTTTGGGGTTGGGTTTTTTTGAGGTAAGCATTTTACCTCTGGCCTGGTCTAGTAACAAGGCCACTATTCCACGTATGCAGATACATAATACCTAACACAGATTTGTAATAGCCAAAACTGTTTCCATTGTCGATTTTTTCCCCCAGTTTAATCAATCAGCAATGGATGGTGAGAAAGTGGCCTTTTGTCCTCACAGTTGCACAGGTGTGAATGTGCTTGGCACATTTGATAGGACAGTAATACCTTGGTTAAGGCTTCTTCTTTCCAGCACAAATATATTCCCTTTGAGCACACTCCTTTGTAGGTGCAATAAAAAGTGTGAGTCTTATTGTTTGTTTGTTTGTTTTCTTTAGCAGAAACAGCTGCAAAGTCATAACTATGCTCACTTCCTACCCTGGCAACAAGCAAGCTTCACATTTTTGTGCATTTTAAATTACCTGTAAGGAGGGGGAGAACCACTTGCACCTTGTGGTTTACAAGCTTCACAGTATCTAAATCATATTTCTATTAAAAAGGGGGTCTGTTTCATTTTTAATTATATTGAGAATAGCTAATAAATCAGCTTGGGATATATTAAATAAGTAAAAATACACTATCAGTGGGAAGCTACAGCACTATAATACTGTTAGCAGTTCAATTATTTTCATTAATTTAAACTGGAAACACAGCAAGTACAGTTGATGATTGCCTTCTGGAAATCAGGAGCCAGTCAGTGACATCTCAGTCAACAAATGGTCTTTGAGGGGAAAAAAAAAAGGGTGTGGACAGAGGAGAGGTTGCAAGCAAGAAGAATGGTGGCAGAGACCCTGAAGAGTCAGAAATGCTCAGTAAAAACTTCAACGTTCACTCTTCTCCTACACCATATGCCTCCTTACACCTTCTGTTTGTCTTGCCCACATAAAATAGTGGTTTGGAATAGGACCCATCTCTTGACAGAGGGCCTAATGAAAGTTTGTAGCCTGTTTATTCCTTTATCAATATCCAATAAACAAACACCAGTATTAAAACAAGGTGCTGTCAACCTTTTGACCTAACTATCTATGAAAAATTCAGGCTCTAAGTCCTTGTTTCTCTCAAGAGGAGGAAATGATGATGGAGTCCTGAATTTTCTTCAGTGCAATCTACAGTAAATTGTATGTTAAAGCCCAATTTTCTTGAACACAACAGGAACCGAGCAGCAGGAGACAGCTTCCTTGCTCAGAGCTTCGCTTTTTAGCAGGTAGTTTACGTAAAACTCTCTTAGCTTGCAGTATAACTGCTTCTTTGGTTGCACCTGGAGCTTTCTTGTTCCTTTCCTGTTGCCCCTGGAGCATGTTTGCCTTTCTCCTCACATGCACTGACACCCAGCTGCACCCCAAGTCCTTCCCCCAAACTCTGTATGTAACTGCATTTAACTCTATCTTGCGGCTTGCTGGGAAACTGCTCCAGCAGAATAATGAATAGCATTATGCATGAACAGAATTGTTAGGGGTTGTTTCAATATTTTCAACTATCTCTAAACACAGATGCATTTAACTGTTCCCTTATTCAGCTTAACAGAAGGTGGCTGTTACATTTAGCAGCTGCACCTATGTTTCTTCCTGTCCCTAACACAACTATAACAATACCACCCCACTATTTCATTCTTTGCTGAACATTAGTATATTGCCTTTATATTTTCTGCTCTACAAAGGAGAGTACATTTAGAATACTCCTTTTATACTCATCTTCATAAGTGGAACAATCTTTCAGAAATGACAATTTTTTCTTCTCCTTTTTCCTGGGTGCTATTAGCATCCACAGAGAAGCTGGATGCACTTTCCAAGGAACTAGAAATGGCTTGGCAGAGAACAGATCATCTCTTACACTGGATATTACGTTGCACACTGAGCCCCACATCCCAACTGTGAGAGCTGCTCTCACTTGACAGGTTGGTCTCACCCCTTTGGTACAAAGTTTCTAAATTTAGAAACTCAGACAGTGGTAAAACAACAGTGTTTGGTGAGAATCCATGATCTTGCAAACAGAAACTAACCTTGTTTAAAATCTTCAGCTTACATGTAGAAGCCAGCCAAAAATCCTATAAATTGACATTCTTCACTTTCACAGGGACTTTCAGAAAAGTCAAAATCTAGCTACATTATTTATGTTTTATGGGAAGAGTTATTTAATGTTTATAAATCCATGAGGATAATAACACTGACTTTAATAGACTGATAGATGTCTCTTCTAATGTACATTACACCAAGGATCACCTATAACATGTGAAATACTTAACATTTCCATGTCAATTAGTCTTTGTTAATTAATAAAAGCTTTCAAATTCGCAATAAAATGTAGCTGTTTTTCATAAATGTGTTAAAAACCCATGGATGTCAGTAAAGTACTTTCTCTTTTAGCTTTGAGAATGGCATATGTGAAATGGCATCTCCAGTCTTCTGGCTTCTTGGATTGCTGATAGTTTCCAAGAGAATGGATCTGTAGTCACTTAGATAACACAGCATGTTTTGGCAGCAGCACTTTTAAGAAATCTGCTACAAAAACAAGTGTCCATGCTGATGACATTGTGCTAATATGAAAATGACTGTTTTAACAACTATGTTAAGTCTCTGAGCTCTGTGTGCTCTGTGTTTTCCATGGCCATAAAGGTCTCATGAGCTGGCAAATCAGGAAGTTAGTAAAGATTATGACTTTGGAGACACATCTAGGACCTAGATGGAGCCTTATAGGGCGCTAAAAACAGCCAACTCTAAAGCTTGACTTAGAAGATGCAGCTCTGCAGGCTGGGACTGTAATTAAATAAATTCCACACGCCTCTGCACTAAGTAGAACACATGGCACACACCAACTCTGGCCCAGCAGACTAACTTGCCTCCTGGGTACTTGTTAAATGTAATGAAAACAAAAACTGAAATCTAAATTTCATATAATGACAAGGAAATACAACACACTTTTATTTTGACCTCAGTGGTGTTGATGTGTTTAAAAGATCAGGAAGCACACCTATGGAACTGATGTTTATAATACAGTAAAATAAGGATTATGGAGAAGGATGTTTAAATGTTGTATATAAAATATGAAGAATTTGAAAGAATAAACTCCCCTCTGCCTGGATACACTGTATATGTGGCACTAGCATGGAATGCAAGGTAGAGAAATTACAGACAAAAATGCAATGGTAAACATTAAGAAATACTAAACTTAATCTTATTGCTTGATTAATTTTTCTAAGACAAAAAGAGCATAAAGCTCACAGAATTTGAAGTAAAAATATATACAGTTAAGACAAAAAGAGATGTTTCTATCAGAACTGAAAACCAGACAGAGAGCTTGGTCAGAAGATGTATAATCTCTGCTGTCATAACAAAAAACTAATGGTGACAAGCAATCCATACCAGAAAATAAACATGCTGAAATGCATCCTTTAAATATATGTCAAGAAGGATACAAACAAATCACAATTTTGAAAAGAGGACAAAATCTCTGCAAAACAATCCAAATTGTTTCTGTGCTAGAAGTGACCCTTTCTACATCTGCTATCAGATCTGACAGCTCCAGTTGCCAGGATAATATATCTAGCATAAGGAAGGATTTTCAGAATCATAGTAATAATCTTTTCGCAACTATCAACTCCCACAGAATGCACTTTTTGACATCCACACAGACAAACATAGAGGAAATAAGATTTACTTGAAAGTAAAATGGCAACATCTCTAGTTATGACTGAATCCATGCTAAAACTTGCTAAGACAAACTAAGAGCATTGTTAAGTACTGAAAACTAAATAATAAATTTTGTTCTGTAATTGGACAGATCTTCACCCCAAGTTCACAATTTAGCTTCTAGGAAAGTAAAAACAAACATAACATTGCCTGCATGCCCATTCTCAAGACCTGAACCCAAAAGTTTTGAGATGTCTAAATCGAGAAGTGGTTGAATTCTGTGTACAAATACAAATTCATAGTTTCTGCACAGCTTTCATTATAGTAATTACTAATGGCATGATGACTTGGCTTTCTTTGACAAATGTATAAAACATCTCTTTACATACCTTTCCATACATGCATTTTCATAGCAATTTTGTTGTTATCATGGTCTTAGGCATATTTTGAGACTTTAAACAAAATCCTAAAACCTATGTTATATTTACAGTGCATCTTTCACTCCCAGCAAGTTTCAGAACTTGGCAAACAGCTCATTACATACACACAAACAAAACGTTACTTGCCTTTCACAGGCAAGCAGCCAACAGAATCATTCATCAGCATGGAAATGTAGGCACTTATTTCCAAACAGGATAGCTGCAAAATTAATAACATTTTACTACAGCTTTGTTTTTAAAGTAGACATAATTTCTTCAGAATGCTACTAGCCCTTTTCTAAGACAAAATTCAGTCAGTGTTCATAATCCATCTTTAAGATAAGCCACTATTTTAACAAAAAAGCCATAAGCAAAATGAAAGAAAAAAGCAAAAAAAAACCCACCAAAATGCCATTAATTATATGAAGTCTGAAATTCTTACAGTCTTCACTATGACTTGTACTGTAAATCCAGATATACTTCCAGTTAAATATAAAACTAGTTAATTTTCAGTAAGATTCCTCATTAAGACCATGCCTTTGGTCTTATGCTTCCTAGTGTTCCCAAACTAGAACATACAATAGGAAGAAGCAGGAACTTTTCCTCGGTTCCTTTACAATGTGAAGGCTCAAGAGTCTGAGAACTCCAGGAACAAGAAGAAAGGCAGCAGGTCATGGGTATTTCAGTGAAGACAGTGTCTGAAAGAATCAGAACTAAACTAAACTAAATAAACTCTCCTTAAGGACTAATCCATAAGGTAGTAACATTAGTTATGTTCTGGCAGACTAAGCTGAAAAAGCCTACCTGCAAGATGATAGCACAGTGAAGACATGGTGCCACCCATTTGGGACAAGGAAGGTTTATGTTCATTATTCTGCTGACTAGACTTGCCCTTAGGAAAGAGGAGGAAGCTCAGCAGTTACCAAGGCAGCCTGGAATACTTCTAGTGTGCCAGAGGAAGTTCCTGAACAAACACAAATTATCTTTTGACAATGAAATACATCCACTACCAGGAGTCTTGACAACAGACAGTCTGAAACTATTGAACAGGCATTTTCAGGCACGTTAAGAGTTTAAAGAGATATTCTGTGTTCTTAAGAGAACCAAGAGGGTCCCCTAAAAGTACAACATTTTGGTAATTAAATAGGAAATAACCTTCCAAGAACATTAATATCATAAAATAAGAAACAAATGAAGACAAACCTCTAAAAAAGGCATTTAAGCTATCATGATGTAGACCTTAAAACTGCTTAACAGATTAGTCTATTTCAAATTCAATTAATATACAAGTCTTTTCAAAATTAAAACTTTCAAAAACTCTAAGCTATGCATGATCTACCATACCATGAATTCTTTCTGATTTCAGCAGATAATTTGCTGATCTATGACAATTTCTTAGCCAGAAAAGAGTAACTTCAAATCATGCATCTTAAAAGCTATTTCCAAGAACCTACATTGAGTGGATGGTCACCAAGCTGGTTTTGTACAAGTAAATCTGGACAGAGGAAGATCTAAGTGCTTGATATCTACCACCATTCTAAGACCACAGGTGATTGGAAAGGGTGACAGAAAAGACAGGAGAAGAAACAGCACCTTAGTGACGAAAAAAGTTTACCTATCAAGACCAGGAGAGACTTGAAACAGTGGAGTTCTTCAGGCCAGGATAAAGTGACAGCACAGTTCTCAGTGGAGAAACTGATGAAGATAGGGAAATTTATCTTGTAGGGAAGTCCTACGTTCTTTGATGACTTCTGTAACAGACTACCCAGGAGGCCATACACCTGCAGAATGTAACGTGGGCACATTCAGAGTGCTACTATTGAAAGAAGCGGAACTGTGGGCAAAAAGGAACTCTGTGAGCACTCTTTTCCAACTGAATGTACAAAGCAAAATTTAATAAAATATGTGAATTTTTCCATTACTTCCACGGAAGTAAGCATATGATATTCACCTCAAAGAACCTGGAACAAGACTTGGTGGCAAAGTATCCAGCACAAATCCTTTCCCATTTCGTATGCATATCTCTGCCTGTGTTTGCGTGGCATACTCTCGTGTTAGTCTTAAAAAGCAAAGCTCATGCCAGAACTATACAGAGATTGAGTTTCTTTTAAAAAATAAAATCTTACCTATTCAGAGAGTCTTTAAATGAAACAGAATTCTGAATCTTTCCTCTGTTTCAGGAGAGTTCACTGAAGATTTAGAGCCAGAAAATAGCATGGAAATTATTAAACTGAAAGAAAATTGCACTAATCTGCCTTTTACAATAATTATAATTGAGGTGGTATAAGAGTAACTAGTGTTAGGTTCTTCTATAAATTACAATATTCTGAAGGAATAAGTCACAAAATACCAAGGATTCTTTGTGCAGAAAAAACTCTTTATACAAGAACACAGAATATGAAATGCACAGATACAGCCCAGAAAGATTAAGATGTGAGAGCAAATTCAAACCTAACATAAGAAACATCAATGGGATAAAACCATATGAAAATTAATTTTCTCACAGTAATGTACAATGGGAAAAGGCAGCAGTGACACACACAATGAATTTCTCTGAAATAACAGAGCTTCCTGCAGCCATGGGAAGGACAGATGCAGGTACCTTTTTCTTCTCCAGTGTATTTCTGTAAAGAAGCTGATCTATATTATATCTTCTTCCCAGAAACAGACAAACAACAGATATGGACAAAAGGAAGGCAGCACACATATTGCAAGGTAACTTTGAGATCATCATGCTTTTGGAACCCCAGTGAGTGCATAACCTCAACATTTATGATAACAAGATATGAAGATACATCATCATGGCTCGGCTTCACGAATGAAGATTGGGGAAGGGCTCTCCCCACATGGGTGTGCCCTTCGAGCCTGTGCAGTGGAATTTTTAGGTGAGGCACAGCCTGCGCAGAACTGGCCCCACCCTTTAACTCCTGAGGTCCATCTGCCACGGCCGAGCGAGCTTGGACAGTGACAGTGAAGTCCTCAGGACTAGAACCTACAGCTCCAGGATCAGCATCAGGGTGGCATTTAACTGCCTTATGAAGAGAAGTCCATTCCAAAACTACAGTGAGAGATTCACCTGGTAAAACAGAGTTGGACACGGGCCACTGGCTGCTATGAGGTAAAAAACCAACCACACCAGCAGTTCAATTGAACTTATAAGAAATATCAGAATTTCTGAAACTCTTTTTGCAAAATATACCCAAAATGATACTATACCCTGAAGAGATCTATTAAGAATAAACCACATTAGAAAGCTAAAACAGTGACCACTGAGCAGAATCTGGGCAACTTAAAATACCCAAGGAAGTACTAATGAGGTGCACCAAAAATGGAGAAATTGCTGATAACAGTAAAAACTAGATACAATTAATTCTAATCACCTTGAAGTATGCTACAGACATCAGACTAAAGAATTTAAAAGTAATGGAAATTTAAAATCTGCACTGAGATTTGAATGTTCAAATAATGTAAAGTGCTTCCATTTAGAAACTAAGATAAAAGAGAAAAAACTTGCACAGAGGGTACTTGAGAGTGATTTACAGATCACACATTCACAGTGAGCTGCTCTCATGAATGTGTTTGCAGAGCACACAATACAAGAGAGAGTATGGAAACTAAAGGGTTTAGATCTAAGTTTAAAAATATGTTTATTGTTATTCAAAGCTAAGTTATTCATTACTCAGCCAACATATTAGTGCAGACAATATTCTCTTGCTTCCTCTGGGTTTTCTTTAATCTTATCTGGATTTTTTCTATGTATTTCTGAGTAATCAAAAGTTACAGGCTTGATATCTCTTGAGTTAAAAACATTCCTCGTGTTCCTGTGGTTTCTCTTGTCTATACTTTTTCTTTTAGTGAGTCTCTAAACCAAGAATTAAAGAAAAAAAAATCAAATAAGGTTATTTCACTCAGAAAGAATCAGCAATTTGATTTCTTCCAATGTATTAAGTAAACACTCCTCTTCAGACAGCAATTGATACAAGTTGGTGTTAATAAGGATAGCTCAAAATTTAATGTTAGGCATTTCTTCTGTAGATGTGCAAATTCAGGACTGTGGTAATGAAGTAAAAGTCGAAGGCATTTAGCTCATCTTTCAATAAGGAAAATTATTCAACAATCTTCAATTGAATTATGCCCCAAAAGAAACATAAATATACTCACAAGACATTCATAAATAGAACTGTTTAGGAATTTTCTGACTAAGCTAAAAATGAAAATTTGTCAAAATTTAAAGTGTTTTCAGAAATGTCACTGATTCAACAAACATTCATCAGTGAACTGGCAGAGTACCCACCAGCCCCTGGCTGGTTCCTCGCTGGGACCCAAGTTCTTGCAGCTCTGGCCAGCTATACTAAGCGAGGTTTTCTAAGAATCAGGGGACTGAAACTCCTCCCAGCCCCACAGCAAAGTGCCAAACCCCTGAACTGGTGCTAAGCTGAAGCTATCAGAGTCCAGACTCAATATTGTGGAGTCCGGAGCCTGGACAGTAGATACACCAGCTCCAACATCAACACAGCTCTTCCTGCACCTGAAGCACCCCAAGTGCCTCAGCTGAATTCAGTGCTGTCAGAACTTTCACATTTCATGAGCCAATACTGGAAGCCTTGGCTTTCCAGCTGTGCTTGAAACTCTGACTGCACAGACACAGAAATTCACTGGGAAATTTCTTTGCAACAGGCATGCCTTTTTTTGTGTTCTGTTTAAAAACATAAATTATGTCCATGAACATGCCATGACTCTGCAGCAGGATCTACGTGTATTTGTACTGGGTTTAAACCACCCAGCTCAGGAACTGCTAAGCAATATAACTCTGGTACCACCAGCTGACCGTCCACTTAACTACCACCTTCCCAGATGCAATTTAGTCTGCTGCAAAAGCATGAAGTAGTTAACTGTTCTAACACTAGTTTGACCAACTAACTGCTTCTTCTGGACTGGATTTTCTCTCTTGCTAATTAACTCAGGGTAGCTAAACTGAGAATACATCCCACTACCAAATAAAGTCAAAACCTTGATGTATAAATGTGAGGCTATTTTATTTTTCTGGCCAGAGTAAAAGTACACATGGAAAAAACATGGAATTTACAGACAGGTGTGAGGGGAAATGAATGGTAGCTGTACTATTTAGTGCAGAGAAAATATATATGATGTGACAACACATGGCGAAGTGTGAAAAATGCATGCCTGCATGTAAAAAAGAATATATGTATCCACCGTACTAAGCAATTTGCAGTTAAAGCAGGGCTGTTGTAGTATCTGTTAAATCCATAAGGAAATCTCCAGTTGCTGTAAGGTTTGGTTAAATTTAAACTTCAAATTAATCTTTAAAGATAACCCTGCCAACCCTACCAAGTTATTTATTGTAAAGAAGAACTGATTGTCTCATGACTATGTATTGTGGAAACAATGCTAATCCCTCTGTTTTCCTAGTAAACCAGTTTACACGTCTTGCATAGAATTTGAAATTAATCTTTATCAGTGAAACAAAAATTCACAAAAAATTACATTAATTCATCTTTGGAAAAATAATTTTGTGGCATAGTATCAAACAGAATTTCCTAATTAGTCCATGTTACTTCTGTATGTTTTCCCAAGATCATGTATTTGAATCACTATAGCAATATAAAACTAGACATCTTATTTGGATAGGAAAGTTGGGAGCACTATAATACTGTCTGGGAATAAAGATTATTTCATTATTTTAGGCAGGTAAGGTTTGGGGGTTGGTTCTGTTTCACTGCATTGTTTTGTTTGTTTTTCCACTTTATTATTTCCTAGGACCCTAAAAGAGTGACTGCTTGACAGAGACACTTGGTTCTGGGCACTTGCTTTCCCTCATTATCTCTGAAGAGGCAAAAAATACCTCTTTTGTTCCCCTTATCGCTTCACTACCTTATCCAAATATTCATTTCTCTTTTAAGAAGGAAAAGACAACTGAAATCATGCAGCAACTATGCCTTATATATTAAGAAAAACATTATCATTCAGGCAAGGTGCTAAGCACTCAGATAATAAAACAGAATAATTCTGTTTCTAGGGTTTTCCATTTCAGGTTTTTTTCATTTTCAGCTTAACTTGAGCAATTTAAGGCAGACTTTGTGTGACATAAAAGAAACATTTTCTGCACAAAACTTTGGGATTATATTACAAATAATTTATCTGCATTCAGTCGTGATGTTTTAATACAGCATCATTAGCAAAAAGTAAAATAAATGGTGACATCTCAGATGGTGTGAACTGGCAGAGCTCTTCTGACTCAAATGGAATCCTGCCAATTTCCACACTGGCTGACAGTTTGGACCTCAAACCTACATTACAAAATTAGAAAGAAATAAATTTCAAATTCTTTCTCCCTAAATAATGAAACCTCAAAAAAGAAAAAGCCTTCTATCCAAACAATTTTAAAAGAATGTGATAAATTATATCTATTTACCAGTAACTGGATCTGAGATATGTAACTGGCAAGGTATCAATGTCAAAGGTGAAGAATTTGCACTGTAATAAATGCAATGACACTTTTCATTTTGAAGACTATTTTTTTAAAGCTTGTTTCTTTGATTATTTTTTTATTTTTCCCTGTCCAAAATGAAGGAAAAAATTCTACACTCCAGTGAAACACCCACAATTGTTTTCTTTCCTCATCCATGCCCATATGGTATGACAAGCTTGGATCCACAACATTTTCTCATGAGTGAGGGTAAATACTTGATCATTATTTTGAGCATATGGCATAATTTTTCATTGTTCTTCTCTTTATAAATACTTCTTTATCATTTATTAAGTTATACGGAACATATATCCAGCTTTGTTCAAACATAAAGCAAGAAGGCATTCTATGTGTTCTGGTTTGCCAAATTGCACAGGTTTAACCAGTGTTGGAGTCACCCATAGCAACTGCATTTGTGATTTGCTAAAAATAAAGTGTATTATACAATCTTAATTCCTTACTAAATTTTAAAGCAGGCAAAATAATAATTTTGATTTCCAGTTCTAAAATATTTCAGTACTTCAATATTTCAATCAAATACTGTGTCTTCAATGCATGACATGCACAAGAATTCTCCACCATCTCTGCTTTGTGCCACTTCCCCTTTTGTGAGCTCATCACCTCTCACATGACCTGGCCCAAGAATAATGAGCATTGGTGGGGTAAAGACCCAAGTGCCCAAAGGGTACTAAATCAACATACCATAGCCTACAATACACTGCAAAAATAACAAAGGAAAAACCTGTCTGGTCACCTATTTATAAACAAGCAAGTCCAAGTTGGTTTTTATTAAAACATGTGTACCAGCCCTCCTCTTCAAGGGGTCTCTATTCAAACTGATAGAATTCCAAATAACTTTGAGGATTCATGAAACAGCTCTGAGATGATTCAGTATAAACCCTCAAATCAAGCTACATTTTTAAATGCAAGTGACAGAAGCATCGTATCTGGAATTATTACAAAAAGAGTTACTGCACATCATTAATAATTAGATACCTTCTTTAGCAAAAAAGATTCCTTTGGTTACAGTCAACATAGAGCCTGTGGCCTGGCCCTTGGAATCTGTCCATGGCTCTCAGCTGATAGTAAAAGGGACCTGTGGCACAGGTAAACTGGCTCACACCGGGTTGTGTGAATTTTCCCTCCATATACACAGATGTGAGGATTTTAATTTCAAATGCAGATATCTTTTTTTTTTTTTTTAAGAAATCTAGTTAATACAAATGTCTTGGGAAAAGCGACTTTGATGCTGCAGGAAAAATTGCCATCTCATCTAAACCAACATAGCACTTACTCTTTCAGAGAGCTCTGCAGACTTGTGAAAGCTAAGAATCTGTCCATATACACAGCTAGGGAAAACTGTGATTAGCACTTAATCTAGGAAGATAGCTATCTGGAAGAGGAAGCGCCTGTAGAGATGGCAGATCCACTTAAGATTAATTTTAAATTGTTCATCCTTAAGACAAATGAGTTCAACATTTCTAGCACTGAGGACAGGGCAGTGTTTTTTGGGCTGTCCTTCCATGTCACTTTTCTAGATATGTTCAAACTGTATGTTCAGTCACAAGAGGGATGTTTGGCTGACGGACTTCATGGGCTGCTGCCATTCTCCATCTGTGCCTAAGCAAATGAGGCTGGAAAAGAAACATTTTTCTTGGCTCCATCACCCCCCACCACAAAGCATCAGAACCAGTAAAGAAGCAAAATGGCAATACATCCATACATTTATTTCTGCAGACCTGGCATAAGCACTGTACATTAAAATGTAAAGATATAAAGTTTCTGCCCAAGTAAACGTCATCAGATAAGATAAAAAATGCCTAGAAGGAAAATCTATTAGTCAGATACAACTAACTAACAGAATGCACTTTCTGCCTCATCCCAAATTCTCATCTGCTCCCACCAATGCAATGGCACCGAATCAACCTAAGTAACCCAGAAGGTTATTTCCCACCTCTAATTTCCACTTTTTTCTTATGTTAAATTCATGCATTTGAGAAGTACATTTCCATACCTAATGAAAAGCAATTTCAAGAGGTATATTACAGATAAGCAATGAAAATGTTGGCAACCATCTCTAATCAAAATGTGGGAAAAAATGAGGCAACTATTTGAAATAATATTTAAAAACAAATAAACAAAAACCTGTTAATTTTTCCAAAGGCCCACAGCAATTTCAGGATAGCTGCTGTCAAGAAGAGTCAGACAGGCTGTCATAGCATAAATGTACCTTCTGGCTGTGAAGATTGCTAGTCCCAAAAGTATTTATAGTTGAGAACAAAATCCTTTTTTATTATTAATTTTTATCTTTTATTAGAACAGCAATGTATCATCTCAACATAACTGCAAGACCTTCGTAGGAGTAATTCATATTACTGAATTTCAGAAGCAAAAACCTCCAGGTATCAAGGCAAGTTTTACAGGGTGAATTTCTCAAGAGCTTAGTTCACTGGTTTTCTATCTGCAAGCCAGAGCTATTTAGGTTTACACTCAGAGTCTGACATGTTGAAGATTTTATTGCATTGAGAAACTGGCAGAGGACATACTGAGAAAAATGTGCAAGAGGCAAGTGGAGAGTGTGTTGGCAGATTCTCAGTTCATTTAGGGTTACAAGAATAGTACCTAGACATCTCAGTCAAGTATGGAGAATTCTTAATTTTCAACTCAGGCTAGTATTAGGAGTGACCAAATGTAATAGGTTTGGGAAAGTTTTGTTTTCTTATCCTGTCTTGTTTTAAATCTTCATTCCTTGCTATAGTCCACTGTAGTTATGTACAAAAATTTTAAATATATACAATAATCTTACTATTAGGTAATTATAGTAATATTAACAGCATTGGAGCTGGCACAGGAAAGGAGGCGTAATTGTTGTAAACCATTTTCTTAAATTATAAACAATTGCTATTATTACTAAATTATTACCCAAACATTTTGAATTTTTCAAAGATTTTAGCAGCATTCTGACAAGTTCCCCTTACGTTCTGTGGGAATTTTTTTCTTATAAGCAGGCCAAATATACCACAGAAATATTGCTCCTTTTTGGTACAGAACTCCAGCAACACATAGCTCACATCTTGGACAGATCCTGGAAATGCAGAGGAGCGTGAAAATGAAAAGTAATGAGGGTGGAGAGGAAGGAAACATTCCAAACTTGTCAAGCTTTAAGAAATGTTAAGTTTGGGTCCAGTTCAAGTTTTGGGTGAAGATTTAACTCAGTTTTTATTTTCTTCAAAATGCCTGAGCACCCTCAGGGAGTATTCTCTTCCTAAAGAGCTCAAAGAAAACCATATTTTTTCACTGACAAAAGTATCAGCAAATGAACCCTGATGCCAAAGCTTGAAGTTAAACCAGTTACTGTGGCAAGTCTCATTCCCATGTTTGTTCCCCAAAAAGGATTTTTTTTCTTTACAAGGATTTTAAAAGATTATACAGAATTTATACATTTAGTGATTTTTCATATTTCCAAATGAGACACTTGTCTATTATATTACATGCAAGGAAGCAAAATTACTCCTCTATGCTTTAGTTTCAGAGTCCTACACACTGAAGTTGTTCCTTTAAAACATATTTTCTAAAGTCATTTACAGCTAGAAATGTGCTGCTGATCCAAAACATCAAGAAAAGAAACAGAGGAAGAGGGAGGATCACTGAATAATTTAAAGCAGCCTCCTCATTCAAAAGTCATTCTCTTTTTAATCTCTCACACTTTGTAGCCAGAGACTATTCTAGGCTCTGGCAGAAAGTCAGGAAACAATATATCTGCAGCTTTAGAGCAGGATGAAAAGAAACAACAAAAGGACAGGAGACCCACTACAAGTTGTACTTCTACACAAAGTTTGTTTTGCAGATATTTGCCTGCATCCGCAGGTAGAGTCCACTGCCTGAGGACTGAATCTCTCCACACCACACGCTCTCTGCTTCCACAGGGCATGAGTGCGCGTGCACATGCATGTGCTTGAGGACACGCCATCTACTGTGCTGGAACAGATGGCTTGGATTAACCACTGAAATGTTATTTTTTTATAATGAGATCTACTGGAACAAAAAATTGAATGAAAATAAATTATCTGCATCATTAACAAAGACAACAATTAATAGCCAATTGAATCAGGCCAAATTTCCCCTATCCAGAATCTATGAAAACTCTAACAATCTCTAATACTTCCTTTCTTTTGTCTAATCACTTTTCAAAAGTGCAGAAAAGCCTATTTTAAATGATCTCTTAATGGATCCAATAAGGCAATACAGGCCACCTGTCTTAAAGGAATACTTCCCGAAGACCCCTGGAAGAATCAGATAACCTGGAGAAGAAAAGCTTCCCAGACACTGCCTACTTGGAATCTGACTACAGAAAACTCATCCAGTATTAGCAGCTCATTAAAATACTGACTGTACCAACCCTTAAGGCCAAAAGTAGTCTCAAATCTTTCCATACTATTTACCATTTACAAAGACTTTTTTGTGTTCCTGTATTTCTGCCTCTTCTTCCACAACATCTTTAAATGAAATGCATATGAAGAAAAGCAATATCAAAAACACAAACTATTTTCTTTTGCTTTGAATTATCACTTAGCTCATAGCAACATCCCATCAATATTAAGCTTCTGAGAGACCACCAACAAACATTTTGTGAGCCACAGTGTAAATGTCACCAACACCTCCAGTAATTGTTACAGAATTCCATTCCAATATAGATGTGATCAGAAAATTATATCCCAAGGAACCTGTGACTTTATTCTCAAAACTGATGCAAAAGTTGTCTAAGAATAGAGGCCATTTGTGTGGTCTCAACTCTATATTCCATTAGTGCTTTCAAATAACTTTGGTAAATGACTAATTGTGAAGTTCTAAGCACACAAGTCACTTCTGACTCCATTGCTCAAGTACATGAATCCAGCTAAAGGCACTTACACAGACAGCCATACATCAATGTGAGAGCAAAACAGAGGACTGGATTTCAAACCTGTCCAAGTGCCACTCATGTTGTACAGTTAGGTCACAGGAAAGAAATCTAGAAATTCAAAATACAAAGCAGATAGATAAAAAATGATAGCAAGTTCAATCATTTCACAGGTATGTTTGCTGTTGCTAAGCATATATCCTGAATGTAAGCACTGTAAGGTACTAAGGTACCACAGGAGAAAAGCAAGCTTGTAACCTGACAAGCCTTCTTTTAAAAATAAAGTAACTCTGATTGTTTAATAAAAACTATTACTATTAATTTTTCATAGCACCCTACTGTTCTCCTAGCTACCTGTTCTCCTAGACACATCTGTACATTTTCAGCCTGAAAATATAGAAAAGTGCATTACAGTCACACAACTTACTCTCTTGAAGGCATGGCAGACTTTTACCCAGACAAGAATAAATTTGACAGCTCTCCAACCTCACTCTAGAGGAGGTTTCACTTCCCAATATGGCAACCCTCTAGATGTCCTACAGGACAGGAAATAGGCAGCTGTATTCCCCGGTGCCTTGTGGACTCAGAGGCAAAGGGCCCTTTGCAGCCATGCTCTTCTGCTTAATCCAGAATGAGAGCAGAGTAAGACTGAATGCTCTGTAAGAGTTTGGCTAAACATCACAGGCAGAATCAACCACAAGCTTCCATGTGCTGTAGCCAGAACAGACTCCAGAAATCTTAGAGAAGAGCAGGCATCACCCATAGACAGTTTTCCCAACAACAACAGTAACACTGAATTGAATTGTAGACACTCTGTGTGTTCTGCAGGCAACCAGGACATACCTATAGAACTTTGTAATATCATTAGGATTTACCCCAGTGTTCAGAAAGACCCATCTTCATCTTTTGAGGGAAAATTCTTGCAGCTGCCTTCCCAAGCATTTTACATTACCGTTAAAGCAGTCTATATATCAAATATTTATGTAATTCAAAGATTTTTTTCTTGCCATAATATATTTGATTCATTTAAAAAGCTTTGTCTTCTCATCCTTACCGTAACTCTATTAATTAGAGATTCCAAACAAAACCATTCAGGGTGAAGGGTGCATTTTCACCTTTTGTCATTAGGGTGAAAAATCTTTTCTATGACCCTTATTCCATTTCCTCTATTAAGTTGCTTGACTCTGTTTCCTCTGCTTAATTGTTGATGCAGTTAACCCATGCCTACATAATTTCCTCACTGAAGTGTTAAACATTAATGTGAATGGTACTGTATTTTCAATTCAACTAGGATTTTTTTGAGACTGTGTAACCCTGGTTGACTTTACTTCTTCAATGGCCATGCAGTGACAAATAGTATGCACTGTGAGCAGTTAAACTATTCTAATTGTTACATCTGGTTTACTTTATCCCACACATCTTGCATGTTTTAACTGAAGGGCAACAAAGATCTCCAGTTGATCATTGATACTTTTAAATTGGCACAAAATGATAATACTGAGTTCTGAAGGGAGTCCTTCCTAAATCTCAGCATATGTCTTTATGTTTAAATAATTAAGTTACATCTGAATACACAAAGCAGATCAGAACATTTCTCACTGAATAGTGCAAGAAAACTCACTCAGAGGACAGAATACTTCATAAAAGAAGATAATCTGTTTTCAGTTTAAAAAACCTACAGGAATTTGAAAAATAATTCTATGAAACACATAGCTTTATATTAACAATGTAAGAAATAACAAGGAGATTTCGTTCAAAGGCTGTAGAGAAAAGCACTATGTTTTAATATATTTCACAATTGTCTAAGCATGGAACCAACCATCAAAGATCCAATAAGGGCATCAGAAGGTATGGCATAATGCAACGTTATTGTCTACATTTCTAAAAAATATTTATTTTTAAAGCAACACATCACATTAATTTTGGAGGCAAGTAAAAGAATAGCAACATCCATCAACTGTGCTGCTTCTAATATTTATAAACAGCACAAGAGAAATTGATATTTACTTGAAGAAGAATATTTCCTTTAAGGTGAGCAAGGAAGTCAAAAGTTAACACTACTCTTAAAATTCTGAGTGAATCAGAAAGAAATATGAATATTTAGATATTTTCCAACGTCTCCTCTATTTTCAGTACTATGAGAGTTTGTGAAATTATTTGGGGGTTTTTCCATGAACTCTGACATTGCAAAGACACAAATAATTAAAAGGGAAATAATATTTGTTAAAATGATGTTTTCTGTCATCTTTCAACTATTACAATGTTTCTGAAACTCAGCGTTATGAAATCACTTTCATATCCTCATGCATTTTAAGAGAGAGTGACTAGTCCAAATCTATGAACAAACAAAAACAGAATATCTAAACTATTTTTATTTTGTAATTCCCAATTTTATTATAAAATAGTATTACCGCCTCTTGATTTTTTTAAGTCTTTATTTGCATTAGGCAAAATAAAAAATACGTAAGAGTTAACCAAACCCACAAAAGGTGTACTTTGTCACCTGTACTTTTTCGGTGTAAGTTTGTATGAGAAGCAATCTTCAGTGATGAGTCAATTGCTGTATGGAATTCTAAAAATTGTACAGTTCAAAGGTGGCATAGTCAAAAAAAAGAAAAGCCAAAAGAATATTATCATGACAATAATGAAGGTTAAAAAGCAAATTTTCACTCAATATGTAATGAAAAACATTATACAGAAAATAACAAAATGCTGCCATGAAGCCCTTAGTCCCTACATCTCAATCTAATATAAAGCTGAAATTTATCCATTCGTGTTGGCAGTAATGAGTAGCACAGTTTGGGAAGGGAAACGGATAGCAAGTGCAACAATGTAGGCATCAAATATCCTAAGTATCTTGCTGTTGCCAGTTTGTCTAGTATTTAATGCTAACTCGATGATACTGAATAACAATAAAAATTTCTTGAAGTCCTTAAACAGCAAACCAGCAAACCTTTGACATTGAATAGTACAACTAAAACAAGCAATTTAGCTGGTATGTGTAGCGTAAACAGTTACACACACGCTATTTCCATGACTGGGGAATAGTTTTAATCTTGGAAAATGTTTTCTTTTATGATAAATTTGAGAAAAAGCTTAACATATCAACGTTTTTACAACACAGAGTACCTTCAGGGACAGCAGAATGTGAGCTGCATATCATGAATGACTATCAAGCATGACACAACACTAAAAACAAACCCCAAAACTAGGGGGGGAGGGGGGGAAAGGGGGAGGGGGCAGGAGGGGGGATGTTATACAGTAGTCAGTGATGATCAGAGAGGGATTGATAGAACTATAATTATAGTTGAAGTTTTCAAACAACAGCTGCACGCAACAGGGAGACACCATGACCCAAACGGTAATTTCACCAGGCTGAGGCTCATTCATTGTTCCTGGATGTGCTCATCCCTGCTGCACTAAACTCAGCTGTGTTAAGTAGATGATGATGTCTTTTTGTTGTTATTCAAAAAACAAAAATAAGCAAAAAAACAAAAACCTCTGGAAGTTGAAAGAACTTGACTATGCAGGTGTTTTTGCAAGTAGCTGAAATCTGAAACTGACCAAAATGCTGGAAAAGCTTCCAAGAGGTTTTGTGCCATGCATATCCTTCCCAAAGCCATTCCAAACACCAGAATGGTGCATAGTCAGACCCACAGTTGGGAAATAAAACCAAAGCAATTGCCACAGACTCTCACAAAGAGTTAGCCCACTAAGGCATTCTACTACACAAGTTCTTAGGCTGTAAAATCAATAATACAATAAAATATGATAGCTTCTTCACTTTTAACCATGCCACTCGACCAGACAACTCTATGTCCTAATCATCTTAAAGCTTATAATCACTTTTCAGACCCCATCTGTTTTGTCAAAACATAGCTAAAGACTTTTAAAATTAGAACAATAACTTGTTAACTGTAACATATCCACTGAATTTCAAAAGATCTGTGTATCAAAAATTCAGCAACATTATTATCAAATTTGTATTTCTATTTAAATAAATATAGTCCTATATTTAAAGAATAAAATCATTCCTTTAACAGTAGAATAACTGTCTTATTAAGGAAATGAATACCCACCTCATGGTGGTGGTTGTCTTCTTAACACAGAATTTGGTTAAATAACAATACTAGTCACAAATTTAAGAGCTTACAAACTACAAATCTTTGAAAATAAATCCCTCAGCTTTTGGAAGTATGCAGGATGAAAGGAAAATTTATTTCATTCTAACAACTCACAAGTACTAAAGAAGTCAAAATGTAAATTCAGATGAAATCAATTCATGTATCCTATACGTTGTTTGCAAACATTCCTTTTATTAAATCTCCGAGTGACTCTTTCAATCACTGATAGAATCCCTGGAAATACTCAAGGAACTTCCACTGGAAATGCTACCAAACCTTTGATTGCTGATTTGCTTATATTACAAAATGAACTATTTTCTCTATAACATTCTTTCTTTCCATATATCACTTTTCAGTGTATGGATGATATACATAATATATAATCAGTAAATTCTTAATAACTAATATTGTTAAAAACATCTGTCTGTAAGACATATTAACATACTATTTGGGAATCCATGCCCTCTAGAAATACAAAATGAACCACAATAAATAGAACTGACATGCAAACAAAAATTCATCCTGGCCCAAGAAACAGATCCATACACAACCGACCGAATAACACAGATGCAAAAGAAATCTTTAGTTTTGTGCCCTCCTCTGGAAACACTGTCCATCTACCCTTGTCAGACAGAAAAACGAGGTCAGAATGTCCTGTGAAATCACTGTTCATGGTCTCTGTGGAGATAACCCTCTTCCTTCTCAAGACAGGTTACTATTTCTAAACATTCTCACTCTACATTATAGGACAACTGGTGAAACTTAACTAAATTTAATCTTCATGTATCTTTGAGACTGGGATCCATCAGCAAGATGTCAACTCTGCCCCTCAGTTAATGCATCAGCTGGCCACTAGCAGGAAGGCTCTACAGATTACTCAGAAAAGAAATAAGAATAGTGAATTAATTCCACTTTGCAGTGGTGAAAACAGCTGTATGTGAGGCAAGGCAAAGGAGTTTGTGATCCAGGATCTGAAAGTCGCAGAGTAAACATCCAGAAGGATTACCTATTTTCTATTACACCACCTTGAGTTGTATTATTATAATAGGCATTTCAATTTTGTCCAGTAACTTCTATATTGAACAGAATATTTTATGTTTTCTAAACAACAATTTCCCAAGAAAGCATCTGATCATGATTTAAACACATGAAGCGTACAGAGAAACCACTCCACTTAGTAACCTTTTTCATGCTACAGTAAGTGCCATTTAACATTTGTCTCACTTCAGCTTGCAGTCCATCATTCTAGCTAAACATTTACAATGTTCTACTTTCTTCTGCACAGCCAGTCCTGTCCAAATTTCTTTTAAAAAAAAATTTATACACATTAGGCTTTCTACAGCTGTCATTATAGGAATTTTTTTCTCTACTAGTATAATCTGTGTACCATCTCTTACCTTTATGTATCTTTTAAAGATATCAAAACAGTATAGAGTAGTCTGCCAATGCCATTTTACAGAGATTAAAAACACTTCTCCATTTCCAGCTTGTATTTTAATGGATGACATAAGCCTCCTTACCACTCTGATCCAGGGGTTCACCATCAGATGTTCATCCACAGCAACACCCCCCTCCACCAGAAGCCCCAGTTTTCAGATCATCATTCTCTATTCCCTCACCTTGTTTCTAGCTATAAGCAGCACATTTTGGTTTAGAGGCTTACACTAGCAAATTATACAAAAGATTCCAGGTGATTGTCCTCACCCTGCTCATTCCTCAGTTTGTCAGTCCTTTTGCCACCATGTCTTACAGCAGTTGGATAGCACTGACATACAGACATGGCTTGTGTTTTGTTCCACAGTGCATTTGTTTCACCACTGTCAGATTGCCCAAATAATATATAAGAAAACCCGTCTAAATGCATACTCAGGGGCGCTTCATAGTTAGATCCTAGGAAAGTCATATGACATTAAGATTGGAAATAAAGTAGTGGTGAGTGTGAACTCTCCTTTTTTACTCTTAATTACCAGGTGAGGAACACAAACACTATTGGTTTTGTGGTTCTTGGGCACAGTCACATTAATGAAATTGTTTATTTGGGTGTCCACTATGTCTATCCTTCAGTACATTGCTCATTTTGACAGTGTATTTGTTTCACATTTACTTCTGAGCACATAATAATCACTTCCTTCTCTAAGTTCTGCTTTTTTAAATAAAACAGAAAAAGCATTTTGCTTGACTGAAAGAGAATTTTTCCTCAGTAAATTTCTTTAGGCATATGCAAGAAAAAAGCAACATTTCTATTCATGTTCTGAGCTTCTGTTGTATGCAGATTATTTGTGTACTTAAAGTAAATATTTGAAATACAATATGTAATTAAACAACCTGTAACAATAATTTAATTGTGGAATTCCTTTCTGAAGTTGTTAGAGTAAAACTAAAAGAAAAAATGGACACTGTCGAGGCCACAATATTTTAAAACTGATCTCATTTAAATAACATGAAAATAAAGAAATGCAGAAATCTACACCATTTTATATTTATGCAAAATGAGTGTTTGTTAATACGTAACTTAGTATAAAATATATCATTCAATGCCTAGAAATAGTGCAAACCAACCCTGCAAATTCACAAGATGTGTAAATCAATCTATATATGGACTACATTTTCCTGCCCCTTGCCTTTTATAAGCTCCACTGCATATGGCCATGACATCAGTGGAATCATCTGAAAATTATTTTCCCTTCTCTTTGGCACAGCAGTTTCTCTGATGGATCAGTGGGTTGTGATCCAGCCCACTCAGCAGTAACAGGACCAATGCAGCAAATGCAGGGGAGCAGCAGGAGCATCCAGCTCAGAAAATGAGTGATCACCCCTTGGCAGTGTGGTCTCAGGTCAATAGGTAAGGTAGAGCTTACTGTGACATTGCATTTGTAAGAAAGCAAAAAATTATCTATTTTTTAGAGAGTACATCAAAGCTGTCTCCAAAATAACAAAAATGCAGGTGAGTTTCAAGAAGAAAAATTAATTTTCTTTAAACCCCTTGTGGACTCCAAATGAAAGAGGCTTTAAAAAGAAGTATGTTCCACCATGAAGGATTTCCTCCAAGCATTGCACTGTATAAGCAAGATATGAAGAAAGATGTATTCACTTCACAAACTAAACAACATAATCCACCTCTGAGCAACTCTGTCCCTGTCTCCATGGTCACCACTGTGCAGTGTCATCCCACATGACAGCAAAGCCTGAGGTGCCTACAAGACAAAGTCAATACGGACTTCTAGACCCAATGCATTACCAAAACCATATGCTTTACCTTCACCCAAAACATCTCCTTCAGCTGCTTATTTCTTCTAAACCCTACAAACAAGTATAAGCATCAAAACTCCATTCTATCCATGAGTCTTGCAGGAAAAAAAAAATTCTAGATGATTGCACCAAACAATCTCTTGGGTATCTAGAACATGTGGATAGCATCTTCATCATTGGGACTAAAATGAAAACTCCCTCATTCATCTGTATCAGAAATTAATAACTACTATTCAGTTTCCTCCACCAAAATAGCTCATATCACAGTCTAATTAACTCATTTCTTCAAATGACAAGTGAGAAAAAACAAACAAAACATGATACTTAAGCAAGTATTCAAAGAACACATCTTGCCTAAAGAAAATACCAGTTACAACATGTTCATCAGTCCAAAGGTGGGATGTGCTCATTCTGCAGTAAAAATAAAACTATCCCTCACTGATTTAAAACACCTGATTGTCACAAAAGATACTGAAAATTAGAAAGAAAACCGTGAAATATGTAAGAACTGCATGGAGATGACACTTTGAAATAGATCTTCCCTAGACTCTGCTTACCTTTTAACAGTAACTTGTCCATAAACAAACAAATCAGGGAACCAAGGCAGAGAATAACAAAGGGTATTTTGGGCAAACATAGCATCTTAGGAGGTGTGTGATGAAGTCAACAAATGCATAAGTAAAATTCAGAAATTCTAACATGGTGTGTTCTGAACCTGAGCTGCTCTAACTTCCTTGAGTAACGCTTCATTTACTTTTATTTTTAATTCTAAAGCTGAAAATTAAAATTACCTTAGCAAAAGGTGAATAAACAGGTGCAAATAAAGGCCAGCTTGTGCATTTCATATCTTGCTGTAAAATCTCTGGCCTGGAAATCCAGCATGAAACTGTCTCTGATGCAACCAAAACATGTCAAGCAAAATCCTTTCACATTGTCAACATACACAAACCATATCTTGGTTAAGTTCACATGCCTAATTTTATTCTTTCTTTTTGTAAGCAGCCTTCACAATACCCTTGTTGCAGAATATGAGTCTATGCCATGTAAAGAGTAAGCAACACAAGGATCATAACACAGGTTGTGTCACTGCTAAAACAAACTGAGCTGCAATGGTAGAGAAATATAAAATACCTACTTATTTTTAATAGGCAACTTTATTAACTACAGTGGGTTAGCATTACAAGAAATCAGCATGGTAGGTGAGTGACATAGAGCACCTGATTAATTGCCCCTTATGCAGCAACACCTCAGTCGTATAGATAATTTTTTAAAGCAAAGAATTCAGTAAAACCTTATTTTCTTCATTACAATGTTTTCTTTTATCCAAAAGATGACCTACTGTCAAGAGACTTTTGCCTCCTGGTGTTTTAGTTATGTTTTCATCAAATTTAGTTGTGTTCCATCAAACAGTTCATTCAAATATTTTAAAAAAATACAAGAAAGCACTGCCAAAGAAAGGTGTAGAGGACAATATAGTTAATTTCTGAAAGTCACTGAATGTGAAAGATATAATTTATGAATATCAGATACCATGAAAAAACAGGTAGAAAGCAATACTGCAATATATGACAAGTTTTTTTATAAAGTCAAGATAGATATTGACCATACAATTCTTCCTTGGCTATGCAGATAAGAATATGAAGAACATAATGTTAGATATTAGAATGTCTTCATGTCACTGGCCTTGGTGACACGAAAAAGAAAAACAGCTAAGAATGAGTGCAGTGTGGAATCTTACAACTGAGTCATTAATCCCAAAATTACTCAAATTATCACTGCCTAAAGTAAAAAATAAGAAAGGAGAAAGCAAAGATATGACATGTTAGGAAAGGTTTGTACAAAACACAACAGTTAAGGAAATGTGGCACTGTAATAATTTCAGCAGGCAGCTAAGGCCTTTAATGGCATTAGCTGATATTTGCAAGTGTGTATAGTATGTAATAAGATCTGGTGTTAAAGTTGCCCAAACTGTCACTGGAAAAACAGAAATCATTTTTCTTAGAGTAACATCTTCAGATGTGTACTGTCCAGAAGAGCATTATTATTCATTAGTTACACTGAAAGACCATCAGATGGTGTATGTTCAACCACATTTGCATTACAAAGACCATATAGTTCAGTTCAAATACATACTCTTTCAGGACAGTGAAAGTTAATTATTTTTTTGCAATTACTGTGCAGACATGGAAATATTCAGGAATAATCTTTCTGTAGTACATGTGAGTTGAAAAAAATTCTTACAGATATTCACAAGCATTAGTAACAATATTGTCAAGGGAAAAGAAGGTATTTCTTCAGCTCCTGTTTTGTCCCTAAGATGCAACTTTTCATAATGCTAAAAATCTTGACTGCTTCAGACAGTTAACACAAATCATAGAATACAGATTATGTTATTATTACTGTTGGATGAAATCACATATTTAAAGCTCAGGTACAGCTCTGAGACACCCTCCTCCTAGATATAAACACCTGAATCCCTTTCACCATTCCTGTAAATTAAAATGCTTGGGAAAAAACCTCAACCACACAAGAGTGTGATGTAACATACCAAGTATAGCAACAGGATACATTTATCTAGCTGTTGTTTAGAAAAGGTTGTGTTGATTTTTCATACCCATTTTACCAGAATAATATAGTTACTGTGGCCAAAATCATCAATATATTGTGGTATGACCAATACACAATGGGCATCAGGGGCCACCTTTCACATGCAATTTCCCCAGAAGCTGTAGCCTATAAAGCCCATAAATCCTCATTCAAAGCCAGAATGTGTAGGTTGCAACATACAATTAGATCAATGTGCCTACAACGTTCTTGCATTAGCGTTATTCCCAGATGGCTCAAGACTCCTTGGGTAGTTTCAAGTGAAAAGTGGGATGCAAGTCTAAAAAACTATCATCATTTTAAGTAAAATCCAATTGCTGACACAACTGAAATGACGATTCCTGTCCTGAAATTCGTATAAACATAGAAAAGTTGCATCTAGTTGTGGCATTTTATTGAAACATTTATCATCTGGAATCCATATGGGTCACAATGTCTTAATAAACAATAACACATTTTATTTTGATTTACTGAAAATTAACAGGGCATTTGGGAAAATATTATTATTGTAAAAGCCTGTTTTGCATTTGTTTGGCAATACTAGAGCTATTTAAGTGGAAAACAAGAGAACCTCTTTCTTTTTTTCCCTCTGTTGTTGATATTAGGAAAAAAACAATGCAGCTGGTAACATTAATGATACCCTATATCCTCAACAAAGATGAAAGAGGTCAAACCAAATTGTAATGGGCTTAAGCATATGAAACAGCCATACTGGATTGATTAGCTTAGTATCCAGACACAGTAAACCCTCTTTTTTTCAAACAATATACCATGCTATAGTCCAAAAGGTCTGCAAAGTCTCAAGGCTTTGCATAAGGCAGTTTCCTTAATATAGTCAGCCCTAAAGCAAAATGCAATGAAGGGCTGTTTCTGGTTTGGCCTGCCAGACTTGGAGGGAAGGAAACAGGGAGAGGACAGAGCAGACTGGATCACACAGCATCTATCACAGTATCACACTGGCTACTCTGTTGCAAGCATACTGGCAGCAACCTTATTATATAGCCCTGTTTTCAGAGATTTGCAATTAAAACCCCATTATAATAATGCCTTCTTGGCAAAAATGTAGCAAGCAAGATCATTCCAAAAGGGATTTATATTTTAATTAGAGAAAAATCAGTTCAGCTGTCTTTTTGGAGAATCAGAGGGGCTGGCTAAGGCAGACAAACAAAACCAGATTTTTGGTGGTTTCTGTAGTTCTTTTGTTCTTCTTGAGGAATCAGTACCATGTCAATGTAATAACCATCATGTAATAAGATCCACACCAAGAAATAAAGGCTTCATTTGACAACTGATCAACACTGTCTTTAAACACAGTTAACATTATTCCTCTGTAACTCTGTAATCCAGATTCTTGTCTTTCATCTGTTACATTTAATAACAATAACTCAAAATAATCTATATTCCTAGAACCTAGACTTTTCATTTTCTTGCCCCTTTTAGGATGCTCATGACCTTGCTGTTCTCACTAGTTCTGTGATCATCAGAGCACTGCAGACGCTAAAAGGCATGAAAAGTCAGTTAATACCTTCCTTAAAAATCACAAGACTCCTTAACACTGGGCCATTACAGTACAGCTAACTACACAGTTGACCAATTAACCTGAGGATAATTCAAGAAAAAGTGATATATAACATGCAGTGGACCAGAAGGGCAATGCCAGAATTTTTCTCTTATCTTGTACAATACTGAAAATAACTTGACTCAGTTCTGTTCTTGAGGTGCTTCCCCTTATCCTGCAAAAGAAATTCACAGCTAAATGCATTTAAGTGCTTCAGCTAAATATTACCCTCTACTCAGGACAAAAATAGGACAAGAAAAATATAGAGAATGCAGTGTTCCTTTTGATGCTGTTTTACTATGCTTTATCCCATGTCTAGAAAATAACCTGCCTACACACCCATCTATTTAGAGACCTTCTTTGTGACTATGAAGAACAACACGAAGGCATCTGAGAAGCATGTTGACATTCAACTGTTCAATTAGCAACTTAACAAACAGGTTCTATGACCTCTTCCAATGGCCAAGTGGTCAGAAAAGCCCCATTAATTACCACATGGTAACCCCAAGAAAATGAAAGGTTTTCAGTGGAAACTTTCCAACAGCTATGAATTTCTAAGATTCTTTTGTTAAATACTTCTTTACTGTCCTCCTGTACTGCAGCAATTCAGCAAAGAATTAACTTCTCTTTTAGAGAAATAAAGGCAGAGAGAGTGACAAGAAAGACTATTTGTCTCCATCAAAAGATTAACAAAAATAATTTACTTGCTAAATAGAGGAAACCCCATTATTGGCATTTAAAAATAATAACACAATATTGTCTCAGAAGACAAAGCACCATAACCTGGGTTCTCTGTTCATTGGTGCATTGTTGAGAATTTGAGAAAAAAAGTTGGAGAGAAGAGGGTGATATATTTTGTGATCCTCTATAGTAACACAGAGGTAAGAGAAAAATCAGACAATAAAAATCCTTGTAGCCCAGTACTTAAGAAAAGCTCCACCTTACTTTATTTACAAAATAGCTAAATATATTCATAGCAAAAGCTGACAAATCACAAGTAAAACTTTCAAAAATAAATGTTCATTAAAAAGTTTTAAGCTGGAGGGGTTTCTTTAATCCTTTTGTCATTTGAGCAATATGTGATCAAAGGCATTTCATTTTCCCATTCTTCACACATTAAGTAAATATGTGGGCTTAGAAAAGAAATTCATGTAATTCATAGCAGAACAGAAAGTAGTACTTGTTACAGCAAATAATTAAGGCTAAAGTATTAGAGGTGGGAATGAGGGGCACAGAGCCTGATTTTCTAAACAAGACATGATTTATTCTTTTCAAAGACTGGATAAAATTCCCTAAACCATTCCTATCTGTGCATCCATATGTGTCAACTTCTCATCACATTCATTAATTTTATTGGCCAGCATGTTTCCCATCTAGTTAAGAACAAGCAGAGAGGAACAAATTAATCTTTTTTCTCTACTTTGGTGCTATTCTTTCTCCAGCCCACCTGGACAATGCCACCAAAACCATCCTGCTTCCCACAGGACCAGAGTCCCTCTTCCCACACTTCCTTCCAGCTGCCAGGCTTCTTTGTTGGGCTTTCAGGGCACTGATGCCACACAGTCCTTGCTGACCCTGACTGCTCTGCACCTCCCTCTCCCTCACCAGCCCTGCCATGGACCTGGGGGCCCGTTCTGGCTCAGCCCAGGGTCTTCAGCTGCAGGGATGTCCCTGCCTGTCCATGGATCCTCAGCTGTGGGCTGGAATGCAGCCTTGACCTCAGACCTGTCCCACCCCCACATCACCACAAACTTGCTAATGTGCTCTGGGCTGTCCCTGGGCTGCCCTGCTGCCTGGCTGGAGTGGTGGAACTGATCCTGGCTGCCAGCCCTGGGGAGCCCCAATGCTCCTGTCCCCGGGGCCCTCGGCAGCCCCGTAACACCAAGGTTCGGAGGAGCAGCCTGGCTCTGCCCACAGCTCTGCACCAGCCCAGCAACAGCACTTGGCACAGGCAGGACCCAGCATCAATTAGGATGACTGTGAGTCCTTCACTCTTCAAACAAGAGAGGAAGAGTGGCTTTTACTTGGGGTTTTAGACTCCCTGACCAGAAAACAAAAAGTTAGGATAAGCTGAGGAAAAAGGGAGCTCTACCTAGCTGTGTACCTACTTGAGAAAGCTTCTCCACGTGAAGATGAATGGGATTTACCTCAGCTTCTTCGTGGCCAACTGCCAAGTGTGCTGACTCCTCCCTCTGAACAGGAGTGCACATGTGAGAAAAAAGGTGCTTGAAATAATGAGGCACCTGAGCTAGTTGGGAGTCAGCCACATCTGGCTCCTTTTTTCCTGGTAATTATTTCACGGGAGTCCTCATGTGCTCTCAACCAGGCTCCAGTTCTGCGTCTCCCACACTAACAACGTATCTTCTATTTTGACTTTCAAACATAATGTTTCTGAAAACCAGCACCACACATGAGACTGTAGGATTGTCAGAAGAACAAGATGAAATGCCAGACTGGCAGGGCACAGCAGAGCATGCACCACCACCAAGGTATCAAATCCGTGACTGACTGATGCCCAAATAACAGATCAGATCCATAAGACCTAGAAGAAAAGGGAAGAGAGGTGTATCAGGGCACTATTTAAAGAGTAACTCCATATGAACATCACAGCAGATCCTGAGATGTTCCCATGCTGCATTCACTGCAAAACTTCAAGTGTCAAAGACTTTCAACTGATGAAAACCCTACAGATTCAGGGGAAAGAGACAATCCACCTACAGCTACACTGAAGAAGCTAGCAGGGAGGAGAGCATCCGGAAGCAAACCTAATACAAGATTTTAAGTTGAATTACTCTAAATATAATAAACAGCTGTTAGACTGAAGTGATTGCAAAAAAACCCCTAAGACACCACTAGAAAACTCAATTGAAATTTTAGCAGAAGCAATAACAGCCAAACAAAAGAACTGGCCACCAAGATGAAGGTGATCCAAAACAGATCAAGGTTGGATTACCAGAGAGGAGCTTGTGACAAGAGTTGTGACCATCATGCTCAGTGAGTTTGGGTGTGTAATGTAAGAGAGAAACAGCAAATAATTGAGAGATAGAAGGAGTTTTACCTACCGAGTGTAAGAGAGCAGGCTGTGCCTACTTTGCAACAGGGAATAATCCAAAAGAAAGCAAGAAGGCTGAGTGAGACTAAAGCAAGAGAGATCAGATGGTAAGCCTGAATGCAATCTGTGACTGGAATAGTAACTACAAATAAATTAATAATTTTAAAACAGAAAAAAACCCTCAAAATTATCAGTAAGGTAAAAGAATAAATGCTGCAAACATTTCACATTTGCCATCAACATAAAATACACAGACTAGTTACAGCCAGAATATTAAAAATAAAACATCATGTCAACTATAATCAAATGGCAATAAAGGTAACAATAGGCAAAGGGATAGTAAATCTGAAAAACAGCAAAAAGAGGGAATATAAAATTTCTTTTTTAATTAAAATGGATTCATAGTGTCACAAAGTAACTTGCTCTTTAAACTTTACCAGCCTTGCAATAATAAACTGCAAGAATATCAATAGGTCTCTACTGTGCTTCAAGCCTTTACTCTTCCTGCTCATCATTACAAGCTGGAGAGATCTCAAAACAGGACATTATAGCTGAAAAATTTAGCCATGTGTTTCTTCAACCCCACTTTTTTTCACTTAAAAACCCCCTCCTTCCCCTAAATTGTAATGTAGTCAGAATGTCTATTACATGTATGTATTCTCCTTGCTGCTGAGCAGACCTGAATGTTTTCTCGCTTTCAGCTTTTACAGATTTGTTCTTCACTCTTATTTTCTCCCTGAAGCAACATTAGCATTGTTTCCATTTCCTAACCAGCCTACTCCTGAATTCTCAACACCTTCTTCTCAGGCAACTGCTCAACACTGTTGCCTTCTGAAACTGCAGCTTTAACCTATTTTTCCACCTTGGCAAAAGCAACACTGAGCTCTCTGTGGTACACTGACTCAGAACTTTGCTCTGTGAATGACTTCCTGAGGTTCCTAATTAGATATGTTGAAGTCACTGAAAACATGGACCTGCAAGTCTCAGAGAAAACCAGACCATTCACTTTCCAGACCACAGGAAAACTCTCATGAAATCCCAAAATAAGCAGCCCAGAGAAAAAGGTTTGTTGGGGTTTTGGGGGAGGTTTTTTAGTTACTACAGAGATACGTAGTCTAGCTTGTTTGGTTCACACAGCTAAGAATAAGATATGAGAATTCAGCTGAGTTGAGACTGACAATTTTGAGTCCTCTATGAGTACTTTGGAAGCTGTCACAGGGAAACATTAGGACATTGTGGTACACATTATTAATCAAAAGACCAACAGAAGGATAAATATGACTCATTTTGCAAGGAGAAATATTAACTATTACTTCTTCAATAAAATGAGTTCCTGCCATTTAGTGGAAGCAAGAAGGTATACGAATACTCAAAGATTCAAGAGCAGCAACAGACTGGTACCAGGGGTTATAAAAAAGAAGTAAATTTTAAAATAAACAAGCTATAGTATCACCAGTCCTGGTGGAGAAACATTGCAACAGCAGTTAATCTACTGAATAAATCTCCTCTCCTGAGACTAATGCAAATGGAAAAACTGGGGTGTTTCACACAGTATTTATTATGAAAAGCAGCCATGGCAGGCTAATGCTAAAGTTAGTACTCAAGATCATTTTTTTTCCCAACATCACTGAGGAAAACACAGGATATCTTTATGCCTGTTGATGCCTCAAGAACCTCAGAAAACAGGACTCCAATCAACTTAGTGTAGCCAGCTTTAATGTCCAGGTCTAGGGCCTTCAAGAATGCATGATGATGCTTCTCCAAACCATGGTCTTGGGTTTTATAATTACGTCCATCCAATCTTCTTTTCACTCTTCCCTCGGTCCCGCTCCATCCCGCCCTAAGCACAGCCCATCAGGAATTGAGTTTGGGACCCCCTCTTCATCATCTTCATTTTCCTTGCAGCACACCGGGCACTTGGAGGCTTTCCAGTTTCTGGGCTTTGAGGTAACTCTGCCTATGTCTATGTCTTAAGGCATAGGCCTTAAGATATAATTCAGCTTTCTGCCTTGAAAACAAGACTAAATAGCTAATGGGTTGATAAGGAATAAGGGTTAGTATGCATAAACATTGGACCTAAGCTTCTAGAAATACTGGTACACTAAAATCTACATTTCATTACAATTATTTCTAAAATCTATAAAAATTTAAAAATCAAAAATCAAAACCCCCTGTGGCATCACTGTTCACACAGCACTGTTTATAGTGTTGGAGCTTGGCCCGTATTTCTCTGCAAGCAGAGCAGTCTGTTACACTCCCAGACACATTGGTAGGGGCCCTGCTTCATGCTACAAGAAGCTGGTAGGCCAAAGACAAAGCTTTGAAACTGTTCCTGGATGAACTGCATTTCATACCTGCTGCTAAAGCCTTTTGAACTTCTGATTAATCTTTTTAAGCAAAACTGCAGTCAGCACTTGTACCTCAAGGGCAACAAACTCTGTTAATGCACTCTTTCAAGAGACTTATTATAGCTTGAAATCTCAAATAACAGACCTTCTCCCTGAGTAGCTCACATTACTTTTGGCCTTTCAGGCTTTAAGGGTGTGGTTTGGGGATCAATTTAAATTGATCTAACTGTGGACCACAGCCAGACAGACATTTCTATATCTGTGCCTACCAGGCTATGCAATGAGTTAGTATAACTGAGCATCTCTTGTTTGCTGGGATAGTTTTTAGTCAGATCATTTCCCAATCCCAGCCATGGCTTAACAACAAAAAGAATGGCACTAGAGAAGAGGCAGAAATGTACTGCTGGCAGTAAGACCAGCACATACAGCCCAGACTTGGATCTGCTTGAACTTCCCATCAAACAGCACCCTACACTGGGCATCTGGGTGGATTATTAATATGAGATGCAACAAAACATATTATAAACACTAAAATCTGTGCATCTTCATCCCCAAAGGATCCTTAATGATTTCATAGAAGCTTTGAGCAAAATGGTAGTATTATGAGCTGACAAGGCAGAACTGGCTTTCATTATATGCCTCTTAGGTCAGTATGCAAAATGTTTTAAGAATCTCTCTTCCGTGACAACCCTGAGAGAATCTCTGCCCACAGTACACACTCACACTACAAAACACAGCAGATGTACCCAAAGGTTCAGCTGTTTAGAATCTGTTCTGTACATATCTTTACTCATTTGGACATACCATCTTTTTACTTCATGTAACTTTTTATTTTATATTACCACGAAACACAGTCAATAGTAAAAATTTTCAGTTTATTTGCTACTTGGTAGCTACTCAGACAAAAACTGAAATTCTTTGAATTGGCTCTTCCCTAAAATCCTCTTCAAGATTATAAGAAATGTTCACATTGTCTATTTTTAAAGGTATTAAAATGATAGAGTACATATGTCTGCTTTACTCAGTAACTAGATCACAGTTATCTAACTGGTAATGATGTGAAAGTGAAGTTTATCTATATTTTTTACTAGGTATTTAGTATATTAACAGAATTTTTTCCCCTTAATGCAGCCAAAGATACAATGATTCCAGAAGTCTTGCATGTGGAGTTAACACATTGCCTAATGACTCATCAAATAGAAACAAGTAATAAAGCTCCAAGAGTTTAGTTAAATTTAATTTACAACTAAGCAAAACAGTGTTTATTGGAACAAAAAAGGTCATTAGTGTCTTACTAGGAAGCAATTAAAATAACAGATCAGAGCCATTCATCAAATCACAAAACAGATGCTAAGCTTTACTGTAAGAGATTTAGAAGCAGTTGTGCATGTAACAGTAGAAGTCCACAAACTGTGTTGCACCTTCTGTGACCACAGAGAAGTTACTGGGAAACAAGATTTATCACATACTAGATTTACTGTGATTCTCCAGTTCCAGACATGTTCATCCTACTCATCTGGAGACTCAAAATAAAGGCATTGAAGGGAATGAGATTACGTTTCTGTATTTCTGTATTTTTAATATTAAAATTATTCTAACCCAAGGAAAATATTTATCATGCTCTGGGCAAGCTATTCAAACCTCAACACCGACTTCTACTTCAACAGTCTAATGAAAATCTCAACTGTCAGTTGGTGAGAATTGAATTGAAGAAAAGAGTTCAAGGTTTTATCGTTTTGAACAAGTAACCTGTCCTCTACATTCTCTCTTCAGCAGTGGACTGAACAGAAACACTCTTGGTCTCCTAACGTTCAGGTTCTCCAATTCTCTCTATAATTTTAAAATATGTAGTGAAAAGTAGCTGCACTTAAAAATTCAAGGAAACGTGGATATTAGAATTTTGTTTCTATTAGTTTCTCTGTTTCACGTAGGAGTTGCAATCCGTTGTTGAAAATCTCTGCTAATTAATTGATATGCTCATGTCACAAATTTAGGAAATCTGTCAATAAAAGTCTTGACAACTCTGCTTAGATTAACACAGACATTATATATATATGCATCCATGTCAGACTGAAAACATTTAAATATAGCTCAACCACAATCTTCTTGCCACCAAATTTGTACAGAAATTACAGTGTCTACCCACATTGAACCAAGACAGCAGTAGTGTGAAGAACCAGAACTGGAACCAGAACTGAGTTGCAATTAAATAGCCCCAATTCACTGTGACACAAGTAGAGCTACCCAGAAGACTGCAGTTTTTCAGGTTGGGTTGAGTTTTTTGGGAGGGGGGAAGCTCCCAACCCAAATTCCCCGACCAGCTCAGGTTCAGCTAAGGTCAGCTAACAAATGTTTTTGAAGAAATTTTTCCATGGCTCTGTAGGTATCAGGCCAAATCAGTGACAGGTATGCCAGAAGGGGACCTAGTTTCTACAAAGACTCTTAGGATTTATTTTCCAGCACTGTTTCTCTCTGAATGCTGCCATTATTCAGTGTATCCTAGACCCCACTAACTTGAATAAGAAAGTTGACTGCCTAAAAGGAGAAAGAGACCCCAAAGAAGCAGTGTTTATACTTGGGAGCAAAGATTTGCTCTTAGTCACTGAGGTGATGAGCACAGTCAAAAGCAAGTTACTTGACTGCCCCTGCATTTACCATGCGAAGTATAATTACTACTGATCATAAAGTGATAGTAACTGTCAATTTTACCCTTATGGCTGCTCCCCTCTGTATTAGCAAGCAGCTCAAGACCCTCTAGTGAAGATTCCCTGCTGTTTTTCACAAAATCTTAAAAATGAAGAGGGAATTTGTTAAAGAATGCCCTGAAGCGCATCAAGTGGGATTCTCATTAACAAATAACAAAGGGAAACTCCATATGCTCTGCAAGCAGCTTCTAACCAAGCAAACCAAGCACAGGATTACTAACTGACTGAGAGACAAGAGTAGAAACTACCTAATTTTGAACGTCACTACTATTTCACCTCAGTCTTTCCTGAGCAGCCACCATCTTTATTCCAACCCTGCAGGAATAAGGTTAACCAACTGGGCTACACACAGAGTACACTTCAGTATAATAGAAGGACACCTGACCCAGTAATGGATATCTGTGGGAATTAGCCTGGGCATGAAAAGTAGTCTAAACATGACAGTGTTCCATATAAGTTAATGTATTATATTTCTTAGAAAATTCAATTAGACTATGCCAAGCTGAGTGCTGTCACAGACAGACCACTTATGGTATCCAACCCAGCTTGTTTAAAATGAACTTGGGTATCTGTAGACTAAATTGTGCTGTGCAGCAAGATGAACAGGTAATATAGTTCAACTGTTATCAATGCAATGAGATATTAGGCTTTTACATCACAGGTTCCCAAGAACCTAATTAATAATAGTCACAGTTTCTTAATTTCATTTTGTAACAGTAGGAATTAATTTTGCTCTGCATTAATGTAATCCATAGGCAGCAGATATCTTTACCAATGTATCTTGTTACCTGTGAAAGGAGAAGATGATACACTAGAAGAGACACCGTTCAGTAGCCTAACTTGGGTAATGACTCACTGGAATGAAAGCCACTGATGGAGGGAGATGCTGGAGTAAAATTCAGCCACGTAACTGCTTTGTATGGGATCTAGCTTTGACAGTGTACCCCAGCATCTCATTCCCAGATAACTTTTCCCTAACACTTCAAGTTTTTCCTCACTCACATCTGCTTTCTATATAGGATTTGTCAGATTTTCATAAGCATCTTGTAACCAGCAGACTTAATAATAGTAACATGGGTTAAGAAGAACACAAGTTTGTACTGTTCTTATAGAAAGGTTATCAGATTTCCTGCTCCTTAAGGATTGTGGTGTTTTCTGGATGCACCTGAAGCTTTTGAGTTATTTTGTTGCATCTGTAGGAGTTCATTCCTTTTGCTTGTTGGCTGCCATCTTGCATTTCAGCCCACTGATTGACAGAGAATGTACAAGCAGAAAATCAATAATGCAGGACCTCCAGACAGACCACTGCTGCTCTTAGAAGTAACTGCTTTACTGGTCGCAGTGCCAGTGTCTGATCAGAAAATATAAAACTAGCCAGCCATGAATAGAAACAATGTAAAGACAGATGCACTTTCTTTGCTTGAAAGGGTTTTTATATTATTTCCCTGTGTTTTATTTCTCTTATATTTTTTTAAAGGCAGACTGGGAAAAGGATGAATGGGGGGGAAAAAAAGAGGAAGGGGAGGGAGAAGAAAATTATTTTTAAAGCTGTGCAGATTTGTGCACTCTTGTTTTTCTATCACCATGCTAACCTTCACTCCTCCTAAAGCTTTAGAGATTCTATATGTAAATTTAATCTTTAACACAACACTGTACTTGTTCCTGAATGAGTGACACTCCTGTAGCATCCAGACTTACAAGTATAGCATTTTACTGCTAATACATTCTGTCACACTTTACCTTCGAGTTTTACCGTCCTCTACTCACAGTCCACAGGCCATCAGTGTTGTTGTCGCTGAAGCTGAAGGTCAGCTCCAAGAGACCTTTACCTATTAGGACCTCCTGCTGAGTTACTGGTTATTAAGGAAATGCAACATTACTGTGGTGTAGAAATACAAAACTAACATGATGAATAGCTTTCGTGGAAGAAAGACAGCTTCCCTCACTCAAATGCATCTTCCTTAATAATGGTTCTCAGCTTTATATGTTCCTTACATCCTCTTAATTAAAAAACAAAAAAATAAATCTGTAGTGCTTCGATGGGAATAAAAGTTCTTTTTTAGTAAATATCAAAACAAAATGGTAGATGCAGAAACATTTTAATTTTCTGAGATAAACATATCTTCCTACAGATTGACAGTAAGATGACAGTGCAAAGACTTCTCAGCAGTTCTATTTAATCCTTTTATAAGGTAAAATAGGCAGTGACCTTGGTATTAATAAAATGTTCTTCTTATAGATACTTAATGAGTAGAGTGATGAACAAAAAGAGCCAGGAGCTAAGGGCATTTTATAGCTTAGATAGAAAAAAATCCTCAGCTCAACTACAGTACCATTTCTGACTTCACTCTGCAAAAGCACACAAAAGGTAAAACTACATAAGAATGTCATACAGGAAATTTACTGATGAATAAATAGCTGGCAAATAAGTCTTTGGTAGAGCCTTGTTATTCAAAAAAATTTACAACTGTGTTCACTTGGAATTTTCTAATTGAATATTGGGAGTTTTCCCATCATGGAACATCAATTAACTGAACCTGAAGGCATATACAATTAGTTCTAAGAAATTTACTACTATAAAAATTTTTGGACAAGTTGTCCCATTTCAATTTTTCACAATAAAAAGCTGTTGGATTCTTCAGTTGAGAGCTTTGCATTTTGAACTAAATATTTTTTAAATTAAAAATGAGTTTTTAATTTTAAAAATGTGTAAAGATTTTTAATATTTAAAAAATCCATGGGAAAACCAAGTACTTCAATGAAATTCATTAAGGTATTAGATTTACAATTTGTTTGTCATTTCAATGCGTTGCCTAAAATATTGCTCCAGAATATCTTTCATTGCTTATCTCACTTTTAAAATTCATGCCTAGTATTTTTGAGGGCGATGATTCTGCCTCTCCACTCTACTCTGGTGAGATCTCACCTGGAGAAACATCTCCAGCTCTGGGATCCTCAGCAGAGGAAGGACATCGACCTTTTGGAGCAAGTCCAGAGGAGAGTCACAAAACTTATCAGAGGGCTGGGGCACACCTCCTCTGAGGAAGGGCTGAAAGAGTTGGGATTGTTTAGCCTGGAGAAGAGAAGGCTCTGGGTGCAGCAACTTTCAGTACCTCAAGTGGGTCCACAAGAGAGTTGGAAAAGGACTTTTTCCAAGGGCATGGAGTGATAGGACAATGGGGAATGGTTTTTACCTGAAAGAGTGGGCTAAGATTAGATATTAGGAAGAAACTCTTCCGTGTGAGGGTGGTGAGGTACTGGAACAGGATGCTCAGAGAAGTTGTGGATGCTCCATCCCTGGGTGTATTCAAGTCCAGGTCGAATAGGTCTGGTCTAATAGAAGGTTCCCTGCCCCTGGTGTAATGTATACTGATACTGTTGTAAGAAACAGCTGAATCTGGCCCTGTCTTTGCCAATCCTTTGGCAAACTGACCTGTCCTTACTAATGCAGAGGTTACTTTTAGCCAAGTTCATCTTTAATAAAAGCATCCTAAGTAGGCACAACATTTTGTGGCAGAATTCTCAATGGCTTTTGATTAACAACTATGTTCTAAAAGCTGCAAATACCAGTTTTTCCTTGTACTAAATGATAAATTTACTTTTTTCAGTTAGGACAGACAAGAATAATTTACTGTCTTTGACCACAAGAAGGTCACGCAGGAGTTCAATAGAAGGCTGTTTCCACCACAGTCCCCAACTAGAGTATGTTGATTCTTTTAGCTATAGGATTAAAATCTTCAGCATATTTGTAGTAATTCATGGCATGTGTTGCTTTTACCACACTCAAGTAACAGTCTTAAACTACTTGGTTTAGTTAATTACACTCTCATTGAAACCACCGGTTTAGCTGCTGTATCCCAGAGCTCAGCACCATTCTATACATCCTTGCCACAGGCACAGTTATCTCCTCAAGACTGTGACATAGTTATGTTGCTCACAGTCAATAATATTCATTTTCTTATCTTGTATTACTTTTTATTATAGTGCCATATAATGCAGCTGCATAGCTGGTGTCATTGCTGGATTTAGCCAACAATCCATCACAGTTAAGATCTAGCTCTGAAGTTTCAAGGGTCTGAGGTGTCTTACCAGCAAGGGAGAGCCCAAGTGTTTGTATTTTCATTAAAAAGCCCTCTGGCTCAAACTTTTGAAAGAGAAGGAGAAGACACTTTAAAATTTCTTCCTAAATTTCATATTTAAAGTAAGAAAATATATAATTTTTAAAAAATCTTTACTAAAACACACACTAGTCTTTCTTTGTGACATCCTAATCCTTCAAAGAATTTAAATTTGTTTGCATCAGGAGAGTTTAAAATCCTAATTTGGTTCAGAATTTAGACAAAAGAACCATTTACATATTTGAGTATGAAAAGCTGAAAAATAGGTCAAACCACTTGAAAGAATACTGTTTTCTGAAGACTACTACTCATCCACATTTGACTTAAACTACAGTCATATCAAAAGACCATCACATCTATAGACCTTTATGAAAATTTTGTACAGGCTGCTCATTCTAAATTTTTTTTCCTTATTATTCAACAATACATACCATCACATTGACTAACAGTTGAATGCTACAAGTAAAAATCATTCTGAGACTGAAATTCACATGAACGTGGAATATATTGTGGTCAAAACCACTTTTTAAATCTGAAGATCTATGCAATCATTTCTGTGATAACTGCTAAGAGTTAAGAATATTGCATTAAATGCCACAAAATCCATAATCAAGGAAAAATTAATCAAACTTAGTAGAAGAATACTTACAGGGAAAGTAAAAGAATGTTTAAAAATAAATAATTAAATATAGAAAGGGAACATTGATAGCAATTAATATAAATTAAGAGTCAGGAGATTGTTAGAATGCTGGAGGCTAATGTCAATGAGAAATCAATGGCCAACACAATTAAGGACAATAAGGATTTTTCAAGGTACATTAGCAAAAAAATGTGTTCTAACAGTAGTATTAGTACAGTAATAGATTAATATAGTAGAATGGCCATTAAGAAGGGAACACCACAGAAAGGCTCACAAACCAGTTTCATTCCAAATTTGGGAGAATTCCAATATGAGTCAATACTGTCAAGAAAATAAACTACCATCCAAAAGTAATTTAAGGAAGTAATAGTGAGCAGTTACCACACTAGGAGATTTTTCAGATCAGCCCAAATAGAAAACGGTGATCCAAGAGCTTGAGAAAAGCTTATTTTGTTGCTGGTAGCTCATGAAATTCAGGGAGCTTCACAGAGAAAATTATGAATACTAATGGAGTACTTGTAACTTTGAAAGTTGAGGTGTGACCTGAATGAGTGAGTGAATACAACCTCAGACACAGGTACAAGTAACGCTAGGGGTGCTTGTGTGTCACTTTAAATAAAGATTTAGAAAAGGTCAGCAGAAGACTGAAGATTTATTAATTGATAGAATTGAAAATACAAATGCCAGTGGAGAATCTTCATTGTATGTATGCTCTGAGCTCCTACAGAGACCAAGTTTTTTGTCGTATTACAATTATTTAGCATTTTTATCAGTCCCTGTAGGAAAACACAGACTCTTTACCTATCAAGCTGACATGCAAAGAGGATTTTGGCACAAGTTAGTAATGAAGAGAAGAGCTCATTGATACAGATTAGATCACTGTAGTGAATGGGGCACAAAGTAATTATATTAATTTCAACATGGCCAAATGTAGGGTAATAAATCTAGGAACAAATAATTATAGAGTATCTCTGCCTACTTCTGTTGAGCAGGCAGAGGTACAACACAGTCCACAGCTGGAAGCTGACAGGTAGATTCTAATTTAAAATAAATTGCAGATTCCTACTGCCAGGCAAAAGAAAACAGGGTAGCGATCTTCCACCAGTGGAAGATCTAGATCTATTCTCCATAGCTAGAACTAGTCAAATCACAGCTGGACACTTTCAGGTACAGAGTTTATTCACAATGAAAATGAACTTAGGGAACATTTATGCTGTGCTGTCAACTTACACGTACTCCTCTTCCAAATGCGGCCATGAGCAGGGAGACTCCTTGCTATTCATCAGGAATCCATATGGCTTATAAGCTACTCATTAGAAAACACCTAAATATCCAAACCTACTGAATCATGACACATTCATTTTTTAGTAAGGAGTAGCAAATGAACAACTTTGTACAGAGGTGGACAGTAGCTGCTCTCTTCCACTGTACAACAGCAGTATTGCTCCACAAACAGCTTTGAAAAGTAGAAATTGACATCTACCTCACTATAATGTTTAAATATATTCAGAGGTTCACAACTGGAAAATTTCTAAACTGACTGAGGAACACAGTTATTTTTGTTTACAAGGAGATATTATTCAGTAAAACTCAGCCTTCAGGTTAAAAACACTCTCTAGGTACACACATTTCAGACCTGTACTCCCAGTGCACTCTGAAGACAATCAGATAGCAGCTCATAGAATCCAAATATTCTATGTTTGACAAGAGTCATCGGATAAGCTTCTAAATTCTAATTTTCTGTTTCTCACATAATCATGAAGCATGCAGAATCCAAAGTTCCTTCTTTTTTTTTAAGACCCATCACTTCAGCCTTTTCACCATTCACACTCTGTTCAGCACCTTGACCTTAGACTATGACATGGGTAAGTGCCAACCAAAATTACAACATAGGAATAGATAACCACCAGTACAAAATACTCAGAGTCCTTATAACTGTAATTATTGTTGTAATTGTTTTAACAGATGTTAAAAAATGTTCAAAAACCAAACAACAAACAAACAAAATAAACCACAGGAATAGCTGGAAGAATAATAAAGGGATTAGGTTTCACAGTCATATTCATAAGCTTTGTACAGTGCATGGAAAGACTCAATTCTCACTGAGAAAAGGCAAAAAAATAACTATATTACTACAGCTTATTTGTACATGTCACTGAAAATGTCATCCATCTTGACTCCTTCTTGACCCCTTCAAAAAGTATGACATTGGTACCAGTAACTCCGATAGACTTTGTTCAACTGAAGAAAGGTGGAACACTACTATACCATACTCACTGGCTATGGTAACAAAACATTTAATTTCCCACAGTTGTCAAACAATGTGTTTAAGACTCATGGAAGTAACAAATGCTAAAAAAAAAATAGCTTTTTAGCTTTTTTTCCAACAAAAGCGAAAGCTCAACTGTGAAGACCTTTGAAGGAAATGTTGAACCTCAGTGCTGGTATCTTTGATCTGTGATTGGTACCTCTAACAGAGGTACACTTGACACTTTAAATATTGAAGAGATATTTGCTGAGCTGCCATTAAAAGCCAAGGCTTCACTTTCTAGTGAAAGAAAAAGACAAGCTTCAAAGACTCTGCAGGGGTCCTGATCTCAAGAGCCTTTAAAGAAGCTGAAAGTAAATCAAACCTAGGGAAGGGGAATCACCACGTCTTGGTTTGATATGCCATAAAACCAGTTGTTATACACAATGGTTTGGAGGCATTATAAAGTGTGAACATTTTTTTGTAGTTACCATTCTCCTACCTAGGGTACTGGAAAAGAAAATCATCCTCTTTTAATCAAAATTATGCATATTAACGGTAGTATTTATACTACAAATGACTTTGTATGATTTTAGTCTTTGATTGTGTGGATAATACTGATTTATGCTTTACTATTTCTGGGACACATGAAAAAATACATCTGAGTACTTCTGGCAGATTAAAGTTCAGCGACTAGTTCCAAAATAGCCAGCGGAAGGTGAAATTTCACGGTCATATGCATCAGTACACTCTATGCAGATGAAGCAAAAGTGATTGTCAGGGGCCAATAAATCATTCAGCTGAGTTTTCTGGCCTATTCCACTGTGATTTCATCCATATGTCTATCCAAGTTTCATTATTATTAGAGTAACTATCAGGAAAGGCATACTACATACAGAAAGATCAAGGATAACGAACAAAAATTACCAGCTTTTTCTTACATTAATGCAGACAATGATCTTAATAGGTAAAGAAACCACACAGAGGAACTTTTGACCTTTGGTCTCAACTGTTTTCCAAGTGTGTAAGTCTATCAAAAGAAGTGAGAAGTGAAATACTGCCCAAACTCTTCCTGCAGCTGCACTCACTGAGGCTGCCCAGGGAAACAAGGGCAAGAGATGCTCCATTGCTGTGCAGAATTCTGAGTGAGTAAGCAGCAAAAAGGGTCAATCTGTGCCCACTGTCTTTGGATGTAAGCTGAGCAAGGAAGAATTAGCAAAAGTTAGATGAGACAAGAGAAGGCTAACCCAGCTTATTTCTCCACAGAGTAAGGGCAAATATGGGTGACCTGTAATTCTGCTTCATGAGAACACTGCAAGATGCTTATTCAGCCACGCATGCTTTTCTTAAAAATGTGAATGGAGAGCAAGTCTTTCAATATAAAAGAAAAAGCTGTGATCAAAAAGTGCTACTCTTTAATTTTTTAATTAGTTGTAAGAAAGGAAAAATAAAAAATTAACAATTCCAAAGCCAGTTGAAATATTGTGAAATATTTCTTTAAGCATTGCAAAGTATATTTAGCCAGAAGGCAGAGCCATTTTCAACAGTGAGAAAAAAGCAGTAGAAATGTCATATTACTTCTCAAAGTAATTAAAAAACTGGTCTTTCAATCTGATTTAAAAGGGAAAAAAACCCCAGCGCGCTAGCATCCAGTAAATTTAGACCCAACACATCACATTTTACTATAATTTTAGGAAAAGACATGGAATAAACTCTGAAAATAAGATGGATCTGAACAATCACAGGTGTATCAATAGATGTAATCAATAACTGACTTGAAGAATAAATGAAGATTAAAAATTATTTAACATCATACCAAAGAAGAGACAATAATATTATCTGCCTTTGACATTACATTGCAATGAGAGGTTACCTGAAAGAGAAGACACTTTAAGTAATTTTCTTCAAAGAATAGGAGAAAAAATATGATGTAGTACAATTAGAACAGTATATTATGAATCTTTGCACATTCTAAAGTGGAACTTGTTATTCTGTTTTCATATCCATTTTATCCCTAAAAACCTTTTCTTTAAAGCAATTGCAATTTACACAATGTTTGAGGGCACATTCACATTTAGACATGGAAACAAAGGTATGTGCTATTGAACAAATCTGCCAAGAAACACTCCATATGTATTCTTGACAATGTAAACCAGCTGCATTTTACTCTGAGCCACCCTGAAAATGGCTGCTCGCACTGAAAGTTTCTACAGAATCATCTTAGGATTTTTGAAAGGGCATTCTTACAATTAGCTTTTCATTACAATTGCACTAATAAAACCAAAAGCCTTGGTGCCAGAGCCTTACAGACAAGTGGGCAAAACTCACTTTTATGCACTAATCTTATCAGCTAATCTTATTCCAACAGAGGACCATGTATTTTGGTAAAGACTTGAAGTTTTTTTAAAAAATTCGCCTCCTCTACCCTGGAAAACTAACTTTATTAACTCCACTAAGTGGAGATATAAAAATTGGGCCTCATGAAATGGATATCAGCCATTAGGTGAATATTAGACAATATGTGCTCAGCAGTACTCCAATCTAATAGCTGTCCCAGCTGAATCAGTATAATGCTGCCTTTTCACTGTGTTATCTCTTTAGTAATATTACATTATTATGGCCAGATCATCAAAGAGTAGAAACTGGCAAAGCACTATTAATTTCAGGAGAGCTCTACTAACTTGCACCAGCTGAGTTTCTGGCCCTCTTAACACAACTGCGTCATAAACTTGAAACCATAGCTAGAATTGCACAGATCAGCTACATGTAGACATTATACAAAGTACCAGAGCAACTGTTAGAGAAACTATAAATTAATACATATGATGAGGCTTATACTGAAGAACACACAAAGCAGATCAGGAATCTGTTGTTTTAAATACAGAGGGCATAGTTAGAATGCCTGAATGTTGTTCCAGATTGTTGAGAAATATTATCTACAGATAAAAGACTGATGCTATTCAAAGTCATAGCCACCTGCAGCAACAAATTACAAAACAATCAGCAAACACCATTGAAGTACATCATTCAAACAATAAATACAACTGAAACTACCTGCATACCTTTCAAATACAGAGAATAAGCATCAATTTTGTTGATACAGAACAATTTAAATACAGACATTCAAAGGAAAGTTACAAACATTTTTTTTTTAAATAAAGGTGCACACAACGTAATTTCAGAAGATATCTCCATTTTTATACTAATTTTCAGTGATTTGGTGGAACTCACACAGTTGCAATGCCATTTAGACTATACAGAGCACTCAAACCTTTACTGAAATAAATAGTATTTTTCAGCTTCCTCTGTAATTATGCTAGTACCTTTTTCCACACTAAGTAATACTGAATTTTGCAGGTATTTCTCTGACGTCCTAAACTGACGACTTATATACATCAACACATTAATGAAAAAATCCCTGTCACTACTGCTGGACCTTTAAAGTATAAATAAGCTGTGTGAGGTTGGTGGACACATTTCCAGACTTCTAAAATGCTTGATTTCTCATTAAATGTTTCACTCTCATACTTATCACAGACTTTGCTATCCATTATTTACTGGATATACATGAGATTCCTATTTTGATATTACAACATGATTGCTGTTTTGAAAAGGTGCTATACACCAAAAATACCAGGGGTTATGAAAAAGTCATAAGTACAATTTTGGGTATCCAATCTCATACCCAAAAAATCTGAATCACATATACCTGGGTAACAGGACAATTCTTACAGTCTTTTGCAGGACATATTTTTTACAACTGTTAACACAGTACATGCCAAGGCAAGAGGCCAAAAGATGGATCAAAACAGCAAAAGCCAGGACAGCAGAGGCATGACCAGAACCTTTCCTTCAAGGTTTGCTTAAAAAAAAATTGTACTGGGAGCATTAAACTGCTCCAGGTTTCTCTTTTAATTTAAACTGTACTTTGGAAGCACAGGGAACACACACATAAATACATAAACACATATAAAGTAACAATCCCAAAAAGTCCAGAAGCCAGGACAAAGTATCATCCTTCTACACACAGGCATCAGAAAGATTTGGCCAATTCATGCCACTTACAAGTCTAGGTTCAGAGTTAGTACTCCTAATAGGAAGAATGGATGCTGAAGGAAGAAAACACAGAATAATTATTTAAGAGAAATTCACACAGTGCTGAGAAGGGGAAACAAGTTGAATTTCATGAAAAATAAAAGTAAATAAATAGTAAACAAATATTAAATACATATATATAAAATATATTAAAAGAATTTTAAGCATTCTATCAAATTGAGGACCAAACTAGTATTTGGAGAACACTGTGGTTACATGGCCCTATTAAATATAGATGATCATTAAAGCCATCCAGTGGAAATGTTTCTAGTACCTTTCTTCTTTACTTAATTTGAGGCAACAGGTTTCTTGCCCTCTGCTAAGTAAGATATTTTTTGAATGACAAATAAATGTCTCCTCCCCAGCCTGTTACGAATCAAATCCTGCAATATAGAACCAAGGCTGGATGTGACACAGACCCATTAGGTCACTGACACTGCTCCTTTGCCAATGCAAGAGTGCTCCCTGCAGCCTTCTGGCCCTTTCATTTGCTTTGAAGAATCTTCAGTAATGGAGCCTTCGCATCCTCTTCAGTAAATGCCTCAGACATCACAGAGATGGAAGTTATAGGAAGGAAATCTTAACTGCTATGATAACATTTTTAGAGGTGCTAAACCCCATGTAGATTGGTCCATGTTGAAGACAGGAACTGTCCCTAACTATGTGCATGCTCCCTGCCCAGCATGGAAGAGTCCCAGTCTTGTGTGAGGTCTCCAGCAGATCCTGTAATTCAGGTAAGCAATAACCAACCAGTTGTGAGTTCAACAGGATTATAGCAAAGCTCATTTGGGTTGTACTTCCTCTGGGATGTTTATTATTGCAATTATTACTGTCTTCCAGCTTAACCGCTCCCCCTGATTCCCCAGAAGCCACAGTGAGGGAGGTGAACTCTGTGAGACCATTTTTAACCCAAGTTTTAAATAGGAGCTTATTTTCTATCTCAGGAGAAAGAGAGAGAACTTCTAGGTGAGATAGAGAGCCAGCAGAAGTGGTCCTGTTACTTGTAAAAAACAGGAAAGGGAGATGCTGTTCTTTCATTTACCGTAAGAGATCCATTATTAAATTCTACACCTGTGCCTCTGATAGTTGTGATGGCTGGTAAGGGCTAGGACCAGCTGTACCAATGTGCCCTCATCTTTCAGAACAGCCATGTCTTGACAGAAATACAGGGCAGTTTGGTTTTTCATTTTTCTGGTTTGATTTTGGTGGGTTTTATCTTTTTTTTTTCTTGAAGCAAGCAGCATTAAGGCACAAACACTGATGTTTTTCAAATATACCTAAGAAATATACCTTGTTATTATTTTCCTCAGGTATACTAGGCACAATATTTTGAACCTTGGCTGTTAATTCCATCCCTTAAATAAATACCCTTCTGCCTTGAAAAGAGCAGATGAAGTCAACTTGTTTAAATGTTTCTCATTTCCATGCAGCATATACAGTATGATAAGCAGTTAAAACTGAAAGTAATATTTGGTATGTCAACAACATCCCTTTCACTGCCAAATACTTCAAAGTCCAACACAATAAGAAAATTTAAATGGGTTCCAAGATGTAAATATCTTGGGACAAGGTCAAACAAGGTGGCAAATATTTGTGTGTACTACACATTTCCACCTGATGAAAAACAAACAGGTGCGGATATTTATTTTTTTGTTAATGCAACAGTAAAGGGCAAATGTGGAAATCCATCCTATGCACAAATATTTCTAGCATTAAAAAAATCAATGTTTCTTTAACCACTATTCCAAGGCTCCTTTACGATTAGTTCAATACCTACTGACGGGCTGACCTACCTAATCTGATGTCTTGTCCACCTCCAAAAAAGAAGGCAGTCAGGGGTGCATGCAGTCTTCCATTACTCAGATTCCGGGAAAGATCTGTGCACCACTGAAGTCCAGAATGGTAACAACACCTTCAATAGCAGGGTGAATATTGACATGCTCCAAGAGAAACTCTTGTGTATACCAACACCACAATGCGAGGGATTGTGTTATGATCAAAAAAAAAGATCAGGTCATAAGTTTTTTTTCTTAAAACATATCAAAAACTCTGTATCTAAGATATCTGGTACAAGTGAAGGCATCCAACAAAGGAAACTGGTCAGCACCCATTGTGAGATCTATGCTTCAAGCACATAGTTATTCGGCAGACAGAAAACATAACTCCAGATTTACGGTCCTTTGGTAAAAATATACTGCAACAAGTAGGATTCTTGCCTGAGGTAGAACAAAGCTGAGCCCCATAACCTTTTGAAGCACAATAACCTCTACATGGTAAATGCTAAATTTATAAACTGGTGGACAAAATATTACTGAAATAATAATGTTCAGTATGCCCACAGCCATACAGCCTGCAACTGTGATCCCATCATGTTGTGCAACTAAGCCAGGTTAGCTTAGGTCAGTGTTTGAATCAAACACCTCCAGAAGAGGGCAAAAGTTTCAGAAGTGTTATTGTGATTCTGTTCCTACTACAGATCTTTGTTTCAAATCAGGTTCCATATTCACAGCAAGCTAGCCACACCTGAGTTAGCTCTTCTTAAATTAATTAATCTTGCTCAAGATACACAACATGGCAAACTTTATAGAACTGTTATTAAAATAAATTTCATAATCAAAACCTGCAGAATTAGATTAGATTAGATCATTCCATTATTAGAGGAACTAATGTACCAGAAGAAAAAATTATTATTTTATGAGTTGCCAAATTCTGCTAACTATAGCTGCTGTGTTTACTCTCTTTAAGTTAACCAACTCAAATGAAAATTATTAGAATATTCAACATCAAAGTTTCATGCTAGATCAAACTCTAGTTAGAGTTAATATTCAAATAGCAAGTGGAGTCTGTTCTTCAAGGACAACAGGCTCTCAGTAATGAGGCAGTATCTCTAAACAGAATGCTAAACAAAGTCAAAGCCGTCTTTATGCAATCCTCAACACTTTACTGGTAAAAATTACACACTATATGTTGTGCTAAAGGTTTCAATCTGTATCAAAGCAGACATGTAATAGTCCACTGATCAAGTTCTCTAACATGTTTCAGTGAATGCCAAATCAAAGCATAAGGACAGCTTATGGAGCTCTTTCCTAATGCCTCTCAGATACTAAGAGCCACATAAATCTCTGCTGAGCCCAGAACTACCTGCTGGTGTGCATGTCCTCCCTGCTTCTGGAAGGTAATGCCTGTCAGGAGCAGAGAGGAGGCACACTCAAACAGCTGTTTTTTCACAGGCACCCATAAAAAGGCACCCCCAAAAGTGTCGCTTTTTAGCAGATGGGCAGCAATGCCACCAGCAGCTGCCTTCTCCAGAAACCTGTGCCTGGACAGGGACATGGCACAGAGCGGGTTAGCAAGCTCAGCTTGGCTGGCCATACCCTATAGCTCAAGCTAAACACTAAATCATGTCTACTAATTGCCAAAGGAAGAAGAGAAGCATACTTAATGTGGATGGTCTGACAGAGGCAATTGCATTTCATTTTCAAACACAGCATAAGATCACACTTATTGAGAGAAACAAATTACAGGTAATTCTGATTTACTATTACCAACTCAGAAACTGCAATCAGACTGTGCCCCCACAGCAAGCAACAGAACTAGATCCGTGTCATGCTTAATTATTTAGCAAAAATTGGTAATTCATTTCTCAATAGAGACTCATAAATATTGACAAGATGTCCAAGATACATTTATGTTATACAGTTTTACTTTAGCATGAAAAATAAACTGAGTTCTGTTTCATTATGCTGTTAAAGTACTACCCAGACTCTGAACTGCTTGTGGATGTTCAAAACTCCATGTTCTTACTGTTGCTGCATAATACTAAACAAAAAAAAACAGCAGCTTATATAATTCCATTTATAAGTCTGTATATTCCATATATATTCCAATTTATAAGTCCATTATTAGCCAACTTCAGTGCATTTCCAGGAAGATGAACAAAATTGTTCTGATACTACCCGGATAGGAAAAGTGTTTGGGTTTTTCCAGTCTGTTTACAAATACCATCCTGAGGTAAGTGAAGTTTTAAATACATTTGCCTGAAACTATTTAATGGCAGTTTCATTTAAAATAGTATATTTTTCTTACATTCACAATTAACATTTCTATTTTGGAGTCCTCTGCAGAGGACTGAGAATTTTAATTTCAGTCAATACATGTGCACCATTTGAAATCAATATCTATAGAAGATATACTACCTTTCATTTGAAAAATGCCAGTAGATAGAGCCAATTATCAAATTAATTTTTCTTTTATATTCATGAAATAGGAATATTCATTGTCAATATAAGCAATCTATTAAGTGAATGACTAGTAGCTGGAGAGATTTAATCTTTAGAGCATGAGAAACCTATAAAAGCTGCAAAGTCAATAATAAATGCTGTCCACAGAAATTCATTATTTTTAGGGAGACAGCTATTCCAAAACCTAAGCAACTTCCAGACAAGCAACCCAGTTCACTCAATTAATTAAGCTGAGCTTGAGATGTGTATGAACAGGAGATAAAGTAACAAGCTACAAAACATAATGACCCCTCATTTTGAAATGGCCAGTGTGTAGTGCTTAAATTTCTGGAGGGCTGGGTGACATCCCATAATTTTGGATTCTTAGTCTTGCTTTTCTGAATGTTTTGTGACAAAAATGTTGGGCTGATGACAATAGTGCTGGTGACAGTAGCAGAGAAAGAACCCAAGCCAGGAGCTACAGCTGTCATTATTCACCCTCTCAACAATATAGTTCTAAATCTACTAGCCAGCGTGGCAGCCTCTCTACAGTAGCACTTTCCTCCTTTCTCCGGTTTAGTGGAATGCATTACAAATATTTTTTATCAACAATGAAGAGAGAGAAAAGAAAGAAAGTTTTCTTTTAGTTTCTATAAGTAATCAGCTGTCAAGTGCTACTGATATTGCTACACCAAATGCAACCGAGCAGCACTCACTCCACATTATAAATCATGGTTCTCAAGGAAGACACTTCATATATGCTCACAGCTTTAAGTAGTTTTAGAGCTCTCTTCACCACAAAAGAGCTGCAATGCTGCTTACTAGAGAAGCCTTCAGAGTGACTGAAGCATGAAGACTGGGCTTTTGCATCATAATGAGTTATTCTGTACCAGCAATCACAGCTAAATATAAGTCATCTGTGAGCATCGGGGCAAAGGCTGGGTAAAACAAACTCTCCTCTTCCACATTGTGCTAAACCAAATGCATTCTGGGAAAAGAGCCAGTGCTTCCAATTGCTCCTACCTGCAGGAAGGACTCAAATTTTTGAGTTGCTGAGCAAGCACAGGTGCCTTGGAGTCACCAAGCACAAAGAATGCTTAGCACCCTGGAAAATAAAGACCTAGTCTGCATTTAACAAGTGCAGAGTACCTGCAGTTCCTATTGGTTTTACTGGGAACATCCTTAAGAAACCATAAAATCCCAAGTGAAAAAGTGGGAAAGGACATGCGCTGTCCTTTTTCAGGTGCACCTAAATATGCAGCATGCACTCACACTTCAGTTAGGAGTGATTTTCACAGACACTAAGAAAATGCTATGGCACAAATCTGCAATACTGTACTAAAATCTCCAAATATCACAGATAATTCACATTGAAATCTGGACTCAGTGACAATGTCATGTCTTTTGAACTCACCATTATGATTATAACAATGTACTGTAAAGAACATTTTGTTTTAGTTTACTTCAAGCAATCCTTTCCAGAAGTCTCCTTTGCAAACCACACAAAGAACACTATGACTGGTTGCTGGAAACCATCACAGGAAATAAATGGCTAATATGCTAAGTAAGTGAACACCTGATACCAGCTTCTAAATAAATAGTCCTGTCTTCACACCTGGATCTAAGCACTAGCACAGGTTAATTAGAATTCAAAAAAACCATATTCATAAACAAAGATAAAAAGAGTTGAAAGCTGATCACTACTCGTCACCTTGGGGGTTTGACTGAACAGAACAAGTCTCAGGTTGCACATAGTTACGTATTACAATGGCTTTACAAATACTATACATTTCATGAGATCCCACCTTCAGGAAAAACAACTTTCCTATTTCACAGAATGACAGAACATGCTGAGTTGGAAGGGACGCTCAAGGATCACCAAGTGCTACTCCTGATCCTGCACAGGACCATCCCCAGGAATCACACCATGTGCCTGAGAGTATGATCCAAATGCTTTTTGAATTCTGTCAGACTTGGTGCTCCCTGGGGAGCCTGTACCAGTGCACAACAACTCTGAAGAGATCAGTGCCTGCCCCTCCTCTTCCCCCCACGAGGATGTTGTAATTGCAGTGAGGTCTCCCCTCAGCCTCCTCATCTCCAGGCTGCACAGCCCAAGTGCCCTCAGCCACTCCTCATACAGCTTCCACTCAAGGTCCTTCACCATCTTCGTTGCCCTCCTTTGGACGTTCTCCAAGAGCTTAATATCTTTTTTATATTGCAGTGACCAAAACTCCACACAATGTTCAAGGTGACTAAACTTTAGTTCATGAGTTTAATCTGTATTAACTGTGTATTAACAATTTTTAACAAAACAATCATATAACCTCTGTTGCTTTGGGTTGTACTATGGATCTGGTCTCATCAGATAGCAATAAATATTTATCTCAAAAATGGTTATTATATGGATTTTAATTGATGAGATATCACAAAGTAGCAAGAAGTCATGACTTAATGAATAAGTTTCATTTTCCTCAAAAATCAACTAAATACAAGGACACTTTCCTGTTACTATTTTCCTACAGTAACAGCTTTATGTGTAACATGACCCTCAGGCAGAGGAACTAAATACTGATTGTTTACAAGAAATGTCAAACTTCATCAATCAAAACATTTAATAGGAATATTTGGAGATTCTGCTGCACTAGAACTGTTTGCCTTCATGGACAGAATGCAGATAAAAACTGATGAGACCCTTTCAATTCAGCTCTTACTAACATGCAAGAAGGAAGAAAAACACGACCACAAAAAAGTCATTCCTCAAAAGCACCTAAAATTCCAGGGCTGAAAGTGTATGACAAACATCTTGAAAGGAAAATGGGATATGATTTCCTTACTCTCTCACTGCAGAGGTAATATAACAAGGCATGTGAAAAGAGACACTGTAATAGAGATTATTAACTCTGTATTTTAAAACTTGCAAAAAATAACACAATAGCCTTTTTCTGTTTATGCCAAAGACAAATGTTTTAGTTAGTTCATACTGTTTGACCCACTCCAACATGCATATATTGATACAAATCATAGCAAAAATCTGTATTAGGCCTGTGATATTATAGCTCCCTACTTGCTGCTTATAACCATCTTTGATGCAGCCAAAAATCTCTCTTTAAAAAAGCATTACACAAATAGAATTAACCTGTTTTATACAAAATTGGATCAGTAAGATGGCCCTTTCCCATTAATTCCAAGGAGCATTATGCTGATGTTGTGAACCATAACTGCATAAATATTTAAAATGCCAAAAGTATCATGAAGTGAAACATACCCTTGAAGCACACTGGCCTATCTATGTATAAAGTGTACACATGCATCAAACAAAAGTTTTTGTAAGAGTTAAGGTTTGAAAAATTCCAACTTGTACTTTTTTTAGCTACGTTGAGGACAATCCATTGAAGAGTCCCAGTGGTGCTGGTGCTGGCCAGTACAAACAACAGGTAGTAGATCAGACAGCTCTGAAGTTTGATTTGCTTCTTAGCAGTGCAACATTCTCAATGTTGGCTCAAATCTGTCAGGGGACACAGGGCTGTAAGAGCTGCCACGGGTCCTCCTTGACCCTCATTCTGGCTCCAGGAGCATCCCTTCCCCAGTTCTTCTCCTGATACTGACTTTTGTTTACATTCACTGTAGAAAGTGAATCACCTTATAAGTTCCGTAATATTTGGATTGATGTGGTTCTGGGAATAACTGAGGTAAATCTGAAAGAAAAGCAACAATCAAAAATTTGTTCAGCACTCCATATACCAGCTTCTTACCATTACTGTTCAACAGAAAATAATCTGTATGTGATGGTTCACTAAGTGACAATGTTTTAAAATAATACACTCATAAATTCATCACATTATCTTCTTGCAAATGTTTTGGGTGTGACTTTTTTGTCTAATAGTATGGTTTTAATTTTCTTCATTACAGGGGGGACCCACACACATTGGGTTTACTTTGTCCTGCTGTGAATGTACAGCTGAGTCCTGGTAACTAACCATCTGCAAGCACTTTGAAAATGTGAAATAATATGTAGTGTCATCTATTATTTTCGAGATAGCTTCTCAAAAAGTAATCATATTGCAAACCAACATGTTTTCCCTTGCAGTTGTTAGGAGAACACACATAGCTCCTACTGCTTCAATAACTTTTGCCAAAACAGTCTTGCATCCACTACACAATACTCCTGGCTTCTTCTTGCTAAACTGCTCTGCAGTCTTCCAGTCAACAGTGACTCCTTTCCAGTGATTCCTTGAATCAATGGGGCCATAAAAAGCATATAGATTACAGTTACATTAATTAAAGTAATAAAAATATTCATCTTTTTACTCAACCTTGCTAATAAGTCTAAGCCATTTTTACTTACTAAAAATAAATAAACAAACAAATAAACAAACAAATAAATTTGTTTTTCCTTTCTGCACAATTTACTTCTATAAATGCTAAATAATCAGCACTTTACACAAGATATCACAATCAAGAAGAAGAGTGCAAGAAAGCTAATGTGAAAGGGCTGCAGCATCACTCTTTGCTAGAGATTCTACTTCATGAAATGTAGAGCCCAGCATCAAGGCCAAAGCCTGCCAAATAGCCTATCTACGTAAATAAAATTGTAACACAGAAGTTTCAATTCATTCAGTGTCTTTTTGAAGGCTGGATGAAGTTTTTTCCTTTGGGCAGCCCTGTAATTAACATCTAGATTCTGGTTTGGGTTCTCCCTGACTCACTGAAGCATTGACTTAGAAAAAGGGATGAATTTAACCTTTTAAACCCCTTTAACAAAATCTGTACATTTTGCACAGTCAGTTTTGAGTGCATTGCTGCAGCTTTATTCCATGAAAAAGAAAGAAATACAGTTAGACTGGCGTGGGTTTTTTCCCTTCATGTCCGGTATATTCTCAGCTATTTATGGAGAACTTTCAGATCTGCCCTATCAGCATTTTGACAGTGTTGTCATGTATGATGTCCCTTTCCTTGACTATGACAAGCATTGTGCAATGGAGTACAGGATTAGGGAAAAAAAAATAAAAATAAAAACCAGAGACGGCATAATCCATTCATTTGTTTTACTTTAAAAAAAAAAAGTGATTTTCCTAACTGTATCCCAGAAAGAAAGCAGACTCCCAAACAAATACCTATTAGGTTTCGGTTCTGTAGGAAATAATTCCCTTTGCTCCTGCAGAAACATATCAAGTACATTGCTTTTGACTTTTAAGTTTCCTAGTCACTGACCATCAAATTTTTAAAACGCTGACTTCTGAGGTGAGGGCTCATAACCTTGTTGGCTGCATTTGGACCTGTTCTTAGACTTTTCTGACTCCATCACCTTATTTACATTGGCCGTTGCCATTTCATCTGTCTCTGCAATTTGCTTTCTCAGCTGTGAGGGGCAGTTAACTCTGCAAGAATATCAAATGCTGAGTTATCTCTATTTCACAAGTTGTTCAGAAAGAAAAAAGGATTATATAAACATTGTAGTTAAGAAACCTCTGGCAGAGGTTAAGGACAAACTTTCTAAAGTGTGCTCTCCTAGTTCTGGGGTTCAAGAGTCAAGAGCAAGCAGTTCTCTCCATCCAAATGAGTAATGCCTGTAGCTGAAAGTACAATTCTCGGTCACCTTGCACTGGGTTCACAGAAACAGAGCTGAGAGGTTATAAACATTATACACTTTACTTTTTCTCACAGACCGAACAAGGTTGCTCTGATGCAAGTCCAGAATGGAAACCAGAATCACAGATGTTCATTTCTGTGTTTTTTACACCAGACCATCAGGCCAACAAAGGCAGAAAGTATCCACAGAAATGCCCATAGCAGAATGTAAGACTTACATAAATGATCTATTTTGGTTCCTTTGCAAAGCTGCTGGATACAGGCACTGTGAGGCAATGGCTGCGCTGCCTCCTCCTGTGCTGCCCAGTGACACCACCTGGCAGGAGAGGTGGCAATACCGGGCAAAACTCCTGAGCTGCTTTAACTTGTGTGACATCCTGCACACCCTTTTGCCAGACTAAACCTTTCTGGAGTAAGTGACTGCAGTTTCCTTCTGACTCCATTCCTGAGTGACATTTAACTTCACAAGGGCATATAACTTAAAACCATAACTCCACCCTCTGGCTTTTTCACCATTTCAGGCAAACCCCACGTTACAATAAAAACGCAAATCTTATTCTCCTATCCTTCTGTCTGTGCTCCACCTCGATAAGTAACTGAATACAGAAGCCAAATAACAGTATTAGAAATTTTCTCCTTTACTTTGCAAAGCTTAAGACCCTTCAGAAATTCCCTAATTTCATTTTTCTCCCCTATTTTAGCCATAGGCTGTTTGCATGCCAGATGGGTTGTCCCCAAGCTCTCACACCACTAAGAAAACTGCAGCATTTTTTGTTAATTTATCACTGTACTAAAATATAATAAGTGAACCATACACAGATAAAATGAATTATAGGTATACCTCCCATACATTCTGTACATCATGCTAAGCAAAAGCTGTGTTGTGTTAACTGTCAAGCTGAGAAATAGCTGACATTTATTATTTTAATTGTTTACTTTGCTGAAATAAGCTTCTATGAGAAGCTATGACTTTTATTAAATCTTCACTACAGCATAATTTTCACAGATTGGGAGGCAAAAGCTAATTTTCAAAACTGCTTTGCCCTACAAGGTCACCACCAACAGCTTGAATGCACGTGTCAAGGAGACATCTGCTTCAGAGATACCACTCTATGTTAAATGTGCATTATTTAAAAAATTTAAGATACTTTTCATTAAAAAATGCTTATTCAGTAATTATGTAGTTTTTAACCGGTGTTGAGTAGTAAAGATTTTTATCCCCTGTGGATTGTTTTAATATTTCATAGCAGGCACCCTGAATTAGACTTCAGCATTTGCTTTAGAAATCACAGTAAAGCATAACCATGGATGAATTCAGATAGACAAGCTGTCACTGATCTAAATCATTATAGAATTACACAGAAAGTTTATACATTTTCTTTGCCCAAGTATTTTAAGGTCATTGATGAGCCCAGAAAATTTCTCATTTCTCTTTTCTATGAAAACAACAATCTTGTTCTCAGATAATCATTTTTTTTCCATTTCAAACCAATGCAAGTATGCTTGGCAAAAGAAAAATTCTTAGTACATTGAGCCAGTGTTTCTCTGGATGCAATTCTTAAGTTAGCAATTTCCCAAGCTGTAGTGCCACAGATTTCAAAAAAGTTTCATGTGTAAAGAAGACATGATATTCTGGAGAGAGACCTTTCCTTCTGATTCTTCATCTACTTGAAGATTGTAAAACAGGATATTGTTAAAAACAGTAAAAGGGTTTTTGTCATCAATGTTTGAAGATCAATACATCAATAGATTTCTATAAATTATATTTCACTTTATTTTGTTGAGGTCTAGTCTTAAAAGGAATAAAACTTGTGCTCTCAGGATTGATCTGTCACTTCATATTAATGGATAGATTCCCATTGACTTCAAGCTCTCAGTGTTAGAAATAACAAGCCCAAATGTTTATGACTACACAGAGTAACTGCAGGTAGATAATAGTTCGCTCTGCCTTCACTCTCAAGTGATTAAAATTTCCATTGTAAAGATCAAAATAGGCCTGAGAGTTTTCTCTTCTGTTGAAAGATACATATTATCATTTGAATTTTAGAAGGTGGAAAGCTCTGCTCATCTGCATAGATTTTCTTTTGTTTTGGTTTTTTTTTTATTTTTTGAAAAAGGAGAAATTTTTTTTCCTGCTCAAACTGTAGTAGTAAACTTGTTGTATGCAACTTTGGTCTTAGGGATCCAAAGGCAATACAGGTTATGGAGAGAAAGAAAATAATTATGAGACCAATACTGGAAAAATTGACAAGTTCAGGGCTAAAAACCTTTCATCAAGGCAAAGAAAGAACTACACATTTGCTTGAATACAAGTTCCCTTACATCTGCAAAACGTTGTCTCTCTCATGCTTTCCTTCTCAGGCAATGAATTCTCCTAGTCCTAAGTGTTCTCATTTCCCTGTGTCCTCAGGATTGTATCATGAACCCAATGAGACCACTCAGCAGCTGTCACGAGCCAGGACTAAGGCATATTGTGTGTCTGGGTTTGTTATTTCTCTGCTTAGACCTGACTTTCTTTACACATTCCATAAAAACAACTTTGAAAGTCCTCTAAATAACAAAATGCTTGGTTTCATAATGTACCTTTCACTAACCAGGTTTTTTGCAGCAGGTATTACCCAATTGTCATTTCTGGGTTTAAGGAGCAAGCCAGATGGTGTAAATTGCCTGACTGACCTGTCACTGCACAACTCTGCACAGTGTCTGCAGCATCCCCGTGCATGAACCGCAGTGGTGACAGATCTGATTCTGTTCCTGCAGGAGGCAGCTCTAACGTCCTGCCCCAAGCCTGAACCTGCTGCAGGTGAACTATTTGCTGAGCCCAAGGCCGTAACCTGCTACTGCCACTGCCTTCATCTTTTATTTGATAACTGCCTGATGCCACCTGTCTATCTCACATCATACAGCAACTAGGACCAAATCATCTCCATCACACAGAAAACTGGAAATATATGGCCCTCCCAGTGTGTGTTTACAACTCCACTGATACAGGAGTAAGACACTTTCTTGAGGAAATGGAGTAGCACAAAAACACTTCTATCACAGCTAAAATGGAACAACTTTTAATTCAAATATCTCTGGAAATGTAGAGAGATCAAGTTTGCAGCATATTAGGAGAAGTCAAAAAGCTAAGTTACATATACCCCATGGACAATCAAGCCATAGGATTTACTTCCTAACAAAACTATGTGACAGTTTTTTAATTCTTCATTATAACCTTATTTATCAAATGTTGTGTGGCAGAAATGCAAATTAGGATCTTCAGAAGGTAGGATCAAGACCAAAGACTTGCTGAATCCAATCAAATCACCTACTGAACTCATCTCCATAAAACTGTGATGCACTAAAGGAAAGTTATGGCAGTCCTGTTAAACTGCCCAGCTCTGAATCCAAAGGAACAGCAGTGCAACTCACATTTCTAATTAGTTCTTATAGCCTACATTCTATTTTCCACAAAGATCACAAATTATAATTTAAATTTTTGCAAAACCATAATTTTTTATTACAAGAATAAGTGACATTTCTTTTACATTAACAATGTCAAATGATGTTTTATTTAAATATTTCTGTTCCATTAAAATACTATGCATGGAAAATAAAATATAATGCATGGAAACACTGCATTGCTGCCTATATTCATATAGCATAGTGTTAAAAAATAATAACAGAAATTATAAAGATAAAAGTTTCCGTGACTTTTATGAACTATAAATCTAAATTTGGAATCAGATGGAGTTTAAATAAAGAAGAGGAATAAAAGGAGTTTATAAGGCAGGCAGTTACTTCAGTTTTTTATCTTTGGACAGTGAACAACAATATATGTATTTATTGCCTATTAACATCTGCCAACAACAAAAACAAGACTATATCAAGAATTTTGATAAGGTATATAAAGATATTTATTGAAGCTCTGTCATTTTGTATCTTTTGGAAGTTCATTTTCAGTTCCTGGCAGTTTATGAAAATTCAAACTATACACGATGGCTTAGTGATAATCCCAAATACTGGGAAACAAATATTAGAAAACAGCACTAAAGGAAAAGAAGTCTAATAGCAAGCAATTCTGACATTTTGTTTTAATTGGCTTTTTCTTGTATAATTGTTGTGCATTTTTGCACAGAATAGAAGGCAATATACAACATATAACCTTTTTAGTATAAAAAGATAGTAACTTTTCAAGCTTTTCTAAGATACAACAGAGTGGTAAATAGCATATATATAGACACAAAGTGAATTTTACAAGATAATATTCAAACTGAATTCAGGGGTACAAGCAGCACTTGAATGGTTAATCTCATGTATTTTTAAAGAAAAAATATTTACTGGTTTTGTTTTCTCCAGTTCTATCATCAATAATGCAACTCTCTTTGTTTACATATTCCTTACAAGTCACCTGGGTTTTATTCTCCTTTCTGTCTCCTCTCTACCCTACATTTCTAAGCTCATTTGTTTCGGAAAAAAAACCAACACATAATATTAGGATCTTTTATGGCTGAGAACTATTAGGATGAAATGTAACAGATATTAAACATAGGATAGTTGTTAAAAATGTGCTAACACAAGTGAAATCCAAAAAAACTACAGTGTGAGAAGCATATAAAATTTCTCTACACATGTCCTTCAAAAAAGTTTAATACATAGTCAGGTCACATTATTGCACATCAAATTCTCTAGGTCTCTAGCTGCCAGTAGCAATTATCTGGAAGAGAACATATTTTCCCCCATGACTAGCTATCGGGAGTTTTTGACTATACCTAAGCATAGCCTTGAGCAAAACTCCTACAGGGCATATTTGGAATAGAGTATTTCATTTGGATGAAATATTAAGGTTTCCATGCAATATGTCTATCTATATATTTATACATCTGTTTCAACATATTGATCTGTTTATCTGTTTACTTTAATTACATGAAATAGCTGTATTAAAATGTAAATAGTTCTGAATCACTCTCTATATTTCTGTACAGACTTTCAAGAAGTGCAGTTCTGTGTTTCCTGAGGCTGCTGTCTGTAAGAGCACATCCCTGCCTACGGCTCCCCCAGCCCCCCAGCCCTGCAGGGCTGCTGGGGGTGCTCCGCAGGGCTCTGCACCCTCACCCCCACAGCCACCCCTTGCTCTGCAGAGGCTTCTGGCCAAGGGCCATGCCCGTACTCTTATGGCATGACTGATCATTGGGTGGGGAAGGGAGGAGTCTTTAAGGAAAAGGAGCAAATTCCATCACTGCAGAGAGAATATAAAGTCTTATCATTTATTATCTTTAAAAATGTATGAGGCAATCCAGCTTGCTAGAGGAATTTAAACAGTGCCTGCTGTGACCATTTACAAACTGCTTCATGCCAGAGCATCAAGTTTGCTACCACAGGTTTTCAAACAAGTTTCCAGTTTCACTGTGCTATAGATGGACAGAAAATGAAAACTGTGTATGATAATGGTCCATCCCACAGCATACAAGAACTATTGCATGCTGCTAATAAGAAACACAATGCAAATGTGTAGTAAAACTAATAATGTATGACACTAATTTAATTTCTGTCCTGTGAACACAAGTGCAACCACTTACTTCCAAATTTTGTTGGTTTCATTTTTATATGGACTGGGTCTCAACAGTACAGTAACTATAAGAACAATTACTTGGTTTCATGCTACACCCTCTGAAGTTTACCATAGTCTTTCCATTGATTTATAGGCAGTCAGATCAAATCCTTTACATTTACGCATTATGCATGTGTATTTATTGCATAATCACACCTAAATGTATGGCAATATACTGGTGAAAATTAACAGATTATTATTCAAACACACAGATAGAGAAAACATTATTATGAGGTTAGGGATTTAAAAAAATTTCCAACAGCAATAGGCAATCACTAATTTTCATCAACACAGTAGCTTGAACAAATACAAGAGCAAGCATAGCAAAGACTCTGAAAGCTTTTACATGCATTTCTATTACTGCAAAAGAAAACAACATTACAGCTTTGACAAATGAAATATTCTGTAAGTCTTTACAAACCTGGTAGAACAAGAGTTGATACTTTCTAGTTTTCAAATGACCATGAAATATACGAAAAAGCAAAATAGCATATATTGTCATCTCTCCTCTCAATAATACATTCAGTCTTAAATGGTATTCTTCCTTCCTGGGTGTTTCCAAATCTATCCTATTTATCTGATTGGATTTCTGTCCCATCTTTCTATGTATTAGAGCTAATTAGTACCCCTTGATGAGAAACAGTCCAACGATGGAAAAAAGCAGTTGGATAAGATCTACGTTAACAAATGTAGTTCATTTAATATCATTTGTACTGCTGCATTATTAATAATACATAATTACCCTGTGCAGGCTGCAAAGGGGAAGAATAAAATCTTTCATTAATTTCTTGGCCTTTACAAAATGAGTGGTATATTTGCCACGGATAAAAAAAAGTATTGGACTTAGAGAATGTCATTCATTAGTTTTGCATGTCACATTAAAATACTAACTTTTTTTGTGTTGAAAATACTGCTTTATTTAAACAAGATCCTTACACTAGCCTGAGATATGGTGTGCAACACCACCACTGGAACCCTCAGTTGTTATTCTGAAAGCAACTGAACAAAGCAGCAGGACAGCAGACTATCTTTTGAAAGCTGAGATACCCAGACAGCTATCGAGGGTTGTTTTCGATGCATACAAATTGCAGGCCAAAACTCATATGGAATTTCCCATTATCTACACCTGGCAATATTTGTTGTACAATCTGTCACTTATCTAATAATCTATTTAATATTTTTTCATTTACATGTGTAAGTTACTCCAGGCTCTGAACACTACAGGAAGCAAATATAAACCCGCTTTAACTTTATCCACACTCTTCAGTCTAAATCAGCACAATAATACTTTATACCAGTTACAGAACAATGTAAGAGCCTGCTAAATTGCAGGCTAAAAGTACCTTTTAGAATATAGGATAAATTCATCCAACCATGAGTCAAAATCTGTTGTTCTCACTCCAGTAATAGTCTCAGTGTTGCTGTGCATGTTTTGCCTGAAGAACAGGTATTTGGGGGGCTTTGACCCTTGCAGTAATGTCATCAGACATACCGAGCTTTCTGCATAATGACCCTTTCTAGAACTCTCATGTTCTTTCAAAAGAAAGAGGGCATGCATGATAAAACCCAGAACTATGTGTCTTTATTTTTCCTGGAAGCAGGAGTCTGATTGTCTGCTTGTGCTGTGAGTAATGACGTGTCTGCATTTATTAGAGCAGGAAGGGTCTCTAAAGCAGTTTCCCCATGGACAGGAGTGGAAGACATGAGGCAGGGACACATCAAGCATCTGACTCTTTTTTTTCAAGACAATTTTGAATGACAACCAGACATGCTTTCAGAAATACCTAGCTCACCTGTGACAGTACCTCAGAAATTTTGGGGACTATTCCTAGTACCTTCTACATACTTTCTACAATAGATTGTTGCTTAAAGACAATTCAGCTGTGTCAAAGCACTCTTCTGTAGACTAGCAAGTTCATATTTAGAAAGGGATACAAGACTGGATGTACTGCAAGAGTTGTTAGATGGGAAGGGCAGTCTCCAGGTTTGGGCACAATCAGGTCCTATCTGATCTCTCATGTTCATCTCAGGATCGTCAATGAAAACACACAGAATCACCCACTGATCAAAACACTGAAAGAGTTCATGTTTTCTCATATAAATGTAAGAGGTGAGAGGGTCTTGAAAGAAAGACAGAGGTACAAAAATGTGAGAACAGAAAAATGTTTGATTTTTTTTAAAATCAAATAAAAGTTGAGTATATGAAAGGGCAAGAATATTAGCTGTAAAACAAAACCCCATAAAAATCAAGAAATAGAAAAGTAAAATGAATGCATGAAACAGGAATCTCAGTAAAATTAACGCATGAGACAGATACAAAAAGACTGAGTAATGGGTTTAATCCACAAGGTAGAGCTGAGCTCTTTTTAAAGACAGAGAAAAAAAGCTTGCTTTATATGAATTGAATTAACGTATCTGCATGTGGGAAAGGGCCCAGCTCAGTTAGATTATCAGCAGGCAAAAACCAAAGTGCAGTGAATAGCTGTTTTCTCCCTCAGCTAACCACAGAAAAGAACAGGAAGCATTGAATCTGCGCTCCTGTAATGAAGGGGATAATTTGCAGTCAAGTACTGAAATGTTACAGATTCTTTAGTGGAATACCTAGAAACTCTGTGCCAAGCAAAACATTACGGTGAAACTGCTTTTTAAAGGAATGACCTAACAGTGGGCACAAGGCCTCCTGAAACAGTTTCTGTTGTTTGGTCCAAGCCTGAGGGAAAAAACCCACTAGTATTTACTATAGCAGAAGGCTGGGGGGGGGGGGTCATGCTTTACTCTGAGAAGCAGGACCCTGTCCCCAGGTCCCCAGTCAGAAATGAGACACAGAGGAGCGAAGACCATATAGAACAGCAAGGACTCACCCATCTGGACCCAACGAAAGTTACACAACTGACATTATACTGCTTAGAGACAAGTTTAAAGTCAACAGCCTTCTGTCTGACAGTGCTTTGAAGGTAAAATTAACCCACCTTCTGGAGGCAATGCAGAATCTTGAGCCACTTGCATCCTTTTCAAGTCTCCTCCATCACTTCCCTTGGAAAAAACAAAACCAAAAAGTTCTTACCTAACAGTGATATCCAGCAACACAACTCTGCAAGAAGATAGGAAATCCTTTTAAAGGGCATAAAGACATACTTCCAAAAGATGAAATGCAGCAGAGCAGAGTAATAGAGACTAACTCAAAGTCTGGAGTATAAAATGCATTCCAAAAGATCTGAAGTGGTTGACTTTAAATTTTTTTGTTGACTTCTGAAGCTACCTATTTTAGTTCTACAAAGTGTGAGCAATCCTAAATGTTTTGAATTAATATTAAGCATTTTAAAGAAAATAACTAACATATGATCAAAGAGGATTTCTAGGATGGTTAAGATTACTGTGTATTTTGTAATATTCACTTATTTTTTTTCTAAGAATTATAATATTAAGACACATTCCTCATTTGTTTTTTCACACAAAACCATAGTGATATATGTGTTTCTATAGCTCCACTTTAAATTAATGAAACCATAGGGTCTTAAATCTCCAAATTAAGAATACTCTATATGCAAAGCCTACAAATTCTGAATTTTTGGAATGTTGCATGCTTAAGCCTTAATTTAGTCAAATCACAAAATGTCATCAAATCCCAAGAATTTTCTCAAAGCTTATTAAATTGAATACAGTATATATATTCAATATAAAGAATATAAATTTAAATAGATAAAACCAAAATACTTTTATATAAATAATGCAATTCTAAAGGACCAGAGCTGACTCCTAATCCATTTTAAGTCATACAACTTGACCGAATTGAAGGTTAACAGCAACTTTATCCTAAATAGTGTTTGCTGCCAGCAAGTCCTCGTTTCCCTGTATTCATTACAAGATGCCACACTGAAGATATATCACATTATAAAATACATGTCAACAAATAGAAAAAGCTAGAAAATAAGACAGCTAGATAAAATTAAGAAAAACCCACAGACAACAATAGACATTAACTTGATGCTCTGTCCACATGCCCTCAGTGTAACTGTCCCCTAACTACATTAGTATCATCCTTTTCACTATTTTCCTTCAGGTAAGGCTCAGCATTGGACTACATCCCACCTCACTGCTCAGCCTTTGTTTTGATATCAAAAGACCCAGAGAGCCCAGAGTCATTGCAAGCACATCTGTATTGATCAGATTTTGGGGAACCTGTACAGACCTCTCAGCTCTGGGTGCCAATGAACTTCTCTCCACTGAGCAAGTACGATTTGTTTCCCTCATTGCAGCCCTGGCAAGGAACATACACCACCACTAACACACTGCTGATGGCACTGCAGGGAGTAATGGAGCAAAACATCTTCCCATGGATGTGGATAGCATGGATTTGTGAACACACAGAGCTGGCCTCTGAGCTATCATCTATAAGCCCCTATAACAAGTTTCTTCATTCTCCCTTCACTGAGATACAACTCCTGCATTTGTTCACTGAAAATGCTTTACACCTGAGTTTTTGTTTTTCTACAACCAGAAGGAAGAAAAGGAATACAAGACCTAAAATTGCATTAATGAAATTAAGTCCCCCAACACACTGGAAAGCATTCACGCCATGCACCCAAAGCTTTTGTACATTTGGTCATGTCTTTTAATTTGTGCATTAGCCAAGTGGGATAACAGTATTTGCATGTCCTTGAAGTGAAAATATGTTTTTTACTCAAGATTTTTAAAGCTGTCACTTATCTGAAACATAAGTGGGCCTTGGTCGATCCATTTTCCTTCATCCCCATCAAACTTGGGGCCAGTGCTTTGTGCTCCATGTGCCTCCAGCAGGGCTGTGCTGCTCCTCTCCTGGCTCAGCACCACCTGTGAGCAGCCAGTGCCCTACTGGCTGTGGTTTCAGAGCAGGGGCTTGTAATTCTAGCTATTAAATTACAGTATCATTTCAATAGGCAACCTATTACATGGAAATATTTTAAATGTAGAGAATTTCTTTTTATAAAGAAGGAGGGGGAAATTCACTAAAGTTTGCATACAATGAAAATATTTCAACGAGTGAAGCATAACAATGCAATATTAAGTCTAATATTAGTGACATTTCAGAGATCTTGTTAAAAACTAGGGAGCAGACTTTATTTGAACTTTGTTGCCCTTATATTAGATTTCTTTTTTAGAATTAATTTATTTCCTTGCAGTTCTCATTATGTTTTTATTGCATTCACGAAATAGTGGAGCATTTCTCTAACTAATTTAACACCTGTAAATTCCCACGGCTGCTAATGAAAGACTGTGTAGACTACCAGATAAATTTCTAATTCATATTTCAAAGGTTGTGAGTTCAAATCCTATTAAGGTTGTACTTATTAATGTTTCTATTAAGTCCTTTCCAACTCTGAAGTTTTAGTTTGAATTAATACCTTCATTTGTATAAAAAAGGAAAACACATCTGCTCCAAAATGACATACAAAGAGGGGAAAAAGAAGAAGAAGGAAAGAAACTTTGCAGGAGGACAGTTCAGATGCAACGTCTGTGCTTTTGAAAGAGATGTTATTCTTGGAATTAAATACAAAACCCAATGAACTACACATCTTGGATCCTTCAGGAAAAAGTGAAAATCCCTAGTTTTTTCCATAGTGTGCAACTGAATGGGCTGAAGCCTTGGCTTCCATTCCTGTCTAACTTTTCTTTACATTTATCATTTAATCTCCCATCGCCTCAGTTTATTCATCTGTAAAATGGATGCAACATTTACTGACCTCCTAGTTAAGTAATTCTTTGGATGTCCATAACTATTTCCATTAGAATTTTAAAGCTAATAAATTAAATGCATCTTCAATGGGATTTTGTCAGATTTAATTCATTAGTTATGAGTGTCTTAATGGAACAGCTATGGATGTACAAAGGATTAATTATAGCTAAAAAACAACCACTTAGAAAACTATTTAGCTATATCAAAAAAGAATATATCACTGGAAATAACCCTGCCCAAAGGGACCCGGAGCTAAGCACCCTCTAATATTGCCCTTGACTGACATAACCTTAAATTCAGCAGCATTCTGGAACAATGCTCTAATTTATGTTTCTACAGATCTACATCTGCTATGAGAAATAATTATGCTAAAAGTTTGAGGCATTTTTTAAAAAAAAATATTGTTTTGCATATTAGATAATGTCTGAGAAGCTGTACTTCATGCAGTCATTAAAGAAAATAGTTTGAGTGATGCGCAAATACACAATACTTGATTGGCAGCCAGTACACAAGATTCCCTTCTCATTTCCTGAGTGGCAATTACTTTTATCAAAAATGCATAATTTTCTCAGAATAACATACTATTCTCCCCCTGTATTTTCAATTTACAAATATTCACTGTACTCTCACATTGACCCCCCAAGTCATAAGGCTGAAAAAGTTTAGTTTAGTTTGTTTCTCAATCTCTTCTTACTGAACATATAGCATATATTTCCAACATTACATTGAAATTTAAAACAATCCATTTGTAGCCACAAATCCATACCTATAATTTACCTGGGTTCAAAAATCACAACAAAAAAATCTGCAAGCAACACACAGGAATTTTTGAGCCAATCTGAATCATCACTTCAATCTGTTTGAGAAAAAAGTTAATATATATGCAGGAGAAACACCTTTCTCATAATTTAAAATGAAGCTTATTCTTTCATTTGGCTTTCTCCAAATCAGTGTAAAACTGCTCAGAGACATTAGGCCCCAATTCTGAGACAAAACCATCTGTTTTTCCCACATATACTACGATAGCATGAGCCACCAAAAATCCCAAGTTGTGCAGCCTCTGGGGAGAGCCTTGTGAGCAGTACACCATAACCAACAGTATGTTTATGTCCTGATTCACAGGAGTCACTGTACAAGGTCAGAAACTTTTTTACCAATTTATTGCATTAATTGAAGCCCTGCTTTACACTGTGCCTCACGTTTGGGCCACATTTCTACCCTTAGCCCAATGACAGATGCAGACTCTAGTCTTCCTGACAATTTTCTTTCACAAAGACTGACTGACAAGTTCCTTTTTGTTCTTTTTTCTGGGGGGAAAAAAAGTATTTATGTATCTATATATGAGGGTCATGCTCTTGGTATTTTCAGAGCTCTAAAAACTCTAGAGACATGAGGGAGACAGAGCTGACTTCTTACCATTGATCACAAACTCTATTGCAAGGAGAAAGAAGATTGAGACCTTGATGTAGACTGTCAAGATTTATACCAAGGGGGACTGTCTTCAAAAGAAGGCTGTGGATAAATAAAAATCCAGGCAACAGGCTCTTCAGATAGAGCTTTAGAATCAGGGCGCATTGGCTGAAGAGTCCCATCAATAGTATTTCTGCAACAACAACCTGCCAAGAAAACTAGGAAGGGTTTGAAAAGTGAGTGAACAGAGAATTGAAGAAAGAGTTTATTTATCCATATGGTAACAACATTCAGACGGCTCCAAGTAACATGCAAGATGTAGTAATGTACTTGAGAGGAAATAATTCTAAAATATATTGTCTCCAAATTCTTATGATTCATACTGGCTTATTCAATCCTTCGGGCCAAATACCACAGTCCCTCCTCAGCTCTCATTCAAGAAAAATCTGCTCAAAATCACTAGGAGTTTGCTTATATAAGGCAAAAGTGAAAACTAGGGATAAAACAGGGCTATGATTCATGGTACACATGAAAATTGTTTCAGTTGTTCACACATGCAGACTGTACATCACAAGAAAAAGATGCTGCACCACTGATGACCTACTTTTCCAAATCTGTACACATTTATTAATGGAACTGAACACAAACTTCAGCACACAAGCAAAGACGAAGTGTATCACCTGGCTGACAGCTTTCACTTCTGAATGTGCTGGTCTGTTTTGGTAAGTGTTCAGAAGCCGTCAGCCCTCTATACTGCACCAGCTTTCTTGTTCACATGATTATGTATGGGTATTTTAAGAGAAGACTGCATAAAAATACCAGTCCTATCAATTTTTTTATTTTACCTTCTAATAACACAGTCTGAGATTTATTTTGGAAGATTTGAGTGGCTCAGAATAATTCATCTCTCACAAAAGAAACATTACCATGACAAACATTAAGCTATTATTCGGGTCATGCTTAATTCATTTTACTAAGAATGATATTAGTACAGATGCTTATGAAAATAAGTGGGATTGGTTTATTACTTGTAAATAATTTGTACTGACACTTTGCGAACAAACCTGAAATGGACAAAGACACTTCACAAAATATGTAATTCAAACAAATTATTATTCTAATTCTTTTCCTACTTTTTTAAAGAAAGGAGGTGGAAAACTCTGCTTAGCATCAAAGTCAGTGATGCAACTTGTAGGGCTTCCCACATTTAATATCCTTTGTTGAGAAGCCTAAGCCAATGGTCCCACAGATTCCAGCCAGCTCTACAGCACTTCTCTCATCAATTTTTTCATTTCTTTAGTTCAACTTAACTTACTATTGTCACTGTTGCCAGTTCTTGTTTTAGACTATGAAACATATGTACTATAATACAGTAAATCAAAACAGCCCAAATTTTAGTAGTAGGTATACTACTCGTTTTCCTCTTCAGTTATACCTTTCTATTTTGTATTCATGCTCTTCTCTCCTTCATCATCATTTTCTGCTCAGTCACATCATTGCAAACCCCTTCCCTCCCAGCCACTTTCACACTTTTAATTCACTTATGCTCTCAGTTTCTCCTACCAGCAGGTCTTGTTTTTCCAACTGTTTCAAGTTACTTAAGGCTCTCCTTCCCCCTCTCTTCTACCACCTTGCTTCTTTTCTGCTTTTTATTCTTAATCATTTTTACATCTCCATCACTCATGTTCAATATGACATATTTAGGAATTTACCCCTTTTCCCCTCCTTATGTTTCATTCACAATACCCATTCTCTTCCCTGCTGCAAAATTTCTCCAAGATGTTTTGTGGAGACAAAGCAAGATTTCTCATCAGCTTCTTTACTGACGCATTAGTGCATCTCTCCCTCTTACTATGCAGCAGAACAGTCTGTGTGTGCATAATGGGGTGTATATTTTATCAGACTGCAAGGATGGTGGGTGTTAAAATGCATAAATATGTGTGTATGTGCATGCTGGTATACGTGGGTTCACATAGAGATGCCAAGTGCTCCTAGATTCTATGAATGATTGCAGCCAGAACTTTATCATTATTAAATTCTACTTCCAGGTCATAATTTTTTTGCTTTAAGCAAATGAAAGCACATACAAAAGCTTAACAGGAAACAGAGAATGTCTCCACCTGACTATCTTTGAATCTGTTAAAGAGTCTGAATCAAAGCATAACACAGAGACAGTGCAAGTGATAGAATGGTTGTATTTTTAAATGTAAAATATGGAGAACTGCTGAGTCTCACAATATGATATCCAAAGGAATGAGGGAGCCTGCTACTGGACTGCAGAGAGCAGAGAAGTAGGTGTCTGCTGACACAGGGGCCAGGAATCCATGGGAATGATGCAGATGCTGGATGAGAACAGAGAAAGGAAAAGAAAATCCAGCTGAGGCAAGGACAAGCATGTAAACATTGGAATCTCCCGAACCTGACTGAATCTCCAAACTGAAGTGATCGATCGGTTTGATAATGGCACATGTTCTCTTTAGATGAACAAGAAGTGGTTTAAATATTTAACTCTTTCCTGGAACTAGAAACTGAGATATGAGCACACATGTAGAACTTAATTTGAAAGTTCCTAATGCACACCTATGAAAAGAACTTTGTTCCATGAAGTAAACTGCAATGTGACAGCAATATCACATCATATTCTAGTTTTCCAAAGCTCATGTAGAAATTTCAAGCAACACTGAAACCACCTCATTTCTACAAGTGACATATCAACCAGGTATCTGTTTTTCAGAAGGCTATCTTCTCATGTAATTTCTTCAGAGTGAAGTATCATGACTGAGGACACTATACCTGTTGCTAACCTCTCTCCTTTTTTGCTATTGCCTCTTTATTCTTCTTGTAGACCTGCTGTTTTTCAGCACAGACTGACAACTCAAAGGTCACACTAATCTCCATGTATCCAGCCAACTGCATTTCATCTGACTTACCAATGAGAGAGGCACCAGAATGCTACGCATCTCTTAAAGAAGTAACTGGACAGTTCTCTGCTCATATGAAAGACAGCACTTCCCATTTATTAAAAGCTGAAAGCATGCAGAAAAAAATCATTACAAAAAAAAATTGTAACTAAACCCAGTAATAGCCTGTTGACCAGTAGCCATGTCTAGTGATGAACAGTCATCCCCTTGCTCCCCAAAAACAAGTTTACCTCCCCATATATCTTGATTGGAAAAATAGCAAAATATTCCCCTTTGGAGCACACCAAGATTTAGAGGCCAAAGGTCTACATTAGGCAAACAGATTAAAAGAAAAAACAGTTTTACAGTTAAGATACACTCAAATATGCTGATTTTAATCTAATGCCCCAAATACAGAAAAAATGTTTCATCTCTCACGTCTCATTTAGAAACGCACTTTCTTTTCTGTCTCCCCTCTTTCATAGAACAAAAAGAAGTAACGATGTTCACTGCTGACACTCTTCAAGAAGGGTGTGATAACTAGAATTAAATGTAAATACCGGACATTGGCAGAATAATACCAGGGACAGGAATAATTTCACTAATTATCTCACATTCACCTACTCATCACTTCTACAAACTCAAACTTCAAACTAAGCTTTCTATATTGAAATAACAGGTCTTTTGTTTTCAAAAAGAAAAAAATATACATGTAAAAGTACATGCAAGCCTCCCTTTCACAAGATATATATGTGTGCGTGTTAATGCTTGGTGACACTTTTTTTGATTACTGCAGCTATGTGATGACTATATTCAATTTAGTCTTGTCATCCTACTTCAGTTCCACACACACATATAATTGTTATTATATATCCATCAATACCTTATTTACTTTGAAAATATAACAGTCTCTGTCCACCCCTAGATAGAAAATTATTTTTTGGTTCTCATCCATTATTGCTGCAATAATTAAATATCTCCAGAATTATTGTTATATGTGTTTCTTTTCTGAAATGCCATCTTTACACAGTGCCACATGACAACCAGGTAGGGAGAAAGAATAACTTTTCAGAAGTTACATTTCTCAATCAACATGAGCCTACACTTTTAATAGTGCTATCAGTCAGATGAACAGAGAAGTGATTGTATAATTCATAAGGCTGAATTACTGTCAGCCAGGAGTTATGTGTCACATTCATGCAAGAAAAATACTGGAAATACAAATTTTCCTTCTGTCTTCTGTAATATATTTATACACTGACCCTATTGAGCAGAATGCAATGAAGGGACTTGTGACTAACACTAGCATGTTCCATGTGGAAAATCAGACAAAAAAGAGTACTGTTTCCCAACTTTACCTGCCAGTTTTGCCAATTTTGACAGAGCTGAACAGAACAGTTCAGTCCACTCAGCTGTGCTTCCTTGTGTCTTCGAGCCATCAGCAATGTGCCACAGTTGAAGCAGATGCAAAGGGCACAGTGCAAGGAGTGCACACATAGCAAGACCTGGAGCCACTTGGTAATGTCTTGGCCACAGCCACTCGAAGTTATAGTGGCTCAAGGCTAGACAGCTGGTCCATGTAAAAGATGGAAACATCCCATCCACTACTCCCACATACTGGGTGAAATGAATCTTGTCATCTTGATGTATTTATCCACTGTGTGCATTTTGTAAGTTACTGCTACCCAGAGATGAGTGGTTATGAACATTCTATGAAATGCAAGACTTAATATAAGTGGTGGTTAATAACTAGCTCAAGATGAGAGATGTTACTATTTTGATGGAAGTCTTGGCCTCTTTCTGAAGCTTTTGTTGTTTACTCTGTGCCCTTGCAAGGGATTGTTAGCCTTTGCTAGCAGTAGGCAGAAAGTGTCAAGACTTCTGGAGACAGCAATCTCAACTCTGCATTACATGATCAAATTTCTAAACCATTCCTACCTGCCCAGGACTTTGATTGTAGTGCATTACTCCAAGAATGTCTCTAGGATGATCAGTGTCTCTCCTCTTTGCACATTCTACTTATTTAGATTACACAGAGTACATTGGCAGGACTATACTAAACATACAATCACTTCAAAATAAGCAATTAAAAAATCTTCTTCTAGAAATTATTAGTGGAACTAGTACAGCAGAAGAACTTTGGCTATCAAATTCTGCAAGTGGTGAAGATCACTTGTAAATTCTGTGTTTCACTCATCAGATATGTGTCTGCTGAATGGTGAATATTCCTTTATTTCATATTTAGAAAGTATTGATAAAATATTTTCTCCTGAAACCCATGATTGGATTGTCTGCAGGAAAAAAATACAGTGTGTCCAATGCAGGTCTTTGCAGTCACCTTCAGAAAACTAAACATTGACTTTTTTCTTTTTTAATGGAATTGAAGGAAGGGGGGCTTTTTCCTTCATCGTGTGCTTACCTAATTTATTGCCATTAACCTTGCAGATAATAAGTCTTCCACCTTCTTCTCTAATGACAGAAATGAAATAAACTTCAGCACTGCTTTAAAATTCTCCCTTCTGATGTGTCATCAAAGCAGTCCTGAACAGGCTTTAAAATGAAATGGTTAAATGAACTGAAATTCTGCCATGCTACCTCTTCCCACCTTTTGAATCCTGTGACCTAGAAGCTTAAAAGCCACCTGCATCCCTATCTGGAAACCCAAACTACTCCACATGATTACTGCAGCTGTATTCAGGATGCTGTAGTGGAATGCAGAATCACAGAAAATAATACTATGACAATAGCAATACTGAGTGAAAATAAAAAAAGAGAGGACTAAAACTGGGGAGAAGCCAACTGCTACCTGCCAGAACTACCTTCCTTGATATCCTCCACTGTAACTGACATGCAACAGTTACAGTCCTGACCTGGTAGGGTTTCATTTTAGCAAAATAAAATATCACTGTTTCTAAATTAAGCCAGAAGGATCCCAGATCTATAATTTTTCTCCCACTCAAAAGCATACTGCTGTTTTGGAAAACATCCTAATCTCCAAGGAAGATTATGAGAACTATCAATCCATTAATACTGTTCCTTAGGAGTTAATTCCATCTCTGTGTAAGACTATAAAAGGGTTCTTACATGGAGGGCAATAGAGTTGAACTAAAGCTGTGCAAATGTACAGAGAGCCACATGAAACTATATAAAACTCATCAGGTCTAAGGAGTGCACTAATAATTTGAACCAGCAGGGCTTTGCTCTAAATTTTATTGAGGCAGAGAACCTTTCATTAAAATCAGAAATGTAATTTTCAGTACTATCTGGACTTGTACACATTTCTCGATGCTAATGATTCCACTTTTTCCTGACCTTCTCCCCCTTCCAGGCTGAATGCTGTGGCTGTTGCACAAAGCCACCGGTAGAGGTTTCATGGTTAGATTTCTGGAAGGATAATTGGCTCTGTGTGACCAATGTGAAGTCTCTGCAGCTAAGGAGAAAGCCTCTATATCTGACATGCGTAATTCCTAAAATTCCTAAAAGCAACAATTCTAAGAGAAAGTCTTTTAGACACTCACGCATTGTGTTCCTGCCTCCTGCTGCGAGTGACCCAAAGCAAACAGCCGCCCCTCACTGCTGAGTGAGTCGATCAGGCCTTGGCTCTGCTGAGGGAGAGACCCCGGGTTCAGTCCCTCTGGCAAAACAATTATGATGGTACAACTCTCTACTAGTTTCCACACAAAGTTTCGCTGCCTACTTAAGTAACCAGAGAGAAGGAAGTGAATCAGTGTTAACCCTTTACCTGGCTTTCCTAACAAGAAGTAACCAGAAAAGGGATTCAAATGTGAAACATAAAATATTCCTTAGATGACTGTGCCATTACCTCAATTAGTTCTCAAGTCTCCTATAAGAGAGGAGGAAATGCTTCCTTCCAGCAACTCTTTTGGTAATAAATATTCTAAAACTGTTTAAGTATAACATATACTCTCCACTCTCCTGCTTACACAGACAATAGGAGCCATTTAACAGCCAAAAACAGTTCATAGGTATGCAAGTTCCAGATTCACACATACTGATGGAAAAAATTTGGATACACCATTTATTTGGGGGAACTAGAGCTTCATCAATCCACAACTTACACAATTCTGGTTTTCATAGCACTTAAAGGAATAGATGTATAAAATAACAGCAGTAGCAGATGCAAGTGCTTATATATTAAAAATAAATAAAAGTGGAAATTTCTCTTTACGAAGAGAAGAACTTTCATAGATACAGTAACCAGACTAGATAAAGTGTGAAAGTCAGGTGTTGAGCTTGGCATATTCTCAACACTGTCATTTTTATTTAGGTTGTTATAGCTGAAACTGCAAGACAAGTTCTATTAAAATGTAAGTTGAACTAAAAATTTTGATAATAATTGAGCCTTTCAGACAAACAGGATCAAATATCTGAAAAATGCCAGTATTGATTTTAGCGATTACAAAATAAGATATAACTGAATTTGATGAGGGCAATCAGAGCAAAACTATGCAAGACCTGAAAGAAAAAAGAGACATTAAAATTTAGTAACAACTGGATGACCTTAATAACTCAAGTATCAAGAGAGATATGAAATTGGATAATAGGATGTTATTAAACTAAGAGCTTTAAAAATAATAATTAAAAATGACCATAACCACCAGATGACCCATGGTAAAGTCAAGCAAACAGGCTGTGCTGCAAAGCTGTGGTGTGATGTACTTCCAGTATTCATGTATTAGAATAAGGGTTGCTTAACAAAAAAAAAAAAAAAGAATTTGTTGGCAAATACAAATAATGACCTTTACTGATCACAGCCTAGTATTAGATATACAGCATTCTCTCTTGCCTCCTGAATATTTGGAAGTAGCTGACATCAGAATTTAGTTTGCTTATTTTAAGTGTAAGAACATTCAACATCTGTTTATAGGCACAAAACTGTACTAGTAAACAGTTTGTTATCAAAAAACCCACCATACTGTACTGTGAAAATGACCCTGAGATCCACCAATGAGTAATACATAATTATGGAAAGTAATTAAAATCTCATCTTTGTTAGCATTTGGAAACTACTCTTTCCCCTCAGAAATCCAAAACACTGAACTAACTTAATTTTTGGTCATTGCCAGTGTCTTTTCTTTTTAATGAAATATTCCTTGTGATTTAATCTGAGAAACTGCTCATGGTCACCTTCTGAAACTGAATTTTGTTCCTTTGTATAGCCCACCCCCCTCTGAGACATTAAAATAGCAATGCTGAGAACTGGACATGAGCAACATATGTGCTGGTCATAATTTCTTCTTTCCCTTCACCATCCAGATGCAGATTTTGATTGTAACTCTCTGAAAACCAAATTCCATGATTCCTTCTTTCCTTCTACCCACATTTTCATTTCAAGCATCAGCTCACAGAAACATTTTGCAGAGAAGAAAAAAAAAAAAGAAAGAAAATCAACTTTTCCCAGTGCTTTTTTTTCCAGTTGATTGCTACTCCTTGGCACCAATTATAAGTAACTGCTTCACAGCTGAACCAAAGCAGCACAGTCAGCAAAATCACAGCCTCTCCATTCGCAAGCAATCAGAGAGACTCGATGCAAAGGAGCAAAGGTGAGACAGACACCAGCCTAATAGGCCAAGGAGGAATATGCCTCTGGTTCTCCTCAGTCCAGGCAGCCTGGTTGGGCAGCACGTAAATTTCTGGTAAACAATTTTTCTGCCTGTCTGATAAAGAACTGCAAACTCAGTAGGTAGTACAAAACTGCTGGAACAAGGGGGACTGCAGATCCCGCCACACTAAAGCCAATGGTAAAAATAAAAGCATACAATGAACTCACTGCCCAACTGGAGTGAGACACCTCTGGTCACTGGTCAGTAGTGACAGGTAACAGAAAACAAAGACCATATTCAATGCCTCTCCTTAATAACGGCAGACATCAAAAAGCTGTCTGTACAAGCAACCTTCTGGGAATTCACAGACTGCCTCAGTATCATGCTTCACACTTTGGTTCCTGGCTCTGGTTCTTGACCCTGCCTCCTACCTGCTGAGCCCTGATTCTTCTTACATTTTCTTAATTCTGTCTTCCTTGTGCTATGGCTTGTCCTTGGCTGGTCTGCTTGACCAAATCCAGCACTGCTCACTGGCCTCTGCTTTGCTGCTTGGAGTCCTTGGCAGTCTGTCTCAGATCTCAATTCCCTCAACACTGAATTGATGTGTTACTTAATTACCGTGGGTCCTCAATCATGACCCCAGAACAGATTTGCTAGTCTGCCATCAGCCTGGTCTACATCAGAGGCACAATCATCCTTTCCAGGTGAGGCAGGACTTGGTTTCTTCAGGTCTGAATTTCTTTGAACTCCACCAGAAGTCAGCACCACAGGAGTCTCAACTTCTCTACTGTTTGCAAGCTTTAGCAGAGAAGACAGCTTTATTAAGTTTAACTTAGGTCTTTTGTACAGTGCTCAGTCTCATATGGTCAGGTGTAACTACTAAGCACCACAGAAGCTGAACCAAGAAACATGATAAAAACAGGTATGCATAGCACTGAAAGCAGGTCACTTTGATATCACACCCTGCTAACGGTTGGCAAGAGCTATGGCTTTTGCAGTAATTTTGAGTTACCACTAGGAGATTTTTTTCTGCATGGATCACTACAGAAGTGCCTGTCCTTACCATTAATTCCCTGGCTGATCTAGCAATAGTATTAGAGGATGCTGAAGTGGATTTTATTAACCCAGCTATCTGTATTCATAATGAAGTTCTGTATAGTCTTAGTAGGGAGTGAAAAACAATAACCAGCACACCAAGGCAGTTTAGCACAAGCATGAAAGCTGCCTAAGACAGCAGGCTAATGTAGGCAGCAAAGTCAGAAGCTCGAGTTAGAAACCCTCTACAGCTCCTACAGGAGCACAGATCTCCAAGCTGGTTCTGTGACAGCAGTAGGGCACAGGCTTGTTGGAAACATATTTCAATTCCCCAAGGAAAGAACAGTTATCAGATAGTGCCTCACCCATCAGTCCACAAAGCTGCTAGGCTTAAGGGGAGAAGAATCTAACAGAGCAGAATAAAAAGATCACAGCCAGATGTGGGTTGAATACCCACAACTAGGGAAGGATCAGCACACCATACAAATCAAGAAATTTTGAAACCACTTGTGAAAAAATCATAGGGCACAGAATGTATTTTATGAACAAGAAATCAATTCACTGTCAGCCAACTCAAACTACAGTACCATTAGCTGGATAAGTTGCCTGTCCTTGAGTGACCAAGGATTACAAGATCCTTTCTGGTATTAGGGCCAGACTGCTCTGCAATCCTTCATAACTGTTACTCTGTGGGTGCATGTACAGGTCAGAAGTTCCATAGCTAGTGCAAGCCTTTGTCTTACTCACTTCCTACTTATACATTGACCTTGCTGACTTTTCTTGCTTGCTTTGCTACACAAAGTACTTGTGAACTGCTACAAACTGTAGAACTCCCCCTCCCATCCAGAGAAGAAACCCCTTTCTCATTTCGCTGTTTTACACTCCAGCAAACATCAAACCCCCCCTCCACTACTCCCCCAATTTGCACATACATCATTTTCTTACGCTCCTGTCCCACAGTTAAGTGGGAAACTCACATACAGCCTATCAAACACTGATATCCATAAATAGAAGTGCAGGGGTGATGAGACAGAAAGCCTGTTGCAAACATGTCATCATTCACCCTGGAACAGTGGGGAAAAGCAGGGTTAAAGCACTTGTCCTATGCAGGAAATCATGGTAAAGACTCAGTACTCTGGGAATCACATTTCTTGGGAGGGTAGTAATTTGTAGAGGACACTGCTGTACCTTCTCTAAAGCTGTATTAAATTATTGTCATGTTTGTTGTTCTACAATTCATCATAAGAATTGCATTTAGAATTCTTTTTAAACATTCATATCATTTGACAATGAAAATTTCCATTAATGAAGAAATTGTAAGCACTACTGGAAGTGATGCTCTCTTCCACAGGTCCTGATTCCTCAAAAACATGCAAAAGTACATAACAACCAAACTAACAAACAGTATTTCATCACTTTTCTTTCACTTTCAATAATTCATAGCCCTAATATTTACTCTATTACCTGTGCAACGTAAATATTAATGACATGCCACTACAAACTTTGAGTACTTTCTGACTAGATTAACAACAAAGAACTCTTGTCCTTGGCCTAAAGACAAAAGATTATGACTGTGATTAATAATAAAAGTGACAAAACCTTGTAACTTCAATCAAGAAACATATTATTCTTGGGAAATATTTCTCTAGTTCCCGAATGGGTTTCACAAAGGCTTGAGATGTCTTTTAAAAAACATAAGAAAACCCACCCTGAAATTATTGTATTGCATGAAAACTGTTGCAATCTTTTTATTGTATTGCAATGTGTTGAAAAGACCTACATCTCACATTTAACAGGTTTTCCATTTCATATGTTTAATGTTACAATCCACTAGTAAGAATGAAGGTTACTTCCCACTTGCTGTGACTGCTGAATTCCACCATACTTTTAGAGGAAAGAAAATTTAAATCTTGTTTAAGGTGGGGAGAATGAAAGGCACTGTGCCACCAAACTAGCCACCTGTACATAAATTAAACAGGGCTCTTTCATCCAGTTTTCTCTGAAGGAAAAACAACACTCACCTATTATTTCATTTAGTTAAGCTACTCAAAACCTGGAAACTTCTGATGACAAAAATCTCTTAACACATTCAAAAGGTTCTTGTATTTTCCTAATGCCATTACTCTTAATGCTTTGTCTAAACTTACTGTAATGCAGATAACGGTCCAAAATGGGAGGGCTACAATGTGCCTAGTTTAGTATGCAAATGCAAAGATCAAAAGCAGCCCTCCTTTTTATGAGCACACACACACTGTCTTACTCTACAACCATATACATCCCACTTCTGGTATGGTCACTGAGAATATGAGATCTAAATTAGATTCAGAGGACAGGAGAAAGAAAATTAGTGGTGTGTCATTTCCACCCTTTCCACCACAGTTAGCCACAAGTTGTGGCATAAGCAACAAATTGTACACTATAGAATTTCAAAGAACCACAGTCAATCAACATGAGATTACAGTGTTTGTTTGTTTCTTCACTTTGGCCTTTATTTAATTGCTACTCTGGGTATAAAATGATTACCATGGACTGCTCAGGCATATATGGACCCAGCAGTCAGATAAAGACTTGTGCTCCAAGCTTGTACAGGGGAGGTCATTTGGAGCAGAGAGAAGGACACAACCAGTGTCATTTAGCATATGGATTTAAAACCTAGCAATTCAGATGTGACCAGGAGGAACCACTTTACCACAAGGACAAGATTTCTTTCTTTACTTTCCTGTAATTTATAAACTTTCCATAACAGTGGTCCCTTCTGATTCAGGGGAGATATCCATTGAAGTCTATACACAGTTATCTTCAAGATCAGTGTTTTATAGCTTTTCTAATAATGTCAGTTCAACTCTGACCCTTTTTCTCACAAGGAGTTCTTTTTTTTTTGCTTTATGCAAACATTGCCTCTCTATTGCCACAGTGACTGCTTTTCCTCTCTTTAAAGGAGATGTTATAAGAGAATATTTCAGTTGGAAGGGACCTACAGTTATGATCTAGTCCAACTGTCTGATCAGTTCAAGGCTGATCAAAAGTTAAAGCAAGGTAAGTAAGGGCCTTGTTCGAATGCCTTTCAAACACTGACAGGCTTGGGCCATCAACCACCTCTCTAGGAAGTCTGCTCCACAGTTTGTCCACGCTTTCAGTAACAAAAAGCTTTCTAACATCCAATCTAAACTTTCCTTGTGCAACTTTGGCCATTCCCACATAACAAATCACTGGATACCAGACAGAAGAGATCCTCTACCAGGGAGAAGATATTAGCTTGGAACAAATGAAGAAAAGCATTAGAAACTGCAAGGTGTACCATAACCAACATGATGCTTAGGTGTTTGGGTCCCATTCCTGCCCTTCTTCCCTGCCAAATGAAACTGGGGAATTAGAGCAGAGCTCCCCCAGCTCAACATTTTTACAGGTCTTGAGTTAGAGTTCATACTTATAGAGAACAATGAACAAAATAATTTCTATAGAAAAGCTGGACACTTAGTGTTATCTTAATCCTGTCATAAAGCAGGACACCTATAGCTCAATATCTCCTATAAAAGAACCCAGAGAAGAGCCTTAACCCAGTCTCTCATTTAGTGAATTCCTGAATGAGTAAATGAAAGGATCGGAACATCAGGGGAGGGATATGGACAGTTTCTACTGAACTTCCTGAGGCCATTTAATTATTTATAATCCCCTTGATTACATGTGAGGGGGTCAAATCACTTTTGTAACACATGATTTTTTATGTCATTTTTCAGCTGGCAAGGTAAATGATTATGGCTTTTTCCCTCTAGCTCCAGATGGGCTACAGTTGTTAATGTCTGTTATGTTAATAGAGTATGCAATATTAAGGAATATAATATATTTATAACAAGTTATAACAGAGCTATGACCCAAACAAATCAGATATAAAATTTTAATGAATTGGTCCCTGAGTCTATTAATTTAGTTATAGGGTAGAAAACGAGCAAATATATTTTCTCTCTCTCAGGCACTACAACTGGTGAAAAACATTAGTCAGGGTCAAATGCTATTGCACACTTAAAGAAAAGAGTATGTTTGAAGGTGACATACAGTTTAATTTCAGGAAGATTTCCTAGTAACATCACTAATTAGAAACAAAAAGTTGAACTACTTTCTCCACAAGATATTCCTCTATGTCATACAATGTTGAAAAACTATACATATATAAAACCCAAGATCTTAAAAACCTGGCAAAGCTCTTTTTTTGATTTACCATTATTTGTAGTGCAGTAATGTATGCACAACCACAGTGTTTTCAGTTCCTTCTGAAAACCAAAGGATATATTTTGCATATGTGCATACATGTACATATAAATGCTTACTGGATTACTGATCCCAAGGAGTATTCCACTAGGATACATTCTTCACAAATTCCCACAGACTAGCTTTAAAAACTGCTAAGAAAGTATGTCATGTTTTCTCTAGAAAAGTGCATTCAAGTTCTGCAGAATTATTATTCTTCATTTTAGTAAAGGTCTTCTGCAAAACAACTGAGGAATTTATATTGATTAAAAATATATTATACAGATCATATTGTAAACTTTTATTTTCTGAATCAATCAATTCAAGGGAGTTCTGTTTCAGTTTTCTTAGGAGTTCACCTGTTAACTTATGTAGGAATCATAGGAATATGTAATAGTTGCACACAAATTCAGTTACCTAATAAATATCAATACAACTATATGACAATGTCTTCAATTCAGATGTTTTATTTTGTTCTTTTCTCTCCATCTCCTTCACTTTCATATTCAAATTTCTCATTTCATCTTTACCTGACTCAATTACCCTCCAGGATAATCTGTCCATATTTATCTACATACCCACTTAATTAATAGCACTGCAATTGCATTATGACCATCAGAAATGTTACACTGGTAAGTGTTGGAGGTTATTTAATTACACTGCATTAACCATTAATTCCCATGAAAATTATATTCCTGTTCACCCCTATACCTACATAAATAAACATTGGAGAGTTAATTCTCTCTCTCCCCTGACCCTTGATCACAAACACGAGTGGTGCATAACTGAAAGTCTGGTTTCTTGAATCAAACTGATCCTGATCTCTCCCTGAAATACCAGTTCATCTGCTGTGAGCGGTGTCACTACCACCTTATATGTAGGTCTGAGAGACTCGCCTGCAACAAGCTTGTGCTTCTAACATGGCAATGCCTTTAGGAACAGCTCTCAACGGCTGCCAGAGGACAACATGTCTGGCATCCACCACTAAGGTCTCATGCCAGACATCCACCAGTAAAAAATAAAAGCTGTGCAAGTAAAAGCTTACACAATGAGTTGTGGCTCTGTTTGGGTGGGTTTTTCACAGCAACCATGTGCATCACACAGGCAACACTGACAGAATGTCATGTCCAGACCAATATGGCTTTTACCTTTTCCTCGGGATATTCTAGAAACACATTACATTATACTTTATAGCCTAACATACTTCTTGTCCTTTGTGATTCTTGGCAGTCTCTAAGATTTGGAGGATTTATGTTTCAATTTACATATAAACCATTAAAAGCACCAATAAAAACAAATATTAATGTACTAATAATGCATACCGCTTTACACTGTAGAATAACTTATTTTTACTACAGTTCTGCTTTGTGTAGGGTGCAATAAAAACAGCATCTTAGCATTTTATATTCACATTCTTTCAATTATTTTACTACCATTAATTAAGTTCTAAGTTTACAAGTTAAATGTCATTTACTTTTCTGCTTGCCAACATGCAAACACAGTATCGAGTCTAAGAGTCAAGCCAGGTCATCCTCTGCTTCATGAAGGTGAATCTCTCAAGTCTTTGCTTTTCCGGCATTTCCCAGTTGGGGCACACTATTCTAGAGATTTTCCTATTAGGAGAAAACTGGAAAGGCAGGGGGAAGGAAACTCCAAACAACTGCTTTTTTCCTTGGTCAAAATGGCATTAAAGAGATACCATCCTTCACATGATTTGGAAGCCTTGTGATTGCTTTCTGTGAAATAACTGCTTCTTGAGATCTCTGTGCTCTGTTTCCCATTCTCTTTGAGAACTTTCCCAAGCACACAAAGGATAGATCCCCAGCGGAATCAAGTTAAAATCTCCTGATAAATGCTTAGAAATAATTTCTCAATTACACAATATGGAGAATGTAATTCAAGGTGGGGTTAGGGGTTAAATCTATTCTTATTTGTACCTTATAATTTACAATTTTTTTTCCACTGTAATATTTGGAAAAATAGAACAAAGTGGATTTACAGCAGAACCATGAGTCAAGATTTTTGTCTGGATGCACTGCCTCTAACTGAAACCTTGGAGCAAGTTTAATTCAGGGTGCCAGGATGCAGACAGCTCTGCAGAGATGAAAAGGGAAAGGAAGACCAGAAACTAAGGAACATGGTGGGGCTCTGTTTCATGTTTTAGAAACTGCTACATAAGAAAGAAGACCTCTTTGAAGAAGCTTATGGCAGCAGCCACCACATGGAAGCATAATATGATCTAGTTGGGAGAATATTATCTTTTCCTTAGCCCAATCCCTGTTCTGTAGTGTACAAGAATAGGGTTAGAGCACCACACTTACCATGGCTGGTTCCACTAAGAGGGAACGGGAAGACAAAAATCACCCTTAAAATGCTCATAAATGGTGAAAATGTGTTCCTCATAACAAAGCCAGAGCACTTTGGCTCTCATTGGGGCTAAACAGATAACATTTTACATCCCATGCTATGCAAAGGAAATTTTAAAGTATCTTCTAAAATCAATTTCTCTCTAACAAATACCTTGGAATGCAAAACACTCCCTATATTTCACAAACAGTTTACTGAAAACCCAAATATTTGTTATCAGATTACACAGCTTACATCCTTCACCACTCTGAGGCAAGACATTTAGCAAGGAAAAAATTAATTTTGTGAATGACGAAACAACAAAAACAACAACAAGTTGCATTAAAAATCTCATTAAAAATTTTATAGTGAGATGAAGTAGCAGTTAGGGAAAACATCTGGATGGCAAAATTATTTATCAACTGCCTTTTATCCATTAAACTCAGGGCTTTTGAAATCTACCACAACATTCACCCTTGGACAGAAAGTATTATAACAGTCATTTTGCTGAGAGGTAAACTGGGGTACAGAGATCTTGCTCAAGTCTCAAGTCTAAAAAAAAAAAAAACAAGAAAAAAAATTCAGACTGAAATCAGCAGTTTCTATTCTCTTAACTACTCCAGCACACTCTCCCTCAGCTTTATCTGAACAAAACAAAAGGATATTTGAAATTGTCCTCACCAAGCTACAAAATGACAGATGCAGAATTTCTCCAGCCATCCTGCTCATGCAAGTATTGGACCTGCCACCAATAAGCATATAAAGGCTGCATGATCTGTAATGGTTTCAACAACCAGAAGATCTTCCCACTGGAAAAGTCCTTCCAAATTACACCTTTTTATTATTTTTTAAGTACTAGCAAAGAAAGCCAGTATATCTTCAGATCTGCATCCACCTATGCATAACAGCACACAGCAATACTTGTCTTACATAAAAGAAACTACTCCTATGCACAAAGCTGAGTAACACTATAAGCTCTACATAAAGAAATAAAATTTCTTATGTTGTTAGTATGTTAGTAAACAACTGAAGAATTTTGGAACTGCTCCTTATGTCTGAAGATTTAAGTCTCAGGGAACACAAACAACAATAGGCAAGGGGTTCTGCTTTTACAAAATTTTCAATATATGCCCACAAAGATTTCCAATCTCTTCTTGATAAAATGGGTCACATAGCTAATAATTAAATGAAAACCATCTAATAAAATGTTTTCACATTAGGCATGAAAACTTAGAAAAGCACATATGTACTCTTACAACCATTTAATAGATCAAATACTAGTCATTGCTTCAGCAAGTGGAGAAAAGGGGTTCAATATGCATGTACTAACCAGAGGCTGGAAGCCACAGTGGCTGTCTGGGACTGCCAAATCCTACAGCTAACACTGCCTTTCCTCCACAATCCCTGTCACTCTGGAGAACTGGTTCCATCAGCTTGGGAAGGAGTAGAAGGTGGCAAAGAAGTTCAATAGCAGCCACTCGGACATTAATTTAATTCTCAGTGTAAAATACTCATTACTAACATTCAGCATTTCCCCACTTCCCTCCAGGGGAGCCCAAATGCAGAAGTCATGAACACTGTAGGTGTTTGAAGGGGTCCAGAAGTGAGAATATATTTTAAATTTCAGAACGTAAAAAATATTTTCCTTTTTTGTTCTCAGGCCTCAGACAAACAGAAAGATCAGAACTCTGCAGCCACAGTGTTGCCAGTATTCCCCACACCATCCCAAGTCAGGGATAACCCTGAGTACTTGTGCTTACTGTAAACCCTCCCTCTCATTGACTGCTGGGGTGTGGAATACAAAGATAAAAATAAAATACTCTGTTCTCTTTCTCTCCACTCAGCACTGCCATTTCCATAATCACAATCTACTATACTTCAGTTTAATCCTAATTAGAAGCAAACAAGGAGTCATAATCTCAAAAAGCAACTTTAACATATTAATGCCTACCAGCCCAACAGAGTCCATTCTCTTTTCTCAAAAAATCCCACCAATTAGGAATAAACAAGGCCACAGACTTTGAGTTCCATAATCACCTATTTTTTCAGACTTTACAAGACAAAAGTACAATGCGACAGAATTTTAAAACAAAATTATTTTCTGGGAAAATGGTAAAGAAATGCTATACAAAAGCAGCAGGAGAAAATATTTGAAAGCTGTTTGGCACCTATTTCAAATAGCCATCATTTGCAGCTATACAACAGATTTTTTATTTTACCTTGATAAAGTAACCCAAATCTTTATGAACTGTACACTGTTGAATTTGAGATTAAAGCACTACAGTTAGAACTTTTAGTTCAGATATGCAGAAGATGATAAGGCTCATTTTCAAATAAAATTTTCCATGTATCAGAAAGCTATGCAGAGATGAAATAGAGCTGGGTAGAAATTCAAGCTAGAAGGAAGTCACAGAAATCTTGCTTGTGTACAGTCTAGTATACTGCATTTATATAGTGTGGCTTTTTGTATTTAGAGATTAACATTAAGTGTTTTATGAGCATCACAGCTCTGTTAAAAAGCTGATCTTTTTCTTGAGGCATACATGCATTCTTCTTCTGAGCCTGTTGTTTTGGTTTTTTTCTATGCATCCTTGTAGCCCATCATGAGGGTACTGTATAACTAAATACAAAGTGATAGTTCTCATTTATCTTGTTTACAGTGATGATGCCACTTTTTAAAAAAACAGTTGACTTGTGCTTTACATCACCCTTTCATTAGCTCATCTGGCTCCTCTAGATTACCCTACCCATTCATCACACTGAATTAAATGCAAAAATAGTCCTAAAGTCATCTGATTTTCTATCTTCTCATATTTGTGCAGCTTCTACCACAAAACATGGGAGGGTATTCTTTTAACTATTAGAGGGTCAGAAGGGGAGGGCTCAGCTCCAGTTCTATTTAAATCTTTCACTCTCCTTAGCCTGTAAGGGAAGCATCAAATATGTTAACATTATTTCCTTGTTTGCAAGTGGCTTGTGTACATGTGTTAGAAAATGAACAAGGAGCTGATCTAAAGTGACAGATGTTGTACTTTCATCTGAAACTCATCTCTGTGACCTGTCTTGTCCACAGAAAGGGTGAGCTCTATGCTCTGACCTTCACTGGTCAATGGAGTCCTCCATGCCTCTTGGGGGAACGCTGCCAGCAGAGTCAGGTTAGAGGGCACAGCTTTACCTCTCAGGCAGCCACAGACACAGCCAAGACATCGTCTTCCTCTCAGAATCTGCTGTACAAACTCAAACAAACCCTTTTGAAGCCCCTATCCATCTTAATAAACATTTGAGCTTCCAACCATGAAGCTCAAACCTGGTCTGGTCTCAGATCTCTGAAAGCAGGAAATAAAATGATTCAGCTGCTCACAGATGCCTCACTCCTCCCTTGCAGATGAGGTTTTTGACACCTGCTCTACCAACGTGTGTGACTATATTTCTCCAAGGCTGGTTTTAGTTTTGAGATGCCCAGCCTTTTCCTGCCAAGGTCTACCTTTACTAAAGATCACTTCTAATGTGCTTTGTGCCAGAATTTATCCGTTATAAAGGTAAAATATTTCAGGCAGCACCATGACTGATATTAAGAAAACACTGAGCATACTACACCATGGATTCCAGGTCTGGTGAGCTTGCAAGATATAGAAGTACATTTGCAAAAATCGGCGATGTCTAACAAAAATAAAAATATCTTTTCCACCAGAGTTAATAAATGATGCATATTTCTTCTGTCAGCAAGCTGTATTTTTTCCTTTTAAACTTTTATAACATTCAAAAATATATCTAAAACATAAGTTAAAGTGATGGGCCAAGGAAATAGTGACTATAGGCAACATGGTGACTTGAAGCGCATCATGGATGATGACTGCCTGAATGCAATATTTTAAAATTTAAGTGTTCTGTAATTGTTGCAGATTTTCCACACTTCCAACAGCATACATTTTTAATGTGTTTAGCGGTTCTGTAGGAATCAGAAAAATGTAATTGAAGGTTATGGGATAAGTTAATTTGCATCAAAGTAACTACAGATTTCCATAGACTTTGCAGTGTCGGTTCTTTTCCTCCAACAAGGTTATTCCAAATTTCTGGTAACATTAGTGAAAACAAAACCACACAAGTAGGAGGGAGTAAAGGCCAGACCAGGCTACCTCTTGCTGAGTTCATGCAGGCTCTACAGATGCACTTACCAGCCATACAGTGATTTTAATGATGCCTACATTTGTTGAAACATATTTCTCTTCCCAGATACACACTTTGAAACAAAAATGTATTAAATGTGTTGTTTGAGTTTTCAGAGAAATGTAACAGTTACATTAATATTGACCATATTTAGGGAGAAAAAAAACACCGAAAAAAGTTATTTTTATTTGTTGCTCTTAAGGAAACTTGGAGTCAAGATCAAAGGGCACTTTGATTTGTTTGAAAGTTCTAAATGATCCATTTCCAGATTTTATAAAGTTAGTGTGCAATCTGTGAGTACTTGTGCCATAATGGAGAGAGACGGCTCTCCAGCTTCACATGTCAATGCTGTAAACATGTAAATCTGGAAAATATTTTCCAAGCAGGCAGCCATGTGTAAAATTTACAGAACCTGTCATGAAAGAACTGCAGCTGCAGAAGTGCAAACTTCTCGTTGCATCTTGAAGAATCCAGATGGGGGATTGTGAGAGAGACTTTTTTTTCCATCCTGGAGGGTTCCAGCTGGATTGAGTTGTTGGTGCCATCAACTTTTAAAGTAACACTTCACCAAATAATGAAACACTGATTATCCAATCACAAACAACAGAACAGAGGAATATCTTTAAAAATAAAATAGAAAAAAATCTGAAGTTAATTATACCAGTATGTGAAAGACTGTGGGCTAATTTGCGACCATTTTGCAGCGTGTCCAAATGTCACTGTGCCGAGACCACCAAAGTTACATTACATGAAACAAAAAACACAAAAAAAAAGTAAGAAAAAAAACTAGTTCAGAATTAACCAGCCACTCAGATATGCTCCTGAAAAGCAAAGGTACAAAACTGATATTTGAACTATATGTCTTTATACTGTGCATATAAGAATAGACGTACACCCAAACACAGTCTCAAAATCACATTTACCTCATAGTTCTTCTATAGGATTTTATGTGGAACAAAACTTTGAGCACCTCTTCACCCAAGTCACTTCATCCCTGAAGAGAAGTGGGAGAATAAGGTCATGTTCCTCCCTTACTAACTCTGTGGTCTCAGCTGCTTGACACAGTAACTATTCACTCGCTGCCTCCCCTGGCACCTTTGAAAGGACCAACACAATAAATTCCTGTAAGAATGCACAAAGGAGAGTAAGTCTTGGAAAAGCAGAGAGGAGTGACAAGCACACCCTGCCCGTTTTAGTGCATATTACCTGCTCATCTTTTCCAGCTCATCTTCTGTGGAGATGCCAGGAAATAGAGACTGATTTGCAGCAAAAACCTTGTCAATGCTCATAACATCATGATAAAGTACTACCCACCAAAGCTCAGTGAAGTAGGAAGAATTCCAAATTAAGAGTTCATTTCCATTTGAGATAAGGTATCACAGCCACACAGCTGTTTCACATTGTGAGAAAGCAACTGAAAAATCACCAAGTAATCTTAAATAAAAATCGCTATTAAACCACAAACCTAAAAAGATACAATTGTCAAATTTGAAACCATGACCTCCCTATAATAATTTGGAAAAGGTTTGGTCTTTTGATTTAAGTTCATCCCTTGACAAATTCTGGGAGATACCTGCATCAAGCATCTTTTAAAATCTCCACAGAACTACGCAGTATTTGCCTTCTACTTATATTAAAAACTTCTTAGGATATATTTAAAAATTACATGTAAAAACTACCAGATGGCACAGAAAACAATGACAATTTGATGAATATAGAAATCAGTGCAACTATTTCTAACACCACTAATACGTAATATTTGTGATATGTAATATTCTGGTATTATAATATACACTATTTCAAAATGAAATCTGCACTTAAATGCCAATATCCTCTCCTTCTGGCTTCTCACTTTATGACACTAACATAGGATCTCATTCACCAAGCCAATTGAAATTTTAATAAAAGAAAGCTGGAGTTTCTAATAAACTCCCGCAGCGAGCGGATAATTCTAAACATCTTTAGCAGCATGGTGTTTTTTATTATTATTTTAGCTGTATATTAATATGCTAGTATTTGTAAACTCTCTAGTGTCACCAGATTTATTTCAAAAGGCTTCTCTGCATTTGTCTTTTGTGAAAAGTGTATGTGACAATGGAATAATTTCAGTGAGTCTTCAGTATATAGATATCTAAACTGAAAAAGAAGATACATCTTACCTTAAAAAGGACACTTTCAATATTACTTATTTGCCATTTGGGAAGACAGTATATTGAATTTTTATGTTAAGGGTAAAATTTTAACAGCAAGACTGGCAGCGTTCACTGTGTGAAGATTTATTACTGATTTTGATACAGATAAACACATGCTTTTTCCTGCCTCAGTGCTGCATGCAAAGCCAGGAGAAATGTGCATAGAATATGGTGTCCAAGCACTGGCCAGAACTCACAGTAGTTCACAGCCAGTAGCATGCCAGGTAGTTAGAGAACAGTTGCTTTAAATATTTTTTCAGTCCTCATCAGCCTGGGTCCCCACAGAGAGCACTGGGAGGCATCAGAGCCCAGGCCCAAGCCTTTTGCTTTCCACTCTGGCAACAAAGAGCTTGTTCCTATGGGACCCAGGCTACTGGGCTGCTCAGTCTCCTTTCCTGCCCCATAGGCTTCTAAAATCTTAACACCACTGGCATTAGTGGTTGCAAGAGACCCAATAAGGCCTTTGAAATCGATCCCAAAATGGCTCTTTGTCCTCAGTAAACAAAGAGTAAGACACCAAAGAATCAAGTACTCTCCTCTTTTGAGTACAAAAATCTGTCTACAGTGTCTCATTCAAGAAGGTTGCCTCCAGTATTTGTGAGGCAAATCAATGAGGAGCATGTTTAACAATGTATACCTAAAATCTTGTACTAATTTTCACAGATACTAAATTTAGCTTTCGGATGATGAAAACACGCATATGCAACTTTCTTATATCATTTCAGGATAATAGCTGTGATTGCCAATGACAAAAAAAATTAGTTAGCTGATTCCTAAACTACCTGTACACTACCATTAATTCATTATCTCTTCCATCTTATTAGTTATGTTCTCAGACTCTACAGTGCGCAAACACTAATTTGAACAGTCACCTGCCCTTAAAGTGCCAAAGTTTGTATTAGCTTTGGCAACTTCAGAAAAACCTGCATTGGCTTGCAAATGAAATGTATTCACAGGAAAAAAATTCCTCCCATAAGCTGAAGCAGCTCATCATTAACATTCAAGGAATGTGAACACAGGCTTCATAGAAAACCATTAAAATATAAGGCAGCTTTCAGCCTATTTTAAGAATTTCAGAGAAATTTTGCATTCTCTTTCCCATGATGCCATGGTGATGTCAGGCTGCATTTCAAATAAAATGACAATGAAATCATTTCAATTCCATGCAATGTGCAAAAAAAGTCAATTTTTCTCTTGGCAAACTGAAGTCTAAAGTAATTAAGCACTGCTGTGTGGGTGGCAGCTTCTTCCTCTGAAGTCAGCCTGAGATAATTACCATGTTAAAGTCAAAACATCATGTGCTGCGCTGTGCTGATAGATAGATGGATGGAAAGATTGGGCATCTATTAAATGATCCATTTTGTTATGCTCCCTGGGAAATGTGCCATTGATGCCAATTAAAAATATATATTCCAAGTGAGTACTTCTAAGTGATAAAACCTCTATTCATTAAACTGAATTTATTATTTACTGATCATGAAGTACTTCAAGACATAAAAAATCTGGACAGATAAAACCTAGAAGAGGAATTATACACTTTATGAAGTTTAAAAAACCCTCAATACCTAATTGCCACATTCACATATTGTGTTCTACACCATTTTTAACTAAGATACCCAGCTATTTCCCTTTCATCATAAAATCCCTAACTAAGGTGGAAATATAACAGATACAACAAACATCATCTAAAACTTCTAAATTCATAGATGTTCTATTGTATAAAAAATAAAAAAGCATGTTTCAATGTTAATAATAAAATATCTCTTTATATATTCATAATTAAATGTCTTCAACTCTAGATTTTTGGTGTCAGAAAAGTAAATGGACCAAAACTATGGCACCAGCAATGATTAATCCCTGCTATTTGTTGAGATGCCTCACAGAGAGGCCTAGCATGATAAAAACACCAAAAGAATTCCATATGTAACTAGTATTACACATGTATTACCAACACTGTCTTTAGTGCCTACTCCTGTCACTCCAACAGTGAAATGTTTTCACTATTAGGATGTGAAGGAAAGGCTTCCACTAAAATTTAAAGGGAGCACTCATTTCTTTGCACTGGATTTGGATTTCATTTGCAGTGACTTCAGAGCACATCGATCTGCATTAATACGGATTTACCCTGGTATCGGAACACATTTGTGTCGTGCTTCAACAACAAAGGGCTAAAGGCAAGGGTTTGCTATCAGAGGCATTACAAAAAGAGCTGAATTTCCATTCTACCTACTCTGCAGGTTATGTTTGATCTCATTTAAATGCTCTGAATATGATTTACTTTTCACTGTTGCTATGATAAAGGTCACAGCACTAAAACTATGTCTTAAGGATAGGAATTTCTGAGGCTCAGAAGAAGGTTTTTCATATTGACCAAACATAAATGAATGTTATATGAAAATACACCTGTCCTGATAGTAAAATGCTAATGAGTTTCTTAGCAAGAAATCTAAGCAATCAATATTTTATCTTTAATATTAGATTCAGATCTTGCTCTGAAGCACCTTGCTCAAGGTACTCAGATTCCAGAGAGGCCAGCATTTCACTAAGCCCGGTATTTGTGTTACTGTCTACAGAAAACTCTGACAGACAATCTTAAGACCTTTCTGTTTAACAGATTTAAGCTAAAATCCTAGGCTGAGTGAAGCTTTAAAATTATCCTGAGAAAAGTTTAAGAATCTGTAAGGGCTCAGTCTCACAGCAACTGAAATCCAAATATATGATTTGCAATCCAGAATTTATTCAGTTTGTACTGTATTTTCAATACCAGCAAAATTCAGTTTTTAACATGGGTATAAAATACGCAGCTTTCAGCATACTCACATGTATCTATATATTTGCTAGCTCGTATGAGATATTAAGCACAATGCCACAGAGCTATGAGAATTTTAAAACTCTACATGTTAAAAAAAAAAAGGAAAAAAGAGTTCTGTAGAACAGTGTAAGCACCACACCCAGCCTCAGAGTTGTCAAAATTTCTCTCTCATCTCCCATAAACACCACGTTCTTAACATCAGATCTCTGGTAAACAATCCATTAAAGTTCTATACATGCAAGTGTGGGCATTGTTCAGTTATTTTCAAAAGAATATTGCCTCATCTCTTAGAAAGCTTGAACCCTGGTTTCACATCCTCTCCACCTGTCTCTCAGCTGACCATGGGGCTACCACAGGGACTGAGATGGTGAGAGGCCTGAGAGTACACAGACCACTCTGTATCTCAAGGATGGAGAATGGACCAGGTGTAAGTCAGGGCTGCAAAGCTTTCCTGGAGCAGTGTGTACAGTGAAGACAGAACTGGATAATTCTAAATCAGAGAACTGCTCACTGTCTTAGCAGACTCATTTTCTTTTTCTTTATTTCTTCAATAATCACAACTACTCATCAATTACCTGATGTGCTATATTCTTATGTGATTTTAGAACAAATTTAATATATTTGTAAAGGCATCATCATGACTGATATGAGGAGCTTTACAGTGCCTGCAAAACTTTTTGTTCCTACAGCATTTTGCCACTGAAATTTCTTTTTATAAATGCAGAGACCTTTTCAATTTATAGAGAAGGACACCAAGACTCAAAGAAATAGGGTAATTTGCCAACTGTTGCAAAAGGAGAGTCAGTACAGAAGTAGGCAAACAGCAGAGGTGTCCTAAATACCAGCCTCCGTGACCTCTTCTAACCTTAGGTCATGGCTCCTGATGCCCATCACACCAGCAAAGTGAACATCACAGCAAATCCAAAGATATCTTTGCAAGTTTTGCAGAGCCTATAGACATGTAACTTCCTCACATGACAGAGGAACAATTCTACTTTATTCTGTCTTAGAGTACAACGGCTTTTTGCAGAGGACAACTTCACAAAGCAGAGCATTCTCCAAATCCCAGGGGTGAATTTCAATCATGAAAATGGAAATTCAGGACAAGTAACAGGTCACCAGGTACTCACTTGCCTCTAGCACATTATTAACCATTTCAGTGTTAAACAACAGATGAGAAAAGTGAGGCAACAGATGTTGCCTGTCTGGGCTGAAGGCATTCTCTAAACTGAAGCAGAAGACCAAGAGTGTAACATGCACAGCAAGAAAAATTGAGAACTTCAGCTGAATGTACTTTTACAATAACCAAGACTGTACATTAGTAGTTCTATTTATAATAGCAACACTACAGGTGCTCAAGAGAGTGTTACTTTTTTGTGTTACTTGCAATTATGTTTTGTTGTAACCCACAAATCTGTCAAAACGAAGAAAGCAATTAGGAATTTCCACATGAACAGGCAAGGTTTCTCCTTCCCACATAAATGGCACAAGTAAAACACCTTAACCCATGTGCCTGTTGGGGATTAGGCACCGAAACCTCCTCCTGCCTAGTGCTGCCAAGTTTTATGCTGCTCCACGTGTAGCACTTTTGTGCCAATTATCAAATGAACTGATTCTCAGTTACAAATAATTTGCATATTAACTAGGAACTTTAGTTTACAGACTCAGTAAAAGAGATGTACAAAAAAAAAGAAAAAGAAAAAGGGAGGAACTTATGCAAATTACAGAAAATCTAAGGACAAAAGGAAGGAAAATGTCTTGGGGGGAAGCTGAGGTACAGCCAAAGGTCTCTCACCATCACTACTCTCCTGAACAAAGTCCCTGTTTGCCCTTGGTGTCAGCAGCTGGTTCTTCTCTACTTGCAGCTTTCAGGGAAGCAGTGAGAGGAAGAGCAGTGAGAGGGGGCCAGATGGCTCCCAGCACCAGGGAGCTCCCAATGGCAAGCTGCAGTGATGGCAAAGTGGCCAGCTTAGGGTTCCTCTGCCACAGAGGCAAAATGCAGTTTTTCTGGCAACACAATTGCAGGGAACAGAAAAGCAGTTATTTAGTTCTTGACAAAAAAACCAAACAAATAAACAAAACGAAACAAAAAAAAACCACAAAACAAACCCAAACAAAAAAAACACATGTAAATTCTTAAAACCTCAGCCTGGAAGGGGGACACACAATGTGCTTCAAAGCAGTAAGAGGCCGGGAACACAGGAACAGGGGAATAAACAGCAAAATGTTGTTGTTCTGCATCCATTTTTCATATATTTTTGAAAATTGCAGTTATCAAATAAAAATACAGAGCCAAGTAGAATGGATAGTTTCATCCTGTTTTAGTAAGGTCCATATCACTTCAGACAGTTGAATTTTTCATTTAAAAATATTTTAATAGTTAAAAATAACTGCACTCCATACATTTCTATTTATTACAATTACCAGCATTAAAAAATCTCAATTAAAAAAACATTTCACTTTGATGACTATAATTTAGTTTGTCCCTTGTCACAAATAGGCTAAGTGCTCAGAAATGCTTAGAAGTACTGTATCTATTATACAGTACAAGGCATACTGTTTGTATTCTTGAAGACAGAGTGACATCTAAAGGGATTGTGAAATACTCAAACCTTGCACACTGAATCCAAACTGACAAAGTCAAGGGCATGTCATATTTTTGAAAACTGATGAGTTTTCAGGTTTGCTGTGGTTGATTGTCCCAAGTACCCATGAAAAGAGGATCAAATTCCAATTTTAATGACATGCCTCAGGGTGCCCTCAGGACAACTGCCATTTTTATCTTAGATTCTGCAGGTCCTCAGTGAACAAAAGAGGGAAATGAGCTTTGAATGGATTCCTTGCACTGTTGTCAAAAGTAATCCAACTGTTCTAAATATCTATATCCTAAAATATTTTCTTACAGCAGTTGTTATTAACGTGAAGTATTAAGAGAGCAGAGCATTTAAACGACATTTTTAGCTGCCAATTCTCCAAGCAGATCTCATGTTCCCTAACCAATAGGTATTATAACTGGAGTCTTTCATAAGTGGAATCTCACCCTCTGATACACACACACACACACACACACACACACACACACAAACAAACACACACACACACGAAAATCCAAATACAGTATCTATGTCTCGTTTAGGGGTCCAGGGTGGTATTTGTATACATACAAATAGTTCTACCATATGTTAGAAATATTCTTTAAATTACATAATTTTATATATATTCCTAATCATAAAAGCCAATTTAGGAAAAAAATCAGCACCAAGTTTATAATATCAAAGACAACAGCCCAGCAGAAACGTACAGCCTGCATGTGGTAATGATGAGTTAGGTACTTTTACAATGGGCCTTTATGTCATTTCCCTGTTAAGTATCTTCCTGAACTCACTAACAGGGGGGAAAAAAATCCTACATTAAAAACACATTTTCCCCTCTTGCACTGAAATAATAGCCAACGCTTGTGAATTTCTTTCTAGGAACTTGCCCCAATGCCCCAGTGAAGTGCTTAAATGCAGCTCAGCAGCAAAGCACTGGCAAGCTGAGTTAACTCTTTCTGGCTAAAAGGAATTTACCTCAGCTTTGAAGACATGTATTTACCAGAGGAGAAAAAAGCCCAAGTATTTCATCAGCAAAAAAACATTATCATAGCAAACTTGTGGAAAAAAAAGAACATGGAAAACAGCTCTGGAAATCTTTTTAAAAGAATGTTTCCTGTGTATCAATAATATTTACTCATACAACTGATTTAGGAGGTTTCTGGTTTGGTTTTTATTTTTTTTTTGTTTTCTTAAAGAAATTCAGGTATACTAAACTTTACTAAAAACTACAGTATTTCCTTTACAAGTCAGAAGTAGTTGGCAGAGCCAATGTAAAACAAAAAGTGGGACCTGAGGCACTCAGACAATAAATAATGACAGATCCTCTCAGCAAGTCTTAATCAAGGAGATTAAAGCAACATGTAACTCGAGATGCATGTTAATAAAACAAGTGGTGAAAAATAATAAATGGAACATACAAAAGATATCTATCTCTCTGCTTCAATTAGTCTTTGTGAACACTGTCTTTTTTCTTCTTCCTGCAGCACTTTCAAACATATTGTAACTGTCTTAATTTTTTGATGATTTTCAAAAGAGTTCACATAAAGAGGAACATTTGAGTTTTTACCTAAAATGCTTCTTTAAATCTTTTTTTCTTTTTTCTCTCTCTCTCTTTTTTTTTTTTTTTTTTGTAGGATATTTGAAATGCCCTGTGATTTGTGCTGGTTTTGGCCCTCGTTCAGATCCTGACCAACATCCCAGGGCAATCCAGGTTCTCACCCCATCTGACAGAATTCTGATAAGAATTCCCAGACAAACAGACAGGGCTGAAAAGCCTCAAAGAGAGAACAGAATTAGAATGGTCTTTATTAGACTAGATCAGTGTCCATAGCTGCAAAGAAATTCATTTGCACTATATCTACAATGCAGTTTGAACTTTTCCTTCGTTTGGCAAAGCACATCAAGTCTGATTTAACAATTCTCTTTGTGGCTTTGCTTTTCTGTCTACAGCTTCATATATTTACAAAAGGATAGATGTATGAAGACTTCTGATAAAGTATAAAAAAAATAGCTATTACTATACATACTTGTATACAATTGAGAACCATCACCTTATGAGGGAAACAATATTAATAGAAACAACGAGCTATAAAAAGCTCTTTGCATATTAAAGTTATGACAGTTGCAGCTGCTAGCATTTTAAGTCATAGTCATTTATTGCACTAAGCAAAAATACCAGTCTCATTTTGCATTAAGAAAGTAAGCACTTAGCTCTCCATCTAATACTGTGAAAGCAAAAGCTGGTACCCACAAATCTGAAGGAGTCTCTCCTGTGAACTGCTTACAAGTAGGACCTACTACACAACTCACATGCTGTCAATACTGACATTGCGTTTGATTCGTGAAGCATTCCTAGTTAATAATATTCACAAGCAAAACAAAGTAAAGTTGGTTCAGCCACAGCAAACTGGAGTTTTGATAGAGAACTGGGCTGCATTGGGAGAGGTCCTCTCCAGACCAAGGGTAAGGTACAGTCCTTGTTTTGAGCACCTCATTGTGGAATTAGAAGGAGAAAACAAGGAATGAAAAGCAGAGCAACATGGATTTGCTGAGGCTCAGAGACAAGGAAGGGGGTTCTTAACTCTCCAGTAGGTCATGCAGCCTCCTCTTGAGTTCACAAGAGATAACACAGGACTTATCTGATGGAGGAAAAGAAACACAGCCCTGCAGGCAATGCAAAATTCAAAGCTGTACAAACTGAGAATAGTCTTTCCAACCCAAAACTTAAATTTGGCTGATTTATTTTATATCTTACTGTTTTTTCTGTGGTTGTTCTTTCTCTATTGAAATGTAAAGGAATTAAGTTGGTATAGAATAGATCAAGGAAAGTTGTGAATTTGATTTTTATGAGGATGTATGCCGAAAAGTATCCTCCACTAAGTCCTTGCAATTACTGAATTCTGGAAGTAAAACATAAGCCACGTAACTTTTTTTTTTTTTTACCAAACATTCTTTAACCAGAGGTGGGTTTTGTTCATGTAAAGAAACATGGATGGATGGATGGATGGATGGATGGATGGATGGATGGATGGATGGATGGACGGATAGATAGATAGATAGATAGATAGATAGATAGATAGATAGATAGATAGATAGATAGATACCAGTGCTTTTATAAAGGGTAAAGAGCCTAAGAAAATAATACATTCAGTTCACAGTAGAATGAGTCACAGATGCAAAATCTCCAATATTCAGCTACCATTGCTACACCTTATGCACCATATCGGTTTCAGCAGAAGAAAAAGACCAAGATCAAACAACAAGACAACTGGTCAGGCAACAAAGGAATAAAGAAAATGAGACAATAGCCAAAATTAATTAAGTAAATATACCTGAGTACATCTCTTCTGAGCATGGAAGCAGAAACAGACAAATTTCATTAGTTCATGAATGTCCAGTTATCTCCTCTGAGCAGTCATTCTGCTGCCACAATATCCCCCTTTCCCCAATTTTTCTAGATAAATGTTCACATTAGAAATTATCGAAAGCCGGGGGTAGCTATTCAGTACCTCTCAGCTACACATCCCTGAATCAGGATGTGCAGATATAGGGGGCAACAAGGACTGGCATGCAAAACCATTATACTTCAAAAATATTTGAAGAAATGGGACAGAAATAGACTCTCTTTGCTCAGCCTCCCTTTATTTCTGCTGGATACATGTTGTGTTCCTTGAGCATAAACAAAGCAGAGACAGAGGGCACCACACAGTCAGTCCATGCTCCAAACAGCCACCAGCATCAGTTCACTCAGCACGATACCACTTTCTCCTTCATGAGGGACACCCCTTCGTTCAGAGCCAGGAGCAGGACACAGATAAGAACAACGTTCAGATCTTGTCAGAGTCACAGACCTTCTTCCTAAATACACAAGACATTTTTCTCCCTTGTTTCAGTGCATAATAAACAGATCTATCAGGAAGGACTGTGAGAAATCTGCAAGAGAATGCCACACTACAAATGATAAATGAAAGTCATCCTGGAAACTTTCCAAACCAGAGACATCCCAGTTAGACAAAGAACCTCTCCAACACAGATAACAACAGTGCCAAGTTTGCCCTTATTCTGTATGGAGCTCAGTTCAGTTAAGCATACACATCCCACATCAAATACGAACACCAATGTAAATTTAATACAGGCCTCCAGTAACACTCCAATAATTGATTAATAAGTAATGGGTTAAATGTGCATATTAGAAAAATCAAAATTTACCAGTACGACTTTCCTGGAATTATCTTAAATCTGAAGTACAAGATAGACGCTTCTAACTTCCTGGTTAAATAAAAGTAGTGATTAAGTCATGACAATAATTTACATAAGACAATTTTTGCCAGTATTTCATGCTGCTCTTTTTATAGTAGGCTCAGTAATTCTAGTGTTTATAGATGAAAAGTTAACCAAAGCAAACTATTCAAATATTTCTAATCCTAAATCTTGCTTTAAATTACATATGTATTTGAATTCACATGATTACTCATTGAAAACTGAGATCTCAACACGTTATTCTGACATTTTATCCAATTCAAGAAAATTACATGAACACAGCTCTTTAGGAACACATCACTATAGGAAATACATTGGAGAGGACCTCCTGGATTATTCAGTGACTGTCATACTGCCATATGGATTTGTGCATATCCCAACAATGGTACATGACGGTAAGAAATTTTGCATTTCCAGTTTAAATGCAGGCCATTCATACCTATCAGCATTTGAGCACTGTCCTTCAGCTTCCATAACTTCTTTCTTTAGTATTTTGTCATAAAAACAGTTCACCTCTATTCTGAGCATTCCAGAAGACTTCTCTCACCCATCCTACACTGAATTTAGCATTCTTGAATAGGGCTGATTGAGAATATACAACAGTTTAAATTCTTACCTTTCCTACTAGAAATGCAACAACGCAGCACCTGATGACTACTCTGACCAGTTACTGTTTACAGTGTTGGCATCTCCCAGCCACTGCTGCAACTGATTCACATAGCTGTCATTTTCTTTTCTTTATTTTCCTTCCTCTGTTATCTCTCATTTTAAAGCCCTTCAGTATTAAAGAAAACCATCTGATTTCAACAGAAGCCAGGGGTGGAGAGATAAGGAGAGGAATCAATGACCAAACAAAGATGCCTTTTGACTGGGAACAAAAAAAAAAAAAGCCCCACAACATTGTATAACAAACCTTGGTACTACCTTAAAGAGGTCAATTAAGAAATCGTTTTGAGTATTAGATGTTTTCCAATGGACAGGTTTCACTATATATAGTGCAGTGCTGGAATAACTGTGTTGCTTTGTCAGTGCCTTTCTTTCAGAAGCCAATTCAGATCTTCAGAATTATAGTATCCTTCAGCCAAAATTTCTCATATTAACTACCTGTTAGTAAGTAGAGCCTTTCTGTACTAATAAAAGTTACTTCTGTTCACTGCCCACATCACCTTGTGTGCATTATAGCTGGAGGTTTTGTCTCTTCTGAAAAATATATCAATAGGAAAACTCCAAAGCTCACCCCCCACCATCCAATCTCTTTCAGAGTGTTAAGAATTGAGAATATTGCTTTATGTAAAAGTCTGGAGTATTCAGTGTTGTTGAGAAAAGCAGAACACAGATAAAAGTTCATCTGACATAAAAAAGAAGGATGGTCAAGACAAAATGTACTTTGTGAACAGCAAGCCTCCGTGGCCTTCTGAATGGAGAATGATCCTTCCTCAGGTTAGAAGGCAACTTTTTTCACTGTAGGTGATCCAGGATTAATCTCAAGAAAAGGAGTAATGATTACAAATTACAGACCAATTTCTATCTTGCCTGCTGTGACAAAGATTACTGAAAAATTGGTTCACTTGCCAACGATGAGCTGTCCAACACTGTGCACACTAAAATTATACAGAACCACCATCCAGATTTCTTGGCCTCTGATGGAATTCAAATGGCCCTAGAAACATGACCAGTAGTTTCTTCTGCACACAAATCAACAGCTACATTTCTGGCCCTCTGGTCATGAATTCACAAGGCTTGAGGAATTTTTTCTTTTTGTTTTACTTTTCCTAAATTTTTAGCATTATACTGTAGCAATGAGACTGGCTAGTTAGTGTGCTCAAACTGTGGGACTAGTCCTCAATGGGTCCTTCCATTTGACTTTTCTCAATGTTCAGGTGGGTGTAATGAAAATAAAAACCAAAGAATATGCCATTTCATGTTTAAGCTCCTTTCAGAATGTAACTCATAGCAATTAGAACCCCAAAATGGAACTATATTTGTTTCTGCAGGATGTACACTGCATCAGAAAAGATGAACAGGATCTCCTCCAAGGACAGGACAGTACCAAATGGTTGCAAGGATACTTTAATGGAATATGTGATAACTTTAACAACACACAAAACACACCTCCTGGGGAACAGGTCTTACTAACCTTAAAAAGGTTCTGTCTCCTCCAATGCTCAGATCTCTATTCTGAATGGTTTATAAATTGGTATCCTTGGATGCTCAAAATATGTTTTACAAGCTCAGGGGCTTTTTGAGTAACAGAAAAATACGACCAAAAATTCTCCCACAGAAGAGAGTAAGAGAAGCCTCCCACCAAGCTAGAGAAGAGGGAAGGCAATTGTACAAACCAGAATGATTGCAACAAGACTGATAACCTTAGTAGCAGCTGAATTTGGAAACAAGACAATTGTTAAAAAGTAGATCATGACACAAATACTCAGATAAGAGGTTAATGTGGACTGAGATGGTGAGTTAGCATCGGGATAGTGCATCACACTGGGTGTTAACACATATTTGCCAAAAAAGAGCATCTTACAACTGAGAATTTAAAGCATTTTAAGGAGGGCAATATAGCAGCATTCTCCCCAGTTTATGAATAAGGAAACTGAAGAATAGAAGGGCAGATTACTCAATGTCACACAATAAGAGGTAAAGAGGGTAGAAACAGACCCCAGGTCTCTTGATCACAAAATCTCCATTTCATTTAATGAACTTGCCTCCCAGATGCAGACAGATATTACAGTGCCTTAGGGCATATCCAGATTTTCATAACTAAGCAGAATGTGAATCAAAATGGATAAGGAATTGCATTCTAAGTAAAACTCTTACTTAAGATATAAAAATGCAAAACTGTGCTTTAAAATGTCAAACAATTTGGAAAAAGACCTTTGTTCAACAAAGAAGAAGAGTTTTCCTTCCTGCCTCACCACCTACAAACTCAAAATATACATTCAAGGTTTCCCCAGATGAGCTATTAATTTGGGTACTTAAAATTTTATAAATTATGGAAGATGCAGGAAATTTGGTGCATGGGAAACCTGGGAGGCAAGGGATAAATAAATGGGCACTTTCAACATTTCTACACTTAGATTTTAAAGAACAACACAGAGAGCTGGGCAAGGGAGTCTTACCCTGGGGATGGATGGGATAAAGTTGGAAAAAAGTTGCAGGGCAATTCCGAACCCATGCTTCATGGGTAACCCAATACTTGCAAAAGGCTTCAGTACTGTTAATAGTCAAGAGATATTAAGGCAACAGTGAGCACAAGAGAGAGCAGAAGGCAAAGCATGATGCTGTCCGCAACACAGCATTTGTTCAGTACTGTCACCAGCAGACCTGCTGGAAAAATGCTGCTCTAATTTCATTTGGCCCACTTAAAGACTTGAAGGAAACAGAAATACAGCTTTATTTAATGTTCTAAACCACTCTCAGTGTATGAGGAGATTGGACAGCCATGCCAGTTTGTGTTCAATCTGCATGTTATGTTTATGTGAGTTTACATCTTTTTAATGCAGCGCGGTTACACTTACAGCCGTTTGCAGCTTCCCCAGGAACCCATTGTAAATGGGACCTGTGCCCAATTGTTTTTATCCCAGTTAAGTAAATAAATGAAATATGCTAATTAGCACCCTATTAGTTCACAGCAGGGAGTAATCCAGGGAACTTTTATTGGAAATTATTCTGTCATCCAGGAAGCTGCTCAGTAACAGAACGCAAACTGGTCCAATTTTCTCTTTTTACCAAGTGTGGATGTCATCCAAATAACAGAGATGCCACTAAGCACAATCTATAGGACATGGTGATGTTGCAATAAAACCTCCTTTCAGTCTCCCATGAGTCTGGCCTAGTGATATGCCGGCAAATCCCACAAATAGAGATGCTGTCTGCATATAGATTGGAGGATTGTTTTATCAAGCACACTCTCAAGTACATAGTTTATTTTCCTCCCTAAAACTGGCATTTCAAATATTGCTCCAGAATACTTTCTGAACTTATCACAAATCCATATTAAAGCTGATGGGGTTTTTTTTAAGATGTCAGAAATACTGAGGATGGGACACAACAGACGTACATCTCCACAAAACAGGAAAACGTGGTATTTAAATTCCAAACATATTTTCAATCTGTAAGTAAAAAAAAAAGGCATATTTTGACATCATTTATATAAAATGTGTAGTTTAAGTACACATAATTATACATATTTTACCTCTTTACTAACAAAGCAGTGTTACCAGCATAGTTAGTGCAGATCTGCACAGTCAGCCTGGCAACAAGATGACACTGAAAGTAATGCAGACATTAAGAAAAAAAGCTTAATATAAAAGCAGCATGTTTTCCAATCCAGTCTCTCAGAAACACCCATTTTCAAAGAGCTTTGGGGCTTTGGGGGATTAGACACTATGACACATCTGTCAGGTTGCCAGTAAGCACGTCAAAATCTCCATCATGGTTTGAGTTATGCAATGAAGCTTACTTGTGTTATAGAGATACTGGTAGCACACCTTTCTATTGTTGTCAAATTTATATGAAAAGTTACAGGGATTACCTGTGGATTTTCTGACTGCCATTTAAACCAGAGAAGGACCTCAGTTTTTACTCTGCTGAAGAGAAAGGCAGTTTGGAGTGAGTTCTCTCTAAAACTTTACTGTCTTCCTTCTGAGAAGGCCTACATTGAAGCATTACTATATTGCATATATTTAAGGCCTCCAAACACAAATATTTTTAAGTATTAAAAATTTCACAATTGAAGACAAGCAATTTTGGTTTTATTTAAGCAGTAGAATCTTTCAATTGACATAGGATCTAGTTTTGTTTTGTATGAAATTACAGTCTTATTTCATTAATAAAATTGTGCTGCTCATGTTCACTATATATTCTGCCACAGTTATTTAAACTTGATATCCACTTACACCACAATAAAAGTATTTACATACATGAGTGCTAGCCACTGGAACCAGTATTTTAAATTTCAAAGGGTCAATTTTAAAGCTGGGAAATTTAAATTAAGAAAAGGAAAGCAACAAGACCTTGAGTAGCACACCACAGTCCTCTAGTGTTTCAAATCTATGCTAATTACTCTTTCAAAAGGGAATTTTTTTAAACAAAAAGAAAGAGAGGACCATACTATCAAGTTACTAATGTAATATGGGTCTCCTGCCTCCAGCTTAGCAGTGCCAATTAGGTCACCCAAGGATGAGGTCTTGCTCATGCTCTGAGGAAGGGTAGTTTTACTCTATGCCTGCAACCCCTGACACAATGTGGCTCTGATTCTCCTTTAATATCTAAGAATATTGTGTGTTGTGTACCCAAAACTGTTCAGAAACACGCCCAGTAGGTTTGTTCAAGATGAGTTTATTTTATTTTTATATTTTCTTTACAAATGAGATGTTGGGGTCTTCACTGAAAACTAAATAGGAAACATCAGTGACTTGCAGCATGAAGTGAATGGACTCAAAGGACTGTTTATAGTTCTGTAGAGAATATATAGGATAGATGTCTCTTTTGGGAGAGACTTTTTATCATTAGAATATATGCTTTCTCTTGCACAGAATAAGACCTTGAGTTTTTTCAATACAGAACAAAAGCTCACAAAAGTCCCTGCAATGTGACAGGAAAGCAAGTGGCATGTAGACAAACGGAGCAGATAAGATAATTGCAGCCCCCAGAGCCAGCACTGCCCCCAACACAGCTGCACAAGTACCCAGGGAGGCAGCCAGGACAAAAAAGAGCCTGGTGGAAAAATCTGCCAGTGGAGTACCCTATAAATACCCTCACTTCACATCTGAACTCAGAGTAGATCTGAGCCCATCTGCTCCTTCAGGATTGGCAAATGTTTAAGGAGGGAAGACTCAAAAGCTACATGTGTCTCACCAGCAGCTGATATCATTGAGTCAGCACCAGAGAACACCCAGAACATGCCCGAAGAAGTTAGGAGGACTGAAATTCTGCACTGCTGGCAAGGAGACACCACGGTCAGTTTAGCATTTATCTCCTACAGTATCTGTGGATCATGTAGTAGTTGAGTATGTCTGCTACATACATTTATTTAACCTGTTGAAAAGTCATGTGGAGAGGAGAATGAGCTCTGAATGTTTTTACACATTTACAGTTGCTGGGAAAAACATTTCCTTTAAATCCACATGTTCAGTATATCCATCTCAGTTTGAGTCTGGCATTCTGAACGGAAAATTCACAACCTAGCACTGGGAATGAAAAAAAAAACTGAGAGAAAAATCCCTATTGACAGATTAAATTAGACATATTTGCAGGGCCGCCAGAGATAGCAATTACTCTGCTGCAGCTTCTGTGAATGGATTACAGCAGAAAACACTGACTGTTACCAGGTAATTCTACCTGCTAATTACTTGGGAAGACTCAGGTACTAAACTGACCTGAATGTTTTCACGGGTCCTGGGACCCATTAAAGGAAAGAACTTTAAAAAGGCACACAGTGATGCTGACAGGAACTCTGGAGCTGTTGAAAATCCATCAAAAATATTCTTGCAGTATAATGATTAGAGTTTCGGTCAGCCCCAATCTGTGGAGGCATTCACATTTCTCAGCAGTTACAACAAAAAGAAATGCTTTAATGGGGTAGTGGTTTTTTTTCCTCTACTATATATTTTTATTTACTTTTTTTTCCAAATTATGAGTATAAAAAACTCTCATAGAGCTGGTCCTGGTGTCTGCCACTTTCAGCTGATGTGGGGCTGGATGGTCTTGAAATGCTTTTCTTTGGAAGGAGGGCGGCGATGAGCGCAGCCCGGGCCAGGGCTGTGCGCGGTCCGCGGCGCCCCCTGGCGCCAGCAGCGCCTCCCGCCCGCCGCTCCCAGGGGAACACCCGGCGCTTAACTTGGAATTACTTCTGCAGCAAAAGTCGTGATCTGGGGACGACAGCACTGACAGCAGCACTGCGAAGTGCTCTAGCGAGTAGCTGACAGGTCACGGAAAGCAGGGGACAGCAGCCCCGCTCGGCCGTGCCCGTCTTCCCTCCCCTCCTTAGCCCAGGGGCAGAAGCTAAAAGCTGATTCTGAGCACCGATGCATGTCCAGGCTTCACCCTGCAGCACTAACCAACCAACCAAGGAGCTAACACGGGTGGGATTTGCTCCTGCAGGATGGCCCAGTTCGCCCCGCACTGCACGACGGGCCAGCCTGTGCCGCGCTGACCCCAGCGAGCTCCGGGACCGCCACTCGGAGCCACCGTGCGAGCTGCCGCACAGACCCCTGAGCTGCAGCTCCAGAGCTGCTCACAAGGGCTGGCTGGGGGGCATGAAATGGACTGACAAATCCAAACCATTAACTCTCCAAGGAGGTGACACCTCGCAATATTTTTTGCCACCATGCTGAGACGATACCTGCAAAGGTCAGAATTAGGACCCAAGTTGCAAACAACGCAATAGTCTGCCTCTAACCCTTCTGCCAAACATTCTGGTCAGCAAATCTCCTTTTTTTGATAGCTGTTTGTCAAAAAGACTCAACTGTGGAATGTCCAAAAAGAAACTCAGACCAAGGTGCAAAGATCTTTCCATCACGAAGAAGGTTCTGCATGCAGTTACCAAGCCAGAAAAACACACAGAAGGAATGAGGAAGCTTTCTGTAAATAAATCTGCATTTACCACCCTTTTCCAGCGAGCACGCTCACTCCATGGGGGACTGGAGTGGTCTAGTGTCAGACAATAAATCAGGTTGAGGTGTCGTGGTCAGGAGCACATCAAAAACATTACAGACACACTGCTAAGTTCACATCTTTTAGCAGCATTTCTTTCAGTGTCTTCTACAGTACAAAGGTAAATGGAAAAATCTATCAGAGCTCCAATACGCAGGCAAAGCCCAGATTATCCAGGACCCACAAAATCTGCATTTCATATCTGAAAATTCAAATCTTCCACCACTAAGATAACCTGCCATTTGCCATTCTGTAAGAATTTGGGTATAATTAAATACTGCCAGCGATGCAGGCAAAGCAGTGCTATTTCCTGTGATGAGAAAACGGTAACTTTGAGGGTTTTAATATTACATAGTTATTGCTTTTCAGAAAGTCTCCTCAGGAAACATTGGAAAATCCCTTATTTCCGAATAGACAAGCCTAAAATTACAGATTCATTAAATCAGTGTGTGACTAAGAAGTTTCTTCATATAGTATCACTATGTTTAAAACAGAGAAAACACAACCTCCGTTCATCTGCTGGCGATGAGAAATCTCTAACAAAAAGAGAATATATAAACAAAGCACACTGCTCCCCAGCACAGTCTTTGCTGTCAAAATTTGCTCTTGTCCAGGGTCTGTTTCCCAATCCTACCTACATTTAAACTATCACTGCCCCAAACAGTTATTCCAGGGTTGCATTAAACAAGTTAGGATTGACTTATTAAGTGAGCAGCAGTGCCACCAACCTTTCAGACTGACACAAAAAACACCTGATCAAGGCTCTGCTACAGAATTTAATCCACTAGGAAGCTGCCTAACATGAGAAAATGTTCTCTATACAATGTGTCTTATGACACACTTCTGAAAAAATATTCTCTTTACTATATCAAACAAAAAGTCCAATAATCTTTTTTTGAGATTACAGCATACATCAAATTATTAAGAACAGTTCAGCAGAGACATTAAATAAACAAAATCCATGGTCTAAACCAGTTGAGACTTATGAGATGTATATAGTCTATGTCAATCTGTTTATCTTTTAGTTGGTGTAACTAAACAAAATAAGCAGGGAGTAAACACTTTCATAAACTTAAATACTTTGAATTGCCCTATTCTATCTATTCCATCAGACTAATCTAATTTATCTGAGCCAGTAAACAACAAAAAATGTGAGCTGCTCACATTTTCCCACAAATAATATCCCACCATGTTGTCTGTGACCACCACAACTCTTAGCTACATTCCACCAGATTTTGGCAAATGTTACCATAAGGAATAATTTCTTCTCTTCCAGACCTTCCTTCTTTTCTGTAAAATGAGCAGCTATTATCAACATGCAAGTCCCCCAGCTAGAAAGGCAACCAAGTGTCTGAATCAAGACTCAGTGGAAGATTATAATTATGTATGGCTACAGATGCTGTGGTTCAGTGGATCTGTGCTACCTCCTGAGCCAACAGACAGCTCCTGATAACAAGGCACAGAGGCAGCAATTGCCCTCTGGCTCTGTACTTCTGCAGAGGTGCAAACCACTTTGTGACAGCTTTGTTAAAGCCAGATTTTTAGAGTTTGCTGCCTATGACTATACCTTACTTCAACGAAGTGCTTACATCTAAACAGGACAACAGTCCCAGCAAAAACAAAGGTCCCAGGACCCTGAAGCTAAATACACACTTGAGAGCACTGCTTGGTGGTTGCTTCTTTCCCTAGTTCTCTGGTTGCCAGAGCAGCTTACTGCAGAGATGTCGGGTGTTGCACAGGCAGTGAGTTGGTGTCCCACTACAGATACACTGAGAAAACAGAAGGATCTTCATGATGCATCTGTGACTACAGGACAGGCAACTCTTAGTTTCCCTAAGAGTTGTTCTGAGTTCCATCAATGATCTGCAAGAACATTATTTTCTTTCTGAGCTCTATTGCTGATGTATAAAAGGGACTAATACTTGCATAACAACATTTCACCAACTCCTGGAACATTGCAAACATGAATATCCATAAAGCACCATGAGCAGGAGACTGAAAAGGTTTACTAATCCTACTCCATGATCGCCCCCAGTGGCTCATTAGCAGTTGACTTTACAGTTAAACATGCAATTTTCCACATGTGCCACCTCTTAGGGAAAACAGATGGTGAGAAAGAGCCTTCCTTCCCCTTACCACCAGTCCTCCAAAGAAGTAACTTCTCCATTTTGAGAGGTATTTTCCCACTACTAACATTTAACTTCACAAAAAGAAAAAACTATTGGTTTGTCTTGGGCAAATAAACCACTATACTCTGGAGAAACTAACACCTTCTAAATAAAAGGGATATTTCTCTATTTGAAAAATTACATATGTGTTCTTGCTTTGTTTTTTCCTTCTCTTTCCAGGAAACTTGTAAATATTAGAGGCATGTTTGGTCAGTGCTTCTACTGGACTGTAACACATTACAGCAGATAACAAATGAAATTATCTTTTATATTTATCATTGGTTTATATATTTCTTGACTTTCTCAATTTTGTTCTCACAGATATACAGGAACGCAAGAAAATTCAAATGCATAGCTAGTTCCAACAGTACAATTATGCCTCTTATACACCTCCAAAAACCCTGTGTCATATATAGATATTTTACTGAGTCCATGGATAAATTCATCTGTTCCACATCATGGCAGTGGTCCTAATGTCAGGGAGGTCCTCATGATCTTCATTTCACTATGCAAAAATATTTATCTGTGGGGTAAAACCACATATGTATCACTGGGTATGCTGATTTAGATAAAGCCACAAAGGCAAAGCTTCCTTCTTCAACCTTGACACAAAATACTCCAAAAAAAGATAATAAAAGGATAAACGATCGATTTCTAAAAGGTAGAAACATATTTCATATCTGTGTGTCTGCTTGTGTTGTAACTGATTTAAAGGCATTTTTAGAAGACAAAGATTCAGATATCTTAGTGGCAAAACCTATTGCATAGTTTTCAGTAATTAACTGCTGATACTTTGAATAGAAAAAGATACAACGGGACCATCACAGGTCTGACGCTCCAGAAACTCTCTGCCTCCAGCAGCACAGCCCTACGCAAAAGCCCATACACTAACAAACTGGCTAGCTCTTCAATAACAGCTGATTTATATAAACTACAATGGTTTCTACTGAGTTAAATGTATTTATAACACATTGCAACATATAAATATGCAGCAGGAGGGGACCCCATGCTTTGCATGTCTTTTGATCAGGCACTGTGTTTATTGTCACTCATATTGAAATTAGATGCCAAAGTAGAAGGGACTTCAATCACAGTAACCCAATCTCATGGTGGTTTCAGAGAGCACCCTACAGCAAAATGCCTAATTAGCAGCATTTTCTGAAGATTTTGGGCACCCAACTTGAGACAATCTGTGTCTGATTTCCAGAAATGCTGAACATTCATAGCTCATGTTGAAACAGAAAACAGCACAAGATAGCTCAGCCTGAAGCGCAGAGATGGATCAGAAGACCAGACATTACAAGACACGGGATGGGTGGTCACTTCAGTCTGAATGCATACCCAGCAGCAACAGAAAATGTTACATGTTACCTCATGTCATCAGCATAAAATTAAGATTCTTGTTAACGGACAAGTAAAATTAAAAAGCCCTGTTCTGTATTTGAATTGCTGCTTTGAAGGCTCTGACATCTGTTGGTGTGTATCTGTTGCAGAGTTAAGCATGAGCAGCATCTCATGTACAGACTCATTTATCTTGGCATGTATTCTCTACATTTCAAGTTGTTCTTAATTTCTATTTCTTTCCCTAAGATTTTGCACAAAATTATAAGGTACAACCAGGAACTACTTCTTACAGCCAGAATGAAACTCAAGAAATTTAGGTAAATTTACCAAATGTCTCAATAATGCTAGAATTAAAAGGATATGGGAAGATAATCCCCTATGCCTCCAGCACTTTGAAAGTAAAAGAAATAGATTATCTTTTTTTTCAGGAAAAAGCAAGAAAGGTGTTAACACAGCTAAAATGGACCACAGAACCAAAATGCTCACACTTCTTTTATTCATAAGAGTGCCAAACAATATATCGAATATTTATATCACCAAAATTTCTACATTTGGACAAGTCAGAGAAGAAAGTTCTTGGTTTAGGAAGTGTAGCAACTTTTTCCTAGTGAGGGTGTAATTTTTGTTTTTTGAAAATCTAGTAAACAGTATTTTTGTTTTATAGCTTCTTTTACAGTTGCTGGTTATGCATCTGAAGTGACTGTCATTGATAGAAAGATATTGCACTGATTTTTATTAAGGGAAACAAACATCCAAAGGCTGACCCAAACAAAAATGTTGTCATGGTTGCTAAGACTTGAATTCACATTAGAATTTAAATGCTTTCAATTACTGAACTGAATTTTCACTTTTTGGCTACAGGGTGATGTAGGCACAATGTTAAAACAGACCCACTGAGGGGGAAGCAGACACCAAACCCTCTAATGGTGGTCTCCAACTGAGAACTATTTGAACTGTTCCAGACATGTGCTTGTGCGAAAATGAAACAAGTCTCAGAATTTAGAGAACTGTTTCTAAAGCTACAGTTTATCTAGCAATGCTTTAAAGACGAACATTTCCAATCTGGTAATGTACACCAAAATACCAATAGCTCTTGATTTCCTTGAGCATAAACTAGTCCAGTTAAAAATTTTGCACAGGGACAGTTTTAGCTCATTGTGACTTACAAGTTTCATTGCTACAGCAAGTAACTGGCGGTGTGTTTATACACTCCACAAATAATTAATATCCTGTGTGCCCATCGCAATATGCTGTTACCAGGTAAACCCATTTACTCCCTGTGGCTCAGGAAGGATAAGTAGTACAGCATTCTCTGATAAATAAATTCTAAACAAAATAAGCTGCCAGCACCCACAGGTGTTAATCTCTTCCACTCAAGAATTACAAAGGGGAAAATCACGTTGACTGCAAATTGTGCAGCCAGCCCAGGAAGGTTGGTTGAGTGGCACTCTCCATCACCAGTGTGGCCGTGGTGTGACTTCTTAACAGAAGAATGGGATTCTTGGAAAGGAATTCACAGTCCAGAGGCATTTGGTAGTTTTTCATTCCCCATGTTACACAGATATTTTATAAACTTGCCTACCAAATCACAGGGGTTTTTGTTATGAGTTGCCAAATGTTCGTTACAAGTTGATTCTTGCTTAGAGAGCAAGACTGTAGAGAAGGCACCCACTCCACAGGATTGCCTCAGCACAGCCATAGATTCAGTCACACAGATCCTGAAGTAAAACAGTCAAGGTCTCATACAGAAAATAAGGATCTCCAACCAGGAATATGTAACAGACAAAATCAAATGTGATCACTACAGAAATCAAAAGCAATCTGAGAGGTACCCTCCAGGTGTGACTCTTTACTTGGTAGCAGCAAAATCTCCCTATGGCTGCATCTTTCTTTGGAATAATTCTTCAAATGGACTGCAACTTTACTTCTTCCTGCCCTGCAGAATTTGTCCCTGCACTGTTACCCTGGTAAAAGGAGAGGTATCATGTTTGTCCACAATTACAGAGGAGCAATGTCTGACTGAGGGCAGAATCTTCAGGTTTAGAGTCAGTAGAAGTAGAGACCATCAAATTCTGCTGCAACAGTTCCATTCTGGGCCTCGCCTTGAGAACTGATCCACAGAGGTACCTTAGACCCACTACAGAGGAAGTCCAAGCAATGGGTTGAATGTGATACTTGCTCTTCAATTTCATATGGATTAAAGACATAGGTCAATTCTATTTGAAGGGAGCAAAATATTTTCTATGTTACTACTACAACTAATAAAATGAGAGCTTAGATTTCACATTAACAACTATGTTCTGAAACAAAAACAAAGGATGTACAGTATCACCCTCCATGCTGCACATCCAAGAATTATGAAGAGAAGGGAAAATCCAGTCTGCATTGCTGGGGAAAGTTATAAAAAATTCAGAGGTATTTAATAATTTACACAGTCAGACCACTGACCTTAAAAGTTATGCTAAAAAATTAAGAACCTCAAAGAAAAACTATTCAAAAATACAGACTATACTTAAAATGGATTATTAGTTCTCCCAAATTATTAAATATGACTGAATTTAATAAAAAGTTACATATGAACACAATTACATGGGTAAGTAAATGTGATCAGATCTGAGAACTTCAGAGCACAGCTATGCAGCATCAAGCTGAGGCAGTGAGTGAGTGTGACACCTAAGGAAAAAGCCTCGCTGAGGCACTAAAAACTTTCATCTGTGCTCAGCTGCTGCCTGGCATAATACTGAGGACATTTGCAGCCTGGCCAAATATTTATTGTGAAACTCATCTGAATTTATATTTCATTGCAAGTGAGACAACTGTCCCTTTCTCCACCATATTTCAAGTATGAAGATTATCTCTAAGTGTCAGATCCTTCCCCCCCCCCCTCGATCTAGGCACCACATAGTCCAAATCCAACTGTGATCTGAAATCTGCTTTAAAAAAGGACGTGTCACTCGCTGTCACTAACACAGTATGCAATGGAATCATGGCTAGGCTTTGCAAATGAGGATTTTAGAAGGACTCTGCCCACATGGGTGTGTCCTTTGAGCCCGTGCAGGAATAAGCATTAACATATTACCTGAAAATTCAAGACTCAGTTAAAAATGGAGAACACGTTCTTCACATCTCATTAAAACTATTATACAGATTTATTGGTACAGGATGTCAGTAATCTGGTCAATTGGCCAGTGATTAATCCCTAGATATACATTCTGTAAAGCACTTCATGACTGGCTGCAAAGAAATAAGCTCTAGATCATTATTTTACAGTACACACTACAAAGATAACAAGCCCTTCACTTGAGGAACCTTTTTGGGTTTCAGTAAAAAAGAGAAAGTATTAACCTGGATGCATGAGAAGTGCATCTTTGATTGCCAGGTGCTGAAATATCTTGCTCAATTTGCCTTGACTCAGGAAGTGCTCTCTGATCTCAAAATTGTTGATACCAAAATAAAAGAGCATTGTCTTAAAAGAGCAAAGCAGACAGTACTATAAAAATAATGAGCTGGGAAGACTCTTAAGCCTTTTGCATAATAGAACCTCTCACTGCAGTGAGAAAGATTCCCTCAAGGCCCAGTGTAGCTCTTTACTTTTATTTTGCTTTAAACAGGCAAACACCATAGCATCAATTAAAGAGGCCACTTATTTACTAAGAATTCAAAGTCTACAGCAGTTAAGAGGATTAATTGTCTTCATGCGTATGAAATTTAAACATAAGAGATTAAAGACAAACCAACCTGGTCACACACAACTAACTTCAATTAACCTATCTGCACTCCCTAAGCATTTTTGTTAATAAGCACAGACCACTGGTCCCAGTTCAGATCCTGATCTTGCAACAGGTTTTCTCTATGTGAACTGAAGAGAGGGAGCACTGACAGAACACAGCTTCAGAAGGGACAAAAAAAAAAAAAAAGGACAACCTTCAGAACAAACTGTAAAGCTGCAGCTGCAATAGTATGTGCAGACAGCCATAGCCACCTTCAGAAACTACTGGAATTTGAGCATCCAAACACTAAAAGCAACTTTACTACAATCTGAAATTTGAAAACAACTGTGTAAGTGCTAATGACAGGACAGGAAATGTTACAAGCTATAGCTTTCAGGTTACGGTGCTGAAGCAATTTATATCTATCACACTTACACAATTAAATTAGTAACAGTCTCAGATTTCAGCTCTGCCTGGTGAAGAAGCTGTGTTCTTCTGACCTTCACTACATAGGAGACCGCCAGAAAAGAGCTGCAGAAGTACTGTCTTGAGTAGTACACACTTATCAATATTGGTTTTCAGTACTAGAATCAAGTCCAGTTCTTATTAGTGATGCATTTTTCATAAAATTTCAACAAAGTGCTATCTTTAAATTTTCCTAGGTTGTACTACTTGCAGTCATTGCTATGGACCAATGCTGGGAGAGCAGAGAAAGGAGGAAAGATTAAAGGCTGTTGTTAAAGACTGTCAGTGTTGTTACCATGGGGTTTATTTCCCCAGAATGTACAGGATTTGTCCATAACAAATACAAGAAATTTCACTTAAGCATAAGAAAAACCTGTTTTTTTCCTGTAAGAGCAATTGAACACTGGAACATGTTGCCCAGACAGACTGAAGTTTCTCCATCCTTGGAGATGTCCAAAACCCAGCTCGACACAGCTTCAAGCAATCTATTCCAGCTGACCCTGTTCTGAACAGGAGGGTTGCATCTCCAGTCTACCCCAATTCCTCTCTAATTCTGCAAGAACTGTTACAATAATGGTACCCACTGCTTCTAGTCTTTGTGAACATGCCTCAGTCACCCAGCAGAATGACAGTAAGAACAATACTCCCCTCCACAAAATCAGAAACCTAACTCATCCATGGTGTGGAAGTTTCCCTAGTACCTGTCTTCTAACAGTTCTTATCTCTTCTGATTTCAAACCACAGATGTGTCTCAAACAGACCCCACACACACCAAAGTATCGTAAGTCCCACATTCAACACAAGATGACATGAGGTTTTCAGTGTATTTGGGTTTTTTGAATGGAGGTCGATACTACTGACAGCTGTCATACTGTGCCTTCTCAGCCAACAGCAGGCACAGTACACAACAATTAGGTAACAGAGAAGAGTCACATAGCAAAGCTGAACCTAGTATCTCCAGGTTTCCTGATTAATAGCTCACTAGAAGGGGTCTTGAGATAATACTAGTTTTAACCAATAGCTTCATTTGCAAAAGGGTCTATTCAGACAGATCATTTTTCTATTCTTTACTCCTGCTAGCCCTATGTAGGTAATCACGCCAGCCAGCTGCCGAGGATTGTGAATTTTACTCCTCCTTCTGAACTGCCAGCAGAATTATTGTCTAATTTCACTAATTTCCAACCCATTACACCTGCACAAGCCTGTGGGCTCTTCATAGAAGCATGCAATAACAGAAATCAGCCTGATGCACCTTTTTGCTGGTGATGGTACACAAAGAGCAACCCCCAGAAATTGCAGAATTGTCAGTTCTGAAGAGGCTGTCACACATCCTCTCCCCTGGAGCCAGGCCTTCCCTGCTGCACATCCTTCTTATTAAGTAGCCACCTAACTCTAGGTACCTGGAGAAATCCATAGCTCTAAATTAGAAACACTATTTTTTTTAATCAAGTTAGATTGAAATACCTCTTTTAAACAAAGAGTAATTAGAGCAGGACTATATTTCTTCCTCTTCTAGATAGCATCTCTAATGTCTGGTCTCAAGTGTACCTTTTTTGGCTACAGGAACAATTAGTTAATTTGTAAAAAAGTTAAGAGTTTCAGTGCAAGAAATTTTATGTGTTCTCTCCTGCAACATTTCATAGCCAGCCAGCTGACTTCATGATTTCCAGGCATCTAAATTTTGTATGTAGAAAGAGAACAGCGAATCTAATGGGAGACAGATGGACCATGACACATTTCAACAGTTTCTTAGTGATTGTAACCTTTCTGCTAATAAATAAATGCAGTAAACATGTGAAAGTTCTTTAAAATAGAAATGGTTATATATCCAGTGGAATATAGACTTGAGGAAGAGAAGCAGCCTATCTACCACTTGCTTGTAATTTCCCTAAATGTTTAAGACAGGACCATTGAGTTTCCTGCCCCATTTTCAAGAGAAAAGGATGATATACCACCTGAAGATATCCTTGAGTCCTTCAGCTTTTATCTATTCTAGATTTTTTGGTTTCATTCTCGAAAGCTCCTTCCCTATCCAAAGCCATAGAACCAAGGCTTAGCTTTGTTGTAAAGCATTGCATATGACATCTGGAAGTGCTGCAATGTGATTCTAGAATCAGGGAACAGGTTTATTATTTGGGTTTTTTTAAATGTAAAGCTTCAAGAATGCAGCAAACGCTTCACAAAAACATGAACAGTAGTCATTTACAATAATTCTCTCCTATTTGCAAGCTGAATATATTTGGTGTAAATAATACTAGCAGAGCCAAAAAATCAGTAACTAGGACCATTAAAAAAGAATTTCAAAAATCATGTCTTGATTTTTTTCACAGTTGAAACTCAGTCATAGAGGACAGGTCTAAGGTGTTTCATAAAGTAAATCAAAATGTACATCAAAACTAAGAGAACAGAATATCAGAAAATGTTGTGTGGTAACTACACAGGAAAAAAATACAATTTTTCATTTAACAGTATTTTCCCAAGCAACTATGTATTTTAGACAGAAACAATCTGACATCAGATATTCAACACAGTCTTATTTCATGAAACCCAGGCTAGGTGCAAAAGTTGAGCATTCATCAAGCAAAACCAGCTGATTTTGAATAAAGATCCAAATGGAAACAGTAGATTAAACCAAAACTAAGTTATGTGAAAATCTGACACTTTACTGCCCCTCTGCAGCTGGCTTAGCAAAGCCATTTCACACTTGGCTGGAATGTCTGCATGGTCCCCACCAGCACAATGAGGGATCCGAACACCCTGTAATCTCCACCGTGCCACGCTGACACGAGGCACGCTGGTGGGGCTCTGTGTTTTTCAGCTGCAGAGGAGAGGTGCAGGGAAATGAAGGGCCTGATCCACAAGAGCAATTTGCACAGCTAATCCTGGGCTGTGCAAGTCCCACACACCAAGCACTGCCACTCAGCACAACACCAGCACTTGCGGGAAGCTCCCAGAAGCTGCAGATGAGACACGGGGGAGAGAGCCTAGGCCCAGGAGCTCAATTCACTGATCCAGTCCACAGTTATTGATAACTACCTGCTAAAAATATAGAGCTAAGCTCTCTTTCTCCACCCGCAAAAGCCCACCACTGCTTAATTTGAAGCAAAAAATGCGCCTAAACCAAACAAATCTAAAATACCTCAGAGCCCTGAGTGTGCATTCAAGCCACCAAGGTGAAGCAGGAATAAAAATCCCACTGCATCAAAATATTGGTAAGTATGGGGTGTTTCTTTTCTGTTGAATCTCTTCTGCTTGATATAAGTAATATTCATAATGAGAAAAGATACTTTATCTACAGTTCAGTATTTAGGATATTATGCTAAGATACTAGAGCCCCAAATTTACATTTGTACTGCAAAGTAAAAATTAAAAGGAAAAAAACCCAACACAGAATTTTTTCTGACTCTGAGCAAGCATTGTGATCGCAACATCTCAGCACACCACAGCTTCTCTGCTCTTGGTTTCAGCTGCTTTGTGCATGAGCAGCTCAGCTGCTGTCAACTCTGCTCAAAAAGTGCCTCTGCAATTGAACTTTGCTGATCTTCTTGCAGAGCTCTGTTTCAGAAAAACTGTTGGCTATGAGGTATCGATAATGGGGGGAGGTAACCAGGGCTGGATAATTTTCGAACAGCCATTGCCTCTTAAAAGGCAAATCAAATGCCTAAGGGCTTACACAGTTTTTAAGTACATTTGAGAAGCTGAGCCCGAATTATCATTTAAAAGTCCCAAAGGAAGTCTGAGCCTCCAAAAATCAAAGCACTTTAATCACAGACTGTTATTTTAGCATATTGCATGCACCGGCAGAAGGTTATATCTGTAATTTTAGAAAAACAGCAGAATTGAGCAGACCCCTCACCTTGTCATCTACTGCAGGGCTGAAGGCTACAGTGGTCCCTTAACTGGTTCAGTCAACTGGTAGAGTGCTCACAGCAATAGAAAAAGTATTAGGCTTGAAGTCACATCAACTAAGGTAAACTGCCCAAAATAGCTGCCAAAGAACAGACAGCAGCAATTTTGTTACAGTTCTCCAGGCAGGCACTGTACTCCCCAGTAACAGCTATTTTGTTTTAGAAGGATTAGGACAGTACCAAAAGGACAGAATAAAAAACCAATTCTGGAATTAAATGTTCCATGGAAATACAGGTCCTTGCTTCAGAAAATTCTTAATATTCATCAGACAGTAAAATTAACATCACACCAACCAACAGAGGTTTCCCTTGTTTAGCGAGCCTGAAAGGAAGAAAACAACTTTTTCCTTTTCTTTCACATTGCCCCTTCTTTATAGACCTGAACAGTCCCATCAAGCAAGGGGCTGTCAGGTTTGCCTAGGCTGCAAAATTTATACTATATCACTGATTTCCCAAACAGTGCTTGTCAACGTTGGAACAAGGGTCTGAAATCCACTGTCCAATCTCACCACTACAGGAGTACACATGCTGTAGCATAGCGTAATATTAAGCCCAGAATAAAGTGTCAAAATGTTCATTTTGAAGCCTCAGACTTTCCTCAATACACACACAGTAATTAAGTAAATGCATAGAGAGGTGATAATTTGACAATTATCAGTTCTCTGCAGAAAAGCAGAGGAAGGGCAGAGGAGCCCTGCCCCTGTAAGAGAGGCTCTCCAGTGACTGGAGGCCATCCTTAGGCAGCATCATAATCCACATTAAAAAGAAAAGCTCTTGTCCATAATGCAACATGTGTCACTTAAATAAAAAAATCCTCATTTTTAACCTTGTATTTAACTTTTACTGGACTGGCAGAATCACTTTAACTGAGAAGTCTTTGTGTATCATAATTTCTTGTCTGTCCTCTTTTGTTTTTATCTCACATATTACGTGTATACAGCTGGTATATAAAGAACCTTAGCCTGAACAGAACCAAAAATCACTCAGAAATCCTCACTGTAAAGAGAAATCACTGCATTGCAGGATTAATCTGTTGAAAAACATCTTTTTAAAGCTGCAAAAGATGTAGAAACTGATCATATGTAAAGTCAAGGTTAGCTGTGGAATTCATGAAAGACAGACCAGTTTGTGTCATCAAACAAGAGATGATTAGTTTCTCAGTCCCAGAGTGTCATTTCACAAATCTTTGATAACCTCATCAGGTGAGATAACTCAAGTCAGTTCACATTTCAAAGATAAAGCCCTAAATAATTGCCTTACTAAGAGAAACCAGGATTATAAAAACCAGAAAGCTGTGATGTTATAAAAACAAATAAAAACAAGACTTTTCAAAGCAATTCTAGGTGTTCTTATGTATTTTAAAGCATCATTTTGCATCTACACATTTAACACCACATTTCACTTTTGCAAATATCAAAATCCCAAATAAGTCAGCTTTGCTTTCCAAACGTTTGCTTCCTTTAAGTTTAGATACAAATTCAGATACAACACTCACATAATAGTACATTATATGATTTTTTAAATTATGTGGAACACAAATTTATGGCAAAGGATGCAGTAGTCCCATGTATTCCGATGCTGATTACCCAAACCTCCGTTATCTAAAATTCCTGCTAGCTGAAATAAGGTTGTGTGCTGCTGTACCCAGCTATCGGGGAACTTATTTAACATGATTAACTGAAACTCTGGTCCTCTGAATTCATGTTTCCTCTGACATTTGGATTATTAAAGCTATAACTGCACTGAAAAAGAAAAGGCTAAAATGAGCTAAGAGGCAAAGACTTTTCTAAAGACTTTGTTATTTTAAAAAGAACACCAGGTGCTTACCCAGGCAAGTAGAAGACAGAGTCCCCCAGTTTGAAGGGCCTATGATGTGCTCAGACACAATGCTTGAAGGCACAGAAAGGCCTGAGACGAAAGAGTACAAGAGTTACAGTAATATGATTACACGGTTGCATAGTTAAGGAATGTGAAAATCTTGATGGTTCAGTTGCAAGTCTGCTGGTCATTTTGTGTGTGTAATTATTATTGATTTACTTCTTGAAAGAATCCTAGAGAAAGCACCAAAAAAAATCATGTAAATGGAGATTTAAAATGGTATTTTCATTTCAGATTTATTATTTTTATGGTATTTTTAATTCTGCCTTCTAAGATACAATTTTTTTTCCTCTTGATTTCCAGTTATCACATACTCTGCTTTAGCAAAATGAAGCGATCAAGTGTGGAATGGGCACTGAAGGAAAAGACTCAATAAAAGAGCAGCATGCTTTTCAATCTGGCCTTTTAAAACATCCACTATCAGAGGGCTTTGGAGGTTTAAGGGATTAGATACCATGACACATCTGTCAGATTATTATGTAAGAAGACTCTCCTGCTGTTTTCTGTGGGTAGAATGTCCACTATGGAATATTTAAAAATAGTTTTAAAAACAAAACCACACAAAATAGGCAATATTTCATTTGCTTCAACGTGTGTTTTCATGGGAAAAAAAGACAACTTATTTTCTCTGGCCTAAAAACAAGTTATATTTAGCTCTCTGACTGCAGGCTTCTATCTGAATATGGATTAGCAGAATACACATGCTTTTACTGTTCACAACAGAGATTATGCAAAGATATCAGGATTTGTAGGTTGGCCTAACTTAGCTATACTTTACACAGCCAGGAATCAGTGACAGCATGCAAAGAATAGCAATGAAATATGAAATGATAATTCATGGTACATTCCAGTTCCATGCTTAACAGCATTTTAAATGACTGCTGAACTTAGGTAGCTTTTTTGTCTAAAACAAAAGCCAAAATAATTTTATGAAAAATACCAAATATCATCCTACTGCTCACATGCTTTGTTTGGGTAACATAATTTCCCCTTGTCAGTGGTGTGGCAGCAGTGTCCACATCCTGCTGCTGAGGGCACTGCAGAGCAATGACCAGTCTAAATACACATCACACATGGCTGGAAAGCTGCAGCTTCATTAAAATTATTATGAGAAGTAGAAGTCTGAAGTCATCATCCACCACCAGTTGGATACTACAGATTTAAACTATTATTGTAAGTTCTGTATTGGTCAATTCTGGTCTTCAAGTTCTGCAATTCTCATGCCCCTGCTGTGCTCTTTTAGACATCTCGCCCTTACAGCAGGGGGCCAGATGATGCAGTGCCGTTTAGGTGGTAAGAGCTACAGTACTGTGCTACACAAACAAGGCACAGAAGCAAACACAGCAAGAGATGAATTGGATGTTTCTCCCATTCCAATAATTTTTCTCTCCCAGCACCTGAAATCTACCTTTGCCAGGAATTCCATTATCAACTCCACAGAGCATTTTAGGCTCTGCTTTGCATAGACAGATGAACAGAAAACAGTTGTCAACAGATAGAAGTGAGGAAAAGGCTAAGCTAAGAATCATCAACTACAGATTATGACTACTACTAAATATGGCCAAAATATGGGGGAACAGATAAGGTTTTTTTAAAGAGACATAGATATATATGTACATGTGTGTGTATGTGTCTAAGTTATCTCAAACCTGACCTTCACAGGAGAACAGTATGATCATGAAAAGTAATCCCTGCTCAAGGATCAAATTCTTTTTTTTTATACTGACATTATCACAATTTGGAGCTACAGGGTTCCAGTCTCAAGCAATAACCCATTATTCTCAAAGGGCGCAGGCTAAAGCAAGAAACTCCTGTGCAGATGCACAGCGCGTATTAGGGCACTTCCTGAGCACACAAAGCTCTCAGTGCAGACACACTCACTTGCTTACCATTTCAGAATCATCATCCCACTTACACAGTCACACTCTTTTTTAATGTTTGCCTATACTTTTTGTGAGTGGGAGTCTAAAGGCAATGTGTTCTCAGCTACACAAACTAATTTCACCAAAACCTCCCAGAACTTGTGGTCTAAGAGTGGCAGTTTCGCTCTTGGTATTTCTGTAAACCAAAACATCCTGAGCAGAAGGCTTGCACCAACTAAAGAACAGAGCAGCAAGAGTCATGAAAATATACACCCCAATGTAAATAAAAATGGTTCAATCACAGCATTACAGATTATATTGATGAATAGATAACTGTTCAGTAAAGGATAAACACCTTTTGTTAACTGAAATTGTACAAAATTTAGTCTGGAAACACTGAGAAATATTTTCTCTCTGCGTGTACCACTGGCATTCATTCTGAAGTCAGTTTAATTCACCTTGATAATTTTACACAATTTAAAAGTTAAAATACCATTCATGGTTGATTATGTGCATACACAGAATATTATTGTAGTGAATCAAAAGAGCAGTCAGTTCACCAATTCAATGTTTTTAAGAAGAAAATGGTTTCTAGGAAACTGTGCAAAAACATAGATTCAGAAATCCTTGAGGGTCTCTTGTTTAGATGTCTCTTGTGCAAATGCTCCTCCCTCAGCTGGGTTCCCTAGCCTGGCTTTATAATCCATGATGAACCTCATTAATCTAGGAAGAGAGAATACTCTTGCTGCATGTTGGAAGTCAGAATTAGGAAAGCAAGTTCAGTCTATAAAACAAAGTGATCCATACAGCAGCCTTCCTGAATTCAGCTTTTTAAACTATGCTAAACACTTTTCATTCAGACAAAATCAATGTACTCCCACTGCATAGGACTAGACAAAATTTTGTTTCAATCTGAGATGTGAAACATCCAGACTCCTAAGGCTTGAAAGCTTCAGCAGACCCAGAACTATTAGTTTAAGCTTCTTTCAAATGATTATTTAGTCTAAAAATATTTGGGAAAGAGATGATGTCTTGACTAGTAGTCAGAAAAACATATTTTTATTAAACAATCTATTCTTCCAGAAAACTGCATCTAAATATTTTCAGGAAAATTCATGTGTGTACATACATGTAGATCTGTAAATATATACTCATTTTGTCTTATTTAGATGCAGTCCTTAAATTTACACTTTGGGCAGTTTATGTAGACATCTCTTCTAGCGGGAGCGAAAAAGAGGTTCAATCCAAAGATTATACACAGCTGGCAAAGAGATGTGAGAGTGGCTCTTCAGGGGCAGAGTCTGCCTGGCACACACAGGGTCACCCTCTGTGCACAGAGGTCTCAGAGGAAGAGCTACTTATTTCAACAGACACAGCACAACAAACAAACACGAGCTCAAAGCCTCTGGCACAGCCAAATCTTGCTGTATCTCTGCTTAGCTCTCCAGAGCCCGACATACTCTCACTCCCACACTGAGCATCTATCAGGGCTACCCTTTTGTTCTTCACAGGGAACTTTCACAGAACACTGAACTCTGAAATTAACTATTTATTTAGTTTTAAACAGAAGTAAATAGGGGCACATACATTCAAAAATCTAGGCAATAGAGGAATATCATTTTCTTTCTGGTGACACCCACATCTAGCAGTTCCTGGCTCCAGCAAGCCTCTCATGCAAGGTTTTTAATTATTAAAAACATACCATCATTTTCTTTGCCTCTGGGCACATTTACATTAAAAGTCACTCCTATTTTACATACATCTCATGTTTAATTTCTGTTACTATGCATTATCCAAACTCATAATAAACATGATGGAATGATGGGTTTACTACAGCCATTTTTCAGACTTTTCTTTCTTCCTGTTTTCCTGCACTCTGACCCTTCTCTTTCTGGACAGACTGTTGCTCATCCCCCCCTTTCCCTTCCCAGCCGCACTACGATCTACCAACCCTTGTCTCAGCCTACAAAGATCCCAGGATCTTGCACTGCTCTAAACAAGGTCACCAGACCTGCCCCAAACACCTTTATGTCAGTCAAGAACCATGAGATACACTAAGACAGAGACAATGTAAACAACCAACTTGCTAATAACCAATTCCAAATCCAAGTTACAGGAAACAAGGCAGGTAGGTTCTGGACACTGCGGATAAGTACTTACTGTCTGAAAACAACCCCATGCTTATCTTCAGTTTTCTTTAAAAAAATTCACAGCTATGAATTTAAGATGGACATAATACTTCAGGAAAGAGACTTCAAGGAACTTCCACACGCTTACCTAAATAAGTATTTTGACATAGCTGAATGCATTTATCAGCTTTGGGGCTAAAAAGATTACTCACCAAAATTAATCTGAATATAAAATAAAACAGTCTATGCACTCAGGATGGAGAAAATCATCAATACAAAAAAAAAGGAAAAAAGTTCATTTCTAGGCCTACAAGTGGGTTTTTTCGAGGCAATCAAAATAATAGCTGATCTCATGTCAAAGCATTTATTAAAACTAAAATTGTTAAGTACATTTCAATGACTTTAGCCAAAGAAAATTCATGAATACAAATTCTGCTGCTGTAAAAAGTTTCTAGCAGGAAAAAAAGGCAGCAATGTTTCAGCAAATGTATAAACATGTATCCTAAATGCAATCATAATGAATGAGGAAACATATTGTACATAAACATCTGAAAGACAAAAATATGATCCATAAAATATACATCATCAAAAACTATAAACCTAAATAATAATTGCATCACATCCATCACATTCAGAGGCAGGTAAAATACTGACTCTAAACAAGAGGACAATATGTTCCTGCTTACAGTGTAAAATGGCCCCTTGCCTTAAGCACATACAGCATGCCTTTGTTGCTCTCTTTTGGTGAATGTGCAGTACTGACACAAATTTCTCTGTGCAACAATTGCAGCTCTTAAAAAAAAATTATTCAACTCTAATTCCAAAACTGATCTTACAAATAACATTTAGCTTTGGATTTTCATACTATTAAAATGCAGATTCTTTTTTCATTATTATTACATCTAATAAACTGCTAATTATCCAAAAAGTTAGCTGCTTTTGTCCTAGCTCCTTCTCCAGGGTTATAGTCTTACACGCCACGGGCTACTTCATCAAAGTGATCAATACCTTATCTACATGCACAAATCAAATATATGTATGTTGAAAGGGAAGAATAATTTTGGAAACAATATTATGATATATTACTTTGGTTCCTTTATATGGCAATGGCAGCTGTACTTTACTACTCTTGAGGTTAAGGCAGGAAATGCAAAGGCCAGTAAACAGTAAAGCATTCACTGAAAATTTCAGTGTAAATACAGTGTATTGTGTAGCAACAGAATAAACAAGATCTAACAATTAAAGTAAATTGATTAATTCACTTCATGCTTGTTGAGAGAACCCTATCCTGTTCATAGAGCAGAGACCTAGCACAGCATCATAACACAGCCCTTCCCTCTTTCTATACTCTCCTGCATCTCACTCTCAGTGGCCTTCCTACCCTCCCCATCCTCCTGGTTTAAATTCTTCTGAGCCCAACACCTTCTCATCAGTGATATCTCTACAGCCTTGTTTTCCTCAGCTGTTGTCCTGTTTTGTCTCATCTGTGTTAGCCTGTTTGCTTGTACATATGTTGTGCTATAAAAATGTTTAATAGTAATCCCTGTCCTTTCCACCTGGGCTGCACAGAACTGCAGTAATAATGTTTATAACTAATTCTGTGTGCTAGTTATACAGGGCCCAGTAACCTTCAGGCTATTTCTCATTTGGGACAAATAATCTAAATTAAAGAAATTAATCCTTAGGGTACACATGAGCTTAAGGTACTAAAGGAGGGCAAATACTTTGCTCCATTTATTTTTGTGAAAAAGTCTAATCAACAAAGGACAGTCTTCTTAAAATAAGCATCCGAAATAAAGCTTTCAAACCTATACAAATAAAAATAGGTAAAAATCGTTCCTCATTAACACAGGAGAACCTTTATCAGTTGTCTTGGATTTCAACGGCCCAAAATGAAATTCTCGGTGTCTTTAAAACCTCTTTCTTTTACCGACACATATTAACTCGGGTAGTGTATAATTTTAGCCACCACTATTTGAAAGCTTTGTCCTCCTTTTTCTGTGGACAACAAATAAAGGAACAGATAGATTTTGCATAAGTATAAATTTTTTTTTAAGAAATAGCTACTGAAGGACTTAGTGATATTTTAGAAAAATCTTATCTTTTAATGTATTTCAAAAAGCTGCTTATCCTACTTGATCCAGATGCACCCACCTAATCTGTAAACCAAAGAAATCACACTCAGAAGTGAGAGCTAAATCAGAGGAGAGTTTCTAAACCTCTTTAAAACTTCCCTAAGAATTCTTAAGGGAACTTGTGTAGCTAAATTGCTGCATCCATACACAAAGCAGAGCAACAGAACTTTTGCGACCTTGCCATTTGATGGATATTCCCACTACAGCTGTTGCCCCAGAAGTAACTAGAAGTTCTACTTAATGCAGATATCCTGATGAGTGAAATTTTAAACTAATTATTACAGATAAATAGTGAAGAGAGAGATTAACGGAGCGATACTTCGGTAAAATGATTCTGCCAAAGTCACGAATGGTGAGAACATAAACTGAATAATTCATAAACAGCAACACACCTCTGGAGTAAAAATCGTAGTAGCTGTTTTAACTAGCTGCTCAAATGTGTATCTTTGCAGCACACAACGAAATCAAAACAATAGTGTAATTCAGGGGACAGGATGTCAGATAAGTTGTAATAAGGGAAATTGATATCAAAAACAACAGAATTATTGTAAAATCATAGAATAATCAAGGCTGGAAAAGCCCCCTATGATCAAGTCCAAACACTGCCAAGTCCAAACCCATCACTGCCAAGTCCAGCACTTAACCATGTCTCTAAGTGCCACACCCACATCTTCTTGTATACTTCCAGGGATGCTGATTCCACCACTTCCCTGGGCAGCCTGTTATATTGCTTGACCACCCTTACAGTGAGGAAATTTTTCCTAATATCCAATCTAAATATCCTCTGGTGCAACTTAAGGCTGTCTCCTCTTGTCACCTGGGAGAAGAGACTGACCTATTGCTCTCTCCAAGTACTTGTCCTCTCAGGTAATTGGAGAGCAGAAAGTTCCCTCCTGAGCCTGCTTTACTCCAGCTGCCTCAGTTACACTTCATAAGACTTGTGCTCCAGACCCTACACCAGCTCCACTGCCCTTCTCTGGACTCACTCCAGCATCTCAATGTCCTTCTTGAACTGAAGGGGCCAGAACTGAACACAGCACTTGGGGTGTGGCCTCACCAGTGCCGAGTACCGGAGGACAATCACTGTCCTGGTCCTGCTGGCCACACTATTTGTAATACAGACCAGGATGCCACTGGCCTTCTTGGCCAGTTGGGCACACTGCTCTCTTAAGTTCAGCAACTGTTAACCAGCACCTGATTTGATGATAGGAAAACTGAGGTTATAACATTATCGAAGACATAAGATAATCACTAATAACATAGAGAAAATAGCGAAGACCAAACTATTGCCTATTTAAAGTGTTATCTGCATGAAATAGAAGTAATAAATTACTGCCAGTTGAAGTTTCAATCAGATATCAAACAAGCACAACTAACAAAATTTTAAACTGCCCTTAAATCAATAGAAGTGAAGACTTATGGAAGGACCCAGAGAAACACTCTGCTAGAGCACTTCTCAGTGCCCTTCCCCTTAAGTGGTTTCACCCTGGGCCATCAGTCTGTTCACCGGGATGCAGTTGCAGGACCATGTTTTGGATAGGAAAATGTACTGAGGAAACATTCTACTCAACCCTAGTATCAGATTGCTACTATTTCAGAGTACCTTGGGGCAAAAACCAAGGAGATACCTGGGCTCAGCACAAGGACAAATGTTGTGGGTAAGTGCTTGATACCTACACTCCCTGGTCACGTGTTTTTCCTGGGTACTTCTGCAATTTGTTATACAGCCATAATTCTTCGTTTCTCACTTAATCCTGCCGGCCAGCCCCTCAATGGGAGTTTTGCTATCATTCCAGAATGAAATTTTGGCAGAAGACAGCGTTGCTCAAATGGATAAGTATATGAATTCCCACAAACTAATTGCAGAACAAACACTTTTAGCTTTCTCCTACCCTCAGATACAGATGTGTCACTTGGGAGACCAACTACAACACAAGGAAACATATTTTAAAACTGTGCTGCAATGTATAAGAGTTCAATTTTTCAAGGACTTGACACAAGTTTAGGTCTAATGCTTGCTGGCATGGGTAGTCACAGTGACATCTACTCATCCTGCCCCAAGTTTGTCAAATCACTTGCAGCAGTGGATGGTATTCAGTGGAGCATCTCTCTAGAATCCAGTCCCAACAAAACTGCAAGGCAGTTTCCTATGCAACATTATTAACTGCCTCTTGCTCCCCTAAGAGAACCACCCCATCAGGTCAGCATCCTGCCCATCTTCCTCTCCTGCCACCCTGCAAGCCAGCTCCAGAGAGAAGGAGAGAAGCTGTCAGAGCCTGAAGACCAAGAGGAAAGGAAAGGCAAGGCTCCGTACACTCCTCTAGGCTGGAGCTCTCTGCAGCTGGTTGGTGCAGCCTCTTCCAGCGGTGACCCCTCACAGTTCAGACACTGTTGCTGATCTGAGTAACGCCTTAACTGAAATGACTGCAGTTACTCTTCAGCCCAAAGGTGAACAGAGGGCAGAAATGTGCTAGTTACAGTCCCTTGGCACAACTGGTATACCTGAGAGCAACTTTCTAGCACTGAGGTTTTATAAGGGTCACACAGATTATTTTGCCTTTTAATTTACAGTGTACAGAATGCATGCAGGTTTAAACACTAAATCCCAATAACCCATAGTAAGTGGGGAAAAAATATCCAAAAATACTAAGCTTTAAAATTTCAATTAAAAATATAAATAAATACCCAATCAGTGTTTTTGCAATTACTCTTTGATCTTTAAAATCTCCACACTGATTTATATCCTATTGCCACAGAAAGCAAATCATTTTTACAGTTGATAAACACTCAAGTTTACTAGTTAATTAAATCCTCTTTGAATTTTTTCCCCTTCTCTTTCAATTTTAATGGAGAATAAGTTTAACCTTTAAATAGCAAAATGGAGCAGCATTAAATAATTCTTTTAGTTGATGTTCTTAATTGCAATTACTGGTTTAAACTAGAGAACTCCTTTGGGGGGAGCCCAAGAAGAGTTTGGGTTTTTCTTCCTTAACTAGAGCAGTAATTAGAAAATACTTGGCTTTTCTATACCTCTGATAATCTACCTTTTTCTCTTCCAAACAACTGCAAGTTTTCCATATCACTAAGACTACATGAACTAGGTTTGCAAAATAGTCTGCAAATTATTTATGACATACTTAGTTCATGCAAATTACATGTAAGTGACATTTCAGACTCCTGAATAACACTAATATTTTATGCTGCATGGTAAAAGATGCTAAAAATACGGTTTTCCCATGATGCTGCACAACTCAAAAAAATGTAGGAAAAGACAACTGCTTATAAAAAAGAGAAAACTTAAACAGGTCATCTTTGACTTGTATTTTTGTACGTAATAATTACAGGGTTGATGCTGAAAGCATTTTTTACTAAGTTTCATTCACCAGGCTTCAAAAGAAAGCCTTCATATTAGCAACTACTCAGTCTGAGAAGCATCACAACCCAATGGAGCCTGACTGAATTCAATGCAAAGCTTCCTGTTTTCCAGAAATCATCATAGCAGATTTCCTTGAAACTGCCAATCTAATACTGATAGCTTAAACCCATGCACCCCTGCTGCCCAAGCCCATCTTCTCAGAGCTTCACTGCCCACAGCTCTCACAACCTCCGAGAGCTCGCACAAAGGAGCTGCAGCGCAGACTGGGTTTGCCTTTGGTTACCTCCCAGGGCAGAGGACACCAATCCTGAGTAATTATTCCTAGACTGCCCTCACTTGACCTTGGCAACAAGAAAGAGTTAAGTTGGGAAAAAATTTCCCCAATCAATATTGAAGAAAATAATAAAAATAATAATAGGTAAGAAAAACCATTGTTGGTAGTGTTGAAGCAATTCCTTTACTGCCATGGCACTGCAAAAACTTTGTCCTTTGTGCCACGGTGCAGCAGCTGGAAATGGATTCCTTCACTGGTGTTTTGAACAAGCATAACCTGCAGGCTGAGACAGCCCTTTCTGCTCAGAAAGTGCAGACTTACAGTGTCAAAATACAAAGCCCAGCACTAGAGGAATGGGAGGAAGGCGATTTCCTGCACCTGACAAGCTCTGCCTGACACAGACCTGCTATCGGCATCTTTGCTGTTGGGAACACTGGTTGCATGTGCAGTGTAACAGGTGACATTACTGACATCTGCTGAGGACAGGAGGTGACATACACTGCGCTGGCAGGATGACAGCGCACAATCTGCAGGGCCTTGGTGCTTTGTCATATGGCTCCATTGCTTTCAGATTTCCACATAAAGTTCCTGAACCAGAAATAATCTCAACGCTCAGTAGTCTAAGACCAACACGACCAATCTGTGAAACAATTTCTCCCCAAAGAGCAACAAAAGTTGATATTAAATTTTATAGGTGTACAGACACAAGAAGGGAGCATTGCTAGACTCCAGTTACTAGACTATACTGAAGAGTGATGGTTCATTAGTAGGTGTGCAATGAAAGTAAAGTTGCTTCTGACAGACATGACATTTTATTTAAAAATAATAAAATACAATAGCACAACATAGGAAAGTACAATTTATTGTTGATTAAATAATTACAGTACAGTGTTATACTTCCTGCTAAGGCTCTGCAAGCTAAGCTACAACTCAGGTAAGATTATTTATTCCTAAATAAAAAAAATGCTGACATGACAATGCATATTAGAGATACTGATGTTGTTACTACCGTTGATACAAAAAAAAAAGATACACAATTGTCTTCCTAGAATTGCAGAACAAGTTATATGGCAGCCAACTCAAAGAAAACCATATACCAACTTTATTTACTTGAATTAACTATAATAGTTAGCAAAGCTATTCTCACCGTTCTGTTCCAGCCTGTACAGGAGGAAAAATATTACTTTGAAATAGATCCCATCACTGCAAAATCTTGACTCAGAGCCAAGCCTCTTCCCAACATGGGTATTTCTCAAGTAAGATCAGACATCCAATTACTTCAGCATTCTAATCCTAAGTAGGTTTTCTATTATCATTAATAATACCTGGAACTGTTGTACTTGAAAGAAGATATATAACAGGCAGAGGTGTTACAAAGTATAATAATTGAATACCATTTGGGCAACTGAAATATGTTTTCTATAAAAAGAGTTGTATTCAAACACAGATAAGAAAGTATACTGGGATAGTTTGAACATTGATTCACATCAAATGATTATTCATATTGCTATTAAAGCTTTTTCCTTAACCCCAGATTGGCTGGCATTTGTAAATTATAAGATTACAAAGTTTACTGTTTCCTCCACTTGAGCAGGTTGGGGGGTGGAGTGAAGCAAAGGAAGAAAAACTGCAAAGTGTCAGAGTTTAGAAAGAACAGTCGGCATTAGCAACACCTTCCTCACCACAGTGAACAGCCACGCTACTCTGACAGCTGTAACAACGTGGCTGAGAAGACACCAACAGCTTGTGAGACGGCAAGTATAAAACTGCTGCACCATGCACTGCTTTTCAAAAAAATTCCCTTGCTACCTCTGTGCCCATTAGTCACCAGTTGTGACCAGTACTGTCATACTCAGTGGCACACCAGTGGAGGAAAGCATGTAGCTTCTCACAATGTCAAAAGGCATGTCACAGCTGAGGAAAGTTTGCAAGCCGCCTCTGGTTCATGTCCTGTGTTTCAAAGCAAAACCAGAGGGTGTGGTGACAGCAGAGGAACACACATGATGAAACCACTGCAGACCAAAATAAAGATAAGCACCAACTCTGTGCTTGGTGTGCAACATAGTCAAGCTTAGGGCACCATGAGTATAACCCAACCACACACCTTGAGGCAGACATGCTGATTAATCTGGCAAATCATCCCACAGATTAGCTGAAGATTGGAAAGGTGCAGTCAGGTCCATTTTACCAATACTGGTAGAAATCATTTTAAGTGCCAGAGGAACCTCTTTTGTACTATGTCAGAAAGTTTTCTCAATTGTTCCTGGTTGTGTAATGCATTAAACACCAAAGCAACCAACAATAATGTGACTGAAGTTAAACTGCCCACAGCATACTGTGCCATTTTGATGCAGCTACTTTATTCATTCTCTGAATCAGAAAAAAATAAATCAGATGGCTTGAATCCTACACACTTGTGAAAAAGCAGTTCACTCCCATGAAGAGCACAAACCCTGCATAGGGAGGGAAGAGGCTGTATGCCCATGGCCAGACTCAGCAGAACATCTGCAATCACCTAATTGGGCTGAACAGGGAAGGGTAGGTGGGATGCAAGAAAGTCCAACTCATCTAACACTGACGTATCTGAGATTGCAACTGACAACTATTTACCAACATAGTCAGTTACAAAAAAAAATACGTCTACACTGCACAGTGCCCCCTAATTCATTAGTTACCAGAGAAAAGTGAACATGTCTGCACAAGACAATTTGCACTACTTCTCATTGGCAGTGTTTTGTTGTCAGACTAATTTAATGCCTTTGTAAGAGGTATTCCATATCAGTTATTTTACCAAACACTAGAACTAATGAAACTTGCAGCAGTATGTGATCCACAAGTCTCTGGCAGAGCAAGCAATGTCAGAGCTGAGAGGAAGTGCCTTCAGTTTTGAGCTGGAGACCATTCTGCACTGAGCAGAAAGATGCTTGCACACAAGGGCTGCTCGGGACACAGGTACATACTCCTGGAAACACATATTGAGTTCTCATATTTGTCTATCCTTGTGCCAGATGCACCATTGCCGAGTCCACTTGTGTGTCACTCAGAGCTGTATTTCTCTTTGCAAAGTAAATTAATCCCATCCCTCTTGTGCAAGGACAGCCAGAGGGCTTCCGATACCTGAGAGAGATCAAGAAATCTGTGCACTACATAGAAGTTTGCAATACAAGTAACAAATTACTTTTTTTTATCTTGAAATTGAAAGCACCTATTTAGAAAATAAGGTCCTCTATGTCCTTCTGAGAAGATACCATGAAAGACAGTGGATTGTGGGGAATTGTGGCAGAAACAACTGAGTAGGTATAATGATATAGATGGTCAGATGACACTATGCCACTCAGCTAAAAATCACATATAGCATTAAATGAAACAGTCTGTTCTGCTGTGACAAAGCAAATAATTTCCACAAAGGTGGGCACAAAAAAAACCTTTAATATGAAACCTTCTCCAGGATGTTTTTCCTCACCAGCTACCTTTATTTCTTATACCCTTTTTTGTTCTAATCTACTCATGACCATCACTCTCAGCCTTCAAAGCCAGTGCTTTGCAGCAAGGGGACTGCTTGTGCTGCCAAACCTCACTACAGCAGCACACTGTATGATAGTGCTCAACAAAACTGCATGATAGTAGCTGTAAGCAGCGGTTTTGTGAGGGCACAGCAGGAAAGGCTGGTAGGGGTCACTTCCCTACACTCTTCTACCCTTCATAATGCTGCTGATAACTCCTGACAGGGGCCAGCACAGAGCGTGACCGGCTGCTGTGCAGCCACCTGAGCCAGCGTGGCCTGCCGAGTAGCTTCTGGGCATCCATGTCAGCCACCATTTCAGCAGGTACAGGCTCCACTTGGATCTGTGGTGCTAAGAGTAGGCTGACCCATTCAGAGGGTTCTTGGTTCCATCCATACAGCAGTCTTAATTTCACTATTTTATAGTATAACCTATAGCATCTGTTGCAAAAGGAAGGCAATACTCACTTCAGTACAAAGAGTTCTCCTTACTGAAAAAAATGTTGCTTTTTGTTTTAAAAGAAATGAAGATATGTTAAAAAACACCAAGAATGAACCTGACGTGATACCCCACAAGCAGAATCTTTCATTCCATTTATGTAAATGATAAAATTACCCCCATTTCCTTAAGAGCCGTAAAGTGCTATAGGTATTTACACACTAACAAAGACTTTTCTATGTTAACAAAAGATTTCAACAATGTAGGGAACTGCACAGAGGTAGCTAGCAAAGAACAAAGAACACAGATGCAGAATAGCAACTAATACACGGGAATTTTACCACATACAGGAAAAATTACAAATGTTTTTAGCAAATGCTGGAGTGAAAGATTTTCCAGTAAGCATGCCATTCAACAGCAAGTTATCTCCTCCTGGAAACAGATGCCCATTTTCAGCTTCAAGTTAACTGTTTTAACAATGCATGCAAAGCTAATTTGCAAATACTTACACTTGCTAACACCTAAATTAGATGTTGTAACTGTCAAAGCAATTCAGTCTTTTCACAGAAACCAAATATGTTGAAAAAGACCTCTGAGACCATCAAGTCCAACCTATGACCAAACAAGACCAGAGTACCAAAGTGCCATGTCCAGTGTTTTCTTAAACACCTCCAGGAACAGTGAATCCACCACCTCCCCGGGCAGTCCACTCCAATGCTTAATCACCCTTTCGGTGAAGAAATTCTTCCTAATGTCCAACCTGAACCTCCCCTGGCACAGCTTAAGACTGTGTCCTCTTATCCTGTCACTGGTTTCCTGGAGAAGCAGCCAATGCCCACCTGGCTACAGCCTCCTTTCAGGTAGTTGTACAGAGTGGTAAGGTCACCTCGAGCTGCCTGTTCTTCAAGCTAAACAACCCCCAACTCCGTCAGCCATTCCTCACAGTACTTACCCTCTGGATCCTTCGCCAGTTCCACTGCCCTTCTCTGGACTTGCTCCAGCACCTCAATCTCCCTCCTGAATTGAGGGACCCAGAACTGGACACTACTTGAGATGTGGCCTCATCAGTGCTCAGTACGGGGGACAATTAACTGTCCTAGTCCTGCTAGCCATGGCATTTCTGATGTAAGCCAGGATGCCAGTGTTCTCAGCCTATGATGGCCTGTGTTCAGCTGCTGACAACCAGCACTCTCTGGTCCTTCTCTGCTGGGCAGTTCTCCAGCCACGCTTTCCCAAGCCATTAGTAGTGCCGGGGTTGCTGCGACAGCAGAGCAGGACTCGGCACCTGGCCCTGTTGTACCCCACCCCTTCCCTGCGGTGCCTGCTGGCGGGCCTCCTCGGGGCGGCCGGGCCGGTGGAGCGCCCGAGGGCGGCCCCGGGATGCTGCTCCCGGAGCATGGAAGGGCACTACCCGCGCTGCCAGCTGCTCTCACTAAATAATTACAAAAACGGCGTAACCGGAAATCAAAAGCCTTCAGTAAAGGGCCGCCGCCCGCGGGCCTTCTGGAGCTCCCGTCATTAATAAAACTTAAACTTGGGAATTCATCGCCCCCGCCGGGGCCGCCGCTGCAGGTGCGCTCGTGCGCCCCGCTGAGAGCCGGGAATGGTTCCGGGAGGGTTCGGGTAAGCTCGTGCGCCCCGCGGAGAGCCGGGAATGGTCCCGGGAGGGTTCGGGTGCGCTCGTGCGCCCCGCGGAGAGCCGGGAATGGTCCCGGGAAGGTTCGGGTGCGCTCGTGCGCCCCGCGGAGAGCCGGGAATGGCACCGGGAGAGGTTGGGTGCGCAGCACACACCACACCCCTCTCCAAACCTTAGTTCGCTCCTGTCTTAGGTGTGTAAAAATCAACCTCTAGTGACATTTATCTACGTTCTTTTCCTTCTCGTTACAGCTCCCACAGCACTTGGAAATACACCCGAGATCGTGTTGCACTATGAAAGGCACTTGGGGGGCTGCTCTCACCTGCACGGGTGATAAATTTGTTGCTCCCCAAGCAAAGCCGGGATGCCAGGGCCAAGATGAGGAGTGGGCACACCTGCTGGTCACCAGGCTGAGGGTGCTGCCACAACAGAGCTTGGAGGAGCTCAAGACCAGAACTAGTTAGTATTTACTAGGACCACTGATTGGCTCACAAAGGAAAAGCTGCTGTTTTGCAGTGGAAAGGAGGAAATGCTTCCACCCCTGGCGCCACCTGGAGTTGGGCTACAGGTGCAGCCCATAATTCACCTGCAGACCACACGCACTGGCTCTGAGGAGCTGTGGCAGCATCGCGTTGCATGATGTTTATTGAAGGGATCGATTCACACATTATTAGGAAAACAGTACCACTTCAGGAAACGTTATCAGAAATACAAATATATTAAGTAATGTCAGACTCAAACCACAGTCTGTTCCGCTTTTGTACATGCTAAATGTATTTTTTTTCCTAGATCTGTCCATACTGCATTGGTATGGTTAATACCCCTCTCTCTTCTGGCAGAGTATTATTCTGTACAGACTGACCTACCCCAGCACTGACATTCGAGAATAGAAATCATAATGAAGTTGAAAGATGAAAGAAAGAAGGAAAGGAAAGGCAAGGAAGAAAGAAAGAGAAAGAAAGGGGGAAATGAAAAAAAAAGACATATGAATCTCCTGTCCTAAAGCTCTGTTTGAGTCGGCAAGCTAAGCCAGAAATTGATCTTGTACTTATGGCCAAAAATAGAATAAAGTGGAAGCTTCCTCTATGAAGAGAAAATTTCGAGCTTTTATTAGGTCTTACACATAACCAGAGTATGCTTTAATAGTCACTGTATGGACCAAAAGAGATATACAAATAATGTGAACATATTGTATTACTGAACTAGTATTACAACAAAAATTAAAAAGACTTTACCAGACCAAAAGACTGCTTGTATCTGGCTAGTCTCAAGAGGGTTGTTTAATTGTTTACAAACAGTCTTGTTATCATATATTCTGCAGTTCTAGAGCTGAGGCACTACAGCACAGGCATCAAAAATCTCACCCAAATTCCCAGTTTTATATATCCTATAACTAAAATTTTTAAAAAAAATCTATACAACTTCAATCTCAAATTTCTTAAGTCTCTTAAATTTGTCTTAAATTGCTGGATATCAAAAAACAACATACTAGCGCCTGAGGATAATTAGCCCCAAAATTAATTTTTTTAAGTATACCTGAAATACATCTATAATTTACAAACACATTTCAGGGTTAAATGACTATAAGTACACAAGTCTTTGGTAAATAATAACTACTCTGGTCTTTACTTTGTTAAAAAAACTTAATTTTTAAATGTAGATTAACTGATTTGTTTAATAATTATTTCTATAATGAATAAGGCTCACATGACGCAATGCTGAGTGGCATGAATGGCTGCATGTAGCAAGACCTGAATGATGTTTTCAGGCTACAAATCTTGTTAATACTAAGTTCCTGCTCTGGCTCGTTTTATTTTTGTGCCCTTCAGCCAGCCCCAGGAAGCTGGATCTGAAGAAGAGCTTTCAAATGCATTAGATTTCCAACATTTAAAGGTGTCAGCAATCTAGAAAATACTGTCCATTGCAAGGATACATTCTACAGTAGGTACTGGATTGCATGCTAAAAACTACAACAAACCAATTAGTTTAAAATAATACATTACAGCTGCAGTATTTCCTAAAATGTCTGCTTTACCACTTCTGCAGTAAACCAGAAAAACTATGCACTATGCATGCTTGTGTGAGCTGAAGATGACTGCTTGCTCCCAAAGGAAACCTAAAGGCACAGGATATAGGTAATGTGAACAGAAATCTGGAAACAAACATTGCCTTCCATTTTATTACAATAATCCAATGAGAAAGTAAATGCCTTAACTGATATTTTACTGTTTGTGTACTAGATGCCTTTGCTTTGGCTAAAAGATACTATATCATGTCCTTCAAGAAAAATAGCAGCATTACATAGATCTTGTCATTTCAGAGGAGAAATAAAAATATGTCTGCTTTAGGTTTGGCTTACAGAGTTTTGGGGTTTATTTTAAACATGTCCAAGAACTGATCAGATTATTTTTGATGACCTTTACAGTTTTACTGTTCTACTAGAGTTTTTTAATTATCTGCCTTGTTAAAGGATCGTTTACATTTGAAACAATAAATAATATAGTTTACAATAAATAATTTTCAAGTCAAAGAATTATACTTACAAAATAATGTAATACTGTAATAGAATCTTCAAGATCAATTCCATTTTATATATTCTGCAGCAAAAATAACATTTCTAGTAAGAAGAAATTACTTATAAACCTAGCAAGATCTACACATTCACATGTGTGTGTAAACAACTTAACAAGATTTATTATGTTCCCAGAAAAGCTATGCTTTTACAGTAAGTTTTCAGCTAAATTTTATCATAATATGATGGTAGGAAATATATAACATTGCTTATATTTAGCTCCATCACAAATTTTAAATTGAAAAAAAAAGAGTGCTATTATTTACAAACAGCAAGTTTCCTTTTACTTCACAAGTGACTGTATCTGTGTGTGAACAAAATGTTAGGGCGAGGCATTCCAGATGAGCTGCAGCTAAGTTTGCATGAGGATGGTTTCAGGATGAACAGTGAAGGTCCTGGCAATAAATACCTAGAAAGGATATGAAAAATACAGCAGAGTTTATAGGTAAAGCAACATGCAAGAGCAAAAGAATTAGTTGTTTATGCACCATACCTTATAATTTTTGTATGCAAGAAACTGGTTACAGTAAATACTATTTATAAAACACAGGGCAATAGGCACAAGCTAGCTCAGAACAGGAATCTAACCTCTCAGAAATCCCTAGCAAAATTTCAACATGTTGTATGAGGATCAAACATCCTTCTAGTCTTTTCTGTTTCACGTCATCTAATAAATAAACAATGGAATCCTGCGTAACACTACTAGCAAAAATTAATACTTCGATCATTGGCCTCTGTTATTATAGTACTATTTATTTACTTTAAACTGGGCAAAAACTGCAAGTGGTGTTAACCAGCTTAGACAAAGTTGTAAAAAAAATTATTAAGAGAATAAAAAACATTTTTTGCTTTGGTTTCCTGCTCTAATTCTCTAAAAACAGACATGTTAACATCGCTATTCTAGTAAAGGAAGAAAGGATACTACAAGCTAGTAATTCACATCACTGACTATTTAACTTTTAAATTCAGGCAATTGTATAGCTTGTGTTTCATATAATACAACAAACAACAGTTTATCATATGCCTAATATTCATTCTTAAATATTCTCATGTTATAATTACCTTAGTGTAGAAGTCATTAAATGAACATAGTTAAGTGTGCAAAAATAACATCCATGCTAAACTAGAATTTCACAATTAATCATGTCAATGTTAGGAAGTATTAACACAACACATTATATAAATTATTGCTTTAAAGTTGTTGTACAATTCTAGTGAATCATGTTGATTAATGATGAGTAAGTTAAAAGACTGATCTGACTGATCACATGGATAGAAACAGTGTCACAGTGTCATTGAGAGACTATATAGAGAAAACATACATGTGAGGTATATTTAAACTGGAGAAAAATTGTTATTACAAAATATTATCACCAATATATCATTAAACAACATGTGAAAAAATAAAGTCAGACTTGGAATGGGTTGATGTTGAGCTTGACAGTTCACTACGTTGGGGATTTTTTAGTTTTATAACACAAGTGAATTTCTGAAAATATTAAAAGACTGATTTTTATACAGTTTTGATTTTAGCTATTTTTTAAAGATATTTTGGCATATTTTTGAGCTCTCTTATTGTTTTATTTACATTAAATTTAATTTTGCATGAAAAAAGTGACATTAATAAACATTTACATCAATGCTTTTGTTCAGGAGCCTTGTATTCTTCATGACATACAGTGGATTTACAGTTAAAATAGGATTGAGAATAAATTTGATTTGTTCTCGGTTTTCATTATCTTTTTCTCTCTCCCTTTATAAATTTTCCCAGCTAATGAGGTACCTATTTGAAATATTTGAAAGCTTTCGTTTCACAAACTTTGTTTCCTAAACACAAGTAAATTAAAAAATTGGTTTGTGCTCAGAAAAAACAAAGTTCTTCAAATTAGATTTTACAGTCTTGAAAAAATTGACTTCTCATACATTTATTAAATTATACTATGATCTTTTCTTGCAAACAATTTAATGGTGAATCAAGAAAACTATTATTAGCTGTGCAGATTCATTAAAAACAGACACCTCAGTGAAGAGTGAAATAGTGTTGTGGTTTTCCCATTTTTAGAAAAATATTTCATTCCCTTACAATTGTGGACCATAGGCAAAAGCATTTATTTCAATACACAAATTCAGAACATGATGGTTAACTGGCATGTTGTTGTGTCCATGTATAGATGGAACTTTTGTGGAGACTAATATAAAAACCGTAACTCGGATCAATCAGAGTTGTCATGACACTCCAGTACTGATACTTCAGATATAGAAGGCTTAAATTCCTCTAGCCTGTGAAATTTATGAACAAACTTCCATTCAGCACCCAGAGAAACACAGGAACTGGAGACAAAGTTCTCTTGGATCATTCCTCTCATTGCTTTCCAAATGCAAGCCTGTTAGCTGCAGTACATTTGAGTAATCTGATCAGTTTGTGGTTAGTCATGATGTAAAATTTTCTGCAGTATTAACAGTAAAAGCAATAAAAACTTCAAGGTTGAAGATTTTCTAGTCTTAGCTAATCCAAATGACTTTACCATACTCCTGCTTATAGCTGAGTAGATGTTAATATTGAACATGATTTGGTTTGTGGCTAACATACTTCTACTTTTGCTGTGACCAAACAAATTCAGTTTCTGGTTGGTTTTAAATTAAGTTAGAGTGTCTTAAGATCCACATGTCAAAAACAAACGGGTTCAGTGTATCAAGTAACTAATCTGAGATAGATCAAGTAATCAATTAAGTCATAAAATAAGTTTAACAGATAATATATCAAAAATTTGCTTTTCATATAACATTTAACTCATAAACCTCTTCTATGAAATAATATATGTAAGATATTTTATATAAACAAAGCATTTGTAAGTTTATATACACAATAATTAAAACTGCCATTATGGATAGAATTTGCAACCTAAGTAATCTGAAACTGACATTTAATTCTCCACCTATGACTATTAAAATCATTGACTTTCACAGTTGGAGCATTTCCAGTAATCCCTGTACTGACAATATTATAACCTCTATTGTGTCCAGTTGGAGAACTAAACCAGCCACTGGAGAATCGGGTAAGTGCCAAATAATTTTTTTACTATATGATGCTGTTTTGCAAGGTTTGAAAGTATATTTATGCTCTGTGAGATGAAATAATAAAACTTTTAGTCTGTAGGTTTCGGGAATCAACTTTGCAAAACTGTGCAATACAGTAAATCAAATGGCACTTACCTGACCCTTGGCTGGAGCTGTGCCCCTATAGCATCCCACTGCGAATGTGAAGCCAGAAGTATCTGACATATTAGGATACCTCTAGGAATGCAAATCTGGAAACAGTGACTTTGAGGGATCTGAGAAGGGGAAGAAAGGAAATTTTCAGTTCACTTTATGGAAAGCCTTTGCTGCAGCTAATTAGGCAGTAGGCAATCAAGAGTTTATTACGTGTACTTTCACACAAGATCTGTATATCCAGTCTTCTTTTAGTGGCAGTTCATGAGTGGGCTAATGAGATTGGAATGACCGAAACTCATGAGCAAGGAAAATGTTGGGAAGTTTGATTTTTTTTTTCCCCCTTAAACACAGAGTGAACCAGGCTTAAAGAAAAGTGTAGTGGCAGCAACATAGACTGAAACCTGTTCCAACACTATCCTTTATAATACAGGAGGAGAATATTCAAATTTATACCTTGTATCATCCCAGCGGTGGCTAAACCCAGTTGGGGAGCCTCTTGAATCTGATGAATATTTGTAAACTACCAGCAGGCAGTGTTTACAAAGCTGTACTATTCGTTGGCAACACTGGAGTTGCTCAGGAGTCACCACCTCTGTGCTTTTACTGAATATTGTTTCCCAAGAGCTCCTATTATGGAAAAAGACGCAAATTCATGTTTTGTGTCACAAATTGCAACCTAAGAGCTTTACTGCATTATAACAGATTTAACAGCCGAGGGAAGAGAGAAAAAGCTTGACTTTGCCCATGTACAGATAGGTCTATACTGGCAGATGCTGAGTCCAAAACATAAATTCAGAAGATAATCTTCATATGTGAAATGTCCACTGCCATTTTTCACTTGGTTTGTTCCCTAAAGTGTTTATAGAGTCATTGCTTAGGTTTATCACATAAGGATTTACCGTCACATAATTGTCTGTGTGTCTGACAATGGGAGTAACAAAAACCACTTATTATTTTTAAGAGGTTACCACCTGAATGCAAATATGATAAAAAGAAATTAATAAAAGTAATAAATTATTTCTCAATATCTTCATAGCATAATACTCTTAATACATGATTCTAAGAAACAAATATGAAATAAATTTACAGGAGATTAGTATGTGCTCTGCTTCCTTATTAAAAAAAAAAGAAACATATGAGGAGTGTCTCTCAGTTTAGTCATTCAAATTCTACTTATTACTTCATCTGGTCATATGGGATTGGTCTTCTACAACTAAGTGCAACTTGAAAGGTACATCTACAGAAACATTCCTTTTGTTTTATTAAAAAGCTATTTCTCTTTCAAAAAAAACACCACCAAACCCTACCACATTAATATAAATCAGGTGTGTTTTAGGCACAGAAGACTATCATAGTTCATTGCATACACCTCAACACTCCTGTTTGTGCAGAATTCTGACCAAATTGTAGATCATTCCATCTCCATCTATTTTAAAAGGCAGCATGGTCCCTGTGAAGCCTTCTTTTCAGTGAAGTTACTATCTTGTAGCACAGATTGTTTGTACACTTGAGGGTTTTTGTTTGCGTATGAAAGAAGCACTTCACAGAGAAAGGAAAATTTGCTGCATCTGGCTCCAACATTGCATCCAAAATGACTCTGCCTTGTCCACGGAGATCAGCAATAACAACGTTGGTGTAGAAAGTTGGTCCTTAAAGCAACATCAAAGAACAAGCAAGCTTACTTCTGCCTAGTTAGATTTTTAAAATTAGGCTGCATTTCACTGTGAGGGTAGTGAGACACTGGAACAAGTTGCCCACGGACATTGTGGATGTCCCAACCCTGGCAGCGTTCAAAGCCAGACTGGATAAGACCTTGAGCAACGTGGCCCATGGGAGGTGTCCCTGCCCCTGGCAGGGGGTGCTGGGACTAGATGATCTTTAAGGGCCGTTCCAACTCCCTAACATTCTATGATTCTCTAATTAGGATGGAATTTGAGCATTAGTGACTAAAAGATAAGCTGTATGTACAGCTAAGTGATTTGTCAGCCTGGCTTCTCCAGATGTGTTCCAGCTGAAATGGTTCAGTCCTGCGGAATTTTCATTGCAAACATAATTTTCAAATGACGCAAGCATTTCTCCTTAATTTTTATTCATACAATTAATTAAGAAGCATTGTTTGTATACATAAAAAGTGTTTCATTTCCCAAACTGAATAATTATAAAATTATAGAATCATTTAAGCTGGAAATGACCTCTAAGATCATTGAGTCATAGTACTACTTGAACAGCTACTGTTTTCTTTAATATATTTTTCTCAATTGTTTCCTGTCTGGGAACTTTCCACATGTATTTTTATATGGAAATTAATCTATTGTCTTCATTCTTTCCTCATGAAGTCATGTGAGGATTGGTAGAAAGTAGCAAGATGAAGTTCTAAGTATTACACTCATTCAACAGATTCACAGTGCTACACAAAATTATATTGTAATTCAATCCATAAATCTCACAAATCCTTTAGAAGAAACTCTCTTGATAAATTCCCTAAGTCCTGGACTTTGAGGTCTATGATAACTCTCCTACAGTTAAGAGGAATTTTTTCAATGAAAAATAATATATGTCCTGCTCTAACTATGGCTGACTATGAACATAGTGCTATACTGTTACCCTAATAATAAAGGCTGAGATTTGGAAACATACATGTGAATTTTAATGAACTTTCATATAAATGTGCCTGTGCAACCTCCTCCGTGTGCTACACAGATTCAGTTTATTCTCCGTTATACTGCAGTCAAGAGGGTTCAGATTACTGTTTCCTAAGTAAGCTTAATTTGTTATTCTGTAACTTTAGTCTCCATACATTAGTAAGAAATCACGGAGTCCTCACCAGATCAAAAATAAAGTATTTTACTTGATTGTGCAATATGATCGATGGACAATTATTTCTGTTGACAGCAAGTCCATGTTTGACACAGTGGTCTGGCCTTAAAATCATGTACCATCCCATAGAAGAGTTGACTTAGGGCTCAGATATTTTAAAATTTGGCTTTATTGCTCAGATTATTTATTTGTAAATACAATAATCAATGTTGGATTCCATTTTTGAAAAGGTTGGCTTTTTATTAGATTATTAGATTTAATTAATACTATAGATGTTTTTAAAACAAGTTCAATATATCACAGCATTCTCTTGAATGAAAATGAGCAACAAAGTATGCCAGCATTGATTGTAATTGTGAAGTTATGCAGAAGACTAAGAAAAAAAATACATGCTTACCCTGAGTTACAGAAACAGTTCCACAGGCCTTGACCATGGCTCCAAAGTAAGCGATTAAAGACACGGTTAAAAAGACGGTACAGATGTAAATTTTCAATGTCTGGAGCTTTCCAGACATGCTGTAGAACTGCACGAACACTTGTCTTGACTATATCCAAAACCTAGGAAGGAGTATTGCAAGTAAATCAAAGCAAAGGCATATTGGAAAACCAAATACCAACTGATGGCTGATTGACTGCACACATAGACACAGATAACTACATAGCTATAAATTCCCACAGATGTCTATGTTTCATTTCTGTGCATTCATCACCAAACTTTTACTATATGCTTTTTCTGTCAATAACATTTTGAAAAGCCAAATCAAAGTATTTTAGTTTATTACAGAAAAGTTAATTTCTAGTTTTTTCAGGCTGTTTAATACTAGTTCATTTAAATGACAGTAAGTTTAAAAAGAAACACAAGGGATACAGACTAGAAGCAATTTAATTAACAACCCAAATGTTATCTATTTTCTTTTCCCACTTCCTTTTAAAATATCATCTACTTTATAAAAAACTAAAATGTTCTGGAACCATATTAGTTTACCTGGCAGGACATAATGTAGTGAAATCAGTAAATAAGAAAATAACCAGCTTGATATTTTAAATAGCAATGATTATAGAAATGCCATGGATTTATTATATACAGACTACCTTTAAATGTAGGTGAAAAATAAAGATGTGGGAGGAAAAAACACTTTGCAGCATTCAGTATAGCACAGACACACTTACAGGCGGCTGCACATCTGAGTCAGAGTCCTCTTGGATACACCTTTGCACATCCCATTGAATTGGGGCATGGAAGGCAAGTGGGATTCATCTTGCTTGGTTTTAAATATCTGGATGTTCTTTTATGTCAGTCCCCTATGTTCCCATCATAATCACTGGAGAGAACAGATTCCAGAGTATCATGGAATCTGTCTATTTAGATACTATCAGTAAGTCTGGGAATAGTTCTGTGACCAGAGTAGTGCTTAGGCCTGACACTGGAACTCTGAACTGTGTCAAATCTGTCCTACGAAAAGCCTAGAGTGCATGCAACCCATTAACAAAGAAGTCAGTTAAGTCAACATAATTTCTTCTAAATGAAACACTCCCTCTGCCTCACTGGCATAACATCATCTTCCGAAAACCAATCAGACTCAAGTAGGTGGTAAACAGATGGAGGTATAAGATTTGGTATAAGATTTTGTGAATTAGAAGGTATAGTGCTTTCCCAAGAAACTTTCAGATCTATATGACAAACTGATTCACATGGTGAAACATGGTTCTCAAAAGGTGAAAGAGATTTATTAGAACAGTGAAGCATGAAAGCATGGTGTAGAATTGCAATTTTTTAGTTCTGCATAACAGACTGTTGTTTATAAATAGCCTGATAGGACACAATGAAGGAAACAAAGCATAAATAACTAAAATACTTGCAATAGCACAAGTAAGCTGTGCAGCAATGCTTAATGGGCAGAAAATCTAGAGATACCTAATAATGACAGCCTTGATGAAATATAGTTTTTCCACGTTATTTAAGTTCTCTTTGAAGACCCAGAATTAGCCTGCATGCATAGGTCTCGTACTAATGCCATGTACATAATAATCCAATACAAATACAATACTGTCCTCTCTGTTGGAAGTCTTTATGAATGCAGGTGTCTAATGCATTAAAAACCCCACCCAAGGTCTCCTCCTCCCAAAGAATGAGATAGAAAGAGTAAGAAATTATAACTTAAGAATGCTTATCTTTTCTTAGTGAACGCAGGAGCTATACCCAGGTTTTGGCCTGTCCCATGCCTATGGAACAAGTCCAGATTTTCAGACACTTCCGTAGCAGCATTAACCTATTGTCTTCATGCATCTCAAGTACTTTGCCTTGTGTCTCACCGTCTAAGGCTTTCCCACACAACTGGCAGGTATCCATGGTTGTATATACCCATTTGAACCAAGTCCCTAAACCACACAAGGATCAACCGTACATTTCTTTGCAATGTTACATTGATTAATCTCCCCGTATGAAACCAAACAATTCCACCCTGTATAGACTCTCTCACTAGTCCAACAGACATGAGCTAAGAAAAAGGATGCCAATTTAGATCTTTTACTTTAGCACCTGGAGCTGAAGAAAACTAAGATCTGAATATCTTAGTGCAAGCCACAGAATGCCAGGTACTCTGGGAAGAAAAAAATTCTTGCTGTTTTAACTACATTGATATTGCCAATATGACAGAGCAGGAAAGCTACCAGTTAATTGTCCTTAATTTTCAAAAATAGCCTCAATCATCCATTTAAGATGAGACAAGGCGTTGCACAAGGGCTGGAATTTCACGAAACATACCGCTTCATTTTTCTAAGTTAATATCCCTAGCTTGCCTTCATCTTTCTGTTTAATTTACAACATTTACTTTAACAAAACCAATTATCTAGGTGTAACAGAACAAGATGTTATGAAAAAGTATATTCAAAACACTCTGGTAAGCATCAGAACACTTCTAAAGAAATTACGTAAAGTTATGTAACATGAAGCAGTCATAACTTCTGCCATACAAAAGTCTCTTTTTCTTGAAAGTCTTAGAATTTAAATTTCTTTTGAGCATGTATTGATTTAATTGGTTTACTCTCAACTTGCTTCTGAGTGCCTCCTGTACCTGCGCTGTAATGCTAGAATATTACACTCTAAGAATATAAGTAGAAGTTTAATTTTTCTACACCATGTTGAATAATTGTTAAGCAAATACAGCTGTCAGGGATGAACACTGTGAAAATTCATATATTGCCCAGATATTTTCTTTCTGTGTGTTAGAATTTCCCAGTAAGTATAGTGAAGAGGACTGAGATTCTGTTTGTATTTCACAAAGTTGTGAAAGGTACCTTTGAGACAGATTCCTTACTTGCATAAATATTCTCCACCTTGTGCTCACTTCTCCTTCACCCACCTCATCAGAATATAAAACATACTTCTTTCAAATCAACAAAAGATTTGATTTGGCAGTTCTCAGCTGCAATGTCATTGTCAAAGTTAATCCGTTTTTATAAACTACCCTTCTAAGAATAACTATCTGATTGCTTGAAGGGATTGAGGTTAAAAGCAGTTTTAAAAAAAGGCAAATCATTTCCAGTGCAAGCAAAGATGAAGGGCTCACTAGTGCTTCAGGAATTATGAGTCTCCTAAGTTGTAAAAGATGTCCTCACAAGAGAGCAAAAAGTCCACATTTCTGGTTGTGCAGTTTTTGCGAATAACCACCTGGATCAATCTGTATCATCCCGATGTGTACATGTGCCCTTGGTTTAACATGACTGCCACTCACATAAAGGGCAGAACCTCCCTTTAGTGTAGGCCTTGTGAAATAATGCTTAAAGGAGAAAACTCTTTGCTTGGCAGGCCCATTTTTTATTTAATATGCTCTATTCTAATACTGTGGGTCAAAAACTCAAATAGCCAAGTGCAATATCACTAACTCTAATGGAGTTTTAATATGCCTAGTCTGAAACTGCTGACTGGTTTAGCCCTTATGAATCAAATTTGCTGAGTCAATACACTTCTAAGAATGTTGGATAAAATTGGGTATTTAAGCGCTAATCATTTATGTTTGCTTTTCTTTCACCAAATTAATTTTTTAAGAAATTGGTTTATAATTATAATCCAGGATAATGATGCTTCTACAAATATGGAGCAGCATAATTTCCTACAATAGAATTAATTCATATATATATATTAGTATTGATAGCCAGTATTTTAGCATCCCACGTCATTCCCAGCTACTTCTAAACACCTGTAGAAATATTGTTATGCATCTACTTCAGATGTCACTTACTTTTCGTTGCTTTACTGAATCCAGTTTTACCAACCAATAGGATGACACTTTTGTTTTATGATACTTCCAATTATCCATAATCTGTAGTCATCGTAAAACACAAGATAAAAAAATACACATGAAAACAATTGAAAGCTGGTATTTCATTCATGGGCACTTGTAATACTTAAAAATGTGAGCATCTAAAAGACTCTTGTGAGAAGAAATTTTCCCTAAAAGAAATAGAAAAATATTTGAAAATTTATATGGAGGAACGTTTGCAGAGATGTGTGCATTTAGAACCACGCTAAGTGGTATGAGGAAGCACCACTAGATGGAGCACATGCTCCCACTCGTACATAAATGCACACACACTCCCACATGTATCAAAGACAAAATTTAATGAAGCATTTTAGTTCTGCTTCTAAGATGAGAATGCCAATATAATGGTTATGAGTGCTATCTTACAGCATCACCCAAACCAACCATCACTAGAGGAGAATTCCTTTCCACTCCAGTGTAGCTGCAGAGATTGCTAGATACGTAATTTTGAAAGCTCAAAGAGCAAAGGACGTATCAGGTCAGATAATGAATCAGATGAATGAACCACCGTGGACTGTGTTTACTACACTGGGATACAGGTGTGAATTTAAATTACTAGATCTGTTCATTTTTCTTCTAAACTGAGAAAAGAACTTCTATTTTAATATTTTTCTTTTCCAACCTTCTTTGCACTAAATACTTAAAAGGCATTCAGATAGCATGTAATCTCTGCTTAGATATTTTAAATATTGGTCTTTAATTGACCCTTAATTGGGCATTCTTTCACACATCTTTGATAAACTCCAAGGCTCAGGACAATGTTGGATACGAGAAAGGCTAAGCTGGTAGACTAGAAGAGCCAAAAAGTGTGTGACTGGTGTTCCTTATGACCAGCAAAATTCCAGTCTCCTTTGCAGCATACTATTCTGAGTTGTCTATTATGCATATTTGAAAGCAAGTTAAACATGTCAGGATCTGTTTTAACAATATCAGATGAAATATTAATTGTAACATTCTTCTTGGGTTACTTAAAAGTTTGAACTTTCTCCACAATGAAAAACTAACTTTCCTAACCTTCCTGATTGTTTGTCATATATTTTATAAGGACATAGGAATGCTTTCAGTGCTGCTCTTTTAAGGTCAGAAAGTATGCAAAGCTCCAAACTTTATCTTTTGAATTATCCTGAGTTTTGGAAGTTTTAAGGCCACGAGAGTTCATGAATCATAGGGTGAGCTTTTCACTTTCCTTCATTTCAGTGGCCTAAACAGTGTCTAGCCTGTTCTTTTATTTAATTTATGGATACTTACATCTTCTATAATTAATTCAGATTCTTCATCTGTTTTTCCTGGGAACCTGATTCTCATGTCATTGATAAGGTGGAGAGTCTCTTTTGTCAAAGCAACTTCTTGCTCTTTCGTTTTCTGTTGCAGCAAAGACTCACTCTAAAAATGAATACAAAGCAGAGGAAAAGTTTCAAGCACGTAATTAAATCACATTACAAAGATGTTTGGTTGACAGAAAAAATATAAATAGGGTGATATAAAATATATTATTAACGTAGTATCTAACACAAATAGTATATACACGTCTCATAGATTAATGCATCAGCATTAGAGTTGTAAAGAAATTCAAGAAAAACAGTTCAAATATAAGTTTGTTTGAAAGAGAATAAACAAATATATGTTCAATATTTATGATGCCCACAATTTAAAGTATAAATTTGAAATTTAGATAACAGACTTTGAATTTAAATTCAACATAATGAAAAATATTATTAGCCACAAAAAAAATAATTTTGGTTCTTGACTTCAACAATTGAAGAGAAAATGACAATATATCATTGCGCTAAGATTTCAGAAAGTGTTACAAAGTAAGGACACTTTGTTCCAGTCAGTAAGGGGTCTGACAGTGCCTCCTGTTGTCCAGAATTTTGTTTAAAATATCAATGGGTTTTATACCAATGCTGATCTGAATACCTAGAGTGTCTGCAAAAGACCTCCTCTGGAGGGTTTAGGGGTTTTCTTTAAAACATAAGACACTAGATAGAATTATTTCTGAACCTCTTTCTTTAACATACTTCTGCATTTTAATTTTTTTCAAGAGTGAAATTCAAAATTTGTAGGCATTTCTAAATCTTTGTATCTTGTAAAAACCACAACACTTAAGGATATTTTTTCTTAAATGAGGGATAAATACTTTCAAGCACAAAAAAATAGTGTGCTATTTGATACATATTAATGCGGCTGAAATAATAAGATAGCAAATATTTCCAAATCCACTTTTGTTTATAAGTGCTATAATAACATGTCTGTAATTCCCAACTGCAAATTACTCATTCTAAACTTTGTTTTCATACATTTAGAACATTTGGATCTCAGCACCCTCCAAAAATGGCAATATACTGCTCCTTTTTGCCCAAAGGATAGATAAACTAACACTTTATCATGCACAAATGATTTCTTCTTAGGAAGTCACAGTTTATCAATTTTAATTTTATTCTAGCAGTAATATATATTATATTATTCTTAGTTGCAAAAATAATTATGAGCAGAGTTCCATTCAGAATACAGTGCTAAATTATGAGTAGTTCTTATCCATTCTGTAAGTAATTTTATTAACATTATTTTTAGGAAGTATGACCTAAGCTCTGTCATCCAATGTAATTGTTCTGCATATCAAGATCATTTCTGTGGTGGAGCTTTCTCAATGAAAAAGAGAGTATGGTTTCTTACTAATGTTAATTTGAGTGAGTAGCCCATTTCTAACGTCAGATGGTAAGAGACTGTTCTTAATCTTTCAGTAATTTATATTTTATATAAAGTTAATGTGAACAGAAAAATCTATATTAGCCCTGTCTCATTAAACTCTCAGAGTACATCATGATGATAAAAGGGTACTTTTTAAACTTGAGATAGCTAATGCGATGAAAAATACCTTTAACACGTTGTTGTGAAGACACAATCTTAATGTCTTTCCAATTCTATTAACTGACTTTAAAGATGGAAAGCCATGTTAAGGAGTATTTCACAAGATGTCAGCAAACAATTTTAAAAGGATCCTTTTTCATCATTTAGACAGAGCCTCACAGGCAAAACAGACAATGAGTGTTCTCTGGATAAAAATGATGATTAGAGATAGTAAATACTATGAAGCAAGTTAATTAGCACCAGAAAAGGATTTCTTACAATCAAAGCTCACCACAATACAGAAAGGCTGCAAATACAGGTTAAAAGTGCCCATTTGTTTTGCCCCATGTCCAGATGAATTATGTGGGTCATGAAATATATAGGTCAGGCATCAAAGCATGAGTGGAAATACTCATTGCATGCAGTGCAATATGAGGCTGGAGACTGAGCCCTGCAAACGCTGCCAGGGGATAAGTGAACATGTGGTCCATCATGCAAACACAAAACAAGAAATGCCTGGGCTGTGAAGGAGATGCCAAAGATGATGACAGTTTGGTAACAAAATGAAAAAATATATATAGTTCAGAAGAACATTGTGAAAAAACTAACCACACAAATTCTAAACAGCTAAAAGTGTTTAATCTGATCTATTAATTATTTAGTCTAGTTGCTTATCTGTCTCAAGGAGAGGTTTCAAAATGAAAGAAGCTTTAACTTCCCTTTTAAAGAAAGAAAATGGCTTCCAAGGCAGTTATTCTGGTGGCAAATCCTGAAGACAACAAGCACTATACAAATTTTCAATTGTTCACTTCAGAAGTAGTGGGATAGCATATGCAAAAAATAGGTACAGTAGACTGAAAATTAATTACACCTTCTTCTACAATGGACACCTGTACAAAGTGTTACTAATGGTTTATTGTGGTTCAACGTATTTACCCTTGGAGTATATACTGGATTTGAAATATGGATGTATTTTTGTTACTGTAAAACTGTTGAAGGTAGGAGCATCCTTATTTCAGAATCAGAAGTCCCCAAACAAATCACAGAAAATTTTTGAAAGGGGTAACGACCCTTTCTATCTTCTGTTCAGGAGAGGATTCCAATTCACAAAAACTCTTAAGGTTTCCTTTCTCTCAAAATGTAACATCTCTATTGCTGCACCATGAACACTGAAACATTACGGTCAGCACTCACTCTGAGTCACATACAGGTCTAGAGATCTTATATTCCCAAGCATCTGTCAAAATAACCTTGACTGGAGTACCTCAGCTTTTCTGACATTGTAAAAATTAGTAATGTATTTATTGACTTTTAGAGAAATGGAACGCATTTTGAATGCACCTGCTGTTTTAACTCACCCCTGAAGAGTTCATAGTTCCCAGGGTGGCTGTCTGAGAGACTCTGGCCGAAGATGGGCTACGGTTTAAAGAATGAGACCTATTCACTGAGGATGTACGCTGGATTTGCAGAGATGCTTTGGCTGAACAGGGACGTTGCTCAGCTGCCTGTGACTGCATAGTGAATATTGATATCGAACGAGGGCAGCTCACAGAACGCCTTATTGGACCTGTGGATGATGTGGGGGATGAATATGATGGAGATTTTACATTTTTATTGGAAGATTTCCAGTTCATTCTACCTGCAGACAAATTAAATGAATCGTGGAATTACTTATTATTCTCTTAACACTCATTTTTCAGTCTTCATAACTAACAACATACATGATCAACATGTGTGCACATGTTGTACTACACCATATGCTAACAACTATGTACCTAGCAGTCAGTCATGTCAGATCCCTTGATAATACATAATTTCCACGCTCTGTAAGAACATTTAATTCTTTCCCATATTCAGCTTTAATCAGGTAGACCACCAGTCCTCTATAACATCCATGAGATTTACAAGAGAGGGCACGTGCAGTATAGGTCATAAAGTATGTGACTACTGTGCCTGGTTTCCTGAGTGTAAGAATATGGAGACAGGAGAGAAAATTTCCTCTATGGAACCCATATTGCAGATCTGGTATCCCTCATCTGCTCCTGAATAGCTGTAGTCTTTTTATTCAGTCTTCTGCTAAATAAATGCTACCCAAAGCAAAATTTTGGAAACAGCACTACACAAGTGCAATTACTTTATGAAATTCTTTGAGACAATACACCACTAAAAATAACATGCTATATCTTTTAATTTAGAAAATATTTTAAAGAAAATGAAACAAGCAAACCAGTGTTTAACCCTAAGAGACAAATTTGATACATTCTAAAATACTCAAGAATTTCATATAATTCATCATCAATGCAGGGCTTACTTGGAAAAGTGATTATTTAACTTACCTGATCGTTCCAAAGATTTGTACTTATTTTCTTCAAGATTGTACGAAACTTTTTTCTCTTTTTTTTCATTGTGATCTTCCTTTTCAGTTTCTTCTCCCGATTCTGACACACTACTACCACTATCACAGCTACTGCCACTACTGTGGTTCTTATGTTTCCTTAAGGAATGTGCACTTTCTGGCATTGAACACAAGGGCTAAAGAAAAAAAGAAAAAAAAGTCCCTGATTCAGGCAGATTCATGTAGGGTCTGCACAGCTATAAACCCTCTCAAATTAGATTGGAAGTTTGTCCTAAATTTTAGAATAAATGCTTAAATATTTCATTAAATTCACTCCACAGTAATCCTAATCTTTTTCACATGAAGAGCAGTGTAATATAGTAAGGGGGGGAATTATTTTATTTCACATATGGCTTGCACTACTAGACATACTGAATTATAGTTTGAAATCATGAGTAAAGTGATACAGAATACCATTTACAATCATTTTAGGTCCTTCAGTAATATTTGCAATAACTGAAGTTACAGTTTTACAATTATCAACATGAAGTAAAAAATATGTCAGGGAACTTCGGCTATTCTACTTCTGAAAAAGAAAGTGATTAATCCACATCCTGCAGAGCAGAAACTGGAAGAATATAGAAAGCTGTGATGGGTGTTCTTGGTGTCCCATATGCCCATGGGCTTCAGTGTCATTGACTAATTAATCTTGAGCTACTTTCAAGGATAATGCAAGACAAAAATCAAAGAGTAGGAGACAGAAAAACTGATGTAAGAACAGAAACAAGAAATGAAAATTTTTCTTTTTCCATCTGCCATCGATCTGACATGCAAAATGCAATATCCTCCATTACCTCTATTATCCTAAGAGTTACCTGCTCACCTTCTTTTCCTACACATTTTCTTTCCAGTAACTCTCAGCTATAGGAAGCTATGCTGATGGCATCATCTTCCTAGTCATCTAATGGATTGCAATTAAAGCTCAGATTAAAAAAAATTAATTTCATAATTTTTAATACACTTGAAGTCAGAGTGAAATAGAAGAACTCTTGGAAGGAACTTAAATTTTCCTAATGTATTAGCATAATGTAATGCACCTAGATTTATTAAGAAAGCTAACAGAAAAAAAGCCACAAAACATACCGTTGCTGCAAGATACACTTTATTACTAAACATATGCTACCTAAACTTCCATTACAGACAAATCAGGGAAGATTTCTGCCTCTAACTAAAAAGCAACAGTATGTTTATGCAATCCCATGATGTTTGACCAGATAAAGAGAAGTTAAAGAAGAATATTCCATTGAGGAAAACCCTGACGGTGGCTGTTACACAAAGAATACACTGATATGTATTTATCTATCTGCCAAAAGGGCAAAGTGTGGTGTCTTACTGCTTTCTAAAAAATAGCTGTCCTAATCACAAAATGCTGTGCATGATGGAGATACATTGATCAGACATCCCCGACGAGTTATGCGAGGTATAATAAATATTTTTCATCAAAATTCACATGGGCTTTAAGGTAGATCTCTTTCCACTTACATGTTCCTCACACATTCTACACTAAACTATAAGAACATCCTGACCAAGACTTCACATCAATTAAGAAAGAAGAATAAAAAGAAAAGTCAAAGAAATTATGAAAAACAATAATGACAAATGATACCTAGATTTGGGTTTAAATCAACCTCTGAAGTAAGAGATATTTGATTGCGTAGCAATCACCTTGATTTTCCCATTATGCTAACCTGATTTGTCTGTGATTAAACTCACCTGATCTTATAGCAAAAGAATTTAAAATAAAAATAATTGCTCATTTCCTCTATAATATCTGTTATTTTCTTAGCCCTTCATCCTGCACACATGGGTACAATATGATACACGGGTAACACTGGCAGTATGTAGGTGTAAGGAGACCTCTAGAGGCTACAAAGAGGCTGGACATTTCCAGAATGCATTTCTCAATTTACACAGAACTTGGTAACATTTTAATTGCAGGAAAAAAATGCCTTCATTCTGAGAAATTCTTTATCTTGGTTTTCCTACACTGAATTCCTAATCATGTTCAAATAAAAATAAGGCTGAAATTCCTGGCAATTATGGAATAGTTGTTACATGCAAAGTTTGTTTATACACATGCCCCTCTCTACCATTCATATATATAGATACGTATGTGCAAATGGAGATATTTATATATGTTTCTATGTATGAAGGAGGATGAGGAGGAAAGCATGTGTCTCCCCTAACTATTCCAGATATTCTGTACAGAGTTTTCTGAGTCCTGATTGTTCTTTTTTCCAAGGAAGAGAGTTCACCCAAGGCAGTGCAACTGGCCTCCTAACAGTAGGTACTGTCAGCAGGCCAGCCACTGAATTGTAAGGGGGGGGGGGGCAAACTTTATGACTTTCTAAAAGAACCTTTCATGTTGGGTGACATGATGTGAAAAGGATTGGTCCCATGATTATTTTGGTTTTTTCTGTTAAATCTTGCGTATGTTACTTTTTTAATATGCAAATAGTTCTTTATTTGTAGGATTTTATGGTTATAAGAAGATGAATTTTACAGCTGAATAATTATCTTTCCTGACAGATTGACAGGCAATAGTAAGTTCTACTGCCTGCCCCACTCACCAGATTTCTATATAATATGCATTTAGACACTACACATCTCATAGCAGCACCTTCACAAAGAGGTGACCAATTAAATGCATACCATTGGCCACATGCACCTTACCCCTAACAGGAAAGAGGCAATGCTCTTTTCTTGAAAGATCCAAGGATCATCCACCACGGGCATCTGTATTTCAAAGGGAGTGCATAGGACATTTTGTAACCAGGGAAGTCTGATCACATGGCTTTACTGTAGGCAAAATTTAAATGACTGAGAAGGGTATCAGGATTATAAAAAAAATGCAAGAATAGAAATCAGTGTGCACACTGCAAGGAAAAGACACAATCTCCCTAGATAAGCTAGTTTCACTGCTTTTCCTTTTGATTTCATCCATTTTATGGCAAAAAAAATGGAAATTTTGGTCATAAGCAATTTTTTCTTTCTCCTCTAAGTGCAAGCAATATTGTACTGAGAGCAGCTTGTAAGCTATGAAGAACATTTGGCTGAAATAAAACAGACTGTAGCATATAGTCTGACTCATGAATTAATCAAAATTAATCTTAAAACTAATTGAGAGAGGTTTCTCCATTTGGGTTTAGTATCCTTTTAAATGTTCATGGCCTCCAGCTTGGGAATGCCTTGTGCGCAACCAGTGTAGAGATAGAAGAGATCAGGTCTGTGTGCATACAGACAAAGATGCTGTCTCAGGGCTGCTGGGAAAAGACACTCCTGGAAAAAGGAAAAAACGTGACCAAGATGTTCAACTTGAATTAAGTGACCCCTTGTTAAAGAACTGAAAACAAAACTTCAGGGAAAAGAATCCCTGAAGAATGTGGATTGTGTTGCTTGGGTGGACTGGGTTTTTTTTTCTTTAAATGTATCCACTGCTGTTAAAGTACTAGCTCACAAAATCCCCATATTTGTAATGAGGTCCCTGCAAATCTATCTTAATACCAGATTGGGTATGTAGATCCTCTTTCCAGTATGCATGCCTGTAATAAGATGCAGCTCTTTGGATTCTCGCACCTATCTAGAGTACCTCTTCAAGCTCATAACAATTGTCAGCATTCATTTGGTACTAAGATTCACAGATTCATAGACCATGTCATCAGAAACATAAAACACTATAAAAAAATTTACATGCATCAATAACCAAAGCCATCATAGCTCAGGAACATAGATGTAGGCTCTTCTAAGCAGACTTGACTTAAAATATTTGCAGGATATAAGAAAATTTATTCTAGCCAAGCCCAAACTATTTATCTTTACTGCCTTACAGAGATATGCAGATTATTTAAGGCAAAGACTCACATGAACTATGCACACAATCAGAAAGCATTAAGCTAAAAGTCATATACATTCACATTAAAAGCAGGTTTTGGATACAAAACAGGTTCCAAGATACACTGTACAACTCTTTTAGCAAGTGAGCAAGCTACAAGACACATCAAAATTAGAATTAATTCTTTGACCTTCCACAGTGCTTTTTAATCTCATGATCTCAAAATTCCTAATTTTGGCACTAATCAATTAAAGATGTAAGCATTTTTTGAGATAGGCTGTTGACATAAAAATCCTTTCACACACTGAAATCAAGCAGTCTCTTGTACAACAGTTGTTGCCATGCATGGTAATTCCTCAAAATAGTTTAAAGATGGAAAGAAGGACCTCATATACACTTAAAATTTTAATAGGGTTTAGTTGGACAAATGGTAGTGATGCTTCTCTCCATACTTAAATTAAAAAAAAAAGAAAAAACTTAATGGCAGTCTGAGGACGAAAACTTCCACCAGGATCAACTGACTAAATTCTCCACTTAAAATTCACAGAATATCTGTCTACAGAGCGAAATAAAAAATTGATGTCTGGAAGTCAAATACCTTAGGTCCTCGCTGTCTGCTGCACTTTCCCATTAGCTTTTCATCATCTATTTCACACTGCTCCAGAAGATCCAAAATGTCCTCCTCCTAGAAACAGGAATTTCACTAAAATTAATTCAAAGCAGGACATATCCTGTTCTTCCAAAATTCAAGGACCAAGTGGTTGGAATTTGAAAATACTCTCATTACTAATTCCTGAAATAAGACTATGAATTCCTCCACAGGAAGAAATATAAGTATTTCTTCTCATGCATGCCTCTCTCCTTGCAAGCAAAATGAAATTGAAATTTAAAGTCAAGTCTTAACATTTACTAAAGGTAAAAGTCTGAAGAATGGGTTGAACAAAGATTCCTGTAAAACTGCTGGATGATGCCAACTACAAAGGTGCAAAATCATCAGATTTCAAATTAAATCACGTTAACTGGTTATTAATATAGCCATTTTCCTACTGTCTCTGACTAAATAAGTTGGCAATCAGGCAGAGCTTTTGGATGCCTTAAACTAGTGGAGCCAGTTTTAGGATCTCTCTTGTTCCAGACCATACAAGTCGATGAATAGGCTGGGAACATTTCTGGAGGAAGAAGGAGGGAATTACCAGCTCAAAAGCAGTTTCTGCCAACCTCTGGTTTGGCCAGGGGTAAGGCTGAGGATCAGGGATAGAGTAAAGTAGCTTAAAGCCATCTAGCCTGTCTCCACCCTGGGTCCACTGCAGTTCATCCAGATTCAAGGATCTGGCCCACAAGCTGTACAGAGAATAATAATAAAATCATGGAAATATTATCAAATGCTATTTATTAGCCATCACACATGATTATCGTGAAACAAAGTCACAAGATCATGAACTCAAAGGTGAGTAACTCCTAAAGCCAATCATTCATGTACTTCAGTACCTTCATTCTTTTTAAAGGATTATTCATTTCCCGCTGAAGTGAAGCTGCTCTTCCAGCAAGAAACGTCTGGAAAGCAGTGGCTAACAAACTGTCATACTTTTCAAGAAGTGTCTTATCATCAGGAGGATAAATTCGCCTAACATAAGGGAAAAAATAGAAGAGTTTAAGATGCAAGCTGAGCTATTCATCAGACTAGGAACAAAAGTAATGTTGCTAATACAGTCTCTTCTATAATGCATACACATCTCATCTATAATAATTATATAATACCATACCATAAGGCATATACTCTGAACATTGCTCTTTAAATATTTTATATCAGTCAACACATCCATGTTTAAACCAGCAATTACCCAGACAAAAGAAATACCATGCAGGTCATTCTAGAGGTGTAGCAACACCCAGCTTTGCAGTGCTCACAAATTTCAGTGGGTGTGTGAATGACGCATGCAGGTGTGAATGATTCATGAAGTATTAGGAAAACATTGTATGTAAAATTAGAGCTACAAATTAATTTTTAGTAGCAATAAAAGGACACAAAACAGTGAAAATCTGAAGAATTGCTTTGATTTCATGGACAGGATGTAAATTAAAGGTTGAATATGTACTGCACTTAAATGCTAAATCCTCCAATCCTCAAAAAAATAACAGGAAGAAGTAGGCACTATAAGAAAGAAAAATAATTCTAGTACATGGATATATAGGGTGACTCCGATTTTCCATCAGAGCAGCAATGCCATTATTCTCTAAAATCACAGGTGAGAAGATTATGACAATATGAGAAGCAAGACATGGTGATTTATTCATGCTCATCAAGCAACAATGGACTTTAAAGAAAACCACTCCAATCCATCTGTCACAAATGTCTGAAACCCAGTCAGAAATTATGAAAATGGAAAACTTAATTTCTAATGTAATGTAAAGAGTAATCCGTAAGTTAATTTTGCCTGCAGTGTGCAAAGCACAGACACCATTTATGCAGTGCCAGGATTATGTGACTTTTATGTATTTGTGAGTCCTTCCAGAACGTTTTACAAGGTTGTTTCTCTTTCTTCCTTTTTAGACTTTTTCTCCTTGAAAAGGCGTTTATCATGAGGAATTTGTTGCAATAAAAAAAGGATAGTTATGATACCATTAGACTCAAGGCAGTTCTAGAGCATTTGCATAAAACACCTGAAGGAACTCTAATTTAGGCTCAGTCAACACATTTTAATGGTGTGGATTCTACTGCAGAAAAAATGGCAAAGAACAATACTTTGAAGGAAGGATAATACTTTTAATATATGTAGAAATAGACTGCAGCTAAAGGCCATTTCAAAGCCATATACATCATTTTCAGTTCCTCATGAATTCACAAAAACTTGAAAGCATGGCTCCTACTTTGGCGCCACCAGACTTCTACTGGTACTAGTTGTGCTTGCAGGTGGGCATCAACTAAGCCAATTGCTGAGCTGACATCCAGAGGTTAAATCCAAGTCTGCTGAGGTTGATTGAGGTTTCAGTATAATATTAATCCATGCAGCATTACTAGCACCCAAAATTTCCATGATTCTGTGTCAATGCCTGACAGAAGCTAGTCCTGCTTTGCAGAGGAATATCACATGGAGAAAATACTGCATAACACTCAGACAAAATTCCTCTGCATCTCTAGCCAAGATTACTTTCCTTCTCAGGCTCTACTGATTCTACAGTCTTTTTTCTAACACATGGTTATAAGAAAACACAAAGCTGTTCTGCCATTTTACAAGTGGACATTCCTCATGCAGTGACACTTCAATATTTCCTGAGGAAAAAATATTGTTGTTTTTATTGATTGACATAAACCCCAAAACCTAAATAAGGAGACCATGTGGCTCAATTTTAGTCAAGAACTGAATGGAAACCCTAAGATGTGATCATTTAATAAGCTAGACTTTAAAGTGAGCAAAAAAAGAAAAATGTATTACAGCACCATGATGTTTCTCTTTCATACAGTCTAAATAGCATGAAAATAACCACTTCATCACTTCATTGTACATTTAGGGGTTTTATACATACTAGTTCAACTCCACACATGTTAAGAAAGGATGTAATTTAAACTGGGAAAGTTACAAAGAAAGACTTTTTGAAAGCAAAATTTTAAGTCATCAAAATGAAAATTTCACAAAAACATCTATCTGTTTAAATGAGAACTTTACTGGGAATTACAGAACATCTGCTCAAAAAAAACAGTGATGAAGAACAGCAGTAAAGGCTTTCTGACTGATTCAGAATAAAATATGTGAAGTCAGACCTCCCACATTCTGAATGAGTGTTATAAAGTATGGGCAAATATTCCCATCATCTCTTCCTAGCCATACTCTGCTCTCTTTCAACAAATATTCATAGGCCTTGCTTTCACTTCTCATTGAAGCAAAAACTGAGAAATAACAATAAAAATATCATAAAACAAATTTTTTATTTTCTGGCCAATGCCTAGCGTAACTTGACAAGATAAAACTCTCTGTTGAACACATTTTAGCAAGGAATCTGAAGGTTTAAGCCTACTGAGATATAGTAGTTCAAAATCAAAGTTCAAAAACATGACATAGTATTTCAAATGCCACTCTATCAAAAATGATGGAAGCACCAATAAATTTTCTGAATTTTTGGCAAGACTCTGAGATGTAATTCAGATTTGATTTCTTTTACAGAGGAATAATCATAACTCTCTATTGCCTTCTCCCATCCCCAACAAGATAAGAATGATCATATGTGATTACAGAACAGGTCCATAACAGTCATGCATCTTGTACACTGAATGTGAATAATCACATCTTTCAAGCAAATGTCTCACACAGACACTAAGGTGACTGATGTCATGTAAATTCCTAAGTGCACCGAAAAGAATGGAATCAAGAAAAGAACTACCTGGGGAAAAAAACTACCTGATGTAGATGTATACATTTTCTACAAATGCCTACATATTTTTGGCAGAAAATTCCTGATGAATGCATTGAATACTTCCTACTAATGCTGTCAAAAATACTCACCTGTAGTTCCCCATGTGTCTGTTTTCATGCTCCTCTTTGGAAATCTGTTTACGTACTTGTGCAAGTCTTTCCTTCTACAAATCAAGAAAACAAGACAATTAAAATAAAGTAAGTATAAACCATGGGCAAGAAACAGCACGTTTTTCCCCTTCCTACCAGTTCTTCTTTCCTCCTTTCCAGCGTGTGGCGCTGCTTCTCCCAGTCGGAGGAACCTGGCAACAGTTTTTTCATTGACCCCTGACCATACAGTCTTTTTTGAGCCTCAGCCTTCTGTTGAGCTAAATTTCTCCTTTTATCACTTGTCCTGGAACACAGATGATATTAAGAAATGTCAACCCAATGCAGCTAAGATGCACTTTTTTATCAAGTATATTTTCCAATCAGTCATCTGTGGTTTATTATATAAAATTAGAATTTAAACACTCATTGAGATATTTTTCATATTAACTTTCATGGCTACAATATTCTCAGTCTTTAACGATACTGTATAAACTTTGTGCTATAATTTAATGTACAAACATGGTTGCATCTACTTTCCTGAAGTGTAGTTTTTTCCAACATATCCCAACTACAAAGTTTTCTTTTAGTGGGGTATGAGCTTTGACTGTATATAACACTATCACCAAAGCAAATTTCCCATGTAACCACATGCCTATGACTGTACATTTATCACAACTTTGAAACCCTTTTGAGAAATCATTTTTTTAAAAAAAGTACAAGAGTTACTATTACTATTTAATTTTTTTCAAGCACATATGTAAGAAGAAAAATTAAATTTGCGTTAATTTCTTTAGCAAAACTGACAACAAGACAAACATTAACATTCCAAAAATATGAAGGTGAAAAAAAGGTCTTGATTTTCTCCTAGTCTAATTCAAAATTAAAAAGAAATAAAAAAAAAAGTCAAAGCAACAGGAAGCAATCTAGACTGAACAAAACAGGACAAGTTACCGTATGTTGAGAAGCTTTAATGCATTCAGCAGAACACCTTTTTTTACATCATAGTCTATTTTTTGATCTGTTCCAAAGCTTGGAGCACGATTAATCTGAAAAAAATGAGATACAGAATACTCAGGAATGTTCAGGTTCACTGGGAACACACCTATTCAAATAGATTTTGGAGAAATGACTCTTTCAAATATAGCTCAGCTTAAGAGAATACATGCGGAAAAGCTCTTTTCCATTTATATTTTTTATATTTTATTGAGGATCACAGATACTGGGAGCCAGGAGATGTACTTTTCAGTCTCCAAGCTGTCCAGACACTTACAATGAACACCACTCAAGTACTGGCACTATGAATCCGGTCTAAACTACTCGAGGTTACTGCAACCAGAAAATTCACCATGCAAAGTGCTGCTAAACACACTATAATGGATGATGCTTTGGGGGTCCAGCACAGGAAGAGTTAAATTCTTTCCTAGTCCCCTTTCTGGAAGGAACTTTAAATGCTACTCTAAAAAGTAACAACTATACAAGGATAAAAAGAGCCTCTAATTCAAGGTCTGCTCAAGCATATTAAATAACTTTACAGATGCACTTGACAGTGACACCTAGAGATCTGTTAGTAAATCAGTACATAGTGTGAAAACATAAAATAATGGAAAGTGTCACTCACAAAAAGTTTATTAGCTAAGTACAAGAAAAGAGATTTAAAAGGTTACCATAAGTATAGAAAAACAAGGAAAACATAGCCAGGAATCAACTAGACTAAAGCACACTCTTAACAGCCAGGAGTCTCAACCAGCTACCCTATAAACCTGCCAAGCTGTGGAGTTCCTGCAGAAGAACTTCAGGTTTCAGAAAACTTTGAGGATGAATAATGATTTACTCTACGAACCCTTCCGAGGCCAGTATAAAAATTAATATTTGAGCAATGGGTGCTAATGAGATGCAGGAATCTCACCTTGATAGTGAATGAGCAGTGCTGGTTTCAGAAGGGACAAATACAAAAGAGCTTCAGAAATGAATACTCACATGCTGTGCCCCATGAAAATCTAAAGTGAGATACAGTTTGTATGTCCAAAGCAGAGGGCAAAAGTGGTTTCTGCTGCCCATGTTAATTACAAGGGAAGTTGGGAACCCAGCACTTGAGGCAGTTACAAAAATTGAACAAGGTTGGAATCCATCCAGGAACTTCAACCGTATGATTTTTTTCTCCCTTACTTAAAATAAACTAGTTTGGAAATTTTGGTCAAAAAGAGTAAAACGGAATTTTATGGGAACTGAAGGGAGATCTAAGTAGTTGCTGCTACTCAGAAAGGATGGAGGCTGCTGGGACTGCACAGATGTTTGTGAGAAACATTTGGTGCCACAAGATGGCAATCATGCATTTCCCGCAGCCCTCCATTAGGTGGAATGTTCCAGAAGTTTAGGAGCATCAAGGAGCAGGAGAGCGACAAGGCATCAAGGCAATATAAAACAAAAGTGAACTCAGAAAAGCAGAGTCATTAGAATATGTTGCAAAACTTATTTTTTGTAATAGTTTATTAAGCTATCTTTATAACAGAAAAGCTACATGAGGCATGGAAACATGAAACTAGATTTATCATCCTAATCCTGTTTTGGCCAATTTCCCATTACACTGGGAACATTCAGGACCTTGTGATTAGTACTCGCTACCCCTGTTAGAAAGAATGATTCATTCCCCTAAGAGAGTTTTGGCCACAGGGAAATGGTGGAAAGAGATTATGAGTGGAAATCTGGGGAAGAATCCAGAACTGTTTTAGAAAAAAAAATCTATATATGTGCCCATGTGTACACACAGAGTATATATTATGTATAGTCTACTTATATACACTGAATGGTTGATCTTTACTATACTACAGGTAGCATACATACAGTGTGCATACATATACACACCCTGTTGTGAGAGTGCTGCAAAAAAACATGAATAAGCACAGTAAAAAATAGTAGATGAATATAGAAACCAAATAATCAAGTCTCAAAGTTTAACATTTCTGTTAGTTTAGTTAAATGGCTGGCAAAATTGAAGGATACCAGTATTATCAAAAGCAGAAAAGGAAATTTTTGTATTTAAAAAAAAATAGTAACCAGGCACACAACTCTCAAGGTTTGAAGTGTTCCCCAGCGACTCCAAATACTAGAGAAGCAATTACTACTTTATGAGTTCTCTCTCTCATAGACAGGAAGTCTGGGGTAGTATAATTCCTCTCTGAGACCCATCATCCCAAGTGGTGAATCAAACCCCCCAAAATCGCCATACCTCATGTAAACATCAGAGGAGACAGAGGTGTGTCCTCCAGAATGGATTTACTGCACAGCTTGACTCAACATCTCTCACAAGAGAGCTCTGTCACCATTTGCTACAAGGCTGGATGAAATGTTGCACAGATCACCTTCAGTCTGCACTGGCCTAACTACATAAAGTTATATGCAAACTACAGGCAATTTATAGATGATAATCTGGAAGTGTAGCACTAGATCAAAGGGGCAGTAGGCTTCACTAGACAAAAACAGAAGATGTCAATGTAGTACAGACTAAGTTCATGTCATGTGCTGCTTTTGGCAAGAACATCAAAGCCACCAAATATGGCTATGTCTGCATGGCAACAGTGGAGGAATTTTATTTTTCTAATTAAAATTATAATGAACTCCTGAGAGAAATAAAGCATGACAAAACAATTGCTGGCAGTATTAATGGCCTGAGAATGAGGTTATAATTCAGTAAATTAATTGTATACATTTTGATTACCAGTAGCCAAATCACATTCATGCTTTACTGTCAATAAACATATTTTTAATACATTTTGCTTTTTTCATCCAGCTGCATATCCTCCCAATCAATTAACAGAATGATAAGACAATCAGTAAAAACACAAGTGAGCTTCATCTATATGTTATTAATAATGCAATTAAAGAGATACAACAGACAAACCTGAAATATTCCTGTTTGAAAATGTGTGTGAGCACCACTTAAGCTTAACTGTACCACTAACAAGCATAGTGGAGGAGAAATGTTTCTTCCAGTACATTTATGCCATGTAGTAGTTCGTGTACACTGAATTAGTTTCCTGTGTTTATGGGGGTGTCTTTAAAAAGCATAGGAGAGGAAAAGAACATATATTCTCAAAGGAGAGAAAACTAAGAGCATACATTCACAAAAGATGCCAGAGCCATCTTACAGAGCCATACTCATGAAGGAAATCTATGTAGCAACCAGTTGCTATAATCAATGTCCTCCAGCTACAATAACAGCTAGATTAACACCACAACTCCCATTAAAACTTTCAAAAATACCTGAAATGCAACATCTGCCCAGGAAAACAATTGCTTTTACTTGAGTCTCCCAGATCAGTGCAAGGTATTGTTTCCATACAAATGCCACAGAAAAAGCACCATTTATGCACTCAACAACAGTACCTCCTGTAACACAAAGATTTTCTTTGCAAGTTTTCTGACATAGATAGGGATTCAGCTGGGCCTTGGTTAGCCTTATTCCTAAAAATTTACATCACTATAAAGAGGTTTACCTCTAGGAGCCATGGTTTTAGTTTTCTGTCCAGCAGAATATCAAATCCCAGGACTTCAAAGCAGACACTGTCACTTCCTGGTGCTTGCCCCGGCCTGCACATGCGATAAGCATGAAGGACATGTGGCTCTGCAACTATGAGAGTTTTCACTACCAGCTCCTGTAAGGATTTGTTTCAGAAAAAGTCATCAGGAGAGAAGACACCAATATATACTGAATTACTATGTTTTATACGTTCATATTTTAAATTTCATTTATGTATCTACCAAAAAAAAATTTCGTATACCAAATAAATAGTCTATAATAAATAAACCATTCCTACAGAGTAAACATATATAATTTTATATAGTTCTAAACTATATTGTTATACTTTCCATGGTACATATGAACTTTGAGACATATAATAAGTCAAATAATAAAAGTACATTGGGAACATAGCACAGCATAGCAAACTTCACCCATTTCATTTCAAAACATAATTTTCATTAGGTATTCTGAGAATCACACATACAGCTCTCAGCTCTAACAGTCTTGGGCCTATTCCTCATGTAAAGACACCTGTAACACAATCACTTTAGTGGTGCTGGTTTAAGTTCACAGATATATACAATACTGACTACAATTCTGTAAAATATTCACACATGAAATTCACTTTATACTCAGAAAAGTCTCCAAGAATTTAAATGGGATGGTTACTTTGTATCAAATTACTTTGTGAATAACTGCTTGAAAGGCCTTCTGATCCTCAGAAAAATGTTGCTATTAAATTTGTAATCAGACTCTGAACTTACTCTTTCAAAAAGCATGATAGTCATTTATAGTTTGTTCTTTGTGGCATGCTTTGCTGATAATCTGGATTAATAAAGTTGCAATAATCACTCTGGACTGCAGTAAAAACAAGCAATCAATTTTCAAAGAATACACAAAATAAAGGAAGGTGCATTAGTTTATCTTACTGAAATATCACTCCAGAATTTGGAGACATCAAGATTATTTGTTTCTAGAAACTCAGTAAACCATTTTATGGAGCGTTTGCTTCCCTTGTCTTCTGTTTCATCCCGTTCAAAGTGTTCATTATGTTTATTGACAGAGTAGTTAGTCAGGTGCATATACAATTGACTCTAAAAAAAGGGAGAAAGAACATTAAAAAAAACCTTTACATACAGCCCTAGAATAGTCAGTTCAGAATAATGATAATAAAATAGTACATTAAACTAATAATGACTTAGTTCATATTTGCAAATACACTATATGCAGATTTAGTGTTTCAAGTTCTTGGAGATTTCCTCTACTTAATGCTGAATGTTCTAACCTTCTTTCAACAAAACCCAGGCTCATATTTAAGCCAGTTGCACTCAACTGTTCTACCACTCAACATCTGGTTAAATAATATATCATATCTGCCATTTTTACAGGTCTGTATGTAAACAAGCCCTTAAAGATGTGAAAAGCAATTATGATAACTTACAGAATGATTACATTCCACAAGAAGCAAACAATAAAGATGGTATTTTGAAGTGCTACTTTAAAAGTGCTAAAAAACAGTCTAGCATCTGTTTCATAGACAATCCCACATTTCAGTTTTCACTGTAGCTTATTTATGAGAAATGTTCTCATGATAGTAATACTTCAAAATATCTTTTACATATAAACTCATCTGCCACATTGATATCTGCCAAAATTGCTCATTTTTAACTGGCTGGTAGCCATACATCAGAGGGAGGTAAATTTCAAGACATGCATTACATAAATGAGTACTACAGTTACTTTAAGGAGCAAAATGTCACCAGCAATAGATTCATGTTATCTGTTAAATTTAAAAAAAAATTCCCTTTCCAAGGCCAATTTATAAATCATGATCTGTACATTTAAATTATCTCTCAGTGCAGATATTAGTTCAGGTTTCCACTTACACTACCATGATGACTGTCCTCATCACAGTCCTCCGCCATATTTGATTACATACACAAGAGTAGTTGATATTCTAAGCTGACCATAAGCCTTCTGTTCCAGTTCCTCTTTGATAGATAACACAAGCCTTCTGCTGTCATTTATCCCACTATACTTCCTTATGTTCAAAAAAACTTAATGAAATTAACAAAACAAATAAGTTTAATTGCAAGCTAGATAACATTATATTGTAGTAGCACTAGAAGTAATGAATTTCTCCTATGGCTTCCAATTACTCCTTTGAGAAACAGTCTCAAATCTATTGGTTTTGAGTCATCATAACTGTAATCTTCCCATAAAATTCAAATTATTTCAGACAAAAGTAATTATTTTTCAGACTATATTAAAAAAAGTAAATGTTTTGTTAAAAATCTGAACAGTCTGAACTATTTGGAATAATGTCACTGTAGAACAATGTCATACAGAGAACAATGTCATTAGTGACAAGCTGGGTTATTTCATACAATAGACAAACCACAGCATGAGCAATTGTGAGAATACAGAAACAACTGCCTGTCCCACTTATCTGCTCAGAGCATATTTCAGTGCTGCTAATGCTGAGATTAGCAGCAAAACAAAAACATTAAAAGGAAGCTATTCCAAATATAGTATTGGCACTCCTCCAAATATAGGATTTGTACCAGGCTACAAATTATACCTGCGTTTTCAAAGGTGCAGAAAGATACGGTCTCAATATTAAGTTGCAAGTAGGCAGAAAGGGTCTACATTTGTTGTTTGCTCCATAATTACACTGAAGCAGCTCTAAAAGTGTAAGGTATGGAAAATCACAGACTATTCTGAGTTGGAAGGTACCCACAAGGATCATTGAATCCAACTCTTAAGTCAATGGCCCACACAGGGGATTGAACCCATGACCTTGGCATTATTACAACCAAGTTTTAAAGAAATATACAGTAGCAATGGAATACAGAGTGAGGTATAAGAAACTCAAATCTACTAATGCCTCCCAGTGCTTCAAATCTACTTCTTTCTTAGACATCTGCATTTTGGTCTGTGCCACAAGACAAGGGTTACACCTCTCAACAGGGTAAGAAGCTACACAGTGAACAAGAAGATGAAAGTGTCCAAAGTCTTTAGCCTGTCCCTTACCATTTCTTGGTTTTCCCTAAGTTTATAGGCAGCCCTACAGAATCATCCTGAAGCTGCCAAGTCTGTGCTTCTGTCCGTGATGAAGTGGTCACTGATACACAGCCAAGGGAGGCAGCAGATCCTCCCTCACACGCTGGTCCCTTGTATTGCAATTTCTCTCTCTTCTACACAAGCTCCCAATACAATGGCTGAAACCTTGCCGGACCCTCAGCACAGGCCATAAACTTCAGGGATGTTAAACAACAACTATCAGGAGATAAACCTTACTACCACCTCCCACCCCAGCCCAGACTGAGTCTCGGATGAACACAAAAGCAAAGTGACTATTATTGAAATGAGTTGATTTACTTTATTTTTTTCTAGGTTGAATGTCAATAATTGATATCTTTTGCTTTCTTGAAGGAAATATTTAAATATGTATGTATGTAGCATACATACATGCAAAGTTATATAAAATTTTTATATATAAGAAATAATATGATATACTTGTGATTTTGATGGAAAAGCATGAGTTAAGTACTTTCATTTAAATTTTTACTCTTCAATGATAATGCAGAATTTCATCCAGATGAGCATGAAAGTAAATCTAATGTCTCGATTTATATTAGTTTTACCTCCTCCAAACAGGTAAAAGTCTGTATGTATAAGCAATAAATTGGAATGAACTCCAACTTACCAAATTTGAGTCACTAGGGGGGTGATACTTTTCCGTGCCCATTCTCACCAGTCCATCATGATATAAAAATACTTTTAATGGATCACAGGAGGTTACAAGAATATACACACGTAAATCGAATTTGTAGCCTTCCATAAGAAATGGTTTGTCAAGGTATTCCTGAACAATTAAGTGATCCTGAGCTTGTAACTTTTCTCCATTTCTTATTAAAGAGATCCTGGTAAAAAACAGAAGTTATTTTAAAAATGTGGAACTTGAACATTACTCTATGAAATACATTTTCATGGTCACCCAGCCAGGTAGTCAGGCTAAAGTCTACCTGGAGAAAGAGACTTACATATCTAGTTTTTAGGGTAGAGAAAAGTTCCATCCCTTACACGGCTTTTGATTTCCTGTCCTTTATGGTGCTTCACTGGATGAAAAAAGGCAGTGAGCCAATTCAAAATAACTTTCTGCTTGCTTTGATTCAACAATTTGTAATAACAGGTTTGCCCTACACTTAGAAATTGTTTGGCAGAACGACCAGTCTCCCACTTCTGTGATTACTGCCCATGCAGCTCTAAAAATAGACTTCCAGTCTTTGTCACAACTTCTGCCCGAGGTACAGGCTGCAAAGAACTTCCAGTGCTAACCTGACTTAGTGATAATGTTTGCAAAGCAGGACACTTATCTGCATGACTACGAATGGTATAGATTAAGCCTGGTATTTCTTATTTCAAGTTTCCCCACATCAGAACAAAAAAAGTTTATATAAGAATTATGAACTCCCAGTCTATAATTACACAGACTTTTAAGCAACTGTAAAAGCTAATATTTAAGTATACAATTATTAACCTAAAATGCCCAGAACTTTGCTACCTTAACCTTATTCTCTATAATTTATGATACATTTCAGAGGTTTGGTGCTGAATACTCATAATGTACTGAAGTACCTTCCAGGCACTTCTCTGAACTGGTACCTGTAAGGGTGAGTGTAAGTGCATCCCTTAATGAAAGCTGTTTGGAGTTCTACCTTAAAGAGAACAGAGCTACCTGGAGTATGTGTGGTGGCTAAGAGACCAATGAGAGGCTGTGGTGTATGCAAGGTGAATTGGTTAACCAATTATGTCATAGCATGTTAGACATGAGAGTGCTTAAAAGGTGTGGATATTACTGTGTGAGAGTCAGATCTACATCTATAGGATGTGAAGTGATGTAATAGGAACTAATAGGAACTAGCTTCTATTATGTGCTGTGAAGAACTGTCTGTTAACGTATCTTGAATAAACTCCTTAAGATAGGAGCCTTCTGATCAAGCCTTCTGATGACTGCTGTGCCTGAGCTTTTCTGACCATCAGTCCACAACCCAGCTTGGTATAAGGGGCTCCCCCTATAGGTACCTTTCCATTTGGCTTATCTTATCAAGAGGACTGAAAAATGAGGAAATGGAAAATTTTATTATAGTAATTCTTATATATTCTGAATAACTAAGAGCTTTACTATATTGTATAGTCCAAAATGATATTAAAAGCAATAAAAGCTAAAACTGAAATATCTGAAAACAAGAACTAATACAATTGCAGTATTTATCTTGGTGGATTCTTACTATGCAGCTCTGTCATAGACAAAATTTTTTCAATTCAATTGCAGGTCGCAGTCCCTTCAGGGGTGTTTCTCCACCAGCATGGCTGTCACCTTCTTGCTAGAGTGCACCTCCAGCCACATCCCCAGCATTAGTTCCTCTGTCTCTCCTACACCTTGAGGCTGCTGCTCTCAAACATGTTTCTACTACTCTGACTGGCTACAGTTTGGGAATGCAGAGGGGTGTTTGGGCTGGTCTCAGAGCTGCAGAACATCCTGACCTTTTCTCACACAACACCCCTGAAGCCTCCAGCCACCAAACCTTCCCATTTATGCCCAATATGATCTGAGCCTATAAGTCTAAGTGCAGGAGATAAATTCATAATAAAAATATCATGATCTTAGTAATTATTTGAGCTTATTTGAGCATTGTGAAGCCTTCACTATATTTATAGACCTTCATAAAACTTGAAATACAATCTTCCTCCTAATACACAGCTTTTGTTAATGTCGTAAGTAGAATAGGATTTCACCTTTAATGGGTAAGAAGACTGAAGTTAACTCACAACTTACCCATGTCCCATTGCACCATTAGCTGGTTTGACGATGAAAGTTTTCTGTCTACGTTTCTTTTTCAGTTCTTTTACATAGTTCTGAAACTGTGTGTATTCTGCAGGGAAGATCCATGTTCGAGGAATAAAACTGTACTCCTGAGGCTGACTCTTGATCATTCTGTAATAAGAAAGTTAATTGAGTTAAAATCTTTTGCCTACTTGGATGTTTCAATATGCACGATTAAAAAGCACTTGAGACAATTTGACAAGGGAACTTTTTCAACAACATTCTGCAATATGAAATCAAACTTCTGCATTTCTTTAAGAACAGGTTGAGCTCTGTAACATATTCATATGCATGTGCATATGTTATATTCAAAAGTAGACTATTTTGTGCATTTTTGCTTATTATCAAATGTGTTTATTGTTGCTGGCATCCATCTCCTTTCTTGGCATCCATCTCATTCCTGTGACAATTTTTGGCCAGTTACTCAGATGATTTAATGCTATTCCTGTTCTTAGAAATACTTTAGAAATATGGAATTTTTTCTGTGTGTGGAGGACAGGGAGATATTTGGCAAGTATTTTGATTTTCATACTGTTATGTGTTTGGGGAGGTATGAGGATCAACACACACAAAAAAGAGGATTGCAGATATTTAGATTTTCTTCATGGATGCAAAAAATATTAATAACAAGGATTGAATTAAAAATTAAAATGGAAGCAATTAAGAGGGGTTTTTTGTTCCTTTTGAAAAGCAAAATGTAAGGAATTATAGTAAATATACACTGACACAGGCCAAGCAACTCATCCACCTTCTATATGGATTTGTGTTCAGTAGCAGCACTTGGATTAAGATTCCAAGGGCACCCTATTTAGTCAAAAGAAAGCAAAGACATGCAAAGCAAGACCAAATGGCAGGGGTGGGCTGGGGTGGGCATGAGGAATGGGCAGAGGGGAGGGGGCAGTGGAACAGAAGAACTACAATAAAAATAATGTTAAGACATTGTAGGGAAACAATGAATCTGAAACTAAATCTGCTTAAATGATGCAGCAAAGTCCTGCTTTAATAGCTGTAACAGCTGAGGTAGTGAATATATCAGGTTTTATAGCTCTGTTGTCTGTGTAGAAAAGAAAAATAGAAGAGGAAGAGTGGTAAAGAATTCAGGTAATAGAAGTTTCCACCACCTAAAACTGTGTATATGTGGCACACAGAAAGATACACACACATCACACTGTCAGTATGGTTTAGATATACATGGGTCATTTTAATACTGTTTAACAGCCAAGTTATAGGAGCAATATCGACTTGTTGGTACTAGGAAAACTGTTATCATGGTTCCCAGCAGAATAAATTTAGTCTTTGCTGAGTTAAATACTGGTGCAGGTAGCTTGTTTCAGGTACTCAGAGTACATACATAAACTCATATAAAATTAGTTCAGGTAACTCAAAACTACTTTACTACATATAGTAGACACATCTAAAATACAAATATTCACAGACCAAAAGAAAGTAACTGGAAGTTTAAAGAGACATTAACAGACATAAGAAGTCCCCCAACTTTTATTTTTTAAAAAATGGCACTGTGATGAATTTTTAAACTTTTTAATTAAATACAGAATTAGGAATACTTCTCCTTTTGAATTGAAAGCTAATAGCATCAAGATAACTTAGGTGTAAAAGCGGCAGTATCATTTCTATTTTTCATTTCTACTGTGAGCCTACATAATACTCCTGATGCAGTATAAGATATTTTTTCTTTAAGTGGCTTAAATACTAATGGAAAAAATAGAGATATCAGCCACATCTGTAAGGCTAGTACTGTAGCCAAGCCCTACTGGTATAATACATACGCTGTCACCAAACTGTGTAGCCAACTCCCCAACAAGTACTCTGCAGAAATTACAATAGCTACAGTAGTCCTGAAGTTTTTCTGCAGCTTCATCATAACTATTATTTGTAGAAATCTGGTTTGATGAAAATTACTAAATATTCAGGAAAACTTCTAAAAAATGTAAGTAGTTATTAGAACTCCTGATTCATATATATTATTCAAATACTCTCCATCTGCTTTATATTTACAAGTGTTATTACTCTGCCAACTGAGTGGCTTATCTAGGCAGAAATTATTTAATTTTTAGGCAAAAAGCAATTTGTGTGTTAGTTTAAATCCCTCTCCAGACTATTTATCATATGCATCCTGTTACATGTTGATGATGATGATGATGGCTCAGCTTCGCAAATGAAGATTTGGGAAGGGCTCTACCCACGTGGGTGTGCCCTTCCAGCCTGCACAGTGGATTTTTTAGGTGAGGCTCGGCGTGTGCAGAACTGGCCCCACACTTTAACTCCTGAGGTTCACCTACCACGGCCGAGCGAGCTTGGACAGTGACAGTGAAGTCCTAAGGACTAGAACCTACAGCCCCTGGGATTCCCTGGAGGTCTCCCATCCAAGTACTAACTGGGGCTGACCCTGCTGAGCTTCTGAGATCTGACAGGATCAGGTGTCAGAGACTTGGCATTTAACTTACTCAAGGGTTTCAATACACACAATGAATAAAGCTTCAAGGTATTTCAGATGTATTAATATAATTCTATGGCTGCAAGTACATTAGTTCTGTATGCCTTTTCCTTTTGACGCATAACTGGGTAGATTACAAACACTTAACAATATGAAGTGGAATACTTCACCATTGTTTACAAGTTCTGAGGCTCACTAAAACTTTCAACAAAAGAATTCAGCTCTGTTCTTTCCTCACTTGGCCCTATTCAGAAAGGGCTTAGGAACATCATCAAGTAGAGTGGAATCAAGGCCTGTATTACTACAATAGCCCTATTTTTCAGCACATCTGCTGTTCAGTGTTGTGTGTAATCACTTTTTCACTGTGCTGCTCTATCCTTTAGTCTTTGCAGTCATTACCAGAAAGTCTGAGACTTAAACAGCAAATTACTGTTCTTCTTAGTGCTATTTTAGCTCGCAGATGTGGTCAGACTGTGCTCTTGATCTCAGAGCACTTTCTGTTCAGAAGAATCTAAGTTGTTGAACAAAACACAGTTTACTAAAGACATGACTTGTCAATCCAATAACACATGTTCCACTGCCTAGGTTTCAAAATCCTCAGACTTTACAGGTATGAAAAGAGGTTAGTGGGTAGGCATGGATGAGAATGATTCTTGGCCCATGATCATTTCATGAACCTTTTAAATGTAAACAAAGGGGCAGCAAAAAACACCATCTCATAGATGGATCCTTTCATCCTGTGGACCTTCTCCCCCATTTACTGATCTTTGTCTAGTTGGCCCTACAGTGACAATTCCATTATTTTTTTCTTTTTTGTGTTCTGATTATTAACCTTGAAAATTATGCTCATGCCTGTTTCTGTTCTCAGTTACATTGCTGTTTCTATCTGTTCCATTACTCCATGTTCTTACACTTTTTTTGTTGGGTTGTCTTCCTTCATATTACACATGCTACATATTACAGTGCCCCCTTCTACTCTTCTGCATATGAAAACCACATTATTCTGTGATCCAGATCCTAGATATTAGCTGTAAAAGGAATTCCTGAAGTGCATTTCCCCCAAATAGTATTGGCTTTTCATGTCTTACTCACAGATTCCCAGCTAGGATAATTCTTCAGAACCCAATTATTCCACTAGAGTGAGGAGAATTTGCAATTATACGAATGAGCCTCACTGACTTCTTTTTTATAGAAACAGTAAGATGCTTCACAGTGGGTCATCTGGTCCAACCTCCCAGGTGAAGCAGGGCTATACTAGAGCACATTGCAGAGGATTGCATCCAGACTCACCATCCATCCACACACTAGTTATTTTTTCTGTTCTGCCCTTATAGGATTTATACATGGATGTATTATGGATTAAGTTTATTGCACAATAATTCAAGGCTCACCCATGTCCTTCAATGTGTAGACAGAGAACTGAACCCACATTATTTTCCACTGAAGTCAATTGGAGAGATACAGTAGCTCACTCTAATACTACAGATCCAGGACCAAAGCTAAAGTTATTAAAGTACTTTGGAAATTATTCATGGTTCTCTCAGAGTTTCTTAATAAACATGAATAAACCTTACAAGCAATAGTTCCATATTGTATTTCATTAAATACTATATCTGGAAAACTTCACAATATTAAAAGAAATATTACTTAGTCATATTTCTTGCCAGAAAATCCTTTCTGCATATCTCTCCCATTCCTGGAAAATGGTTGATTCTCTGAGGAAGAAAAGAAAGAAAGTTAGTTGATATTTTTAGTTTTCCTGGCAAACCTAATACAATCATTTAAAATAGTCAACTGCATGCTCAGGCAAACATATTTAGTGTTATGTCTAAATCATTTAAGATTAATAGCTTATATTATACTACATATTCTTCGCAATACTAAAGATGATGTAAGTTGTATTCTCTTTCATCAACATAAGGGTCCATTACACACATGAGACTATCATACTTTTATTCACAAAGCTATCTAGGAACAAAGAATGCTATCACAAAGGAATGGTCAAAAAACCCAAATTATTCACAGAAACTGTGGAGAGAGCTCTGGTTAACTTACTGCTTAAAAACTTATGAGATACTTATAAAACGATGTTTTGCATCTTCTTTCAAACTCTGATCATTCACAACACCCAACTGCCAGACAAAAGCAAGAAAGAACAGCCCCAAATATTTAAAAAACAATTCCAAGTGCTATGAACAAATAACTCTGGAAAAGACAATAGGATTTTAAGATATGCAATGGTACAGTCTTATTGCAGCCTGGTTGGTTGTGTTTTGTGTAGGGTTTTTTGCTCTCCATACAAATGATTGCTGAATATTTCGGAGTGAATCAGTTTACTGAAACATATTCCAAGTCTTGACTACCACTCTACCTGATAGTTCCGAAGTTCAGCAATCTTCTCTTGTTGCACAGCACAATCACTCCATATAAGATTAGCTGTTTCATCTTCATCCCGTGTTTTCACAAATCCCATTTCTTGTATTACTACACGTACTACGAAGAAATCACATACATAGGGACTATTTTGAAACAGTAAAACAGATTCATTTTCAAAATGTAAAAAGTCAGTTGAGATTTTAAACACTTCCAGTATATGACCCTTTGTCTGAGAACAATGTTAGCATGCAAGGTATTTATCTTGCAATATTTCCATCAGTCTACTGCAAACCTGCCATTACAACATTACAGTGCTTTGTGCCAAGGCAGGAAGGAGAGCACAGCCACTGATGGGAACCGAAAAAAGCTTTCATGTATTCCCCAACCATCAGGTTAAAGTCCACTTGTACAGCAGTTAGACTTAACCTTGATTATGACATAAGTTAATTTTAAAACAGTGATGCCTCTAAGTGTCACTGCAGACAGGGACAAGAATGCCTCCTCAGACAAGGTACAGTAGGTACAAAAGCAAATGCATGCGTTATTTTAATTAAAAAAATATTATGTGCCATGCATAACTCTGACTCTAACAAACAAGATTTTAGCATCAAGCATGCAAATACAAAATATTAGCAGACTGTTGAGAAGCCACTGTACAATAATTAGAGTATTGAAATTCACACTGTTCATGTTTCAAGGATTTAAGTAGACTTTCATAGGCAACACATATTTCAAGGGCGTTTCAACACCCTTCCTGATTAATTAAGGTTTTACTTTTCAAAGCCTTTCCCTGAGTAACAAATGGGGATTAATAGATGCACAGTATTCAAAGCTATGAATTCAATGTTACAAGAAAACTCCAGCTTTGGTACAAAATAAACTCCTTTGGAAATGTCTCAGTGTAAGCTTGATGCAATATCCATTAATTCACTCCATTAGATAGCAATTAGCTCACATCAATGGCTATTAAGATGAAAATAAAATACGCAACTTCCTACCAATTTCGTATTTTGTGCCAGCGATATTTGCAGTGATGACTCCATTCTTCTTCTTCTTTCTGACTTTTCTGTTAATTGTGCTTTGATAGGGTAGTTCCGATCTCAAAGTGAGAGGAGCAGTTCCATTGTTATCTTTGAAAAATAACATTGCAACTTTCAACATTTTCATATCTCAAATAACATAAACAAATGAACTAAAAACACAAACTTCATTGCAATTTAGCAGTACAAATATACTGAATAATTAATAGGCTGTATTAAAAATCCAAGAGTAGCATACCTCCCTCATTAGAAAAGGATGGCATTATAATCTAGGATAGTGCAGAAGTAGAGTTCAAATTCTGTTCCAAATTCTTAGAAAATGGTGAAACTGTCAAAGGCAAATTACTTAAAATTCCAGTCATGCCATTTCAGTCTCTGGATGTAGCAAATACTAGTTCTGGAATGGATAGATATCTGTGTTAAAAAAAATGTAAGAGAGACTTTGTTATAGATAAGTCCTGAAAAAATATAAACAGCAGAAAACTAAATATGGAAGCACTTTTAATAACAAGTATAAAGAATTGTTTAATTTAAAAGATTGATCAAGTTCTTGTACAGACAAAACTTTGTTTTGAATTCAATCAATACCAGCAATTTCTATCTCCACAAAGCTCAATGAATTTAAAGCCATTTTAAACCATGTTTTAATAAAAAATTAAAAGCAGACACATTGTATGATGTGTTTTTAGATACCAAATGGGAAAAAACTGAAATCACATTAATAATCTGTTTCCTCTTTTTCACTTTTCAATGTTTTTTTGAAGCAATTGCCTAATAACCACAGGGTAACACATGGCTGCACTTTCATGACCACTTCGTGTAACAACTGAGATCATTTCAAAGACACCTTGGGTTGGAAAATATCTAAATTGTCAGTTTCTAAAATGAGCAATTATTTGCATAAAATGCAATTTTTCATGCCTTCAGTCATGCAAAATTTCTTCTCCCCCCCCCTCCAAATCCAGTACTATATGTAAAAATTACATGTATTAAAAAGGTTTTAGATCCAGCTTAAGAACAATGGGTTAAAATATTAGGGAAAAAGCTCAGGAATAAACCACTTTTAAACACATTTCTACATGACTTCAGGCATGCAGCACTGTCATATCAAAGTCTGCAAGGAAACAAGTGCTGTTTTTGGCAGGCTACCTCAAATCTACAAGTTTTCAAAACATATACAATATGTTACTGATTTTTAAATGCTTTCATTTCTTTTCTGCAGTTATATGTGTAGCTAAAGTTCCTTACACCAGCTTTAGATTAGTTTATATTGCTGCTTTTGAGGACTGCAAAAGCTGTTTAAAATAGCTTTAGAGAGAGCACAAGGAATTTCTCCTGCTATAAATAGCAGAAAATTACAGCAAAGTCAAATTCAGCCATGACTTCAGATTGGTCACAAGATTGGACAAGATATGCATTAACAAAATTACCAAAACAATACTTATAAATCCTCATTTTTAAATTTGTGTCAGTGTGTACACAGATGACAGAGAGAGAAGACAGAGATGGAAGTATATTCTGGACAAGTCACATGCTTGGCAAGAAAATATAAAAACAGGTATTTTGCCCTGTAAGATCCTACTTCCTTTCAAGACATTTACCCTTAGCAATCCATTAATAAAAAAGGATAAAAAGAACAGATTACAGTTCTTCTCTGACTGTCACAAACGTACCAGGAGCCAAATTCTGCTTTGTAACAAGATGACCCAATCTCCCTCATGTCCATGTGGTGGACCGCGTGTATTTGTCCAACAAGTAAGAACAGATGTTTTATACACAATGTCAGCCAGCACTGCGGTAACACCCAGCCATTTTGAAGTTTTAATGTTTTGGATGACATTATCCAAGAAGGTGGCCTGAAAGTCCTCAGGCCTGCTGGCATACTAAAATTAGACAAGAGGTGGGAAAGCAAAGCATTCATCCTCCTTAAAAGCACTGTAAAGGAAAAGCAGTGCTGGGCACAGTGACTCACTGGACAGTGCACATTGTCTATTTCTCAAGCTAAGAATACCACCAGAGTATGAGACATGTTTAGTTCCTGGGAACAATACTGAAGTATGTCTGTTAGCCAACTAAGGACTTTGATGCTCATACATAAATCCTTGGCAGTTGTTTTTTTGCTGTACTGACCAAAAACTTTTAACAAATTTGGAAGAATGTTAAGAAGACTAACATTTCACTGAGAGAAATACCAGTCCCTTACTAATGCAGCATGATTTACTAGCTGCTATTATGTGCTAATAAAAAGCAAGCAGCTCATAGAGCTTGCAATAAATTCAGCTTACAATCACGGCAAAATAGCTGCATTAAGTTACTATAATACACTGTATTCTGAAGGTAGACCATAAGGCTCCAAACTGCACCACATTGTTGAATGACTGCTTTTCTCTGTATATGAACTATTTTATTTTTTTAGGAAGATTACTGTTTAATGTTTAAATAGAATGTACAGGGTCTGCGACTTAAAACCAGTCAACTTTTTAGCACACATACATGAGCTGAGAATAAAGATTTATGGTCAACTTTAGAGTATTCTATAGACAATTAGTAGTTTGGCAGCATGGAAGATGAAGTAATGGGACTTTATGTCTTTACAGAGAGAGTAATCAGGCATTGGAATGGGCTGCCCAGAGAGGTGGTGGATTCACCATCTCTAGAGATTTTTAAACACAGATTGGACGTGGCGCTGAGTGCCATGATCTAGTAAATGGACTAGACTTGGACCAAGGGTTGGACTTGATGATCTTGGAGGTCTTTTCCAACCCAATCGATTCTATGATTCTAACCTTACTCTAGGATCCTGACTTTTCACAAGCATTGTCCCATAACAATAAAGTTAAACTGTATTCTGCCTTAAGCTTGTATATAATAATTCAAAATTGTTTTACAATAGCTTCACTCCTCTTCAGTAGCCCATCTCCAAACAACCATTTCACTGAATACCAAAACACTAGCAGTTTTAAATCAGTAGTTTTCAAAAACATTTACATAATTTGCCTATGGTGTAGTCCTTTCCTTTGTTCCTTTCCGAAGGGCAAATACAGGTCCAGTGAAAAGGGACAGTCTCAGCTTTTCTTCCCACCATATCAAGTGACAGATGAGAGACACTGCATCTCATCTGGAGCAATGCATTACCCAGAGCACTAGCTGTGCATTGTATGCCAAGCTCTGGCAGCAGTGGACTTGCTCCTGGTTAGATCTCCATGCTTTCTATGTCCCTGGCAGTTCAGTAGTGAGAAGTTCCAATTTGGCAGCAAGAAAAACTAATATCGGCCTTGGAAGCTGCAATCTTCCCAGGTAAACTGCAACTGTTCCTCAAACTACCCTTTAGATAAGCTGTTCCCTAACTGGGGAAATGGGTCATTTAGGAGAGAGAGGAAAACATCTCTGAGAGTAGTACCTGAAGCACTGCTGCTGAGGGGAGGGAGCTGGAAGGAGAGGGGTCTACTCTGACAGAGCACTGAGACACAACCTTGCAGTGCACAGGCCCTCCAGCCACAAGCTCCAATGCTTCTGTCTCACTCTGTTTTTGAATTCTATACAGCAATCATCCCAGAATTTTTTTGTTCTCAGGCCCAGGTCCTCCCCAGGCACCTTCTCTAGCTCACATCTCTTGATTTGTTGTTATTGCCCAGCTCTACTCTCAGACCAGAGCACAGCTGAAGGAAAAGACTTGCAGCATAGACTGCTCTGTGGGCAGCCTCTGCCAGCCCGATGGAGTTGCCAGTTACAGAGCAAAGCTTATAGCAGGACACACCTGGATCATCCACAGTAACAGCAGCAGCATTATCAGGTTATGATTACACCAGATTGAGTCAGTTCTTATACAAGTTTTTACTTATAAAATAAGCATGACCCATAACCCATATTCAGCTACAACAAAGTAGCTGGTAATCTACCTGAAAGACTTGTTTCTAACAGATGGCTTTTAATAACATAGAAGAAAGCATTCTATTTTCAAACTGGGACTTAGGGAGCAAGTCAGCTGTCAGAAATCTCTGAATTCACATTCAGACAGAAAAGGATTGCAGTTCCTGCTGCATATACCGTTTCCCTCCTGATCCACATAAATTGGTGAAGGTTTGCTGCTCAATCACACAGATTCAAGAGTAACTGAACAAAAACGGTTAACCTATAAATGGAGAAAATTTGTGAAGGACAAATGTATGCATCTTCCTCAGGTTACCACATTCTTACATAAAAAAGCACTTTGACTAAAAGTGCTCTACAGGGAAAAAAAAGATGTTATCTTTACAGCTGCCTGGCAAAGGTGTGGGAGTGCCAGGAGGAGAGATACATTGCACACAATCCTGTCCTAGAAAGAGAATGAAAAAAAAAAAGGAAAAAGAAAAGAAGAAGGATCTTTTTTCCACTAGGGACAGGAGAGGCAGGATATTCTTGCCGGGGAAGGGTTGCACACAGACAGAGACCAAAGCAGATGCTTGAGTCCATCTAAGGGAACAGTCTGAGCAAGATACAAGTATTTTTTAACAAATCCCTCTCATTTCCTGTTATTTGCACCAGACTGCTCACAAGTGACTTCTGCCTTTCATGATCCTTCATTTTACACCTTGATGAAGTAAGGAGTTGAAAAGACTATTTTTAATCTCTAAATAGGAATTGCATGCCATATAGACAGCATTTGGGGTTTTTTTTCCCCAAAGAGTAAGCATCCCAGAAAAAGGTTTAATTAATCAGGTCAAAAAAGAAAAGGGAGAGTCAATTTCAAACTGAAAATAAAGCAGTACAAGTTGAAAATCTATTCCAAAGAAGTCAATGAGATTCTTCAACCTAACTTGAATCATACCAGTACCTATAAAAATACTACCGTATACCCTAATAAAAAGAGACTAGATTGCATATGCACATTTAAAATGGATTTAATCTAATTGATTTAAGCATTAAGAATTTCAGAATCATCTGCTATCAAAGCACTCCATATTCCAAAACAGAGACAACACTCTAGCACTCAATGAGCTGTTTTTAATGTGAACTTCTTCCTTTTTTCTAAGCTATTGAGACACTACTGGTGCCCAGTTTAAAAGGGTCCATGGACTATATATTTGCTTTACTTTACATATATGAACTGAAATTACTTCAGACCTGGTACATGACTTCAGACATGGTACATACAATAAGACCTCTCAAAGACAACTAACATTTCTTAAGTGTCTTCCTATTTACCTAGGTGAATTGCTACAAAAAAAATAGACTGCCAGTTTTAATTTAATTTTCTGCATTCTTTGGGTACAGATAAATAGTCATTAATCAACAGTGGAATATTTTAGAATAGATTTTAAAACTAGCAGACTGCTTTTCTCTGAGCCCATTAGTGCAATTTACTCAGTGCTGTCACAAGTGTCTGGAAATGCAGAGTAGCTGGAAAGAAATCCACAGAGCTCCTGACATAAGGAGCTTTCACTATGAAATGGAGACACACGGAAGATAGAGTTACAGAACTTGGCAGGTGACCATAGGGCGGGAAGGACAAAATCACAGGGCTGCAATCCCTACTCTCCAATTAACTGGAAAACTAAAATAACAAAAATTTCACATCAACATGAAAAAGAAAGAAGTCAAAATAGTCTTCAGGACACTGACCTAGCAAACATCTGAGTTCTGGTTTTTTTTTCAATCTATTCTAAATAATTACATTTTTTACTCCCTTAATCTTAGAATGTGGAGGTTTGGATACACTATAGCAAGGGGTTTGTATTACTACAGTTATGTAAAATTATACCGTTCATCTGGAAATATGCTATAAAATGCAGATTCACAATGAGATTAAGAAATTACCACAAATTATAAGAGAAAAATGCCTTTCTCAGTACTACCCACAGCAAGGTATATAACAATTTTCAGTAATGAAACCACATAATAGAAGTCCCATACACTTTCATGATTTTTTTAATACGTTTCCTAATAAAATGTATGTTAAAGTGCTCCTGCTACAAGCAAGCATAGCAACCAGTTTTATTGTTACATGCTCAAAGAACAATTTGGTGGCAAGTTCTCACTCTTGTAAAATTCTAAATGCAAAAAACAATCCTCATTTTAAGGCTTGATATGTCAAAGTGAAAAGCTTGTTTTTAAAAGGCTATCTGTCAGCTGGCTTAAAATTGCATATAATTAGGGTTTGGTTCAAAATAGTTTGAAGTCAAATGAAATCTACTAACATCACATCCTTCATTCTCACCATCCAATGAGGTAAGATGTTTATTCAGCAGTTCTTTCAGATACAATGAATGTACCAAGTTCTCAGGTGTTTGATTTGCTAAATGGACAGCTACAAGCTAAAAAGGAATCCAAACAGCATGATTTACACAACGTTTTTGAATCATGCAGTTCTTTAAATAATTCTATGAACGAGTTTATCTGAATGGCCAGCATTTCTAAAACTTCCAACATTTCTTTGAGCTACCAAACAAAACAACCAAGCCAAGCTATGGTAACAGCACTCCAAGTCCAGGTGTTACACTTACTTTAGCGTTGGTTTAACCTCAGAGCAGCCGTTGGAGACCCCAGTCAGTAAAGGCCCTAGAAACAGTGTTAGTTTTCTGCAACACGGAATATATACCAAACATAGCTCGACAACACCTCTTAAGTAATACTGAAAACATAAATTATCCTGACCCTTCCAGTCTACCTTCAAAACATGATGCCAAATAGAGCCTGTGTCACAGTCGTGAACCTGTGTCTTTTACTGGACACATTTATTTTAAATGACTGGAGCCTGGCCAGGGGATGACCCTTCGGTGCCAGCTCAGAGGCTGAGCCACACAGAGTGGCACAGAGCCTTGGGAGCTTTGCAGTATTAGTTCATGGGAGATTTCACTTTGGTCCCTTCCTGACTTTGCACTTCACAGCTTTGGATTGAATTTTTTCATTGTTTCGTATCACAAAATGTCTATGAAATGACAAGTATAGATTTCCCAATTAAGAAAACAGGAAATGTATTAAAAGCTGTTAAGATGGTAGAAGTTTCACAGGCATTAATCATTTCCTACTCACAATATACAGAAACCAGAATTAAGTATAGAAGCATTTTTCTTTCTTTTCAGTGTTGTCTTGAAGTAATATTGCTTCTTTTTGCATTCATTCATTTCCCCAAAAGAAACTTCAAATCATTGGCCAAATTTAAATCAATGTCAAATCTTTCAAAGATGAAGATTGATTTTCTGTTTAAAAAATGACCTCCAAACTGTCTTTCATGGCAGAGTACACAATGTGACTATCTGTTAGCTCATTCTCACCCTTCAAAAGCCCTTGCTAATGTGATAATGTGTTTCAGACTGTTAGAAAATTGAGTACTATAGAGTGTCATAGTTATGTTCTGAATATTGAAAGAAGGCCATCAAAGAAAGCGAGACCAAATTAAAATACTACAGTAAAAGGATAAAGCTTGAATCTTTAACTTCTTGAGTAAAACATAGAAAATATTTAATAAACAAGGCAAGAGAAAAGAACCTGCATGAACTACAAATAAATAATCCAAAAATAAAATACAGGGAACTTTAAATAAACATTATTTAGCGTTCAAAATGGCAAGGAAAAATATTGACAAAATAGTCCAAACAAACAAGTGTAAGCAAGTTTTTATATAGTAAAAATCTAAATTTCAGAAAATACATATCTTTATCACTTGCTGCTAAAAAAATATCAGCTTTCACATTCTACTCTCTGCCAGCAAAAAGCATAGACAATGCATAGGTCTAGCACTACTGTTCTCCACTTCATTAAGTGTTGATAACAGCATAAATCTGTCAGCAGGGCATCATTTTACCAACTCTGGAACACAAAGTATTCCTAGCCCCTGATCACAAGTAAGTTCCACTGAACTCTGCTGAATGAAAACCCATCTCTATTTATTATAGAGCCATTATATACAACCATTTATATATACTTACATTTACATATAATATTATATATAGATATAATGGTTGTGTGCATATTTATGTTATATTACATTCAACCATTCCACCTTCATTTGAAACCTCAGGGGTGTGATCTGGGCACTGTCAGCCCAGAAACATCCACTGCATTAGAGCATATTGGCCACATCAGCTGTGCAAGTGGCAGCTGAGCGGAACAATACCTGTAGCCCAGGGGAGGGCTGGGCCCATCACCCCCAATGAAGGATTCCCCTTAGAGCAAACAGGAACAGCCTTGTTTGATTTGCCCTGAGGACTGAGAGCAGGAAGCTGTGCCGACTGACGGGCACCACACTCCAAGGGCCGACACTCCGAGTGGTTAGACAGCCATGGCCGCTAATGGGGAAAAACAGAGATGGTAACATGCAATAACGTTTATGTGGAATAGAAGTATTACGATGTGATATGAACAGTGTGGGTTTGGTAGAGGAAAGAGTAAACAAGAGAGAGTTAGGAGAGGAATTTGAGCTGTGGGACCTGTGGGAACATCTCTGCTCTGCTTTTGACTTTGCATTGTGCCTTCCATGCTCTTCATTACAGCACAAAAGTACATCACCAGCTTTCACAGGGTGGTTTAAATTCTGTGCTCCACACACTAATCACTGCTGGAATTATACTACTCATTTCTTTGTCTAACATTCACTTCTCAAAAGATTCATTTCTCTAGCAAGAGCTAGATGTCTTAGGGATCTACAAGATAGAATAATTTAACCTTTTACATATAATAAGAGAACTCTGCTGATATGACAAAAAAAAGCACTAATCCTTTAATGAAGCTGATATGTCTGCAGTGATTTATTATATTATAAATAGACCTTGGGGGGAGATTTACTAAGGATCCTGTGAAAGAACAAAAGAAGAAAAACATATTTAGATGATTCCTCCTCACACATCCTATTTTCTCTCCCCAGCTTCAAGCTGGCAGCATTGGCTTAGTGTGAAAACAGCCTCAAGCTCAGGGACACAAGAACACAAATACGGTTAAATTCGCTTCTGCAGAACAATCTGTATCACAAGAGCCACACCCTAGTCCCACATGCTCTGCCCGCTTTCATCTCATATTTTAGAGGCCTATGATTCATAGATCCATTTCAGCATCTCTAGACATGGACTGCAGTCATTACAGTCTATGACAATGCTGATTGAGGATTATATCATCTTAATTCACATGCTGCAACATAATAATGTTTTATAGTTTAGCAACAAGGGTGACACTCCCACAGAAGCCTGAAATACAAATTGGCAGACATTAGTCTGCAGTTTCAGCACCTGATGTGCAAACATTAGACAAAAATCAGGCCTTGAATAAGCTGCCAAGAAAAAGTTTCATACACTTATAAGAAACACCTATTCAAAGGCTTCTTGACCGTACAAGAAAGGTGCTCTGACACAATTAACACATCTTTACCACATTATCCTGACACTGCCAAGCATGAATCCATCTGCTCGGCTTCACTGGCAACACTCTGGCAACACTCGTATGCTTCTATGAGTGTTGGTAGAATTCTAATAATGACTGTGTCATATATTTCTACTCTGCAAAGAATAAGTGACAGAAATATTCACAGCTGGCCTGCAGTAACACTGAGACCACTGTAACCAATACCGTGCTAGTAACAGTTTTGCAAACAACTGATAAATAGGTCAGAAACTTCAGCAGCTACAAAACATTTCACAAAAAACATGCTTTTCTCCCCACAGCTTAGTACTTGGGGCCCAGTGGGGTGTCACCGATTTGAAAATATTTTTGAAAATGGAAACAGGAGAACACCAGCAGTTCAAAAGGATGTGAGTCCTCAGAAGCTTCTCTAACTGGAATTGACGCGATTTATAGAAATTCTTTTAAAAGGCTGGTTGACTCCAAATCCTCTGTGTCATACTGTTTTTATCCATTGTAGGGGATCTCAATAGAGTCACTATACTCATCAGTAATGAAATGAGACTCCAGTACCCTACTGTAGGAACATTCTGTGTATATACTGCTCACTTGTACAGAAATACAGCATTTAGTCACAAAGCCTGGAAAAATAACACCTTAAATATTGACCCTAAATTGAACACTTTGACTAGACAAGAGAGGAAAGTGAAGTGCATCAGACTTTACACACATTAGCTTTAATTTTTACTTAAAAGAACAAAGCATGAGAATAGCCTAACAAAAAGTAATTTTCCCTGAACTCATAGGAGCAGGATAATGTACCTTCTGAATGATAAGTACAGCATTACTGAATAACCCTGTAGTATTCAACAGTTTATTTATTGAGTAATCATACATTGCCTCTGAGCTGCACAGACCATACTGACAATGCTATCGTAGCTTTTAATGCATTTTAAAATAACTCCAAAATCTGAGGAGATAACTGCCCTAAGCAGGACTATTTGCTTCCATTGCTTTCATGACAGCAGAAGCAGACTTCCACGTTCAAAACAATATCACAGTTAGTCCTTTCCTCATCCACCTTTGTCAACTCCCAAAAAGCAATATTTAAAAGCAATTGGTTCTGACATGTGTTGTATTTCTTTTCTTTTTTATAATTAAAAAAAAAGGTATTTTGTGTTTCTTAGGAGCTACACTTTAGAAATGTTCTGGAATAAAAGTACTCAGCCAGAGGCTAGAGCAGTGGGATATTCAAATCTTTTAGCAGGGCTCAATTTTATTTTTCATTGCTTAATCTTACAGTTCTTGAAAGTACATTCCTAATAAATCAGAAAGACATAACTTATTCAGTCAAATACATGCTGACTGCACAGCTAATTGTTTTTCAAATATTCAAAAGAAAACAAATACATTAATTTCTTATTGTGTCATCACAAATTACATCCCTGCCACCCAAAACAAAACATGACTGGGAACTGATCCACACACTTTTTTTTTTAAATCATATTATCTTGGGCTGAAAATTACGAAGTTTATTCTTTTGTGCTTCTGACTCTCTCTGACTTATCATATCCTCATGCTATAGAAAACCTTTTTTGTAGCCAGAGTAGTATATTTGCCTGATAACCAGATATAAGGAAAAAAGAAATGTACCAAACTGAGTCAAAGGCATTTATAAATACAAAGGTATTGAAAAGCTACAACACACCTAAAAATCAGAAGAATAAATCTTTCCAAAAAGGTTTAATGCAAAATGTTAGTACAAATGAGAACGAAGAAAAACACAACTGACATACCAAACAGAAATAAAGGGAGAATAAACTGGGATTCATGGTTGGCTATTGATGCAGGACTCTGAATATTACTTCACAAATATGAAACTTTTTCACAATTTTTTATGCTCCTTTGATTGCTCACAGGAAAAAAGAGCTTTTTCCAAGAAATTTCCCAGTTCCATGATCCTGGAGATATGTACACGTAGTACAGAATTTGTCTCAAGTTTGTAGTGTAACTGAGTTCAAGCCACACATAACAGGATTTTCTCTGCAGCCTAGTGAAGTAACTATAGACATGTCTATTGACTTCTGTGGCCTTTAAATCATGATATTTCAGTTCCAGGGCAGACCTGCTGGTGATACAATTAGGAACTGTAATTAAGAGGCAGACTCATTTGGTGTTATCCATGTCAAAACTAAAGTCTGTTTAAATAAAACCATCACAGCAGAGATTACAGCTCAAATTAACTGAGTTGCCTGTGAATTTCTCTCTTTCTTGACAAAGATTAAAAGCTTTAAGTATCACATTCAGAACTGCCTGGCTGTCTGAAGGCAGCACTTCATATTTCATAACTCATGTAGGATTCACATGTTCAGAAACAGGTATTACTGTGCAGGTGATATATAGATCTATTCCCACAGAAAACATTTCATGCTGTTCTCCAGAACTCTATTTTTGTCTAACTAATGTTGTACAATTTACTGCCTTCAGTAAATACTTCTGAATCTCATTTTCTGTCATAAGGAAAGATAAACTGCAAGCTCAAGGATGGATGAGAAAGAGCATAAAACCAAAGAAAAGGAGCATGAATCCTGAAAAAAAGAACTTATTACAAAATGTATGTTAGACAGAATGCATAAGCATTGAAACTGAAGGTAATGAATTTCAATTAAAACAGTCTGCAATAGAGAGCAACAGTGAATAATTACACAAACAAAAAATCCAAACAAATAAAAACAACCTTTGAAGCAGCATGTGGCAGGATGATATAACAAATTCTTCTGCATACAAATTACTGATAACAGTGCAAAATGTTTATTTATCATGGATTTAACGGACAAGATTACATACTGCAGAATACAGTCACGTCAGACCCTCCCACTGATCTGGAAACAGATTTAAAATAATTCTGCAGCAGAAGTAGCAAAATGAAATCACTTACTGTTAGTGTTGCATTGCTGAAACTACCTGAAGAGTCAGCCCTCTAGAAACATTTTCCTATCAATAACTGATACAGTTTCAGTCAGAGATACACCAGGGAAAGACAGGCCGCTGCAGCAGCTCCTTCCCACTTAGCCTATCCCTAGCACTTTTAGATCTCCTTCTTAACCCTTCTAGGTATTTTCTCTCTGTGTTTTGGGTGAAAAGACAAAGACACAATACATGCTATAAGAAAAGAATCCATTATTTCCCTCTTTACTTAGAGTGTGACAAGAGCTGTGGGAAGAAAGTCAGTAGGATTTAGTCATAACAATAAGCTGACAAGAAGTAAAATCTAAAAACAGAAAATGACTCAGTGACTGGAAAGAGATATAAAGGGCTATGAGCTACTGTCAGCAGGACAATGGTTTCTCCAAATGTAGACTTAAGAGGTCAAGATCACAATAACATAAGACACTAGCACAGAAGTAAGCTAAAGCAGAAGTTAATAACTTGCTGTAAGAAAAAAGGTTGTAATTCTCTTCCAGCCCTAGACCAACGAGCTTTGAAATCAAACCTATTTGGTACCAGTGAGGGCAGCATTACAATTTTATAGAACAATTTTTAAACCAAATGAAATCTTAAGTGAAGTGATGGACAGAGAAAATTCACTTCTTTTACTAGAATAACTTTTTCTGCAATATTCTGAAACCATTCATATTCCTTAAATTAGGTTGTTTTCTTCTGCAATGTCAATTTACATCAATAAAAATTGTTTTCTGACATCACTTCGCAAGATGACTTTTCTTTGTCATATTATTCTTTTACAGTAAGAAAAGATTGGTCTGATCTGACAGCTCAGTACATTTTAAGGAACTGTGGACGACAGAGGGTCTCTGACAATAAAAGGTTTGGAAAATTCTTTTGTTCAAATGGATTATTTCTCCCCACAGGAAAAAAAAAAAGAAAACAAAAAAAACAAACAAAAAACCCCACAAAACAAACAAAAGCCTACAAAAAAAACCCCACCACTGAAGACAACTGAAAAAATTGACTGCACTCCATTCTTTTGCATTAGTTTTGTAGCAGTGAGGCCCATCAGATGTGCCAGATAAAACTGACTGTACTGATACTGTCACACCTATCCTACAAAGATTGGTATTGTTGAAAGGTAGATTCTAGTGATAGGGAGAAGGATATAGTCACATAAAGTGTTGATAGTCCCACCAGCTGAAACATCAGCCTTTGGAAATCATATGCATGTAGAATGCAGATGGAAGCAGAATGTGTAAAGACTACAATGTATGTAAAAGATATTTCTTCTTACTTTCTGGTCTTTTAGTTTACAAATTGTGAGAGTAGATATTATCTCTGAACCACAGAGAATGTCTCTCTTGCTTGCCCATTCAAGTGAAATAGAAAATCAAACAAATATGCAGATTTGTACCATAAGTACAAAGAAATAAGGCTCTAAAAATTCACTACCTCTACCAGTTTGTTGCCATTTTCCCCAGTTCATAAAAGTATAGTTCTCCTCTTCACATAAAAAAACCAAACAAACACCAAACTTAAAAACAAACTAAACCAAAACAACAAAACAAACAAAAAACCCCACACACAAAGGATTAAGGCCTCTATTTCAGTCACAATTGAAACGGTACTTCTTCCAAAATTGAAGAAATTACTTCAAGAACATTGAATTAGTGGGAAATTATAGGAGGATACCCAGTGCAATTGAGAAAAACTTTCCTGCAGAAGAAGAGAACTGGGAGAGAAATTTGGACACCTCTCCTGAAGTCTCTTCCCACAGACAAGTTTTACCCACTGCTCCTCATAGGATCCTGGTTCAAGGTTTCTTACATCCAGCTGTTGCAGAGTCAGCTTGAACTGGACCATTCATCTATTATCCTCAAACAGCTAGAACTGCATTATGCATGCATGTCCCATGACTGAGAGGTATTTCTTCTTTCTCAATGAAACTAAATGGTCTGCTGACTATCTGCACCAGACATTCCCAAACACCTGCTCACAAAATTATATCTTCTTTTTCACCTCTCATAAATTTTATTTCATTTTTCTCATAAAACATCGAAGACTTGCTTCCTGTATGTGTTTGTATTCCTGAGTGTTGCTTTCGGCATAAAAAGGCCACAATGTCCCTTCATTTTCTCTTCATATCTAGAGGCAACAGAGGGAAGTAATATATAGGGTTTTTTAATTGACTGCTTGGGGTCATTAACTGCATAATTTTTCAACTGGTATCTAGAATTTCAAATCTAGCTCTGTATTGTTCCTTTGCTGGTCTTCTCTTTCTGCACTTGTGGATGGTGCTCTGGGTCAGCTCTGGGCTTAAGCTGAGATGCCAACTAAGCACCACACAGGCACCTGCTCACTCCCCAACCCCTCACTCTCCTGGGACAGGCGAGTAAATCAGAAGGGTCAAAGTATGGAAAGTTGTGGGTTGGGATAAAGATTGTTTAATAGGGAAAGCAAAAGCCACACACACAAGCAAAGCAAAACAACTAATTTATTAACCACCTCCCATGGGTGGGCAGGCAGGTGTTCAGCCATCCCCAGGAAAGCAGAGCTCCATCAGGACTAACAGTTATTTGGGAAGACAAATGACACCACTCCAAACATTCCCACCTTCCTCCTTCTTCACCCCTCTTTATATAAGCATGATATCACACATTATGGAATATCTCTTAGGTTGGTTGGGATCACCTGTCCCAGCAGTGTCCCCTCCCAGTTTCCCATACATCCACAGTCTCTTTGTCACTATGGCAGTATGAGAAGCAGAAAAGGCCTTGGCTCTGTGTAAGCCCTGCTCAGTACTAACAAAAACATCTCTATTATCAACACTGTTTTCAACACAAATCCAAAACATTGCCCTGGACTAGATACTGTGAAGCCAAAACCACCACAATATCCTACAAGATTCCCAATTCTATAAGTGCCTTTGCAATAGTTTTGGTTTGATACAGCAATGATTCCTGTACCTCCATGCTTTATTTTACTCATTGAACATCTCCTTTCCATCCTCAGAAACATTATTTTCAGTAAATGCTTCCCTTTTTTAAATGGCACAAAATGTACCAGACTCACGTTCTCAAATTATTCTTGTTCATTTTTAAGCAAAAAAAAAAACCCTTTTATTCAAATTAATGCCTAATTGTTAATGCTCATCAGTAATTTATAGTCTTTCAAAGACTTCAGGTTGACATAAAGGTAAGAAGTTAGGATATTATTATATACCTCTAAAAATCCCCATGAAATAAAATGTAATTAAAAGTGTGGTCTTTCCTGGGTGAATAAATTGCACATCTTTGAGATTTTTTTCATCAATAATTCATAGAAAGTGTTTTTGCATGTTTTTTCCACCCCCCAAGATAAGCTCAGAAGGATAAAACAATATAAGAAATTCATAGAAATTTCACGTTCAATGAACACTAAACACTTAACAACCAGCCACAAAAGCAAAGAAAGTGCAGACTTCCATCACATGCCTCTATTTGATATTTTTCAAGGAAAGTCCATTCTGAGCAAGCAGATAAGGGCAATTTCCCCATCAAATCTCGCAATCTTCTACCCTGTCAGTCCACTCACTTCTTATGTTCATAATTAGTATCAAGATCTTTGCCTCTTGATCTGCAAGAATTCGGTATTAAGCACCTGATTTCATTTTCTCATGCTATACTCCAGAGCTTCCACTGCACCCTATAGGGATATTACTGTGCTGGTTTTCAAGTGCTAAAAATAAAATAGACACATGTCAACCGAAGTACAAAGCTGAAAGAAACATACTTTAATGTAACTAAAGAAGAACATATTTAGCATTTTGCTACTAAGCAAGGATGAAAATAAACTTGCCAACACTCTGTGTCTAACTGAAACCTACACCCTACTCAGTTCTTTCTGCAGCATTTATTATATATGAAAGGTGAATTTAGTCTTTCTTTTATTCTGAAACAGTGACTGTTAGTACTCTGCTACTACTGCTGGCCAGAAAGGGCTTCTGAACTGCAGCGTAAAGCACTTCCATCCTTTTAGGCAGTCAGTTTTTCTATCAATTAACAATAACGTAGCCATCTAAGGTGCATTTGGGCAACGGTGCATATTAGATTTTAATCTGGAATGCTTCCAAAATCAAATACAAGCATAGAGTGGGAATTGGCAAGACACTCACTCCACAGAAAGTGAAAAGTGAGTCCAAAACCAGAATGTAGTTTTCTTTTGTCTTTCTTTCATTATTATTGTTAATTTGAGCTCATCATAAAGCAGTATTATTCCTGTGTCCCCAGAAATGAATGTTCATCTAAAACCTATGTGATGACATTTTTAAATATTGCCTTTGAAACAGCATAGACCTATATTTTCCACACTTTAAACTCTCTGCACTTTTATTTTTATCACTGGGGAAACAAGTACTACAATTGTATACACTGATCTTCATTTTGGAGATCTTACATTCCAATTAAACCTAATATTGAAGGCAAGAACAATTAAGTTTGCTGTATTTAGTCCTTTAAAACACAAAGGCAAAATTTATTCTAATATGTTAGAGGGGTTTATTGTGGCATATAGAATTCAAGGCAGAGCAAAAATTGATAAATGAGTATAAATTAATGGTAGTATTGTAAAACTATATTGTATAACTGTATTTACATTTAAGAGAGAAGGCAAGGAAAGAAACTGGGAAATGCTCTTAGCAAAAAGCTATTACTTTAACCCTTACAGAACCTGTAGGTTCCTGCATCCACCACCATGAAGAAGAATGTTCAGTAGACCAAGGCACTATGGAAGCTCCTGGTGTGAAAGAGCCTCTGGCTCCAAGAGGGTGTTACTGTGGAATGGGGAGATTTGCAACAAAACCCATCAGGTTCAAAGGTTGGCTGCTCCAGCATATCGTGTCACCTTTTTTCTCCCATATCCATTCAATTGCAAATGATTCCCTTACCCATCAGTGTAGTAGACATTAACAAACTCCATTCTAAATTTAAAATACATTAATATTTTAAATATTAAAGTTTAAAAGGTTCATTGGTTCCAGTAAACTTTCAAGGAAGCTCATAATGTCTGCAAAAGAAGTAGTTGCAAAGTACCATTCTGGCAGGATTTTACATAAGCATTAATGGAGCTCTAAAGAGCTGCTCATGCTTAATAAGGGCTGTTTGACTTCTGGCAGTAGAATTCAAATGGCCCTAATTAAGTTCTAGGTGTGTAGAAAATAAAAATGAATCTAAGGTTAAGTATTCTAAAGTTCACAAGAGTAAAACAAAATCCAGCTAATATCCTCCAATATGTGTGATGTGGTACCTGCAATGAAATGTCTTAACTTTGACAGTTTGTATGCATCTTTCCAAATAAAATTAACTTCCTCTTTAGGAAGATATGAACCATTCCTTCCCCACTCAGACCATTGCAGAGTCACTGTGTCAACTGTGGATGACAGAAATACCTCATCAAAAAGAAAAAGACTGGCAAGCATTCATCTTTTTCATCAGGGACTGATACAAAGCCTATAAAAAAATCAGACTGTTTATGATTTAGGATTGTCCCAAAAGCCACAACACTTCAAGGCAGTAATAACACTTGGAATTTTTGGAAGATATACAGAAACATATAGAAGTGAGAAATAAGCATGTCTTTACACTGATAAAATTATAGTACAAAAACAAAAAATATTAATAACTCACATATCAAGAAATTATCTTGCAACATGCTGCCAAGTGCATATTTTAAGACAGAATCTTTGTAAAAGTAGACACAGGGTAGCTTGGAAGATGTCATCGATTTCTCTATTTCAGACATTAAGATTTCACTTTGATTTCTTATTTTCTAAGGATTTACATCCTTAGATTAATGTGGTTTCATTTAGTATGAGATATCTGCAAGTATCTATTAAACGCAGAAATACGCCTTAACACAACATTAAAACAGCAGAAAGAAGAAAATTAATGAAAAAATTCCCAGAACATTAGAAAATGTGGAAGTTCAAGAAATTACTCATTTGCCATATTAATCATATAGAGATTTTTAAGATTTGCAGTAAATATCCACAGATGGAGATTCAAATCAAGAAATCATATTTCTATCATTCTTGATGCTGACAATTCAGAGCAAGCACACTCAACAGTCAGCATCAGTCTGCCACACTTCACATTCAAAAATATATTTATGGCTTTCATTATCAGCATATAGCATTATATACACTTTAGAAAAAATACAAACTACACAGAAAACCACAAGATAGCTTAGTGTCTAACTATTTGTTGATCAATTCACCTCCCAGTTCTTCAGCCTTGTCCACAACTAAATCTACACTGCCTATTTACCACTGTCTGTATTGGAAGAACATGGGAACAAACTTACTGTGATTGCAAACCTCAGCTTCAGATTACAAACATATTTGCTAGATTACTGGAATAATTACCTAATAACTGCTGACAGGCTTGATCTCCTGGCCTCTTCTAACACTCCCAGATTGCTGGGCAGATCCCTTTGGAAGTATATAGAATATACCCAAATCATCAGAAATCTAGAATGGGCGTGTTTTTCTAAAAAACAAACAAAAAATTGACAACCATTGTTCTAGGCTTTCTTGCATAATACTGTCAATACCTATAGGTAAAAACATATTCTTTCCTCATGAATATATAGCTCACATAATTTTCTGAAACTTTGTAACATTTTCCTCCAGAGAATCTTGCTTCAGAAGTAGTATTTCTACACGTCATCAGAGACATTATAGTAACTCATCACATAGGAAAACCCCTGGCATAACTGCTTCTGACATTTTTTTGTTCAAAGTAGCATTGACACGTATCTTATTTCTATTCAAACCCACATTGCAGCACTTAAAACAGGCAAAAGTCCTACAGATGCCAAGTCACTGTATATATTGAGATACTGTTAGAATTTGGGGGACAAGCAATTCCAATAGAGAAACGTACTTCTACTCTTTCAAGCATGGAAAGAACCAGCAGGATTTCTCTGAATATTATTTAGGTAGGTACTAACACCATGGTACATAAAATTAATGAGGGATTTAGGCAGAAAAGTATGCTGAATTGTGGGGTGGGGGTGGCAGGAATATGCATGTTTGGTTGGTTTAGAGGGGGGTTGAGAAAGCATTAAATCTAATTTTGGTACTCAAACTGCAAATACGTAAGAAAGGCACAAAAGCGATCAATACTGATTGAGACCATAAGTCAGTTTCTCAGAGTTTGGCAGTACGTTCAAATTCCAGGATCAATTGCTTTCCCCTTTTGCTTTCAATTATATGTGGTTTCAGCATCAGAAATTCAAAAGACCCCTCCGATTATGGGCTTCTAGCTAACCACAGAAAAGCACAGGAAGATATTTGATTTGCATCTCGAGAGATTTAACTTGTTCTACATTTCAGCCTCCACCGGGTACCACTGCCAAAAGACGATCCCTTTTTAACCTTAACTGGCTCTGAAGAGACCCGGCCGTACGTGCAACACTACCCGCATAGATGATGGAGTTCGCATGCACAAATTCGAGGGGATAGGGGCGAGAAGAAACAATTAATACCTTTAATCCTGAAACGCCTCCTGGCTCCCTATTCCTTACACTGCGACACGCGCAGTCATCCTCCCTCCCTGCGCGAGGGCTGCCCGCAGCGTTCAGGAAACTTCCCGAGGGGCCGCTGCCCTTGCCCCCGGACGGTCCCGCCGCACCTGCCCGTGGCCCCGGCGAGCAGCTCTGCTCCTCCTGCCCCGGGCCGTGCGGCACCCGGGAAGAGCCGGGGGCTGCCGGCACTTCCCCGCGCTCCCGTTACGGAGCATTGCCCCGAGCCGGGGACAGACCCTGCTCCGGCGCCCGCGGCTGCCTCGCAGCCCCGCAGCCCGCCCGGCCGGGCCGGGCTGCTCTTCCCCACGGGCGATGCTGAATCACGGCGGGCCGCCGCTCCGCCGCCTCTCCTCGGGGGCGGCAGCAGAGGCGTGGGGGAGCGCCCCACGGCTCCCTCACTCTCATCTCACCTGTCAGGGCGCGGGGCGAGAGGTCCCGGAGCGCTCCCGGTGCTGCCGGGCGGTGCGTGCTGCGCCTCACGGGCGGCGCGGCGCGGCGATTCCGGGAGCGGCGATCCCGGGGGGAAGCATCGGCGCCAGGCACGGGCAGGAGGAGGAGCGGGAGGTTACGGCAGGGAGCTGGGACAAACCATTCCCCGCGAGGGGGCACCGCCGGCGGCCAGGCGGGCGGGGCGGGGCGGGGCCGGACGAGTCCTCCCACACAGGTACGTGAGAGGAGAGCGCCGGAGGGCGGCGGGTGGTGTCCGCGGAGCGGGGCCCCTCGGCGCTGCGGGCGGGGGCAGCGCTGCCGGTCCGTCGGTGTGCCCCCCTCCACTCGCGGTGGAGCGGCCCGCGCCGTCTCGCTGCCCAGGACGCGAGCGGACACGGCGGCCGCGCGAGCAGCGCCCGGCCCGGGTCTCCGCGCTGGCAGCGGCCGCTCCCTCGGACCCCTCCGAGCCGGGGGACCGGCTCCGAGTGCGGGAAGCGCTTCGGGAGCGCTGCCGGGCGCTGCCGCGGGCCGGGGCGGGGCGGGCACTGCCCGGCCGAGGAGCCTCCCCGAGCCCCGCGGGGTGCGCCGGGGCCGGGGCGGGTGCAGCTGCCGGCGAGCCCCGCGCTCAGCCCCTGCCCGGCCCCGGCCCCGGCCCGTGCCCACCCCACTCCGTTCCGAACCGCGGTTTTCCTCCTCCCCTCTGGCCCGTAGGCAAAGGTTGCCCTCCCGTGCGCACAACCCGCTGTTTGGCACTCTGAAAGAGCCATTTCGGGCTCCTGACATACTTTGCATCATCGCATAAGGCATGTGACATAATCAGATATACGCATTAAAGAAAAGAGAGAAATATGTTAATTTTTTTTGTCAAAAAATTAAAAACTTTCCAAAAAATGTTAAGAATAGATAATAAAAGCCCAACTGAAATTTAGTTAATTATCTCAATAGATTAAGCAGTATCCTCAGCGTTTGTCAAGGTTAGGAGCCTGATTTACAAGCAGTGGATGTCACTGTGGCATTTGATTTAGGCTGAATTAGTTTGCCATAAAACAAGCTGTAATGTTTTTTTGACTTATTCTGGCTAAGCTTGGGTTTTCTTCTATTTTATCAATTAATTAATTTGTTCATAGTGTTACATTCTTACATCACACATTTCTCACCACCAGATATTTTTAAAACCAATTCCAGTCTAATCTTTTCTGCACAATCTCTTGGCTAAAGTAGGCCTTCCATGAGTATCTCTACTGATACCTTTCTACGGCAATTAGAAATTAATATATTCAGTCGGCTTAGTTTCAAGTTTTATTTTCTTTGTGAGAAAGAACTTGAACGGAGAAAGAAAGTTTCACGATATTAAACAATGTTCATTGAAAATTTAATTGCAACTTGATCAGCATTAAGTTTTTTGTTCTACTTTAACATTTTGCAAGGTAAGATGATACTTAATAAGAACAGATTGTGGGCTTCTTGCCAATACTAAAATGATTGTTTAGGACAGAAAGCCACATGAAAAGTCCTTTAGGACATCCTGGGGAGATGTCAGATCGTTTCCTTGTGTGATATCAATTTATAGCTTGTAAAGTTGAAGAATTTATTTCTTACAGACATTGTATTTTTCATTGGGTTTGATTACAGTTTATATTGTGGGTTTTAGTGATATGGAGAAATTATCATTTGTTTACCACTCAAGCCTTTGTTGAGCTTGTCAAAAAAAAAAAAAAGCAAAGATATAATTTCTACCCACAAACATGATGGAAACTCACATGCTTGTTTGTGTAGGTGAGGTGTTTGTAGTAACAGATCTAAATTTTAATGAGAGAAATCCTATGATAAAGTAATGGATCTAAGCTGGACCCCACGTAAGCATTCATTATTTTCACACAGCTGTGAGAAAGCTGTGTTACAGGATACTCCTAAGGAAAGGTTTGATTCTCCTTCCCTTAGTCACTTGGAATGCTGCCACTGACTGCAGATGAAACTATTTAGAAGCTCTACATGCAATGCATGTTATCCCTGGGTCAAAGCTTGCTTTGGGCCTACAGCTTTCTTGTAACTGTATGTCCACCTTTCATACCCTAAATCAGGTCTCTGTACTCTCAGGGGAGGCGCACACCTCTGCTGAGTGAATTATTTTATCCTGGAAAGAGCAACAAATCACAGATGGAAGTTTACGGTGAGAGATTGTACCCAACTGTTGCTTTATTCTTCTCAGGCAAACCTGAAGAGTGGCAGTACAATCGTGCCCTGCTCTGCTTCTGGCAGGCTTTTCCTGACACCCTTCCTTCCAATGTGCAGCTAATGCTTCCCCTTTCCAGAGGAGAACTGGTGGAAACACGTGTTGGTCTCAGGTGGGAAATCACAGCCTGTGATACAGGGGGCCAGTAAAGGCCAGAGCCTATCAGTATAAATGCTTTTTCTCATCTCCATTCCTAGGAGGCATTAGTGTTTTCCAGAACATGCTTTTAGTTGTTTCCCAGCAGCAGATCAGATTTACCCTTGTTAATGCGATCTGCATTCTGAATCACTCTGAAAGTAGATGGTACTCACTACCTCCATGTTGAAATATTAGAGCTAACCAAATGTAGTAAGAAACCAAAGCAGGGTATTAAATGCACAGATGCTTAATTAGGATCATTAAATAGAGTTTTATTTTTAATATTGAGCTAGTTTAAATATTGAACATTGATGCACTTGAGAACAGATGTGCCTAGATAATTACTGTAAATAGAACTAGTAATAAAAATACCTTTTATATGTCATGAAGATTATCTTATGAATTTCACAAATAAACAAACATAGGCAAAACAGAAAACCAGAGACAAGGAAGAATATTTTTTCTCTGAAATTACATATTTCTATGGATTTCCCAAGTTTTTTCGTATTTTTTTCTGTCCATGTCCCTTTAGGAATTTGTTACAGTAAAAGAATGACAGGGGCAATTGGATCAATTCTATCTTTCAGAGAAAGGTTGATGATTTATTTGAGCATAGTTCCTATTTCACCTTTCCTGTTACTACTAACAGACACCCTGAATAATTATGAGCACTGTAATGCTGTGTGTATGTGGTCCATCTCAAAAGTCAGTAAACACAATGTCTTCAGATTACAAAGAGGATAATTAAATTCTCTAAAGAACACTGGGCTTTGAACAAAGTCACAAAATAGGCTTTGAAATGTAAACCTATTTCTCCTGCCCACTCAACCATCAGCTTAGAAAGCTGCAATAGGATTCACTGTCTGATATGGGCCAGAAAACTTGAAGTTGCATTTTCCCTCTGCTACTGAAACAGATTCTATCTTTGTTAGCACTGGCAAATGCCAAAAAGACTTTAAAACATTAAAGCAGCAATCATGAAGTTCAAAAGCTTTGAAACAGAACAAGAATGTAGATGTATAATAGGAATAATAGCCAATCCCACCATTTTCTTCTGTTTGCACAACATTCACCTTAGAATATATTTATTAAATAGATAATTATGCTTTTCTAAACAGGTGCATTTTCCCACTTGCTATAAAGCCATGTCCAAACATAGTCTGTGCTGTCGATCCCCCCCTTTCTCAGTGTTGGACTAGAAACACTAACAATGAAGAAACAACTTCAGCTCAACTTCCCTCCCTATCCTATGTATTCCCTTAGGATTCTTGCTACAAGACTTCTCAGCCCATACATAGTTTTTATTTCAAAAAGCAACACCCATTTCTTTTATAAGCCATCTACTCAATGTGTAGGCAAAATCCATGCAACAGCTTCCCAGCAGCACCAACACCTGCTAATAGGAGATGGTGTTTCAGACAGATACTGCCAGCCTGCTTCTTATCTTCTCTCTCTTTAATCTTCAGAGTACTGTCTGGGATTATCTCCTGGAAATCAAATGCCCAGCAAGATGGCTTGTTATTTTTTTATATGTCAGCAAACATGCACTTGATTGAGTTCATTACTGCTGTAAATATCTTTTATTATATAGATCAATGTGAATTTACAAGCTGTAGCATTATGATATTGACATAGCATAGCATTTCATATACAATAACTTTTTATAGTCCTCATCACTCCAGACATGCTCTGGGTGAAATTCAGTACTGATGTAAGCAGATACCATAACACCAAGGGTATCCACAGAATACAGTCAATTACCCTCAAGCTTAATGGGGCCCCTTTAGTTCAGGCCATGTTTTGTTTGGGTCAACTCTGCACACAAGAGACACAGAACATAAGAAGGCACTGAATGGAAGTATTCACTGTGTCTGGGCTACATGCAGCAGTCTCAGTCTTCTGCAAATGAAATGAACATTTAAGACTTGAGATTTGTATTATAAAGATGCAGCATATCAGGAGACAGCAGGAGAAAGGCTGCTTGCTAAGAGAACATGAGGCAAGAGAGCTCCCACAATTCCAGAGAGCAGCCCCACAGTGTCCAAGCAAGGCAGACCTGGAGATGGTGGACAGACTCAACCAAGAACCCATATCATACAGCAATATCAGTGATAAGGCACGTCCAGGGCCAGGCCAGGAAGTCAGTCAACAGACAAGGATAAGGTCCAGCAATTACCAAGCAGATCTATCACAATAAGACAGGCCTAAATCCAGGCTGAGGAGGTACATGAGCCACAACTCTGTTGTGGCTCCACAGGGAACCAGCACTCCTCTGGCACTGCTATAATAAGAGCTAAGATTTCAGGACTGAACTTAAATAGAGCTCCTGAGCCCATGAGTATGGGGAGGTTCCACCTGAGGTTCATCAGGGCCTTTAAGACTTATTAATGCCCTCAGTGCCCTGACACAACGGGCTTTTCAGGAACCTTAGATTTTATTTATTTATTTTATTTTATTTGAAATTCTGTAGTACAGATTGTAGGATTTTACCTTTTGTATTATCTTGCAAAAGGAAGTTTTGTACTGCATATCTCATATTAACCAATATTTGTCTAGATAGGTGTATGAGATTTAATTTGGAGCGTAGAAGGAACTTCCTTGTTCAGCAGTAGAGCTTTGTTTACCCTTTCAATTAAATCTTGCTTGCTATTTACAACAGGAATTTCTGGTTCTAGAGAGGATAAACAACATAGGGGTTAACTTGCTGGACAGCTAAGAATACTTTGACATAGGGAACATTTTCTACAGGCTGAATAATCTCTATTTGCTCTAGTCCTGTAAATTTTAGAGACTGAATATTTGTTTCTATTGTGTAGTATTCACCAAGAGGAACTATTAACAAAAATTATAAAATAAACTGAAACATGTGGAATTAGGACTCGTGGAATAGCACACTATGAAATTATCTCACTGAGTGTATGTGAATTTCCATGCCAAAAAATAGCTCATGTCTTGAAATCTGTTTTATCCCTCTTTAAGATAATGATTAGGATGCAATGTAGAACAGATAGCCCAATATTAACAGTTACTTCTTTAAAGCACAGTGATTCTGTTAAAAATAAGAGTTTTTCAGTCAATGATCCAGAGCAGACAATGGCAGATTAGGGTCTGCTACAATCCAAGTCCCATCCTACTTCTATGTCAGACTAAAAGTCTACTGCAACACAGTAGAAGAAAAATGACGGTTCATATTTCGTAAAAAATGCACTGGAATCTGCAGCTCCATGAAGGTTTCACCATTCAAAGTTCCAGCCACAGTCACAAAGGATTCAAATTCACATTCAATTTAATTGTTCTGCATTTTACCCTATTTTGACTCATTTATGTCTTCCAGTTACTCTGTTCTCATCCGAAAGACTAAGTAAGACTTAAGATGACATGAATTTGGATTAAATAAGCAAAAATTGTTTTACCTTCCTTTTCTTCTTTCAGAAAAATTGAAGGGAAGAATGACATTCACAGAATTCAACCAAAACTTCCAAATAATTTAATATTCAGTTTAGTCTAAAAAAGTTACTACTTCAGACATTTTCATCATCTAATCACAAACCCACAGGTTTTATATGTGAAATAATAAGAGATTTTCATAGCTAAAAATTTAGAGGTATATTTTTATACTGAATACAAGTTTTGTAGAGCTACAATATTAACACAAACTAAATGGAGATTTTAATCTTAAATATTAGAGACTTAAAATGGAGTTCCAAGTTAATTTGTTTTCATCTATGACCAAGTTCACCTGCCTACATATTTCCCACAGCAATTATTCCATAGACAGCAATAAAAGGGAGGGATATAACATTTTAAAGCCAGAAAAGCACTCATGTAATAAATTAGATTACTACTTTTAACAATAACATACAGCAGCAATAGTAATAATTTTCTGAAGCAACTTGCTGTATGGAAACACTGCCAGGAGAGGAGGCAAACCAGATAAACTTTTAATCTCATTTTAAAACATTATCTGGGAGGAAAAATGAGTTCTGAAGTATCAGGGACACAGAACTCCCAGATGGTTTTGTTGTTTTGAGGTTTTTTTATTTCTTCAGAATTCTGTATAAGATAGAACTTGCTGTTTCATATCAGTAAGAATAAGCTTTGAAATATTTATCAGCTAGCAAATATATAACCCCTGTATTTGTCATGTCTAATGGCAACTCATATTGCAAAGGGTAACATTTTCCCTCTTATTTGAATTTCCCCAGTATTTTTAATTAACTTTCTAAAAGGTTTTTCACCTTTCTAAAGCTATCACCACAAAAGGCACAATAAAAGCACATTATCAAAATAAAATAAGTGGCATTGTCACTTATGTATAGTCAGAGCATTCTTTCTGATATTCTTCTTTCATTAAATATAAACATTTAATCAGTAAATACTTCTATGACAACAGGAGGAAATAAAAAAAGAAAAAAAGCTGCTGACAAAAAACATGTTTATTTTTGCCATATATCACAGATTAAAATTGACTCTAAAAGCATAAAGCATTCAAAAAGAAATGTGCACAGTAAGTCTGTGCACAGCTGTGTGTCTGCTCATACAGGTGTGGTTACACAGGATCTGTCTGTCCCCAAATAACCCAGTTTCTCTTCAAGGTCCTCAGCTTTTTTGAAGACCACGAATAGTTCCACTGATGTTTGCAGGGGTTGTCCCAGGCAACCAGATAAAACAGAGAGATTTAAAGGGACCTACCCTGACTGTGCTATAGTCTCCAAAATCACCAAGAAAGGAACTCTGCAGAGCGCCCTGCCTGTGGAGTAACAGAGCCTGGGGTAGGAGAACTCTGTGAATTTTTAGCAAATCCTTTGGTACAACTGCTTGTTATAGCAAAGAAACAAAAGACTACTACAATTATACTTTACCAAGACATTTGGAGTTTAGTTTCAGACTATGGATTGTAATTTTTTTCTATATAACAGATAATATTAACATAATTTACATTTCCTTATTATCTCATTACATTTTTCTGACCAATAAGTAATAGTGGCAACATTATTGTGTGATTATGACTTATTATTTCAATTATGGTAGGAAACAGAGACCCCATTTAAAATTAGACCCCTATTGTGATGCAGCTCTCCAAACATATATTAAAAGATGGTGTCTGGACCAGAAGTCTGCAAATTACTCCACTCAGAGCCATCAGGGAAAGGACAGCACCACATTGGAGCAGACATAGGCAGGGATGGAGATGAGCCTGGACTGTGCATGTATTGGCAAGACTGTAACAAAATCACAGGTTCTCCTAGCCATAGGCAACACTTTCTTTCACCAAGTGAGATAGGTTACTATCTCCTCCCTTTCTCTTTCTGAAAAGATCATATTGAATATTTTTCTATTACATGAGGCAAGTTCTACAATTCTTCCATAATTATTTAATCTGTTCTCCTTTCTTCTGCACATGTATGTGCTCCAATTTTCCTGGCTTCATTTTCCTCTCTCTGCCATTTTCAAACCTTCTTTGGTGTCCTGCACTATTTCATTCCTTTACTGCTCTTCTCTCCATGGCAGGGTGAAGGTTCCCTGCCCAGGGGTCCCTGCTGCTCTGCCTGTACCTCCTCCAGCCTTTCTGCTCCCTCGTCCCTGAGATTCCAGCTGCCATCAGACTGCTGCTCTCTAGCACCACTGAAACTTTCAGAATCCGCTTCCTTCATCCAACTGTCTAACCCTGAGACTTGTGGATGAAAAAGCACTGCATAAATGGTAAGTATTGGCATTGATCGTGTTACTAATACTTGCATGTTAAAGGATCAATATACAAACCATTTAGCTCCTGCTTCAAACAGCCAGTGAATAGAAAAAATCCTTCTCTTGTCTTCCTTATGGAAAGTGTTTTAAACTGAAGGAGAGTAATTGCAGCCTGGATTTAGCATTTCTAAGAAATTATAGGGATAAATTATTTAGTCAAGGGAACCAATTCTAACATGTCTAACATACCATCCTATGGTAACTTTGACAGAATGAATGTGGCTATTTATACTCTTTGTCTTTTCGATAAGTTGTTGGACCGTTATTGCAGAAATGAGAGAGGAGGCAAGTAAAGTATTTTCTTTGAGATAGTTTAAGAGGAGTAACAGGCACAAAACTCGAAAACCCACCCAGACCCTGTGTTGCAGGGAACATCTTGATGTCACTGGCAGCAAACTTCATTTGAGTATGAAGAAATCAAGATTTCATTTGGGACTTCACAAAAATATTTTCTCCTCAGCAATGGCTTTTATGGCCTTTGTCCCTGCTTGTGTGTGCCAAAGGATGAGAAATCTGGTTTGTTTTTTCAGTAATGACCAGGAAGGGCCTTGGCTGATTTAGTCATTCCTGCATCTTTGTTCAATGCTATTAGTGAAAATAAGATTTAATGTACCAAATATTTGGAGGAGAAAAGGGATGCTGAACACCACCAAACTGTGCTGCTGAATTCCATCAGGTTTGTGAACTCTTACAAAATAACAACTCTGGTAGTAAATCTGCAGTACAGTGATGGGAAAGGGCAAGTAAATGGAACAAGGTGGGAGAGAGAATGTAAGTAAGTGAAAGGGATAGAAAAAGGGGAAAGAGGAGTGTGAGCCTAATGAATGAAGTCTTTGGGGTACAGAAAAGGACATTTCTTGGGAAGGAATGGAAATGTCTTCTGTTAGCAATAAAAAGAAGTAAAACTAGGAGGAACAAAAAAAATTATATTTAAATCGCAGGATAACTTTTATTATCATAAAGTAGACAGAAGGCAACATTCCTGAGGGGAGATATCAAAGGACAAAAAAGCAGCTATTTCAAGTGTTCTACACATAAAATCCCATCACCTCTGAGTTAAAATGTTGCACCTGAACATAACAAATAAGTGCAGACATTATCCTAAAGCAAGTCAGATTTCTACAGATCTTCTGTTAGAGCCCTTGTTTGGTTGTTTTTACATGAAATTATTTGAGAGGAATTACAGCATTGGAAATGAGAAATGCTTAAGGATAATTTTTATATGTAGACACTGGGAATTGGTCTACTCCGGAACTCTCTCTTGTAAATGTGATGATTAAAATCATAATACTTAATATCAATTAAAAAGCCCTGTCTTCCACGTTCATGTGCAAAAACTGTATTTCACGTGGTTACCATCTTTTAATATGGATTTTAAAAAAAAGTTTCACTGGAAGCACTGCATTTATTTCAACTATTATGAGAAAATTACCTCAGCATTTCAGATGTGAAACTGAGCTAAAAGAAAATCTGGCTTGGATTAAGTGCAAATAGAAGTCAAAGTTCTCTGTTTTGTAAGATTTAAAAAAATGCTTGAAAACATTCAACTTCCCTTTCTTGGTGAATCAGTCATGCATCTACCAAATACACCGAACATCTACTAATATGAAAGCACATTCTGCCAATGGCTTCTCAGATCGTGGAGTTGAGAGGGAAAAGCTTTTACATTTACATTTGCATTAATACTTGAAATAACCACTTCTTTGTGCTAATGAGGATTAATATGTTCTACTTGGCTAGCACCACAGATATTTCTTCTTCTAGCTTTGGCAGTCAAACACAAACCAAAACCAATCTAAAAGTAGTAAATTAACTTTATAAACTGTTTTCTTAGCTGCATTTTTTCATATGCAAAGTGGCTTTTACCGTTTGTTTCTTGTATGGATTTTTTCCAACAGATTCTCACCTATGAATATGATAATATTTTTCCTTATTATTTCTCCTAATGAAAGGTTACTGGTCTAAATGTTCTTTCAGAGATTTAGCTTTCTGACTTAAAACTATGAGGAAAAGGCACTGCAGACACAAACGATTAAAGAATATCTACTGAAACCCTCTGAGCCTGGAACGATTCCTCATTTATGGCACTAGCAATAAAAAGAAATCAAGAAAAGACACTAAGAAGAAATGGAAGCATTTAAAGGTTCAGACTCTGGCAATACCAGAAACTACTGGAAAAGAAGGCAAGAACTTCAGTGTACATCTGGAAGCAGTAAGTGTTTATTAAAAGCAAGTCTATCAGAAGGAGGTTTTCCTTCTGAAAATAGCAAGAGCTCATGCATTTGGCATATTTAACAGTTCTGAGAAATCCAAGAGAAGGAGGATATTCATGAAGCTGTTCCCAAAAAAAAAGTGTTGCATTCTAAATAAAAACGAAGCATATAAATGCCATTTGCTTTGATCCTTAAGGTTTAAAAGCATCTTATACTTTATAAGATTGGGGTGACAATTTTACCTCCTAGAGGTGTATGATAAAGCATAGCATTAGCCAGCCTTAGGGTAAGAGCTAGTCAAGATTTGCATAATGGAAAAGAATTTAAAAAACCCTTTCACCTTTAAAAAGCCACTGGTTTTCAACAGAAAGTGGAGCAAATAATACAGAAATAGACTCCTGGGAGAGGCAGATTCCAGATGAGGCAATTTAGAATCCACCAAGATATTAGCACTTGAATAAGTGTTGGACTGGACAGTGTTTTGGAACCTTAGATATTACCAAGTGCTCAAAATACCATAAGACACACATATTAGAAGCAGAAAAGCACACAGAGATTGAAATCACGAGGAAGGAATAACAACACAAATAAAGCAGATGGAAGAAGCTGAACATTAAGCCAAAGCTTGTATTAATTTGGCTGCAAATGCCAGGGGTCTGAACCATGAACAAACTGCATGTTGCTCCCTTGGATCACTGTTTTCTTTAAAATAGAAGACACTTGCAGCAAAAGATGGTGTGTGCAAAAGAAATAATAACCATGACAGCAAATGGGACATCCTGCCTTCAGTGAGGCATATGTGCTCAACTCCCAGTATTTCTAGGAACTGTGCTAAGAGGAAATCAACAGGCTGTAGAAAGACAAGTGGGTAGAATTACAGGTTTATGAAAATTATTTTTTTTCTGTTTAAAATATATGCTTCTAGAAATAAATAATAAACCAGGAAAACCATCTTAGATTGTTTTCCTATTTTTAGATGACACTACTAAAGATACTACAGCAGAAGAGCTGATTATGCATTAAGAACCTTTTTAGCTAAACTTTTTTATGCAATACAGTGAGAGTGGGACACAGTTTAGAGGACATACATTTGAGCAGAATATAGTAAAGCTTAGATGTAGGTGTGTGACTTACTTCCTCATCATTCCTCACTTACTGGATGCAGAGTATATACAAAAGCTTGGTGAACTCTTTGTGTGAACTCTCCTAGTCAGAATTTAAATGACCTTCAGTTAACCCAGCATATTTCACTTCCAGAGTGTTAGGCTAAATTGAATTAAGGTCATTTTTAATTCTGAAGAAAAATAGATACTGAAGCATTTAATATAGTTTAGTCTACTTTAAATTAACAGCTGTAATTAACTTGGAGATCTCTGTAGAATCTCTTCTCTCTGAGAAGATAAATTAAAAAACACTACTATTTTTGTTTTTAATCTTTATTCTGTAGAAGGTGATTCAGAGTCTCAATATAAAGTAAGAACAAATAAACATCAGTATAATATTGATCCCCTCTCAATTATGGTAAGCATGCAGATAATTAAGTCAACTACCCTGAAAGTGGTTTACTGTATAGGTTTCTAAACAGCTATGCATTTTTAATAACTCAGACTACACCAGTAGTCAAATTTCTATTCAAATCTCTGTGAATAAACTGGAATCTAATGTCAGACAACTATATAATCAATTTTGATTTATGTTTCATTCCTTCTATAATTCACATGCAGCAATACAAGTATGTTGCTAAAATACTAAAAATACAAGAAAAAATGTGTAATTGTTTGTTTGTTTGTTTTCCTCTACTAAATATGTACAAAATCAGTTTTTCATAAATGCAGCAAATCGAGACAATGTAAAATATCTTGCTTTTCTTAGGTTGAGGAACATACCATGGACTTGAAAGACCTGGACCACCTGTGTAGAAAAGCAAAGGACTTACAGAATCATAGCATTATTTAGATCAGAAAAGGGCCTTTAAGATCATTGACTTCTCTTAATGTAAATAAGGAAATTTTTCAAATTAGCCTGATGGCAGCTGGATCCTACAACAGGATCACAAAACCAGTTACATAGACAGGTCAGTGTGAATCTTCCATAACAGTAATTAGCAATTTCTTCTGAATCACAAATTTACAGACAGTATCCTCTACAAATATGAAATAATCTGCAGAACAATTATAAACAACTGAAAAAACTGCTCCTTGGCCGATAGCAAGAGGCGACACCCACTCTGCTGAATGATTGGAGGAGATAAAGACCAAGGACTGAGCAGCTGGACTTGCCCATTAAGGAAGTCTATAGTTTATCTCTGAAAAAAACATGTCTACTCAGCACCACATTGATCATAAGAGGCATCTGCCACCTCCTCCAAATGAATATGTAGCCCCCATCCATAGAAAATTTGATAAAATGCTCTCTTGCCAAGGGCCAATACTGACAGAAAAAGCATAGTACCTGTTTCATTAGAGAAGATTTAAAACATCAGAAAAAATCCCACCTTGCAACTTTCGGGCTCTTAAGAGATTTGTGGTGAACTGTAATTAAAAATCAATAAGGGGATACATAAAGCCTTTGCTTTCATGTTTATATGGGGCTTTTTTGACCAGTGGCTATCTTGGGAAACATTTGGGAAACATCCCGTGCCAAGAAGGAAGGGTGGCAGTGGTGAAGTGTTGGCTGCTGGAGTAAACTTTCTTTGGAGCTTTTTGCTCTAAGTCTACCTAGTCATGTTGAAGAAAGCCCAATTTTCCCTTAATTAAGACTCCCTCCTTTGAACCAAAATGTCCTTCAAAATTATGATGTGTGGAACACTTTCCTGAGGCTCCAGATTCCATTTGGATTCACAGTTGAAGGGCATTGAAGAACATTTTTCAGGAGATCTGGCAGAACAAGTTCTTGGGCAAGTTGCTTTAATTTCATCATGGATTCAGGGGCTGGCAATCTCAGATATTGTGGAAACATGATGTAAGACATTTTACTCCTCTCCAAGTAGGTGGGTCCTCAACAGGAATTTGGCATCAATAGAGTTGGCCTTAGCTGTACAAGGATGTAGTTTATTGCTGTCTGTGTAGCTGGTACAGGGAGCAGAGGAAACTGCTGTACTCCTGCTTTCATCGTTTCCCTTAGCACGCCTACATGACATAATTGATATATTCTTGGCAGGTCTGAAATTATGCTGCAGTGATGAATATTCCTGTTTCTGGGTCAGAAGCTGTAAAATTTGGAAAATATCTTCCATATTCACAAAGAGATACATATGCTTCTTGGCACGTTAGCAACCTGCTAGAAAAACATCCCACGCTGGCAGAGCAGGGGTTAGCTGAGAGCGGGAGATGTGCCAGTAGCCTGGAACAACCCGAAAGGAAAACAAAGAGTTAAATGCCAAATATATCAGAATGTTTAGGAGCAGAGAAGGAGGCTGCCAGGGGTATTCAAAGATGCAGGAATGTGGGATTTTGGGAAGAGCAGACTAATTTGGTATGCAAGCCCTGCAGTTTACAGGCACTCCTGCAATGCTAAGGCAGGCTGGCCATAAAGAGAGAACTACAACTAAGGCAGGTACATATTCATAACCTGAGCAGAGCCTACACCCTCAGGGTAAGAATTATCAGGGCAGATGGGCAAAGCCATCAATCTGTATATGCCAATCCCTTGCAATGCAGGCACACCTTAAATGTGAGAGAAGAAAATGAAGATGTGTAATGATTTAAATTTAGTAACTTGTTTCAAATATGTATTGAAAACAACTGCTGTAGTTGCTACAGAAATGCTGCTGTATCATCTAGAAATCAGAATTATTATGGAGTGAAATGATATGTGGCTCCAGAAGTAATTACTGTATGAACAGGTGATTTCTACTAAAAGCACATGAGTCTTTGATCTAGCAGAAATTTATCTTTTCTGTCCTGAAATGATCCTCTCATTTTTAGTTCTAAGTCTATATAGAGTAAAATATGTGAGTTTCATGAGGGAACTATACCTCTGCTACAGAGCTTTAGGCTTTATCAGAGAATAAGACTGGTCTTACTAGGATATTCCTAATTGATATGTCCCAACAAATATGTAGACACATGGATGAAAACTTGCTGGGAGTCACTGAAACTACATCATTAAAGGTGTACAGTTCTAAAACTGCTGAGCTGAGTATAGATATTTTTTAAAATCTCATACAGATCAGTAAATGAAATTTGAAAGTTTTTGATTGCAGTCGTAGTGAAATATTTTAACATAACAAACATTTTTCATATTTGCATGATTTGATTTTTGAATCAACTGAGTTGAAAGACAACAAACTACTTTTGTATGAGCAGTGATATCAGGCATTTCAGCATAAAAGGATTTTATGTAAGAAAACTGAAGATTAGAGCTAGAATAAGTTGACAGTCTGAATGCTAAGTAATTATATATCTATAACATCTATAATCTATACTACACTGGTATGCTTTGCAATTAATAAACGAATATTAACTTATTATTATAGCATAACTTGAGTAAGTGGTGTGAATGATAATACAAATGTCCAGTCCTAAGTCCTTGTTTCTGTTATCTTCACCTAGATGTGTAATGCTAGGACCACAGAAATGGTTCATTTATTGTTTCACAGCACTGTTGACTTATATTTGTTATATTTCTGATTAAGAGAGCATTTATGTATATGCATTTATGCAAATCCATCAGTGCTCCATGTGCATTCACACCATGAGCTTTTTAAAGAACCAGTGTCATTGCATTGGTGCACATACATATATATATATATGGGTGGTGCTGGACGTGTATATGTAGGATTTTACTGGAGTACATGCAATGACCAACTGATCCTTTTCCACTAAATCCCAAAAGGCAATAATGACTATTAGACCTTGGTGGATCCCCACATATGCAGCCTATGCAGCATAATTTGCTAGTGAAGGGATGAGCTGTAACACCAAGAATATGCTAAAGATGCTGCAGCATATCTCATTTGTTAGTGATGCTGCTGCTGTCTTCTCAAGGATATCAAAATGCCTGTCAGCACCTGGACGAAAATCAGCTGACTCAGACTCAATCGGGCCAAAATGAAAATGATCGCTGGAGTGTGGAAAAATGGTTAAAACTGAGATAAGATCTTTACCTATCTGATGTAGGATCTTCAGATATTTATTTAAACACTACAGCATCTCAGATTTCTGTTTTTTGCCATTGTACGAGTGACCCAAATCATAGATGACAGAAGTACCCTCTCCTTTTCCCATGCTTAACTTCTCCTCTGGGTGCAGATCTGGCCATTGCAATCTCCATGCCCTTCCTCGGCAGAGGGAATTACCGATAACTCACTGAACCTCTGGGTAAGCGCCTACAGAACGCAGATTCCAGCTTTGGCAAAATGAAAAAGTAGCAGCTTCAATAGTAGCAGCTTGACTGCCTCCAATGGTTTGCAGGTTATTTCCTCACTATGTCTAAGTCTTCTTTCCAATCTTCAAAGCAATAAAGACCTGGCTTCCTCAGAGACTGCTTCTTTACTCACAGAAACAAAGGTACTCCCCTGAAGCAAGCAGTATCACACAGATAAGGATAATGCAAGTGTAAAGGTGAAGAAAGTCAAGAGAAAGTCCCTTAACTGAAAAGTTCATTGATCAAACCTCAAACTGCAATATATCAAGATAATTCCAATAAGTGTTCCCAAAACTTTGTAGTTCTATTATCCAGGCAGCTTGTACAACTATCAAAGCAGAGCCACACACTGGCTAAATCTGCCCAGTGTTCACATGCAGTGTGCTCTGCTGCACAGTCTCAGGTGACTGGAAATTTCCTAGAAGTATCTGCTTTATTGTGTATTAGTGTCTATGTATAAAATCTTGCCTTCAAGAGTAAGGGAATTCACTATTAGGCTATGACAGCATGTGCTTCACACGCAGGCAGCCCACACAGTGTTGGGAGAGGATTTTGATAGCCCCTCTGTGAAGGATGGTAGCTGGGACGGCTGCAGCCACAACAATCCCTGCAGCCTTGGGGAAAGAATGCTGCCAGAAAAGGCTGGGTATCATACATTGTCCTGGCAGAATATATTGTTTGTGATCCATAAGATTAGAACTTCTGTTCTCCAATCTCCTTACTTTAAGGCAAAAAAGTAGAGCTTTTTTTGATAAGCATTTCCTTCCAGAGCTAAAACACCCAAAGCATTTCATATGGTAAATATATAAAGAGAGCTATCATCAACTTGAAAGTCACAATACCGCTTGAAAATGCGTAGCTGTAGCTATTTATGATGGGTGGCAGCTAAATGGGGGGGGAGGAAAAAAATCTTTCCTGGCAGCCCGCTTACTTTCTACAGTTTTTTTCTATAGTCTGATGAGCCATGTAAAAACAGCCAGCGAACAGGCGGCAAGTGCGAGTTCGCTGCCGTCCGCCGCGGGGTGCAGGCCCGGCGGGTGTCCCGGGGGATGCTCGGGGGCGCGGGGCGGGCGCAGCCGCAGGGCCGCGGCCCGCGCGGCCTCCCGGGGTCACCTTGGGCGCTGCGGCCTCGCCCCCACCGCGGCCGCTGCCCCGCGGGCGGGCTGGGCCTGCCCTGCGGCTGCGGGGGCGCTCCGGGGCCACCGCCCGCCGGGCCACGGAGGCGGCCGCGCCCCCGCAAGCGGCGGCCGCGGGCGCCGGCCAGCCCTGCCCCCGAGAGCCGCCGCCGTGTGGGCAACGCCGCCCGAGGCTCCCGCAGCCCTTGCCCCCGGCCGGCCGGGGCTGCCCCTGCCCGAGGCAGCGACAGCGGCCGGCCCGTGGTCGGCGGCGCCCCCGCGGGCGGCGCAGCGGGAGGAGGCGCCGCCCCGGCCGTCATTTCCGCCGAGTGCGGGGCGGGGGAGGGGGCAGAGCGCTCGCCTCCTCCTCCGCGGCGGCCGGAGACACAGAGACCCAGCGCGGGGCCAGGGCAGCTCCGCCGCCGCTGCCGCCGCCGCGCCCGCGGGCCGCGCCGCCCCGCCAGCCGAGCCCGGCCCGGCCTTCGCCCGGCATCCCTCCCGCCCCCGCCCCGGCCCGGCCATGGGGAACGCAGCCACCGCCAAGAAGGGCAACGAGATCGAGAGCGGTGAGTGAGGGGGACCGGCCGCCGCCTCCGCCCGCCTCCTCCCGGCGCCGCTCCCAGAGGAGGGCCCAGGGCTGGGCCCAGCGCGCCTGCCCCGCGCCGCCGCAGGCCCCGCGGCCTTGGCCGAGACCCCCGCCCCGCCAGGCCCGGCCCCGGCCCGGCGCGGCCTGCGCGGCGCCGCAGGGGAGCCCGTCCGGCCCCGGCCCCGGCCCCGCCGCCGGAGTGCGCGGTCTCGGGAAACCAGAGGGACGAACCCGCCCGCGGTCGCCGGGCCGAGGCCACCGCCGGGCCGCGCGCGGCTGTCCCACAGCAGGTGTCCGGCCCCGGCGGAGGAGGAGCCGCCGGCGGGGCCGCGGTGTTGGGCAGGTGTCGGCGCCTCCGCCAGCCTCCATCCTCGCCCCGGCCCGCTTTCTTTCCCCACCCCCGAACACACCCTGCCGCCGCGGGAGGCCTCCCGCCCGCCGCGCTCTGTCTGCGGCGGGAGGGTTTTCATCTCGCTGCGGGGAATGTAGGTCAGAAACTCCGGTGCCCGCCCGGATCGCGCGGCCCCGGTGACCCCGCGGCCCTGCCCGCGCCCCGCGGCGCAGCCACAGCCCCGGGCGTGTTTACATCGCTCGGGAGCGCTGGGAGAGCGCTCGGTACAGCGCTGCTCTCCTGAGCCCTGGGTAAAATGGAAGACAAAAGCATTGATCTGAACTCGCCATGGCAGGGAGCTTTTTGCTGGTGTTTCTGTTCGCTTGTTTGTTTTGTTTGGGGTTTGGGGCTTTTTTCCACCTAAGCAATTCAGCATAACTTTAAATTATATAAAGCCGATTTAGTTGTTGTAAAAATCGTATCTAGGCTTTATTTTCAGTAAGTTAACTTCCTTACTTCGCTTCTAGTGAAAAACTTTGGGTATGTTTTTGATGTATAAGAAGAGAAAAGACAAGACATAGAGAGCAGCCAGTTGTGCAAGCTCAGTGTTCTGACAACAATACCCCTTGTTACTGGAAATTCCTGGGGCATTAAAATGGAAAAGAACTTTAAATATTGAAGTCACCTTTTTTTTTTAATTTGTTTACTTTTTTGTGTGTTTGTGTTGATGTCTGGGTAGAACCGGGTAACCTGATTTGCATGGGCCAGTGCCCGCCCGCACAGCATTCCTCTGGCTTTCCAGGGATCTGCAAGGGTGCCTCCAGCTGGGGGGCTGGGGCTCTGCTTGACCCACCCGCATTTCTGATGTGTGGGTTTGTCTTTCAGTTCTTGTGCCTTGTCTATTATTATAGATTTCACAATCCAAGTATGTTATGAGTATTTGACCATTATTATTTAGGGGTTTTTAAAAAAATTGTATACTGAATGCAATAATTTTGATAGGAAGTATTTTAACCAAACTATAAAGATATATGTGGAGAGAGAGAAAGGTGGATTGTGTGAAGTACTTCAGATGACAAAATGCTACATTTTGTACTTCACAATAACTGTACTGCTATTAGTCTGTGCAGTTAAATAGCACTACAACACACAGTGTTTACTTCCATTTTAATTTTTTCTTCATATTACCTAATAGAGTAGTTTTTAAGTCGCAGAAGGAGTTTATTTCAGAACTTCTCTCTCTCCCTTTGTTGTAAGTTTTAAAAATTAAATGCTTTTAGAGACATCAATCTCAGATGTTCAATTACTCAGTATATTTAGCAGAAAAAGCTCTATAATGATACAACTTCTGTAACTAGGAGAAAAAATTGGTCATCAGGGACATACTGCTGGGAAGACCAGGATTTACTTACTATGTAAGATCAATAATATATGAAGACTGTACACAAATTATTAGATGCAATGTTTGGTTTACTGTCAGTGAGTGTTGATTGTAGTCTGTTCAAGTGATACGTGGCAACTAAAAACTAAATAAATATGAAATTTGAGAAGCTTTAATATTTCTGATACATATTTGCATTGTTGAGCCAGTTTTCCATCTTTGCGTGTTAATTGTCCATAGCAGCACATATTCCAAACTTCAGGATGCTGAATTGAAGTTGTTTGCAGTGGTAACAGAAAAATACCCAGGTTTGAATTGTAAAGGTGATGTTATGCCCGTGATCCATGCATGGAGCTTATGGTATTGTGTGGATCAAGGACACGCTAAGGTCCCTGAAAGAACAATGAAGGGTAACGCAGCTTCCACTGATAACTGTACTTACTAGTTCATAAAGCGTAATTTGAGACCTCTTTCACTGTCTGTGGTCAGCACAGTAAATGCTGTTCACCCAAGCATGGCCCTTATATTCTTCCTGTTTATTTTTGCTTTCCATGTGTATTCAAACATCTTTAATACTTGTTACTTCACTTAGGCTATGAAGTGGAATAAAATCAGTTGTATGTGAGCACCAGTAGTAGACTGGAGCAGAAGTTTTGGAGTATTTCTAGACAGAAGTTGCAGGTGAATGAAATCTGGATGTTGGTGAAGTTTCTCAAGTTTAGCCACCAAGACAGTGAATTGGACTTGTGTAGCAGGGAGGGCAAGAGAATTATGTGTATAGGGAAGACAGAAACTTCAGTGTGTTCCATTAGGGCTTTAGTTCTGTGCCCTTGTGTTCCAGGCTCTCCAATATGCACTGGGTTTTGATTTGGAGGACCAAAAGTAAAAGTAAAGAGAAGCTTAGGCATTCTGCACCCATTTTAAACAGCTTTGTGGTTTTCTATGGGGCACAGCAGCCTACAAATTCTAAGAGCCTGTTAGAATAGTAAGAAGTATCTGTCTTTTGAAATCTGAAGACACAATTATGAGTTGCCGTAAAAGTTATTCTAAGTTTGATCCCTCATCCTAGTATTCCTTTAATTATTCACTTCATTATTTGTTGTTTTTTGGGATTTTTTCCAGCTGTTCAATTTACAGTAGTTGAAGACTTCTTTTGCAACCTAGAAGTTAAAAATGTCAACATGTAGCAAATTACATTTTTTTAAAAAAGGCCACAGGGAGTCTTCCTTGTTGCAATTAATGTAGGAAAATGTTAGCGTTATTGTTTTTCATTATTTTGGAAAAATTTGTTCAACTAGCCTGAAATATAACTGCAGCTCGTCTGAGGTTTTTAAAAGGTCACATAGTAACTTTTTAATTCAGTAAGTGAATCTGTTACTTTTAAGATCATTATTGGTTTTACGTGAAACAGAAATCCTTAAACTTTACTAGAGCTACTTTCTAAACTAGAATGAATGTCAGCCCTGCAAATAGTTTGTGGAAAGTTGTGTCTGTGTTTTTCTTCCAATAATAATACAGATTTTTAAAGTAATTATGACGTATGGCCCTGAATTATTTGCCCCTTTAGATATGCAAGGTAACGTCATATATGATAGCAAGAAGTTTGGCTATAAATTAATAATAATCCCACTTGATGTTTTGTTTATGGTTTTTTTTTTGTTTTTCTTCTTTTTTTGTTCTCTGCCTCCCAACTTGACACACCCCCCCGCCCCCATCCCCAATTCAAGAATACTTAATTGTGATATTATGTGTTTCTTTGTAATCACCAAACTGAATTAGAGACCAGATGATTAGAATACAGTCTTTGGTGACTGGAAGATTTATGTACTTTCTCTTCTTCCAGTGGATCTTGAAAACGTATGGGCTTGACTTCTGAGTTCTGTTTGCGGGATTCATATGGCCCTTGCTGCTTTTTCTGTAGCAATATATGGTAGCAAATTTAAAATGTATTGTAAAATTAAACTATACGTGATTTTCAAAGCATAGTTCTGTATACATGTCTTCTTACGTAGTAGCCAGATCTCCAGCTTCCAGAGCACGAGGAGTTTATTAATCCAACATGATTTTACTAACTTTGACTCCTGTGGTCTTTAAATAGCCAAGTACAGTGTGTGTGATGTGTATTCCGCGTGTGAGTTTTATGTTCATTCACTCCTCCTCCTCCTCAAAGTGTTCCCACTACAGTATCTTCAGTATGACAGAGTTCCTATTATAGTCAATTCTTTCCTTTTTAACTCTTATAATTATTCCGTAAGTAGTGCTCCTTTGAAGTGTGTTTGACAGGAAGATGCAGCCGCCTTCTTTTTCTTTTCCCAAGAGATTTTAACCTCCTCAGGGTATGTTTCTTAAGAACTGAGTTATTTTTTCTTATTTTTCCTGTGCTTTCAGTGCTGGGTCATTCTGGGTATTTACTCATTGAGGACCAAACAACACCCCATATTTGTTTCTTGGAAAGACTGGTTGAGGCAAGGCTCTGTCACTGCTGACCATGGTTAGATTAAAATTGGGGAAGCAGAGGGGAAAAGCTCCCTATCCACTGCTATCCCAAGGCTTCTGATTCTCAGTCACTTTTCCAGAGACCCTTGTTTCAGTGTTTTTGATCAGAGTGTACTTTGAACAGATACTGTCTTTTTTCATTGTGTTTATGCTCTCTGGTTTTGAAATTGATAACTTTTGGAACCTTGTTTACACATTTTAGAACATCAGCTATAGTATGTATTGTATAAAGGGTAATTAATACGTATTCCAGTGATGCTGGAATGGTCTGCATGGATAATATCTCTACACAGTATATTTAAAGCTTCTTTCACAGTATTTTTAGGCTTGTATCATCTTACTATTGGTCAGGTAAGTTTCAGCACTAAGGAACTCTATCATCTGAATATCAGAAATAGTTGCAATGCTGAAGAAATATCTGAAAATTCCTTTACTGTAGTCATCAGTGTAAGACTACCAGTGTACGCCATCTGAGAATTCTGTTTTGATTAAAAACAAAATACTCCCAGCTTGGACTAGCAAAGAGAGGTTATCACTCAAGAAACGATAACCACATGGTGGCATATCAAAAGGTCAGAAGAACTTCCAAGTGATGAATTTTAGTTTGTGTTTAGCTGTTGTGGTTAGGTCTTTAGTGCAGGCTCAGACTGCTTTAAAGACAGAATATCTTAAGTTACTTGACATTCCCTTGTTGCTGGGTTTCTTTAGTGTTCGTTCTTTATATATCCACATTTGTAAATGATATAATCAAAAGTAGTATCCTGAAAAATACTCAGATTTCTCCTATTTTTGGCAACAGTCACTTTGTTCCTTAGCCTAATTAAGGCAATGCTGCAAAAATTAACCATCTCATTGGTACAGGGAGCAGCCTGTGGGCAGAGCTGTGTGTAAGGATACAACACTGCAGGTTACGGTGTGTGCGAGGGCTACCCTGCCAGAGCAGGGGGCTGTGCCCCACACCACGTCAGGCTGCCCAGGAATCTCCTCCAGTCAGTGAAGTTCTTCTGAGACCGACACATCTCCCCTTTGGACAGAGCTGTGGAAGGGCTTTTGGATGGCTGTCAGATTTTGAGTTTTGCCTGTGTCCTTACTAGACATCATGAAGGACTTGTTTGCCCAAAAGCTTTTTTTTCCAGAACTACAACAATTGGTTTAATAAAGGATATTGTTTCTGCTATGCAGCAGGTGAGTTCTAGATCAGATCTAAGTAGACTGGCCTTTTTTTAATCTGTGCTTCTAGCATTTAAGCTTGCAGAGCTTTCAGTGTTGGGAAACTTGAGTCAGTGGTGATTTTCCTTACCAACTTTTGAAATTTAGAGCTAGAACTTGGCAGAGAGTCTGCCCTGCAGTGCTGCTCTCCAGCTTTGTCTTTGTTACAGGTGCAAGGTGCTATTCTGCAGGATTTGCTTTCAGTCACAGTTCTGCTTTTCTATTCCCTGCCACTTGTTTTCTTGCCACTGTGCCCTTAAGTGTGCTGGAGCAACTATTTGAGACAACAAGGTGAACTGAATCTGAGATTGATGTAGGTTAAAAATAACCTTGCAGAAAAGGGAAGGCAGTTAACCTGGATTGGCTTCCTGATCCAGTTCACTGCAACTACACAAACAGTTGTACCAGTGCAGGTGGGTTATGGTACAGTGGAGAGACTGGATAGGAAGTACTGAGTAGGGGCTGCCTGACCTACTGCTGTTGCCAGGAGAGCTGTGGTGTTGTTTCAGGTTGTGCTTACATGTATTTTCCTACCATACGGAGTACTCCGTGAGGTAGAAGTGCTTACTGAGGAATGGGAAAGAGAACAAAGTAGCAGTGGAGCTGTAAGAAGGTAAGTGAAGTGAGAAACGTTTTGGTTTAGAGTTGCAAAACTAGAAGATAAAATTACTTTGTCTCTTTTTTTTTCTTACTATGGTTAGGAAAGGATTACGCATATTCTCTAATTTTATTTTTTGTGTTATCCTGGTGTTCGTGAGTTAGGACCCCATTGTGTTGGTACAAACACAACACAGTTAGTTCCTTGAAACCCAGTGTTCTGTTGTGGAAAATAAGGTGAATACAGGCAGATGGGAAATACGAGATGAAAGCAAGACTCTTAGTTTGTGTAGCAGAATTTGGATACAGCAATTTAGAGGGTATGCTGTGCAGGGAGCTAAAAGGAAGATTCTGGGGTAGCCCTGCCTGTGGTGTTCGCAATCAGCAGTGGTAAACAACAGTCTCTTCAGTGCTCATTTTAGCTTTTCTCTTTGGCATCTCACTTGCTGTTTCTTCAGCATCTCAGCAGAATAACGTCCGCTAAGAGTAAGGTTTCACAAGACAGCTGAGCCCATCTGGTGACTTGCACAGTTGAAAAATCCATTTTTATTCCTAGACCCTTCATGGGTCACAATTCACGTGTTTTTCCGATCCATTGTTAAGCTGTTTTACATAGGCAGAAAACTATGTGGGTTTTATCTCTTTGGGTTATCCATATTATTTTGCACGCCAGATCAATTCACTGAGGTGTCAGATGGCAAGAGACAGATTCAAAGGAAGCACTGAAAGCACTGTTGGCAATGAAATGGTTGGGTGGCCAGAAAAAGGAGTCTATTTTCTTAGTGTTGAGCTCTTTAAGACTTCACCCTGCTAACTGTTTTGAAAAACGATTACTCCAAACTACTACTTTTCCATCTGCCCTTGTTCATATAATGAGTTGCTTCAAGACTTCAAGTTTTTAGTGAGGAATGTTAGCACCTAGCAGTTGGACAGTTAGAGCTATACAAAGATAAAAACAAGCAACATTTTACTCTATTTTTCTCTGTCTCCGTAATTATCAGATCTTTAAGATGATAATAGTTTAGAAAAGGGTTTTTGTTTTTATTTGTATTTAGCTTCTTTTTTTGCTAATTTCATATTCAAACTAAGTACCAAAGTTTTTATTTCTTTCATTGAACCATTTTTTGCTTTTCCCTGCCCAGACAGAAAAAGGCTTGCTGGCTCCTGGCAGAATGAGTTCTGGTACATATTTCATGATACACATGTAGTAAGGGTTAGGCTACCTGCGTAATATTTTGCCATGCAGTAAAGGGGTGGAACACCTTTTGGGGTTTGTAGGGTTTTATTAAAAGACACAGTTTTTGTGGCTTCAGAATAAACTTCCAGTTCCTTACATTGGATATCATTTATCTGTAGTTCTGAGCAAAAGTTTTGAGCAGTTTAGAAAATCTTTTCAGAAAATCAAGAAAGTGTATACACTTAGGTGTCCAGATTCTGAGAAAGCATGTCTTTTCTGTGACATAATTGTTCTCTACCAGGGAAAGCCTGATGAGCATCTGAGCCAAATTCTCCCCTTAGTAAGGCCAGAGAGGTGCTGTTTACCTTGCACAGACTGTTCCTTCAGAGAAGATATGGTATCTTTGTAATAGCACTCCATAGCAAGATATCTTACCTGTGATACTAAAACAAGAGACTACAGAAAATCCCTCTTCAACACGTTGCTAGATGAATGAATATCTGTTAGGTGATTTTTAAAGGTCTTGTTATTCTTCTGCCTCCTGTTAGGTTATATGCTTTTGTTAATATACTGTAACATTTAAACTGAGGACATCGGGAACTTTTTGTATATTTTATTTCATTCAGGTTAAGCTGCTTCCAGGAAGTGTGTATTCATTCACCTACTACACTTGCTGCTAGCACCTGTGTGTAAACCCACAGACATCCACAGTTTCTGTGTGGTTCAAGAGATTAAAATAAAGGAAAGTGCATTTCTGGCACAACGATGGAAACTTGAAAGGTAGAAAAGATTGTTACTTTGCCTGTGCTCAGAATCTGTTCGCTTTTCCCTCTCGTGAAATGACATAATTAAGGGTGTATGTACTCCAATACATCAGCAGGTGCATTGTGATAGTAATTAAGGCTAGTTTTGATTACTATAGAATTAGGCAGTTTGAAATTCTTTATAGGTAGTAGTAACAGGTTTATTGTATGTGTGAATTCTGATTGTTAAGCATGTGATCATCTAGCCTGACTTTGCACAGAGAGGAAATGTGACTTAACTGCACCAAAGTCTCTCATTAAGATGAAGTTTTTAATACAAATTACCTGTATTCAAGCATTTTATTAACTGATCCATAGATTAATGTGGAGGATGGAGGTTTTAATCAGGGTTTTTCATTGAAAAACAGGGTAGGTAGTGAGAGAGGAAAAACATAGCTAAAATCATGCCAAGCCCATTTGAAAGATCATGGTATTTCCCTCAAACAGGTGTCATCATGACGAAAGGAGATACGTTTTCACTGACTTGTTGAGGACTATTTTACATTCGGCAGTTTTTCAAAAATTCAGTGCTTCAGTGGCATATTTGTTCCTTGAGAAAACTTGCTTAGTGACAAGTGGGGGTCTCACTGAAATCTAGGGCTAAGCATGCACTGAGATTCCAGCATTGGGACCTGTTTTGGGAACTTTGGGTTAAGTAGACTGCAATGGTGCATCCCATGGTGGAGCTGGATCCTCTCCATTAGCTGAAAAATGTGCGTTTTAGAGGTATGTGTTTATTTGAACTGAACTTCGGAGTGAAATGATGTGCTAGATCATTTAGCTTAATTTAATGGCCTGTATGAATATCAAATTGCAAAACAAATGAGTTTTGCAATTTGTTTGAGTGTACAGAAGCTTCATGGGATGTGGAATTCTCTGTGAGCTTATGGGTATGTAGTTCTTTGTAGTGATTCTTAGGGTGTTTCCTGGTTCTTTTGCAAATTAGCAAATTTTTTTTTCTTCTCTGAATTTCTTGAGGACTAATGATCAGATGCAAAACTGACACAAAACAAAATTGGCTTCAGTTTTTCACACAAATTGTGCTAGTACCTAAGAAAGTTCCATTTCTATCTAAATTTGGTCACTTGTTATGACATGCTTTCTGTGACAAGGTTGCCCTTTTGAGTCTACCTACATCATTATCCAACTGCTCATGTAATGTTCAAATACAGAATTTATTTCATTTGCATATTAAATTAGTTTTTCTATATTGAACTCTAAGGTAACACATTCTTAAACTTTAAGTGAATATGTTCAGAGTTTGTTTTTCTTTTCCTCCTGTTTTAATTGTTTAACAATGCTTATTACCATTGATTGGTGACAAGCATCAAACACTTTGCATCTCAGGTGAACACTCAGGAAAAGGTTGGCAAGGATGGAATAATGTCCATGCGAAGAATTATTATGTAATTGCTATGCAAGTGACATCTCTTATCTAGAAAGGTTAGAGGACATGATCTGTAAAACTGTGTGTGACGTGGAAAGGGAGAAGTGTCCAATGGTTGCTTTCTTCTTGCATTTGCTAAACAGCTGCTCGGAGTCACTGTTTTTGTTGGCTTTTCCTTCGGAACAGGTACCAGCTTATTCCCAATAAAACATTAGAGCCCTTCTTGAGAATGAGAAATTACAGAAAAAGCGAATGGAGAAAATCCAGGCAACAGCTGGTAAATGCAATGTAGGTCAACTAATGTAAAATGAGGGAGCCAAAGGGAGCACGAAGTAGAGTATGGTCTGGGTCTTGTTCTTCCATCCCAGAAGGAGAAGCTGATGAATGCCGGCCAGAGATGCTCTGCCTGAGGTGGTCAGACTAAATACCACAGGAGTTGGGACATCCTGGAAAGCCTCTTCCACCTAGTTGCAGCTCGGTCACAGCAGTGGAGTTGATGAAGAGATCCTGCATCGTGTAGAACCTTAGAGTATCTTAAAAGAAGTTTTGGAGAAACTGGAGTAGAGTTGCCATTTGTCCCAGTTGGGCCATGACAGATGTGTATTCCACCTTACCTGAGAGGGAACTAACTCTCAGGATGCCAGGAACAGCATTATGGATGTGCTTATATCTTTAAAGTATTTTTTTTTGGCTGGGCTTTGGATGTAGACCAGAGTACAAGCTGGTTCCCCTGGCATCATCCCTCTTTTGGTGGTAGGAGATCCCGTCCCCTGCTGTCTGGGCAGGGCAAATGGTCAGAAGTGAAGTAAGAGGGCATAGTGGAATTTTCCAAGATGAGGTGTGAAGATGAACTGAATGCCATGAAGCCTACAGAAATACTGCATGGAGAAGGCATGTGTCTCTCACAGGACAACAATCTTCTGTTGGTGTTACACTTCCCTCAGTCTTGTAGTCAGGAGTTAACCCTCTTCCTGCAGAGGTGGCATTGCAGGTCAGGCCACCAGTGACCAGCTTTTCATGCCAGATGCCCTAAGCTCTATTCTGTATTTTTGTTCTGCCACTGGCACTAGGTATATTTGGCATGTGCTCCAGTTTCAGCCAGTTCTTGTGGGTTTTTTGAGGGGTTGGTGTTTTATGGTTTTGTTGCGGGGGAGCAGCATGTAGGAGATGTTTGTTTGGGGTTTTGTTTGATTTTGTTTTGCTTAATGGATGGTGTCTCTTTAGATGATTGCTGTTTTCAGGAGCTGAAGTGGTATGAAGTTGTTCCCTTCAGAAGAGTTGGGATTTTTTGGTTGTGGTGGTTTTTTACGTTTCTTTTGTTTTCTCTTTTTAAGGAGATGTTTAAAACTGCCATTTATTAAAGGAAAACATATACTAAGTAATAGACAGCAGAAATATAGAACATAATTTGGCCAAATAACTGTTATGCATTTCAACCATATGACAGTGTTGTATGATGATTTGATTGAATTTCTACATCAGTTATAGCCCAAATTACTTGTTGCTGTTGCTTAGAGTGTTTATTTTCAGGACCTCTGTAGAACCAATTTTATAGTTTCTGGTAGGCAGGAGTTTTCAGAGTAGAACCTGATTTTTGTTGATATGATGTTTTCTGAAAAAAAAACATAATATGTTTGTACTATCTCCAACTTGAGGTTTCAGGCTATAATTATGAAACGTTCTACTTGCTGCTTATGGAGTACTTACATGACCAATTTTCTTTGGCAGTAAAGCTGACTTGAAAAATCCCTCCCCTTATCACCCCTGCTGCTCTGCTCATAGCTGCAATTTGCTGCTCCTCCTGTGCTGATACAGCTGTTCAAGGACTGCTCTGACGTGTCACCAAAATGGTTAAGATCCTTGCCCCCACCTTGCCCTGCTGTTTTAACCCTTTAATTTCATGGACCTTTCTTAAAACACCGCCCCACATTGTGTTGGGTGGATTAAAAGGAGGGAATTGAAACAAGGGTGAAATGTTGTTGCAAGTGGATTTTACCGTTGAAGAAAACACCCCCAAACTTTTCACTGAAGAGAAGGAAAAAGCGCTAGTGTTGCACAGTATTGATCTCAGTTTTTAGATATGTTAACATGAGATGCTTTTTAATTTGAAGAACTCTTTGGAGCCTTCTTTTGAACCAGACTGATTCTGTAATGATATACATCACCATGCCATTCTGAAATAGTATCAGCAAAAGTTGTCCCATTTTGGCTTACAACTAAGACTAAAATAGTGTTTGTATCATTTTAGTTCTGCTAAATGTGATTAGCCTCGCTGTTGTCAGAGCACAATTTATTTTGACAAAGTTTGACAAAGATCACTACCCTTCCTCTTCATGTTTTAATTGCTCCAGAATGTACTCAAGTATTTGTTAGGACAAATAAAATTGGAAGATGACTAATACATACACACTCATTTTAGATACAGCATGTGAGTAGGGAGTAATAGGAGGAAGAGGAGATGTACGAAACTGTGCAGCACCACGATGAGATGTGAAAGAATCCAATACTGAAGTTGGCCTAAGTGATGTGGTAACGGAGAGGTATAAGCACTGCAAATTTAGTGTGCTCTTTGACAAGAGGAATGAAGGCATCTCTTGCATTTACCTTTTCTGTAGTTAAACTGAATTTTCCACTTAATGGTGAAGATACTGATTTTCTGCAGGATGTATTTTTCATTTAAAGTGAAAATGAAGCTCATAGCCTTACTGTCCCTTCTTTCAAAAGATAACTTGTGGTAGTTCTGCCTTTCTTTGTATGAAAATAATTCCAATCAGAAAATAGTAGTTGGCCGGTTTTCCACAGTTCTTTTCAGAACACTATAATTTTCTCCACCAACTAAATTGACTCATTCATTTCCACTAATGCATACAAAATTAGTTGTTCTCCTGCCTTTCTTGTTGTTAAGAGGACTAGCCCAAAACAGAGTGGCTGAGGAAACAGAGTAGTAGATGTTCAGTATGGAAAGCATGTAAGTGCAAGCCTTTCACATGCAGCCTCTTTGGACTTGGACACAAGAGGACAATTTTTCACAATGAGAACTGTCAGCCATTACAATAATATCCCAGGGGAAGTGGGGCACTATCCAACAGTAGAACACTTTTAAGGTTTGACTAGTGCTGGGCCATCTTGTTTAAAGTGTGCTTTTTCCAAGATTGGTCCCTTCCAACCTGCTGTTCTCTGATTCTCTGACGTGTTATGAGGAAGGTGACTAGAGCAAGTCTGTTGAGCTGGAGATTGTTTGATACTTGTGCAGTGCTAGAGAGGGGTTTATAAAAAGTAATTGGAAGTTGGGGAGGACAGAATAGACAAGAGATCAGGTACATTTTTATGAAACAAAGGCATGGTGAGAATTTGAGTCCACTCAGATGGTGTGATTGTAGTTGGGTAGTGCCAAAAGGGCAAGAGTTAAATGAAAGGTGTTTTGATGTCTTGTTGAATGTACATCTAATAATGAAAAAGGGAGTGGATTTGGGGAAAATGTTTTCTTCAGTTGCAAAAGCATTATAGCATGAGGAGTATTTTTCCTCTTTCAAAATACAGAAATATACTAGTGTTATGCATTTAAAAATAAAAAAATCATTGACCTGTCTCTTAATGTCACTTTTCTTTGGGCCCTTCACTTCCTTACCGATAAGAGCCCACTGGACCTTTGCTTGCACTCCAAGGAGATGGAGAAACTGAATTCTATTTGTGATTACATCAAGAACTATTGAGTGAAAGGTAGCATTAAATTTTTTCTGGCATTTCATCACATGGTAGAGCATATTTTCTCATGAAAGATTAAATTGCAGATGCTGCTGACATCTGTTATTGTTTGGGAGGTTCTTGTTTCTTTGTGTATTTGGAGGAGGGTTATCTGAATCAGTTACTTGTCTGGTGCAGCAGCAACAACTTTGCAGTATCCTCTGATAGGAGACAAAATGTAACCACAACAAAAACAGTATTATAGATGTCTGTACTTGCTGGGGTGGGTTTGTGGTCTAAACATGGCTTAATTGTCACAGCATTGGATAATTTAGAACTTAATTTAGAGGACTGCTATGTGATGTACTAAAATACTGTGCTTAGAATTAGAAATTGTTGCTGTTTAAAAAGTATTTCCAGCTAATTATTCTGCTCTAGTACTTCTTCACTGGTGATAGCGTGCAAGAAGGGGCAGCAAAATTAGAACAGTTTTGAAAGATGACCTACAAGCAGATACAAATCTGGTCCTTCAAGTTGTTGCAATTTAAGAAGGAAAAAATGTAGTCCTAACAGTAGCCTAATATTTATAGCTTCATTATACTGAACTATGCATATACTGTATGTATAGATGGAATTCACTTAACTGAAGGGAAAGCTCTGAACATGGAGGAGATGTTTACCACCACCACTTCATGATTTTTCAGGTTAGAGAAAGTGAGAAGCAGCATTACAGTTTTGTTACAACAAATATAATTATGCTCCACACAATATCATTGTTTGTAAACATTTTATTGTATTTTGACAGATAAGATGTTGGTGAGTGATACAGAGGAGTTGAAATTAGAAAAATGTGAAGAAGTGGTAGTTCATATATCAACAGTTGCATCTTAAAACATTCATATATTAGTAATTTAAAATTTTGTAATATGCATTAATATTCTGTAGAGTTATGTGAGATATTACAGGAAACAAATAAAGTATATTCAAAATATTTAACCTCTTAGAGAATTTTTTTGTGTTTTCATTTGAATCTCAGAAAGTGTGGGTCATACTGCTCTTCCAAATGCAGTAATTTTGATCTAGAGATAATGATATGTATATAACCTTCTTGTAAATAGGCCATAAATCATTTGCAGTCTGATGGTGGTGGTGTGGGAGTTAATTTTGAATTTGGGTGTCTGGGTATGGGTAGAAAAATTATGACACTTGTGATTGAAGTTGAATTTTCTAAATTATATCATTAATAGATAAGGGATCTGCTTTTCTTCTGTTGACACTTGCTTATGCTATGCTAGTATGGTACCACTAACTTCTTTCTTACCTCAATGAACTTTTAGCATTTTTGAGAAGACTTTGACTGTAAGAAACTGAAAATCTTTTTACAGTGAAATCAGGAATTCTGGTCTTCTGTTAGACAATGGAAGTACAGCAATTTCATTAATTCAAGATATATGTTGCAGTATTACTTGGTGATTTATTAACAAAGAGAATATATCTTAGGAACAAATTAGTTTAGTGGATGGACACAGGTTGTCTTATTTCAGTGTTTCTATTTTAGTACGTGTAGCAACAAAGAAGATGTGAATATCTTCTTTATTGAAGAGTATTTGCTCTTATGTTCTTTCCACTGAGGGATTTTAATGACAAGCACTATTAATTAGGATTCTCACAAAAAGAAAATACTTTGAATGGGCTGTGTCTTTCTTGCCAACAGGTGTTTATACACCATGTGTTTGCCCCCTGTTTTGTCTATTAAAATCTGGTATAGAAAGTTCCATGGGCTGCCAAGATTGTCATTCTTACTGAACTTTACCCCTCAAATCCCACACTTGTTCAGGTAACCGGGAAGACATTTCCACTTTTAAAAAAGAAAACAGACATGTACATCTTGTTGAAACAAGGTGTCATGGGGTGTTTTTTAACATCTTGTATTTCAAGATGTTATTTTTGTCTCATATTTCATGAAAATAATATTGCTTTTAATAGTAAACAGTGATGTTTATTGTAGATTAAAAAACATGCATTTTCTTATTTTTAACTACTAGATAGTAGTTAAAATTTGCCTTGCTTAGAGTGAAGATTAAATTATTTCAGTGTGGTTTTCAGTATCTTACTTGGTGAGAGTAGGATTATTCAAACCCTTTTTATGCTGCCTGTTCTTACTATCACATTTGTAGTATTATGGGTTGGATAAACTTTTAGGGACACTGAAGGATGGAAATGCAACTTTCCTGTTCTTGATAAATCAAACAAAAAATCTGCCAAAATTCAAACTGTTCAAATTAATGTTTTCCAATTAAAAAAATAGGCAGCACTCTGGTGAAATATTTCAGGAAGGATAACTATAGCCCTTGTGTACCTGTGTATCATTTGGAAAAGATGTGTGTGTTTATCTGAGGGGAATGAAAGACACAGCAAGAAAGCCTCAGAGAGACTTGAGCAAACAGTGGAACACAGCCCATGAAAAATAGAGCAAGGTATTTTTTTGACTGAGCATGTCTAAAGAAATCATATTAGGGACTTTTTGTATTTCTTTCTTTGTAGAGGTAGAATGTTTTACATTCTTTGTAAATACCCAGGATGAAATCCAGATGATCTGCAGAGAGCAGCATCTCACCTATTTCTGTTCAAGTGATGAGTGGATGATAGAAACAAGTAACAGCTCAGGTCAAGTAGGTAGCAATGTGCATTTATGTGAAGAGCATGGGGGTTTTTCCTTGACTGACAGAGCCATAATGATATGTACTGTCCCAAAGATTTTTGTTTTAGCTGTATTACCTGGTTGTGTTTCTTTGTGTTTTGTTATGGTTTATGATTTCTATCAAGAGGCTGAGATGTAAATTTTAAACTATGTCATTTTCCTTTCCTGGGCAATTAAATACCAGGATATCCTTTCTGTATAGAAACAGCTTCTCACAGTTTGTGATCCCAGGCCACCAGATATAATATTTTGCCAAACTGATGCCTCCTTGCTGCTAGAAAATTTGCAATTCTTACATAAATTCATAAGCTTTAAAAAAGTGCTGGTGCAACTTTTACAATTCTGTCAGACCTCTATTGTCCATAATAAAGAGTCAGCTTAAAAAATTAATTTTTATAGTTGTGTAGCTCTGATAACAATTAAAGGATTCCTTTTTTGGGCAAATCAAAATCAGTTTCATGAAGGGGAAGGGATTTATGATGGAACTGAACTTCTCTTATTCCTGTGTGTACGTCTTACAATTCCTCTTGAACTTCTTTCAGATGTAATTAGCATATACACACATGCACACACCCTCTGTGGTTTTTATTGCACCTTTTTTCCAAGCTTTCTTTCTATCCAGGTCTGTTTTGGACAGATTAGGTTTATGTCTCCATCATGGTTTTGTTCAAATTGGAATTTATACAATAATGTACATACACACACATCTCTTCAAACTATTTTCCATTGAAGTTCTATGTGAAAGTTATTAGATTTCTTACCAAAAGTTTAGCAATTCAGAGGGTGGAGAATAAAATTAAGCCTTATTTTCCTCCCTGTTTATTTTCTTTACTTTATTTCTTCTTCTCTGTGAAATAGGCAAATACCATTCGATCATCATGGAGATAAAAAAGCAGCAGTACCTGCAGCTGAAAATAGTGTGGTTTAAGTAACTTGTCACAGAGCAAGCAGAGTGTGTGCTCCTCAAGATTGGTGCTCAGTAGCCTTCAGCAGCAGCCTGTCCTAGTGCTCCTAAGGGCTCCTCTGTCCTGCTCCCAGAGTTATGTAGATCTTTCCATCCTGCCCAAAGGAGCTCCACAGATCCATTTCCTTCACTGCCTAATCCCCAGTGAGTGCCAGGGCAGTTCAGTCCTCTGTTCTGCACAAGGGACCAGTCCATGGAATAGTAAATACATGCCTGTATCTGTTGTTACAAAATATGTGGAAGAGGGCCATGCAGGGGTTACTAAAAAGATGCTAGTTCTGGCTTTTTTAATGCCTTTGAATGCCAAAATATGAAATAGAAATAATGTCTGTAAAACATAGTTTTCTGTTTAAGTTATGTAGACAAGTACTTGTTTATACAGTTTGATTTGTAAACGTCTTCTTATGAAAAGCCAGTAACTTTTACTAGTCAATTATTGTCTGTCTTCGTAAATATTCATAATTAGCATGACAATAGGTTGGTAGTGGGTTAGTTCACTTTATCCAGTGTCAGCTGAACTTCTGGTTATTATTTTTAGAATGTACAATAAAGCTAAGAGGTAATACAGTAACTTTTTCATGCCAAAGCTTGTAGCTTGTATGTTTTTATGTTCCAGTTAGAAGAATTTTATTAAAATTTTTGAGAAGACATCATTTTGTCTAGATATTCATCAACTCTAGCAAAGACAATTTGGGATGATGAGAGGGGAATAGGTACTGGAGATAAGCCTTTGCTCTCTGAAACTCTTAATGAGTTCTTTTTTCTAAACTCAGAAGTATTCCTAAAAACCCCACTAAAAGCCCACCCGTGTATGTTTTGTAAGAGCAACAGAAATGTCAGGCTGTGGTTATCACAGTATGAGAGTTCCTTGTAGATACTATTTGACTCTGATCCGAGGTCAAACCACAGTATTTGTTGACCTTCCTACTTAGGCTTGATGCACTGAAAATCTGGGCTGTTAAACTTGGGAGTCATATGATTGTCTAAATCCTTACTTCTCATTCGCAATGTTCCAGAAAAACAAGGCGAGGCAATTCAATCAGGCTTAACAGTCCTGTGGCTTTTAACCATTTCTGATTTTTTGTTAGGGGAAGTGGAGCTTCTGGGAAAACAATTAGCTTTTAAAATTAGTTGGCACTATTAAGCACCTTTGGTCTGAAAACTGGCAAGTAACTGCAAATATTTTTTAATCTATTAACTCTTTAAAAGACCCAGGCATACAGCAGTGCAGTGAAGTGACTTCTTATAATTACCACAGGCTTATAGTAACACTTGTAGTAACTTAAAATAATGTGTATCTTCATTTTTTGCCAGTCATGCGTTCAAATTGGCAAGTCTGTTATAGAGAGAAAACTATACCTTATTTTATGGCAATTAGTATATCAATTTACTTCACGTTCTCAAAGTGCTTATTAATTTTAGCTCAAAATAGATCAAATGTACCACATGTGACTGCTGTATCATAATACTACTTATCTATTTTTAAATCTAAATGGACTCTGGGAAAGTACTTTGCAAACTTTTGGCTTCTGTTGCAGAGCAGGTTTCCTATGTGTTCTTGAGTAAAGTGCCTCCTAACGGGGTCCTGTAGTATCCATTGGGCTTTCTGGCCATGTTTCAAGCTTTTATGTATGTTAGTGAAAAAACCTTGAAACAAAACTCAGGTGAATTGTGTAAATCCTTTTTCAAAATGAGCAAGCTGGGGAAACTCCATCTACTTAATTTCACTCCTCAAAATGTTCAGATATTGCAAAGGAAAATGAGATGTATGGTGGAAGTCATGACCTCATATTAATGGTGTTTTGTTTTATAAATGTTTGTAAGCTTACATTCAACACCAAAGAAATAGTTATTGTTTTCCTGTGTGTTGTTACAAGCTTTTCAAAACTTAGTGTCTCTTAAAAATATATCAACTATTGGAAGACAAACAGTCTTCACCTTTCCTACTCTGCAATGATCGAGTCATGGCTCAAAAGTTATGGATAAGTTAATATTTATTTTGTAATGGTCAGTTGGAATGTCTTTGTCCCCATTGCATGTGGTCCAAATTAAATGTTAGGAGTTTTCTATTAGGATTTCACCTCATCAAATTATACTCATGAAAATGGATAAAGTAAGAGAGTGTCACTAAGGCAGTGAAGAATTTTAGTGTTTTCTTGGTGAAAGGCTGATATAAAATACAACAGATAAATCCAAGGAGAGCAGATGAAATGCTACTAAACCGGTCAGTTCCCTGGTTCCATCAGAGCATACAGTGGTGTTGTATGTTGATTGTAGTCTGGTTTTTGACCTTAAATGTGTAATTGTTGCTTGTAGTAATTCAGTCTGAGAGTTACAAAGGCAAAAATACCAATGACAAGCAGCACCATGGAGATACCAGTATTTAACAAAACATCACAAAAGAAATGTTAATTCTTTTGCAGTCTCTACTGCATCATAATTTGGGATCCAAGAGAGTACCCTTAGGTGGCAAACATGGGCAAATACCATGCACAATAGACTGTGGATGTTTTCATTGCTCAGCCCATGTGCCAAGTAGCAGTAGTACTCTGTGGGTTTTCTGAAATTACTTCGTGCCGCAGTCTTGGCTCTGGCTGAAGAGACAGAATGCCAAGGCAGATTTTTTATCTTTCTTTTATTTCATACGAAGACATTAACATATTAGTGATGCCGCAACCACCAAATTTTACGCCTTGAACATCTTAATCAGTATCTCTAGCAATATCAGGTATAAATGAAGAAGGATAGCAAGACAGATTTAACAAATGTTCATGTTAGAGAAGTTCATTTTCTCAGCATGCCTGAAGTGTATCTGTTGTTTGGTACTCATATTTGAGTCAGCTATTGCCAAGTCAGTACTTGCTAAAATATAGAAGATTATTAAAGAAGTGGGTGTTTTGTCTTTCATTTATGCCCAGTTGGCAGTTAGTAACAAAATTAAGTTTTCATTCAGATTGAGAACTGAAATGAAAAAAGTTGAGATAATGAGATTGTGTTAAATAAGTTTTGGCTTTTGACCTTCTAAAATTAATGTCTGAAACAGATTTAAGAGTGGAATTGTATATAGGCATGGAGTATTGTCCTTTAAGTTTAAATGGCTGAAGAATTGGGGCAGTGAGGGGTTAGGCCATTTTCTTCTCCATCAACAGTAATAGGCCAGATCTCTTTTTATCTGGAAAAATTTTATCTGTGCTATGCTCTTGGGGGCTTGCATTGTACAACATATTTATATATTTTAGTAATATGAGAGAATAAAACTATTCTAATTGAGACAATACAGGTGAAGGTGCTTTTTCTTGCTGTATAACCTACCCTCAAACTCATCCTGTCCTTCCTCAGCTCCTTAGTTCACTTTTACCTCTGCCTTGTGTCAGCTCCCCAGTGCAGTCTTGCGTCAGCATTCAAGTCCTTGCCTCTTAACCCTTCCTCTGTTTTTTCTTTCCTTTCCTCCCTCCAGTTCTCTTGCAAAATTTTAATTTTTGACTGGGTATTGGCAAAACTGATGTATTCTAATATTATTTCCCCATGTTTATATCATAGTTGTTCTTGAAGTTAGCACTTAATGGCAGAGAACAGGAAAATATTTTAATGTTGTGTTTTCATGGCTCACTAATTATTTGTAAGTAAAGAAGCGAGCCTGGTTTCCTTTAGCCTTCATATTTCAGCCTGTTGTATCAATGATTAATCTCCAGTTGCTGGTGTAAGTATTGCTATCATATCTTTAAAAGATCTATTTCACTCACCATGTTTTCTTAGGAGGCTCTGATTTGGGGTTTATGCAATTTAGGACACAAATAAGACCTTATTAAATGTGTCTTTTTATTCTTTGTACTTCTCATTCTCTTAATGTGTAATATGTCAGCCAGTTTAAATTATATACTGTCAGAAGTCTGTTAATGCATCTTCTTGTCTGATGCAAAAAAAATTTAACAAGTGTTTGAATTTGAGGATGCCAGATTAAGAATATGAAACACCAAAATAAATCTTATTTTTAATTTAAACAAAAAATGGTCAATTTTAGTTGAAATTGTTTCCATGTGTATGGCTTAGTTTTCTATTAAATTTCAGGCTACTGATTATTTTTAGACTACATAAATTAATGAGAACAGATGGAATGTATGATTAGAAATTTTGGCATATTGAGCAGTCAGACTGAACTGAAAAATCATTGAATGTATAATATGTGGGACAAAATTATATCAAAGAGGTATATGCAAAACCAGGGGTGCAAAAGGATGCTTTGAGAAAAGACAGAGAGAACATCTGAGCTTGGCCCTCTGTGCACAGTGTGCAGGATGTGAGTGGCCTCTTGGCTCTCAGGTGGCTGCATCCAGTCCTGTGTCTGTATAACTGAACCTCTACATGTGAATTCACTCTTTAAGGGTGGTAAATAATTTCAATAAAAACTGACCAAATGAGTGGAAGGAGGAGATTCTGCTTTTCAAAACACTGCATAACATATATATTTGTATAACAATGTACATATATGATGTTTGGAATTAAAATATTTACCAAGAGACATAAATTGAATTTTTTTAGTGGTATTGAGAGGAATTTATATTTGTAGAAAAGGAGAAGAGTTAAAGGTTCATACTAAATTTGTTGCCCTGCTATTTTCTTATCTGTTCTAGGTGAGCGCCAGCATTTTATTATCAGGGTTGTTAGTTATAGTTTTGTTTGGGGTTATACTGAAAGTATTCTTTTCTTATATGTATTCTGTGAGCTGGTTGCTTTAAGTAGAACGAAATTAGTACCCAGGATATCAGCCTTTCTTTTCTTTTTCTTAGAGTGTGTACTTTCCTTAGAGCAAGGAACGAAGATAAACTTTGTGTTTCAACATGAATGGCTATGAGGCTGCAAATTTTCCAGCAATGCATAAAGCTTTAATCTTCTAGCTGGAGTAATTAAGGAGTAGGAGAAACTGATTTTAAGTTAGATTTATGAATCTTTTCTGTGTAGGCTGTATAGAGTGTTAGGAGGAGCTCAATAAGCTACATCCAAATGAATGCATATGAAGGAAATATAAGAGGTGTGAACTCATTCAGGATCCTATATTTGCTTTTGGACAATTTGCCAAGTTTTTATTGTTACTTCTGTGAAATAATAGATTGAGGAACTATATACAGTTTGAAATGGTACAGTCTTGGTGGGGAGTGGTGATGAACATTAACGAGATCCTTTTAGTAAAAACTGTTCTTGAATCTGAACTAGTGGTAGAGCTTTTTAATTACGAGAATATGCTGCTCTGTTCCTGGAGTTCATGAATTGGGTTATCCTACAAAAAGCAATGAGATAAGATACCTTCAGAGCTTGACGTCCATGTGCCATTAGAATACTGATCTTCATCTCTCCAGAGGCTGGTGCTGCACACAGACTGCTCCAGTGCTGGTGGATGTAATACAGAGTTACTGAAGCAGTCATCGTTAATGGAGTATGGATTACTGTTGTATTTAATCTGCTCTTAATTACCTCATAGGCAGAGGTTTTAATAAACATACACCAGAGTACAGAGATGTAGTTAATCCGGTAATTGTGACAAGTAAATCTTCAAAAAGGACAGAAAGTAAGCAGGTTATAAAATCTTCCAGCACTGCTTTTGTTTTAGCAAAGGAAGGAGCAGAAAAACTTGAGTTAGTTTAAATAATGTCCTTCATAGTCACCTTCTGCCTATTTCCGCCTTTCTTTTCCTACCCATCTTTCCATATATGCATTTTAGCCCTATGATGTCTTTAGCACCTTGATAGTTTCCAAATGGGATCCTTAAGGACTAAAAAGTAACATTTTGGGGTGTTTTTCAAGATCTATCTATTCATTCTACCGTCTGAAAAGTTCTGTAAGAAACTGTATTCAGTGTGCCTAAATAGTATTTTACTTTGGTGAATACAGTAGGGCTGGCACAGATTTAAGGTGTGCCTGAAAAGGTAATTCAAGTGTAGCTTTCAGACTGAGTAGAACTTAGAGTCACGTTCAACATGGAGTCCCAAAAGCCATTCATCCTCAGAACATGGCCGTGCTTGTTGTTCTGAGTGCCCACCAAACCCTCCAGGGAGCGGCCAGAGTTGCACGAGACAGAACATGAGCTTTGCTAGCCTTGTACAACTTTTCTGAAAACTTAGATATCAGCAGTGTTTTCAAAAATTACAAAAATGCTTCGTTTGACTTATTGGGCTGATAAAACAGTTGATATTTTCTCCTGAAAGTATTAACTTTACAGAGGCAAAGGAATGGAAATGTCAAAGTAGGTTACCTAATAATACATAAGCAATATTTTTCACTTTAGATCAGTATTCATTTAGCCTTTTATTTCTGCGTAATTTAAGTATTGGACTTTTTTTTAGCATATAAGAAAGATGAGGACAGGGCTCAGTTACTGCAATTACTAAGTTCATTATTTTGATATTTCACTTAAATGGGATGCCATGTGTTTCCTTCCACCCACCCCCCTCCAAGAGTGGAGGAAGATGGATCTTATAGTGGAAATAAGTTTAGAAAAAATTGCCTAATGTATTGCAACTGGTACCTCATTTTGACAGTTTTCTTGGGTAGAGTTTAACTTGAGAGGAATTGGAAGAAAACCAGAACCTTCCCACATGCCATGTGACTCCCAGAAATAACAGCTCTGCATTGAGCATCTGAGACCGGCTCCAAGTGAAACATGTTTGTTCTTCCAGGAGGAAGAAATGAAGCCTCTGCCTAGTTACAAACTTTTAAGCATTTTTCTCAAAATCGTTCAAGTAAACTAAGATAACAAACTCAAGAGATAATGTGTCTTCCAGCTCTGGGAAAATAGAGAGATTTTTACTTCCCAGAAATTAAAATGGCCTGCACGATGCTCTCATGAGATGGGCTTCGCTTATTCAAAATAGGAATATTCAAAACTTTTTCTTTATTTCAGAGTAACTGTGATTAGGATGGCCTATGCTATGATGTGGCCACTGCAAGATTAAGGATGACATTCCCAGTTATTAGCAGGAACCCCCTAAATGTTAAAACCTGTGTAGGCAAATGAACCATTTTGCCATGTGCAGTCTGCAGGGGAGGGGTCTGCTGAAGCACAGGGTGGTACGGAAAAGTCTCTCAGTATCCTTGTTCAGGGGGAGCTGGGGATGATGGTCACCACTTTGAGGTGACTGCCAAGAGAAGCTGCTTTTAGTGACAGTTCACACTGAAATACTGTGATTTTCAGAATGCATTTTGAATTATTCTTTGCTCCTACTTCTCTTTAGAGAACGTGAAAGGTAAATACAATTACAACTAATGGATGTTCTTGTATCTATTTAAAAATAACTTAAAAGAAGATTTACTATGGTTTGCCTGTCAGTTAAAAGTTTGTATGACATTTGATTTAAAATTATTTGTTTACTTAATTTAAATATTGTTGAACTGTGGAAAAGTTTATTTTTTGTGAAATCTAATTGAGTGAACTCTATTACAGCTAGTCAGCATAATGAAACCCTGCTTATTAGAAAGAAAATATTTGATTTTTGAACAAAATGTGAAAGTGTCAACCTTGAAATAAAGGTGTCATATATATATTATCAAGCACTGATTTTTGCACTAAAAGTAAGCAAAAATTTTATGTTTAGCACACGTGTAACTTACTCTCTGTAAGCTGATGAAGGAATCATTAGTTTCTTTTGATCTTGCTAAAAAAAATCTGATCATTTTGCTTTGAAAGTGAAAATACAATTGAAAGAGGCTGCTTGGGGATACAGTATTAAGGAATTATATCTTTGTTAACATTCACACTGCATTCAGAGCTGACATGCCATGTGAATTGTTTGATTTTGTTCAGAGAATTAAAAGAAATGGTGTTTTCTATCCATAGAAAAGGAGTTGAGGAAACACTATGTATTTAATATTGTATTATTTCTATCCTGGAAAGTGCTTTCTGCTTTCTTGTGTTTTTAAACAAATATAAAAATAAATGAAATGTATTTTTAGTCACGTTTCTCTCATTCTTAGTGAGTATAATAGTGTAAGATAGATCTTCGGACCATTCTACCCATCCAAGCTTTAGCTGCTTTGGCCTTTATTGTAAAGTAACACTTGCGAATGCCAAGTGGCTTTGTGGGCTGAGAGGGGAATGCCTGTTGCTTACTGATAGCTGGAAATCACATTTCATAAATAGCAAAAGAGAAATGTTCCATTTTAAGCAATTTTTTTAAACATGGTAAATTATTTGTTATATCCAAATGTAAATACTATTTAAGAATATATTCAGACTGATAGTAAATAAATTCACCTTATGTGAAACAAACTGGATATAAATGATAATTTATAAATTAAACTCCAGGTAGGGGGAAGAATTAAGTTCTATGCAAGTTGCTACTGCAACTCAGTGTAATTAACTTTAGTATATGAAGAAATCCTGTTGTCTGAGCTGTATTTCTGATGGTTCTGCATTCATGCAAGTCTCCATAATTGAGGTACTGCTCACTTAGCCCAGTGTGTATTAGGAGCATGTGGCAAACTTGAGAATACCCTCTTACACATTCTGCAGTTCTTGTCTCGTGGCCAGCAAGCATCCTCCCTGCTTCTCAGGGATTTAATGCCAGTGTTCCACTCCAGCTGCTGTGGAGCACAGTGCTTCAGTCCTTCCACTGTTTTGTAGAGTATCTGGAGCTGAGCAGGCTGGGAGGAGTGGGAGGACCAGGATGGTCTCTAGGGCAGCCTGTAATCCACGGGTAAGGCACTGGAATACAGGGTTTGTCTCGTGGCGTGCTCATCTCTACAGCACATGGCCAAATGTTTTGTACTTTGGGCCACACTTTATGAAAGCCACTACTGTATTCTAATTTGCACTCTGTGCTCTTTCATTCTATGAAAAAGCACTATCCCTTCCAATGGAGTTATTTTGGATTTCCTCTCTTTTTTATTTTGATATTTTTTTAATTGAACCTAGATATCATATAAGTCAAGGAACAATCCAATTTTAGAGGAAAACAAAGATATGAATTAAAAATAGTTAGCTCAAGATGGAGTCAGTTGTTCTGTTCATTTTTCCTGTAAGAAATGTGCTGATGATTTAAAATGCAGATGAGACTTCCTGAAAGAGGTATTAATGGCTCTAGTTACTCTAATATTCAGCTTTCTGGTCTTTTACTCCACTGTACAGATCTGATAGTAGAGTATAGCTGCCAATATAGTGAACAATTTTTGCCTACAAGATTCTAGTTTTAAGCGAACATTTTACTGCTGTCCCTCCTCTTACTTTCTCCCACTATCTCGTATAAAAAATTATCTCTAAACATGACTCCAGATCTCTGAGTTAGTAATAATTCATTATGTAAGGTTTTCAAACTCAAGTGTACCTCATATAGGGCAGTTCCTTATAATAGCTAAGTGGCTAAACCAAAGAAGGATAGGCCAAACCTGCAGATTCCAGAAAAAGCAGAGCTCCTCTTCCCAAGGCTTCCTGTAGCCAAGATCTGCTCCACAGAACCTGCTCACCTGCAGGAGTCTTTATGGTTTCTGTGAGAGGCAGGTGTTCAACAGCATTGTTCTGCTGGGAGAGGAGCCAGAATCAAAGCAGTAGCTTCTCCTTGAACCCTGTCAGATACTGGGCAAAATGTCCATGTGCTTCTTCTAATTCAGGAATTTTATCGTACTCATTTTAGATCAATAACCCATTAATGCTCATTATTAATCAACATTAGTAATTGGTTTATGTAAATTAAGTGGACCAAAACCTTGTCTGCTGTTAGGTTTTTCAGAGACAGAGCTACTGAGGTAATACACTAAATTGCTTCAAAATTTAACCTTGGATTTTAATTTAAGTAAGTCCATACGCTGACATGTTTTTTCTAGACCTCGTTGGTCCAAAAGCAAAAACATCTTTCTTACTCTTGGCGGGACAACTATTTTATATAACAAAACTCACTTTTGCTGAAAAGTAACAAGTGTTGTACAGAACGCTGTTTGTGTGTCAAACTATCTTAAATTATACTAGAAAGTAACTACGGAACATTATTTGACTAGCTTGTGATGTGGACAGGGCACAGACCAAGCAGATTTCAAGAGTATTTTCAGATTTCTTGTACATATGTGAAAGCAGCTGTTTCAAAGATGGTTCTTGGCTAACCTTTGTTTTATTATGGAGCACTTGTGTGGTTTTTATTCACATTCTGAAAGCATCGATCTTGTGGTCTCAACTGTTGTGTTGGCAATCACCAGTGAGCACAGCACCTTGATGGAAGCTGTGAGAAAAGCAAGGAGGAAGGTGATGTGTTGGGAGAGAAATCCAGTTCTCTTTGGCGAGTTGGACAGTTTTGTGGAAGATTTGGCTTTTGTAATGAGAGGATTCTCTGTCCCCTTCTTGCCTGCACTAGATTTGGGGCTATGACTGCAAAGTATTTGATTTAAAAAAAACTTATAAAATATTGGTAGAAATGAGGAAATTTGATCTGCTGCCATGGTATGTGTACATGGAAAATTGCATCATCTTAGATGATGATTTGTCACGTTTTGACAAGAAAACTGACAGGAAGAGTGAGCTCTCAACTTGCATATGAAAAATCAGATACTGAATTTGACTTTTTGTTCTTTTCCCTCCAAGTTCTCACTTAGGTTTTTTATTCATTTTGTACCATCATGGTTAACAAGTAAATGATGCTGTTAGACCATGCAAGCTGAAATTTATGCTTCCCGATGAGATGTGAAGGTGTGAGATGTTGCTGCAGTTAAACGGGTGTACAGCAGATGCCAGTAGAGACTTACCGAGTCAAAATAGAACTAGGACCGGCGTTTCCATAGCAACAACTTCCTCCTGGCAGGGCTATTTATAGCGTGCTGCAGTCCCAGCCTCGGCGCAGCTCTCGGAGGGACTCTCTAGGAAGGGTTAACCTTGTTAGGAAAAATGTAGATGTAAAGGCACACCAAGACCGCATGGGTTTGTTTGCTTGTTTTCTTAAACAATGTAGTTAGTGGTGGTGTTTTTCTTCACATTCGTTTTGAAAACTCTTTATTTCAAAATGGAGAGCCATTGAATCTGTAAGCTGTGAGCAAATACTGCTCCTCCTTCCATGTGTTTAAGGAGAAATGCAACCTAGTGGCATAGTGCTGGATGTATAGTGAAAATCAAAACACATCTGCTTTCTCAAGAGCCTTTTTCTGCCTCTGTTTCTACCCACAATTCCTTCCGAAAAAATGCACGCCTGGCAAGACTCAGAATGGATTGTGTTCAATTATATAATTTCTGATGAAAATGTTAGGGGGGGTTAAGTTACAAAATGGATATCTGTATACTTCTTTTACATCCTTTTCTCTCAAGTTTTATATAGCAACTGGAAAAATACCACACATTTTGCCTCAGACTTCTAGCAAAGACACTGTAGGTTCTTTAGTATATAGTGTGTAACAAATTTGAGTTATTAAGTGCTTATAAACTTTTGTATTTTTAATTGAAAATTGGACAGTTAAATTGTTTTCTTTTTATGAAATGTGTTGTCTCCATCTTTCAACTTAAAAATACTTTATTGGTCAATAAGATGCCTGCAAGATTCAGGAAGATCCCCAAGCTCTTAAAAATGGACAATCCCTCACTAACAATTTGTATCAAGTAATTGCTCAGTCCTTTTGTAATAAATAATAAATACTAAAGTTGTATTTTCATCTTTCGTTCTTGAAATAACTGATGCATAAAGGAAAAGATGTTTCGTCAAGTCATCAATTTTTAAAGTAAATAAATAAACTCTCTTTAACCTCTAGGAAAAAAGTGCTTTATTATTATTTATAAGGTTTCTTTAAGTTATTTTTTTCCATAGGTTGCAAATAAATATGCTGAAAATGTCAGGTGTCAGGGGATGTCTTTTTTAATGCAGATAAAGATCTCCTGTGAACATAAGAAATATTTAAATTTAATATTATGTTTACTGTTTAAAATAAGAAAGAAAAGAATATTTTGATTTAGAGAAATAAAACATGAAACCAGGAAAATACTAGGTTTCAAGTTTTAGAATTAAAATCTGAAATTTAGTTAGCTGTAGGTGATTTGAAATTTGCGTCATAAATCCATTTTTCAAGCTTCTCTCAAGGAATACAGTTAATTGTCTTAAAACTCCGGTTCTTGACTGCAAGATACTCAAAGTATTAACTTTCATTAAACACTAGAGAATGGCCGTATTTGCACAGTCCTGCTTTGCTTGAATATTGAAAAATGCACACAATTATCATTTAAAAATATTTCAGATGTTTTTCAAGTAAAGTTATGGCATGTGGTAACACGCTGTTACCCAACCATCTGGGGCTTCTGATGAGAGGAGGGCACTTGCTTTCTTAATCCTTCACTTTTAAGGCTTCACTGCTAGGGCAGAATTGCTTCTTGAAAAATGCTGTTTTAGCAGAGGTTATTAAAAATAAATTGCCCACGTAGCTATGTGATTTCTGATTCTTTTTCAGCAAGTATGTGGAAGGTCTGTGGCTGGGTTATAGTGCTGTGTGTCACCTCTTCCAGGACATCGGCCCTGGGAAATGTGTGCCAGGTTGCGGGTTGGCCATCCCAAGGAGCAAAAATGGCTTTGTTGGCTTTATCAGCTTAGAGGACCACAATGTCAGCCCTTGTCTGTGGCTATCATCATCATGTTCCATTTTGTTAAACTGTGGGAGAGTGCCTTAGAAGTTTTTACTGAAGTAATACTTATCAAAATACCGGAACTTGCACATGCAACGTTTGAATTCATAGTTGAATCTCTTACTTGCTGCTCTGAGGCTTTTAATGTGTTGTAAAATATTGCCGAGATTCAGTGGGTAGAATTTAGCAAAAAAAAATTCTGTCTAAAGGAAATTCTTAACATTTCAGTGTTAACTTTGACTGCAAGAAGTTTGAACTTCATTTCCTCTTGTAGAACAGAAATTTTAGATTCTATTTTGGACTCCATCCTTTGTATATAGCCTATAAAATAATTACGGCGGGTAATTTAGTTGGAACACCAGAGTGTCAAGAAGATGAAAGATGAAGAAAATAGGAAGTTCCACCTTTATAAATTGTGGACTTCACTTGAAGACGGTGAAGACCATGTGGGATGTGGGTTTCACATAAAATCAGTGTGGTGGTATTTTGTATTGTCATTGGGTAATTTCCTAATTTAGGAAAGTGTATTACTATCTGTAAGAGCGTGACCAGCACTTCTTTTCAAGTTCTACATGTGTGGAATTTCTGTAGCTGTGTTTGCTGGCAGCAATTTGTAAAATTCAGGCTTTCTCTTAGGATCTCTTCTAACAATTCCATTTTGATAACATGTTTTCACTTAAACCAGCTCACTTCCGTAATCTCTGAAAATGGGTATTTCTGATTCCTATTTCTGGGACCTGATTCAAGTGTCCAGGTTAGTCATTTGGGTCCATTCAGAGCTCTGAATTTTGCTGGTCACATTTGCTGTGTGGCAGTTTCCACATCTCTCCATGGATTCTAGATGGCTGACAGCAGTGTGAATTCTGTAAATATACTCCTTTTGATCAGGGAAACAATAGTTTAGTTGAAGACCTGTGGAAAAGATAAGATGACAGTAGTGTAAAGGCTCAGTGCCATGGGAGAGGAGAGGGTCAAGGTAAGCACACCATCATACCAGGTGGCTTTGTTTACTGGACAAGACAGACAAGGTTAGAAAGAATATTAGTCTCTTGGAAGGATTCCCGTAATGCTGAAAGATTGGCAGTGAGCTACAAGGGAGCACGGTCGTATAATTCCAAAGGGGCTAATCAGCCCTGCAAAGTTCAGCAGGCAGGAAAGAGTTGTCTAAGCACTTTCTATATTGCTGTATGGCAGGTACATGGCATTACTCTGTCATAAAGTGTTGGTTATATAAAGCATATAATATATCCCCTCTGCCTGTTTGTGACCCCTGATAGGGCAAACAGATAGATCCTCATGGTCTTCACTACCTCTTGTTTATGGCAGCAAAGCCTTGAACTGATGGGATGTTGTGGATGTCATAATTGGTCTTGGAACAGAGCAGGTGAATGGCTGGAAGGTGTGAGGAAGCACATGTAACGCGCTGACTTCCGTGGAAGGTTCCAGCACCAGACCCTGATAGGAAAGCAGCCTGGTCACCAAGAGATCTGGTGCTCACCTGAATTTGCAAATGGCTGTGTAAAATGTAAGCATTTAGACAGTTGGTTCCAAATTCTGAACAAGTGATGGAGAAAGGAGTTACATTTCCAGAGTATCTGGAGCCTAAAAGCAAAGTACATTCCTGTGCCTTGCACAGAGTCTAGAAATGTAACTGTGGTGTTGGCCAAGGCTGATCACGAGTGTAGCTGGGCCTGTTACAAAGAATGAAGTGGAATCTGTGAAGTCTGTCTGTCGGCATTTTTATTGTTTTATCATTGTAATGGGCAGTTTGTCATCATGAGTTTTTTCTGAGGCATAGGGCTGTTATGAAATGGTTATATAATGTCCAAGGGTGGGTATCTGCTGACATTTGAAAACTATGCAGTGAGAAGTATGGCGGTGAAAAAGAAGAGGTATGTCTTTAACACGTGTTGAGTGTAAGACAGGAGACAGATTGAGGAAAAGTTATTTCGATCTTTCTTAAGAATAGCCTGAATTTTTAAGAAGCCACATTGTAGATATGCATAGGGTATACCTGTCCAATGTATTTATTTCCATTTTCACAAAAATGAATGTTTAGTACTGCCTATTGTAAGCATGCAAAATTACATAATTTGCAAACTAATATAATGTTAAATACAACTTTCCATTTATTTTCCCTATGTTTTGCACCATTTAAAATTATGCTTTCTAGACTTACTCCAGAGTTGAAAATACTCAAAAATACTTAAAACATTGAAAGTATGAAAATACTGAAGTATTGAAAATACTCTTGTGGAAGAGTGAAATCTTATTCTTCAAGAAGTTAAATGGATTTGGTTCATTCTTGGAATAAGTAGAACCAGGTTTGAAAAAGCATAATACAGTTCTGTTTATATGTACAATAGAACTCAACTTCTTTAGAATGATTTTCTTCAAAGGAAGAAAGTAATACCTTTTTTTCCCTCCCAATAAAAAAATAAGCTTATTCAGTAGTGGTTGCAAGTAACTTCCTTGCTTAGAAAGTGTATGAGTTGAAAGCATGAGGTTACTAATGATTAGATTCCAGCTGGTTATGTTTGCTATGATAATGTAGTACTCTGTCCTAGTAACAAGGGAGGAACTGCAGAAAAAGTCACTTTTGGTTTTTTTCACACGTGGTTGTGGTAAATTATATACCTACCTTCTGAACAAGTTGTTTATAGTATTCTAACATAAAATTTATATTTGAATATAAAATGTAATGCATTAAAAAGTTGTGAGAACATATACTAGAAAAATGAGTGCTTTTTCCTTTGCTTTTTAAAAAACAAACCACTTTTAAATTTGCATGAAAAGAGACTTCTCACAGTATAAACCAGGACATCATAGAGCTCCTCTGAACAGGAAGTGGAAGAGAGCAGTGGTTACAAACGCTGCCAGCAGGAAGCTTGACACATGCACAGCTCTTGGTGGTGCTGGGTTGTCCAGCTCCCTGTAGATGTTTTCTCTTTTGCGTCTGTAAAAGTCACTGGGGTGTGTAGATGGCAGCGCACAAAGAGGTGCCGTGTAACCAGTGCAGCGGAACAGCCACAGCCCTGCAGAGACTGGAAGGGTTTGCTAATCGCCTCTTCCACAGGCACTCCAGGAATGGTGCACATGAGCAGAAGGTGACTCAGGAAAGTGAGGGCCAACAGTGCTGTGGATCCACTGCCCAGTGGGATGAATCAAGTAAGTAGTGGGGGTTTGGTTTGTTTACAGCTACTTGCAGTTCAGTTTGGCTTCTAAGTGAAGAACTTTCATGTTTGTAGTCAAGTATGAATTCTGGTTGTGATACATTCCAGGACAGTTTTACAACTCTTTACCTAAAGGTATTAATGTGAAGAACAGCACATTGTGTCAGACAGGGGAACAGGGGGGCTGGTTCATGGACTAGTGTCTGGCAGGAGAATTTATCCCTTATTCCTTCTTTTCTTTCAAACCCCAGTTGACTTGTTTTAGCAGGCCCCCACCCCAGTTCTTACTTCTAAAGTACTTCCTTTATTTTCAAATTAAATCAGGAACTTTAGCAGAAATAGAAAACTAACTAAAGGCTGTAATGTTTAAATATTGGAATAGGTAGACGTTGCTGCACAGATTAAACTTCTAATTATTGGGGCGTTTGTCATTCATAGTTTTATTTTAAGTGATATAAACATTAAAATTGCTCTATATAGTGGTAAACAGAATAAAATTGTCTTTGATTTTAACTATTATGCATTAACTTAGTGAGGAAATGCTGGTTATCATCAGATTTTATTTCTTAATTAGTCAACAGTTTACAGTATTTGTATGACTTAAAGGTGTTCATGGCTATATTTTGGGCAATGAACGAGATTTCAAAAAAAATCATAAATAAACTGACATTTTGTTTTTTGTTGTCTTAGGTTTTGTTGGTGTTTTTTTTATTTTAAAGCTATGCAGTATTTTGCAAAGCAATTCTTGTCTCTGGTTAAATACTCATTTTAAAATGTTACAATATGGTAATTTATGATAATTTTGTTCCAAATTTCAGATTCATTGATGGATTTGAGATAGCACAATAATTTCAGTTGAAGATAGGCCGTGTTGGAAATGCTTAACATCACTGTGTTGCCATGAAGAAAATCAGTGTTTATAGATCTTATTTGCAACTTAAAATATTATATGAGTAGGGAGTGAATATGTTCTCAGAGGATAAGCAGTAAACATGGAAACAAAAAGGTGTTAATGCATTGACCTAAAATAGATTAAATCTAGGTCTCCCGATGGGAAAGAATTGACTCGTTTTGTTGGAAAGATAAATGATGAAAATGCATACATTCTGAGCTTTCACTTCTCCAAAATATTTTCAGCTTGGTAAAAATAGGCACATACTTGTGTTTATGTAGAAGCTCTTTTTTATGTAAATAGCTATTAGAAAAGATAACACTGAAGCATTTTTGTTTCTATAATATGAAGAAAAAAATTGTATTGACCTACTGACACTTACAAATTGTGACCTGTTTGTGTACCAGTCTGTACTTTTTTCACCTCTATTTAAGACAGGCTTCCTCAGTGACATGTTTGATGAGGAAATGGACTGTCATGTCTCTTGATAAACGTGAAAATGGCTGTTCTGTGAATGCTATTTTAAGTCATAATTAAGCAGAGTGGTTGGCTGCAGTTTTCTGAGCTCAAGTTACTGAGCTGGGAGCTGAATGGTGAGTGTCTATGTAGCTTTGATTTTGGGGTGAATTTCTGAATCTATCCTGAAACTTTGCTTTCAATTTCAAGATTATTTTTTAAAAATAATAATTTGAATTACTGTAGGTACCCATGAATTAAGTTCACACTTAGCTGGAGTGAGTGATAGCGAAGATAAGAAGTAAAGGGAAGGGAGTATTTCTGTCTTCTCTTGACTCCTAATTAGATCTTCAGAAAAATACATCATCTGTGAAAATTCTTTGTGAAACATGAAAGAGAAACAAAGTGTTGTTTATTTGTTGTTTGGCTTATTTGTTTTGGTTTGGGTTTTTTGTTTTTTGGGGTTGGTTTGTTTGTTTGCATTTTTTTAAGTGAGAGTTCAATGTCAAAGAATTGCTTAGTGTCACTGAATTCAGGTTGTAGATTAATTTCACAGAAAGCTGAATGTATAAGCAGTGTGTTAGAAACATGCTGATTTTTGTCTTGTAAGGATATTTGAATAGTCTCAACTATTCTGCCCATATCAATGCAACTTAGAAACATTACTATAAAGTTTTAGATGAACTTCCGTGGCAGACAACATGGATTAGTTTTGAAGTTCAAGGCAAAAGCACTCTTAATCCCTGAAAAAAGTTGGGAAAATGACTCCTCAGAATGGTTGTTATTTTAGGCTACAGGTAGAATCCATTTGAGAAGAAAGTTAATATACCTTATGCTGTAATGAAATACAGTAACAAGTCTGTTTCTGTGTATGTTCTTTTACAAGCAGTTTCTGCTGAAGCTTTGGCTGTGCTAAAGCGGAAGTAGCTGCTGCTTGTTGGGTGGACTTTGTGTTGTCACTTGAATAGTATTGTGGGTTTTGAGTAAATTGCCTTTGGGGTCTATGACCTTAGGGGTTTTTCAGTGGTTGATTTTGAAATTTAACATCATTGCTTTGTTATTTTGATATATAAAGCAAACAGTTTCTCCAATGTGCCTTGGATTCTTGGTTAATGCATGAAATGAATGTGTTTTGCAAAATCCTCAGAGTCCAGTAGGGCAGAGGTGGCTCAGGGCACTACAGGCCTTGGAATCTGTTTTAAAAAGCTGACTGAGCACACATGTGATTGTACAGCCTGGACTGGTAACCAGGTCAGTTGTGCTGCACAGCCCAAGGGTGACAGGGACATGATAGTGGCCATCAGAATGATGCATTTCATTCTCCATATAGTTGTGACTGTGACCACTTGGAACTATGTGGGATCTACATTTTGATTTTTTTTTGTTTTCTTAGTTGCATGTTGCTTTTTGAAAGATTGAAATGGGAAAGAAAAGGAAAATGAGTCTGCTTGATTTTGAACATAGAGCCAGTAAGATCAGTGTGAATCTTTTATTCTTGAACGGATTTTCCAAATCTGCATAAAAGAACACATTAACAACTTGGATAACTGAAATGGTCAGAAGAGTCACCACGAGTGCATCTGTCATCTTCATAGTCTCTAAATTGAAAATGGGTGGTGATGAACAGTCGAATATTATGTGGTCTCTAACTGATTCAAGATAATACCAGTATACTTCCAAGTACCGCGGAATGATTTATAGAGATTTGGCTGAATAATTACTATATGTATGTGTGTGTGTGTAGAGAGAGAGAAAATGGACGTGAAATACGAAATAATGTACAGTATGAATTGCTTAAAGCTTTAGAATAACTACTAGTTGGGTACAAGTCAACAGATAATTCTGGTCTAAGGTTGCCATGGAAACAACCAGTGCTTGATATAATTGAGAACATCTTAAACCCTCCTGGTGTTTGCATGCTTTTTTTCCCCTGCCATTTTGAGTTGCTTTAGACATGAATAGGTAGCGTTGGTCAGAACAGTAGTATTTAATGAGCAAAACCAAATACCCGTGCCCTGAATATTGATTTTCATATTCTCCTGGTATCTTGTGCTTCGTAGTTTTTTTGCATCACAAGGAGCTCATAAGGAAGAGCAGCTCTCTGGATTCTGTGTGCTCTCTCTTTCTAGTTAGTGTGTAAGTGTATAAGAGATTGAAGCACTGATTTGGAAGAGATTAACATACTTCATCAACTGTTGGATTAATATTAGAAGCAATATGTTTCTGACAACTAGCTCTTCAGCATGAATGGTAAGTATTTTCTATTCCCTTTGACACTATTTTTTGTTCGGTCTTCACAATCAGGAAAAATCTACCAGGTTTCCCTTTCTTGTCTGCATAGCTGCATCGACTGCTGATTTCTTTGTTTTTGTAGTCGGCTCACTGTGTGTTTCTATTTACAATTACTAGTCTTAAAGATTCACAGTTTTTTATTAAACAGTTTGCTTTGCATAACTGCTATTTAGTATTTTAAATTTTATTTTAAAGCTTCCTTTTAGTAATAACTTACAAATCATTAAGGCACAGAACCTGATTTGGAAAATTTTATAATTGAATATATACATATCAATTCACTTAATTTACTGTGCCACTTACAATGAATTATTTTATATGAATTGATACAAATCAGAGAGGTCTTCTGAAATTATTGTAGTCATTAACTAGAAATTCTAAATAGGCTTTTGTTGTTTTTCATCTGAGCCAGCTTATTCTTCCATGGATTTTAGTCTTCTAAATGCTGGGATAGCAGAATAGTTCAGGTCATTCGTGGAAGTAGGGGACGGGAGTCTCATTTGAAATGAGATACTATAATAGATCTAGTAAACTTATCAGGCAGGTATTTACTTTCCAAAACCACTGTGGCTACTTACTAAAAGATACTTTGAATATAATGGAATTATGAAGTGCTAAATTTTTACCTGGAATATATCGAAAGTTGGTTTTGGATACATGAACTCTGTACATTTATTTCCTTAAAAAAATAGCCTTTGAAAATTACAAAAAGCCTAAATATTTTAGTTTTCAAAATGATGCCTTTGTGTTTCAAACAGATATTCTGGAGCTTTAGAAAATGACTTGAGGCAGGGATTTCTTGAAAAGAAAGAACAGTTAATCATGTCTATGGGGTTTGTCTCTGTCTGTGTGGTTTTGCTTTGTCCTCCAAATTTAAAGGACCATTTTTACAAAGGTTTCACTTGTGTACATGGCATGACATAAAGACTGGGAGGAGTTATCCTACTGCCTTATCTAATATCAGCTTGTCTATACTTATCTCATACAAATGTGTTGAGGTCATCTTCCCCAGAATGGAAAGTGTGGCTGTCATTTCCTTGGTGTGCAAAGTACAGAATACAAATGTCAAAACTGGTACAGTTATTAGGGCAGAGCTTCAGTACTTCATACGTACGTGATGGAAATTAGTGGTCCAGCATCATTCATGGCTGTTTCAGTAACCCTAAATGCTGTCTCTGACAGTGGTGTCCCAGCCTTGGGTGTGCGCTCCCCACATCCCTGCAGGGATGCTGGCAGGTGGGAGCCCAGCGAGGAGCTGGTGGGGAGCTGGTGTGGCCACACAGGTGCACAGCTGGCCTGCACTTGCCCTGCAGGGACAGGGTGGCATCCCAAGCTCCTGCCACTGCCTGCCGCCGCTCAGGCTCTGTGGGAGCGGGGGCAAACCAGCAGCCTGCCCACACTTCCTCCTGTCACGCGGCCGCCATCGTCTGCTCATGGAGAGGGCTCTCCTTGGGCCAGAAGGTCTCTGCTTTTCAGCAGTCACCCGGCTGGTTTTTCCATCACATTCTCCTCTGTTTCTTACAGTTAGTTTGTAGCTTCCATGGGAATTAAGGTTTGTGGAAATCAGCTCTATCAATTTTGAATATGGGGTGATTTTGGTTTGGGTATTCTCTTACGATTGAGTCTTAAAGGAATAAATTTGATACAAGCTGTGTGAGAAAGAGGTTACAGTTGTTTGTAACCTCAACAGTTGTGTTGGTTTTTTGTTTGTTTGTGGGGGTGTTGTTTTGGAAGGTGGTGGTGGTGTTTTAGGGTTGGAGTTACTTTAATTTTCCTTTGAGGTTTATTCTGCAACTTGGATCTGTAGATTTCATTCATCTTGACACCCAGGCTCCCAATTCCATTAAAAATAGAAACAAATACCTACAACTTTTACCAGGTGTCAGTTCCCAACCAAAATTATCTATAAACAATTTTGACAAGGGGAAGGTGACCATCTCCGACTCCATCAAGATTAAGTCTTTGCTGTAAACATTTTCCTATTTAAACCACTTGCGCTTTTCAATGCACTTTTGTGGCTGTCTTCACTGCAGCAGTGTTACATTACACTCTGTCAGCAGATAAAATCAGATGCTTCCCTTGTGAAAGATGGCGAAGACGCAAGTGAAACCTCGAGGAAAAACTGATATGTTTTTTTCAGTTGGAAGTAGAATTGGCTAATTTTTTTCTTTTTTTATTTCTTTCTTTTTCCTTCCCAAGAAAATCTCCAATTATATGATTAGATTTTTTTTTTAATCTAGAAAGACTCAAAGAAAAAGCTGTTTTTCTGTTTCTTTGGACTTGGGCTTTTGTTTTGAACAGCAGAACATTCTTGAACAGATAAAATTGGAAGACCAAGTAACTTCAGTAGCACCATCTCCCAGGAGTGAAAGGTACTACTCTGCTAAATCTTCTGTTTCACTAAGAATAGTCTTAATACTCCCAAGTGTCACCAAGTACATGATGGGGCTACTCCTTTCCAATACTGCCAGTAGAGGTGACGGCTGATATGGACATGCACTCATGAGACAGTACTTACTAGATGGAGAAGTATGTGCAAAAGGCTTGAGCCATGCTAATAGACTGCTGAATTATTGTCCAGTTTTGTGTACACTAGAGAATAGGAATGTTTAAGGAGTGAAGGGAGGTAGTGTAAATAGCTGTCTGCACTGGGAGCATTTTTAAGGGCAAGGGTCAATGAGTAGCAACTGATAATTCCCACTGCTGAAAAGACTGTAGAAAATGGAAGAATGCCATGGGATTTCCAAGTGCCAGAAGTATACATCTTCCTGTATGTGTCTCATGGGACTATCGCTTTCTTCTTCTCAAAACTTCCCCAGTGTTACCTTTTAGCCTCTGGTGGTGACTTAGGGCTCTTGGGTGCTAACTTGGGTTCATGTTTTGTGCTGCTCCTTGTACAAAATACTTGAAAAAGGCAACACGAGAGTTGTTGCATTGACGTAGTTCTTGAAATGCATCCACACTGTGAACAGTCCCTCAGGGTGCTTGGTTTGGGGTAGAAGCAAAAAATGTTTAATAAAATTGAGGTTCCTTCCAAAGGAAAGGTTATTTGGTGTGTTGTAATCTTGAACTGTGACTTAGTTTGGTCCCCATTACATTACTTACATATATGTTGTTACAAGAAAATTTTTTGTCCTTTCCTTGGTTTTTAGTTTACATCTCAAATTGTTTATATATTTGTTGCTGATTCGTTTTAAGAGTTGCTGCTGGTCCTGCTATTGAAGGCCAAAGTTCACAACGGGAGTTTCCCAGCTTTAATTATTGAGGTTCTTACCAGCAACATTGTAACTTGCATGATGGTTTTGGTGTTTTTCTTTATTCATTACTTGCTGACAGATACTGCAGCCCATTAAGAATTCATTTGGTTTAGTTGCTTTAATTTTTTTTCATGTTTTAGAGTGCAATTCTGTGCAAGTTTTATGTCTGTCTTTTAGACAAGTAAGTGCTGACTTTAACCGGTTTCTCTCCAAAGTTCCATTCTCTTATCAGAATCGATAGTAAAAACTCTTACCTACTTTTTGCTTGCCGTAACCCTGAGGCAAACAAAAACTTGTTATTCACTTGATGTGTTGAATTGTGAAATCTGTTTATTTACATAAGACTTCCTCATTCAGGAAGTCAGCCTCTGCTATTTAAGGGTACACGTAAACTTCTCCTGCTTGGCTAGTTAGTTACTGCAGGCAACCCTTTCCTGTAAATATTGAAAGCATGTTCTCTGTGAGCTGTGTCAGTGTAGAGATGTGTCAGGACCTCACATCTTGCGAAGAGATGAAGAGCTGTTTTGCTGATTTACCCTGACAGCCATGAAGACGTGTCTTGCTGATCCCAGAGCATCTGGATGAGAATTTGTGGAGTTTTGTTAATGCAGGGGCTGGGACGAGGTAGCTTTGTGGGAAGTGCACTTAGACATGAGTGCACATTGACCAAGATTGGTGTGTCTACTATTATTTTGATACCTTGTATGAAATATTTGAAAAAAGGAAAAGGCAACACAAGAGTTGCTCTTCTCAAGTAGCTTGCTAAAAGCATCCATACAGTGAACAGCCCCTGCAGTTGTTTAGTTTGGAGTAGAAGGAAGAAATTACTACGTAAACTTCTAAAGGTTATTTCTAAAGGAAAGGGTATTTGTGTTATGCTTACTGTTGCTAACAATCCAGCCATAAAACCTTGTCTCAGTGATAGCTGCCCAATAGTATGTTATCCTTTTTAGTCACTGAACTTTAACAGAGAGGGAATGTGGAGCAGTAACAGGGAGAGGAAAGTTGGTGCGAGGCAGATAGCCGGGTTCCTAATGGTGCAGAGGGCTTCACTGGAGGGAAACTGCAGCAGGTGCTCTGAACATTTTGCTTGGTAAATGTTTTTGACTGTAGGAGGAGAATCTGATTAATTTGTGTGTTTGTGCTGACTGCTAGAATTTGCTAAAAACCTTTGCTCAAAAATGTGATGCATTTACAAGGTATCTTATAGTAATGCACTAGAAAATGTTACTCTTGGAACTCATTCTTGAATTGTATTCTTTTCTTTTTCCCACATGGTAACCATGGAAACAGATGCACTGCAGAAACAAAAGAGTTTGAATTTTCACAATTTTCACTGAGTTTTCACTTTTCCTTATATTGTTAAGAGCTGTTATATTTCACACGGGCAGATGGTCTTTTAGACTATAGGTCCTGTGGTAGTTGCAACATTTCAGATTACTTGCTGGATAAAGTTCAGCAAGAACTATAAAGCACATCAGTGTAGGGTAACTGAGGACATTGCATGTTAAGATTCTTCACCTAGCTTTTTCTGCATGAACTAATTTTATATGTTGGGAGTGTTATGTACTGCATTTGAAAGTAATTGTATGAAACATATATTAATTTTAAATTTACGTTAATAAAATTATTCAGTACAATAATTGAAAATCAGTAAGTTAAAATTAGAATTATTTCTCAGAAGCCTTTTCAGCAGTCCAGTGCAGCATGTTCAATGTCTTTTCACACTAGTACAAACTGTCACTCATTTGGAAAAGGAGCAGTTCTGCCCCCCATTTTACCTGTTTCCACCCTCCTTCTTCCTTTCCTCACCCCAAGAGAAGCATTCAAGGGATGAAAAGAAGTGGGAGCTGCTTCTCTGATCATCCTCTGCCTTCTGTCCATTGATTTTTAGTCTGGGCTGATTCCCTGACCTGGCTTGGTAGTCAGACACAGAGATGCTTTTCTGTTTCACAGAAGGTCATGATAGAGAGGCAGGAATGAATAACTGTGGAAGGGCAGGGTCTGGGGGATTTTCTCAACCTGTAGTGGACACTGAACTGTAGCATAACAAACCAAACTGTATTTCTTGGACTTCTAAGCCTCAAATCATATGGATTGTTGCAAGAGAGGAAGGAAATTTACAACAGTGTTGTCTCCTTCAATGAACATTTGAAAGACAGGAAGAAAGTATGAGAGAGATTCCTTCCTTAGGTCAAAGCCTAGTTTTGACATACTCCAGAGCTAATTGAATGCCAGTTCTAACTGGTCCATTTAGAGAATTGAAACAAAAAAACCCAACTCTAATCAATCAGCAAAAGGTTGCTAATAGCATTTTAATTTGGAAAGAAAGCTTGGATAATAAAAAGCAGTGCCAGCCTGAAGGACCAAAATACCTGAAGGTGGGGTGGAACAACTCTCAGCCACCAGGAATCCGCAGAAGACTTTGGGTCATGTCATATGCTTGAAAGTTCAGATGAAGCTATTCTGCCTGTCAACATTGAGGAAGTCTTGCATATCATCACTAATTTAGGATTTGACCAATAAATTCCAGGTTAGATCCCAAGTTTTGGTTGGATACTACTGGGGGTTTTGCCATTTATCTTCTCTTGAGAGAGAAGTCACTCCTTTAAGTGTGTTTATAAATTTTGATGAACATTGGGTCACACACACAGAATCACACACACAGACTATTCTGAGTTGGAAGGGACCCACAAGGATCATCAAGTCCAACTCTTAAGTCAGTGGCCCACATAGGGGATTGAACCCATGACCTTGGCATTATTACAGTCAAGTTTTAACCAACTGAGCTAATCTCAGGGTCTGGATTCTCTTTTAAGATATGAAAGCAGTTTTTATGTTATCTGTATTTTTTCAGTGGAAAATGGTTGATTGGGACTTATGTGCATGTACAACTCTGCTGAGCAGTGGTAGCACAGGACTTGATTGCATTTGTGACTGAGCAACTTTAATGATTGACATTACACATTTGGAGGTTTTTAAACACGATTTCAGGAACTCACATCCTAAGTGACTGTTATTTGTGTTTGGTCCTGTCTCCCCAGAGTGGCCTCTGTTACACTGTACTTTGGCATTAGCAGGATTCATCACCTCTGAACCAGTACTTTGGTATTTAAGAACAGGGGAGAAAGACTACCCATTGAACATGGAAAAAAACTCATTTTGTTATCTCTGATAAAATAGAAGGAAGTCAGTCTGACTATGGCAGTTGTGTGTGTGCAGCAGAGGATATACTGCTCAGAATTCATCAAAGATTGGTGTTATCTCTGGTAGCTGAAAACCTGGCTCCTGTTCTGGTATGTCTGAATCTGTCACATCTCTTGTGCAGGCTGTTGCTGTATAGCCAGCCAAGTAAAGAGGTGAACATTAAGTAAGACTTCAGCTTCATTTGGCAGCTTAAAATTATGTCCTTTAGCACTGAAAACTAAAGATCAGATTCTAGTGCTCTGTTCTAGTGTTTAGGCACTGTAGTTGTAACTGGCCTTAATTTGCAATTTATCCTATTCCTCTCCCTGTTTCTCCATGGTTTTTGTTATGCCCTTCTCTTTTCCACTTCTTTCCAGTCCTTTCCGGTATTCCACAGAAGTGTTTACAGTGCAGTCTGGTAATTAGTGCTTCCATTTAAAGAGCAAACTTTTATGCAGTTAATAATTCTTATATGATTGTGCATTTACTGAGTACTTTTAGGTTTTGTGTTTCAGCAAATGGGCTCTTTCAGGACTGCTCCATGTGTTTGGCTTTTTGGTTTGGGGGAGTTTCGGGGTTTGGTGTTTTGTTTGTTTGTTGACTGGACGAAGCTTCTTATCCATTGCAGCTGGTAAGTTAGTTTGCTCTGTTTTTATCATAATTAGTGTTTAAATAGGAATAAAAAATCAAAACCTTGCTCTAAAGGTCAAAATCTTGATAAGTGGGATATTAAATTGATGCAGTTCATTAATACAGACTTAGCAGAAACAAGACAGTCTCCTCCTCATTCATCAGCTCTTCATGGGAGGACCAGTGAATGTTCCTCACAGCAGCATTCACACAAGATGGACTTGCCCTCAACCAGGCTTATATCACATTGGACCCTTTTTTCTCCACCATCTTAATATTGTGAGAAACAAAGCATTTTGGTTTTGCTGGCAGTGTGTTTCAATGATACTATTCTAGTTTGTACTTTGTTTTCCAGCCATTAAAATGTTAACTGATGCCCACACTGCTTCCTCAGAGTGTATAAGAACACTTAACGCTTAGCCATGTTAATTTTGAAACACTTGCCAGGGTAGAGAAATCTTATTTTGAACCTTGTGATATAATTCCTGGTAATCAAAAGAGAAATTTAAAAAAAATTAGGATGGCAAGGTAATGCTCTGAGTATGGGACCTAGAACTGGAATCAGCAGCTTCTCACTTGCTTCTGAAATGTGATACCATAACCACAGGATTCACTGAGGCATCCAGATACATATTGATAAGGTTTAAGGCTTTAAATATTGTGTTTATAAATATGAAATATGCATATACATTTACCAGAATCTCTTCATACATATTCATTTTCCAATTAAATTATTTAATTAAATAGCCAATTTAACTCCAGACTTCCAATGATTATATTACAGTTTTGGAACAAAATTTGAATTGTATTTTGATAAAGGGCATTTTAAATACCAGGCAGAGATTGGCATTTAGCACAGCAGATGGGGGTTTGTAGTGTTGCCCAGTGTTTAGTCTTAATCAGTTTAGTTCTTGCTTTCTTGCCGTGAATCCTAGCCAAATACCTTTTTTTTTTCTTTCCCCTACAAAAAATAAAATTCTGGCTTGCTGGCTCTTGGGGGAGTTGTGATTGAGAATAGCAAATACAGTGCATGTGGGAGGTGGGATACAGGCAGAGTAACTCAAGGACTCAGAACTGCTCCATCTGCGGCCTCTTTCCCTCTGCCATCATTGCAACCCTGCAACTAAGAGATCCTCACCCTTTTAATTTTTTCAGGAACTCTGGTTCATTTGCTCTTAAACTGTTTTAGGGCAAAGTAGTGATTATAATACTCATACACTTTGTTAATTTTTTATAAGCCTGCTAATTTTCCATACAAAAGTTAATCCATAAACCAAGCAAAAGTATTGTGAACTGTGTGAATATACTGAGAGAGAGCAATCTCCTATTTGGGGGTGGGTTCAGGGGTGTTGATTTTTTTATTTGGTATAGTTTTTTTATTTGTTTGGGGTTTGTTCGTTTGTTTGCTTACATGTTTTTACTACCTCCTCCTATGCTGGCATTACCTAGGAACCTCTGGTTCTTGGGTTCCTCTTCCCTTAAAACTCTGTTCCAGCAAACTTTCCCGCTTATCATCATGTTGCCTTGGGTCTGAGTACAGCTCTCCACAGGCCACCTGGGATATGCAAGGGCATCAGCTGAGATCTTGTGTGCACTTGCAGCATTGCTTCTGACTTGGGTTTGAACTGAGGGAGGCAGGAGTTATAAAACTTCTTCAAGTCTTTCAGTTGTTGCTCCTTGGCCATTATTCCATTTCTTACTACCATCTGAATCTCACCAGATTTCCTGCTTTGGGTGTTGCATTGCACAGAACCTGCCTCTCCTGCCAGCGCTTGCTCTTGCTGCTCCCAAAGAGCTTGGTTTGTGCTCTGTGTTTGCGCTTGCCTGATCTCCAGACTGCTGGTGTGTCCTGTCCAGTTCCAGCTGGTGCCCTTCTTGCCATGTCCAGTTGTTTTCACCCCTGCTGTGGCCCTTGCTGTGCCAGTGCTGTTACCTGTGCTTTGCTGTCTCATTCCAGTACCTTCCTTTCTGAGCAACAGCTTTTCCTCCTTTGGTTTCAGCCTCCTTTGCTCCAGCTTCTGCCGTACCAGTGAAACCAGTCTGAGTAGGGTCTGTTGCTGGTCTGTGCATACATTCTTTGCACTACCCTCATCTTTACTCAGCAAGTGATCCTTGCTCTTCCATGTTTATGGGAACCTGTATATCCACATATCTTTCCTGGATTCTTTTTTTTGACAGTCTTACAAAACTAAATTCTCCTTGCGTGGTGACTGTATCAGATCCCTGTGTGCATTACAGTTTGCAAACAGCAACTCCAGCTGTGCAGTTTTGGCTTTTCAAATTGCATGGGACTGAAATTTGATTATGATTTTTTTTTAAGACTGCTTTCCTTTTCTGTGCTATTCACCACGTGCTATCCACCACATGCCATGCAATTCACACATGCTGTCTTCTGGAACAGAGTGCTAAGTAGTGGGAAGATCACCCGATTACAGGTTTTATTGTGATCCGGCATGCTATGATGAAGATAGATACACTTTTGTTAGCAACAGTTCCTTGGATGTGTGTGTCTTGGAATAGATTACTTATTAAAGATGCCAACTTGATCTCCTGAAGTTTTGTAAGCTGCGCTTATTTCTGTGATTCATCATCTTTTATTTTCATACTGAATTTAGCTGCCTTTGGTGGTTTTTTTTTTTCCTTCCTTTGCTCAAACGCTCTGTGATTTAGCATGAGTCATTCTGTCTATCTGGGAAGGGGCTGGTTTATTACAGGGTCCGTTCTTGAGCGGGGAGGGGAAAGGGTGGAATGTATTTGTGTTTTCTATGTGTTTGTTGTGGAAATGCATAAAACTTTTTTTTCTTCTTCTCTTTCTTTCCTCTCTTCATCATCTCATCTGTGTGGGTGAATGTTCCTGCAAATCCTTGGGGAACCTATAGAGACGTTTGGTATGCTCATTCCTTCATTAGTGCCCAAAGTCACAGATGCTAGGTACAGTTTAGACTAGAAAAGCAAACAGGAGCCACATCATCACGATGTAAGGTGGCTAAAAATGTGCACTTGAGGAAAAGTTCTAAGTCATTATCTAACAAACCTATTTGTTTGCATCATCACGTTGATACCAGGGGCCACTGCTACCCAGTTGGCATAAATTTTGATGCTGCACTTGAAAAATAGAAATGAAATGTGTTCTCCTGTAGCAAGAGCTACTGTTATGTGTTGAGAGATAATTTTCAGAAGTACCTACCCTGTTTCAGGTTCCACCTCCTATTTTGAGAAATGCAGTTAAGTTGCCAAAGCTCTGCTTGAGAGCACCTGATGAATTGTGTTGAGGTGTAGGAGCCCAGGTGACCTCTGAAAGTGAGAACCAGACACAATTTGACCCACTTTCTTATTACAAAGAAACCGTAATTCTAATAAAACACATCACAAAATATGAAATGGTTTTTAAAAGATGGTGGGTTTAAGATAAATGAGCACCATTGGGTAGCTTTATTTTGAAAATACATGTTCAGCACTGCTTTCTAAGAAAAGAGAGCCAAAGTAAAGTAGAACTTGTGTTGCAGGAGAGCTTGTGGCTTAGTGATATACTAAAATGAGAGATTTTTCTCACATATTCACAATTTTAATATTTCCAGCTGAATCACATTTATTTCATAAACAGCATTCCTTATTCCATAAGTAGAACAGAGACAAAAATGTGTAAATGTCATTGTATATTTTTATAAATACTGAGTGGTCATATTTCAGGGCAAAATACATGGAAACTTAAAGTACTTCTATATATGAACAATGAAGAGAGCATGCAGGATATTTAAGACATATATGAAAAGCATAAGACCAACTCCTTCATGTTTTGGTTGTGCTAAATAGTGTTAATATTCACTTCTAAGTTTCAGCCACTGAAGTTTGAAGGCTCAGCTTTTTGGCAATCTTACTCATCTTTCTAGAACTTTTCTTGTCATTAAGAGAAAATAATACTTGTGCTACTTTGACAGAAATCGATGTTTGAAAAATTTTAGCAGCAGTCATCACGTGATCACATCATCTCTGTTCTCCTAATGGAAGAAGGATCATCAAACATGAATTTGGACATTGCTAGTTTCCCTTTTTTGCGTTGAGAAATTATTTCATGCCACAGGAAATCCTGTCCTTTTCTCAAATTAGGATCATTAAAAGTCATTACATGAGTAAATTCCAGAATTTAAAAACAAAGGAAGTATTTTCCACACAGAGGATAAATATGTCAAAATTTTTTACTGATTAGCTACTGAAATATTTTTAGCTCTCAGCAAGTTTTAATACCATTTTAAAATAGTTCCTTTGATATAAACTGTGTTTTTATTGCTCTACTTAACCATAAGTTTAGGATACTGAGTATGTTCCTCCTCTGTGATATTGCACTTAAAATAAAATTAGTGAGTGGATATCATGCTTTAAGCACTTTTCTAATGTTGAGGTCTGCCAGAACATTTGACAACTTTTCTGAAATTTCCATTATATATGCTGTTCCATCAGAGCCAGTGATGGTGGGAGCCATGAACCTCCCTTGAGTGTTCTGTGATAATCAAGACTAGCACACCTGAGAGGGGGGAGAAAGGAAAAAAAGTAATTCATGACCAGCCTTCTCCAAGGCTGCTCTTGTTTTTTACTGCTGTTGAAACTTTACTGGTATAAGAAGAGAATTTTTTTTAAAAGTTATCTTTGTCAACATTACTAGTCATTGAAAAGTACAAAGAAGGTCTGATTCATCAGATGATTGTTTACAACATATTATAAACCTAATTTTTTTGACTGTCAGAATGCAAAATACAGTTGCTAAAATGCATATTTCTCGATATTGACCAGAATAATCTGGGCATATTGCTGTGTGTGTTTAGCAATTGCTTTAGGCAGACTGTCACAGTGCAGAAAATCCACTGTTAACAGTGTACAGTGTATTATGTGAAATGATTCAGAGAACACAAGACCAGGATGATATTTTCTTCTTGATTCAGTAACTTTCAGAACCACAATAATGTCTGAAACACCTCCCCTTTGTGACTGTGCATGAAGTAATCTGCACTGATCAGCTGAGCATTGATATTCAAAAAAAGAGAACACCTGAGAGACAATTCAACAAAACATGTTGGTGCACATTTTAAACAGTCATCCAGAATTTTGCCATTATACATTCCTTCAGTTTCAATGGAAAATCAATATTAAAACTGCATATTCTCTGACTGTGGGCATGCTTAATGTGCAATGTTGTTGTAGCCCTGTGCTTTATCTTTGCTTGCAGTATGCTGTCCATTTGGTATTTGAGCTTGCAAACAGCTTTTATATAAAGGTGATGAGGGGAAAAAGCAATGAGATTGACATTACACTCAAGCAGCTGAAAGAAAATGCAACGTTTATGTAGCAAAAGTAGATAAAAAGTCAATCTTTGTGAAATGGCAATTTATAAATGTCAGGTGTTTGGTTTTTTCCCAGTTGAATTAAGAATGTGTAACATCACCTTAAAGCCTGCTTGCCTATAGAGTATTGTCAGTTATTAGAGCTGACAAAGTTTACGTGATTTGTGTAGAATGATGTAGTTACTCGAGAAAGCTTAGATGCCACCTAGAGATATGGTAGAAGTTCTAGAGGCATTGATGCTTGCTTTCATACATGGTGAAAATAGCATACTATGACTTGAAGAAAGAAGTTGATAATGAAGTTTACATGTTTTGTTAACAGAGCATCTCCATTGCAGCCATGATGAATTATATTAATTACAGTGTACGTTTTTTTGTGTTTTCAGTGAAAGAGTTCCTAGCCAAAGCCAAAGAAGACTTTTTAAGAAAATGGGAAAGCCCCCCTCAGGTATCACTTATTTAAGCGTTTAATAATTTTCTTTATTGCATTTTTGATAATGTTATCAGTCTGTAATGAGCAGTGCAAAACCCAGAAATAATTGTAGTGCAATTTATAGAGGAGTTTCCATTTTTCATGTTGGCTTTGTCACTGAAGTTCATCAGAAGAGACTCTCAGGTCTTCTCTGGATTTGAGCTGGTGTAATGTTCATACTGAACAACAGAATGATGTTCACAATCAACATGACAAGACTCAGTATCTATTGACATGTTTTAGTTGGCTTTTTTAATAACAAAAGAAGCATTGCCACATCTGTAATTTACCATGCTAATAATTTCCCCCATGATAGCACGGGGAATTAAGGGAACTAAGACTACTACACAGGGCTTGGGGGCAGGTTAAGGAGCTTGTTAGAGAGAAATCTTGTAAAATTTTAACATGGGCTTGGGGAGCTGGGGGAAGGGTCATTGTTGTTTTAAAGCAGTATTTGAAATGCTATGGCAATGAATATCTGAGCAAATGTACCCAGTGATAATCTCTCCATGTTGAACTGTCTCTGGAGCTTGGGGTTTACTTGTTCTAATGTTCTTGCTTGTGAAGCATGAGGGGGTTATTTATGTGCATGTTAAATTCATGATCTGTTTACTGCTAGATGTTTCTTACTAAGCATGTGTCATCTGTATGGACAAATTACAGAAACGGTGATAAAATTCAGTTAAGTCTTTTTCTGTTTTAATGAGTGCGATGTAAAATCTCTTACTAAACAAGCATGAAATTATAACAACAATATAGTTGGCTATAATTGTCTTTGATAAATGTTATTTTACCCAGCATTTTCATAAATTAATTTAATTGATAGTTAAAATTGTCTTTGGGTATTAGGTTGTAAATAATGTCATTATGTCCTTGTACATGTAGAATACTGCTGGCCTAGATGATTTTGAAAGGCAAAAAACCCTTGGAACAGGATCATTTGGGAGAGTAATGATGGTGAAACATAAATCCACAGAACAGTATTATGCTATGAAGATACTGGACAAACAGAAGGTTGGTGTAATTTGTAGTGGGTTTTGTGGTACAAAAGAGATTGAGGTAGACAAAGATCTGGTAGCTGGGGCTGAAATGTGTTGTACATACTGTGCTTTCTCTTACTGCACTTGGATATCAGTGATAATTTACACCTGACTTTCTCTTTTAGCCAGTAGATTCAGTTGTTGGTATTGTGTGGAGTTCATAGAATGTCCAATAACATTAACAGCAGGCCAAAGAGGCTCTAAGTATTATCCAAGGCATTAATAAAATGTTATCAGGTAAATTCTTTGCTTTGCTTATGTAAGGTGGCCTATTCTTTGGCAAATGCAAAATGTAGTGCTGTGGTTTAAGTAAACAAAGAAAGAAAGAAACTTCTGAAGGGTAAGTCAAAACCCTGGAAGACTCTTTGGATCAGAAATTCTCAACATTTTCATTTGTGTACCATAATTGAAATTAAAATTGTTTGCACAAATAATTTCTTTTCCATTCTTGATCCCATGAAGTATGTAATAATCCTGTTGGGTCTGTGGTGACTGCATAGATAGAACAGTGGTCTCCCTCTGGAAACAGCTGTCACATAATGGCTATTTTCTGTGTTGAAAACATCAGTGCTGTTGTGTGAACCTGTATTGTTGCTCCAGCCTGATTTTTTTTTTAATAAGTTACTACTCTTAGATTAAGTAAGCAGTGTTGTTTGGTAAATTTTAAATGGAATTAAATAGAATAAATTATGTAAAAATTATATAAATGGGTTAATTAAATACGATTAAAATTTAAATAGAATTGCAGAATTCAAAGAATTATTTTAAAGTAATTTATCAATACAAGGTTTTGACAAGTTTTTCAGAAGTGCATTATTTAGATTAATAAATTCAAAGGTTCTCAGTGTAAGAGCTCTTCTTACTTTGTAAGACACTATACATAACTTCACTGCTGTGTAACGAAAATCATATTAAGAAAATATTAATCTGGCAAAGAGAACTTAATAATCAGCAACTAACAAAATCAAATTTAGTGTTGCCTCAGTGTGGACTCTGGCACTTAGGCATTATTAGATTTATGTAATGGAACTGTGGCAATGACATAATGAAACTGTTTTCCCTGAGTTGCAGTTCCAGGATTCTTTATATGGGATTTGGGGTCCTGGAGCTTGAATCATGGCTCATTTACTTAAGGGTTACTTTACAATCGTCAGATAAGGAGAAACTAAAGTTTTCTTCTAGTGCCAAATCTAACCTTTGATTTTACTTGGAGAAGCTCAATTTTTCACAACTACAGCATTCTTCTCTAACAATGGTTTCTAACTTAGATTTTATTTTTTTTAAATCCAAGTAAATCAAAATGGCATTCCAACATAGTATGAGTGAAAAGCAGCCCAGACCATTTCTGTCAGTGTGGAAGTGCACCCCATCCTCATCTCAGTGTGGCTGGTGGCATCCTGCAGGGGAGCTGCTGTGGCATCACCACTGCTGTGCAGAGACCCCATCACCAAATTCCAGATTTTCAGCTGTTTCATTGTTTATGAATGACTGAGTTGTCACTGGAGCAGTTTCAGAAATTACATCTTAATTCAGAATGCTGCCATAAAAATACTCAAGGATTTTTTAAAAAAGTTAATTAAATTCATTACTACCTCTCAAAATTGGAAAAGCATAGATATAAAATTATCTGGCAAAAGCAAAAGGTCATATTTTTAACAATTGCAGTGGGGTTGCAGTAAATGATTCACAGGATTAAAAGGTGTTTGCATCCAGACATCAGTCTTCTCTTGGTAAATTAGGTAGTTTTGTCTAAAATCAGAAGCCTTGATGTGTTCCTTTATGTAGTACCTGCTTTTTCAACACAACTTAGTTAGCATATATAGGTATATATTTGTGTTCTATTTGTAGCTTCCATCAATTGATGAAAAAATAGGAGATAAAGCATTTCTGTCGCTTTGTTTATTATAGAAAACATTCAGATGTCTGAATTTCAACAATGGGCAGGCTGCCTATAATTTTTCATTTCCGTTTTACTTGAAATAAGAGAAAGCATACAGTGTATGACTTTGTTATCCAAACTTATGCTTAATTCATCAGGTTTGGAAAAAAAATGTAGCAGATGTTGGTGTAGCCAGTAATTTGTGTATAGGGATATTATTCCTTTGTCTGCCCTGCATTAGGAAGGCTGTAACATTGGCTGGTTTCATTATGTAATCGTTTTTGGAAAGAAAATGTGAACAAGAGCTTGGGCACAAAGAGCTGTTGAAGAATCTGCGATTACCAGATATTTGGTGTACTGGAAGCTGTCATTGGACATCCCCTGAGCAGAGCCGTGTGGTCTGAGGCCCCAGTTTGATGTTATGGAGTGTTAAACAGCAACATCAGCCTGTGGTTTTGCTACCATCCCCCTCTGGTACCTCATGGGGAGGAGATGCAAGAAGGGGAGTAAAGTCCCATCTGGCATTGCAGCTGAACACCTCACAGACTAAAGCCTCAGCTTTCTTGCTTGGATGAACAAGAACATCAAGTTTTTCAGGGATGAAGGGGACACCTTCCACAAATGAGCTTATTTGAGCAAAATTTTTATTTGGTCCCTAAAGATCTGTGGCTCAAAAGACATTTAATATTTTTAAGTCACAATTACTTTTGCATGACATTTATTTCAAAGCAGTAGTGAATTTTTTATAGGTACTACCTTTTGCATCTGAAAGTTAAATTTAAATACAGTTTCAGTCAGGGCTGAAATATCTTGCTTATCTGTTATTTATAGCAGTTTGATTTGATTTCCAAACATAAAACCAGACTTGTTTGATCGGTCTTGTACATTTTCTCCTTGTTTTCAATGGAGAAAGCAAGAAAAAAATGTAATTTTTCTTGGAAATCATGCCACTCTCAAAATAAGTACAGATAAATTTTGCAATAGGGATTAGGTAAGATGGAAATAATTGATTATGCAATGTTGGGGTTTAACACAAGGAAACCAATTATTAATTACTGAGAAAGAGCAATGATCAGAAATCACCTACTTGCTGCCTTGTTAGCAGCTTAGCATTTTAATGGATTCCAAGAAGTAACTATTGCTTATAAGAACAGAAGTTTTGAATTTGTATTCTCCTTAGTTTTCTCATTAGTGTGTGAGCTGTATAAAATAAGTCTGTTTACTCCTGTTCCCCGATAACAAAATTCATAATTAAATCTGTCCATCAGAGTCTCCTGTCTTTCTTGGCAAAGGGCCCAAAAATCAAATAGATTTTATTGAACTGCTGCAGAAGTATCTTCATTTACAAGCATAAGCAATTCTTAAGAAAATACAGAGAGGTTTTCCTTACTGACTTCTGTGCTCAGCAAGTAGGAAGAAACAGTGTTTGTAGAGTTGTCTGCCAACTGTATTGCCCAAGTATTACTCTTTAAATTGTTTCAGACTTTTTAATCCTTTCTTGGCACTGCTATTGTACTAGTAATCCGTAAGGTTTTTAATTATCTGTAAAGTTACAAGCTTGCTTTCAACTAATTGTTCAACACTGAAAAATCTATCAACAACTATAAAATGGCACACTTAAACTGAGTATTTTTTTCTCTTCTAGGTCGTCAAACTGAAGCAGATAGAACACACACTGAATGAGAAGAGAATATTACAAGCGGTGAACTTTCCTTTCCTTGTTAAACTGGAGTATTCTTTTAAGGTAATCATTATTTTGAAAGTAGTTGTTGGGTTTCAGGAAGTGCGTGGTTAAATTTCCACTGAACATCTTCTCTCTCTTCCTTCAGGTGCCTTATGCACCATTCTGTGTCAGGAACTCACTAATTGTCTTTATTCAGATTTATTTTAAAATAGATTTCTTGAGATTCATGATGCTTCCCTTGCAGTTTTTCAAGGATTTCTACTCACGTTGCTTTGTATTTGACAAAGTCCAATTTTTCACTTTATTCTTCAATAAAATACAGTCTATGAAGGAATTACAGAGACTATAGCATGCCTGATGTGTATTTGTGTATGTTTACTTGTTTCCTTAGGACAATTCTAATTTATACATGGTAATGGAGTATGTTCCTGGTGGTGAAATGTTTTCACATCTAAGAAGAATCGGAAGGTTCAGGTAAGAGTATTAATTATATTATTCCTTTTTAAGGGTTTAGGTTGCTAATTTCAGAAGAGGGTTTTATAATGAAAAATAATTCTGAAGGGTTGAATGCATTTAATCTACATCTCTTTTACTGGATTTAAATTAGTCAGGCAGTAAAGAACTTGTAATTATTTCTTATTTTTTCAGTTAGTTAATACAGGCCTTTGTGATCTATGCGTTGTAGAATCTTGGAGTTCCTATACATATTGTCACCAAAACCAATGATAATTTGTAAAAGTAAAATCTGAAGTGTAAGCTCTGCATTTGGGGGTATGTTAATCTTGATTTGCATATGTATTTTAGCTGCAAGACTTAAATTTAGGGAATGCATGTATCAATTCTAAAATGTTTGCTTTTGCTTTTTCTTGTTACATAGTAAAAGAACTAGTTAAAAGATGCTTTATTTGTCTGTCCCTGGCAGTTACATGGTTGTTTCAGTACCTTTGCATAGCACTGAGGTGGTACTTAATATTCTTTCAATTCTTTGCAGTGAACCACATGCACGGTTTTATGCAGCTCAGATAGTGCTAACATTTGAGTACCTCCATTCATTAGACCTTATCTACAGAGATCTAAAGCCTGAAAATCTTTTAATTGATCAGCAAGGATACATCCAGGTATGATATTGTTCATATGTTTAGGTAGTGGAGTCTTGTCTTACCATGTAAATTTAGGTAATTCTAGAAAATGTGTTTAGAATAAATGGTCTGAAGCTATTTTGCATGTTAGCCTGTTTTGGGGGAGGATTCAAATGCCCTACTGCTTAGTAATGGTTAAACCCACTAGGTTGTACTGCCTCTGAGTAAAATCAAGTATGCACAGTGGAGCTGTCTGCAGTTGAGCCAGTTGTCAAGATTTCCCTTGGGGTCTGTAGTGAGAAGTAGGTGATTACATGGCTCTGTTCATCTGACCTATTTTATACGTCTGCCCTGGAACAAGATGGAAGGTGCCCTAAAATGTCTGTTTCTCTGCATTGTCTGTATAAGTAGTTTAGGAAAACAAGCTTAGATGTTAACACTGACACTGTAGGGCTTAATGTCCATCAGATGAATCCCACCCTTGGAGAGTCCTGGCCTTCTCAGCACATCTGGAATAAGAGCTGAGTTGAGGTCAGATCAGAACTGCAGTGCTGCAGATGACGACTTTGGTTTTACAACAGCCTCTCACAGCACCTTCTTATCTTCCTTTTAACTCTTATGTTTTTAACCTAAACGGCAAATGGGAAGGCAGTGTGCAGGAACAAGCACTCTGCAATTCTGTGCAGTCCTTAAACTATGGAAGTTCTTCATTCCTCATTGTATTCCCTTTTGCCATAGCAGGATCTAACAAGAAAATACATAATATAAATGTTTGAGACAAGTGGAAAGGAAATTCTGAAATTTACAAGACTGTCACATGTCTTGACCCTTTTTGTGATTCATTTATTTGTTAACTAAGGGAAAAGATAAATACCTTGTTCATAACTGTAAAATAATTTTGCATGGGAACTAAAATAACACTGTAGGGAGAAGATAAATACAAGTTCCTTTAATGTGGTTGAGGAGCATCTTTAATATAAAACTATGACTGACTTACTCGGGAGTTGGCAACTCTCTGTATGCAGCAGTATATTTTTGTGGTGGTGTGCAGAGGGAGATTTGTGTTCATATGGTGATGCTGCAGCTCCAACTTTGTTTTCTTTTTCCATTTTAAAGCCATTACTGTTTGTCCTGCGTCTGCATTGTATTTTTCTTACATAGACTGATGTGCATTCCCAAACACAGAAATGATTCCTTCCTGACTGAAGCAGGTCTGTTGAGTCAGCACATCACCCATTCTGTTCAGTTCCAGCTGTTGATGCTGTTGTTTCTACCAAAACTGATGATAAGTGGAATGAGGAATTTATAATGGCCATGTACTTGCCATTTGTGAATACAGTTACTGCTACATTTTTCCCCCAGGCCTCAAATAAACAAACTTGACTCTGGTGATGCTCTCAGAGATACTCAGAATCCGAACTTACTGGAAGACCTCTTTTATGTTGTCTTATTCCCACACTAATTTTACATATAACCTTTATCCACAATTTACAAGACTGTCTCATGTCTTGACCCTTTTTGAGATTCATTTATTTGTTAACTAAGGGAAAAGATAAATATCTTGTTCATGGTCTTTAAACTTTCAGCAGTACAAACAATCTGATGTGAAAAGTATGGGAAAAATTAATAATGTAATTGCAGTGCACGTGGAAGATTAGTAAGCCACAGTTCCTACTGATTTTTTAAATTATGAGTAGAAGCTTATGTTAGGTGATAATACCTATTTTGTGTTCTTTATTAATTATATGAGAAACCTTCTTTTTATGGAGGACTGACTACTAAAGGTATGTCTGACTATATGATTTGACTATATGTCTGACTGTGTGATTTGAGAAATAAATTTTTCCTCTGTGTAAAAAGATTTTCCAAAATATTTTAAAAGTACTTAATTTTAAGTTTCTTTGGAGCAATGCACTTACAGTCAATTTATTTCTTCTAATGACAGGTCACGGACTTCGGCTTTGCAAAAAGAGTAAAAGGAAGAACTTGGACGTTATGTGGGACTCCAGAATACCTGGCACCTGAAATAATTCTCAGCAAGGTACTCTGGCTTGTTACTCAGCCATGCATTTGATGCAGTTAAAAATTATCACCTAATTGTTAAACTCTAAGGGATAAACAATTGCTGATACTTCAAAAAATCAAATCATGACTAGTCAGTTCTTTGTGAATTACCTAAAATGCAATCATTGCATTGTAAATGTTTTTTTTAGTATACTAAAACTTATGCTAAAATCAGGAATTTTCACGTAACTGTATAGTACTTTCTACATATTCTTGCCATGCAGCTTGTGAGGGAAAAAGAGATTTAAAGAATATGTAACGAGGTTATTTAACTAACATCATTATCAGAACAGATCTGAGTGGTTATATTTTGAAGTGTTAACAGACTAGAACAGGAACTCCAGAGGTAACAGGAACCACATATGGGATGAATCAGTAGTCATTACATAACTAGTTGCAGAATGTTTCAGGTTTAAGGCAGTTTACATGACATCAACCATGACGATCCAATGGTTTTACACATAAAGTACATGCAGGCTAAGCTTACTTTTGATCAGTTTGTCTTGTATTTGCTCTAAGTATTCAAACAGAAGTATTAATCATATAGCAGTTTAACTGTAGCCCTATAATTTTGCAAGGGGGAAATATAGTTTATAGAACTGCTTATGCTATAAATAATCATAATGCATAATGTTAAATTGTTCATTTAGTATGTGGTTTAATTAAATACCCCTAGCAAGTCTTCAAAAATAAAAAATACTTCTGTCTGGGGGAAAAAACTGTTAGTTCTTTGCACCTTTTTTGTCCCACTGCAGCTAAAACAGCAGAAGAAATTGCAACATATCTACTACAAATTCTTCATCGTAGATTTTTCAGTAAAGATGAGTCTGAGCTTTGTAAAAGATCTCAGGGAACACCTATGAAATCATATCCTAACTTGCTAGAACAGCTAATTAACTAAGCTTCTAAGCTCTTGTAGCTAGTGCACTGCATGTGAAAATGAATGTTCTGAAATGCAGATAATCAAGCAAAATGATGACAGTATACGGTCCAGAAAGTATTGTTATATTTAATGAAATGGCTCTAAGCTTTGAAGAATTTTGAATCATTCTCTAACAAGATTTTGATTTTAAATAAATAATTTGTGCCCATTTCTGTCACTTAGAGAGTCTTGTCACATCAGTGTAAAGACACCACTGGCACTCATCACACGAATGTATGCAAAATGTTTCACTTCCGTCATGGTTTCCCTGTCATCACTGTATTAGGTTTTAAGTGTATTGCTGTTGGAATCTGTGACTGCCAGTTTGGTTTGAGTTAGGTATTAAGTTCTGTATTAAACAAACAGTCTATTTGCTTTCTTGGTATTCCATAGGTATATATTGAAAATCTTACTCTCTGTTAGAAATGGTACTAACAGTGGTATGTTTTTATCCAGGGTTACAACAAGGCAGTGGATTGGTGGGCATTAGGAGTGTTAATCTATGAAATGGCAGCTGGATATCCTCCATTCTTTGCAGATCAGCCCATTCAAATTTACGAGAAGATTGTGTCTGGCAAGGTTAGTTTGTGTGTTTTCACAAACACAAGATGTTTGTCTTTGTAGAACATGTTTTTTTGGTGGAGATGCAGAATTTACTGGTCAGTAGCCATCAGTTTGGAAAGAACACAGGAAAAGTGTGTGTCATGTGCACTTTAGGTGTACAGACATTGTTACTTGAAAATCAAAGCTCTGAAAATCTGTTCCCTGCCTTCAGATTTAAAATGGAAATTATTAAATTTACAGACATTGAGGTATTAAAGCCTTTCATGCTTGGATTGAAGTGTTCTGACTATTACCAATTACTTAGCTGTATGCTTAATTTGCCTAGCTGTTTTCTAGAACATTTGTGCAGTTTTTGAGAAGATCTAAAGAGTTTCCATAATTCCTAGTAGGTCTCTACTTCTGCAGTCATGTTGTTCAAGACATGGCTAATGTTCTGTTTGGCTTTTATTGTTATACAAAATTTTTAAGAGCGTTTCCAATGTTTCCCTTTTATTTTTCATTAATGGCTCTTATCTTTGGTGCTGAATAGCACCCAAGTGTAGCCATTCTGTGGTTTCTCCTGCCAAGCCATTTTTGTCTCTCTGTGTTTCTTTGTGCTCACTTGATTTGTTCGAGCTCCTGTCTTCCTTGTCCCTACACAGACACATGCTGTGCTGCATCCCAGGTACCTCTGGCATTCTAATCAAGGGCAGTACCCCAGTAGGCCTGTGATGCACTGCACTGAGATGGATTCTAATTTAAATCAAGAAGATGGTTGCTCTTTGAAAGGCTTTAATACTCTGAACATTCAGCTGTCTCTATGAATATATGGGAATTAATTTACAAAGAGCTATCTTTAAAGAAATCTTTTTCTTCTAAAAAAAAGAAAAAAGTTGAGCAGTTTTGCAGTTTTATCTAATTGGCTTGACACCTGTACTGTTGATGATCTACCTTTTTTACTGAGTCCATGGATGGCTGCAAAAACAGCACTGGACATGAACTCTGGAAACTCTGACATTCACTCTTCAGCTAGCAGTTCTTTATAACCTGAGGTGTTTCATTTCTACCTCATTCGCTTAGTTTTCTACTTAAATTGTTCATAATATACAACAGAGCTGTATTGAGAGGTAAACTGAAGCTGTGTCCTTGATCACTGGACTTCTCGATTTCATAACATATTTTTATGTTAAGTAATTCCATGTTCTGTATTTACATCATAACCGATCAGCTGAATGTAGCGAGTGTCCAACACTGAGACTGTGAGGATGACAAATACAGCTTTCTGCCTGTTCTTTTCCCTTCCTTCTCTTTACCATCTCAAATGGTGTCAGTAGATCATGTGCTTTGTAATTACATCCCAGGAATAATCTTCAAATGTCCTTTAGCCAGGTTTGAATGAATTGCAAGTCACTTGTGTGTGATCTTCAAATACTGCTGTGCTAGTTTTAAAAGGCTTTTGATGTTGGTGCATTTAGTTATCAAATAGATTGCAATACATCATAAAGTTCCTGATTGACTTTTCATGTATGATTGCTGAAGGTACAGTTATTTCAGAGTGAGTCTGTATATTTATATGTTGTATATATGCTATATTGTACTATCTCCCATGTGTGCGTTCATGTAATATAATCTAAAAGTTTATTCCTAGAAAATAGTTGAGAATGTCTTAAGGTGATGTTATGTTGGCAAGACACAAAGTTAAACTTGGGTTTTATATCACATTAAATTAATATTTTGCCCACTAGAACCTTTCAGTTCCAGAAATGGTAGATGGACATGATGGCGCTGTTGATAATACTCTGACAGTAGAAATGCATGTGCAAAATAATAATCTCTGTCTTCATGCATTCCTACTTGATTTGGTTTTAGAGGAAGGATAGAAAACAGGCCTACTGTTCCCTTTTGAGTGAAGTGTTTCACTTCATAGGGAGAAGAATCAAATTTGTATTTTTTTAATGTTGTGGGTATATAATTTTAGGTGAGGTTCCCATCACACTTCAGTTCAGACCTAAAGGATCTTCTAAGAAATTTACTCCAGGTAGATTTGACCAAACGATATGGAAATCTCAAGAATGGTGTAAATGACATAAAGAACCACAAGTGGTTTGCAACTACAGATTGGATTGCCATTTATCAGAGAAAGGTAAGACCCTTTCAGATCAAAACTATTACAGTCCTTAACGGGTTGAAGTAAAATTCTCTAATTATTTTGTTTGGGGTTTTTTCCTAAAAATGTCACTTTAAATTGAGAAAAGGTGGAAGTAATTTAATCTATTAAGATTCTAAAGGAGTATTGTTTGAATTATGTTTGTTTCTTGTTGGTATTCTATCTTGGACCTCTGTGTGCATTCATGTTCTCTGTGCTTTAGTCTATTTCTGGATTATCTCAGAATGAGCCATCTCCTGCCTCTCTCGCTTTTTATTTAACCCCTGCTATAGTGGCATCTATAAATAATTCTCCACAGCAGAGAGGAATCTGTTTTGCTTTCCAGCCAGCTCGTAGCAGTCAGGCTGTGCTTCACTGTGGAGAAGCTCCAGCCAAAGCTAGAGCTTTTCTTTTTCCTCCTAAAGGAACGTGCTCCCTCCTTCTTGCTTGGAATTTTTGTCTCTTGACACAGCACTTTAACTGGCTGCGGTGCCATAAGCTGCAGCAATGGGAAGTGTTGAATGCTTTTTTTTTGCCTGGCATTTTAAGAGTCATTTTCTAGTTGCCTGACCAACACAACTTGCAATACAGTTTTTAGAAAATCCATGCTCAGTCTGCACTGGGCTTTGGACCTGCATAAAAATGAAAGGAACAGAGACAATTGGGAATATTTTCAGCGCTTGAGCAGCTATTAATGTATCAAGTTAAAGGGGAATACATTTGTGCAGCCAGGATGAACAAAGCAGAGCTGGCAAAAGGGATGAGGATGATGATAATTCAGTCTAGGTTCTAGTAGCTGCAAAGCTCCCTCTCCCTTTCAATGTAGAGTCAAAGTTAAATATTTGTAGATTAGTGAGTTAACTAGAAACAGATTCCTAAGAAATTATTTTTCTATTAAATGCAATCTCTGAATTAATGGGTTTTCAGTAGACAACAATAAAAGACTAAAAGAACTGCATTGGTGTTGTCCCGGAAGACTCAGGTGGTGAAATAATTTTGTGTCTTGATATTGGAAAAAGGGCTAGAGATAAGTGATATTTTTAAAAATTGGTTTAAATTTGATACCCTTAGCAGTCTAGACAATAGAGGCATGACCTTACTGCTTGTAACAGTAGTATTTTAAAGGCCAAACCTAGATACTTACAATAGTTTATAAAAAGAAACTGGTTGTTTGTCTTCACAAACTGACAGTACAGTTGTTGAAGTATTCACTAATGTATTAATTACTAGTAGACAGGGTGCAATTAATGCATCCTGTATTCCTTGCATTAAGTATACATATTTTTAAGAAAATATTCCCCATTTTAGTTTTGTAATTGTCTGTTCTTTGCTTTCTTAATGTCTGTTTTCAAGGCAGATTTATATGCACTGTTTCATTTGCTGGTAGGCTGTCTGGGGACACCCAGGCCCCATAATATTAAAACTGTGCTAAATATTCTTAGCATTGCTAGTGTACTGCTGTAGAGAATTACCTTTGCAGAAATAAGAAATATTTTAAAATGTTAACAAGCAGTACACTCAGAATAGCTATTACTAGATTTAAAGGGTTGTGAAAACTGATGCTGAATAAGTTTGAAGCTTCTAATTATAAGGAATAAATCCTGTAATACTAAGGGTATGAAACAACAGCATGGATAGTAATATAACTTAAGTAGTCATAGAAATACAGCAATAAACTTTGGGCTTGTACTAGCTTCTCACAGTGGCTGTTACCACAGCATGTTCCCTCCTCAATAAACATAGTGTTCCTTAGCAGCTCATGTCACACAAATGATTTTTGGTTTTTTTTAATGTAATGCTGCAGTCATAAGTGAACCAGTCAGTTACTTAATATTTTGGCTATGTTTTCCTTGTGTTTTTCATGCCTATTTATTAACATACTGCCTGATAATATGGTTGTATTTAGGGCCAAACAGGTATTTCCACTATAAACCAGAGTCATCTCCTGTAATCTCTTTTTAGTGATGTCCATAGTGAAGATAATAGGAAAAGGTCTGACATGTCTAATTTGACAGTTTTCTAAAATTCCATCAGTAAATTAGATATTTTCAGTGCTCTTAGTTTTGTTGTAATGGAGTAAACTGAAAATCAATTTCAGAAGACACAGAGACAGAACTCAGATAATGGTAGACGTGTGGCTTTATTGGGTAGCTGTGTACACAGGCTGTGTGTGTTCAGTCATGGTAAATCACTAAAACCTGTGTATTGTTTTAGAAACAGAAGGATACACATATGAAAATTGCACACACAAAGACAGGAATTACTGTTATGTCTTGGGGCGTATTGCCCAAAGTCAGCACAGTATCATTTGTATTAGTCTGTGCTGTACCTCTTTAATTTACTGATTTACGCACACAGCACAGCCGGAGCTGTGCCTGCCCTGCTTAGCTGTCTCCTCACAGTGCTCCCTCTGGCACACTTACTCCTTGGGGTGTCCAGGAGAGAGATACTTGTCTGATGACTTTGCATTTCCAAGTTTAAATTTGCATCACCTTCATAATTTTGTTATAATTTTGCTCTACAGTCATTGTGTCTCATTGTGGCCTAATTTTGAGAAGGCTTTCAGCTTCTCACAGTAAGGTCCTAGGAGGAACTTCGTAGGAGAGGCAGAACAAATTCTATTACACTCGTGTTAGGTTTTTATTTGGAAATAGAGGATTGTTGGAAAGTAGGAGGGAGAGTTGTTCCAAACTGCCTTAAGATTTTTGTGTAGTGTTAATGGCAGTCACTCTGCTTCTGCTGTGACTGTGCTGGGAACTGCTCCTCAGAACTGATGAGGTGAAGGGAGCAGGAGAGAACTAAACTTTGTTTTGAAGTGGAAGAATGAAGTTTGTCGGCGACATATTAGTGTTTTTCAACTTAGATTCACACATCTAGACTTGTACCTTCCTAGGCTGGTTTTATTATGGACCACAACTTTAGCCTCTAATACTTCATTTCTTGGCAGGATTTGGGGGATAACAGAAGTATTGCTGCGCTCATAACGACGTTAAATCTATTGGTGTTAGGCCAGTAACATTTTGTGCACTTTTTTGTGTCTCCCACCCATATAGGTAGAAGCTCCATTCATACCAAAGTGCAGAGGTCCTGGGGATACCAGCAACTTCGATGACTATGAAGAAGAGGATATTCGTGCGTCTCTAACAGAAAAATGTGCAAAAGAATTTGCTGATTTTTAGTAGGAGTAAGAGGACAAGATGACATCAGGGCTCACATTGGGATCTTTGCACTCTGTTAACAGATGAGGTGGAGCTGAGACCATCATATGTCAAAACAGTTACCTAGTTACTTCATTCCACAAAGCTGACTGAGGTCTTTATTGCCATCTTCCATGTGTGCAGTTTGCACCAACCCTTCTAACTAGGCACAATTAAGCAAGCACTGTTTGTGCAGTAACACAGAATAATAGACCACTTTCCTACTTAACTTTGGTTTCTGTCGTTCTTTGTTTCTGTGTATTGTTCATTTTCCCCCTTTGAAATGAAGTAGTTTTTTACCCAAGAATGCTCCATTTTATTTTGAATAATGTATTATTTGTGTGAGTGAAATGGAAGGTGTTGCGGCTAGTGTGATTTAGACTGAAGTGAAAGATAAATGTTGCTTCTAGTCTGTGCCAGCCAATAATTCATGTCTGTCATGTGTCTGATGCTACAATTTATAATAATTTTTTAGTAGCTCAGACTAAACCTAGCCAACATTTTTAGCATTTTTGAAGGTAGTATTTATCGCCATATAAATGTCTGCTAAATTAACTTAAAAACATTTCTTCCTGGGGGCTGACCAAAATTCAGTAGAATCAATTGGATGGCTTAAGTAGGGGACAGTAGCTAGACCCCGTGCCTTGGTTTTCTACATCCCTGCAGTTTTCATCACTGCCTCCTTCCTTCATATTTCCCACCTAGGCAGTAGGTAAGTTGCCATAACCAGACTGTACCATCTCGTACAGTCTTGTGAGAGGGAGTAATTCCACCTGGTCTGGATTTTGGACCATATTAAATCAAGTCAACTTACCAGCATTTCAGTTGGCAGGTATGAAATGGCTTTTTTAAGATCAAGAACCCTAAACTTTTAAAGGAAGTTTTGGTCAGTATTGTAGAGAATATGATTCATTTTGATCCACTGTTTTGTTTTTTTTAAGTAGCCAGTGTCTGGGCTCCCAAAGTATTCCTTATTTCAAGCCTTTTTTGTTTAAAAAAGGTATCCATTAAAATAAAAACCATCATGCCACAAAAAGCAAAATGCGCTCTGCCATTAGCTATGAAAAACAAATGGTTTAGCAAATGCAAAATATTGTTCTAGATGCATCGCTGGATGAACACGGTTATTTTTTGTTTGCTGTTAAGAATAAGAGGTTATTGCCAAGTTTTTATTCTGGTATACTATATTAGTAAACTGAGGATGGAGTACTGCTACAATCATTTTCTTTTTAATTACAGCACTTCATTCATGAAGAAAAGAGATAAAGTTTAAACACTGCAACAGCTGAGTTTATTTTTAGTTGCATTGTGTCTTCATTTTTAACCTACTTTCTTTCAATCAACCAGAATGTATGGTCACACAGATACAGGTATTTGGGTTTAATTATGTTTTGTATACTCTCACCAACTGACTTAAAGAATATTGCTACCATGTGCTAGCTTTGAGCACTTTCACACATTTACTTCAATGTTAATAATCAGCGGCTCAGCACTTTTTTGGGGGTTGCTTTTAAAGTTATTCATAGTAGTTTTATTTGTACACTTGGTTCTGGCTGTCTCAGTGACCTGTCTTAAAACAGCACATCTAAACAATTTAAACTAGACTCATGTTTTATGATAAATTTACATGCATACAAGGATGAATTGTTTTTTAAAAAACTGAGCTATATTGGTACATAGCCATTGTGTTTGTTTGAATGCCAGTGCAGATAAACAGCTGGCATTCCTTCCTTTTAATCTGTACGACTCTCCCTAAAGAAAAGCCTTTGTAGACATTTTACAAAAGAGTATGAAACATCCCACCTGACATTCTGTATGTTTAGGTTGTTGAGCATTTTTGCACAACGTCATTAGGAGGCTGACTCTGAATGCAGTCTTTGTCCACCCATATTTACATACGTGCAAGAAAAGTATAAGATACTTTGCTGTAGCAAATTTTATGTAACAAAGATATATCGTCACATTAATAAATTTAAAGAAATCCTTTGTATGAAAATGTTAAAATCTTTTGTATTTCATTTAGACCAAGGACATGCTGCTGTATGCTAGCTGTATGCGATAAATTCTACAGTAACTTTGTTGTCGTTTATGAACTTTAAAGATTTTAATAAATGTTGGAGATCACAATTTGATTCTGTTATGATTTTAATTTTTAATCATTACATTTATAATTCTAGAAAGGTTCAGAGATTTTTCTGTTTTGTAAAATACTGTAATCATTCATCTTGCGTGTACAATAAGACAAAAGTCTAGGAAATTGGTTCTGACGTGTCTGTCTGATATCCAGATTAAATTCTACATGGGTCTAAGTGGAAAAGTCATCATAATGCCATGATATTATGCTGTTTTTTAATTTTATGAAAATCCTGTCAGCAAGTTAAACACTTTTCCAATACGGCATAATAGACTTCAGTATGGAAATGAGATTCTATTTTGGAAAAGGAGGGGAAGTGTGCAATTTCCAAGGCATTAGTGAGTACATTTGACAATGTGAGTATTATACAACCCTCTCATTTAAACACAGTCATGAAATATAACTACAGAATATTATGTTACCTGTATTTAATTTGAAAAATCCTTTTCACAATATGGAAAAATTGTATATCTATGACAGTAGAAGCTTGTTAATTTTACACATTTGAGGAATTAAGTGTTGAACTATATGGTATATTTTAATTGTACTCTAGTTGTATGTAACTTTCATTTCCAACATAAAGGATTGTATCTCATTAAGTAAATTGCTTTTTTTATTATCTTGTCAGTTGCATTAAAACCCTTATTTTTAAATCCTTTAAAGTATTTTACTAATTTTTGCAAATAATTAAATGTTTTTAAGTGCTGCAATAGTGTGCAATATAGTAAACATTTATATACAGAAGTGCAAATTAAATTATGTACAACACTTGTGCTGCTTCTTTGTGAATCAGAATGTATGATGAGAGTTGTTGCATCTCCCCATACACTGCAAGTAGGGTTTGAGAGCAAGAGGAAGAGGTTGTGAAACCTCACACATGTCTGATTTGGGGCACATGAAGCTTTACACTAACTAGGGTGTTTGGAGAAGGTGATGTGGAGAACATTAAAGGCACTATGAGAAGTCTTGGACTTCGTAGACAATCAAAAGGAAGCAAGGTGTTCATTAGCTTCAGTATTGTTTGTCTCCATATTCATTCAGACTCAATGCTTTTTATTAAAGATAATTGCCTGTTTTTAAACTGTCTGCAGATCCCACTGTACAAACTTTGTGCTGTGCCTCGTTGTTCTGTCAAACTGATAGAAGTAAAGACTATTCATGGTCTTGGCATTGTCTGTCTTGAGGCTTTTTCTGCAAGTAGTGTTTGGAGAGGCCCTGGGACCTGCTCTGTAACAAAGCTCCTGCTATTCCCACTGTCTGAGCTGAGCTCTGGCCTCTGCCTCTGCTGCTGTGCACCTCCTGACTGCAGGTTTGTGTTCTTGGTTTCGTAGTACTAGTGCTACGTTGCATTTGAAAGACCTTTGTACTTTTTCTAAAGCTGAGCTAAAAAGCATGCAGAAATATTGTCTTCTGCTTTTACTACAACTGCCATGCAAACACAGCATGTTGAGCCATAGATTTGAAGGTGTCATTCAAATGTGTTCTTTTGATTTTCTGTGTGTAAGGAGGACTCAGATCAGAATTTGAGAATGGTTCCATAAGAAAATTGTAAAAGGCAGTTCCATTCTCCAACTGGGGTGTATATAGCTGATCTGGATGTGTTTGGTGATTAAAAAAAGAAAAAGAGAGTTTGACCACCACAGTTTTACGAGTGTGGGTCTTGCACACATTTTAAAAATGTTTTTAGTTGAAGGCTTGAGGAATCAACTAATTTGAGTCCTCTGATATAAAGAGTGTTTAACATCAGGCTGGGCAGTAAGAGAGCTATGCAAGGATATTTAAATGCCTTATAGATGTAAATATTGTCATCTTACGTAAGGATCATGTGAAGTGTTGGATTTTTTAAGAAGTATGAGTATTTTGAGGCAAGATAGGATCTCAGGGTATCTTCCCTAACTTCTGAATTTGATGATGAGTAAAAGGATAAATAAAATCTGAGGTCTAGTCACATTTTTTACCTTTTTTATTGTTTTCTGGTTTGGATTTTGAGAGGGTTTTTATACTACAAAAAGGGATACCTGCCTGAAGGGAACTTTTTATATATTGAAAATTTATGCTTATAACTGACCACTACAAAAAGTTCTTACCTCAGTGGGATGGCAGCAGCTTGAGGTTTCCACAAAATCTTTGGATGAGTTCCCAACAGCATCTTTAAAAGCCAGTAAAGAATCCTTACAGCCTTGTTGTCCTGTTCCCTCCCTCAGAGGGTCAAATACAAATGTCTTTGCAAAAATTTATTTCTAAAAATTGTGTTTATGTAGCTCTTTGCTTTAAAATTTAAAAACAACATACTTGGGATGTTCATTTGCATGAGTTTGTGATCAGTGAAGCATGTATGGAAAGCCCAGTGACAAACTTGCACACTTTTTACTGGTGCTCAGTTTATGTGATTTAGATTTTGTTAGATCACACAATGGCAGTCTAGAGTCTGATTGCAAATGCTGCTCTGTATTGGAAGCAGCCTGTCTAGGTGAGGCATCTGTGCTAAGGACGAGATAAAGGCACTGCCCTACATGTGCACAAGGTTGCAGCACAAAAGGTTTTTAGGATGAATGGTTGTTGTAGTTGGAAGGAGTTTGAGGATCGCGGTTGGTGATCTGTTCCTGTATGTACACAACCACAATAACGTGTTTTCCTTTGCTGGGAAGTAGCCATTGGAAATGTCTCTCTTTGCCTTTGCTTCCAAGGTGCTATGGAAGATTGGAAAGGACATAGCTGTAGGTATGTTGACCCAAATGGAGCGAGGTGTCAGCAGCTGTACAGACTGTGGTACATTCCAGATGTGTCCAGTCAGTTCCAGGAAAAATTACTGATGATTAGGGCAACAAAGAGAAGATTGGAGTGCTGGAGCGCTTGATTAACTGTCTTAATTTCTTCCCCTACAAAGATGATCTGATTCAATGAAAAAAAAAAACCAAAACAGTGCAACACCTCATGTACATTTAGGGGTGTATTAATGCTTTGGTCTACATAGCAATGGTAGAACTGCCTTCTACCAGAAGTATTGCTCTTTACTGTGTATCTGCATTGCTACTTGGAGTGTATACATAGTTATCAAGGTTACAGTTCAACAAAATGAATGCTTGATTGGGATGTCCTTTCAATTTCTTTTATCTTTACTGTCATCTTTCTACTTGATGTTCGCATGAAGTAGGTATCTTGTGTCAGGACTCCATTAACAACAGGTAACACCTTGGATAAGTAAAACATGATTCACCTATCTCACAGCAATCAGTATCTGGTTATTTTATAAATGGTCAATGTTTATAAAATAATCTATTTTCAACTGGCTCCCTAAAAAATGAAATATGTGTCTCCAGTGAATACATTATTTCCCTTTTTTCTCTTACCATATACATCAGGAAGTACACATCTGACAGGCTTGCTTACTAGTGAGAAAAACTAGGAGAGACTGAGCAGGCAAGCTTAGCAAAACCCTCGTTGTACAACCCAAAGCTATGCTTCAGGGCATTCCTAATATGTCTGAAGTTACTAAACTGGTCTTAATTCTGCAATTACTTATTAACTAATAGAACTCAACTCTGACTTTTTCTTGATTTTTTTTTAATGTTCCATGTTACTACAAAACCCTGTAAACTAAAATAAGTCATGAAGCCACATTATCTTTAGGTCCTTTTCAACCCAAAGAATTCTGTGATTGCAATTTTACTAGTTTCCTATACCCAGCTGCTCTAGTTACGTTCATTTGCCAGTAGATGTCACATTTACATGGTGTGTGTGGAACACTGTGTAAGAAATGTCAGCTGCAGAGCACAGTAAGAACAAGAGACTTGAAAAATGTTTAAGAAGAGTAGGAAATGAGAAATTTGGACTGTGCCTATCAGATAATATCTGCAATACCAGCCATGAGTATTTGTTCTTTATACATTAGTAGATTTTGCCTTTAAATTCTTTTAGAGTTAATAGTTGCAATTTTTTTTCTGTTTTTCATATCAGCATCAGCAAAAAAAGGAGGTTTTGACAGTAATTTGAACAAAAGCATTTTTTTCAGAATATGTATCATTGCACATACTATATGAAAATTTCACCAAAAATCCCTTACTGGTAAATCCTATTTTTATTAGAAGCCACATTCAGAGAGAGGTGTCTGCTTTAATAGCACACAGTCACATTTCTGTACTATGTGTGCTTGAAAGTTCAAAAATAATGCTTCTTTTAACCAAAGATTGTTGCCGAAACTGAAAAGTGCACTTAAGCGGATTCATTAAATAAATAGTATTTATAATAGAGGGGATATAAATTTTTTTGAAGTTGAATGCTGATGAAATTTAGATGTATCCACTGTCCATAATTCTGGAAACCACTGTGTTATGTTTTTCTGAATGATGTGACCACCAGAGTAGTTGGAGAGAAAATAAAGTTACAGCAAACATACGCTTGAGAGCACCTCTGATCAGACCCTCATCAACCAGTTTAAGAGCTGAGCAAGTTTTTAAATGGTCAGTTTGTGTTACAACCTTAATGCAGCACTGTTGAATGCCATGTCTGCTCATGGTCAGATGTGAATATCTGGGTTTAGTTTATGTCAAAGGAGAGGAGAAGGGGAAACCAGGGTCATCTAGTGTGAGCCTGAAATACTTACACCGTTGTACCAGCAGTTCCTTTCTTGCAGCCAGTGGTAGTTCTGGCAACCGCTGTCCACCAAATAACATGTGCATCCTTTGAGCACAAAGCATCGTATTTACACACAAAGCATGGGGATGTAATTTCTTTTGGTTTCTTCACAGTCCAGTACCTATAAGCAGACAGAGCACCCATAATGGCATCAGTAACTGAGAGCTGCAGAAAATGCCCTTCTCTAGATCCAGGGTGCTTTCAGAGGACTGAGGTCCAGCATCCTCCAAGGCTGATCAAAGAATGAAATGCTGTATTCTGGTCTTCCACAGCTGGCATCAGTTTTGTCAGTTATACCAAAATAATCACATGGAAAGAAGATGCCAGTATTTACCAGGACATGGTTGCTTTACGAATCTTAAAAATGTGGGTGTTTCTCACAGGCAGGTTCTTCACTCCTGGGAGAAAAGCTTCCCAGCAAAATGGGAAAAAACCTAGCACTAGTTTCTTAAGGTTTGAAATATAGTTGGTATTTCTGCTTGTGTTTTATTGATTTTTTTGTTGTTGTTATTGTTTATAACTGGTTTTCCATCCCTGTGTGCATGAGCATGTTGTCCTTTTGATTTGCCTCACCTCATAGAACCAAAGTGCTACCTTTCAGATTTACCATAGCTGTTTCACTGAGGCGTCTGAGCCCTGTTTATATAAAATATTTTTATTAGGCTGGATTCTGTTTAACAATGTTGGTATGTGACATGAATATTTTTTTATAAGCTTCTTGCTACATTATTACAAGCTGGACAAATATGTGGCAGGTAGTACTGCTAGTATGGGCACAATGAGCTGTGTTTTATATGATGATTTTTTAATATAAAATATAAGCTTTAAAATAACAAAGGTTTATGTCTGGACAGAAGCTTTATTAAATATGAGCCACTACGACAATAAGGAGTTGCACAACCAAATAAGTAGGGCAGGAAATTCTCAGTGAAGTGGATATAATTCACATGCAGGAAGATTTATTTAAGCCATTCAGTCCTGGAAACAAGAGGAAGCAAAAGTAGAAAGGTATTGCTGGCCTTGCATAGCAGTCAGCTGCTGTACATGTTCATTTTTAGACTGGTAGGAAGAGAGTGGAACACTAGTCATCTTACTGGAGATGCATATGATTACAAAAAAAAAAAGAAGTTGGATAATGCATATTGTATAAAAAGTACCTAAGGGTACTAAAGCAAAGATTTAAGGGACTCCAGCAAAAACTGAGGGTCTTTGCCCCCCTGCCTTGTCAGTAAGTCTGGGCTGGGCTCGTCTCCCCCAGCCTTGCAGCTGGGAGCTGTGTCACTGATTCAGCGTGTGCACCTGCAGAGCTCTCAACACATGCATTGGTCCTGACACACAGAGCTTTGACGAGTTTTTGCACATCTACAGATCTTTTTTTTTTACCTTATAAGAGTGTACCCAGGTAACTGCATGGAATGTAAATTGAGGCTGGCTGGCTGTTGTGCTCTGATATAGCACTGTACACTTAATTGCTTTGAAAATGAATGCCAGGCTGGTACCAAGACACTCTGCCATACTCTGGATACGGGTTTTCTGCCTCCCTTCCCTCCATACTTCTTAACACCAGTGCTATCTTTAGCCTTTTGTCTGGGCTTTATGCAGAACTTCAGAGCAACATGACAATGCTCAGCCATGCAGAAAATCCTGGCAAGTCAGGAGAAGACTGTGAAGAAGACAGAGCAAGATTTTTGGAGGATCTTCCTGGCCAAGGCAGGAATGGAATAGAGGCGCTTCATAGGCAGACTAGAGTACCTTGAAAGGAACTGTTACTCATTCCTCTATGCAGTGCTGAATTAGGGAAGGGAAAGCAGGACAAGAGATACTAAACTGCTGATGCTGTGCAGCAAAGTAAGTGGCAATGTTCCATTCAAGCAAACTATAAAGACTATAAACAGGAGTTGAAAAGATCTCAACTGAAGAAAGACAGTTTTCCAAGAGTAAAGTGCTGGAAAGGTGCAACCTGGAGCAATAACAGTATTTTGCCCCTTTCTGGGTATACAGTAGTTGCCAGAGACTGTGGTATAGACCTTTAGTTACTTACTTGGTAACTACTTACTAGTTATTTAGTTAAGTCGTTAAGTTAGTTAAGTAACTAGTTATGTACTTTAGACAAGGATGTCTTAAATCATTTGGGGGACAAATTATCATATTACATCCAGTGTCACCTCCACTCCTGTGACAAATTATTTAAAAAAGTCTATGCCCCCGTTTGATTCCCCTGCCGCCAGTGCTGTGGCTTTCAAGGACCTGACGATTTTTTGGCTGCCAGCACATTTTGGTGAAATCTCCACATTTTGGCTACCTCTGGATTGATTTCTTCTGCCCTGTGAGCAGTGGGAACCTCAAGTGATCGCTGCCAGTGCTGAAATGCCTCCTTGAAAAGCCAGAGGAGGACGCGAGCTTGTTCCAGTGCTAATTCCAATGTGTGGCTTGGGGGGCCTGAGAGCCGCTCCGGGTGCTGCGGCCAGGCTGCAGCTCCCTCTGGAAGGCTCAGTCCTTCCTGGCAAAAAAACCCGTATTTTGTACAGGGATAAGGCTAGCTTACTGAGAAACCACACAAGTCTTGTTACCTCATTTAGCTTTCCCTCATGTATAACTGTGTTTTTACCTAGGACGCTGGAATAAGGAAGGTTTAAAGGGCTTTATTTAGCTCTGGGGGAGCTGAAATTCAGTACCCACAGCAGAGCTGACAGGGTGCTGCGCTCTCCTTTGCCACACATGCCGTGCATTTTGTCTTCATCTACTGTTTTCATCGCCAGGGACAAAAAAAAAAAAAAGGGGTTTTCAGTAGAAAACTGGCATTTTCCAATATCCATAAAACAGGGTTGATACCTGCACTGACACCTCTGCACGTTTCCCCATGTGACAGCAGGTCAGACACACCCAGCCAGGGCTGAGCCCTTCACCTGGATCTACGAACCCTGCTCTCACCTTGTTCCCTCTGTCTTGGAAATATTCTCTGGCCAGAAGTGGGCTGCAAATAGTCAAACAGAAGACTAATTCACTTTTCTGCTTTTTCTCCCCCCAGACATAATTTCATTATAATTAAATTACCTTACCCAAATGAATGAAAATACAAGCCACAGATCATATTTCACACTGAATTTTTCCACAACCCATTTTAATAAAATTCCTCTCTTTGCTGTTCAAGGTCCTCTAGAAGGAACCACATGCACTGTGTGAGCCTAACTTTACTCAAAGGATTAATTGAAGAACATGATGGAAGGAAGGGGAGAGTGTGAGTAAAATAACTCGTTTATATTTGTATACTCAAATGTCAGTTCATTACCAAAGTTAGAAACCAGCTGATGCAGAAAACTCATTATGGCCTCATTTAGAATGCTTATTTCTTGAGAGAGAGAAAAGAATTGCCTTGCTGAGCTTACTTTTCCAACACAAATATGCCACGTTTTACAGTATGCTTTGGGATGTGAATTAAAGTTTTCTTTAGGGCACAGTACATTTAATACTTGGTTTATCTGCATTTATTTAAATCCCAAAGCAGTGAGGACTGTCACTACTCTCTGTTCTCAACACTTCTGTTGATACTTAAGTGCCGTTATTTGTATTGTTTTTACAAGTTTTGGTTATTTATATGACAGCATATAAATCAGACAAAATGACGCGGTTGGGGAAGTCATGTCTACAGTCCTTTGAACAAAAGTTCACTTTTCTGGTGATTTTAGTGCTCGTAACTGTGTCCGGTTAGCAGTTAGGTGACCTGGATCTCGGCACAACCAGGGCACAGTCAGCTCTGTCTGGGGGTGAGACAGTGAGCAGTGCCTGGGACAGCCCCGTGTGCCTCCTCTGCTGGCCAGCAGGCTCTGGCTGTGCTAGCTCGGGCACTCGTGTCACAGAGCTCTGCAGAAATCAGGCCAGTCACCAGGAGGTTCTGTACAAATCCCCAGGTAGTTTGCAGCATCCCCTTTGCCTCACAGCAAACAGCAAAGGTGTAATTTGAGTGGTTTAACTCAGATGGAAACTCTGCAAGTAAAACAACCCACAGATTTGAAATAACTCAGGCTAATAGGGAGAGTCAAATGGTAATAGCAACCGCGTTGTGGTTGGGACACAGTCCTGGCTGCAAAGCCCATGTGTAGGAAAGGCAGGATGTGTTGCTTGGTATTGCTTGCTTGATTTCCCTAGCACTGACAGCATGTCATCCATGTAATGCTTCTATGCCATTAGAAAACACTGTGTGAATCAAGAGAAATTTTGAAGAAATTAAAAAATAGTATAATTAAAAAAGAAAAAAGAAGTGCTGTTGCCAGAGAAACTGGACAAGTTTTGTATTAAATTCTGCAGGTGAGATTTTATTGCCAGTGGGCCAGACTTTGTAGGCACTTTGAGTTGTACATTCCCATACAGCAAATCCCGTGGGTATGCTCTTCTTGTGAAATGAAGTCTGGAGCTCAGACGACTAAGAGATGTGGATGTTCCCGGGAATCGGTGTGTGCCTCTCCCCCTTTCCCCGGTGCTGGTGTCCCGGTTGTGTCATTCCCTTCCATCACCCTGCGCCTGCAGCTGCGCAAGCTCCAGAGAAAGCCAAGCGCCTGCTTGTTATTCACATGCGTGCTCACCAACTCATTCTAGAAATGAATTTTTGTAACTTTATCGATTTTCCTGAAATCTGGCTACTCCTATTTTCCACTTCGTGTAAAATTTCTTCGGCAGATACTGCATCCTTCAAAAAACATCTGCGGCTTTGTTCCCTTTCCGTTACTTCACACACCTCGCGTGGTAGGAGGAGTAGGAACATCCATGAGCAGGTCCCCGGGCACTCAGGTCACGGACTGGGAGCCGAATGCCGCCCTCGCTGTGCCGTCGGCAGGTCCGCACTGGCGGTACCGGTGCTGCCCCGCGGGGAGGCGAGGCCGGTGTGCAGCGGCTCGCCGGAGGCGCCGCGCCCGCAACTCCTCGCCCCGCCCCCGGCCCCGGCCTGGCGCCCTGGCGGGTGCCCCGCGGAGGCGGCGCCTTTAAGGCGGCGGCCATGACTTGGGCGGGCCGTGTGTGGCGGGCGCGTCACGGGCCGGGCGGGGCCGCTCCCGGTGTCAGTCGGAGCCGCCGCGCAGCGCCCGCTGCCGCCGGGGGGGTGGGGGCCGCGGGCTCCGCCGCTCCGCCGCAGCCGGGAGCCATGCGCCGCTTTAGTTGCTCGGAGGTAGGTTTTTCTGCCCTGCTTTCCCCGCCCCCAGCCCGAGCTGACAATGCGGTGCGGGGCGAGCGGGCTCGGGGCGCACCCGGAGCGCTGTCACAGCCGCGGGAAGGGAAGGGCAGGGCAGCCCCCGCACGGCGCCCCCGAACCCGGCGCTGCGCGGGGAGGGCGGGCGGTGTCGCCTGCAGTCACCTCAGGTGAACCGAGAAGTGATTGAGGGAACGCGTGGAGTTGTTCGGTCACCGCTGCAGGAAGAACATCTTCTCGATGAGTTTGTTACTGTGCTCGAGGTGCCTTACATGCTGCTAGATAATTAATAAAGGGTCTTTTTTATTTTCTTTCAACAGCAGCATTAATTGCTATTCTCTATTTTTGCAAAGTTTTAGCTGAAGAGCGCGATTTTTCCCTGTTCTGTACTTCCTTGAGCTTGTGATATTTCACTGGCATCCATTAATGCTACAGCAAGAACATCCTGAGTCCTTGGTCAGTTCTCTGGAGCTCTCTGAAATATAAATTGCTTACTTGGAGAACAGAAAGAAAAGGCTTGGGTCATTTCTGCATGTTCTATGGAGTAGTGGAAAAAGCGATGTGGTGAAAGTACTCCAGCACACCGTAAGGAGGGAAACAAGCTGGATTTTCTCCTGTGTCCTTCATGTGCTCCTTTCCTATTTGGAATTTCCTATACCATACCTATAGAAGAAGCTAGTGCAGGGAAGGATGGTCTTACGGATAAGATACTGATTTAGGCCTCAGGAGTTTGATGCTCAATTAGTAATTTTGCTTACCCTTTTTAAGTGTGAAATGTGCATAAGTAACGGTGCTCATCTGTATTCCAGAGTCCCCATTTGTAAAACAAGGCTATGGATTTCCAAGCCTCTCTAAGGATAAGATCATGTGTTTGTTTGGACCCTTTGTATCGCAGAATGACTGAAGGCCCATTAGGCTCTCTTGATACATAGCTATATATTGTAGGTCAATCTCCTTGTACATGAATATATAATTTGATAAAAATTGTAACACTTTTAAAAAGGGATCAAATGTAGTGTTAGCTTCTTTGATTTTCAGGCAATAAATATTTCTTGTATTTGAAACACAGGTCAGCTTTTTTCTAGTTCATTAGCTCCTATCAGCTTTGCCAAGCTCCTGAGGAAATCAGTCTTGGATAGCACCATTTCTCTCAGGTGAAAGCTTGCTTGTGTCCCTGTAAAATGCCTGTTCCTGTTACATTTTGTTGCTCTTGTCATACTGGCAACAATTAAACGCTACTTTTTTTCCTTCTCTATTGATCAGTTTCTGAAGTAAAAGAAGCCTCTACCCTCCCCATGCTAATTGTTGACATGGAAAACAAAGAAAATGGCTCTCTGGATGTCAAAAAGTAAGTGAATTCATAGCATTCATTTTATGTAAACAGCACACAGATTTTGAATGTAGTTTTTCTTTGACTTAATGTGGTTGGCAATTGTAGGCATCTCCATCTTTGCTCATTTCAAACCTTCCCTGTTCTCAATTATTTTTATTGTATTTCAGCTTTGAAACAGAAGAGTCTAGGGCATTGACTTGCTTAAAAGTGGTATGCAGAAGGACTGTATAGCAATGGAAAGATGTAGACGCTACTAACTAAAGTTAGGGGTATACCTTTCTCCGTTGATTTTTTTCCTTTCAATTACAAACTAAAGTGGTAGCACTGTAACCAATATTCAACATCTGCTCACCTGTCTGCTAATGGCTTTTGCAGAACCAATGCCTTATGGAGAGAAGTATCCTGTGTGGAAATCTGCTTTCTGTCTCATTCACACAAATGCCCTTCTCTGCTGACAGTCTGTCTGTCCAGGGCTGAGAAGTAGCAGCAGCAGTGTCAGTTCTCTTCTGAAACAGATACTTTAAGCTGTTTGTTGGAGAAGGCTAAACTGCTGCATTTTTACTTCAAGACCTAGAGTGGGAATAAGACAGAGATATGGTGTGCACTGCTCTACTGTTTTCTTTTGTGTGGTAAACTACAGGTTTAAGGCATAGCTACTTCTTAGTAGGCAGTTACTTATCCTGAAAGATATGGACTAGCGATTCTGAACGAAGGCATGATCTGAGAAGTGAAGTTCTGTGTGGAAAAATCTGGCCTTGCTGCTTTTATTAAAAGACAAAAAAAGAAAGCAAACCACAAAGAAAGCTGCTAGAGTGAGTTCGTAGTCTGTCCTCTCAAACTGCAACATTTCTGTACAGCTGCACCTCATTCTTCTCCTTCAGATCCCTTTTATGTAAGCTGTCCGTGAAAACGTGACAATGCTCAGGCTACCAGGCACTAGAGTAATATAAATAATAATAATAATGGTCACTTCAGGATGCTGATAGAACACCTGATTATGACACAGTATCAAAAGATCTGATGGCAGCCATTAAAATCAGCATCCTGCCCTTTCACTTGAGATGCTGGCTACACCACACCAACATAAAGAGCATTTTCCTATTCAGTGACTATGAATTGATTATCGTGTATGTTCCTCAGAAGCCACCTTCAGTTGAAAGTCTGGCTTCTACTATGGATACTCTGGTGGGAAGAGAAGGGAGGCAGTTGAAGCAAGGACTGTTCACATTTAATAATTTTCCCCAAGGCTTGGATGGTAAAGTCTCAAATACTGATTGCTGTGGGAGCTTTTTAGAATGCATGGGAATTGTAATTAAACTGAGCAGGAGCTGTGGTTTCTAGATGAATGTGTAGAGAATGTTTGTATGCATATCTACAAAGGAAGTATTTGACACTTGGTTATAAATAGCTTGGATGAAATCTGTTTGTTCTCAGCTGTATCTTTTCAGACCTTGCTGCTTCTGCCACATGATGGCAATAGAGGCACAGGGACACTGGTGAAAAGCAGACAAGTCTAATCTTTATTCATTGTCAGTGCATCTAGTATCTCATTTCAAAGCCTAAAATGCCAGTCCTCTTAAGATTTTACAGCATCCAGGATGTCAGGCATAAAGCAGCTAAGCTATGGATGTCATATATTCCCTTTTCTTGTCTAAAGAATAGACCCATGCCAACAGCAGGGCAAGGAGGAGACTAATAAAGTCTAGAAGCCAAATGAGCATCTGGTTGGGTAGATGGGTTAAAATCCAGCCAGCCTCCAGCAGTCTGCCACATGCCTTCCAGTCTGCTGCAGCTGTAGCTGTGGAAATTGACTCCACTTGAGGTCCAGCATGATGCTATTCCTTGAGGCAGGAACTTGCAATTACTTCCTGCGATTAGTTAATGCCTGACATAGAGCTCCTGAAGTCATTGCAGTTGAGCCCAGGATAGGGCTGGACCAAGATGTAGTTCCCTAGTGATAAAAGAAGAGCTACAAAAACCTCTAATGCATGTGGGCTGATACACAACTGTGGGAAAGAGGGTTTGAGACTATATTTAACTTGAAATTAAATTGTTTGGAGAAGTAAGCAAATTACAGCTAGGAGGTATTTTTATGGATTGAACCTTTTATTTGCTGTTTAGGAAGGATTAAATTCAGTATCTTTTAGGATTTTTCTTAATACTGAGTTGTTGGGGTTTTGTTTGTTTATCTTTAATTTTAAGTAGAAGTTGAGTTATTGGAAGTGATAGTCTATGTCTTAGGGAAAATGCAAAGATGTAAATGTAATTCTTCAAATGCTGCCTGTATAAATATATGTAGATTTTGTGTGGCGCTTTTCATATTTTACTTCTTAGGCCTCAGAATGTACACAACACCAAAAAATCTTAATTGAAAGGCATTCTTTGGTTTAAAAAAATAAAAAGGATAAAAGTGCAGCTTTGTAGAAAGTATTGCTTTCTACAGAATCACAATCAGTGAAGCAATTCACAAAGTAAGTCATTATGGCATGAGCAAAAGTAAGAAACTCTGGTCCTTTGTTCATGGCTCTGAGTGTGATAAATGAAAGGAACTGCTTTTAGAATGCCAAGTGCAGCATAGGTTGTGGACAAGTCCCTACGGTCGGATTTTGTTGCCATATTGACAGTTACACTTCAAGAGTTAGGGAAGAGGCAAAGAACATGGTTTTCATTAGTCCTCCTTCCCAGCGTTCAGATAGTTGTAGAAATTGGGATGTTGGGAGGCTCTATGTCATTTCGTTTGGCTGTTTTGAAAAACGGTTAGCCCTTGATTCACCCAATTGTTTTGCTGAAAGTCCAGGCGAGGCAGAGGTGGCGACAGCTGGAGAAGAAAAATTTGGAGGACAGAACAAAAATAGTGTCAGCAGAGTATAATCTGTTTCTTTTCCAGCTGGTGCTGTTGAAATCAAAGTCCTGCCTCTAAGCTTCAGACCTGAAATGGACAAGATTCTGATATCTGCCTTGATCTGTACATTTTTGGTATTTCTTCATTAGTGTTATGGTTAAGCATGCAGAACTGTGGAAAATACTTCATGAACTTCAGGACTTCTAGTTGGACAAACACATTAAAGAAGCTCTTTGATATCTTGCTTCTCAGCCTCATAAATCACAATAGGAAAGGCAATCAAGCTCTCTTGGTGTCTTTTTTACCAAGAAATTTCAGATACACAAACGTTATCTTTGTGATATGTTGAATACAGTTTGAGGAAAAGAAATGCAGGATAAGGATAGTAATGTGAATCTTTGGTTGGTTTTGCTACTGTGGAAAACAACTGCCTTTAACAGATGTTTTCTCAGATTCATTGCTGTTTTAAAAGTCCACAGATTTTTCCAAAGATGAGTCTAAAAACAGTTTTGTTTTGTTTGGGGGTTTGTTTGTGTTTTATTTGTTGTTTGTTGTTGTTCTTTTAGAAGGTAAAGATGGTTACCAGTAATCTCTAGCCATGTTACAAGGAAACACAGACTCATCTGGGAAAAGAACAATCTCTGTACAATTCTTTAGGTACTTGGTAGCTGAAAACAAGCTAAAAGCTTGAAAGATAGGAATTTGGTACCTCAGTTATGGCAGTCTTCATTCTCCAACAGCAAAGTCTGCAAACTTGTAGGAAGATCTTGACGTATTACCTTTGACCAATGTGAAGATTCATATATTTTTTCTTTTCTGAAGGGAAAGGTACCTCAGTTGTCCCCAGCATTAGGTCTTTGAAATGGAAAAGAACAGGAATGGCAGTTCTGTATCAGGGCAGGGGGAGGTATGTCAAACAATACTTTTCCTGAAGATACAAGGAAGGAGGGGATGTACGTGGGGTGTGCACAAAGAAGCAGCAGATGTTCTGCATGCATTTAGTGATTACTTGTCTGGATTTGCACTTTGCAGTTCAATAGAGAACGGGAGACCTCCAGATCCTGCTGACTGGGCTGTTACCGATGTTGTGAATTATTTCAGAACAGCTGGATTTGAAGAACAAGCCAATGCTTTTCAAGAACAGGTAAATCTGTTATCAAACACCTTCTGACTAACACCAGTTTCTCATGTTGCACGTTTTTGCCATATATATAACATTAAATGGGAGTGAAAATCTCACCTTGATGGGGAAATTTGAGTCTGTTATTGGGTGACAATCTGTAGGTCTGTGATCTCTGAGTAATAATATTGTTCTACAAGTTATGGATAAGGGGTTGGAGATTGTTTAAAATAGTCATTAGAAAGGTGAGAAATCTAAACAAATTTTGTAGCTTGACCTCAGTCTCCCTATACCCACTCAGTTTCACTGTCTTGAATAGTGAATAGTAACTCCCTTCTTTCTTAGTGTATTGTGCAAATACACTTGTATTTATAAACTTAGGACTCCTAAGCAATAAGTTGTTTTTGAAGGCCTAGAGTGAAAAAAGGGCTGCTGTGTTACACTGAACTTTCCAGTACAAGTGAACATGGAAAGCATAAGTTGACAGGGGAGCAGTGTGTTTGTAGGACTCAGTCTGAGAAAGAGTGTGGGTGTTTCTGGGCATTGTAACTGCTGATGGTAATGGATGGCTCTTTTGGTAGATTTGATCAGCAAAGAACTTAAACAGTCGGATGGTCCCTTGTAACTCACCTGCTAGCACACTGTTAAAGGTGTGTTGGTGGAGCAGAGTAGAGAAGTTGGCTTGCTTGGCCTACAGCCCGCCTCTTCCATAGAGGAGTAACTTACATCTTCGGATTGTCAGTTCAGCAGCTTCCCTGATAAGTCTGTAGGTTTGAATGGGACTACCAGCAAATTAGTCACCAACATTTGTACTTAGTTATCAAAACAGATGGCTTGACCTTCCAAGGCAGTGGGCTAGTGCAAGTTATTGGCAGCTTTGCAGGGACACTGCATCTCATATGAAATAACGCTGTTGGTCAGGTTAATGTTGCTGACCTTCAACACCATGTCTGCGAAATCCCATCTGATTGTAATTGATGAATATAATGAATTATCTAAATTTAGCTCTTTCGTTTTGGAGTTAAAAAGCCTGCTATTGGATGATTCTCTGGCAGGTTGCAGAGGAAGGCTCTTTCTGCAATTGCTACTGATTTTTAAGAATTTGAAGATGGATAGAGAGACCAAAAAAGAAAATGTTAAATGTATCCACTCCTTAATACCAGCATCCATGTCTCCTCAACAGCCCTGGAAATGTGGCTTAAAAACCACACAGGCCAAGTACTTGTGTCCTCTGGGAGGTTTTTCCTTATACTGACAGATACCTCTGACTTTCATCAAATATCTTAACCTCTCTGCACCTCAGCTGCCCGTCAATAACACTGCAATAATTACTACTGATCTTGCAGCAGCAAGGTGAGGTGAACTCATGAGTTTTAGCAAAGCAATTTGAACAGCCTTATGCAAAGCAGCATAGAAGTAGAGTATAAAGGTTTTAATAGTATTCTGCAGTGAGGGCAAGTGGTTTCAGTAGAGTAACTGAGGACTCTGCTAGGATAACTATAAGCAGAAATGTGGCTGTGATTCTGCTGCCAACTTCACTTTATGCTAAAGCCTTGGAGAGAGAGGCAGACAGCTGCCACCAGGTTGTGGGCAGGAGCTGTGGGATGGACAATCACAGCCGAAGTGATTGGCAGTTCTTTGCCCCTCCTTTCCTTTAGCAGCACAAGGAGCAGTGAGCGCCTGGTTCTACATGCCAGCTCTGCCAGCCTATTCCCTGTCTGCACCTGAAACAGCCCCATAAACAACCCTGTCCCTAACTTCTTACTAGTGGTGATGTTCAGTTTCTTCTACACTATTTACTAGCCACTAACTTTAGCTCTGTCTTCTTACGGTATCTGTTATCAGGATTTTCCAGGTATGGCAGTGCAGAGAAGTTCCCTTTGAACCCCGGCCATCCTCTGGCTATAGACCACCAGTCATGCAGCTGAAGTTCTGGCCATCTCTATTTTCCTCTACCATTTGCAGTTTGCGTGGGCCCCAGAAACCCAGTTTCATTTGATCCGCTACTGCCCCGAATATGTACTGGAAGAGGAATGAGGTTGTAAGTCATAAAGGAAAGTATTCAGTGTCACCTTATGACACTGGGAAATCGTTTTCAACTGAACTGCTTCAGTAGAGGTAGCACAATGGTTTCCTTACAAAACATCCATAGCCCAGAATGTAGTCATGGCTTCTGCTATTTTGTTCAGCTTTTACACAGCAGTAACTGAGTCCATACGTTCTTTTGATGAATCTGTGTATGTCTGGACTCGTCTAAAACAAGTGACTCAAAAAATTTTAAGACCTGAATTTGTCTTATAATATTTTAAGGAAGATGAGAAGACATTTTAAGGACCACAGAATGTTTTATAAAAACTGTATTGTAAGTGCTGGTAATAAGTGATGATTGTGTGATGGTTATACATTATTCCTTCTTGGAGTTCCACTGATGTCAGCAAATCAAAAGAGCTCATTGATGAAAACAGATTCAACTGAAAGATATTGCCCAATAATAAAAAACTGTAATAGCAGCAAGCAAATCAGACAAGCCAAGAAGTCTGGGACACAGGATACCTCAAGAGGGAGGAACACCAGGTGCAGGATGAGAGTGTGAACACCTGAAGCTGTTTGCAAAGTCTCAAGACATACTAGTGCTATACCCTTTGTTATTGTCCATGTGCCTTCTTAAACATTAGTATTGCAATAGCCAGATAAGCCCAAGAACCCAGTGCTAGTTTAGTGTCCTCACTGCAATCCCTTACCAGAAGGAAAACTAGGGTTTGATACTAGCTTGTGTCCACTGCTGCTTCCTACCAGAGCCATGGCATGGAGGAGCATGTGAGCATGCTGGCTGCTGTGTGTTTGTGTTGGCTGTACTGTAAAACCTTGCAGTTCTCAGTCACTTCAAGAAAGGGCAGAAAGAGTGGCGGGAGGACCTTGACCAGTCCTCTGGTTATTTACTGAAGACAGTACTCAACTGCTGTTCAGGTCATCCTGGCACAGTGGGGAATTACTGTTAGCTATAGTTGTGCAGAGAGGTCTCTGAAGGTAGCATTAAAAAGGCGTACTGAAAGCTGGCATTGAAGTTGCATCCTGAAAAAAAATCCAGAAAATAGAGAAAGTAGCAGAGAAGAAACCAGAGAAGTCGCCAAAGCATACAAAATCTTACCTGGTGCCAAAAAAATGGAGTGACAATTCTGCAGAAGCATGTTTATGTGGAAAACTTAAAGGAAGTGGAAGAGGTAAAGCTTACAATAGACACAAAAGTATGAAATGCTTGAACTCTGAATACCCATTTCTACACAGATGTGTTTAAAGAATCAATTTCCTATTCAATGAAAGGCTTAGTACTTACCAGCATTTTTAGAAATCACGGGGAACCCTGTGGAAGAAGAACAGGAAGGAATAGATGCATTTTTCCTATTCTTGGAGTTTCTCCTGTTCCAGGTACTGGATTTACTTCTTGGGATCCTACCAAGCTGGAGGCTGTGCTTCCTCCATAGCATCGTTGAACAGCATCAGAAAAGGCAACTTCAGATCGGTCATAGCAATGAGCAAAGTACTCACTGGTGTCAAAATTCCCACAGAATTGTGACGAATGGAAAAGAGAGGATAGAAACTGGGTTTAACCATTAACATTCTCAACAGTAATTGGAAAGAGACCTGCTATAATTGGGTAAAAAAGTTATTGGAAACTTTTTATTCTTTTAGAAATACTGTTATTTTGTGCTCCTGAGGGATTAACGGTCCTATGTATCCTGGGGATACTTTAAAGAAATTACACTTTCAGCTGATCTTTGACCATATTGTGGTTTGTCCATGTATTTTGTATTTATCAAGTTTATCAAATCATAAGAGAGATCAGTCTGGACAAATTCATGCTGAACTGTAATATGTCTTCCTCTTTTCATCTTGAGTTGTAATCAAGAATGGGACCTCTAACAGTTCCAAGACAACATTTAATATTCCTAAGGAACATGCTGCAGTTTGATAAATTGATGTGTGTGTTTACAGTACTTATAAAAATACTAAATTTTGGCAATATATTAAAGGACAACAGCAATATAGCAGCATTTGAATTCATTGTTGACTATTGATAACAAATTCAACAGTTAATAGTGAGGTATTTTTAGTTAAAAGTGAAAAAACCAGAATGCAACAGCAGAGTGAAATCCGGTGCAGGAGAATGTCAGAAAAGGCTATATAGTACTTTGAGCTGTGATGCCCTTTGGAGGTCTGGCTGTTTTATGAAATCCATGCATTGTTGTGTAGCTGTAGCTCCTGTTCCTGCAGTGTGACTGAACTAGGAAAGTGTGATGAAAAAGATGGTCCTGTGTCTAAAAGGGAGGGGGGAGTTGAGAGATTTGGATTCCTTCTTTTCCTTTATCGCCTTTGAAAAATAATTTAGAGGTAGTTTTCAAACCTATGACAAGGTTTTGAGATGGGAAAAGGCCTCAAATTGTATAGGATTTTTAACCTAAGCAGATCAGAAAGTCAAGGTCTGAGAGAAAAAAAATGCCACCACATCTGTGATTTACAAAAGGTATTTAAGCGGGAAAGCGTAAGGGTTGTTGACACCTAAGCTGGCAAGTTGCTGCTTTTCTCCTCCTCCTCCATTGTTAATGGAAGAAGAAAAGTTCCCTCAGAGTGTCAGTCTCTAGTTAGGCCCCTCTAAAATTTCTGATGGCAAGAATCTTCTACTTGTTTTCCCCCACAGGATACATGGGAAGGTTGGCATTTTAATGAAGGCACCTGAAGTTATTACAGATACTGTCTAGTCTAAACTTGCATATTGCTTTCAATAGTAATTCTGAAATGCGCTTCGTAAGCTGCCTTCTTGAAAGTATCCTTTCCTTAATGGCTGATAATTAGGCAACCTCCGCTTGTACCTATTAATTTGAAAGAGATTTACAAGGAGAGAATTTTGAAATTAGGCTCATTTGAATTTTGTGCTTGACTAAATAGTATTTATGCCTTAGTCAGCTCAGGTGAACACTTGAAAAGCAGACAGCAGAATTCAGCAGCTATAAACATGCTTTCAGGAAAATAAAGGCTGCTATTTCTTTTCTCACTGATCCTCTGTAGTAGTCTTTTATTGCATGACTGTTCTCATCTGTTAGATTTGTACATTTGTCTTTATCAACTCTTTAATTCTTCTTATAGGAAATTGATGGCAAATCATTACTGTTGATGACAAGAAATGATGTACTGACTGGACTTTCATTAAAACTGGGGCCTGCGCTGAAAATCTATGAATATCACGTAAAACCTCTACAGACACAACATCTAAAGAACAACTCTTTGTAGTGAATTGTCTAATTGGGGTCATGTTGTGCCTCAAAGGAAAAATAAGCAATTTGGTTTCATGTGATGGAACTTTGTAAAGAGAGAATATATCTATTAAGAGTTTAAACCAAATTACTATATATATATCCTATTGGATAGAGTTGGTAATATCCTATCTACTGAGTGTGAACTGAGAGAGGTGGTGTGTATTTTTTATGTAGTACATAATGATTTTCTCTTTTAGGAAGTGTCAATGAGCATGTTGAGATAGCTACATCACTGTATCCAGAACAAAAGGGAGGTATGTCATTCTCATTTTTGAGCCAGACATGGTTTTGATTTCATTAATTAAAATACCAAAAAACTAAACAAACCCCAAATAAAGTTTACATGCATCTTTAGGAGAGAGAAACCAGTTAAAGTAGGTTTTGGTTTAAACTGAAGACCTACTAAAATTATTACTGCTTATAATTTTAGAATGGGACTGACACTTGCCAAGTCACCCTTTTTTGCAGAGGGTCCTATTTTGACCTTATTAAGGTTTACTTGTGGTATGCTGCAATGTTTAAAGCTGTACATACAACTAACAACTCCTTCGATAGCAGAAGGCGTTGCTGACAGGTGAAACTGGTTTGTGTATTTTTGCTGTTCTTTAAATTTTCAGCTTGTTTTCACCTGTTTTTAATAGTAGTCATATGTAAAATATAGTTGGTTTTTAAAGGTTTGTGTTGCATTGCAAACAAAAAAGCTTCATTTTACTCCTTTTTTAATTTATGATTGTTTTCTAACATTATGCAGAAATTTGTAAAAAGTGAAATTCTGCACATTTTTAATACTGTCTGTCTTTGGTGTTGTAATGATCGGGGGGTTTTAATGCTTTACTTAACAGTTTGAATATTGTTTTAAGAACTGAAAGAAGCTGTCTCATCATCATACATCTCTGTTAAAAGAGAGTCTTGTTCAATCTGTTTGTACCAGTTCCTTATTTGATAGGTTGCTTGCTATATCCCAATAAAACATTGCTTATGTTTGAATTCAGTTTACTTTACAGATCTTTTACTTTCTTTCTTTCTTTCTTGTGGTATATCAGAGCTCCTGTTTTTCTCCATTTTCCTATTAAAAAGGTACCAAAACCTACTTAATATTCTATGTTCTTGTGATTACTTTTAACATCACTTATCATGGTATTTAAAGATTTAATTATTTTTGCTTTTTCTTATCTGGTGTTACATACTGATGAAGGAGAAGCCCTGGTCACAGTTCACCAGTGACACCTTCCCTTGTCCCTGTGTGGAGCTATCAGTGGTGCAGAGCTGCTGTGCTGGCCCTGGTACACAGGGTGATGTGATCTCCCCCAAAATGTTTGGGAGACACCCCATGGATGGTGCTTAGCCCTGTCTGGGCTCACCATGATCTCTGACCCAGAGAACTTTGTGGTGACCCCTGAAATTGGGATGTGGGATGGCTTTAGTGAGGCTGAGCAAAGGAGCCAGAAGTAGGAAATAAGCATGAGAGTGTGGTAAAGTGGAAATGATGGGGGGGGGGGTGGTGGAAGGGGTGGCTGCTGCTTTCTGCCAAGTGGAGAAAGGATTTAGGGAGAGAAAGGAGAAGCTCCTGTAGTGTCCTGCTTAGGTGGTGGCCTTGTCTTCACTCTGACTTGACCAAGTGCAAGGTGGCTGTTCATGCTCCAGTGCTCAGAGGGTTGCTTATGGTTTCTGGTGTTGAGATTTGAGAAGGGATAAACCCATGTTAATAGCTATGCCATAGGTAAAGTTCATGGTATATGCTATAATACATCAAGTATGTACAGCAGCTTGCTTTCTTGTATACTCTCTAACCTTAGCATGGTACAATGTATTTACTTGGAATTTGAGGCAATAGGATGGAGATGTATTCACCACATCCTTTTCTGTGCCTTGTACTGTGCTTACTTCAGCTGTTAGCAGCAGGTTTGTAAGTCATGGTCTGAATTCTGCTTATGATTTTATTTATAGTTTGGTCATGTCCAGAAGTACCTACTGGAAGCAGAGTAATGGAAGACTAGATTCAAACAGAGATCATCATCGCTTCCTTGGGGAGTTTTGAGCTATAGTCTGTATCAGGCTAATTTTGGGCAATGGAAAAATTATATATGAAACTCCTAAATATTTTAATATAGAATTAAGTACTTTTATAAAAAGGATTGTAAAAGGCTGCGTGTAGCAGTCTGGACATGCCTACCAGCCTTCTATTTGTAGAATTATTTTTGGATGAGGATACATAGTGCTGCGTTACTGAAGGATTGATTAATTGAACATTCTCTTTTTCTCCATTTGTGTGTTTGGTGTGGGATTCACATACTTTGTGGATCTATGGATGACACAGAATTAAAAGTAAAACAAATTTGTTTTACGAGGGAGTACAAATCTCTGCTGTGCAGACGTGAGAATGCATTTGATGATTATTGAGCACAGTGATTTCTTTTAATGAGCTAGTGAATTGCATTCAGAAACATCCAGATTGTATTCCCATTTTGCTCAGCACCACTAACTGAGTCATACAAGTAAAGGTCTAACAGAAAGCTTCCTGCAAGTGCAAAAGGGAATTTGTAGGATGTTGTTCAAAACTGTGACAATTTTTTTACTATTCCTGATCTGTATTGTAGGTTCTTACTGTTCTCTTTGTGTGAGTGACCATTCTGGTTTTGTCTCTTACATTTTCCTTGCTGTTTCTGGGAGAACAGAAAAATCTTTTTAAAAGAGACTGGAGCGTTTGAAAGAGGAAATCAAAGCCAGATTATTTTTAGCTACGATTCCTCTTGCAGAAAACACAGCTGCTGTTGAGATGAGGAAGCGACTGATAGGCATTACTGGATACCATGTCACTACTGCAGTTCTGAGTCGTAGAGCTATGCAGGAAACCAATTTATAACATGCCCTTAAATGTGCCTGCAGGCAGCTGAGTCCCTCTCCCTTAAAAAGCCCTCCCTGTGCTTTGGGTGATAGTTAAGCTGCCAGTGTCGGACTGCTGAGCTGATACTGGGTGTGAGCCTGACGATGGTCTTTGCTTTCACACTGAACCAGATTTAGGGTCTGCCCTCCTTCTCCTAGAGGAAGCTTTAAGGAGCAAAGCAGCTGTGAGCTCCTTGCCCTGCTGCTGATCAGCATAAAACTTTACTGTCCTTCCTCTTACCCTTTGCATAATACCAGTAGTGCATATCTATCAGAATCTTTCATACACTTTGAAAAATTATTTGAAAGCATTACTGTGTGCCTTTTCTGATCCAATGCTTGTGAAATACATATTAGTATTGTTCAGCAGCTCTGGTCAGTCTCCTCTCAAGTTGTAAATACACAATGCATAGTATATTCTCTTTGTATCCAAACATGGTGTGAAGTACCACAAAAAGCGAACAGATAAGGAAGCTGTCAGCAATGTATGGGGTCTGTGGCTGTGCCTTTCTCCAGATCACTTTCTCAGCCCAGAGAAAATTGTTCTGACTACATCTCCCATCCCTACATGTTATTGTTCCAAATTTGTTCTAATGTGTTGCACTTTACCAACTTGTAGAAAATCCTTTGGTCTTACAATTATAGGACAAAATTTGGCCACTGTAATGAAGGGAGTAGCTACCCATGCATCACTCCTGGTCAGAAAAGGCTCAGGCAAAATGTCTTGTTAGGCCCTCACTGTCAGTGACTACTTGCTAAATGAACTCTTCTCTCTTCTCACTGCTTGTGTTCAAATACTACCAAATTATTTATGTCTTACTTCTTTTATAAATCAGCATTTAATTATCTGTTATCTTCAACACTCTTCTTTCTACTACCACACTTAAGCTAGCTTTAAAATCAGAGGGTCTTGCTTTTTCTGGAGGAAGCTACAAATTGATTTCTCATTTTTTAATGGCAGTGTTGTCTAAAATTTGAAGGCTGAATCTAAGACCAGAAAAACCTTACCTCACTTTGTCTCCATTCTAGTTCTTTACTCCCAAGTCAGAACAGCAGTTCCTTCCCTTCCAAGAATGGCTTTTGGCCCAGAAGTCGTGGGAAATTAAATGACTGTTGCTGTGCATGTGAACAGTGTAACTATCACTGGCTCAGGAAGCAGCAATATGAGCAGAGCTGTATGGAGAAAGGTCTCCTCTACCCTCTCCTTTACTTCAGGGAAAATTTACACAGGGAATGGGTTGGCTTCTGCTTCATCTAATGAGATGACTTGGTGCTTTGGGATGTCAGCCAAGAGAGCTCATTCATGTGCCATTCCATCACACCTGAGGTCTCCATTCACCTTCACCTCTGTGTTGCTCAGTTTGTACAGCAACTTCCCCAGAGGAGGTGCAGTGTCCATTGGAAGAATGGGTAGACTCATTTAATAAATAGCTTTTATTCCTTTTGGGAAAGGCTGTCTTCTTTTTAATATGATACTGTAGCAAGGTCATTAAATTATTTTTTGCTTAGTCCCTGTAATTAGGGAATTGATTTAGTGATGTTCATTTGGATTCCAGATGTGTATTCAACTCCCAGAGTAACATTGGTTGGTAGTCACTGTAAATTTAGGGAATACAGCTGTAACCTCAAACACCTGGAGAGCCCAAGAGGAGCACCTTGAAGACTGTAAGTGGTCCTTATTGTTTGTGTGAGAGTTTTATTGCTGCTGGAGGCTGCTGGTTAGTACTGGAGACTATTATTTTATTTATATGCTGCACTCATGAGGATCTTTGTTAAAGGAGCAGTCAGCTGTTAGAACTGCTGTATCATCAGCTGATCTGCTGATAAGGCGCAACAGCAAATGTCATTGGCAGGCTTGCACTCATCTCAAGATGTCTCTTCCTCTTTTTGGTTGATTGCTATAATCCAGCTGCCCCTCTATAAACACTCTGCAGTACTTGGTATGTTGAGGATGCCTCTGTCTTTGTAGCAGCTAAATTGTATCAAAAAAGTGAGGGAATGCTCATCATTTGCAACAGTCTTTGATTCAAGGGTAATGTTGCTTTGTGTTGTCCCAATGGATGGCAGGAAGTAGAGCATAAACAACTTGCAGCTGAGTTTGTTCCCAAGCTGGTAGCAAAGCCATAGGGAGAGAAGTGTGGAAGTGAGTGTGCCCCAGCAACCCTGTTTCACAAGGACTGATCCCTTCAGTATAAATATCACATGCTGCTTTGCCTGGGCTTTTCCACCTGGAAATATCTGTCTAAAACATTTGAAAACATTGTGGGAGTACAATGCCATTCAAACTTGAACTCTTGTCTTTTTCAGACAGATGTCTATGTTAATGGGGGAATTCATGCCTAATGCCACCTTTGAGAAGTGGCAGAACCTTCCCACAGTACTCAGGCATTCTGACTTCTGTTGTTACATTTCTCTCTGTACAAAGATTTCTCTACCCCCTTATTAATTTGAGTCCCTCCAGTATTGCTTGGTTTGGACTTTTGTTTTAGTAAGGACTAACCCCAGCTCCTGTTGTTTATTGATTGCTATGGATCAGTCATACATCAGCTGATCTAGTGTTATTTATGCATGTTTTATGAATATGTGTGTGTATGCAAACATTCATGTACAAATGTGTCTTTTCTTTCTCAGTTGCTATGAATGGTAAGGTTCCATCTCAGAATCAGAAAAGAGTTTATATTGAAGCTGAGATGTGAGTTGACATTTTTGATCCTATAGCTGGAGACATTTAATAAAGTTTCCTTTATAGATACAGCTGTGCATTTCCCAGGAGGAAGATCATTGGCTGTTGTTTATATACTAATAGTGGAATTCTAAATTCAGAAGTATTTATATTCAGAGTTCTAGGCAGAAATGGTTTTTTGGTCACTTTAAAGTAGTTCAGTTCAATGAACGATAAGGATTATGTATTCCTGATAAAAGCAACATTAAATTTAAAAAAGAAAAAGACAGCTTTAAAGAAGCGGGGTGGTGGGGGGGGAGTAGTTGGAACAGTTAACAAAAGCTGACATGTTTAAATGTATGTTGGAAAGCAGGTAGCCTGAATATATATTGAATAATACAGTCAGGGAAGACAGATCACTTGTGCTGACCCTGACAGTGATATTTGCTCTCTGGTTTACCTAGTGCATTTTATCTGTGTGACATTGGTTATATGCAGAGCAGGATCAGCAGCTGAGGGGAGCTGTCCTGGGCAGCTGTCAGAATTGAACAGAAACAGGATGTGAAAGAATCGGACACTAAAATGATAATATGTTTGTGCACTTGAAATACCCTGTTTCTTGGTAGGAGTCTTTAGGCCCTATAAGCTACTGGGATGTAGCCCAGGACCAGCAAGGTTCATGTTATCAGCAAGAAGTTGTATTTTAAACAGCAATTTTACAATCTGCTAGCTGCTGCTCTTTTTCATCAAGTGTGATTTTGTCAGCAAAGCCTCACAGCTGCTTCTGAGTTAAACGCAGTAAGCAACTTCAATAGCTCCTCAGGACAGAAACTGAAAAAAAAATCTGTCTGAATGAAATAAATGCAAGTCCATTGTGGAGACTGAATCTAATGAAGCCAATGGGAATTTGGTCAAATTTCAGACCCAAGTAAGTCTGTCTGAGTCTCATTTTCAAGAATGATTTATGCCTCTGTTATCTGAATCTAATTGCCATATGGAAAATTTGGGCTGCTTCCGATTGCCTAAGTACTTTCTTTAGAATCAATCTGCCCACATAAGTGACTCAGGTTTGCAGTGCTGGATGGAGCTGCTCCGAAATGCTTTTAAGGACTTACTGAATCTCTGCATGTCTGTGGAGGTTTATACAAACCACACTGAACGAGTGTACATGTGGGGTCGTTGCCACAGGAAAATCTCAGTAAACAACTGCTTACTGCTTTGTGTCCTCATTCTGCCATGAAGGTTAGTCCACTGTTACCTTACTAGCCCACAAATGAAGCACAGAGAGTAATGAAGGAAACCTTCTGCCTAAAGCAATAAATGCCTTACAAGATAGAAAGGAAGTGGGCTGTGCAGGTCTGCCTTGTTTCGAAAAGAGGTCAATGCTGAAATGTTCAGTAAGATTCTTTTTCATCTATTGTTCCCTTTATTGGTAGTGAACTGTCATTTGGAACAAAATTGGTCACTTTTTGAGGTAAAATTGGCTGAATTAAAATATTTCTTTTACTTACAGTGTTTATATATACATAGTAAATGGTTTAATTCGTTTTTGGTAAATAGTCAAAAACTAGGGGTTTTTTTGATGTTGCTCTTTATTTGCCCATAAAAGATACATTAATAAAGTACAAGCTCATGGAAATGGCAGAAGGAGCAAGACATAAGCCTGCAAGTACAATACAACACAATCTCACAAGGTAAGCAAGATTGTCCCCAGCAGAAGTGTTGTTAATAAGGCTTTCAGAATTGGCTAGTGACCAGAAAACATCCTTTCTGGGACAGTTTCACTCTGTGGTATCATTCATCCTGTTGTTTTTCAGGAGATACCTCTGGCTTGTGAACAGTGTCTTCCCTTCAAACCCATTACATCCTGCTCACCAAGGCAAGTTTCTATCTTGCAAAGCACCTCAAAATGTCACAAATGCAGGACATCTCTCTTGTATTTGGTGCCTATGAACTTAATGATTTTACCCAGAGGAATGCTGCAGGTCTGCCAAACTCAGGAGGCACTAAGGCAACTGAATTGCAGTTTTTAGAAGTTACTTTGTGCGCTTCCCATTGGACTTGCACTCTTGTCACCTGGAGTCTGAAAATGACGCTCAGAGAAAGTGAGAGCAATGGTTAGCAGCTGTCAGAGGCTGAGCAAGATTTCTGTTGCAAATGTGGTAGCCACAGTTTGCAAGATGAGAATTGTTGACTGTACAGTTTTATCTCTATGTTCGAAGCTATCACCTGGGGTAACTAAAGGAAGATACACATTGGCTGGCTGGCTGGCTTCCTCCCTACCCCTCCCAAAAGTAATAGGGTTACTTAGGTTGACTTGCCTGCTCACATGTCATGACAGGATTATTAGACTGAAGAAAACTAATTATGCCTACAGAGATAGCCCAAACCCTCAAACACCTCAGTGATTACTATAAATTATATAGTAACTTTATGCTCTGATGAGTAGCAGCAGCAAAAGTAGTCAACAGCTGTAACTATTCACACCACAAAGGAGATATGATTCTTTTTTTTTCTGTGTTTCATTTCCTGTGCAAAGAAATCCAAGTCTGACTGATTCCCTATTCAGTCACTGGGTCAGAACCTCAACTCTGTAGATCAGTGTAGCATCAAGGGGTTATGACAAGTTGTGTCAATGAAACAGCAGGTCTTGTGCCTGTATATGAATTTTACTGAAGAAATATTAATAAATAGAATATACAGAGTTGCTGATTTTACATGTCAAAACCATTACAGATAGTGAATTAATTGTTTCATTAAGGGGTCTGGGAATAGCTGATTTGATTGACTATAATGTTTTCAGCTGGGATTTTCCAAAAAGCGTAAGGGATTTCAGTCTGGAAATCAGGCTGAAATCCAGGAACAGACTTTGTTTTCTGAATTTCTGAGGGTCCTTCATAAATCCCATCCTCAGGAGTTCATAGAGGGAAAAAGAGTCAGCAATGGAAGAGGCCAATAAGGAGTAAACATTGATAGAAAAGCCATGCTGTTAAGTTTATCAGAAAGGTGTGAGTATAGCCAAGAGCTTTAGTTTCCCTGGGCAGCTGCCAGTCCAAACTGACATTTCCTCTCGTCTTTCAACATATGGCATTGTGCTTCGAAAAACTTCTTCCTGCCAAGTGTGCAAGCACAGGAGCCATAAGGAGCTTCCACAGGAATCAAAACCTGAGAGGGATGAGCACAAACACAGAGGTTATTTTTGAGACAGGGATGTGCCAGCAGCATCACAGCAGAAATTGCAGCTATTCACCTCCGTATAAAATCATGCCCAGGCCCTTTCCTTCTCTCATGAATATAACAGTAGATGCTGGTATTATCACAAGTAGAAGTGGATCTATAATGTCCACCTGAAAAAGGGCAAGGATAGGAGGGGATGGCAGCAGTGTCAAGACTTTAGAGCATGAACAGACTATAGACTGTCGATGCAAAATGGAATAACCCTGTTTCTCTTCCATGTGAGGATAATGTAACAGACCTTCATCTGGACCTGGCTGGCAGTTACATCTCTCACCCTCTGCCTGATCCCAAGCTTGTACCTTGTCCACTGTTGGGCCAATCTGCTTTGGCTCCTAATGGCTACAGAAACATCCCTTCAGTGTTCCCTTAGGCTTCTGGTGGTCTGTCACCTGGAGTTAACCTGTGGTCTCGCTGACCTACTTGTAACCCCACTGCACCAAGGATGCTCCCTGGCCTCAGTGGTGCTGCCAGTGGAGCAGAAAGAAGAGCTATAGTGGGCTAGTGTTGCCCACTGCCTGGCTGTGTATTTTGCTTGGTTAAAACTCCACAGGCTGACATTACAACTGAAAGTAAAATTTCAGTTTGAAAACAGGAAAACAGGAATGATTTTTCAGAGTCTCTGTTACAGATCCTTTTGATCTCTAAAGCATTCCACTATGCTCCTTTAGCTTTTATCAACAATGTGAGAAGGCAATTAATTATCCTTCTTTTGTAAATCTCTCAGAGGTAAGGTGGAGCTTTTACTGGGTCTAGGGGAGAAAGACCTTTGGCTCTGTTATATGCAGAACTGCTTCTATGCTTTAAGGCTGACTGTTTCTAAAGAGTGCAGACAAATTGTGTTTGAAGCATTTACTTACTTCTTTGTCATTGGTCAAGCCTAGATTCTTCATGTCTAGGACATTATAAAAAGTGTTGTTCAAGACCACTTCTATGACCTGTACCTGAAACCATGAAAATGGATGAGACAATGAATTAGGGCACCTCTGTAGCCAACAGCCTGGCAGGCTTTTTACTTGCTGTAAAAAAAGAACAATGCAGCCCTCCCTGTACAGTTGACCAAATGCAATCTAGTGAACATGTGCAGCACACCTTTCACTTTTACTCAAGTGCTGCCAGGCACTGAGTGATATTCTCTCCCATTGTGTTCACAGCTGGGGAGCAGCACAGGAACTTCTCAGTGTGATCATATTTTTTCTGACCATCTGGCTGTACCACCAGTTTTCAGTCTGACAGAGGAAGTAATACTCATAATATTGGTCTTCTCAGTGATCCAATTAACATGCACTACTGTTTAAATAAAACATCACAAGGAGGAAAGAAGATACCTGTGACACTTTAGAAAGGACATGCATCTGGATACAGTTGACGGTTTTCTGGTAAGAGGGTGAATATTCCCCACAGTCAGGTGGTCCAGAAAAGGCTTCGAGTATACATTCACGGATTTTGTTCCTAGAAGTAACACAGATTCTTACAAAACCTTGTATAAGCTGTTTCTGTTTAGATCCAAAATGTTTTACTGAGGGATGAGTTTGTTTATACTTTTTGTGGGTTTTTTATGACAACTATATAGCACATGGGATTTTGTGGAAGAACGATGTATTTGTCCTGTCGCCTCCAAATTCTTCCCAGCTCCCCCCCACCAACTCTAGAACTCACAAATAGGTTTTGCAAAAAGTATTAAAACAAATCATTATTTTATTCTCCTAAAGTGTTCTGTACTGAACCCTGAACTGTTAACTGGGACACCATCAGAGAGAGGAGTACCCCCAAGGCATGCCTCACCCCTTGTAACAAGCTTAGTGCCTCCACTGAGACCTGTGAGTGGCTGGTGCACAGCAGATGCAGAGCTGGCCCTTACACCTGCTGTACTGTGTAGAGGGACTTTGTGACCATAGCTTAGGTAATAAATATTATTTGATATGACATATACCATATGCAGTCAAAGTCAAAATCCTTGCATTCGCCATATGACCATTTGCAGAAAAGCTCTCCACATAGAATCCTGTCATGCCTTTCAGGAAGTGTGGTGTGTTCATTCTTATAGAAGCCTTCAAATCCAGACTGTGTTGTCTTCATAAGTTTCAGGTCTTTAATTCCAGCAAAGACAACCAGAGGACCTATGTTCCAAAATTACAAGACAATATGAGCTCGTTTTCAGGCAGAGAGAAAAAACATCTGGGTGCATACTTGCAGTGACACCTCCAGAGCCAGAAAGCAGATAATAATTTTCTGCACACTGATGTTAGCAGAACAGTAAAAAGCAAGACAGAAACTACTGAAGTCAGAGCTCAATCTGGAAAATGGAGAATCCCACCAAGAGACCTGCAGTTAAAGAGAATTAAGAGGACAGCCTTTTTCATCTCTCCTGCTTGAACCTGGGACATGCATTGGCTGTCACTGATGTCAACTTAGGAGTGACTGATTTCTCTAAAGGGAAATGAAATAGGCTACTAGTGCTGTGGTGTACAGGAGAGATGTGGTGCACCTTTTCTGACAACATAGATGAGTGTAAAAACAATCTATTAGGGCAGTGAGAAATTTGCTTTAAGTGCCCATCCTGTTGGAAGTTTCGCATCCCTGAGAAAGAAAGGGTAAGGAGCCAGTGCAAATCCCTGCAGCTCAGCTAATGAGCAGGAACTGGCACTGATATAGATGCCACCCACAGATTCAAACTGACAGTGACTTTGCTTTTAGCCACTATTTATAAAATGTGCTGTTGTGGATCACTGCTGCATGTGTGGTTTCTCATCTTCTAAAGATGAAACAGCTGTGTCCTGAACTTTTTCTCCTGACACATCTTTTGAATGGTGGCTAAACAATTACAAGCAGTGAGTCGTTTAGAGCACACCGAACTGATAACTGAAAATTTCAATGACCAGAGCTGCCAAAAAGCCGATTCAGAAAATAGAAACTTCGTGGCGCGCAGGCTCATTCAGGGCTTGCTCAGATAGTCAGTGGCTGAAGCCAACCTGCTGTTTCTGTGCTGCTCCTGGTGCTTACACTGCTTACACTAGCCAGTTCAAAAGTAATCCTTGAATACTTCTGGTGCATAATAATCCTGTCTTGGAATGGGAAGACTGACAACTTTTGACTTTAAACCTTGTCTTTGCAGGAATTTATACTGGATATATATATATATCTTTCTGAATTGCATGTGGTTGTTCAGAGGTTTTTTTAAACTGCTCTGACACTGGAAACTATTGAAACTGCATCTTGAGTTTCTTTTATCTCTTTTCTTCTTTATATTCATTATTGGTTTTGAACAAGTCTGTGGAGCTGCATCTATAATTTTGCCTATATCCTTCTCTTATTTATTAAAGCTTTAAAAAAAATCTAAAGAAGAGACTGAGACTGTCCTTGGACAGGATATTCTGGGGTTTGTTCACATATTGATTAATTTATTACTTGGATATAGGGTTGTAATACACAGGTATTAAAGTAGTGCATATTCTATCAGTGAACCTGGAGATACATTTTTCTTGTATTCAAATACATAACCTTGCTTGAAAGAGCACCATGCAATGAATGATTGACTGAAAGTCAGGCTGGCTGTGCAGCAATCAGCCTGAAACTCACTCTGACAGATATAACACTTAAGCAGAGTTTCCAAGTTGAACAGCCCATGCTGTGCTTTCAGTATGTTTTGTGCTTGTCGAGTCTTTGGTTGTCAAACGTTTACTCTGTTACTCTATGATGTTTTCAGTTTCCAAAACACTCTGAGCCTTTTATCAGCTGATATAATGGCAAAAAATAAGCCTATTAAGCCTCACTAGATTTTTTATTTTTCATGATGAGAAGTGTTAAAAGATAGGATTAACTGAGAATTGAACTCCTGTGTCTGGCTGATGGGTGCATAGGAGGATGCTATAGAGAACATTCTCTTAGAATTAAAAGTGATTCTCTTTGGTTTCTGTTCACCTAGGCAGGGAATCCTAAAGAAACAACTAAAGGGCTTCATAAAGAGAAGTCTAAGAAAGAAAGGTGGTTTCTTCAGCAAGCCTTAAAGGCTTTTTGTTTGTGTAGAACCTAAAATTGTAGAATTTCATGCTGAATTTTCAAGATGATGAAAAATGTAATTGAATCTACATTAAGAGCAGCAGCTTTTCAAGAGCAGCAGCTTTTCAAGAAAGCATAAACTCTTTTTCATTCTCTCTCTTTTTTTTTCTTTTTTTTTTTTGTTTAGTTTGGGTTTCTTTCTTAGCATTTTCCAGACATCAAAGTCCGTACTATTGAGGGTCCCAGAAGTACAGCAGTAGTTAATGTTACTAGTAACATTAAAAAAAGATGAGGCCAAGAGGCACTGGAGGCTTTTATTTCTCCCTCCTTCGCTCCTTTCTTCCCTCCCTCTTCAGAACACAGGGACAGTGCTCAAGTATGCCTTTCAAAACTTGTGTCCTGTCTGCAAATCAAAGTGGTCTTGCCACTGGTTGTAGAATGAGAAATAGTTCTAAGTTTTGTTAGTGCAGTTTATATACGTACCAAACTATTGTCTCAAATGTCTAAATCCATTGTGTGAAATGATGTAGTGATCTCAGCTCAGTTCTTAGTAGTCTGAGAGATGGGTTAAACAAAACACCATCACAGTGAAACTGAACTTACACTTTTGTTGTGAGCCGTAGCAAATAGAGATAATTTTTACACTTCCTTTAGAATGCAAATTTATGGACAAGACAGTTGAGTTTGAAAGCCTGTGTCTTCTAAGTGTCACAAAACTCTTGTTTAAGCCAAATAGTGCTTTGGTGTGCAGAAATAGTAAGCACACTCTAGTATTTTCACGTGAAAAATTTCTTGGATGTAGACCTGACTGCTCATGATGTTCACACTAGCCTGGTGTGCAGCAATGGAATGTCAGCTTTATTGGAAATAAAATTCGAGTGTGTTGACAGGGGTTTGAAAATAACTGCAAACTAGGCAATTAGCCTGCAGCAGTGTGATATAGGGTAATGATGATGGAAAACTGCAGAATGTAGTGTAAGGTAAAAAAAGTAAGCAGCCTCTTCTTGGAAGGTTATTAAATGATGTGGCAATATGTAACAGTTCTGCTGAATGGGCTGTTGTAACCATTCTGTGCTTGGAATATACATACAAATGTGAGCTACATTAGTTCTTCAACCATGTCTCAGAGATCAACGATTGCAAAATTAGACTAAAAATATTCCTTGTTTTAGACCTCTGGAGCAGTTTGTCTGTGCCTGTAGCTATCTCTAAAGCCATCTTATCTCTCAATGGCAGAAATATTTACAGAGAAGCAGGTGAAGTTGCCAATTCTTTTCTCACCATTTCGGCACTGCTCAGCTTCACAAAAGCGGATCCCATCAGGAACACATATGAACGAGTGGATGTGTGGAACGCCATTCTGCAATTTAGAGCAGATATGTAAATAAAAGTGCCATAAATACTACCTTACCTTGAAAACAGGAGCTAAAAGAGTGAGGAATGGCTACAGCATGAACAAACAGAATGTACCTCATGCAGACGTTGCCACGGTACTTCCTGAACGTAGGTTTTGACGTACACCACTTGGCAAAATGTTGTCATGAAGTGATTGCAGATATCTATAGCAAATTGTTCTAAACTTGGGATCTGAGACAGCAAACAGCATTATTAGAAAAAAGCAATTATCTGATGTACAAAAGTAGATTTTTCTGGTTGCTTTAAATATTTGAGAAGAATCGGTGTTGTTAAAAACACAGATTTCTCTTATTTCGTGTGCCCAGTCACTGACCAGCTTGCAGCATATGCTGCAAACAGCAGCTATGGTTGTGTCAGGAGCTTCCCATGCTGTTGTCCTTGGACTGAGATAAACTGCTACAGGAGATTTACACTGTGAGGGTATAATGCTGAAATAGTGAATAGTGATTATTCTGATTCAGTGATACAGTGACATTCTGATAAATTCATCATAGTAATATTCTGATTAAGTTTTGCATGGTAAAGATGGGGTTTCATTACAGAGACAGACAGTGCTACAGATTGTCATTATGATAGATGCAACTGATGAAGGTAAGAGCACACAAGAATTAAGAGGAGTCTCACATACTTTGAGACCTGTTTAAAAATGGTATATAGGAATAATGAAGTATTATGTGCTATTATTTTTTTCTTTAAAAAGATTTTATATGACAAAATTACAAAAATAATGCTAACTAAGAAAAAAAGACTTTGGAAAACTAAGGGGGAGTCTGCAGGATAAGTAGTGGGGGAAGAAAACTTCCCTCTCATGTCACTTAAGATGACTTTAGTAGTGATCTGGCATGCCAATTGGAAATAAAAAATGTAACAAACATTTCCAAATGAAGTCATGAGAAACAGCAAGGCTAGTTAAAAAAAATACCCCATTTTTTTTGGCCAACACAAGGACAATATTCTTTATGGTGTCTGTAGGTATCACAAGAGAGTTGTTTCCTTCCAGGTACTCCTGTGCAGAAGTCAGCCGGAGATGAGTACACACTTCCACTTCTTTAACAAAGTGCTTCTTCCCCTCTCTATGAAGGCGAAGGAACTTTATTGTGTTCTTGCCATATTCACAGTTGAGGACTTCCACATCCTTGATCTGCAGAGAAAATACATGGCAGTTTTAAAGGAACTCAGTGGAAGCCTTAGTTATTCTCAGTCAATGAAACATAAACAATGTTTATGGCCTTTATTTCTGTGGTTACCTGTGATCATGAGAATATTTCCATTATAAATTGCAAAGTCCTGGTGGGAAGAAAAAGTGCTTTAGGAGATTATTATTACATAAGTAGCAGCTGTGATAGCATTTTAACATGTTCTTGGGGCTAGATTAGAGAACAGGAGTAACGGTGAACTAGTCTCTCATTTGTCATCTTTGAATTAGTCCTGACTATATAGACCTTCACAGTGTCTCCCTTCTGTCACCTCTTTCTGAACGCATGTCCCAGCACACTCCACTACTGCAGGTACAGCTGTGCAGAGGACAGGCAGCATTCACACCTACACCCTCTGCAGGCACCTCACCTGCCAAGCTTGGCTGCCTCTCTCTTGAGACAGCTCCTGATTTTCCCTGCCACGAACAGACTTTCATCACCTCCTACTCCTCTGGCTCCCAGCTCTCACAACCATTGTCAGGCTCTATGTGTGTGATGAACTGAACCCTCTTTGTTTTCGGCAGGAGCTGGCAAACACAGTCAGTGTCCTGCATGGCAGAGTCCCTGTAAGCAGCAGAGCCCAGGAGGCACTGCACACTGCCAGGGCTGTCTCATCCTATGGACACGGGTGTGGGGACTTCCTGCTCCAAGGACAAGTAGAAGCAATGAGGATCAAACCAGTTCTCCCACAAGAGGCAGGAATGTTGCTTCATAAGCAGATAGAAATCCTAAACAGAAAATGGAAACTGCTGTCATGTTCTTGGCATGTTGTGTGTTTCATTGCCCATCTGTGCACCTTTGCAATTTCAAGAGCAAGGACAAAAGACACTAAGCTGGGCTGGTTGAAACCATTTCCTTATAACTGCGTCACAGTTCTGATCTCCCACAAAAAGGATCAGAAGTGAACCTGAGCAGCAAAATTCAGATCTTGATCCACACCTCCAAAATCCTGCCTTCCTGGGATCATTGGTTTTGTTTGTGTTAAGCTGTATTACTAAATTTTACCCTACTTCTGTCAAACACATCCCATTTACACATCTTCTACAGTGTTGGAGAAGCTATACTCACAAGGTGAAAAAATACTGCAGTTTGTGAGAATTTCTGTTACGCTAAAATATCCAGAGCTCACTGCACTAAACTTGCCCTGAGGCTGAAATATCCCATACTCAGTAGCAACATGTTTTAATGTAAATCATCCCCTTTTAATGTAGGAATAATGAGGAGGGAGAATGAACATTTTACATGCCAAAATATAAATTGAAGATTTTTATATGTGAGTTGCTAAAAGATTATAAGATGTGAAATTGCTCAGTTCAGACATGTTTGTTCCTAAGAGAAATTGGTAATGCTAATGCACTTAAAAGACAATGAAAAATATAACTAATTGTAAGTAAATTACTTTGGCTTGAAGATCAGAGCGTTTCTCTGACTGTCAGTCCCTACGGGCTCAGTCCCCAGAGATGAATGAAGGTCCCCGCTGCCGGAGACAGGGCTCAGCGCTGCACCAGAAACCCTTTCTGCAGGCACCGTGCAAGGGCTGCGCCCACTACGAGGGCTGGGTGGAGAAGTAGTTGCATGGAAATTATTTTGTTTTTCTTGTCTGAACGCCAAGACTCTTTCCAGATAGTTGTGAAAAATGTATGCATCAGACACGCAGCACTAGAAAGGAAAATAAAAAGGGTTTCTGGACCTGCAGGTTACTTTGGGGGATTTTTTAGCGGAATATTGTGAATATTCTAAATAGTCAAAATACAGTTTTGTGAAAAACATAAGTTAACAACTATCATTTTGTTGCCCAAGGAAATCGTGAGCAGTTTCCTGAAGCGCCCAGGAGCCCTCGCCCCGCTGCCAATGGCCGTCCCTGCTGCGGGAGCCCGACTTCCCATGCTGGCCCAGGGTGCGCTCGCTGCTCCGTAGGCAGGAGCTGACAGCTAACGCAACACAACTTCTCCTTTTAGAGCCTACTCGGTGCTCGTCCTGCGCAGCCGAGAAACCAAAATGCCCGCAGGATCTGCGTGGTGCCACCTCGCTTTGCTCTTGCTTCTGTCCTCCGTGCCCCTGTGGGCAGCTGAGATTTCCTGCAGGAATGAAGATGGGGAGATGGTCGACTGGTAAGTAAATACCGTGCCGGGCAGAAACTCTGGATTGAGTAAATGAAAGCACTTGAGATTAAGCCGCGGGAAGTGGGTGGATCACTGAGAGGCAATGCAGGGCAATCACTGGTTCAGTCCGGTTTGTCTGTAAGTAGTGGCTGAAGTTTGCATTTGGAAAACCAAGGTTAAGTTACTGAAATGTGATTTCATTTCACTGAGCCAACCACCGTGCCGCATTATGACTAACTGCAAAATAATAACCGTTTTACACAGCGTTCATGCCTCATGATCAAAGGGAGCACAGCCTGTGTTGGGGTGCCAAGGCTGCGGCGGCCCCGAGGGCACCCGGCCCGGGCCCGGGCTCCAGCACAGGGCTCATCTGGCAGATGAAACAGCCGAGCAGGAAGAACCATCGCAGCCCGCCCTTTGCCTCGGATCTCCTGCCTGAACAGCAGCGTGCGGGACTCGTCCCCTCGCTGCCGTCACTGAGGGGAGCGGAGGCTGAGCCGCCCCAAGAGGGTTGCGGGAGAGACACGGGATGGCCAGGCACTGTGGTAGTGCCGCCTGTGCCCCGTGGCTGAGGAGCAGAGGTCGCTCCCGGCCGCCGGAGCTGCCGTCACGTTATAGCTGGTACGACCCCAGTGCCAGCAGCGACCCCAACTTTGGGTATTAAATGCTTAATGGGATTGATGCGCTTTGAAGATGAAAGATGCAAAGTACCATTCCATAATATCCAGTTCAGGTTTAAAAAGTGAAATGAGGGCTCTTAAAAAGTGAGCACAGATGCTTTCGGAAGATAAGTATTGACCAATTTCAAAATAAAAGTGTTTTTCTCATGGAACAATGATTAGTTTGGGTATAAGTGATAAAGAAGTAGGCACATCCCTTTGCTTGCACACAGAGCTAACTGCAGGGAAGGCAGGTGCTCCTCACTCATCAGGAGCACAAAGCTGCCTTTGCTTTGTGTTGTTGTAGCATCAAATGTATGAGGGTCCACTCCATCTCTGTGACTTGTCACCCTTTTCGGGGCCCTTCTGGATAATGTGATTTTTTTCAAGAATCAGACTCTTAGTTGGTGCAGCTACCTAACAACTTAAAGGTGTGAGATATTCAATTTCTCCCCAAACTGCAGTTATTCATTGCAGAATGAAGGCGTTTGTGCTAAAGCTAAAAAAAAACCCTAACAAATAACAAACCCCCACAAAAACAAACAAACAAACAAAAAACCTGACCAAAATCTAAACAAACAAAAAACAAAAATAAAAACACTTTTACCATCCATTTCTTAAATGGTAATTTTTGTATCCAAATTCTCTGAGAAATTCTTTGAAAGCTGTGACTAGGAGTAATTCACCTGTGCCTCCATATGAAATCCAGTGTCATGGAGCCTGTTTCAGGTGGGAACTTGGATGTCTGCACAGGCAAGTCCATGTTCTGTTTGACAAATTTAGCAGGAAGGACAGGAAGAATTTCCTTTTCAATGTGCCCTGATCAAACGAAAGAGAAACTTGACTGTCTGCCAGGGTCATCCTAGTTTACTGAGAAAAGAGTCAGCCTTTGGATTACGGATTTCGTTGCTGTGAAGCTGACAGAAGCAGAACTGAAACTGCTGAAAAGAACTGCTTCTTAACCAAAAGATGTCAGTGCCCTTTCGAACAAACACAGCATTGCAGGTTTACTTTTCAGTTAGCACAAGCTTCATGTGAGTTCCTACTATCCAGTGGTTTCATCTTGCAGTATTCTATAATTACTCATTATTAGTATTCACACACCCTTTCATTTGCTGCTAAACCAGAGGAATCACTTGCCTTATCTGACCTAATCCCATCTGTGCTCCCCAGCTGGGCCAGCAGCTTCTACCCACACGCAGTGCCTGGGTGGGCAAAAGTCTCTCCCCTGTGCATTCATTCCACTCAGGAGATCATCCCACCATCTTCACTGCGTCTCTCACAGAGGCTACTGGAGCAAATGGCTGTAGGGTTGGCTCTCTAAGGAGGGTAGAGAGTCTTTCCATTATTTTTTCAACCTCCCTGTATTCTGTGGGAGCTTTTCCTGCAAATGAAAGGCAAAACTGTGCTTGCTGAGAAGTTTTGAGTTGAGGACTGAAGCCACAGATGCATATTGTTTGTTTGCTTCAGTGGCAGGGAGGGGAAGAAATAAAGATATTATTTAGAAGTAAACGTGATTATTTGTTGTAAGATGATGTTCAGTCACAAGCAAACAATGTAACACTGCTAGTCATGTCTAAGCAGCTTTTCTTTTCCTTGGTTCTCAGGAAAATAACTTTTACTCTGCTCCCACAAGTGCCTACCTCTTGAGAAATTTCCTGTGCACAAATAGCAGTAAAGACTTTATACAACTTCAATTGGTAATGCATTCTGACTTTCTAGAGAGAGCCAAAACATGTATCCACTGGGAATGGACAAGCAATTTACTGATAGCTCACTGACTAGTTTTTCCATAAGCATACCTGCTAAGGAGGATTTGTTAGATGCAAGGCTGTAAACACCTCCAAAGCATAAATCTTTCACTACATTTCAAAGCAGTTTGAAAAGTCTTCATCTACTAATTCCTGGTTTAGCTTGTACTACTGTAACTACTGCTATTTCTCTCCTTTCCAAATCCTCATTTCAAATAAGGGGCGGGGGGGTGGTGACTCCTGGTGCACAGACAGGCATGGGGAGCTCTCCCCAGCCTTGTTATATAAATCACTTTCTTCTCATCCATCTGTCATCAGAAGCTATTTATTCTCGGATACTTAAGGAACATCATTCAGTCAGTGTCAGTGCAGGTGGATTACCACAGTGACCAGTGGTGTGTCTTTTCTCTTCTGCCTCTATATGTACATTTCCCACAGATTAAATTTTCTCCTCTAGCAGAATGCTTTCTTTCCACTTCCTACCTGCATTTGGAGATGCCTTTTGTGGCCAACTTGAGACTGTAAATCAGCTGGGCAAGGCTTACTCCTACTTGAAGGATTAAGCATAGGCTGTGTTTTTGGTAAATACTATAGATTGAAAATAATGCTACTTAGTCCTTACTATTGACATAACTAATAAATTACTCAAGTACAGCCCTTAAAGAAAGTGACTAAATTAATATGTTGTGATTAATCCCATGGACTTGTGCAATGGGAAAACATATTTACTTTTTTAGGGACCTTAGTATGAACTGAAACATTTACTGACAATGTTGAGTACTCTACAGTTTTGAAAAGATTTGTGTTTCTGGCTAATGGTTTGCAAATATCCAGGCTTCAACAGTTCAGCAGAGTGAAAGTCTCTTGTGACGAGTAGGATTGGAGCAACATTTTAGCATATTGCTTTATACTTATTTTTTGATTGTAATATGTATAAACATAACATAATGCATTTTTAAATTTTAATACCTGATTTTATGTATTACTTATAAAGCCCTATGTGTATAAATTGTTTGACCCTGAGAATGTTAAACTGAGTTTGGGACCTGAGGTTGTCTACCAGAAGCAGGAGCAATAGGGATTTGGTGAACTCCAAAGAAGGGCTATCTCCAATTCTTTAGGGGTACCAACAGCAATCTGGCTGCAGACACAGGAGTTTGGTGCTCCCTTGCCTGCTAAGAAGCAGAAGAAATTTGTCTGCAGCAGAGATTATGGTGCCAAACTGCAGCTAGTTCCTGTGCTGGGTCATTGCTTCCAGGCTGAGATGTCCACACTGCGCGCTGATGGCACGGCTCCTCTCCAACCAAGATATCCCTGGAGTCACCCTTCACTTCCTCAGGTGGGAAAGAGATACTGATTTACGCATTTGAACAGGGTGGTGTAATTGCTCTTCACTGTTGCAGGTTTGCTCTTTACAAGTTGCCAAAACATTCCAAAGGAGAGATTCCCATGCTTGGACTGGAATACATGTACATGGATGCCTTGGCTCCACAGTGGCAGCTTGGAAAATACCTGGTCAACATGACAGAGGGTGCTCTGGGACAAACACTGAAGCAGCTGTATGAGACATACAAATCCAAGGCAAGTGATATTTATTTATTGTATGTTTACTTGATATTACATGCAGTTAAATGCCTCCCTGACATCCGATCCCGTCAGATCTCAGAAGCTAAGCAGGGTCAGCCCTGGATTAGTACTTGGATGGGAGACCTCCTGGGAAATGCCGGGTGCTGTAGGTTCTAGTCCTGAGGACTTCACTGTCACTGTCCAAGCTCGCTCGGCCGTGGCAGATGAACCTCAGGACTGAAACGGTGGGGCCAGTTCTGCGCACGCTGAGCCTCACCTAAAATCCACTGCGCAGGCTGGAATGGCACACCCACATGGGGAGAGCCCTTCCCAAATCTTCGTTCGCGAAGCCGAGCCACACACACACACACACACACACATGCAAATGAAATGAAACTTCCCAAAATAAGCACATAGAGGTATGTCTGTACCTGACTGACTACATCTACTAAAGCACATCTAGGGGAGCACCTTGAGAGCTGGGCAGATTATTTACAGTTTGGGCTACAATAAGCAATTATCCTCAAACTCATAGTTTCTAGTCAAGCTTTTCATACACTTAAAGTATTGCCCATCAAAAAAGCATGTTGGTACATACTCCCTTTGGCTTCTCTGCAATTCATGTTGAGCAACATCCGATGCTGTGAACTGGCTTTGAACTCAGACGAGGGCCAGTGATGACTGTTACAGACACTTGTCCTCAGCCTTCCTATGTGCATGTGTTTCACACATTGTCTCAAATAAAATCTGGATTTTGATTTTCTCCCTGAAATCACTGCAACTTCTCCAGCAGTGATATGTACTTGTTGGCCTTTTTTTTTTTTTGCTCCCACAGTCAGACACCTCACATATATATTTGTGTGAAGTGATTATAAAATATCACAAGATCTGCCTATAGTTATTTTTTTTATCTACATGGTATTGTTGAGAGTCTGGGTGTGTCTTTGCATTTCTTCTGTGGGTTAGTGGTAGAGTGTCATTAATTTATATGTAGAAGAGATTCCCAGAAGTGAGTCAAATATTGGCAGTCCAGAAAACTGTCCTGCCACAGGTCTCACTGTAATTGTAATAAACTGTTTACAAACTCTTAGTACATTGGGAGGGGAAGTTCACTATTCAGGGGAAATAAGGTGCGGCCATATGCAAATATTTTGCAAAAATCTTTAATTGCTTGCCCTTCTTAAGAAGACTTGTCATGTCTATTTTTACTCAGCAGATATTTCCCTGGATCTGATTACTAAATCGGAGAGAGGCACAAAAAACAGAGAGGGGAACTTTTTTGCAAGCATGTGCCCACTAAGCCCATGTAAACTGTCTTAGCAAGCATATTCAACCCCATGAGAAAGGGCTGCTGCAATGATTGGGAGAACTTGCACTTCTCATGTTAACTGGGGCTCTAATGCTGAGTCTTCAGGTTTATTTTACTGTAGCATCTGCAGGGACTGTGTCAGCTGAACTGGGAGCAGGATTAGGCTCCTGATTCTCACAGAGAGGAGTCCTGAATTCTTTCTTCTATTCACAGCAGATGTTCTCTTAAATGCCTTCTTTTTACTGAATGTCGTGTTTCCCTGCAGAGGAACATCATTGCATATGCGATATACAACGACGAGATCCCTGAACCTGACTCCAAAGGGTGGAAAAGTGGGCACACCAAAGGTACAGGGAGAGATTCAAGCTTCTATTTTCTCCTTTCCGAAGTTATGGATAGCATCTACTTGTTTGTATATCTGCATATCTGAAATTCCTGCTTAAAGCATAACTGGAGAATTATTTGCATAATGTGTGGTTTGTTGTATAGTTACATAGGCTGCAGCTTCTGTTTTGGTTTTGCTATGCCTGTGCTGCTTGAAGGATCTTAGGGCTTTTGGACCCTTTGTTTCAAGAGTTGAAACTCATACAGGTCCTTTTAGTGAGTACAAAGCACATCAACCTGTTCTTGATTGCAACAGCAGTGCAAGATGTGAAGGGAAGGACACACTCAACATAAATCCCTCCAAACTCTCTAGGGCAAGAAACTGCTGCCAAGATCATGGAAGCACTATAGTATGCAGCTACGGAAAAGCAAGACTATAAATAAACTTCTGTGAAGGTTTACATGTTCCCTTGAGGAAGCAGATGGCATTTTTCCACCCTGACCTGCAGATGAACGCATTTTGGAGGGCTGTATTTTCAGGCTACAGCAATGGGGACAGCTCAGGAGCTGTGGGGGGAAGCACAGCCCATCTCTCCACTGCTTCTCCATGGTGGAGAATTTGGTCTGTAAAAGAAGACACAGTGTTGACAGAATCTGTTTCCCTTTATGAAGGGAAGAAAAATGAGCAGTGGAGAGTCACAGCCATTAAGTCATCAGAAGTTTTGAAGACAAAATTTGAGCAGAAGAAGAGACATTTCGAAAAGATATTTTTTCAAATGAAACATGATGATAGTTTGAGTTAGTCTATGCAGGAAAGAATTGATGCAATTTTAAAACAATATTAGTGTCTCCTATGATCTATTAATCTACTTTAGAACCAGTTTATTGTAGACATTAACACATTGAAATGTGGTGTCTGCAGCAGCAAAACCAGAGTAGGACACAGCTCTATTGTCTCAGGGCTTTTTTCCTCCTTAATTCATTTGCAGTAAGTTTTTGTTGTTTGGTTTTTTACAGGATTTCTGCTCTTGGACAAATCACAAGGCTTCTGGGTGATTCACAGTGTGCCGCTGTTTCCTCCCATGCCTGAGGATGGTTATGGGTATCCAGCTACTGGAGAGTCCTTCGGACAGACAGCCATCTGTATAACCTTCAAATATGGCCAGTTCACAGAAATAGGTACGAAAAGGTTTGCCTAAGAAAGCCTTTGCCCCCCCACACCTCTCTGATTGCTTTCCTTGAGGCTTCACCTCAAAAATTCCTTGCTCTTGACCTTTGTTGTCAGATTGGGAAACCAAGTTGGGTCTGGAAAGAGCACTCTTAGTTTCAGTTATGTTTATCCAATTATTTCCTGCATGAATGTGGGAAATTCGCTCTTCCACTCTGTTTCCATCTCCCATGGGGACTATTAGGATAATAATAGTCAAAATGCTTATCAAGGGTAAATTCAGTCTGTGCATACAAAGTCTTTGGAAAGTTTGATGATTAATAATTTTTAACAGTAATAGCTCATTCAGCTACAATCATCTGCAGTTCTAAAAATGTAAGGCAACCACTGCTTGAGTTGGAGTAGTAACCTTGACTCATCAAAAAAATGCAATATGAAATGAATATTGCCCAGGATTTCCCCGAGTATTTTTTTCCACAAAAATCACCAAAACTAAATATATTAAAAACAAAAAAAATCAACAAAATATATACCTGTAAGATTCAGAACTATCTGACAGTGATAACTGGTACTGGAATCCTGCAAAGGACAAGAAATCATGCTGGCATGCTCCTTAACTCTTTTCACATGGGGTTTTCACTCTTTTCTTAGTTGCAAACCTCAAATCATATTAATGAAACACACATGCCATGCAAATTGCCAGGGTGGCCACACCTTAGAGCATTGTAAACTAGGTTCCTGTTTGTAGAAACTCATCTCTGCATATGTTTAGGGAAGGAGGACAAGACAATGAGAATGCATATACTAATACTTTTCCTGCCTCATCCTCCAAGCTTCTGGTAATCTGTGGTTCAGGGATTTCCTGAGCCAGAAAGACTGGAATGTTCCTGATGGACTGGTCTTCCATGAACTCATCTAATAAGCCCATTTGTTCCCTTGCTCTTTATGGTATCCATGGCAAGGACTTCTACAGTTAAGCTGTGCACTGTTCAGAAAAGTGAATTTCTTCTGCAAATTCAATCCAGACACTGAAAGTCGAGTTCTGTTCTCCCTAAAACCAAACCAGACACTTGGGCAGCTCTTCTGTTTGCATTTGGCTTGGCAGCTGTAACTGGCTGGAAACTACTCTTGTAAATATAGACAGGTTTGGATTTACACATGGTGTCTGAGTGCTATGTGGCTGCACAAAGGCTTGAAGATAAGCATGGGTGGAAGTGGCAGTGGACCAAGACCACTGGTTAACAGCTCTTCTAATAGTGAGGTGTAAATGGAAAAACCTGAAGACACTCTCCCAGTCGGTCTATGTGCTGCAGGGCCAATCAGAATACAAAACAATTGCACATGTTTTTAGTTGCTAAAATAAGATACTTTAACACCAAACTGATCCAGGAGATAGGCTGTGAAGATTAAGAAGGATTTAGGTTTCCTTTCCAAGGCAGAACTTTGCTTTCTTGATTGCTTTGCTTTAGCCCATTTTAATTCTGCATGTGTTCATTTCTGTGGGCTTTTCTCAGACCAACAGATGCTGAGTTATAATCCAGGAATCTACAGCTGTTCCATCCCTAACATCTTCCAAGCTGATCTCCCAAATCTGCAGAAACTCTGTGCAAAGTCCAGGCTGCCTGTGGTCCCCTTGCACCACCTCACCAAGCTCAAGTCAGCTCATGGGGAAACCTTTCTCCACTTTGCAAAGTCACACTTGTTCATAGATGGTAAGAGAACCTGTTGCTCTGTCTATCTCACATTCTCAATTAATTCTTCATATATTAATTTATATATTCTTTGATAATTAGTATTTTCTCTGAGGGGGGAAAAGAAGTTCAGCTTCAGAAATAAATGTAACAGAGAGCAAGGAATGGTGTCCCATCTTAATATTCTCTCAGCCTCACAAGGCAAAAAGCTATCTGGTCCATCCTAAGGTGTTGAACAATGATATTTTCAGGAAATTTATTTCCTGTTATTCAACAGTAACAACAAAGAAGAAATATGGGTTTGAATCATCTGGGGTCTTTTTGTTATGAAGAAGACTTGCAATGTTTTTCTCCTTTCCTGTTTTTTCCTGCTGATAGTTTGTAAGAGGTTTTCTAGAAGAAGAAAAAGTAGAAATGAATTCTGAAACAAAAATCAAAATAAGGGGAGGGGGCAAAATCCCCTCTGTCTGACTTTATGCGTTGCAATGAAATGAGCACAATTTAGATGATGTTTTTCAGTCTATTCTTAAATGAAGGAACATGAAAGACTAATTTCCCACACCCTGTGTTATTCCACAGATATTTATGTGGCCTGGATGGCTCAGGAACTGAAGACTGATTTGTTGGCTGAATCCTGGCAGCGTTCTGGCCAAAAACTTTACTCAAATTGCTCTCTCGACTACCACGTCTACAACATAAACCTAATAGGGATGCCACTGAATTCCACCTTTCATTCCATTAATGATCATTCCAAATGGGCTGTTTCAAGGAACTACAGAGATCAGTGGACCTGCATCGGAGACTTAAACCGTGCTGCTGAGCAGGCTTGGAGAAGTGGTGGGTTCATCTGTACACAGAATGAACACATCTACAAAGCCTTCAGACATTTGATAATCCATTATGAAAGCTGCAGTGATGCTTCCACAGGGATATAACAGACCATTCCTCCCAACTAGCCCTTGTTACATAGAAAATGTTTGAAATGTCTGCCTTAAACTCTGTTTCCTCTCTGAAAAATGGCCCTGTGTGTTGCCAGATGTGTTAGACCATCACCTTTTTAGCTATAAAAGCAGGTGGTGGGGAGGTAAATTATGGCTGTTTTTTCTGGTGTGGGTCGCGCAGGCTCTGGGTATGCTGGGTCATGCTCTACTCCCCTGGCTTTGACCATCCACACTGGGATGGGATGGAATGGGATGGAATGGGATGCTGCTGCACAAGGCTGCACCAAAGCACGTTGCTGTGAGTGTCCTGCACAGGCATCCCTGGAGCAACTTGTGCGTGAGGCTGTATGTGGCGCAGGAGGGACAACAGAAAACTCCTGAGCTGGGTTTTTGTCAGGACTGGCCAGTTAGCAAGGGACAAGTACCCCAAAATACTATAAAATCACTCCATATTTCAGGCACTGTTGAGATAAATCACAGCCTTTCTGCTCAGTTTGGGCTGAATCTCTTAAAGAGCTGATTGAATCCAGATAGGAAGATGAGCAGATCTGTGGACAGGAAGGCTTCATTTTTACTTGATTCATTTTTAGAGAACAAATTAGCTTTAAATCATCTTTAAATCATCTGTAACAAATAGCTTGGGAATATTTATAGTGCTTTTACTCACATACAGCAACCATATAAACAAATAAACATGTCTAAAATATGAATAAGCAAAATAAATTAAGAGCAGAAACTGTTTACAGTCCCCCTCTTCCATCTGTGTAGTTTTTTGAGGTTGGTTACAATGTTTTAGAGCTGCCAAAGGAAAAATGAAGACAATTAGGAAAAAATAAAACGAAAAGAGAAGAAAATATTTTAAGGAAGATGTTATTTAAAGTACATTACAACAAATGTGAACTAATTTTCAATACCTCCAGTCTCAGGGTTAGGACCTGAAGTTTGCATGGACTTTCTATAAAGACAAGGCTAATTTGCAAAATCCTGATACACTCTTGGGTTTGGAGTTCAAAAGTGTATCTGTATGTATAGGATTCTATCTCACTTGTGGTTTTTTTCCTGAATTCTCAATACAAACTCCAATCTGAAGACTTGGCTGTCCCATTAATATTTCTGTTTTGCTGTGTTCATAGTTCCTATCACTGATTCTCCACAAGTGTCTTTAAAGGAAGTAGACAGAAAGAAATCCTCACAACTGCAAGAGATTGTCAAAGATTTCATTCCCTCTTCACCCTGACCAATCAACCAAACAACAAAGTGTAAGAAATATCAAACAAATTAATATCAGAAAACATTTGTGCATACTTCTTGAAGAGATAGAAATAATATATCAAACCTTCATAATGAAGGGGACTGTAGAATTGCAGATTTCAAAATTAGCCAATCTGAATCAAAGGCAAACCTGAGTCTCATAGCTCAGAGAAAATGGTGTAGATAACTTAGATATCCTGCTCAAAATGTTTTTTTTTCTTTTCTCTGTGTATGACCAGGTAACATTTGATAAACAATTTACGTGATAATGTTTCTTTCTCTGGTGCTTGTCAAGCTGTTTAACATACCTTTCATTGTTTTTGCTAGCTGTGGTCCAGCAACACCTTTTGTGGCAGTGAAAATTGCCAGTGACACAGAACACTGCACCATGGGATGGTAGGGCATCTCTCAGATAAGCCAAGATGAAATTACTTTCTCTTGTCCACCTTTTTGTAGCAGACACTGACCTAATCTGCCTGTCTGAGCTCTTGTATCTTGCCTGTAGGTTTGCAAGAAATCCTCCACTGGAGACAGTGCTGGTGAGGCTCCCTGTGGTGCAGAGAGCACATGGACCTACAGCACAACCTGTAATTATGGTATTTTTAAATGCTCAGCCACAGCATTGGGTTCACAGAGCTCGATAGCAAAGAGTCTTTGTCCCACTGGCTGTCACAGAAGTGTTACCAGAGGTCTGCTTCCTAAGCTAGGGGTCACCATTCCATCACTTGGCTTTAAGTGCTGATTGTTGTTCTAAATTATTTGATCGATAGCTTTCATAAAGCTGTACAAGACTACTTAAACATTCCTCTTTCAGTATACCTAGAACTGCTTTGCCTCTATTTTAGCTGTAACTGAGGAGGTATAAAGAGCAGTGGGAAGATGCAGAGAAACAGCTGTACCATATAGCATTACAAGCACCTCAATAGCCTGGCTGTGCACACACTTTTTTCAGTGGTGTAGCAATAAAAAGGCTGCAGATCTGGTTCTCTCATGTTTTAGCTGTAAACAGCTTTAATTCAGTTTTGCTGTTGTTGTATAACTTTTATATTTGCATATTGTGGTATTTCTGCTACACACATGATGAAACATGGGCAGACTCTTTGTTTTCCAAAAAGAGAATGATAATCAACAAAACAAACTAATTTTTAAAGGGTTTATAACTCAAAGGCTTTCTGTGCAAATGAAAGACCATAAGCCACTTACTCAATGTCATATGTCCTCACAGCATGCACTGTGATCAATCATTAGTGTGAAATGCTTACTTTTTCCCTATTTTTTATATATATATATATATATATATATATATATATATATATATATATATTTATATTTATATTTATATTTATAAAGTTTTAAAATTTGAAATGTGCTGTTCTATTTGAATATGCCAAACATTTAAGAAATATCTGCCTGTCCTGGTGATTCTGTGTTGCCTCTGCTGCCCACCATGACCGTTTTGACTGGACAGACTGGTTCCTGCAGAAGGGGACATGTGGTGTGACCCCTCTGCAATACCAAGGGGGACATGCCCAGCAAAACTGACCCTTCAGAGGGGCACAAGCACTGGGCCCTGGCATGGAGAGGGAAGAAAGCTGTTCTCTTGTCTGGAAACCTGGGGTCTCTTCTCTTCAGCACACAGGTATGACTATTCTGACCCTTGGGCTCTGTTCTAGTTAGAGTAAATGAGAACATTTATTATACATGAAAATTGTTTGCTGAGGGAATAGGTGAGGCCAAAAGCAAACATTATTAATCCACGAAACATTACTGTACTGCAGCCAAGTTTGTAACAAACACAGCAGTAGGGATTGTTGTTTGGTATAAATTGCCTTGTAATCATTTCTACAAGTCGAGGCTTAGTCCCAGTATGCCTGACATGCTCATGGGGTGCAGAAAATGCAGAGACAGCCCCCTGAAATAAAGGCCTGCCACTTGCATCTCCTGCCCTCACACCTGCCATTGGACCCCAGAGCAAGGGCAGGATTCTGCCTCCCTGTCACTGCTCAAAAAGCCCTGATGACTTTTCTGTAAACCCCTGTATCCCTGAGGATGCTTCTCTAACACCAGTAATTGTGGGTTAGTATGGCAGTGGTTTGCTGTGTTGGAACACTGCAATTTTACACAGGCTTAAAGCAAGAGGTCAAAGGATTTGACATTGAAGAAAAGCTAAAAATATTTTAAAAAACATGGGAAGGCTTAAAAATTTAAACTATGTGAAGCTTAATTCCATCTGGGCAATTACAATACTGGAAAATGGGCAGAGGCATTGCAGCCTGAGCCCACTTCACAGGGCAGCCTTCGTGGTGGAATTGCTTCTGGTGTCTCCACAGTGACTGGACATACCCTGAGCTCTCATTATGGGAGTGATGAGTAATGTTTTGAAGAATTTCTCAAGGGCACCTGGGGCTCCATGCCAGCTGCCTGTCAGCAAGTCAAAGGAAGTTTTGGGAGAAATTTCTCTGAGCTTTCCCTTCTCTGAGGCATGCTAACTTAGCCTGGCGCTTGGACTTGTCATGGGAGTCCACAGGGGTACTTCTGAACCAGAGCAAAGTCTGCTTCAAAGTGTGCTAGATGGCACTTTAAAAAGTACAGCAGTCCTGCAAAGCCCAGGAGGTTGTGATAATTTCGCTGTCAGTAATGCCCAGTATTCCAGCTATCCTTGCAAACCACACACATTGCTCCCCACTCAGCACGTTCTGTGCAGTTTTCTGCTCTCAAAAACAAACTCCCCAAAACTAGGAAATTTCCAGTAAACACATCTAACGTAAGCTCTTGTGTCAAACAGGATTTCCTCAGCTTCCCTGCAGCATGAAGGGAGAGGGTTATTTTTACGAAGACATATGGGCCTCTCATCCCTCTCTCCTGTTTAAATATACACACTCCTGTCTTCTGACAATAATGAAATGCTCAATAACATCATTGCGAGAAATGTTTTTAATGTATCAAACCATCCTTTGTGTTATTAGCATAGTCACATAATTATCCATGGAGAAACTTACGCTCATGTGTTAACGCCCATAAATTATTGTGTGAATCTCTTTTGTACATTTATTTTCAGTTTCTGGGAAAGATACATCACTCGGTACTTAATATAGTAATTGCTTCAGAACATGTAAGCTGCCTATGCCTGCGGTGAAATGTTCAGGAGGCAGAGTAGTGCTGGCAGCGTCCTCTGAAAGCTCAGTAAGCCATAGCCTAACTGTGCTCAGAATGTGATGCAAGAATATGATGCACCTCTTTAATTTCATAAGAGATTTCTTAAAAAGACAGGAATTTAACAATGAGAATGAACAGAAATTTATGTTAGGCTAAATGTGAAAAAAAACCCTTATAGGGAATAAATTCTTCACCGTACAAGGCAGAGAGCCTGATCTGCAATTCCAAGCTAGGATAGCAATATCAGTGTTTTCTGGATATCCTGATAACCTGAGTACCTTAGCCATATCTGACACTTTTCTATTTAGGCTGGACTAGATCAAAGATCTAATGTGCAGAATTTTCTCATAATCCTTACAAATTTGGCATGAATGTAAAAAGAAGTTGTGTATGAACCCAGAAATGAGTTGTAGCACTTTCAGATCTTGGCCTCAGACAGCATAATCTAATTTTTTTTTGCAGGCCCATTGTATGCTTCTCTTTAAAGTTTTAAAATTATTTATCCTAGTATTAAGAATAACATATTCTATGCATATGTGATATATGCATTCTACTAAAACTATTAAACACAGAACATTAAGACATGAAAAATATATCTTGCTTTTTATAAATTGCTGTGTTACACTTTTACTCAAGTGATTTTAGTAAATCCTTTTGATTTTATTTTTTTCATTTGCACTTGCTTGGCATTTCTACATGAGGTGTCTGGTGACTATTCTGATTCTTCTGTAAGGGTGGTAAAAGTAAGGACCATTGTTCCACTCCTTTGATCACTTTGTAGCTTGGGAACTGCAAACTGAAATTCAAATATTCAAAGCTTAGAGGAGCAGAGCATAGTATTTAATGGTGCCTGCTGGAGTAATGGCAATTGCTACAAGTGGTTCACTGTAGTACAGTAGTTCTAGCATTGCCTAATTTATTAATCATAGAAATGTTGCATGCAAATTAGCCACAGAGTTGTGCATCATAATACAGTAATCCAAAAATCTGTCTTCACATGTATTAATGCCTGCAGATTATGGATATCACACTGCAGCATTACATGGTTTCCCCATTACATTCCAAAACCTGTCAAAAACTCACTAAAAACCATGTTGAGTGTTTTCTTTTTGTTCTTTACTTCTGACTTTCTCAACTGTGAGAGTATTTATCTCCAGGGCATTTTTGTGTCTGCCTCTTTTTCAGGGTTCCTTTTTAGGCTAACATTCTGCCAGCCAAACATCAATATTTCTCTTGCCATAATGCAGTTTAAAAATGTATTTTTGCACTGGGATGAGTATGGTCAGCACCACTGTCCTTCCCTGCTCTGAAAGATGCTCCGTTTCCCATCCTGACCTTGTAAATCCTAGGCACTGTGTAAGTAAATCTGCACCTTTTCCTCTCGTGTTCTAACTGCTCCAAATATTTCTTTCAGGAAAGTGAAGGTGAGAATAAAGAAACTGACAATGTTACTTGGAATATTTTCCAAAGAAAGACCATGGAAGAAATACTGCACAGCAAATAGGGTTAATTTGGGCAGTAATATTCCCTGCCACTCACCAACCTGCCCTCGTCTTAGTGCCAGAAGATGGGAAGAAACAGAGAAATGGGAGTAAAGAGAGTTTGAAGGAAAAAGGGAAAAGAGGGAGCAAGACAACTGAAGGTGAGCAAGAGGCAGAGAGCTAGGGAAGAGCAGAAAGAACATTAGGATGTTCCACCAAATACTCAGAGACGTTGAATGTGATGACAGAGAAACATTAGGAGTTAACTGCAAAAATCCAATTAACAGAATGTTTCATTTCCTATGATAGATACTTAACATCTATCCATTTTACAGATACAGTCTTCACAGGCTACACCACAGAGATATAAATGAAAGGAATAAACTGAAATGACTTAGCCAAGTAAAAAACACAAAACAAACCAACACCTGAGAGAAAGTCGCTGCCTCTCTGTTTACCAAACCTGCCAGAGGTGAGGCAAGGCAAAGTCAAAAAGATTAAATAGGTAGAAGTAGGTGGGAGAAATCCATAAGCTAGGCTAGCCAGTTTGAACCACAAATATTTGAACAACATACTAAACCACTATTTTTAAAAGAAGGAAGCTACTAGTAATCTTTAAAGCCAATAGAAAAATACAATTAAAAAAAGAGATGCAAAACATTTACAAGAGTAACTGCCTATCATTTCATTACAGCTGGTAATGCTGAAGTGAGCTGCATTCATTCTGTAGCACTGAGAGAACTGCAGGCAAAAAAATGTAAATGCAAAATAAAATAAGCACAATATACATAGGGATAAGCAATCTCATGCCTTTAACTTTGCTTTTGTTATTTATTATTATAGATACATTGACAACATTTACTCTTTTATTGTCAGGTTAAAAAAACAAGCTTTGTTTAGAAACTTCCCCAGTTTTATGTTTTCTTCAGTTTCATCGCTGATCCTACTTTGCTCTCCAGCACTAAACAAGCCACCACTGGTCTAATATAGTAGTTTCTCACTGCACTGAGTCAAAATCGGCAAGTATTCCTAGGTATTACTTACCGTCACTTGGCTCATGGTGGCTGTTTTGTCACCTCGCAGTCTTGGATCCTACAGAGGAATAAAGGCAGTATAAAAGCTGTAGCTCTATAAAAAGTGTCATCTCAGTATCAGAGGAGGAGCTAGGCATAAGGGGTTGGCTTCACAAATGTAAATATTTCATAATTTATTTAGCAACGTGGCTTTTCTTTTTCCCCCAGGCAAAAACTTTAATAAAGGAATAGGTCTACTGCAACAAAGGAAATAACAGCCAAAACAGAGACAGGGACACATCCTAACCCCACTAATATCAGAAGGAATTTGCCTTCATCTTCAGTGGGCACAGAACTTCAAAGACATGGGAATCACCCATAAAACCTGAAGGGTAAAATCTGAACTTTCCATAGTCTATGACACAAACTGTGTTTAGAGGGTGATAGTGCAACCCCAATGTGATGAAAACGTCCCCAGAAGGAGTTGCGCCTTCTTGGCCTGACCACAGCCTTGTCCTCAGCACTGCCAGGGTGGCTGTAACTACAGTCCTCAGAGGCCTCACGCACAGGCAGCTTCTTTGAGAGAAAGACTTCTCTGAGCCATGACTACACGGGAGCTGGGGAGAGATGAACTTCCTCTTGGTGAACACTCTCTCTTCTTTTTTCATGGCTTTACTTTCAGTGCCTGAGTCAGAAAGAAATGATAACCCCACCTTTAGAGGTACATTTTTTATATCTCAGTAATTTTTTAAGACCTGTCTCTGGCAGAATGAAGGCTGAAAGTTATATCCCCTCTGTCCTACTTTGTGTTGTTAGAACTGAGGAAGATGAGCAGTGTGGATATAAAGACTCTTTTCTTGTCCAGGGAGATTTAAGGTCTCCCTTGAGGACTGAGAACCCCTTCTGGGTGCACACTGCCTGCTACATTCTGTGAATGTGGGAAAGCCGGGATGAGGGAACTCATTCCTGAGCATCTCTACATGTCTTGTTTTGACATTGGCACCATATAGCAAAGTAGCAATTAAAAGAGAAGAGGCACCATTCTTCCAGTAACAGCAGAGTTAGTTTCCCTCTTTCCTTCGGATGACTCCATTCCGGGGAGCTCATAATGAGACACAGTATCCAGTCATTGTATGATAATATGTGTATTGTACAACCTGGAGAGGTTGTTACAGTCTTGATGAGTGAGTTTATCTGCTCCTCGTAGTCCTATTTTATCTCTGTGAGAAAAGGTACCCCTCCATCCTTCATTATTTATTGGTCACCAAAATAAGTCTTAATATACAGACTTGTTCAGATAAACCAAACTCCAGAGAATGGTAGGTGCTTCAGGGAGATGCTCCATGCCAGTGTGTACCCTCACTAAGGCTTCTCCATTATTTCATATTCTGTTTCTTATGGCATCTGTACCACGAGACCATTGCAGGCCATATCAAGAAAGCAATGGCAAACACTTTCAGAAAAGCTCCTTTGAAAGAGCAATGTTTAATATATGCTAATATGTCTGTGTACTATACAGTGACTTTTAGTCCCTGGGTTTAAAGAGGTTAGTGGACAACCTTTAATAAAGCCACAAATGTGAATATGAAATACAAGTTCATGCATATTTTTCATACATTTAATTTCTCAAGGAAGCCTGTGCTTCTACTGGAAAACTATAGGGAAATTTCAAAACCTGTGCTCTTTTCAAGTCAGACCGGTGTTGTATGTCAAAATATACAGTTGAGCTTTCTTTGAGAGAGTGAGCAGTGCTCAGGACCCTGCCAGTACATAGAACTTGAGATTTCAAGAATTTATTTAATAAATACAGTATTTCTTTAATGCTAAATTCCTTTGGATTCCAATGCCCTCATTGTTAACAATCAGCACATTTACAATCAGTCTGAGAATGAAGCCTGTGGTCTGGCTGCTTTGAAAATCATATAATAATGCTGTTTGGGTTTGTAGGTTTAGCTTGGTAGTCCAAGTGATATGAGTGTCAGCCAGACAGTGCAGTAAAGCTGAAAGACAGTATTGCAGATAAGAAACTAATCAGTATTTCACAGTCCCCATCTTCTCTGGGTATATAAGCGCCGTGCTTGGCGGGATCAAGTGATGCTCTTACGTGTAGCACTATTGAGCAAAACTGGTTTGATTATCTTTGTTAAACTAGTGTGGTAAAGCCAAAGTGAAACTGAGCAGCTTCATGGCCCTTGCCACTTATACCACAAGCACAGTGTCTTCTAAAAGCAAGGGAAGTTGCAAAGGAAATTTCAAGACCTAACAGCATTTGAAGTAAGTCCAGTGTAATTTAAATGTAGTATTGCATTAAGTATGACAATAAGGTCAACAGAGGAAAAATTAGAAGACCTAAACTTTAGACAAATTTATGAATGCAGTGTACAAATTAATGCATATTTTTGCAAAGTGTTCAAGAGAAGAGAAATATGTTTCCTCTAAAAGGATGTAGGTGTGGCTACTGCAGCGTACCAAGGAGATTAAAAAAAATCCTGTTGTTGTGTTCTTGTTGTGTTTGAAGTAATAATTAGAGTTTGGCGTCAAGTTTGAATGATAACTATTACTTTATTCACACAGATTTTCTAAGCTTGAGAGACCAGTTTTCAAAAGCTCTCTAGCAAAGCTATTATGTTACCAGCATTCCTCTGTCTGAAGAAACTGTAAAAGGATGATCAGAAATACCAAGGGTGAGTCCTGGTTTTTCAGTATCTTCTCAGGATTTGGCTTCAAAAAGGAAAGTCAGCTTTTCTGACAGTAATCTTTCATAATTACAGCTGAAAATGATGCAGTTGGCAAATTCTCAATAGCCTTGGAAATTGGACCCTAATACATTCAAAGGCACAAACCTTTAAAATATTTCACATGTAGACACTGTTAGCTAATATTCTCAGACTGCATGCTTTTGTTCTTGAAGAAAGACGCCCATGCTTTTCTTTCACTGCTGATGAAGGTTTGTATCTGTTAATGCTTGAATTTTCTGATTTGGATACTCCAGGACTACTTCAAACTCCCATAGCACCATGTCCTGGATAGCTCAGAACTAAAAAGGATTCCAGTAAGTCTTGTTTACAGCTGTATGCACATACTATGTATGAGGAGAAATTTACACCTGAAGAGCTCTAGTACTATGAAATAAAGCGTTAAAAAGTGAGGAAGTATAGAACTACATTTGCCTGTACAACTTTGACTTGGCCTGTGTATGGCTATCCTTTGCAACTGGACCATCTTTTGTTTTGTGTACAAAATCTACAGCTTTCTCAGATGATGTGTAGGGGGTCTTTTAATCCTTTGTATTAAGTGTGTAGTCCTCTGGTATTATTTATTGCTCATTAGCCGTCTTCATCCCAGAACTTAATTCTGTCACAGGAGTTTGATATGTTTAGCTCCCTAAGTACTATGGCTCTCATGTTTGGTCTGGGATATGTAGGAGTGGTACAAATAAGATGAGTATCTATGGGTGGAGGGCTGAAGAGTGTTTACTGTTAACAGCCTCAAACCATTGATTTCCTTCCTTCTGTGGGTTTCCTTCCTGTACACTGTCGCAGTTCTGCTCCTGAACAATTTTTCTGAGTTTAATCTATTATTAGTCACAAGATTATCCTGGCTTTATGCTAAACCTTTACCTAGGCTTAGTATAACAAGACTTTTCTTAAAACCTGGTGAAATGCTTTTTACCCTAAGTACATAGTTTGGTTTCTGCCACACAGTCCTCTGCTAGTATTATACATACATAATGTCTTCTCTAAATTACAGTAGGTGGACTTTTGGTTTGAGACTACACTGGAATATCCAGTAGCATTGAAGTTTTAGGTAGGGGCTGTTAAAAATTCTTGGAAATGTAAGAAGTATTTAAAGGTGAGATGGTTCAGGAAGCAAAAAGGAGTTTAATTGGCACCAAAATGTGTGACAACAAAAAGAGTGAAGAGAGTTATCTGCTGCATCTTGCTTTTTGAGTTGGAAACAATTTATGAAAGGGACACCACTTTTCAAAGAGTTTTGAACTGCACAGTTGTGGAGTGCCTGCTACTTCCCAAGGCAGGATAATACCTAGAAAAACAGCCAGCAGATGAGGGAACCAGACTGACATCTCACCTGAAACAACAGAGGCACCTGATTCATTTTATGGCAACAAGCTTAATGGAATGAAAGATTTTGAGCCCAAAGGAAGGCAAATTGTTGTGTCCCCCAAGGGATGGACTGCTTCCTGATGAGATGGGGCTAAGAACAGGCTTCTCTCCATGCAGCTGGAGGGGAACCCACAGAAACAACTGTCCACCCGATGGATGCGGTTCATCCTCGCCAGGGTGGCAGTCTGTTTCCAGGACTACCAAGCAAAATACAGCTGAAAGAACACATGAGAACAAAATTTTAAATATGAGTCTCAACCTGGATAAAAGCCTGGAAAATTTAGTTGTAAAAAGGAAAAAAAAAGTTTGGAATGACATGCTAAAAATCCTCAACAACTGTGAAAAAGTACAATCATCTGAGCGGTATATTCTACTTAAGCTTTAAAATAAGTACAAAAGAGTTTAGTCTTGATAAATAACTTGTGTGCAGCATCTACAGCAGTTTTTTTGGGATCTCCAGCAACGCCATCACTCCATCTCTCAATGATTTTGTGGTTGGCATCATATGCATAATATCAACCCTGCAGGTTGTGTAACAAGCTAATGATGCAACCCTTAAGGAAGAACGTGGAGGTGCTGGTAGAATGACAAAGTTCCACCACACGAATACAGTAAGAAATAATTGAGATTAGATGAGGTTGCAGTCAAACATGAACCAGCAAAATGCTGTTTACTAACAAACACAGATCCAATTAAACTGAATTTATATAAACTATTTAATTAACAGATTAGAAAGCTTGATGTTACCCGTGTGATCTTCTAGTCTGACTTCTGGTATAATGGAGAGCAGACTTTCCTGAACTCATTCCTGTCTGAACTAGATGGTATCATTTCAAGGGGGAAATCATACATCTTGATATAAATGTCAACAGAAAAGTTACCATAATTCTTGGTAACCCTCTCAATGGTTAATTAGGGGTAACTGAGATTGTAGGTCTTGGATCTTTGTCTGCTGAAGTTAAGGCATGGATTTTGAAATGGGTATTTACAACATAAAATGGTTGTAAATAGATGGAGAGTATCCCTTAATCATGTCTCATCTCTACTCTATGAAATCCTTCTAATTTTTCATCACTCTATTTGAATTTAGGACTCAAACCCCATTTACAAGACTCCACTTTTCCTTGCATTGGTGCCAAATGCAGGTGAAGTATAAACCTTTCTATTCTTTCTCAACATTTTCTTGCTTGGGCAATCAGGAGTTGGCTTTCCTATTCTAGTCACCATTTTAGAGATGTAGTGATTGTGGTCTATTAGTCTCCAGTTCCTTTTCAGTGACTTTGCTTCCCAGAAGAGGATTCCCCATGAGATTTTCTGGGCCCTTGCTCTTTCTAGAACATCCATTCTGCTTATTTATTCATATAAAACAAATATGCTTTCACACTAATTTCGTAGGAGAATAAGGCACAAAGGCACATATCAGAGTTTACCATGAACTATTTCTGAAGAAAGAAATCAAGGACAGGACAGATCTCCTGAATCCCATACTGGCACTACAGTACTGCATATTTCCATATGAGGCTGAATTACAGAGGCAATGGCCAGATCCATCAGATGTCATCTGATGGATACAATCCCAGTATCAAATTGAATGCTGTCATTTCTTTCCAGATGTATTTAAAACTCTCCTGGTGCAATAAGAAAGCAGGGCTTGAAGCCTAAGTCTCTCCTCCCAAAGGTAACCTTTTCTTTCATAAATAATCCCTCACAAATTTAGAAAATAAAGTATTTTCCCAAACAGGAGGAAAATATAATCCATTTGGAAATACAGACAAAGGAAATATTATTTTATCTAAGTAATTTAGCCAATTCTTCCTTGTTCATTTGTACAATAACTTTTACTGAAATGGTGCATTTGATTCTGTCCTCTGCTTCCTCTACTTCAGGTAAAATATTGTCTTCCCCATCAGTCTCTGTTGAGCAAAGCACCAAACTTGTTGACCCATGCAGACCAAGCAAAAGAGACCCTGTGACAGAAGGTCTAACTTAAGACTAGATTTCATGGTGAGTTTAATTTCTTTGTTCAGTCAAACACCGTGCACCAGTCAGGATTGGCTCTGACAAGCGTCTACTGTAAAATGATACAAAAGAGACTGAAATCTAGGCCACAGCTAGGAATAATTCTTAGGAAGCTCTCTGGATTTCCTGGAGGGCAAGGTGTGGCTCCATGAGTGGGAGGAAAACGCCAGTGTTTTTCTGTTACTAGTAATTACGTGCAGCTTGAGTTTCATTAATGAGAGCTACATATGTATGCTGGAAAAAAAGTGTATCTGACACTGCGATTATATGTTACCAGCTAAATGTCTTCCCTTATGTGTTATCTTTGTCATTTTGTGATTAGCACATTTAAATGTCCAAAAGCATGCTCATATTTTATCAACACATAAGAAAAAAGGTGCTGTTACAGGGAGTTTATAATATGAAAGAGAAAGAAATCTCCTGGTAGACCTCCAAGTTATCCTATCAGTCTGTCGAACATTTTGGAACTACTTCTTGCATTGGAATTTCTTTCTACTTTCTTTAGACATTTTGGTTTTGATGCTGTTTATAATCACTGCCAAATACAGAAACAGGTTTCCAAAAAGTAATCCTGAACAGCCAGTATTGAAATATCAGTCTTAAAATTGATAAACCAATAAAGAAACAGAATCTTATATGGGGAAAGGGGCTGGGTGGCCTTAAATAAATGAGATACTGCAATTCTAGTGACTATTCATCAAAATCTAGCAATGCAAATAGGCAAGGAAAACCCAAACTCATAATGTAGCTAAAAATGCATGTTTAAGTATTTTAAAAGTCCATTTGTTGCAGTGTTCAACCCCATACCATATGAATATTATAGCAGTTATTAAAACATTTGAAAGGGCTTTTTTTTTTGCTCCATTTTGAGGTTTCATAGCATCAGAGGTTTTCAGGGTGGAAGAAAGCACTATGACTCTCCAGCCTGACTTTTTGCAGGGTACAGGTGACAATTAGATCAAGTGAAGTGTACACCATTTCTGGTGGAGCTAGAACACTGCCTTTGGAAAAGAAAAATACACCTTCTTGATTTAAAGATTTTAAGTGACAAGGAATTACTTCCCAGGCTTATCTATCAATTTTTTTCCCCAAGGCTTAGTTCGTCCAAGGGTTTTCTCTGTTTTGGTTTTGTTTTTTAATAAAAAATGGCTCAGCTTTCAAACACTACATCTTAGTCTGCTAAACCAAGATTTCCATGATTATTCTCTTTGTTTATGTAATTCAAGGTGAGTTAGCACTTAGGTAATTCATTGATGGGCTAGAGATTAGATTTTTTAAGTCTCTTCTGTCCAAAGTGTTTCTAGATCCCAAAGCAATTCTGCTTAACCAGTTTCTCGGGTTTTGTCTCAGTATCAGGGCAAGACATTCTGCTCCCCCAACCAAACCCTCTTGCTGCCATGCTCCCCACATGTATCCACAAGGACAGCATTTCTGTGTGCTCTTAATTGCTTTCTGTAGCATTGCTTTCCATAGTGCAGCCTCCCATCAGATAACTAAACTACATCTTTCTTTCCTAGCAATATACCTCTACTTAGCTGTATTAAAATGCACATTGTTCAAGTTAGTTCACCTTGCCAAAGATTCTTGTAGTACTGTGGACTAATTCCTTATCATGTAGGACGTTACAACTTCTGTTTCTTTTGCAAATATTATCATACAAATTTGTAAAATAACTAAAGCTGTCATAGCCATTTATAAATGCTTCTCTCTTATTAATAATGCCAAGTAGAAAATGATCCCAACTCTTTTTTCCCAACTTAAAATGTAAAGTGTATACTAAGAATGAAGTGTAATATAGCCAGACACTGAAATTTATTAAAATATTTAAGCAATATATTTTGCTTATTCTTGATAACATACATGTTGATACCATGAAGTTAAGAGTGGTTTGCAAGGGAACAGCAATTTTGCTTGACCACCTTTTACTTTATAGCAAAATAGTTACCTTATTTCTATAGTAGCACCTACAAATTATATTGCAATAATTGTGGACAAGGAGAAAATTTTTGTCTATGTGGGAGCAACCTGCATACAGAAAAAGAAGCAAAATTCTTTGCTATATCAAGTTCTGTTTATTTCAGCAAAATTATTCCACCACTGCACAAATATGCCTTAATATAAAGTAACAAATATAATAAATAAAATGAAAGCATAAAGTAGCATATTCTGAAAAATACCTGTCTAGAAATGAGTCATACTCTAATCTTGGATAAACTCTTTCCCTACGTGAAGGAATGTTTTATTAAGGCAGCTCAAACTACTTGTAATTGCCACCAGCAGAGAGATACAGCATCACTTTCTACAAACCACACCCTCCAGGAAACACAAGTTTTTCTACATACCCACAATGTTGATGAAATGCTGCCATTGCCTACCATCCCTTTTACAGAATAATTCTTTAGAGAAGGACAGTGATCTCCAGAAGCAGCATGATGAATTCAGCAAAACACCAGGTTGGAAACAGTACATGCTCCTTTAGTATTTGGCTATGGGTAGCTACTGGATAAAGTTCTTCATGGAATTTCTATTTAGAGAAGTATTCAAGTTTCCTGCACTAGCCACTTGAAACTCCAGCAATCTCCATTACAATTTTTTTTCCCCAGCTGATATACAATTAATGCATTATCTAGAAGTTATAATCTATTAACCAGAAGTGCTGACAGATTGTAGTAAATCAAACACCCAGTATTAATCAGACTGATCTGTCCAGATTAAGATAATGGCCAGTTGTGCCATCTTGATAAATCCTGTGGGAAGAAATTATTGTAATATCAGTTATAGCTATATGATTACTATTGTGCTGACATCCATACATAAAACAACTGTGAAGTCATTTTTTTAAACTCTAATGAGTGCAAAATTCAACATAGCAGAGTATGGAATTTCTGTAATTTTTGAATAATACATTTTCAAGGTGTTTTGCAAGAATGCTATGTAAAATGCCTCTTCTTAAAATGGTCTCCTTTGCTTCATTTTTCCTTAGATTACTTAAGTCTTGCTCTGTCAGGCTTCCAGAAGCTTTTCTTCTGTTTCTTCTCTCTCTCTCTCTCTCTCTCTCTTTCTCTCACTCTCGCTCTCGCTCTCTCTCTCACACACACACACACACACGCACACACGCACACGGAGATGTTCCACACAGACATCTGAATGCATCACTGATTGATCGCTGCTCTTTGCATGGTACAGCAAGAGGAGCACACGAGCCTGAACTGCTCTGACTTCAAGAAGGGCAGGATGGGAGAGCCAGGGAACCACAGGTCCACCAGCCTCACCTCTGTCCCCAGGATGACTCTGAAGCAAATACTTCTGGAAGAAATTTCCTAGCACCTGAGATACACAAAGGTGACTCAGAAGAGGTGGTGTAATGTGGCTTTACCAAGGGCAAACCTTTGATGGGAAGACTGGCTCAACAGAGGAGGAAGAGCAGTGCTTGCTATTTGCCTTGACTTTATGGAGGCCTTCAACACAGACTCCTACAGTGCCCTTACAGTCAAACTGGTGAAATATGCAGTGGAAAAATGTACAAGGTGGACTGATAATTGGCTGGGCTGTGCAGTAAAATGGCTGTTGGTCAGAAGTGCTAAGTCCACATAAAAAGGTGGCTGGTTACTACAGGTGTTTTTCAAGGACCCATACAGGAATCAAAACTTAATGTCCTTATTAATGGCCTAGACAAGGTAAGAGTGCACTCTCAGCACATGTAGGTGTGATACCTCTTAGGGACAGGGATGTCAATACTCTGGAAGATAAAGCTGCTGGTCACGGGGGCCTTTGTTGTTGTTTTCTTTTTGTTTGTTTATTTGTTTGTTTACCATTGTTTGGTTTCTTAAACCTAGAAATTTTTACACAAAAGCATGAAGATTGTAAAGAAATTCTCAACAGCCAGAGCATTACAGGATTAAAACTAAGAAAATTTTATTTGGTCTCCAGATTCAGCCATAGTAAACTGAACTTCTTTAGACAGTCTCTATTCCTCATTTGCTGATGAACTTGAGATATCTGTAATCTGGTATCTAGAATGATCCTGAGCATGGTAACATTAATTGTGAACCTATTGAACATGGTTGTGTTTTCAAGTCATGGTCTAAATATTCACAAAATAACCTCTGGATATCTTACACTGGGCATTCTAAATTCACAGATATGTTTAATAGATTTTCTTTGACAAACTTGTTTAATTTTCTCATCTGTGTAATGAACATCATGCCTTCTTTCAATAAACACCTTAAAGTTTGTATGCAGCTCAGGTACTGTAAACAAGAGTAATCCAGAAAAACATATGAAAATAATTGCGTTTTTGTGTTGAGTAATGGGATGAGGATAGGAATTGGGAGCACATAGTAAGATCTAGTGTTAATTCTGAAATGTTAAATGTACTCAGATTTATCGTGCCTGATACCCATTTTATCCATTAGAGAGATTGCCCTGAGTAACTGAAAACACTGAAATTAAGACTGTAAACAAGGTCCGCTAAGGAATGCAAGCCTGTAAGTCTCAAACAGATGATCCTGGAAACTACCCATGCAGTTCCTGTGTAGGCACCTTATAATTTTACTTTGCTCCCCTGTGAAACACACCCCTGGAGAAACAGCTCTGGGTATGCCTAAGTCTGGGAACAGTCTAGAAAGAGCTAAGCAGTTTATTATTTATTTTTTGCTTATGCCTAGCTGGGTAAGCAAGAGGCTTTTCTGCAGCAGAGATAACAGATGGCTTGGTAAAGTAACACACACCAAGCATCACAGGCCTAGGATCTCTACAAAATATAATTGCAGGCTTTCACTCAGAAAGTGAAATGTCCACTTTCATAGGACAGTATATTTTGGTGGGCCCATGCCCAGCTCTTTCCTCAGTTGAAGATATGTGGGCTCAAAGACAGATGCCCCTGGCACATGGAGTGTCTCCCACCACTCTGACTATTCCACCCTGGCGAGACCATATTATCCTTTCTTCACTGAGTAAAAAAAAAAAACAACAGAGCATCAGGCCAAGAGTGTAGAAGGAACCAGTCTTCAGCCCAGTGATGAGGGCATACACACTCACAGATATTGAACCTGATTACAATCCATTCTCTATAGTTTTTTCTGCTTTGTGTAACTTTGTAAAGGAAACTACAGGGAGAATATTGAGACCTGGCCAGGAGTCCACTGGTCCTTCCTTTCAGGAAGAGAGCCACTGGTGCTCCAGCCACTAGCTATTTGGTCCAGCATTTTCTGTCTCTTATTCTGCACACAGCCATAGCTTCATCTAGAATGGAAGGTAATGGAAGAATGAAGACAATTCTCACCTCAGAAAAACCTGCAGGCATGTGGTTTGATTGTTCCATTGAAAGGTAAGATGATAAACTCTAGAGGCTGGAAAGTCCTGTCTTCTGTAGCCTACTTTAACTTTTGAACTACCAGTTAAGGAAAGCCACTGTCACTAACTTTGCTACACAGTTCATGCTGTTAGGCAGTCCCTGAGAGAAGCTGCGAGCAAGAGCACCAAGAATGTCTGTTTTGAGGGGTCTGGTAAGGCTCAGATGTGATCAAAGCTGTACTAACTGCTCTTCAGTCTCAAGGCTAAGGTGCTTACAGGCAAAGCAAAACCAGACCTTTGGGGTACCACTTCATTATCTACACAGCACCATGAAGGGATGTGAGCTAGCTTTGAATGCAAGAATGACAGTGTCCTTGCCTTAGTTCCGTACTCTGCTCCTGCCAGTCGGCCCCCCAGGCAGCTGCATGGGGACCCCCTGGTGGAGTGACACTGCCAGACTGAGTTCATGTTCCCCCTCCACATCCACCTGTGCTGTTAAATGTTTGAGCCCCTCTGACACTGATACATAGCAGTGATTTCAACAGCTCACGTATGTTCTTCTCCACCACCAGAGTGTTCAGAGGGCCTAAAGATCCCACTGAAGGTTTTGAGGGCCATAAACGTGAGCCTCAACAAAGCTAACCCTTGATGGAACCTTGAGCCACCTCACTCCTTAGTGATCTTTTGTTGTGACTTCATGTTCCTTATATTTCCCCTTTCCTCACCAGTTTTAGATCCACAACGATACTGATTCCAACTGTGTAACATGGGGCATTTCGTTCTAGAGAAAAAATCAGTCACTTCTCCCTTGTGCTCTACTAACACACCAAGAATCCTTAGACCAGAGACATGGCAGAAACTGTACTCAGAATCTTGTGTTCTTCATATTACTATTACCAATTGGTGGTTTATCTGTTTTAACAATAATCTCAAGGATTTCTGGCCCACTGATCCTAAGAGGAAGTTGCATTTGTCTTGTTTACAAGACAATGTAACTACAATCAAAATTAATCCATTTAAAAACATATGCAACAGCTTTGTGTTTCATTTTTTCAAGTGAAAATCAGTATTCTGTATAAAGAAATAAAGAATCCTATGTAGCGTATATCTCTCCATATCTATCTTCCAACACAGACAAAGGTTTGTTTGGTTATAAGCACTGCATTTTCTGGGGCATTTTGTTCAGTATAGTGAATCTTGAAGACAGGTAGTATGTCCTGTCAATCTTCAGGTAATGAAATTAAGAAAAACAAAACAGGAAAATAGCAAAACATTGGTTATTACATTAAAAGAATCCACACCCAAAACCTTAAGAAAAAAACAAACAGCTCTCTAATATTAAATTACTGAATTCAGAGGCACCTTACCCCCTTTTCTCACCCCTTTCTTTATTTTCTGCCTTACTTTTCTTTTCCCAGATGAATTTTTCTCATTTCAACTTAATAACAAACTCTTTTTTCAATAGTTTGAAATGACAGAACAGAAAAAAAAATAGTGCTTTGTTGATACAACTCAAAATAATGCTTCGCTATTGCAGCTGGGTCAGTGGTAATTTACAGAAAGGCTTCTTCCGAAATTCCTTAGTGCTGACATGAAACGAATGTCTTCATTCATCACTCTCCATTGCAGAACTGACTTCTTGTTTTATACAAATCAAAGCTACTGGTGGGGGACTTTTTTGTTTGGTTTTGGTTGGTTGGTTAGTTGGTTGGTTTTGGTGTTGGTTTTTTTTTGTTGTTGTTTTGAACCAAGCAGCTTCTTCCAAAAGATGGTTTCTTGGCAATGATACAGAAGTTTTAAAATACGAGTATCCTGATTGAAGTGTTATTTGCACAGAATAGAGTTCATAGCTAAAACAAGCAAAAGACCTTGGAATTTCTATGAAAAAATTAAACTAATACTATGCATGAATTTATTAGTTGAGCCTTCTACTGAAATTATAATTGCACCTTGTTAGTGATCTCTACCCAGTCCACAATGTGTTTCTGGTGTCTTTTATTGCCCCTCCCCTGCCTTAGGAAGTTCTTGTATTATTGTGTATCATTATTTTGTTCCTGTGAGTCCTCAGAAGAAAAGTACTTGAATAATGTTAGGAGGTTGTCATCCCTCTTGCTGGAAGGGAGAAAAGATAATGTGTTTTTTCCACAGGTAAGTACTCAGGGATCCCAACAAAAACACCATTGCAAATTGCAACTACAAACAACATAGAGCTCCCTGCATGCTCTGCTGCTAACAGCAGTGATGAAAATCTCTGCTACTGACTTTGGGAGATGCCCTTGCAATCTCTGACATCTGAATCAGCTAGAGAGATAAAGTTACAGCAAGTCCTTGGTTAACATATTCTCAACAAAATCCTCCAAACCTCAATTACCATGGAAACTACTTATCCTTAAGGCACTAAGATCGCTGAAATATTTTCTCTTGACAAAAATGGGAGTGAGGCCAGAAAAATATGGGATTGTGCATAATGAAGGCTTTGATCTTCCATTTATGTCTGTGTTAAGTAGAAGTAATCTCAGTGAAGCAAGTTGAGTTGCAGAGCAATATTCTTTTATAGGACAGAACAAGGCCTAGACCTTGTCTAGTTCTGGTTATTTCTAGATATTTTTCCTTTATCTTCATATGTTTATGTTAACAGATTTCTTTTGCACTTTTCTACTAAGAGAAACATAGTAAGGCAAAACAGTATTTGTATATAAAATTAGCAGACATACTTCAATCTTTGAAAAAATCCTTGAGACAAATGGAACTAATCAGTCCCACCAAGGCTCAGAATTTTGCAGCCTAAGATTAAAAATGCTTTTAATTTAGCCCAAGCCCTCCCAAATCTCTGACTACTCAGTTTCTATAAGATACAATGTGGTCTTTGCAGTGCAGAAATATTTGCACACCTCTGAGCAGGACAATCAGCTCAGGAACAGAAAACTTCATTTCTAGCTTTATATAAATTGAATCTCTAATTTGCTGTAGGAGTTCTTGTTTCATTTTAACATCAAGTTTTAACAAACTTTAATGGAATAAAAATAACTTTTGGGAACATTATTATCAAAACCACTATGGTTCCTATTAAGCAGATCCTCCTCACAACTTAAGTCACTGTGAGCAAAAGTCTGAAGGTGAAATGTGTGCACATGGTCAGACACTGCTGGGCCATGATGTTACTTACTGCCACTTCTGTAAACCCATTGGTGTGTCATGTTTGCTCAAAGCTTCTCATTTTGATAGCTAACCTTATTATAAATTACACTGCTGCAATAATCCCTATTAAATACTTTGATCTTATCTCCAGGTTCAGTGCCTGCTGAGCAGTGAGCCTGGCCCTGCAGGTCCCTGCAGTGCAGCAGGCTGTGCCACCCTGGCCCCAGGCCCAGCTGTGTCCCTAGCACACAGTACAACAGCCACAGTGTGCCCTGGCAGCCAGGAGGGACAGCCGTGTCCTGGAGGGCGTCAGGAACTGCACTGCCAGCTGGTCGAGGGAGGGGATGGTCCCGCTCTGCTCTGCACTGGGGCGTCCTTGTACTGTGAGCAGGTCTGGGTGACACAATCACACAATCACAGAAGCATCGAGGTTGGAAGAACCCTTCAAGATCATCTAGTCTGACCATCCACTCAGCACTGCCACTGTAACCCCTAAACCACTAAACCATTCCCCCCACAGCCAGATTCTTGAACACCTCCAGGGATGGTGACTCCACCACTTCCCTGGCAACCTGTTTTAATGCCTGACCACCCAACAGTGAAAACAATATTTCTAATATCTAATCTGGATCTCCCTGATCTCATCTTAAGGCTATCTTCCATCTGCATCAAACTGCTTTGGCGCTGTGGCTGGCCAGAACTGTGAGCAGCAGGGACCTGTGCCCTCAGCTGGGGCCTCTGCACCTCCCTGACCGGCAAGAGCTCCTCCTGCACCGAGGCCGTCAGCGCAGCCATGGGCAGCACCCGCCAGCCCTGCACCAACAGCCAGCAAAGCTCGGGCTGTTCTGGTATCTCGCGTGTCTGGAATCCAGAATATCACATGGCTTATCACTGGAGACCATTTACTTATCTTTAATTGAACAGGAAGAAGAAGCACCAGTAAGGGATGAAGGCCTGACCTGCCCACTGCCAAGCGAGGGAGAGCAGGAAGGTGAGTGACACTGCAAGCCTTGGAGCCTTCAGCACGGATGGCTCCCATGGTTTGTTGTGGGTATTGCAGCAGCTCAACACCAGGCGTTTAAAAATCTTCATTGGATTTCTGTACTTAATTCTAGACTAAACTAAGAACTAACCCAACACCTCCGTGCCCCAGAGGTCTGAGCTTGCCGCTGTACTGCTCTGCCCATCCTGATGGAAGGGACCAAGGCCCCACACCTCAGCATTTGCAGGAACTCACGTTATAAGGATATAAAGCTAATAGAGACCATCCAAAGGGGAGCTACAAAGATGGTGAAGGGCCCAGAGGGGAAGACCTGCGAGCAGAATATGAGGCCACCTGGTCTGTTCAGCCTAGAGGAGACTGAGGGGAGACCTCATCCCTCGTGAGGGCAGGCCGAGGGGCAGGCACTGCTATTTCTGACAGGACCGGAAAGGAGGGCATGGAGCTGTGTCAAGGAAGGATTAGGCTGGAAATCAGGAAAAGGTTTTTCATCCAGAGGGTGGTTGAGCACTGAACAGGCTCCCCAGAGACGCGGTCACAGCACCGTGCCTGTCCGTTCAAGAAGCGTTTGGACAATGCTCACGGGCGCAGAGTGTGACTCCTGGGGATGGGGTTCTATGCAGGGCTAAGAGCTGGACTCGATGATGCTTGTGAGTCGCTTCCAGCTCGGTATCTCCCCCCATACCCCAAGCATCGCCCGCGGCTTCCCCTACTAGCCCCGGTGCCGCCCGAGTCGCGCGCATGCGCAGCACCGCCCCGCGGGCGGAGGCCTAGCGGGGGGGGGCGCGACGCGCATGGCGGCGCTGCGTGGCGGCTGTGCAGGGCATGGCTGTGGCACGGCGGGACACGACGGCGGCTGTGCGGGGCACGGCGGCGGCTCTGCGGGCCATGGCGGCGGCCCTGTGTGGCGGGGAGGTGGCACTGCGGGGCCTGGCGGCGGCTCTGTGGGGCGCGGCAGCGGTACTGCGAGGCATGGCGGCGGCACTGCCGGGCATGGTGGCAACACTGCGGGGCATGGTGGCGGCACTGCGGAGCGTCAAGGGCCGCCTGACCCCGAGCGGGTGCTCTTCCCGCCCACCTTCAGTGTATCCGAAATCAAGAACAAGCAGCGGCGGCATTTTATGTTCCTCCGCTGGAAGCAGCAGCAGAGGAAGGTGGGGCGGGCTGGGGTCGGGGTCGGGATCGGGATCGTGATCGTGGTTGGGGTTGGGGTCGGCGCGGGTCCGGCGGGTCTCACTAACAGAGGCTGTCCCTTCCCCGCAGGAGAAGTTAGCCGCCAAAAAAAGGCTGAGGAAGGAGCGAGAGGCCCTCGGAGACAAAGTAAGGGCTCTGGCCCAGCGATCCGGCGCGGTGCCGGTGCCGCAGCTCGACCTGGGGCTCGTCCGCCCATCAGGGAAGCGGCTCATGCAGACTTGGGGTAGCGGGGCGGTGATTACACTGAGGGTGGCGAAACACCGGAACAGGTTTGCCCGGAGAGATAGTGGATGTTCCGTGTCTGGAAGCATTCGAGGCCAGGTTGGGTGGGGCGCAGAGCAACCTGACCTGGTTGAAGACATCCCTGCTCACTGCAGAGGGGTACTAGATGTCCTTTAGAGGTCCTTTCTAACCCAAACCATTCAATAATTCTCTGTGCCTTTTGGCTGTGTTGGCCTTCAGAGATGCTGTTGTCTAGCAGAGTATCAACCAGCTTAGAAATACTGTTTCTACAGTGTTGAATGATGCTTAAATCAGACAGGGTGAGTTATATGACATAAAAGAAGGCCCTTCCTGAAAACTCATCTCTGCCCTATGTCATTAGTATGGCATTTGTGTTGATGTTATTAGTATTGTAGTCTTAATAGTAATTTCTGCATAAATTAAAACAATCAGATCTGACCAAACCGTCCCCAGACCAGTTGTCTGCTGGACTTCAAGCCTAGCCGCAAACAAGGGGTTTGCTTCCTTTACTGAACTGGTTGAAGACAGTCAGATGTGAGTTCCTGTGTTACAGTAGTCTCACAGGAGTACTGTAAGTTAATGGGGTAAACGTTATAGGCTGTTAGTTCATTAGATTGTAGATGTAAAGGTTAAAATATGTTGTGTTGAACGTAGAGCCCTTTTCTTCCATTGAAGAAACGTGGATAGAAAGTTCCTCTATTTTGGGGGGTTTCTGTAACTTTGTTTCTTAGTTAGACTGAAGTTAAGCAGTGCTGCTGTTCTAGTGATGGTTCTCATCCATGTGATGCTGTCTGATGTCCCAATATCTGTGCATATTTTTAATCAAAATGATGTTGTAACTTCTCTTTTTAAAATGGCATGTAATAAATGCTGCTTAAGTTCTGTGTAGAAATATACACAATATCATGGTAGTATGAGTGTGGTATTTGCAATATACTTAATAACTACATGAATGTGTTATGTTAATAAACATGTATTTTAGGCACCTCCAAAAGCCATTCCAAAGACTATTGAAAATCAGCGAGTGTATGATGAAACCACTGTAGATCCCGATGATGAAGAGGTACCTGCTTTAATTTCTGCATGTGCTATTAAGCTGGGGTTTTTTTCCCTAGTAAGGGACATAAACTGAATTGATGAAATGGAACATTCACCAGTCTCCTGTTAATGTGTTGATGACTTCACATGATGGACTCACTAAGATGTGATGTCCTTCTTTCATTATCTGTGTTAAATAATTGCCTTTTGCATTCCTGCTATTAAGAGCTGCCCATGCTCATCACACTAGATTCTTAAAAATGTAAAACCAACATGCCTTGGGATGATTAATTACAGAATAGAGCTTGTAAATTGAAATTCAGATCAGATTGAACAGTTGTTCTTCAAGTATTTCCTACATGGTGGATTAACAAGACTTCTGTCCTTCCAGGTTGCTTTTGATGAAGCAACTGATGAATTTGCACCGTATTTCAACAGACAGACAATTCCCAAGATTCTTATTACAACATCAGACCGGCCTCGTGGGGTACGTATGTTTTACTTGGAAAGTTATGAGCAATCACCTGGTTATAAGATAGCAAGGTTTTCAAGCTATGGTTGGTAAATTAAAGCTGAAAATAATAGCATTTGTGTGGATTTTTTCTGTTTTATTTAGTGATTATCAAAAACCTTGTATATGTATGTAATCTATTGGCTTCTCTAGCACTGTTTTGTTAACTTCATAACAACCAACCCCCTCATTCAGATGTTCTTGTAGTGAAATGATCTGCATTGCTTTACTGGAGAAATTACTGATATTTGTGAAGAAATTGCTTTAAAAAATAGAAAAAAGTACACCTGAAACAGTTTATCCAAAAACTCAGACATCTTCAGTTCCTGAAGAAATACTGTATTTTGAAATGCTGTGAATTTTGTGTCCCTAATGAGTTTGGAGGTTATGCTTTTGGAATTTGCCTGCTTTACTGTGTTTAAGAGTGGAAAAAAAAGACCCTGGTGTGCTGCAGTCTTTATTGCAAATACACCTTTTCCCACTAACAGAATGAAGTAATTTAATAACTTATCTTCAAGATCCTGAAAGCAATGTATCTTCAAGGATGGTAGTTGAAATCAGCAACCTTCCATTCCCCTAATAATTGAATTTGGCACTGAATTTACCACTCTGCAATTTAACTCACCTGTTTTCCAGAGAACAGTGAGATTCTGTGAACAGCTGGCTACTGTTATACCCAACTCACATGTCTACTATCGAAGAGGACTGGCTTTGAAAAGAATTATTCCACAGTGTATTGCAAGGGACTTTACGGATTTAATTGTCATTAATGAGGATCGCAAAATACCAAGTATCCTTTTGTGTATTTATTAGGAGAGGAAATAATTCTGTAGTGTACATTGGAGACCAACTTTATGCTGTTTTCTCTCTCTTTACTGCAAACTACAGAGTTAAAAATGACTGTGCCAATTTGACTATTTGATAGCTAATGGAACTTGGAATTATTAAAGAAAGTGTGTAGATAATGTTGGCTTTTTTCTTTTTTTTTTTAGTTCATAATGCATGGATTAACATTGCTATTATTTTAGTAAATTTAGCAGTTTAATTAATTAACAAGTTTTCCTGATCAGAAAGTTCCATTCCATTTTGCTAACTAGATAAAACATTACCAATTAGTAATTGAGTACGTGATAGAGGATAACTCTTCTTAGCTGTCGAAACAAAATTTGATGGACATACTTAGCAGGCTAGTTAACTACTTGGGAATGCTTGAAAATAAAACTTTGTAAATTTGGCATAGATTATGGATAACGTACTCTAATGTAATAGTGCATTTTGCATAAAATGTTCCTCTGTAAATTATATGTTGAATTTTATCATCCTTTTTTTTTTAACTTGGTGCACAGATGGTCTTGTTTTAAGTCATCTGCCTGATGGCCCAACTGCTCATTTCAGAATGAGTAGCGTGCGTTTGCGCAAAGAAATAAAGGTGAGACTCCAACAAAATTTGAGAAATGGGCAGTCTGTTGCTTAACGATAAATGCATTCAGTCTACTCGAACTGTCAAAACTGCACTTTTGCATGATTCAGCTGATCTTGTTAAAAGTGTTTTTTTTGTAAGCTAACAGGACTAAGGACTAACGTATTCTACTTCCATAAACAGCGTATTTCCATTTTCAAGGTTATTTGCTGAATTTCTCTGTCTGCCACGTATTTTTATAATCATGCCATTAAATAGCAGCTGATGAGCTACATCAGTAGGGACTACCCCATGTGTAGCATGCACACAATAAGGTGCATCAAAATAAGCAGTAGAAAAGGTTTTAATAGATGTAGTTCCTAATCTTGAAAAACCTACTTCTAATTCTTTAAGCTGTCACCTCTTCTGCAATAAATATTGCTTACTTAGCTAAATAATTTGCAGGGGGTTTTTCTTTGAAATAAGTAATTTTTAAACTTAATCAGTTCTCATTAATTCTGTAAGCTGTTAGTCCCATATACCCTTAGCTGGTATTAGTATAGAAGGAATGACAGGTAGACAACATTATTTGCCATAACCAGTTCTGCCAAGAGTAGAAATTTGTGCAGAAGAGATGTAAAATGATTTGTGCTTTTTCATTTATGTTGCTGAGCCAAAGATCCTAATGCTTGTTTATCCTTTACTTGTTTATGAACTTAGGTTGCGTTTGAAAAAATGATCAGGGCATGTTACCAGCCCTGTCTTCCTACTTTTCAAACTCTTCTCTGGTAATATATTAAAATCCTTTTGCATTTTATCTGTTCTTTGCATTCTTCTTTCATTTTAGCGAAAAGGCAAAGAGCCCACAGAACATGTACCTGAAGTGATCCTGAATAATTTCACAACACGACTCGGCCATTCTGTTGGTCGCATGTTTGCTTCTCTCTTCCCACATGATCCCCAGTTCATTGGAAGACAAGTAGCTACATTTCACAACCAGCGAGACTACATCTTTTTCAGATTCCACAGGTGACATTCTCCACAAAACACATTTACAAATAAGACAGAATACTCTTGTAACTTAATTCCTAATTTTAATTCTTTTCTTCCCAAAGATACATATTCAAGAGTGAAAAGAAAGTGGGAATTCAAGAACTTGGGCCACGTTTTACATTAAAGCTGAGGTCACTTCAAAAAGGAACCTTTGATTCCAAATTTGGAGAATATGAGTGGATTCATAAGGTATGTCTAAGTAATGATAATCGTCCTGCTTGGGGAGATAAAATCTGACACAAAATGTAACCGTAAATCTTACCCTAGAAAAGCAGTATAAATGCAGTTCTCAATACAAAAGTGTTTAACTGAAATAATTAGAGGTATATTTCTCACAATAGGCAAAGCAGAAACATTCTGCTGTATTGCAGGTCAATAATAAAAATAGCAAGGATGATGAGTGTCAATACACCATGGCTACCTATTTGCAACTCAACTACACTGTAATTGACACATTTCACTGCCTACTCTGCTATAAACTGGAGTGGTCATCCTTGTTTGTATGGTATTGCATGAACTTGTTAATAAACAACTTTTTTTTTACATTTCAGCGTCGAGAAATGGACACAAGTAGAAGAAAATTTCACTTGTAATTGAAATCTGCCAATTGCTGGTGACCAGGAATACAGCAGCTGCTTTCAGCTATGGATGATCTCAAACTCCTAAGTCATAATAATGATACTGGACAGTATCTGTCTGCAGAAAGACAAACTGCAAACGTTAAAACTTTTTACAGCAGCAAATCAAGTAGAACATGCCTTTGTAGCCAACGTGCCAAGGACAGTGACTTTTTCCAGTTTAGCAGGAAAAACATGGCAATATTTGAGCAGCTTGTAATTTAGCTGTCACTGAAGGTCTGCCATGATTGCTGCTGTGCTGTAGAAAGGGTACACTTCACAATGTAGGACAGCAAGTATGTTGGTTAAAGAAATTCTCAAAATAAAGTAGTTTTACAGTTCTGTTTTATTTTTTTCTGTTAATCCAGACATCTTCAGATCTTAAGAGACAAATACTTTAAACCTCCTTCTAACTTACAGTATGCTGTTCCCTGACAGTATGGTGATAGTTCTCCAAGAATGTTCTCCTATCTAGAGAACACTGAAAAGGCAGTATGCAATCCAGGAAGTCCATGGCATTTTATTTCATTAACATCTTGAATAAAATAGCCATGTTGCTGAAGTTACAAAAATAATATGCTTGACTCCTACAGGTCTCTATTCTGTATATATGTTGACAAGAGGTGCATATACCCAAAGCAGTTGAAAAGAAACAAAGACAGATGGGAAAGAATTTGTAAAACTCCCTTACAGGAAGTACATAAAGCCATCTCAAGTAACAATGCTGCTCAGTGAACATGTGAGGTCTCTGAGCAGGGTTTTCCCCATTAAAATCTTAAAAATGCTTCTTCAGCCTCATAGCTATACTTGAGCTGCTATTACCTGCAACTGAACTACTGTTTTGCCTTAAGTTGGCACATTCTCTGGCAGCTAAAAAGCCAAGTTTTGAGTTACTTTCTTTTCGTATACAGCTCTTAAGTGCTTTTTCTTATGAATAAGATGGCTCATAGCCTAAGTCATCTACTATGGCAGAATTGCTCATTAAGAATAATTTACTCTGTCTTTATTCAATGTGTATGGGACAGCTGTATAGCTGAATTATAAACTAACAGTCAAAAAATTTTTTCTGTTCTATTTTTGTTATGCTTCGAAGTATAGTACTACTGAAGCCTCATTGTTCTGTACAACTATTAGCTCCAGGCAGACTTGCAGCAGCACAAAATATTTAGACACTTCTGTATCTGCTCTCCAGCTGCTGCAGAGTGATGTGATGACTGGTGAGGTGTCACCACATCCAGAAGTTAATCTAAGTTCTTATAGTAGTTTCAAGACCAGACTAAGTTAAGACACTTTTATTTTTTGCTTGGCATATAAAACCGATTCCCTTATGAAACAGAAATAGGGAACTAGCATACAGTTCATTTCGAGAGGTAGATGGTGAGAGGTTTGACGACAGTAGCACTTGTAGAGTTAGATTTGGCACGTTAAAGCTAAGCTTTTGTACAGACTTCAAACCAGGCCACTCGTTGAGGCACTCTGCCCATACACACATCAGTAAGTAGGAAAAGATGCTAAAAGATCTGAAAGACAAAACAAAAATTTAGTTAGAAAGGTATCAGTGCTAAATGAAGCAATTCTATCTCTAACACATATCTTCAGAGTATGCTATGGACAGCTATTTAGGGGGAAAAAAATCCTCTTTCTACAGCTGTTTGATAAAACATTAGTTTAAAAAATAAACTTTTAAAACTACAAAGCTATCCCAAAAAGTACAATCAAAGCCATTGCAAAAGAACTGAAGCTTAGTGTCTCCCGGAAGCCAAATTGCTAAGTGGAAGGATAGAAAAAATTTTTCCCAGTCACTTTGTGCCCACCAAAACACCGGGCATCTACTTTGCCTTTTCAAAGCAGGGAATTTGTTGTGTAACAAATTACACTTCCTCTTCAGTGAGGTGGTGCTGACTGTGCAAAGATGAACTCTATTGGCTCATCAAGAAAACGCCAAGAATTACAAAAAACAGCTCAGTAGTAGCTGGCTCCACTACTTTGCTACAGCAACAAACTGGCAGAAGCAACAGCAAAGTGCTGCTCATGAACAGCATGTGTCCAGTACAGAGCTGTGACCAGAACAGGGGAGGGGCGCACCCAAAATGGGATCTAGAGCAACACCAACTGCCAAAGTCAGATGTCCTTCCTGAGTGCTTTTCATAAAGGCTGTCTCATTTAAAGGCAGCTATTTTTATGACAAGATTGAGTCTATGAATTCTCATTCAAGAACTTACCACGGAAAGATACCAAAGTAGTTCACATAATTACAAAAATGAACAAACTTTCTGGGGTCTGAATGGATTTGTACTTGATGATACTCCCGTCAGCAGGGGATCATGTTGCGCGTTCTGCAGGCAGAATTGCTTCAAGTCAGCTGCAGCCTGAGAAACCTGGTCATAATAAAAGCTGGTGTTAGAATTCACTGAATACTCTACTGAGGATGTAACTACATGGCAAAATATAAGGAATTCTTATGTAGATTTTTATGCAACCATTTAATTGTAATTTTTTTGTTTCTTAAAAGCAAGAAGTTGAAGAATATCAGAATAAGAATCAATTTCTGTGTTTAATTTCCATGTCAAACTTCTAAGCGTGAAGGGTGATAGATGAGCAACATCTTGGAGATGACTTTATTAAACAGATGGAAGATCCTTGTTCTAGCATAAATCACTTTAAAATACTGCCTAGAGTTTCAGATTCTCTACTCGACTGAACTGACATTTCATCCTTCTTTGGAAAGCCATCCTTATGATGAGATAGTGTATGGGGGTTTTGACAGGCTGTACCTTCCTAAAAACAGAACAGTGAAAAAACTCTTTGTCTTGCCTTTCTTTGCTCTAACTCTGAGCTCATAGAACAGAACGATCAAAGTTTCAGAAAGTCGCATCTCTCACTAGTATCTCGTATCTGCAGTTTGCCCGAAGTTCCCGTGCTGGGCCAGGCCTTGTCTCACCCCGGCACGGCACAAGTTCAATGCACTTTGTGTGTCTGGCGGCGACGTCTCCATTTTACAGCGCTGGGGCCGGGCCAGCCTGTTGTGCGCCCCGGCCCGGGCCGCGCTCGCACCACGGCCCGATGGAAGGCGACGCTGCCCGGGCCGAGGGCAGCAAGCAACGCGCTCAGGGCCGCGCTCCGGCCGGGCAGGGACCCCCGGGGGCTGCGCGGGCCGAGGCGGGGGCGGCGGCGGGCGGGGCGCGGCTGTGCAGCCGCCTCAGACTCGCCTCGGCCGGGGAGTCCCGACGGAGCCCCGGGGTCAAGCCTGGGCGCTTGCCCCGAGCAGGGTCTGCGGGGCGGGGCAGGTTGGAGCCGGCGGCCCCGGCCCGACCCCAGAGCCCCGGGCGCGGCCCCGGGGCGCTGAAATGGCGGCGCGTCCGCCCCGTCCCGTCCCGTCGCGGCTCCGCGCTCACCTTCACGCGGGTCACACTCGCCTCCAGGCGCAGCTGCTGCACCACTTTCTTCATGGCAGCCACGTTGGAGGAGCCCGACATGGCGGGAGCGGCGGCGGCGGCGGCGGCACACCCAGCACAACTTCCCAGGGCCGCCCCAGCCCTGCGCCCGGGCCGCGCCTGCGCACCGGGGCCGCCCGCGGGGACCGGCTCGGGGCAGGGGGCAGGCACTGGAATAGTCCGGAACGCGTTCATCCATCGGGTGGACTGAAAGAGGAGGAGACATTAGGACCAGGGTGGCAAATCTTGGTGATAGTATCCAGTAAATTCCAACTTTGGAGGTTATTTTGAGATGCGACGAATGAAGTTCCTAACTTTGCTCTTGCCAGCAGTTTGGGTCTTGGCTATCGTCTGGGGGATTGGTTTACTAATTCAGTGCAGAAAGTGTCCGGGCAGGGTGGGGCAGCCTGGACCACGGGGTGACATCGTGCACTGCGAAGTGCAGCATCTTGCATTTACGGGGGGGACTGATGGCAGGGACAGGCGCTGTCACCTGCTGTGCCTTGGGAATAACCAGGGAAGAGACGGGATGTTACGACCGGGACGTTCATGAGAGCTGGTTGTGCTGTAATCGTGCAGAGGCAAGTGAAAACACAGGCCATGTTAAGTAGGTGCTTCCCGCTTACACGAGGAAACCTTAATCCCACTGCACGATGCCAGCGTGAGACCTGGGAGGTGACCTGGAAGGTCTGGTCACCTGTGCTTAAGAACAGGTGAATTTGAAGTACCTGGGGTGTGGGGCAGAGCTGTTAAAGGATCAGGAGAACAGCAAGGGCGTTTAGTAGGCAGAGAGTCCAGAGGTCTGTAACCCCTAAGAGACTGAAAGAGACTTCAAAGTGAGAACACCGAGAAAAGTCATAATGAAACAATGGAAACATTTAGCAGTGACTGTTGCAATAGGACAGGGCTAAAAAAGGGTCCACATAGATTAAAGGAGAAGTTTTTTACAGTGAAGGTGGTGAAACGCTGGAACGAGTTGCCCAGAGAAGTGGGAGATGCCCCATCCCGGGAAACATTAAAGGTCAGATTGGACAAGCTATTGGTCTCTTGGGAGGTGTCCCTGCTCACTGCAGGGAGTTGGACTAGATGAGCTTTAAAGGTCCCTTCCAACCCAGACCGTCCCACGATTCTGTAACAAGGTTAGGGTAGAGCCGTGGTTTGTCATTTCTGTTGCCCCGCACAGTGGGGCTGCCTCGGAACGCTGCACTGGGCTGGCACAATGGGTTGTTTGCTGCAGTTTGCAAGAATTGCCACTCTGTCAGATCCAGACCCTGCAAGAATCCTGTTTTGTGGGGATTTAGGTCTGTGTCTTTAGGAAACAGTAAAATTGTGTAAAATGATATACAACTAAAGTATTTTTATGAAAGGGGAGAAAATGTTAAGAGGAAATGCTCCAGGGCAGATCTCTCAGAGCTGCAGGGCTGTGGTTTAGCAATTGCCTCAGTTACTGGGGTGACACTCGCTTGTGTAGAAGGTGTGGTTGGGTCAGTTTGCAGTCAGCTGGAAGTTTTCTGCCTCAGCACACAAACCACTTTTCCATTTTCATAAATGGAAAAAAGAACAGTAACTGAGAAGAAAGGATATTAATGGAGTAACTTCTCTAGTAACAGATTATCATGAAACTCATTCTTAAAGAATGTTTGAATCAAAAAGAAATTTAGAAAGCCCACCTGGCATTTGCTGTGGTCAAATAAAGGGACCAACATGTCGTTCAGTCAAATGAGACCTGGAACATCACAGGTGAGAGTTTTTGTACTTTTCCATAAAGATTTTTTAGATTTCACAAGTAAAAATAATAAAATATGGTTCTAGAAGACCTGAGAGGAAAAAAACCATGCTTTCAACACAGTATATCTAGAAAACATAGTTTTCTAGTTCATATTAATTAACTCCAAAAATGTAGAAATATTTAATATTGCTTATTTTCATGACTTGTGGTTATAGAAAAGTGTATCATTCTTGTCAATACTATCTGTTTTTCACTAAAAATGTCACTAGACACTAATAGTGCCACAACTACCACAGGTCTGAACACACTCTAAATGAACCTTGATCAGAACCAGATTAATTATTCTTTTTGCAGACATAAGCAGTAGAATGTCTTCATTTTCAAGGTAGCTAATATTAATAACAACTGACTGAAATATTTTGATTTTTTTTTCTTTCTAACAATGTCAAGTTGTGGTGCTGTTTGGATCAAGCTTTCAGGGCTTTGCATTTTTTATGAGATGAACAAAGGTAGGGTTTCAGCAGAGGAATTCTTGTAATCATGACACTCTCCAGAGTATCAACTGTTTTTTGTAAGATCTGTCCATTGGTCTAACAGTGATACACAGCAGTAACATAGGCTCTCTCTTTTTTCATTGTGGAGTCAGTTCTAATGGGTCTTATTTTGGTGCTGTCAGCTGGCATTCAGTCACAAATGCTTTGTTCATCACTGTTCTCACTATCTGGTCATTATTGTGAAATAGAGCCTCACTGTTTTAGTCTGTGGGCTAATACCAAAGGAACCACTCCTGCCTACAGAAATTGGAAGTCCACCTAAACAACACAGAGTGTAAGAGGATTACAGTACATCTACAGTTATCATCATCTGTTATTTTTTTCAGTTGGTGGAACTCCATGTTTTTTATGTCCCAGCAGAAGTGTGGAACTTCAAGTTGAATACAGTTCCTGTAGCTCTTGCTAGCAAATTCATCTCAGCTGGATTTATAAGGTGAGTGTAGTCTTGGGTTTCATGTATGTGGTAGGTCCTTCATGCTGCCCTTCAGTCATTTAGTCTCGCTGTTGCTCTACAGAGCACAATTACATTGTAAGTGGAAACTTGTTCTCAAATTAAATTTCTGGAGGGTAAATGGTGTCTGTAAGAAGCATGTTTATGGTTTCTGGCTTAGCTCCCTTGCAGTCCTTAGTGTAACCATTGAAACACACTTCCAGAGCAGTGATATATTTCTACAGAATAATATATGTTGTAAAACTATAGTCATATTCTTTCTGTCTCCTTGAGCCTCAGTATCAAAATCTTGAACTCTTTTCAGAAACAGGGATATCAGGATCTGAGCTCTCTCAGTCCAAAAAAAGAGCTGGAGCCTTGTTTCTCAAGGGGAAGGATTACAGCCCATGAACCACCAGCACATCTTCTTTCTTCTTCAGAAGTATTTCTGAAAGGTTGCACACAACCCCATGGGCTGTGTGTGCTCTCTGGTTAAAGGACTTAGTGAAAGAATACCCTGGTTCCCAGTCCTAGCCTCAGACCTGGCACAGAGAGTTGCATTTTTAATCTTTCATAATTTTGAAAGTTTTATTTATACTTCTAAACATTTTGCTCATAAAATCTGTGTGTATCTAGTGTTCTAAGAAGTTGTAGAAAAATCAGATAATGTAAAGATATATATTAAAACAGAGCTTGTACATGCACCTTGTCTGCTCCTGTGCAAAACTTGTCCATTCAGCTTAAACTGCAGGGAATATGGGGTTTAATTAATTTAAACTGAGGCTTCTACTACCAGTTTAAGAGAATGCTCTCTGTAACTGAGAAGGTTCACAGTGGTCAGGTATCAACATGTATGGCAGAATGTATTAATTCTTGCAGCTGCTTTTGTTGAAGGGCTGCTCAAACCCAGAGAAAATAAGTGTTGTGATAGTCTGCAGCAGAGGTGCAAAATACACATGTGGAGTGGTAAATTTAAATCATTTCATGTGATGGACATCTGCTCTCTGTTTTCTAGGATAAATTTATTTCACTGAAGCATCAAATTAAATTAGGATCCTCACTGATTTCAGTGGGTTTATATCTGCCTAGACATTGTTGCTTGCTGTGACTCCCAAACAATTGCTAATTAATTATTCAATGGGTAATATGCAGTGTTGCAGCACATTAACATTGGCAATCGCTAGCACCCAGTCAGTGTTTCACTATATTTAAAAACAAAACATATTTTAAAAAACTTCGCTTATTATAATCCAGGAAACAGCAGCTTTGCTGGTACTCATGTGGCTTGGACATTGTTGATAGTTCTGTACTAGTACTGTCTGAGTCAGCTTAAGAAAGGATTTCTAGGTCAAAGTACAGACCACTTCCATTAGCCATGAAATTGGAGGAAATTAACTGTGTGATTGTCTATGGCCCTGAATTCTTGTTCCCATGAACTTGAATTTTCAACCTCTGTGATCTTGTATTTATTCCTCATTCCTCACCACAGAAGCTGTACTTTTCTTATTTCTAGATGAGATGGCTGCAATGATCTCTAGAACACACAGAAACAAATTACTCTGATGTGACTCTTCATCTAGCCAGTGGCAGCAACTAGCCAGTGGCAGATAAATTTCTGCCATTTCTCAGGTTCTGTATATCTAGATCATTTTTTCCCATGATACACTGTAGTTCCTTAAATATTTTCCTTGCTGTTCATAAATGGCTTAGGTTTATGTTTCCTTGCTGGTTTGAACAGGCCTTACCAGTGAAGGGCTTGCAGTGCTAGAATTGCCTCTGAAAGAGCTTGCATTTATTCAGTTTTGGAAGGCCACTCAAGGGGCATTTCTTTTCTGAGACATCAGCTTGAAGAAATTATAGGTAATGAGAGATATTTGAAATACAGATCATCTGTGTTATGACATAAGACCTTGGAAGGATGTGTATTGAATTCTGTATCCATCTTTCACATATGTCTTTATACATTTGAAAGAAAGGATGCTAAGACTAATCTATGCAGCAAATGTGGGGGAAAAAGGCTGAGAAAGAAATAAGCAGAAGCCAAATGTACAGGAACCAAGTGTGTGGCCTAGATGTGTCCACTTTGCAGACTTTGATCTCCTCTGCTGTGTGCTTTGCTTCAAGGCACTTTTATGGTCTCAAGGCTCCTCTAAGTCCAGGGTGTTTGAAATAATGCAAGGGAAGCCCTGTAACCCACTGGGGTAACTGTGTTCACAAGATGAAAAAGAAATATTTTTACTACATATTTAGGGTGTGAAATGAAGGCCTATAGGCCTGCTTGAAATGTAAACAAACCTTTACAGGTTAATGTTGAAGACCTGTCCAAGACACAGCATGTTCTTGTCTGTGCTGTTCACTGAGAATGGCATGTGCTGTACTCCAAGCTACGTCTGCATTGCCTGAAGAGTGATAGCTGTCTGGGCCAGTCACACTAGCACTTACTCAGCATGGCTGATAAACAATCTCAGGCCTGAGTTTGTTCCCTGTTTTATCTTACATGGCAGCATAGGAGCAATTAGAATTGCTTATGTTGTGCTGAAGAGCTTTTGTGTGCCTCTTGCACATTTGGTTTTATTGTGTGGAGCTGCCTTTTATTCTGTAGTGATGTTTATACTGAACTCATTACCTTAATACTTGCATGCTTTCAAGTAATACATTAAATGATGCAATTCATATTTGTGTCAGCATTCTCATGCTCAAACCATGGTGGAAATGTTCACACTACAGTGTTTGTTTTTTATTTAAAATACATTTGCATGCACACACCCAACTGTAAATTTGTGTTGGAGAAGACAAAAGCAAAGGAATGTGCCTGACTCAGCCACACCAGGACTCTCTGGCCTTTATGGTATTTGGCTTAGTTCTAGGACATGGTTCCCAATTTTGGTCCTTCTGTCCATGCATACCACCACATATAGAGCATTATCTTCCCCCTCTTACTAACTAGCCATCATTATTTGATCTTACAGATGTATTAATGAATAACAACATTCTAGGGTGTCTCCTCACATCACCCTAAGAGGGCTACAGGAGAAGCTTGGAGAGTACCTGGGTGGAGTTACAGTTGCAGATAAATTCATATTTTTAAAATGCATTGGGAATAAACTAGCAGTGGTAAGTTAATAATTTCTTTTCTTTAGTGCTCTTCTGTTTTATAATGTAAACCAGAGATTTCATTCCTGCAAATTAGATAATATCACATAAAGTAGAGGTAACTTTTGGAGCACAGTTAGCATTTGTTTTTAAATATGCTGCAGCATAAACTTTAGTCAGAACACATCTACTTCCCCATGTGCAAAGATATGGCTGGACAGGTATATTAAAAATATCCTTCAAAACAACAGGTGTAAGTAATTGCCATTCAGTGAAAAAATGCTAGTTTTGAGAAGTCAGTGGATTAAATATGGTAAATCTGGTTGCATAGAAAAGACTCCAAACCCATAAGGTCATTATTATCCATTCATGGTGTTGGGAATATGGCAATTGAAGAACTTGCAATAGAAACTGAGTAAGAGTTCTTCTAATGGTTCCTGCTGTGACCTTCCCAAAAGCATTTAAGAGATCAGTCTCTGAATGAAAACACCTCTGGATGTACATTTGTGTTCTGCTGTTTAGTCAAATAATGCAGTGTGTAATAAATCCCCTACATCTCTGAATCGTAACTGTTCCTCACTCTGATTATATATATATATCTTTATAGCTTAAAAAGTATAGCTAAAGATTAAATAAACTTGAAACTTAGTCCAATTGCAAGGTTTTTTCTTGTAATACACAAATACACCTCATTTCACCTCTTTCTCACATATTTGGAAACTAACTACAGACTGGAAATTTGGTGCCATTTTTTATTTAATTTCTACTTGAATTATCACTAAAATTGCTCTCATAGGAGATCAGAATGAATACTGAGCAATATGCAAAAACTAGGTGGAAAAACATGAAGAGAAATTTAAAGACTAATACAATCTAAATTGGAACATGTGCATTGTTTTCAATGAATTTAGGTCTTTTTAACTGGCTGATAATATGTAAGATAGTATATTTTCTTCCCCACGTAGCTCAGATGTAAATGGAGAAATTTTCCATCCTCCATTAGAATGTCAGCAAATGAACAGAATATTTTATGTTAACAGAGAATTAAAGATAGTGGTAGATACATGTGAAGATTTTCAGAGACAAATTAAAGATATAATTTTACTCTGGAATATTTACTGTTGCTTGATGTTTAGCTTTATAACAAAGTGTAAAGCAATAAACCAACTGGTTTATTTGTTGTTTAGGGTCATGGTAACCTCAATGAATTACATATCCATGATCAAATATTTATTGACTGTTCTCCCCTCCCCCCCGTCTGCTGTTTCACAACACCAACAATGCAAGCAGAACTAAGAGCTGTGCCCTGCTTGCAAGTAAGAGTTTTTAAATGAAAAAATAAACCAAAGTCATATTTATTTGCTCACCCTTTTTTATATAGAGACTGTGTCTAACAGTGAATCAATGCCATTGCGTGACAATGAAGGGTATAATTTGGCCCCATGTTTAATTTGATGTCATGATTTAAATGTAAGCTCAGGTTTCCCCTTTTTTCCTTGTGTTGGAGCACATCTTTCAAATATAAAATGACTATTTCAGATTTTGTTTTTAGGACAACTGTTGAACTGTAAAAGTGTATGTCACATGAAGAATATGAAGACAAACAATAAATACCAAAAGACACAGGATAATAATAGATTTTTTCTGTATATATTAAATATTTTGCGGTATTGTATCAGTGAATAGAGAAAATGATGTGAGAATCAGCATTTGTATCCAGATTCAGCTTGAAGCAACTTTTGATAAAGCTGAAAACTTTCTGTTTCTGTAACTGTTGGATCAGGTCCTTTGATCCATAAGAGAAAGTGCAAAGGATAAAAAAAGACTATGCAGTACATTCATGTACTCTTGTGGGTCTGATTAAGATTTTGAAAAATAAAACAGTTTCAGAACTATATCAGCAAACACAATACTAGTAGTCAAAGTTTTTTTCCCATGAGGCCACTACAGATGACAATGCGGGTTATGAAAAAAATGCAGTATGTAAAAATGATAATAGAATATGTGAATTAAATGATATGCAACATTATTGATAAAAAAATATATTTGTTACACTTTCATTCTTTATCTTCGCAGGTAAAACCAAAGCAAGAGACAGAGCTAGAACTGAAGTCATTTGCTCCTCCTTATGTATGTATTGAATGGCTTTTAAGGTACCACTTTCAGAAACATTTTACATTGTGCATTTTCTCTTTTGTCTTGTCTGATGAATATACTGTGTATTTTAGGCACTTTATCCTGAATTATATTTATTACCTGGAGTGGAATACTTTGAAGATGTTTATCCATTACCATCATCAACTCAACAAAGACATCACTTTAATGCAGAAATGAGTAAGTTTAGTCATGGATCAAGATTGCCCAGTCTTCCCCAGCAAAAAACTGATAAAAGCAAACCCTTTTTAGAAAGCATACAAAGCAAGCATCAGCTAGAAAATCTGGAAGCGCACAGTCCTCTGGAATGGAGTGAGAAAGAACCCATTTCAGTTGTGCACACAAACCATGAGCAAGACCATAACAACAGGATTCAAGAACAGATAGAGTTTAGAGAAAAAGGTAAGCTTAACCAGTGTAGTGAAGGAGGAGGATGAAGGAGAAGAAAAATAAACATATGGTTAACATTTACGATAAAATAATATCTCTTTATAATATCAATTATTATGCAGATCAAAATGGATCTGATGGATCTCTCTCCACACCAAGTCATTCAAATCTTGCAGACTGGGATGTCTTGCGGATACTGAGGGCTATTAAGTCCCTGAATGCTTATACAGTATTCTTAATATTCCTAAATTTTTAGTGATTACCAAGAAAGAAATGACTGATACATTTAAATCAGATTTGGATGCCTATGTCTATATTAACATAGAAATTATAATATAAATTGGTTTTGAGGAAATACTTTTGAAAGACAAGTCTTAATATTTGAGTAGAATTCTGCAGTTAATGTAAAAAAAATGGTGACCTTCACTTATGAAAAGTTTGCAATATATCTTGATTTTTGTGAGTGTAATCTACATATTTTTGTCATCACTATCCTGCCACAGAACTAAAAACCATGACAAGTAATGATCACCAGAAGGATACCAAATTAAGAGAAGATGGAACACAGCATGCTAAAATTCTTAAAATAGTGAAAGGCCAAACAAGAGACTATGTACACAAACCCCAAAGGTTAGTAAATAACTAATCTAAAATAATGGAGAATATTGATTCTCAGCTACAAACTTCTTTTACAGGCTTCAAATAAATGAAAGAAAATGGGAAACCCCGCATTTCATCACATGAATTTTCACTTGCTTCTTTGATTTTGTCTTCAGCTTGCAGCAATATGGTACTAGGATGTCGATAGCTAATCTTGGTGAAAAACTGGTTAATCAGGTATGTTTTTCAAGGCAACATATTCCTACTAATCTTGAACAATAAGTATAGTCCTCCACCTAGAAACTGTCTAATTCTAAGGTAACTTCTTATAAATATTAAACACTCAAAAGTAGATTTGAAAATAATTGAGAAAAGTTAATTTATGCACTGCTACTTAGGAGATTTGCTAATGAATATCAACTATATTTCTAAACAATTCAGTCATCAGAAGTTATAACTCTGATCATAATTTAACAGGAACTTCACATGCAATAACTATCTCAGTCTTTTTAATATTATGATTTATCTGGTTTTTTACAATTTCTTGACAGTAATATTTTAGTTGCTATATTGATGAAGTTTTTATAATTTCATATGGGATAAATCTGTCTTCTCTCATGCCAAGCAAAACATCTGATAAAAACTATAAAGTCATTTAAAATATAGGTATGATTTAGTCGTAGTAGCAGAACAAGAATATATTTAGGAAGACTCAGCACCCACCCCCAAGTGCACAACAGAGTAGCCATCACTATTAGCTGCAGCCTGTGACTCTTGTGCACAAGTGATGGTAGTGAAGTAATAACGAAAATAATAATGAAATTAAAAATCTGTGATTACAAATTGTAGTTCAGAAATTGGCAGGGTTTGACTTCAATGAACCAGATGGAAGTTTTAAGACACTTAAATCCTGATTTTGTGTGGGAATGTAAGGAACTTGTGGGGTTTTGGACAGAGGGAAGAACAATTATCAACAGTCTACAATTCTGTCTGTGTGTTCTCTGTGATATAAGTGTTCAGTGTTCTCATTTTATTTGCAGAGGTCCAGCTGTTTGTAAGTTACTACTGGTAACAAAATAAAACTTATGTTCAGAATTCAAATTCAGCTCTCCTATTCACTCAGGCCACTTTCAGGGCCTATGTCTAAAGTAACTATTCAGGATTATGGTTATGTACTTATAGTTGTGTCTTTTGTCTCTACAGGCAGATGAAAACAAGCAAAATCATCTTACTTGTCCAAAAGAATATATTTCACCTCCTAGTCCACTTCTACTTTCTGTAAATCCAGCTCAAGTTCCTGTAATTTGGGCAACACGTGAGTATAGGATTCCAAGAAATTGCAGGGAAGTGAACATCTAATCAAGGCTGAAAAGTCAATGAAGACACAAATACCTACTTTACAAAAGAATTTGTGCATACATTCATTCACAGTATTGCTACAAATTTTAATTTATGGTTGGAAAATTCCAGGCATTTACGATTGCATGGGCTGTCCTAGATCATGGCAGGTTCCCAGTGCTAGAAAACCCAGTTTGTGGAGTTGTGGATGGAAGGAGAAAAGGAGGGAGATCAGGCTCAAGTGAGAATGTAGCAAAGAAAACATCTTAGTAGTAATGCTGAGGGTCCTCTGCTGTGGTGGAGAGAGAGGAGGATAGTGAGTATTTGACCTATTGTTGCAGACTAGTGAAAGTCTGAGATATTGTCCTGCCTAGGATCAGATGGAGTTTAAGGCAAGATTTCAGTACAAATTCACTTTATGCTGCAATGTATTTTGAGCAAGAAATAGTCTTTTGGAGGCTTTTTTGGCTTCATGTGGCAAGTGTTCAATGTATGGTGTGTATATGTATTCTGATGATATAATTTTAGTGATACATTGTCTAAACATATAAAAGGATGTTTGCTTGTTTGTGCATCTGTATGAATGTCTGGACGCTTGCTGGATTTCTTCCCTTTTTTAAAGCACCAGCCATTTTGAAAAGTTAGAGATAATTTATTAAAATGAAATAATTTCTACTGCTTGTTCTGACAGAGCTTTTGGCATGATTTGTGATGAGTGCATTACAAAAATCTTGCTTGATCCTTCCTACTCAGAGTATTCAGATGCTTGCTAAATATAATTCTAATATCTTTAGAGAACAACATGGTAGAACAATTGCAACAAATGAAGAAAGACAGAAGGGACATGGAAAAAACTAGAGAAGAACTGATCAAAAAAGCTAAAGAGCTACTGGAGCAAAATAAGCTGAGGAGATATCATGGTACACCTTTAATTTATTTTGGAATTTGGAATGTTGAGAAATTACACTGAAACCAATGTGAAAATGTTTGTCTCCTTGTCAGTGAGTTTAATTATAGAGAGCAATTTGCTGACTAGTAGCTCCGAGAAGATTCAATTGTATAAGACAGCGCTGGAAAAATTCAAGGTTGCAATGTTTCCTTCCACTTTTTTTTTTTTTTGTGGCAGTCTTACAAATTTGAGATTATCCTAGCTTTTATAAACTCTTTAAGTCATGTCTAACGTACTTGCAGTGCCCAGAGAGCTACTGGAGGCTATTTCACTCTCTGAGGCCCAGGGCAGCTGAGGTATTCTAACCCTGCCTTTAGCTGGTACTTACAGAGGTTTGTACTGTGTTGATAGGGCTTCAAGTAAATTGCAGCATCATGATTTTTATTCCTCCTATCTAGTGATATGCTAGTTATGGCATGGAACAACAGGCTTGATAAACCTTGTTTTTTAACAAGGTCAAATCTCATTCAAATCCCACGTGAATTATCTTTGTAAAAATATTTCCAAGTTTATACTTAAAACTGCCCGTCCTAAATCACATTCTGGTATAGAGAGGTGGGGTTCAATAACTTTGAAGTTTTGAGAGCTTTATCTTCAAATGCATCTAAGTCTCAACTCTTACTTGTAGCTTTGTTGAAAGGAGACAACAAGCCCATTCTTTCAGTTATTCTCTGAGGGCATGGCTACACTGCACTGCACAGCATGGTGAAGTTGTACTTTAAAAGACCCAAACTTGGGTACTTGAAGCAGTGACTCTGTAGTAGCATGGAGAGGCAAGGCCAGCTAATTTACCTTGCTGAGAGATAAGCCCAAATGGCTCCTGCATTGCCTTAAATTAGGTTTTCCAGTTAGGTAAAATAAAGGTTATTTCACAAGGATTCAAACAGCTTCTGCAGGTTCTTTAAGAAGCGTCTCTACCTCTGAATTATTTTTATCAGACCTCTAGAGTTTCACAAGTAAGTACATTTTGCAAGCATGTTTCTTCACAAGGTATTAAAGAAAGAGCATATTCTGCAGGAACAGTGATCCAGTCTATATTTAATATCCTCCTAAGAATGCTATGCTGACAGGCACTCTCAGTTACATACCATATAGTCCTCCAACAGCTGAGCTCTCTTGGGAAAGTTTCAGTTGTTTTAGTTCTGTCCATAAAGAGCTTAAGTTCTGTGTAAAACCTACACTGCTACATTTTCTGCTACAATAAAACTGTGGACTTCAGGCTGTGCTGGGCATACCAGTCTTCATAAGGCCTGGAGCATTTCTGTGCACCTGAAACGTGCAGCCAGGCTGAATGAAACTTAGGATTTGGTCCATATCTTATATCTTGATGGACAGATAGAGCCTTTTGTTAGCAGGTGCCTGTGTGAAAATTCAGTTGCATTTACAATGAATGTAGTTTTAATTAAGATTTTTCTCTAAATGCTTTTTTAAAAGAAACATAGTGCTATGTTTCAATGTATGCATTGGCCAGCAGAATCCTGTGAGATGCAGCTGGTCATAATTATTTTCAGCAGACTTTATGATAAGGTGAGCAAGAACAAACACTGTTTTCCTTTGCAGTTCGTGAGGAATGGAAAAAGAAGTACTTTGAAACTAAGAAAGTTACAGTTTCACTGGAGGGGACTTTAAATAAACTGCTACAAGATTTCGAGCTTTACCACCAGAAATTGCTCTTGCAATTGGAAGCCAGATATAGACAAAAACGACCAAACAATACAATAAACTCCAAGGTATGTGCTTCTATTATTTATTATCTTTTCATAGAGCCTGTTTTATTATTTTTTGTTTTGTTTTATTTTGTTTTTTTATAAAATATAAAGAAATAAATTCATCAGCAACCACTGACTTGTAAACTAGCTTTAGCCAGCCAAATGATTCCTTCAACCCATTTGTCTCAAAAAGACTTCAGAAGTGCTTGAGTCCGATTAATATTTCATTCTTTCTGCTTTGTGTTTGTACCTTCTGATAACAAATCCCCTTCTATTCAGTATGATTAATGATAAATATATATAACTAATAATGATTAATGTTTTCGGTTCTATATTTTTCCCATCATCCCGAAATTCATATACACAGGTAATGAAATTGGAGAATGAAACATGTCTGAGGCTTTTGAAGTGGTTGCACCTGAAATATTGTGCAATTGTGAGTTTCATAGGAATTTCAGAGGGATTAAAAACCAGAAAAGATAAAAGGGGGAAACACCCTTCCCAGTGGTGGTATCTGCTAATTTTCTAAATTCATTAATGGAAGCAAGCCTGTTGGCAAATCTGAAGCTATCCTAGGAAAAATAAATGTCCCTTTCTTGTGTATGTACAATATTATGTACAAATGTGTATTATTTGAGCTATCTTGAAATAAATATCTATAAAATAAAAAATATTAATAGGGTTGTCATTACATTACTAGCTATGTTCAGGTATGTTATTGCTTCTTTTGGGGGCCATTAGGGAGTTTTTTAGGTCTCCCTGGCTAGGCACAAAGAGGCCTTGCATGAGAGATATGTACAATTTAACACACATACAGCAGGTGTGCACTGGCCAGCACCCAGAGCAGAGAGCCAGGACTTCATGAGTCATTAGGCAAAGCACAAGTGTGGTCTCCACCCCTCATGAGCTACGTGCTGGCATCAGGCAGGCAGGAAAGTAGGGGAGTTGGAAGGAGTTTAGAGGATTGTTTCTGAGTGGTGAAGTAGCACCCAGTGAATGAAGAGATGCACTAATGCTGCATCTCAAGTTTTGTTGTTGTTGTTCCACATAGAATTACACAATCACCGGATTGCTACAGTGCAGCATGAACTCGATCACCTGCAGAGGAAGCTAGCTGATACAAAAATGAAACTCATAATGGAAATTAAGGTACTCTGTCTTTTACTTAAAATGGTCAAGATGTGACAATGTATAAAAAAGATTAAATCTTCCCAATTATTACTTGATGTAAACATTTGCTAAACAGGTCTTGTTTTATGCTGTTAATTTTATTGTGTTAGTTGTTGTAACTTTATCACTTGAGCCAAATTACTCCAGAACACCAGGTTATTAGATGATCTGGAATGTATGGCATTCAATCAACTTAGATTTTCAAGGTACTGTCTAAGATAAGGTTCCCAATTTTTTCATAAAATTCCCATTTCATTCAAAAGGTAATTGAAGAAATACACTTGATGTGGTGAGGCACTGATCACTAATAAATAGACCATGGCTAAAGCAAAAATAACCCAAAAATCAAACACAGTATAAAAAAAAAACCAAAACCCAAACAAACAGAATGATTGTCCAAACAAATGTCAGTCCTCTTCATGTGCTTTATTCCATAGCAGTGATGCCTATAGCTCTTTTTGGAAGGAAGATGATAGTATTGGTCTTCACACTGGATAGCTTTTCAGCTCTAAAACCTTGAAATGGGAATCTTCTACATCACAGAGATTGCCCATACTCCTGTTTACTGGGTACTTGAGTGTGGATGTACTCAGTATGACTCCTCCATTGTATAACAAAGAGTGGAAAGAACAATTAATTTTGCAGTTGTCTCAAAAACATCAAGGCAAAGTACAGAAGAAAGTAATGCTAGAACTAGTCGATCTAATTGGACATGTAAAATTTTAAAGATGAAGGATGTATTCTGTATTCAGCAATCCTGTATAAAATTCAGTCTTGGTTATGTTAACCTATATGCATGTCAACTCCGAAAAACTTCCTTAAATTGCCATTCCCTAACTTACTGATTCTTCTGCAGATGAGAAAGCAGGCAGCATCAGATTTACCAGCACTGAGAGCGGAACTGACACGGAAGAAGATTCATTCAGCTTTAATTCTCCAGTCCAGAAAATCAGGAATTTAAGATGACATGACTTTAACATCTGTGAAGTCTACAGCAGCTCTTTAATGTATACAGAAGATGAGAACTTCAGAGCATTTATTTATATGTTCTTGAAGTTATCTTGTAAAAAGACATCAAAAAGACATATTGTGGAATTTGTATACTGGGCTACTGAGGTACTGCAGCTCACTTCACTTTATATCTATCTCTTCCTGTAAGATTAGTCAATTAAACATACAGTTCAAGCTAGTAACATGTTTAAAAATAAGCTGTTATATTTAAAGTGCAAATCAGTGAATTGTGTAACATCACAGAGTTATGCTGATGCTCTTTAACAAAATAGCTACTAAGCAAATAAACCTGTATTCCATAACTTCCTGTTCTTATTTTAAGGTGTGCACATTACATGTTTGGAAAATTATTAAAATACATGTTCTGTAGAAATACAGCAACAGTAATCCTTTATTTAGCTATTTACTGAAGTGTATTTTTGTTATTATAAGCATGACTATCTATAAATTACCAGTGCATGTGCTAAGATGAACGATTCTGTGAAAGAGGAATCAGAAACCTCTTCAAAGTCATTTTCTAGCTCTTCTGTTTGCCTCTTTGCAAACCAAATGTTATTACATTAAGCAGAACAATAACGTTCTAGGAATTAATCTCAGCTAAAAAGCTGTCAAGGTTGTATTTATTACTGGAAGTGAAACACTCATAGGAAATAAGTTACATGATAAGAAAATTATGCAGCTCTCAAAAGGACTAACAAGTGTCTTAAGTCAAGCCACCCATTATGCAATTTATTTTCTTAATGACAGGACTTAAGAAATACTTTAGTGCTGGAGTATTAAATTGATTATTAAAACTGCAACCACTTTTTCTCAGTTCAGCATTGAATCTCACATTCTCTGTTTCAGAAAGGTGTCTTATTTAAGATATAAAAGCAGGCAAATAGCTACTGGGAAATCTGAACCTACATTTAAAAAACAGTCATATCAACTCATGATTCTTGACTGCTACAAGAAGGACTTTTATTATTAAGTCATCTGGCCCACAGTTAGGATTTTTCAGGTCAAATATTTACTCTGGAAGACCTCTGAATTCAGCAAATATCTATCTCACAATATTTTAGCATATGAGTATAAGTAATACACATTCTGAAGCATGTCTATATGTGTGTGCGTGTGTGTGTGTGTGTATGTGTATATCTATCTATATCTATATAAAATTTAGAAGTTTCTCCTCAAACCTATAGGCCTATAGTTCTAGTGAAAAGCCACCTTCTCTTCATTCAAGAGCAGTAGGCTTCACCTTGCTTTCCATCACCTGTAGTATCAAGCAGACAACTTATATGAAGCATTCCAATCTTTTCTTCAGTAGTATTATGGCAGTGCTGCTATACTATGGCAACTATTTAGCAAGGGGAAAAAAACAAATAAACAAACCAAAGAAACAAACAAAAAGTACCCCAAAACCAAACCAAACACCCCAAACAAATCCCCACAAAAACAAACAAACAAAAACACCACCCAAAAACCAAACACACAACTGACTACATCTATCTAAATAAATACATTTTTTTTAATTAATGGAGTTAAGCAGGGCACAGGTGCACTTTAATCTGGTTGTGAAACAGTTTTGAGAAGCAGACAAGCAGTGTGGGCTGTAAGCTGTAGAACAAGAAAAGCACAGGCAGGCAACATTATTTACCAACTTAATGAAGACAGCATTGTATTTAACAAAAAAATCCTGTAAACACCAGCCAATAATGAGATCACTACAGATATTTAAAAAAAATTATGCATTTCCTCCAGGCAAATTATTTTATGAAAATACAAACTAGAAAGAAAACATAACTTATTATCTCACGGGCAACACCCCATAAAAGCAAACAACAGGCTATGGGATGAATCTTAAGAGTGTGCGGAAAAATAGATATACAGTTCATTAAAAAAGCTTCTGATTTCTAGTTTGGAATGGAAGGAAATATCATCCAAGTCCTCTATATCTTAATGCTCCCTTTTCAAGAGAGGGAGGGTCCAAGATTTTTGGCTTTTGAAACTAAGGAATTTTGTGATACATAAACACAATAAAACTAGAGTTTATTGAATATTTCTTTCTAATAACAAGTTTGATAAAATCTCAATGGCAACTACTTCATGTTATGTAATTCCTTCCGTTTATAAAATCTTTTCATCTCCAGAAGACTAACCAAGTGCAAACACAAGTTTCACCAAGTTGCATGTGAGCAACAATCTGTCTCTCCAGTATTCTGTTTAACCTGATTCTAGAGCTACTTAGCTGAAATATAGGATGGGAAATCAGAAGTCTGAGACTGAACCATGTGATCCCAGAATGAATACTTGCCTGCAACAGGCAGCCTTAGCAAAGGATCACTATGACTGCCCCTGTAAATCCACCAACTGGTCTTATTTCTTACCAGGTACACACTGGGTTCAAGCTTTAACCAAGTTACGGTAATTGTGAAAAATGAAAAAGATATGCAGTCTTAAAAAAACTCCCACTGTTAAAGCAACATTAGAACTTTTTTTCAAAAATGAAAATACAGCTTTGCATATAAAACAACAGGATTAATTTGTCTCGTTCCCAAAGTTTTCATAATCATAGTATATTTATAGAAGGTCAAAATCTATGACAGTGTAAGCCAAAATTAAAAATCACCATTTTTCAACATTCTAAATCAAGGGTTCACCTAGGTCTTATGGTGTCAGAGCTTGCCACATTGCTTCAGTTTGTTGTTCTGCTACAGCTTCCCTGGAATAGTCAAGACTATTTCCATTCCACATGCCAATGCCCCTTAAACCTCGATTCTTCACATAGGCTGCTTTTAGAGAGATGCTACGAGGGTCATCAAACCATACTTGGTGAAAATTACCAAGAGAATCCTAGAAAAACAAACACTAGTGTCAGTATCTGTTTATCTGTATGAACACGATACATTAAAATTCATTGAGTTTTGATTTCACTTTGTTTTGAATGCAGTTAAAAGTATAATTAAAAATGACATATACAAGTAGATTTACATAGTGATATTTTCCTGATTTACCAACTATTTTTCACACAGGACAATTAAAAATTCTAAACCACATATTTACTTGGCTATTTTTCTACTTGTAGAATCTAAGTTATAAAGCTGTGACAAAATTTAAAGGAAGTTAGATGAAAAGACTTAGACAATTTGTATTTTATTTTATTTTATTTACACATGACTAAAATTTCAGATACAATATCTAACCTAACAGATGAGTTTATTTAGAGATTAAGTAGGATTTTCAAGCAATGAACAGTTTTAGCAGAGGTTATAAAGTTTTGTCTAAGTTATGTTGCTGTGACCTGCTTGTTGCTTACAACGCCTTTTAATCATCTACATGTGCAATTTAAAACCATATCTAAAGAAACAAAACAAAATGCATACACTGTGGTGCTCTTGGAAGCCCAATCATTTGTGGACTCTTTCACTGTGTCTATGTATAAAGCAAAATGCAGAAAAGAACATGCATGCAAGGCACTGAGTTAGAAAAACTTCAGACCAACTCAGAATCTGCTTTAGTTTAAATCACTAAATAAAAGTAACTGTAATAGTGAAGGCTTGAACTGTGAGACTTCTTTGTGCCAACATGTCCTTTTTGATGTGATACAGTATCTCAAGAAAACTGTAAACTAATGAAGATCGTTCTTATCCCTGTAGTCTTCAGGCACTGCACCTCTCTTTCACACTAGAAATTCAAGAACCAAGTCCAGCAATTATTTACTACACACACACACACAAAAAAAGTAGAAGGCATAAATGGAAGAATCTAATCCTGAAAACTTTATAGACAGTGTTTACTCCACACTTTATCATCGGTGTTTACTCCACAACATAGTGTCTTAGAAAGAGATGCTTACCTTGTATTCATAAAATGGAGACTTCTGTACCTCATCCCACAGGACCCCTGAAAGAGAACTGTTCACCTGCTTCATGATAATTTCGTAGGGGACCTGTCTGCCTGCAGCGTCACTGCAAGGAGCCCCACGGAAAGGTACTTTGGAAAGGGAACAAACATGATCCTGGAAAAAAACAGAAGGCATGAGTTTCATGTTACATAGAAATAACTGAATTACAAAAGATCAGTACAGCCAAGAAAATGCACAAAATGCACTGGGGGTCTCAAAAATCCCTAATCTTCAAGCAACTCTGGCAGACACATTGTTTGTAGAGAAAAGCAAACTAAAACAGTTAAATTTTGTTTACTTTGTAGTAATACAGGATTGAATGGATATGATTCAGCTTATACAGTTATCTTTTCCCTCTTTAATTCCTTCTTACATTTTTTCTGAGTATAATGTTGTTGGAGACTCCATAAACTGCTATGCTTTAACGGTCATAGATTTGCTATGTTTTGCTGCACTTGTCTTTAAGCAGTGAGCTTAGTCATGGTGTTGAGAAGGCAAATACGAGTGTTGTAGGGCCTTTGGACATCATCTCTTCTCATATAGATAACATTTATAGCTCCTTAGTCAAACATAGTGCTTGTGCATGGTGTGGTTCTGGTTGCCTAGGAGATAAAATGCCTTGACTGTTCATCTGTTATCAGCCAAGCAAAAGATTCTGTCTTGTGTCCCAGCCTTATGCTTTTATCCATCAGACCACAGTATTTCCTAATCCAGAAACAAGATTTCCAAAATCTAGTTGCATCTTTCCAAGTTAAAAATTAACAGTATAATTGCAAATGAAAAATCTTCATCTTACCCTAGTCAGGTTTTGGCAGACATAGTCATAGCCATACCAGGGGACACCCATCACAAGGTTTTTAGGATCAATGCCCATAGCAATGTACTCTTCATATCCTAGATTTTAAGGAAATAAAAATTAATACACATTATTTCCTTTCCTTATGCTATTTATCTTGTAACTAATCTACACACAGAGCCAATATAGGACTTGCATGATGCCCAGACAGAGCCTAAACTGCAAGCTCTCCTTTACCTCTACCTGCACACTCCATTTAGGGAGGCCTGCTTTACTGAGATCCTAGCAACTGCTCTCGTTGCTCATACTTCAAGCTATCTGCCCTTAGCAGAAGTTCACAAGGACCAGAGGGATGTTTCAGGCTTTTTGCAAGCCCAGGCAGACACCACTGATCTGGCTGCCATGTGCCATTTTACAGTGATCTTCACACTTGCGAGGGCTACACAGTACTTTACAAGTAACAACACACAACTGTCTGCCTGTAGTGTCATAAGGATCAGAGATACTATTTTCACATTAGTTCAACCCATATTTGAGCACTCTCAAAAGCTTCAATGCAACAAAGAAACACGCTGTCTAAGAAATGGCAGTCTTTTCTATCCACTCATGAACAAATGCAAATGTTCTGACTTCTGGGTAGGCATTTTGTCCTCACCAATTAAAGTCTGCAGGTAAGGAGCATTGGCTTTTGCAATACAGTCTGTCCAGATCTGGCTCTGTTCATCATATGACATCACAAATAAGAAGTCACAGGCATCTGCAATCCCAGTGTAGTTGTAGCACCTGTTATCTATGCATGCTGGAGACCAAGCCACATCAAATGTTACCTGAAGGAAAAATGCACAGGTTTGGTGCTCTTGTTTCCTCTTTTAAAAAAATTTGTAACTTTTCAAGACAGTATTTCCTAGATGCTGCAGTTTAATACATCTTGAAGTAATGAACTATAGAAGTTGCTCAGCTGATAAAGGAAACACTAGATTATAAAGTAGCCCACTAATGAATACCTAGCATCTAAGAAATTAAAATATGATAGGAAAACCATCTGACCACAAATATGGAGCATGATGCAAATCCTTAAAACTTTAATGATGTATTTACCAAAACACTGTCAAGCTTTTACCCTGGAAGGCTGTGTTTGCCCTACTTTTGACAGTTCATTAATCTATGAACTAAGTGCCAGCTCACACCAGGCAGTAGCATTGTATCTATAGATCGCAGCAAAGCCCACCTTCCATTTAAATCTACACAGGTCAGAAAGGGTGATTCTTCAAGAGCATATCACAGCTAACATTAATAATCAACCATTCATGAGAATATCATATTTAGATCAGCATAAACTTCTTCATATTCACAGACTAAACAGCACTGTCAAAACCTCTTGCATTGCATAAAAGTTCATATTTGTATAAGGTACATTATTATTACCTGTGATCCTGGTATTTCTCTGTGAAAAGTATCTGTAGTTTCTTTAACAAGCTCTGTCAATGCATAATACTCAGGGGAGGTTTCATTAACTTCTTGCTCTATATCTATGTTAATTCCATCCATGTACTGATTTTTTGCAAGGTCCACCTGTTGGGATATCCATGCTGCTCTTTTAGCAGGATCAACAATTTCCTTAAGAGGTACATCACCTAGACAAGAAGCCTTCAAGAGTTAACACGCATTTGCACCACAGCAGTAGTAAGGAGGAAAGGTTTGTATTTACAAAACCAACAAATATAAACACAAAACAAAAAATGCTCATATTCATACTGGTAAAATACAAAGGAGTTAACTTTTTCCCCAGCATAATTTTGAGAAACAACCTCTGAAGAAATTACCACACTTCTTTGAGACAGCACTGTTTAATATTCAGTTCCTTTTGGATATTTTTCTGTAATTTTAGTCTCCTTACTTTTGCTTAATACTCTTTTAGCCACTGTACACTACCTTTCTTGAAATCAATGTACTTTTAGCATTTCCACTAAGCCAGAAGGACTGTTTAGAGTAAAATACTTTTATGTTTAACTTTTGTTGCTTTCCACAATGTAGTCTTGGATTCTGTGTTTCCCTCAACAGAGCAAAAAGTTGATTACATCATGTAAGCTGTAATGGACTTTGTCTTTTTAATCAGCATTTGTGCCTGCACAGTGTTCCTGTGTACTCATGTTTTAAAACTCAACCACTTCCTAATACAGAGGGATTGATTTAAGTGCAAAATACTAAAACTTACTTAAAATCTTTTCCTTTACCCTTTTGGGTACTGCACACAACATCCAGAACACAGAGCCATGTAATTATTTTCTACTGGCTTTTCCTTTCGTCCCTCTTCCTCCATAGCTGTGATGTTCCCTGTCAGAGAGGTTTATTTAGATGTCACTGGGATGGTTTCCTTAATTCTGTGGCAGAAGCCACTGCTGGTTTTCATGCCTTGACATGTAACACGTCAAGATATTATAGTCCTGTGAGCATTATAACCTTATTAATTCTTATTAATTAATTACTGATTTTAATACACTGCCTACAATTGAACGTGAAATGTCAAGGTACTATAGCCCTATGTACATTATGTTCTTATTCACGCATCATAAATATTCACCCTTTCCCAATGTAACCAACCTTTCAGTACTATCCTGGAGCCTTTAGAGTGGGCATAGCACATGAGCTCAGGATCGTACTTTCCAAAAGCTGCCACAGTTGTGATTTTTGACCAGTCATAGAATTTCCAGGTTTCCTTTCCCACATCAAACACAAAGACCTGGAAAAACGGGTAGGAAGCAGCCTCATTAGTCCCAAAACCTTGTCAGAAGGAAGATTATTTTCCACATGCCTCTCACAAAGAAAGGTCCATGGCTGGAGCCTCTGGGGAGCGGCTTCCGCGGGTGCCTCCCTCGCTCCGCCCGCGCTGCCGGGGGGCCCCGCCGGCGGAGGGACAGCGGCTGCGGCCCCGAGTGCGCCCGGGCACTGCCAGCACATCGCCCCACCCGCGGTGTGGAACCGGCTCGGCTCCGCAGCAGGCGACCCAAGGGCGGCAGCGGCTCCCGGGGCGCTGAGCGTGGGGCGAGCGGCGGAGTCACCGGGTCCGACCCTCCCCGTGCCCGCCCCCGCTGCGGCCCCGCGCACCTCGGGAACGCGGGGGCGCGGGACGGGCCGGCAGAGCCGCGGGTCGGGACAGGGGCAGGCGCCAGCGGGGCCGCCCAGCAGCTGCAGGAGGACGAGCGGCAGCCACCACCCGGGCCGAGGCCGCTCCATGGCCACCGCCGCTGGGCCCAGATCGGCCGCGCAGCTCCGACTCCCCTGGAGGCACCGCGGGGCGGGGAAAGAGCCGAGCCCGGGGCGGGGAGAGAGCCGAGAGCTGAGCCCGGGGCGGTGCTGGCTGCAGCCGGGGCTGGGGCGAGGGCAGGCCCGGCCCGCTCTGAGCGAGCTGCGCGAACAGGGAAAAATGGTCTCGGGAAAGCACGTTTACAGAGGAACTGTTTATTAAAAGGTCACAGCCGGAGAGGGGTGTCCCGGGTTGTTTTCAAGATCGCGAGAAGGACCAGAGCAGAGCATGGCCCGAAAGGGACCGGCCGGTCCCCGTGGGAGCGGGTCCGTAGGGGGTCAGACCGGGCACGGCTGCTGCGGGCAGGAACACGCCGTGTGAGCGGGCACCGAGCTCACGATGTCCTCGGATTTCTGGCCCAGCCTATGCTGTCCTTCCAGGCTGAGAGCAGAGTCTGTAAACGAGAAAAGGAGGAAGAAGAGGTCAGGTCAAGGGGTTGGTTATACATCGAGGTACGCCTGTGTTAGGACGGTGAACCTCACGGGTTTTTCACACAATCACGGTGTCAGGTGCTGGTTGTGTTGCTCAGGGGTACCCGCTCCACAGACTCACCGGCAGGGACACAGTGGAAGCCCACCGAGACAGGAACAGTCCCAGCTGCTGAACAGCCTTCCACGCAGCGAAGAACTGGCTCCACAGAGAAGCATTTTGCTGCTGTCTTCTCAAATGCAACTGGCTTCTCAATTTTGACAAATTTACGTTGCAGCTTACAAGCTACAAAACATAAGTTCTCTTAAAGCACAATAAATAACTTTGTGGACTTAATTTGTAGAATTAGCAACAACTGAGACCAGTGGATCAATGAAGTAACACAAGCTACCTGAAGCTAAACTGATTGAAGTGAGTAAATTTCCTGCAAAAGGTTTATGCTGTGAGAAAATGAGGCATGTGTGGCATGGTCACAAGGACAGAGGCTCACTGAATGGGATCTAGGTGGGACACACATGTCCAGATCAAAAAAGAGAGATGTGAAAACTTGGTCAACTGAAGATCAACTTTACCCAAACTATGACAGCACTTAGTTTTGGGACACTAATGGCTCCTAGACATCTGTACATCCACTGGTGCACAGTGAATGGCATCACACCTGCCTTGTTGGTAGTTTAGTCCTTAAATAGTCCTTAGTCCTGTGTAACTTAGTCCTTAAGCCTGTGATCCACACTTTCCTAGACCTGTCTCCCCATGGGAGCTTGATCTACGAATATATTTCAAAAGAGGTCAAAACATGCTTGGAGTGTTCTGTTCCACAGAAAATGTGTAGTTCACTCTAATGTTACAAATACATTCATGTTGTTTTTATATAGGACCTGGATGGTAAGAACAATCAATCATTCCCAGGCTGATGTTTTCAGATTAAGTTGGTCTTCAGCCTGAGGAAATTAAAACAGGTATTTTCCACATCAAATGGCCTCTAGTTTGATAGCCAAGGCTAGATAATTAATTTTTATCCAAACTAAAAGCCTGGCAATAACAGAATGGAAATAAAGAATGAATCCATCAAGACTGACATAAAATGTCTTTTGTCAACTTTCTAAGTTAACATCTTAGGGAATTTTAAGCTGAATACACAAACTTCAGGTAAACTACACAATGCATAAGAAGTTGATAGAAAAATATAACAAAACCAGAACTTCCAGTGAACTACTAAACTCAGGAAATACAATTTTTTTCTTTTTCTTTAGTTTGGGGACACTAATCACAGAAATAGCAAAAAAATGAGATGACAATTCATATAAACCACCTATTCATGTGACTGATTAATAGTTGAAGGCAATATATGTTAGAATATTAGTACCTCCAGTGCAGGGGTCTTCTGAGATGAGCCAAGACTGACCAAAACTCACTGCATCTTTAGCTAAATAACCACTGGGCATTTGATATTCTCTTTCCTTCTCAGCATCATATTTTCCACAAATGCCACATGTTTTTCCAGCCATCCAGAAAGCAACCTGAATCTTTGTGGAAATAAAAGTGCACGTAAATATTTTTCTTCTAAAAATAAAACCACTGAAAATAATTTTTAAAATTACCTCAAGTTTATGCCCATCATAATATAGTTTATCTATGCCATAATCTGAAGCTTTTAGTGCCAGTCCTTCCTCTTCACTGCTGATCAGTATGCTTGCATCTGCAACCAAAAATAACATTTCTTCTAAAATGAAATTACTGTTTTAGAGTTCACCAAGCACATTTTTTAAAGTTCCTGGGGACACATTGCAGGCTCTAATGTATCTTGAAATAGATGGGGCAGATGAGAAAGATTACTGCTCTCTGCCCTGGAACAAGCTGAAGTCCTGGGACAAGGCTGTGGCCAGGGACATCTAGATGCTTTTCCTATGGGTCTCCAGGATCAGCAAAACACATGACAGCCTTGCATGTTTTGGTTTGTGCAAAGATGATCAGGATCAGCATCTCTTTCTTTGCTCATCTTTCTTGCCACCCTGTGTGAAAGCTTGCATGAAAGTATGTTAAATTGTTTCTCAAATTAGGATGATCTTTATCTTGAAAGGTGTTTGCAGGATCACATCCTCTCCTTCTTCAAAAGGCCAGACAAGATTAAACAAAATATAAAGGTGAGTCTCTTACCAGAGTTAGATGTGTATGGAACATCTCTTGGGGCTAGGACACCATTAATCTTCAACTGGATCAGTCCATTGGAAACATACATTTCAACCTCACTTTAAATAAAGGGAATTAGTGTAAACAAATGCTTTTCCTTTGCCCTACTCAACTCACAGTTTCCAGTTCTGGTAGAAATATCATTGCAGTATGCTTACATCATTCTGGTATTAATCACCTGCTACCCTTCAGAAAGAAGATTGAGAGGGCCCAGGAAAACATGCCAGGAAGAGTGCTCACAGTACACCTTTCCCTGGCTTTACTCATCTCAGACTGTCTGCTTGTGACCAGGGTTCAGGCAGGATACAGGACCCTTGCTGCAGAACAGTAATTGCTACTACATTTGCATAAACTGAAGGTGCTTTACATGTCAAAGGAAGATTGGATTCCCTACAGGGGTTCTCTTGCAGCCTGAATAGTCTGTGCATTGTAGTATTTTCTTCAGAGCAGTGTTTGCTCTAATGAAGAAATGTGAAGATCAAGCACATCAAAAGCTCATCCAAATAGCTGTATGAAAAGATCAGGAATGGTTCAGTGATGAGGAATGTCTTTATCACAAAAGATACAGCATATAAAACATGCACTCTTGTGTTCTTCCACAAAACAGGTGCAGGGAGTACCAGTTTCTCTATGTTTCTCTAATATTTTGGGCACAGTTAGGCACACAATTTTCAGAAATAAATAATTACTTGTAATGAAACCTTACAGATCAAAGTCTATTTATGCACTTTGAAGAACACTCCCCACAATGATTTGGTATGCATAATCCCCTACAATTTAGAGCTAATTGCTCCAGGATGAAATGAAGTGTGTCTTCCAGTAATTTCAAATAGATTAGAACATTTTATAACTACGCAGGCATGATCTAAGAGTGCTTCTAATGTGGGATAAGTAATGCCTTTTCTAGCTATGTCCACTTCACAACAACTCTGCTGAAATGAGTGTGGGTTCTAATTTGTTCTAATTATTAGCTTAGACTAAAAGGCCAGACTACCTGATTACAATAGTCCCTTTTGGATTTATAGTTTATGTGTCTACCTAATCACTAAGAATTGAAATGAGATAGTTCAGTTTTAAAAAAATAATGCAGAATTTGGGGCAGTAAAGACTTTAGGTTACAGTGAGCCTCAGATATATTTCAGAATCACTTAAAAAAGGAGAGTCCCAAATCCCTGTGACACTTCTACAGATCTTTCCATCGATGTCAGTAATTCTTGCATGAGTCTTGTGCTAGCGCCAATCTGCCCTACCAATCTGATCTTCACATTTCTAGCACATTCAGCTTGACATGTATTTTTTATTAAGTTTGCAGTTACTTACTGGCTGGCAAGTCTGACATTTATTGCTGTAAGGTCAGCAGACTCTTCAAGTCTTTTCATCATCACCAGGAACTTAAGCTCTGGACTACAGTCCTGCACCAAGACATGGTAGCAATTTACAGGCATTGAATAGTTAAATTCCACACCATTGAAGGTTGTGATCATATTTTGGGAAACTGAACACTGAGCTGAAAAAAAAAACAGTAAAAAGTAAGCCTTTCATAATTTATATAAGGCAGTTATTCTATTTTAAATTTATTATTAATTAATTTTTTAAAATTCTATTTTCTGGTTCTACACATTCCTACATAGAAATGAATTGATTCTATCAGATGAACTATTAGATTTGCAGTAATACAAAAGCAAAACTTTGCTAGTCCCCAAGCAGCAGTGCAACCCACTCATGATTCAGTCACTGTGGGAGATAAATTCTGCTCACAGCTGGTGCTGGTGCAACTCCCTTTTGGCTTTTCTAGCTTTGTTGTAGTCAAAAGAATTTCTCAAAGACTAATAACAATTCACATATCATTAACACCACAGAAAATGCTATTACCTTTTTTGAACCACAACCAGGACTAGAAATAGTTAGAAGGTGAGTAGGCAAAAATGCCACACTGCACTTTTCTCTTTTTCACTGTAATGGTGGTACTTTGTTGGAAATCCTACCAACTCAGATTAGAAATTATTTAATAACAATTTTAATTAATACAGATTATTTTGGGTGTTTACAAAAGAAATATCACAATATCATAGAATGACTTGTGTTGGAAGGGACCTTAAAGGTATCTAATTCTGACCTCCCTGCTGGGAACAGGGACACCATGTAAATATCCATGGTATGATGTTAGCCCACTGATTCAAAGCAAAATGTGACTCCTTGTCACATTGTAAGACTACATAAAGCTTTTCTATTTAAAATGCACCCTAAGTAAGTATAATGTGATTAGTTCTTAATACAGCATTAATCAAACAATAATCCCTTCATAATCAAAGTGCAGGATTTGAAATTAATGGGTGCAATTTTGAAGCTGCTTTAGTTTCTACAAAACAGTGCTAATCAAGTGGAGCACCCCAAATCAGAGGTCACTTAGATGGCCCTCTCATAGATTGTGTAATATTTTTTCTTCATGAGCAGTCTGTGCAGTGAAGCTGAAATGAATGCATTTGGGAATGAACGTATTTGGATTTGTTATTTGGCATAGAACCGTGTGTCTAACCCTCCTAATGTGAGTCTCCTTTTCTTTACATTTTTGCTGCCTCACGGATTTTCATATGGATGCTTTAGTCCTATCTGAAGTCCAACTGACTTTTAAGTGAATGTAAAATAATTGCAAGCTACATTAAAAGTATAAATCATGTTTACAAATATGCAAAGTCAATCAATGCCTGGGTAGATAGTTATTTGCTGACCTTTAAGACTTTCAATGATTGAAAGTGTTACTTGGGAAAAGACATTCCAGCCAGAGGATGATAGTGTTGAAATCAGAGTGCCTGGACGTGACCAGAATGGCAGGGGAAGCCTGATGGCTCTGTTGTAAATTGTGAGCTGCAAATCAGTCAGAAAACAAACATGAATGCAAATGCAAAGTACAGTGTAGAGATCAGATAGCATATCCTCTAATGTTCCAGGAGGATTGTGCTGACTGAAATCTATATTAGCATCTGGGTTTAGGTCAGAAAAAGAAATCAAGTCCTCTGTCTACCATGTGAAATAGTTCTACAGTGTAACACATCTGCAACCTGTAGAACAACAGTGCTATAAATGCATTTGGATAGTCACCAATTTTCAGCTTTTTGCATAGTTGTACATCTCATTTTCCCACAATCTGAACAATTGGCTTACCTGAGGTGTACACCCTCTCTTTGCCTATACATCAAATGCTGTTATTTGGCTATCATGCTTCTCTACAGTCTGGTTTTACTATATTTCCAGGACACAGTAAAATCTGTCATCTTTCTGAAGATTTGGGGAGGAGTGGTCTTTTTAACAAGTTATTGTTAAAGTGCTATTAATCATGATGGTTGTTTTTTAACCTGTTTCTTATTTCCTATATTTACATGCTATATGAGAAAGAGAAATATATTGTAAGATATTTTCACAGCAAAATCAATTGCATGCATATAATGCCTTGTGTTGTCAGCTTTTTAATAGTCTAATAATTTTTTTTTTTAAACCCAGTGGGTTAAAAAAGCTATTAACCATCCATTTAACAAGTACTGACTGCTCCAGGATAAAAGGTAGTGAAAAATAGCTACCTCTGGCAACTTAAAAACAACATCACAGGTTCTTGGAGATGTCAAAGCCATAACCAAGGCTGCCTGGTGAGAGGGACCAAGCTGTTGCCTTAGGGAATACCCAAGCACATATGCAGCTCCTGGAAGAAATGAGTAGAACCTGAAAAAAAAGGAATTAAATTATTGAAACAATAATCTGTCTTTGAAAAAAATGGTTATTATTTGTTCACACTAAAATACCCCCATAAAGCAATGTGCATTCTGTTTTGGACATGTTTTGCATCAGGGTTTGGTGATACATGATGTTGTGTATGGAAGGAGGGCCAGGCAAATTTATTTGTTAATGGGTGAATAAGATCTTGAGAGTGAATGGTAGAGCGGTATGAGAAGAAAAGTATGACATACTTGTTTTAAACACATTCAGAGTTAAAAATAGGCACCAATTGCATAAAGCTAAAATACTAACATGCTAAAAATATTACATTAATATTTAATGTTAATATGTCAGACCTGCAGTGGTAACTTTGAGCAAGGATCCTTTGCCCACTAAGACTAATGGAGGAACCTCTACAACTGGGTTTCCTTAAAGGCTTGGGACTCAAAAATAGAAATACAGAAAATATTCCTTTATAAAAAGGCATAATCTCAGAGCAGAAAAAAGGTCAGTTTTATGGCTTTGTTCCAGGATAGTAAATTGGGTGGTTTCATCTCCTCTAATAAGGGCAGATAACAGCACTTCAAGTGATTCAATATAGTATAAAAAAGTTAATCTCCTCAGTAGAAATTTTTTTAGCCAAATCACCTGTATTCCTTTAATGTGAAAACTTGTGATGCATGCATGTTTAGTTAACTAAATTACTGCATGTGTTTGCATTTTGGTAGCACTATGAAAAAAAATTGGGCTTCAGTATGGATCTATATGTTATTGCAGCCAAATTCATGTGTGAATACAAAGACTGCAGGAATAGAACAGATACTGTATGCATACGGAGACACATACGTGAACTGAATCCAGCATATGCAGTTTTCTTACAGTGTCATACAATATTTGCTATTTAATGTGCATAAGCCTTATAGGAAATAATTTGTATCACCTGCTTCAGAATCCGGGGGCCAGATAACTACCTTAGGAAATTACTCTCCCTGGACAGCCAGTAAGAGGCTGATTCTGCTCTGAGCCTCCATCAATCAGAAAGCATCAGGAGACCTATCTCCTAATTAAAGCACTTTAGATTAAAAGTCTACAATAGATTAGGTGAATCCCATCATCCCAAGTGGTTTTCCTGCAAACTAAAATGCACTATGCTTTGAGGGAATGAATACACAATAAAAACAGACACATGTAATCTGATTTTTTACTATTCTGTTTGATTAAGGGGACGTTTTCTAGCTTGGAAATTGTAGAACTGTAATTATTTGGAACATTGACATATGTGAATTTTTTAAAAAGTAAAGTAAAATCTCACCATCTTGCAGTCGTTTGGACTATTGAAGGTACTTTTAGCCACTCCAGCTTCATCTGCATAGCTGGATAAGAAGCAAATTGCCCTGTTGCAATCTGAGAGGCAATCTGGTAGTCCTGGCAATCTTTGCCCCATTTAAGAGAACCCTAGTAGAAGGGAATACGTAAATTTTTGCATAAAACTTAGTAAGATAATTATGTTTCCTTTACATTTGAGCTGATGACTATTTTAAACTTACTGATACTTTTCTGTAATTTATTACTGAAGCATCAGCACAGAGTTTCCATCTACTTGGTCCTGTGATGCTTGAAACAAACACCTGTATTCTTGATCTCTTGGGTTGTGCATCAGTGTACAGGACAAGCTGTAATCCTGTTGGCTGCTTCTTTCTGTGGATGGCACGAAGGACTGCGGCCAGTATTGGTGGCTTGCTGTCTCCCAGGAATGTAGGCTTCAGTCAGTAGAGAGGAAATAGAGGCCAAAGACATAAACAAAACATTAGAATTACTATATTAAAAGCACAGTTAAAAAGATTTGCTAAGGAAAAGTTTCATTCAAACAGCCTTTTTATGTGAAGTATGGGACAGCGGTGTCGATCCTCACTCAGTCTGTTCAGTTCATGTGTAGTTTTGCCACAGACTTTCGAGGGAGAGCTGTCATGACTTATGTAGCTGAAACAGTTTGGGAATTTTTTTCTTTAAAGTAATTTAATTGTAACAAAAAGAAGTATGATACTGTATAAAGAACCCAAGCTACCCAGATCAGTACTGCTCTCTTAGCAGCCTCTAGTTTAGCTAATAGTATTTTAGATATAATTGGTTTAACCACTTGTTTAAAGCCATAATAATTTGTATTGTCAGAGGAGTCTGTTCAGTGCAGTCCACAGTGTGGTACTTGCACAAGAAGCAGCACGTGGCCATGTTCACCGTTGGACCCTTGTGGCCAGAGGGAGCACCTGCTCCTGCTGTGTGTCCTACCTGAGCTGTGGGGACAGAGCCCACACCTGGCCAGGAGAGAGCTCTAGGTGGAATTAGTTGTGGGGCAGCAGGTCCTCCCTGTGCTGCCAGATCTGAGTGATGGAGACACACAAAAGGATTAGGTGAGACAGAGCTGGAGAGGGCTTAGGGGGAAGGAAGGCAGCAGTGGTTGAGAAAGAGTTCAGAGAAGTAGTAATACAGTGAAAAGATGGACAAGAGATGTGAATTCAAGCTGCACTGAAATGAGTGGAGGAGAAGGTTGCCTTTTCCCCCACAAGCTACTTGCACTAAAAACTGGGAGTTGCCGGTGCAAAAGGAATATCGAAGCAAAGAAAGGCTTGCTATTTTGTAGGTATGTAGGTCATTGTCTGAAATGTGTGAAATTTTTCTTTACTGAAATCTGCTCCAAGTTCCATCGGTCCTTACAGAAGGATCAGGTACCATTAACTATGTACCATGCAGGCACTCCCAAATAAACACCTGGGTTTCTCTCAGAGTCAGAGCCTTGCTGCAAAATCAAAGTCTTTTCAAAGGCCTTTTATGGTCCTGCTAACATGAACAGAAGGACCCTGCAATGAAGACCTAATGAACAAAAGAGTGGAAGAGTAAACTCTTGAACTTTTACAGAAAGATATACAATAAAGATATACCTGAAACCACTTTCTGATCAGGCAGGTCAGCACTTCTAAAGTGTTCTCATTTTTATAGTGAATTATTTACTGAGTAACACCAATTTCAACATACACAGCAATACATTCCAATTTCATTTAAAAAATGTAGTCTGTATGGAGTGAAAATTAAAAAATATTCAAGGAGCATCCAATGTGCTCACCTTTATAAAACAAGAGGCAGTTCTTTCTTTCTATATACCTAATACGCTAAATCACTACATTTTTTCTATTCTGTTATAGTAGTAACTAGATATACAAAGTAATTGTTTTGATTTCTTGCAGACTAAGACACTCACCTGAGACATGGCTCTGGAGATGCCTTCATTGCTAGCTGAAGAAGAGGAGGAGGTGATGCTGCTGTTTAGGATTTCTCTTCCTGGGTTCTGCAAAAGCAGAGAATCACCTTGAAGCAGGTTGCCTATCACTGGAAGTTGTTGCAGAATCAATTTATGATACTTTTATTCTCAGAGAACTAAGGAGTAATTGCAGCAAAGCTAATGAGAACAGTCGTAGACCCTGCCCCTCACTATATGCAGTAACTGTACCTGTTCATCTGCTGGCTTAAACCAAAACCGGTAAACAGGGAGGCTTACCTGTAAAAACAGACAGTATGTAAGAAGATCTGAGAGAAAGCAAAGAACTAACTTTTGATAAATGCATTAAAAATTCAATATTGAGTATGGAAAAAAGCAAAACAAAATCAAGTTTTTAAACATTTTACACTGAAATATTCTGAAATGTGAAAATTCTAATCTGAAATGCTTCAGAGAACCAGAGTTCCTCTTTCTTTGGTCTGTGGTCTATGAGCACAATTTCCTGATGTACAAAAGCAATCACTACAAGAAGTATAAAAAGGTCCAGCCAGGGTGAATTACCTGTTGATTGGAATATTCACTGTCCCCAATGCAGTGCCTGTCCCCAGCGTGGTCTTCTTGGCTGCTGCTGCTGCATATTTTACCACTAGCAGAGCTGACACTGCCACTGCTGCCACCACTTCTCCCACCACTGCTGCTCCTGCTGCTGCTCTTACTGCCACGCTTCTTCCCAGATTGCCTTATTTCATCTTTCCTGCTATCATTTCCAGGCTCTTTACCATCAGCAAAGGAGGCAGCAGAAGAAGAGGATGAACTGGAAAGGTGGGATGCACTGGGCTCTGCCCAGAGGCCTGTATCTGCAGTCTTGTACTCTCTGTTAATCCGTTTTGTGCGGCGCCGTGTTTTATTCGCAGCCTCCAAAAACAGTTGAAAACATTATGAATTTATAGCTTATTTTGTAACATTTCTCTGGCTGTCAGACAAGTTACCCACCACAGGCTTTCAGGGAAATAGAATTTTCTGTCCCCACACACTGCATAAGCTGTACCATTCCTCCCAGCCCAAATCCTTGCCTTCCCATGCCAGTTTTCCACAGTGGAAATCCTTGGCTTCATTTATAGCAAATATTCCCTCTCTGATGCTCAAAGTCTCTTACCATGAACACACTCTCAATGCCTAGAATTTTCTTCAGTTTAGCTTTAATGTCTTCATATGGAGATGTCTCTTCCTCTTCCTTCAACCCTGAGCTTGCTACATCAATTATTTTTGAAGCTGCTTTGGATCCTGCTTGAATCTCCAGCTCTATTTTTTCAATATCAGCATCTGTATGAACTAAAGTCAAAACACTTACATTCAGGGTTGTGCTTGTTGAGCATCATTCACAGTGATTGACAGAAAAACTTGTTATGACTGTACCTGGGTTCAAAATTATTTTGGCTTCAAGTTCTCCAGCAAATTTGTGCAGATAGGTATTTCCTAAGAAAGCAGAATTTTGTGACTTCAGGCTGAGGCAAGTAGAACATCCCAGACTTTCAAATGTTTTACAGAACATGCGTGTGTAAAGTCTTCCTACATTGGGGTAATGTGTCTCTTCTGAACCTTGTTCATATCCTTTGGATATCACACTAGGAATACTGATTTGCTGCATTAAACAAAAGTATGGCAGATACAGTTATTTCCACCAAAAAAAAAGATGTCCCACCTCTTAAAATTTTTCCTCTAGTTAATGAAGAGAATGATGACAGTCCTGCCTAAGTAAAGAGGCACTGCTTAAAATTAGAGAACCAACCACTGGAAGCAGTGACTTTTCCTGCAAAGTGTGCTGTGGAAGAGGACAGCTCTTTTACCCACCCTGTCCCAAAGGGACACAAAAACACTTCCCAGTGAGAACCTGCAGGGCTCTTTAGAGGGGCTGTCTCTCTGTACTCATTTCAGGTTTCCAGCCTTCCTATTTCCAAGTCAGTGCAGCCTTCCCGTGCCAGCCTCAGAAGCTGAAGAGCACAAGAGAGAACGTGCGTCATCAATTCACTGCAGGGATTATCTCGGAATTTGGAAAGAAAATCTATATCCTGCCTATGAACCATAATTTTTACAGTGCTCTGATTCAGAAAAAAAAGAGGGATACTGTACAAAGGTTGTGAATTTCTCATCCCCTCCACGTGACTTTAAAGTAATAGGAAGACTGTCAAAGCAGCCCTGCCTGCATTCAATGAGGAGAGTAAATATACTGTGAATGATCATGTCTTAAACCCATTGGGTCTTAGGCTTGGTTTGGGAAATGTCAGGCCCCTGCTGAATCTCACCATTCCTGTGTTTATGATCTAGTTAGCCAGCTCCTGTGCTATGGGAGCCCAGCACTTCTGAGGAGCTGCTGTTCTCTGCCCATCTGCTGTATGGATGGTAAGAGGCCTCCTTACCTTCCAGCTACCAGGTCTTGAAGATCCTTCAGGTGGCTCAAATGGCTGGTCAGAGATATTTGGTACTTCTTTGGGGATAAGCTGGGATTCTTTTTCAGAATCTACTTCTTCCATGTTCCTTGAAATAGCATAAACTTCACTCCTGTGAATAAATGGCACACACGTAACTCCTGCTAATTTTGCTTACCCATCTTTGCTGGTGCAAGACAGTGCTAAGCTTTATGTGGCTGCCAAGGTATGGCAAACCTTAACAAGAAGTTCTGTCCTTGTGATTTTATAACAGTGAGCTCACAGTCAGTAACACAGAGTAAACAAAATGCAACAAGATCTTCTGTACCTCACAGCTGCAAGCTCAGCCTCCTGATGGCAGGGAAGTGTTTCAATCTTCAAATTTTTCTCTTTCATATTTATCCTGGCATCAAATTTCATTGTAGTGTTGGCCCTGAACTCTGCATGAAATTCAAGACCACTCTGAAAGTACTGTGTATTAATCCCCATCATTGCAATCATATGAAAATACACCCTGAAAGAGTGGAAATAAAATCAAGCATCATTACAGATTAACTTTGAAATGCAAAATCACATTTTCATGCTGTTCTGTTTATTCTAAGATTCACTACTGATGGATTAGTAAGATAAGAAAAAAGCTGAAGTGCCCCTGGAAAAGATGAAGGGATTTATCTGAATAACAAAGCTAACATGGGTCCTCTGACTGCCTTGTCACTGATACATTGCTTGAGGATGATCTAATGCCAGAATCTTGTCACTTCAGATTGTGCCTACTTTTTAATTATTATCACTACTATTATTATAATTATTAGTATTAGCATATTAGTACTGTTGCTTTTGTGGATCCAGAAGCATTTCCCTTTTTTCCCTGAAATCCTTCTGGCTTGAGCCAGGTGGTGATGCAGTTCTATGCTGAAATTGTATAAAAGTGTTGATACATAAGCAAATATATTTTCACAGCTTAGTATCTTTAGTCACTGAACAAGTACAAATGTGAACATTTTTAGCAATGGCATAACTGAACAGTATCCTGTGGGATACAGTGCACATTGCTACATTTGCAGGGTTGTAAAGCATCAGGGTATTCTATTGCTTTTTCACAACTTCACTGCTCTGGACTAACACAGCTGTTCCCAAATCTGGGACAAATAGGACCCATATGTAACAACATGAGATCACATATCTACTTCAAATATAAATAGAAATGCTTGTGTGTGTATGTGAAAATATATGTAATTTTTACTTTGGCCTGATGTCAGCATGAACATCCATCTTCGTTTCCAACAACTGTGAAGGTCTAAAATTGTCAGGTAATGGTGGTGACATTTGTATATCCACTGCAAAAGACAGACAGGAATCATATGAACAGAGAATCATGGAATATGCTGAGTGGGAAGGGACTCATCACAACATCAAGTCCAACTCTGGGCCCTGTGCAGGACAACCCAAGAATGACAGCATGTGCCTGAGAGTGTTGTCCAAATGCTTCTTGAACTCAGATGGGCTTGGGACACTGACCACTTCCCTGGGGAGCCTTTTCCGTGCTCAGTCACCTTCTGTGTGAAAAACTTCTTCCTGATCTACAGCGTAAACCTCCCTGACTCAGTTTAATGCTGGTTTCTTGAATGGGGCCATGGGTCACAAATGTGAAGAGATCAGTGTCCACCCCTCTACTTCACCTTGTGAGGACATTGGATACTGCAGTGAGGTCTCCTCTCAGTCTCCTATTTTCTAGACTTGCACAGACCAAGTGACCTCAGCTGCTCCTTATAAAGCTTCCCCTCCAGACCCTTCACCATCCTTGTGGCCTTCCTTTGGACTCTCTCTAATAGCTTAAGGTTTTCTTTATATTGTGGTGCCCAAAACTGCTCCCAGTGCTCTAGGTGAAGCCACACCAGAAACAAAAAATTCTGGAGACACGTTTTCAATAAGTGTGGTAGTTAACACATAGGCAGCGCTTTTACATTTTGAAATACTTTACACGATTATTTAAAGGTTGCTACTCCAAACCAGAGTTTTACAAATATGTCTTAGATGAAACATACTAGTTACTTCTCAGATCCTTAGGGGGTAGCTGATCACTAGTGTTTCCACACTACAAAGGTATTTTTCAAGATTATAGAGGGATTCAATTTCAGTGAGGGATTGGGCCCACAGTTATTGTGTGGAAACTGCTCGGTTTGGCATCCCAAGCTCACCGTCAGCCGCAGCCTGGCCCACCACAGCCCCGCACAGCCCAAGCTGCAGCGGCACACCGACCGTTGTGGGGACAACGTGCCACAGCTCGCCCACCATCACTGGCAGGGTCCAGCGGTCTGAAATGCCTCTCTGGACCTCTTCTACAATCTTTTTTACCACTGGCTGCCAGTTTGAGGATCCAGTTAGATGCTGAAAACAGAAAAATACATTAAGTGAGTAGGTAAGATGAGACAGGGAAAGGAAATTATTCAGCATTGGAGACAAAAAAGACAACAGCTTTGTCAGTACCATCATGAGCTGTTGAATGGCATCTTTGTCAATGTCAACAAAGGCAATCTCTTGGCCCAATACTTTGATGTAAGCAGACAATAGAGGGTCTTCGGAAGGCAGTTCTTTCCATCCCAGAAACTGTGGTGTTAAGGAGAGAAGGGGAGAAAGGGAAGAAGCAGAAAATGTCACTTCAAATAGAGTCATGTGTCAGCAAAGAGGAGATCCTATCCAAATGATGCAAACCGTAGTTGCTTAGCCAAAAAACTAACAGACCCCTTACAGGTCTGAATCAATGTGACTCTTACATTTCATAACTGATTTCAGAGAGAGTTTCCCCATGTAAGGATGAGGTAAAGGCTTGGTAATTTCTGCTGCTAAGTGGTAGGTGACACCCAAGGAATCCTGAAGACAAATCTTATTCAACACCCATTTTAAAAGAGAAGACCAACCACTTAGTGTGTTTAACATACACTTTAAAACATTTTGGCTCCCAGAAACATCATCATCTTTTGTACTCTACATTAAGAGCTGACACATGTTGAGTGAAAAGGTGGCATCTGTTGACAGCGTAAGTACAATGCAAGTACATATTTCCATGACCGAAGAGGATGACTGACTCCTTTGCTACTGAAACATCAAAGGGATGGCTTGGTAGGTGAGTGATGCAACCCTGGTGCTGGCAGGAGCCATCTGTTGCAAACAGATCAGAAGGGTGTGTAGAGACATACCGTTTTACTGAGCTCCTTCAGTGTCTTGTATGTATCATACTCAGCAAAGCGAATGTTCTGCTTCCTGATAAGCTTGGCTAGGCCTTGTGACCGGAGAGCCACCTGTAGGAAACAGAGTCAGGTGTTGCAGCCCAAGTACAAAAGTCCTCAGGAAAACCCTTGTACCTTGTATTACACTGACTGAGGCCACAATAAATACATGCTTCATGAAGCCATTGCATTATAAGGCTGTGTCTACCTGGCAGATGACTGCAAGCTATGGCTGCAGATGCTGAGGACATGCTTAGCCAGCCAGCTTTGAATTAGTCAGCAGAGATAATTTTAGGGCAACACAGAGCTCAGCCCAGGTTACAAAGCTTGCCCAAGAAGCTTAGTAAATACCTGCATGCTGTTACATGGAGCTTTGTGCTGCCCTGGCTGCCTTGCTGGATGAAATTTAATTTCAGTTGCTATTTCCCTGTACTTATGCAAAATACCCTAGATCCCGTGTGACTTTAGTGGGCAGATGAATGTTCTACTGCATAAACTTTCCTCTGCTTCTAGATTTTCATGCCTGTACTGGATGTGTTCACTGATAAATGTATGTGTCAGGAAGCCCAAATAAAAGAAGATGCCTAAGTAAAATCATAATCATTATCTCAATTTTCTCTTCCACATCCACCCTCACAGCCAGAGATGGAGTTAAACATTACATCACAGTCCAAAGCTGGCTGTTTTAATGCAATACTTACCTCAATAATATCTGTTGCAGTATTTGCATAATATCCTCTTACTTTTGTGATTATATCAGATGGAAACATGGTGCTGGGACTGTTCATTAGATAGATCCTCCAAATGGCACCAGCCTGATATTCAGCTATCACAGGAATAAAAAGCAGCAGGGATTTTTGTTAAGGTCTCCAAGGTGTCTGGTACAGCCACCTCAGGTACAAGCTGTAGTAGATCACAAAGGGTTCTGTCAGGATTCAATCCCACAGGTCCTCAACTTTTCAACTTCTAGAGGAGAACTTCACTCTAGGGAAGAGTCAATGCAACCCCAGGGACTGAAGAAGGAGGCCTAAAAATCCATGTGCAGGCACCACTTTCCCCAGCAGATGTTGTGAAACACCCTCAGGGAATTTTTCATGTTAGGATGCTCTTGGGCTTTTTCTATTTCTAGAGTTCACTAAATTCACAACCTATGATTGGATTTTGGATGAAAATCACAAAACACAATAGAGGTATTTGGTTACGTAAGAAGAAGGAGTGCACAGGGCACCTGGTACTCACGGGAGTAATCACCGACATTAATGACCTTGCTGTAACGATAGCTCAGCCTGTCAAGTCTGGGGCTCAGGAGTTTAATGGCAATGTTGCAAGCAGAAGATCTGAGTAACAGAGTTAAAATCATATGAAGAGAGTTGACTGTGACCAAATTCTTAGAAAACGGCAAGAAAAACATCAGCATTTGCTACTAAAAATGTACATCTTCCTCTACTTACAGTTTATGGAGCTGTGGGATCCTGCCTGCTGCCAAAGCCTTCATGTGTGAATATGTGAAACTAGCTACTTGCAGGCTGGGCTCTGTCAGCAGCGAGCTGGCCAGAGCTGTCACCATTGGAAGAGCAGGCTTTGTTTCGAAGAGGACAACACAAGCCACCATTCGGACATTAGGAGCAAGTGTGATGTCCCTAAAGACCTGAAGGGCAATGTCCCTTACCTAGAGGAGGAAAATACAACCTGTGAGTAGCTCATAACTTCCCACTGAGGAGTGTTTCCTAAATGGTGCATATATGCTCTGCAGTGGATGAAAAGCAGAACCCGATAGAGAAACTTGAACATGGGACCTGACACTGAAAATAAATATATTGCTGGGTGCACAGTGAGCAGGGCTGGGAGGAACAGACATCAGAAATTGGTCCAGTGTTACAGTTACTAAAGCATACTCTTTCCCAGAATATCAGCAAGAGTGGGGTGATGTCAGGAATTTGCAATGTGGGCAAGAGGAAGACCAAAAACTGAGAAACCTGCCCAGAGCTGCTAATACTACCTAATGGTTTTATTATTCCTGAATCACTAAGCAAATCCAATCCATAACCTTTAAGATATTTGTTTAAATAATAATTTCAGTTACTTTTGGAGGGTCTTTTCTGGCAATTTTTCTCAAGGCCAACACGGCATCAACATGAATTCTGTTTGGTAATGAAAGTGCAGCTGAGGAAAATGTTGGCAAAAACTTCAGGATGCGTTTGATACTGGCTGGCTCTCCTGCGTTGCCAATGGCTTTCAAGGCCAAGGACATGTCTTTGGCATCGCGTTTACTGGTGGCTTCAGTAGCAAGGTCATGGAGTGGCTGAAAACAGAGTAGGCTGTGTTAATCTTACAAGGTAATGATCTTATAATAATGCACAAAAATAAGCATTGCCATACCACCAAAACAAGTGCTGCTGCAAATCCCAGAATAGAGCTATTCAGATTTTGCTCCCAAGAAAAATCTCACCATGGCTCTCAGGATACCAAACATGGACAATACAAATAAACTTGGTTTTCTCCTTACACAGTGTTGTAACTGATTTTGAATTGTGCTTGAGAGTAGGAGATAATCCCAGGTGGATGCCTGCACCAGACAGTCTACTGCAAATTCAAAGGTAGTGCTGAGCTGATGCCATTCCCTGGGGCACCTCTGCCACCCCTGCCAAATTGCACTTGCATATTTTTCACTTCCTAAAGCAATAGCAAGTTTACTTAAACAGTTATGCTGTTCTGAGAAGAGAAATTACCCTTCTGGTGGTTTGGCTTTCTTTCACTCTCTTTTGGAAGATTTAAACACATGTCAAACACCAGCAGTGTTGCAGTCTTTCTAAGCAAGGAGCTGGAGCTGCGTAGTCCAAGGACAATGTCCTGAATATTTCTGACAGTAATATGCTGTTATGTAGCAGGGCCTCTTTGGAAGCCCTAATGAATGACGTATCTAGACCTTTGCTTATATTAACACTTTACTGCTTTTTTAATATGTCTTTCAAGTAAACACTGCCTAATGTAGAAGTAGATTCATAATATCACAATTATGTTGCTTTAATCCTCACCTTGTCATACTTAAACTCAGTTTCAGGCTGTTTATTCGGTTTCAGACCATTATCCCCATGGACTTCTACAACTACATTTGAAATTCTGAACTGCTAAGACCCGATCTTTCAAAGGCACCAGCTTGGTGTTTCATTCTGTCTTTGCAATTTTGCACATAATCACAGCTAAGAGTGAGGCATGCAAACAGCAAATTACCTAATTGCCAGAATTGTGAAAGTTAAATTAGAGGCTTTTTAAAAATTTCTTCACCTTTTACAAATAAGAAATGAGAGTCACCTACCTGAAGAAGTTCATTTGGACACAATAAAGACTGAGCACAGTATTTGTTTACCATGCTACCATAACCCAGGTAAACAATTATCCGATGCATCAGTACTCTCTGTATTTGGGGACAGGTCAGAAAAGTCTGCAGAAGAAAGAAATATAATTTTTAACTGCTTCTAGTGAAAACAGGAGTAAAAATTTCACTTGAGAAACAGATAAAATTGATTAGTCCTTTTTCTAAATATTTTCAGAAGTTAAATCAAACACTAGACATTCACCTACAAGAAAATTAAATAGACTCACCCCAATTATGCTTTATGCACTTTAAATATTGGTTACATGAAATTATTTTCTTGTCTTTGTCTTTTTTTTTTAAGATTTTGTTTTGACAAAAAGAATCAACAGCAGTTTTCTTAGAGTATGTGGGTTTAAACGTCAACTATAATTAAAAACTTTTGGTAACAAGTATTTGGAAACATCTTCTGAAGCATTGCCCATTTTAGTTAATACCTTGCATTTTACAGATTTGGAAGGAAATATGTTGCATATTTCACTTATAATGTTGTGAATTCACCTTTAAAAAGGAGTAAGAGGGGAAAGAGAAGGAAGAATGCTCTGTACTCACTGAGGCAACTTCCAGGGTTTGCTTGTTTGGTGTAACAAAATGGAAGGCAAGAGGGAGAGTTGCAGCTGCTTCCCAGATATTCAGCTTCTCATCATGAATTTTTTGCTTCAGGAATCTGAATGTGTCAGTAGCTCCAGCAGCACAGATGGTGCTCAGGAACCAGGGCCTACCAGAGAGGGGGATTCATTATCCCCATTGGCCAGGACATCTCTGATCAGAATCCGTGGCTGAAGGCAATAGTTACCTGTAAGCACGTTGGTTGACAAACTGCAGCCACAAAGATTCAATTTGATCAAGGGTTGCTACACGAAAAAGCTGGACCATTTGTAAGAACTTGACCGAAGCTTCTTTAGTGGATCCTTTCTCATTATGCTGAATTAATTGGCGCAGCGTTTCTGTTAACTATGGGAAAAACAGACTGTTGGAAAGATTCATATCTAAAGTAATTATGTGATGATCTGTTAACCTTATAAATAATGGAAGTGTGATAGTAAGCCTCTAATACCTGTAAATCTAGATTTTTAATCCTTATTAGAGGAATTGGCATCTGTAGTAGTTCTCCTGAGAAATGATAACGAAGACTCCCCTGCTTTTGTAGCCGAGTTTCTGGTGCACTGATAGGAGTCCTCTTAACACCAACCAAAGACAGTTCTTGTCTTCAAGGGAAAGAGGGAAATGCATCAGTAACCTGTAATGGCATTTTGCCTGTGGAGGACTTGTACAACATTGGAATAGACTAAGGGGTGCCCAGCAGGACCATTGCATCGATCACAAATGGATCGTGCACTTCTCTGTTTATCCATTGCTCACGATTAAGTGGAAAAGTTGTACTACTGCAGGACTTTTGTGAGAGTTTGCCAAAGTCACTGAGAGGTTGGACAGATGTTTCAGGTGGCCCAGACAACAGGGCACAGGACCTGGCTGGGCATCCCAAGGGCTGTACAGTGTTTTGGACTTTGGCAGCCACAGGCTAGATTCTTCTTGTTATCTCACAAATAAACAGTAAATATGTTTCAGGCATGTCCTCCTGGCTATGATAATCTAAGGACATGCCCAGTGCCTACCTTGCCTCCATGATTGCTGCCCCGTTGGGTTCATTGAAGGGAGAGATCTGGTACACCTGCTCAGATGTAGCAGATGTCAACGATACCCCGCTGTCATCATACTTCATCTTGTAAGTGAACATCACTGTGCCCTTAATATTTCTGACTTTCTAGAAGTGCAAAGAGACCCACTCAGAAAGAGGAATGGGCTAGTTAGCACAGACAAGCCAAACTCCCCTTGAGCTTTGGTGCAATGTGTGTGTTGAGCAGTGGCTCAGGGCTCCATGCTGCTCTCACCGGGACACAGGTAGGGCAGGGGCGGATGTATCCCATTCCTATGTTTTTTACTGCTTTCTCCTGGCAGTCTGTCAGGTCCTTGCTTTTGGAAATGGTGGCCCGATTATTCTTGCTGTCATCCTGGATAATGTATCTGGTTTGGCAGATGCCTTCAATCCCAGCCTGCAAGTATTGATTAAAGTCAATGAAATTCCCACTTGAAAGAGCAATAAAAAGGTCAAAAAATGGTTGGGGAAGGGTATGTATAGGCAACATACTCTGTAATGGTAAAATGAGAATAAAAATAATATCAGAATGGAAAAAACAAACCTCCTGTAGTTCATACACATTTTGTGACTTTTTGATGGTTATCTGCATCATGTTCAGAATCCCTCTCACTAAGTTAGTGCACAGAATGGGACAGTCCTCAGGGACAAAAATACTTCCAACCCTTCCTTCAGTGTATTCAAACTTAAAGGCTTGGCTGAGGCACTCTGCAATCGTTTCTGAGAGTCTCAAAGATGGAATGAAGGAGTCCATGGGCCAGAAGCCATTGTGTTCCTCCAGCTTTGGTGATCGAATCTGTGAACAAAAGTGGGAAAACAATCTTACTGTTCATCATCCATTTGAAATAGTGCTATAATAGGAAAACTAGGCACTTCCAATCCATGGCCAGGCACAAGCCACTTGTTCAACGTCACAGGAAACAGTTTTCACCTCAGACTCCTGTGCTGGACCTAGGAAGTGTCCTTAAAAATGCAATATTCTAGGAAGGATTTCTACCAGAAAACGTAAGATTGTGAGAACAGGATTCAAAACTTCATCAAGCTTGTCGGGCAAGTGAAACACGAGCTGCTAAAAATCTGTATGAACAGGATACTCACTCCTTTTACACAGACAACAAGTGAGGTCTCCCTTCAGTCTGTAAGCCATTACTGCTCACCTGCCTGCCTAAACCCATGGGAACTGTTCTGGCTGCTGCTTGAGGTCCAGCATACCCCAGAGCATCAAAGCCATGGCACAGCTGATGGAGGGGCAGAGGTGATCGAAGGAGCTGACACATTCTTTGGAAGTGCTGACATCCCTTTGAGGATATCAAGCTGTAAAGCTTGCACTAGTCTTTGACTGCTACCTAGTGGGAAGTGTGTGCTTGCATGCACAGACATATCTAGTCCCATACACATACACACACTTCCCACACTTGTACACAAAAGTACCTGTTCCTGCACAGAGGGTAAAGGTGGGGGCTAACAGCTCTGTTTTATTTTAGGCATTTATAATCAATGCTGCAATGGTGGCTTGCCTCTTTTCACATTTTCTCAAATTAAATCCTACTAAAGATTCTTATCTGCCATTGCTAAAGTTGTAGCAATTCTAATGAAGTTACACAGAGCCTGCAATTGCAGCTGTGTGTAAAGTTTGACCAAAAGAATTCCTTCACAGTTTCTGTAATATATGCACTTGATTACAGGCAGAGAAAACTTCTAAGGTGAATGCTAAGGGCACCTTTTATAGCTTTCTCCTCACATGGTGTCTTCTCAATCCCTTTTTTGGTGGTCTTTCATGCCATGCCAGTATTTTAAGCTCTTTGGCTTAATCTTTTAGATGAGTAACAGCATTTCCACATCTGATATAATTATGCTAAACACAGGCAATACCATTAGAATCTTCACATATGAATTAATGCCTATGTGAAGAATAACAAAAGAAAGATAATGGAGACAGGTGAGTCTTTCTTTTGTGATATCTGAATTCCAGTCCTGAGCTTTTCTCAGGCTATGGACCAGATTGAAAAACATGATGTTTCATGCTTGAACACTCATTTGCATATTCAAGCTTAGTGTTGCCTTATTAGAATTATCTTAAAGACATTTCTTTCAAGCTGTTGCCTGCCATATTTTTGCATAGAGATGAACATAAGGTAGCTTTAATCAAGGAAACTCAAAAACTGATGGCAGCAGCGCTGGAGCAGCTCTGTCTCTCTCCTGTAGAGAAGCAGGCTTCAAGGAAGGCTAGGGTGCCTCTGTAAGTCCCTGTCAGTAACCCAAAGCATTTTGGATACAGCTGCAGACCCTTCAGAAGTGCCCTTGGCTCTCCCCTTCATGTCTTAGGTATGCAGAGGCCATTGTCCATGTCCACACCTCTGCCCTTGCTGGGGAATCATCACTGCCTGAGAGAAACTGCTCAGACTGACACTGGGTCATTTCAGCAGTGGGAAGGGCCCTAAACTTTTGTATGAGCTCTGCAGCTCCTTGTCATTTATTTTACCAGCCTGAACTGAGTATCTACAACCACGTGATGCAGGCACGTGAGTGGGTTCCCATGCCCGTGGTGATTTACCTGGAGCAGGTGGTCAGTCTGAGACACACGGCTGATCTCCACCTTGGCAGTGAGCCTCATCCCCGCCATCGCCAGGCCTCTCTTAGGCAGACCATGCACGATGATACTGTCATAGCCATACAGATACGTCTTGCCCATATGAAAAACAGGTTCTAATAGGAAAAAAATATGACAGAAACACCTCCTTGGCTATGACTATTGTGATGTTACTTGAACCACCTCAGCAAAGAAGGGTGAGGCTGCCACTGCCAATAAACAGATGCAAGCAGTGGACAAGGCAAGGCTGTAGGGGAAGACAACGTGGGAGCCGCTGGCTTGCAGCAAGAGCCACTTACCGAGGTCCTGTTTCTGGCCCCCTGTGAGGGAGGAAAGAGAAGTATGCTTGAAAAAAGCCCATCCTTGTAGATCCTTTCATGTATTATTCATTTAGTCAGTGTGCTAATGGTTGGCAAACAACTAGTAATGGGCTCATGAGGTGCACCCCCAGAACACCAAGCCCATGCCAGCCCCACTCAGCAGCTGCTGCTTGCTTGCCTTTTCTCCTATTGCTGAGTATAGGCACTGAAAGCTAATAGTTTACAGCTGAAGCCATAAAAGGGCTTCAGCAAATGAAGCTGTAAATATCCCTGAAAAACCCTGAGGAGATGTGGTTTGCTCAGAATCACAGTGGCTGTCACAGCTCGAAGTGCTGGTAAAGCTTCAACTTACCCACAAGGGCGAGTACCAGGGTCACGATGAGTCCTTTCATGCTAAAAGTGACTGAAGTCTGCAAGAGGAAATCTGTGGCTTTTATAGAAGAATTATTAACAGGCACAGTGAATTTTGTTGAGTTATCAACTTCTTATCAACCACACAAACCCTTTGAGGGAGAGGGGGTAGGGAACAAGGTGATGACTATATTTGCTGAACCAAAATCATCACAAGTGCTGTTGTTCTCACCTCACCAACTGAATGCCCTGAAAGTCCTGCCTTTTGAAACAAGTGCTTAGAAGTATTAAAATATAGTTAAAGTCAATTATTATTATTGTGTAACAAAAGCTACTAATTATCCTTATTCTTTGGAAACTCTCGGTGCTGTTGCAGTCTGGGCTGACTTTGCCCAGGTTATACTGACCTGACCATAAGACACACAGCTTATCTAACTGATAATGCCCCGGGATTGTGCAAAAGAAGTGGGCAACCCTCCTGTGATACCGTGCCCATGCCCACCCTGCTGCAATGGGGACAGGCTGTTGCACAGCATTGCTCTCTGGGGACAGGGAATTCATGCAGTGACACAAACATCTTGGCACTGTCACAAAGGCCTTGGATAAATGCTACTGACATCCCTGCTTCCCCTCATCTGCCTTCTCTTCCAGGGCTAACGTACCAGCCCCTTTCACCAGTGTGAGGGGCCATAGAGGGGTGTTGGTAGGGGTTGCACTGCAAAGTGGAAGGAGGTGAGGCTGACAGGTGTTAGACACAAACCTCTTGATTTAATAAAGGTGGACAACGTGCTGGTCACCCAAACTCATTTTACATCACAGAACAGGGGTAGCATTTTCACCATATAGTGGTGAAGCTTTTTCGTCAGCAGGTATTTTCCCTGTTCCTTTGCAGGCAGCCCCGCGGGTCTCTCAGGCTGCTCTTGGCTCCAGGGTTTGGCCTGTTCCCTGAGTTCCCAATCAGGCCATGGAGCTGCGCACAGCCCAAGTAGCTGGAGCCACCCACACTGCTCCATGAGGAACGTACACAAAGAAAAGCTAAGGTAGCTTCAGGACTGAGGGGTTCACATTGGTGCCATATGGCTGCCATTTGCCCACCAACCTTCTCATCAGTGGGTGGGGAATCAAAACTGCCACCCAGCTCACTGGAAAGGGATGGGATTCAGTTTCCCATCAAAAGTGGTTTCTATCCAAGACAGCTTAGTTTTGTTAATGCTGTTTAGCTGATGGGGTTTTTTGTAACTGGCAACTGGGATATAATTTCTAATGTCTGACAAACAGTGGCTTTTGCTCCTAGATCAAAGATTGCATTTGTAGGGGAAAAAAATGTTGAAGCATAGCAAATCCTTCTCCAAGTATTTACTGGCTCTATATTGAAGTCCTGTTTGTTTTAACCTCTTCCTTTGTAAAACTGGTAGCACAAGATAGAAAGTCAAGCCATTTGCTGGAGAATTGTATCGTGTCTTTGGAGATTTGGTAGAGGTAGTTAAAGCATTTGAGTATACAGCTACTGGCCACTGGTGCTTGAGGCTCAAAATCTAATATACTATGGCATAACTATATGCAGCTGCACAGATTAGTTTAAAAAAAAAAACAGCTTGTGGGCAGGGACATCTTGAGGTCAGTGGCAGAGCAAGCAGAGAGCTGCTGTAATGGCATATTAAAAGCTTGTATTCTCAAAATAATAACACTATTGCTGAAACGCCACACTGTAACAATGACACAATCAACTGTAACATTCCATAAGTCCTTGCTGGGGGCTATCCAGGCTCTGCCCAGCTGCAAGAGCAAGATCCCCCCCAAATCCCCAGCACCACAGCCTGGGCTTGCAGAATTTTGCCCCCATTCACCTTATCCCTTGCTTTGGGCAGCAGAAGCTGCATCCCAAGTCACCCCAGCCATGCTGCTGCCACGGAGCAGGATCATCTGTGCTTCTGCTTCAGGGGTAGGTTAACCGGTGAGTGAGGGCTTTGCCTTTAGGGATTTCTTTATAAAACAGAACCCTCTCATTTTCTAGGTCAGTGCCTCAAGAATGATTTCAACTCCCAGCCTGTGCCCCCATAGACTCACAGGCCTTTCATGTCAGGATTTCTCAGAAGGACATAACCAGAATTAAAAAGTGAGAGGCAAACTCCCCAAAACTCAGAAAATTTTGAGCATGACAATCAGTTTTGCTGTGCCCAGGACCTGCTCTGAGCAGGGTTTCCCTGGAGCTGTGCTCAGCTCCCTCCACAATGGCAATGAGGGAGAAGGGCAGAGGGCTCCCCTCAGCTGCTCCTGAGATAGACACCCACAGTTCACATCCACCTGCAGTCCCAGGTGCTCTGACTGCCATGGTGCTTGGGCAATGCCCACCCATGTGTTTCCTGCCAGGGTCTTACTGCTGGGCTCATCACACCTGAATGCAGAGGCTGAAAGACAACTACCCTCCAAAACTGTGCTCCAGCCTTGGCAAGTTGGAAAGAGAGAAGCCTTGTGGGTTGTCCCTACTGGTGCTGTGAGCTGATGCCACAGCCCCTTGTGGAGCCCAGCTTCAGGGGTCACATAAACCCCTAGATTCTGTTGGATTGGGCCTCAGGTTACCTGAAAAGTCTGTGCCTTCCATCACTTCTCCATGTGACTTCCAGGCAAGCAGCAAAATCATCAGCTTACTGTTTTACTGATGCTGCTGAGCAGTGCCCAAAAAATGCCTGCTGCCAGCTCCCCATCACCCTGCAGTGCAGGTTACCATGGCAGCATTTAAACTGTGCAGAACTGTATATTTAGGCCTTTCAAATATAATTCCTTTGATAGTAAGGAGTTTACCTTTCTGAACTATAAATCTCATATCCAAGTAATAAAAACTCAAATAATAAAGCTCACATATGTTCATCCTTTTCAATGTACCAATGCTGCTGGAGAAAGCAAAACACCATTTTTAGAGAATGTTCTCAAATGTTTTGAAAAACACATTCACCCAGTGTGCATACTCAGCCTGCAAGCACAGCCTTAGGGGAAAGCAGAAAACATCTTCCAGATCTGCTGGAATACTTTGGACTCCAGTGCTCAGCGCAGAAGAGCACATGCCTGACTTGGTTAAACCCATAACACCCACACAGACCCGCAGCAAGTGGGCAGGAGGCAGAGGCTACTTGTTAATGGTGGCCTCAGCAAGGACTCATGCTGGGCACAGAGGTTCGGGCATCTCACCCAAAGTGCTTCAGACCTTTTGGTAGGTGGTGTGTTTGGATAACCCCTTCCTGTCCTGCTCAGACCCCTGATTCACCCTAGCTCCTCATGTGGTGCACGAGAAACATAACATGTTCTCAGCTCTCTCAAACCAGCCTAGCCCAGGGGCATGAGATCCAGACATTCCCTGGACCTGCTACTCCCTACAGCAGCATTGACCCATCACATAGTTATTGCAGAGCACCACGGCTGTGTGGCTGCTGCAGAGAGGGCAGTATCACCCAGAGGTGATCAGTTCCTGCTCCAGATGCACAGGATCCCAGCACCAGGGAAGAAAGCACTGGGGGAACAGTCAGAAGCCTGATACCAAAACTACCCAACCTGTGTTCCCAGTAGGGCCTAAAACAGACACGTGCCTGATGCACTGAATATGGCCACAAACTCAAGAAGTCTACAAAACAGTGGGTGAGGAGAATCTACGCAGACCTCCTCTTTCCATGACCAGTGAAATAAGGAAATCTTCATAATTTTTTCCATGCATGGATTTATTATGAAATCAGATATTTATGGGCAATCATAACAGTTTATACAATAATAAAGTTTAATACTTTAAATTACTTGAGAAGATTCCACACTTGATATTTCTCAAACACTTTAGTGTCTCTATTATTCCTTTAGATGAGGTGTTTTTACACCACACAATAAAAACATGAAAATGTTTCTGTTTTTTCCCATGCTGCAATGTATAGCTTCATGTGCTACAGTCTTCGTCCTCACAAGAACATGCTATGTGTGCATCAACAGTGTCCTGCATATCCTCTGACTTCTGGTCAAACTTTGCTTGTTTGTCTGTCAGGCTGGTAGCTGAATCTGATAGGGAAGAAGAAATAAAAAGTAAACATCAGAAGTAGTTCTGCAAGGTACAGCATTTACCATGCACTAGTCATTAGTTATAGCAGGTTTGGCCATTCTTCACTGACTTACATATTTGTACTTATCTAAGGTACAGAGATGTTCTAGGAAACCCACTTCATTAACAAGACAGTTCTACTTTGAAAGCTACTACTTCTATGTAGAATTTTATTAGTCATAAATTTAGGAAAGGGTATTATGGTCTTCAAGAAAAAAACTAACTTGGAAAATAGACATGATTCTGTGATCTACATAATCTATACCTACCTTCTCTAACCTCTTACAAAATACTATGTATCTATAAAAATATGTCCTCCTATATCACTGCACCTGTGTACAAGAATCCTGTCCACACCTGTCCTTCTAGTGTCTAAATCAGCTAAGTAAAATAGAATCATGTCCAAAGGCAGCAATATATAAAAAATACAAGGCAAGGACCCCCATTTCAGGGTGCTGCATGTGGTCATATGTGGCTCAGTACTCACAGGTTGCAGTATACAGTTTTTCAGCTGACTCACAATGTTGACTGTGTTGTTATCCTGCCCTTACCTTCTTAGCTCCAAGCACCATCAAGGCAAATTTAGTTTAGATTTTCAATTCCAGTACAATGAAACCCAGTCAACTTACAATAGAAAATCATCTCTCTCACTGAAGAAATATTTTCATATTAACAAAAATAAGGAAAGGGCTTCAGTCAATTTGGGCAGTAAGTCCATCCTTACCTGTGGCTATGTTAGATTAATAATATTTTTCAAGTGGAATAACTGAGTCAAATCACAATCTATTTATACTTTTGTTCAGCTCCTATTCAGTAAGAACTACAGCCACGCCTCCCTGACACCCAATTCCATCAGATCTTGGAAGCTCAGCAGGGTCAGCCCCAGTTAGTACTTGGATGGGAGACCTCCTGGGAACACCGAGGGCTGCATGTTCTAGTCCCGAGGACTTCACTGTTACTGTCCAAACTCGCTCGCCCGTGGCAGATGAACCTCAGGAGTCAAAGGGTGGGGCCAGTTCTGTGCATGCTGTGCCTCACCTAAAAACTCCACTGTGCAGGCTCGAAGGGCACACCCATGTGGGAAGAGGCCTTTCCAAATCTTCATTCACGAAGCCGAGCCATGATGATGATTCAGTAAGATTTCTGTGGACTTACCAGCAGGGAGACAGTGGAAGCCAACAGTCACTGGAGTAGTCTTAGTGGCAGAGCATCCTTTCATACAGCGCAGCACTGGCTCTGTGGAATAGCACTTGGACTCTACACCAGCGATCTGAACTGTCTTCTCAAGCTTCACAAATGAGCGTCGCAGTTTGCAGGCTGGAACACAGTCATTGCTGATAATTTATGTGCTTACATTCAAAAGCCCCAGATCTCCCCAGAAGCACTCATCTGCCAACACTGACAATTTGCAAACAACTTCCCTCTGTGAAAACTGTATTTTGATCATAAACGAAGGAGCTGAGAAACCTTTCAAATCAGCTAATTAGATATGGAGCCATGGAAAGTTAATTTCAAATGTAACTGGTCTATTTCTAGATCAGGATGTAGAGACATAGCCTTGTATACTTCTAATAAACATTTTTCAAAGTAAGCTTACTAAACAAATAGCCATTAAAAAACTTTTAGAAGCATTGAATATTCAGCAACAGGACTACCGGGGAGATTTCTGAACAAATAAAATCAATCATGAAATAATTACATTATTACCACTGTCCTTCAGACACAGAATTGCTGCAGAGAGAGCGCAAAAGTCACTGCTGCCAGCCAGTAATATCAACCTCATTTTGGATTACCAGGATAAACAGCTACAAGTGAAAGGCTAAACAGATCACAGTTTATTCCTATGTTTTGTGCTCTAAAATTCCAGCAATTTCTGTTGTATATTAAATGAAAACACAGTACATGGTCATTACCAACCACGGGAATATTATTGTGTACATGCATGTGGCCTCCATGTCCATCTAAAGCAAATTGGATGTCCAGTATTCATGAAAAAGACATAGAAGAATAACATGTAATGCACAGCTAAATATGTTCAAGCCCTCTCCAGGGACTGAGGAAGTCCTTCCCATCTCCAGGACAAGTCTCTACAAATGCAACATGCCTATTCTCCTCAAGCACTATGGTATGATTGATGTTGCATCATAATCTCAGCTGAGAGCATCAGCACACCATTAGATCCTGTTCTATCGAAACACTTAAAATGCAGCTTTTTTATTCCAACCATTTGAAACTGCCCACGTACTTGATTGCTTTGCTTGACAGGTTGCACTGGTTCAAAAATCAGGTGGTCAGCCATGGTTATAACTACTAATCCCCATTCTATTTTTTGATTGGCCAATTGCTGAAAATAGATGTCTGGAAAATGCTGTTGTGCTTAAATCAAAGCATTCCATGTGAATTTATGCTTTTACCCCCCCCCCCCCCCCCCCATTCCGCCCAATTGTCTTCAAAACACTTCAACACTGAAACAAAGATTTTGTTTCAGCTTGGTTATTTAATTTCAACTGACTTGCGTATTTTGGCTTGTTTAGCCTGTGATTTCTTATTTCTTTCTCAACTGGCAAGAAATTTTAATACTTAATATATAACTTAGTAATGGTTTTTAATATGCTTTTTATTTCCAAATCGTCCACAGGTTTTAAATTTTCTGACCAGATTCTACATTTTCTAAACAACTACAGTCATATTATATTAAATTTATTAGAACTTGCATACCTCCTCTACAAGGTTTTTCTTCCAAAATCCAAGAATGCCCGAAGCTTGCTGCACTTTTAGCTACATATCCATTGGGCATCCGATATTCCTGTTCACATTCTGCATCGTATCTTCCACATATTCCACACATTTTCCCTGCCATCCATAAAGCAACTTGAATCTTTGAGGAAAAAAAATCCAGAAGCATTTCAAGTTAAAAAAAGTCGTTATCTATGGAGCAGCTTTTTACTGTGCAGATCCCTTCCTGTGTAAGTTAATGCACAAACATTTAAGATCAACTTGGTAAGAATTTTAAAGGGGTCTGACAGTCAAATTCCAAACTCCTGAGGGGGTGCAGCATCTGTAATTGCTACAGTCTTTAAAACCTACCGTGCCAATCTAGTATGTTAAGTTATTAATATCTAGACTATTAATATGGTGAAGACACAGTATGCTTTACCAATCTCTTACATTCCTGTTTCATATTATTTTTAGTGCAGACTGTAAAGCATTCATTGATCTAAAAAGAGTGACTGCACTTTTGCTGTTTTGAAGAATTATACAGCTGTAAGAACAGTGGAGAGATGCTGAAAAACTCACTTTTCTTGCAAAGGCGCTGCTGATGCAGCATGTGTACACTCACAGACCCACTTTCCAACACACCTTGTACTGCAAGTATAAGGAATTTTTTTTGGTGAAGGAGTCTCATTTCTCACACTGAGGCATAGAGAGCAGGACTGTGCAAACCTGTAGCATCATCTTCTCTTTGGGTTTTTTTGGGTGCTGCACACATTTGCCTTTGCCACTGTATACTCTTGTACTCACACATACAGATTTAAAGGTATCCTATGGAATTTACTCAACCCCCAAGCTTATGAAGAGGAAGAATGATACCCTGAATGTGTATCCATCAAAGTAGAGTTTTTCAATGCCATAGACTGGGGCATGAAGTACAAGCCCTTGATTTTCACTGTGGATCCACAGAGAAGCACCTAGAGGAAAAGAATAGAAAATGAAGCAAAAATACCTAGCTTAGAAAGCAAGCAAGCAAGCAAGCAAGAAAGAAAGAAAGAAAGAGAGAGAAAGAAAGAGAGAAAGAAAGAAAGAGAGAAAGAAAGAGAAAAAAGCAACTGTCATGTTTCTAAAATGTTCTTTACTTCAAAATGTCTCAATTTCTCTTCAAGAAACAAAACATATAACAAAGCAACCTAGTAATGTGGATATATAGAAAATAAGTGTTTCTAAAAGGTTGGAAGAGAATTTAAATGATCACAGATTTATTAATTTTTCCTTGGGTTATTATCATCTTCATATTTATATCTAGAAATTGAGAGCTGTCTATATCATCTGTGTAGTTATGCAGGTAAACAAGTCCCTGAGTACACTGTATTTGAATCTGGAAATACAAAGAACACCATGACTATCACTGAGGCCATTTCTAGCACAATTATCACTTCAAAAGTACATAACAAATAGGACGGAGTTCAGCACTGCCAAGTGGTAACCCAATTTCAGCAAGATTTAGCCTGATTCACATTCTCCAGCACTACAGTCAGGGAATACCCACACTGTATATAGCCCCTCACTACACAGCACAGGATGAAACAAGGTCTTCCTGTACTTTTCACAGAAACAAACTATTCCTGCTCTGAAATAATGAAGCAGGCTGTTTCTCCAGTTCTTCACACCCATTTGTAGAAAATTTCAGAATGCAATTTACCTATAAATCAAATTGGGAAAACACTGATATACAAGTTATGAAGGTGAATTTTAAAAAAGCTCTACTTCTAAAGTTTAATGAAGCAAGATTTATAGCATAACCAAAACACTTCTCAAATTTGATGCTCCAGTAGGAGCTGCAGTGATGTACCAAAAGGAGGGATCGTCATGTTAGTTATATATTGCTTATTTTGGCCACTTCAAGAGCTTCACATCCTAATCAATCTTTCTAAAAGTTCCTATACAAGTGAGTGAAATACATGTTCTTAAATATTAACTTTAAAACCAAAGAAACACTTATTGAATACAAATTGATAAAATTTCTTTCACAGATTCTCCCTCTCTCTCTTTCTTTTCTCTAAAACATATGTGAAAATTAAACAAGATATGCTGCATTACTTACCAGCAGATGTGTATGAAACATTTGTTGAGGGGCTTTCAACTCCATCTACCAGCAGCTTCACCTGTCCACTGGCAGGACGCATATCAATTTCACTGTTAAGGAGAAGAGTGTTCATACCTTCTTTGTGTCACATTCACACACATACAGTGACAAAGGCATTTTCCTGCTCACTAAATATCACTGGTCACAGCATAAGCTCATTTCAATTGCTTAAGTTACATCTGGGATATTCTTGTCACCTATGATGCAGGATAACAGCATCAGCCTCACTTTCAACATGCATGGAAAGTAAATTAGAGGAATACTGAAATTCCACGGGCTGCTAACCATTGCAATGAAGTTCAGATCGAAGCTTCTCTCATGTTAAATGTGGACCATGGTCCCTCATGCTCCCAGTATCTGATAGGAGTTACTTACTGAACGCCAAGCTTGACATTGATTGCTTTCAGGTTCAGAGCTTCTTCAGCATTCTGCATCATCACCAGGAACTTAAGGTCAGAGCTGCAATCCTGAGCCAAGATGTGGTAGCAGTTTGCTGGCATTGTGTAGTTAAACTGAACTTCATTAAAGGTTGTGATCTTGTTGTAGGAAACTGAGCATTGAGCTGGTTAAAAAAATGCCAGTGAGTATTTGCTTTTCCATAAGAGAAAGCCATTAAACGTCATGATTTATTTTTAGTGCCATATTTTAACTTTACGGTTTGTTCCTACTCTGTGATATTTTTGTATGGTTTACAGAGGCTTTTGGCTACTAAGCACCCATTAATTCTTAAAAAGGTATGGAAAATATGCTCCTCTATAACAAAAAAATAATTGCTAGAAACTTTAAATGTTATCCATTCAGATAATTGGTATCTCGATCCCTGAAATGTTCATGATTTCTTTACTATGCACAGTATTTTCTCCCAGTTGAACCACTCTCATGCTATTAAAGAACGTTTCCTAATCAACTGGAGATGAATAATGCCAGCAAAATTCAGAAGATGCTCAAGTAAGTTATGACACTGAGGTTGTCATACTTCTGAACCTGATTAGACTCTGACCTTTCAGATTCTGGAGCACTGCAGAGGGAGCTTCAGCAAAGACATTCCAGATGGGAGGCTGCAGCTCTGAGGCTGGTATCCTTGGTCCTACAGGAAGTGACAGGGGAAGCCTTATGGCTTTTTCATAGAGGATAACCTGAAAAGGAATTCAAAAGCACACTCAAAATACACCTGTGCCAGCAAACAGTTAAGATTTTTCTCCTATTTGGAATTTGATTTCTATTTCTTCTACTTTGGTTGCAAAGACTTTCTGTGAACAAAACTCATCTGACTCACTGTCCATGAGGTTTTTGCTTTTGCTTAGTTTTTCTCTCATGGTGTGAGAGAAATCATTCAGGTGTTAATTGGGAGAGAAAGAATTACTTCCTTTCAGAGGTGATGAGGTGAACACTTATGGAGCAACTACAGATGGAAACCCACGTCATTATGAGTACCTATGTCTCTTTCTATGAACAGAAGCACTATATGAATATCCTTCTATGTAATAACAAAAGGTGGAAAATAAATAAAAGTTGTTTTCACCATTTGTACCCAAAGTGATGCTTACTTAATTTTTCTTTCTCCGAATTCACCCACTGTAATTAAAGTGCACAGTCATGCTTTTCTACTAGGGAAAAAAGGGAGAGTGACAAAATATTTCATAATTACATCAGGAAGCTTGATTACGACATCACACATCCTTGGAGAAGTTAGAGCCACGATCACCCTGGCTTGTCGAGAAGGATTCTTGTCTGTTTTTTCAGAGAACCCCAGCATAAATGCAACCCCAGGGACGAACTTGTAGAACCTTCAAAAGTTCAAATCAGAAAGATGTGATGAAATGGAGAAGAAAAAAGCTGCACACATCCCAACTAGGTTGTCTCACACCTGTGTCTAAGTAGCATAATAGTCTATAGGGTCACTTGTTAGGTCCTCACACCCACTCTCTGCTTTAGTGTTCAAGCATTTGGTAAAAGGGAGGACCTGTTCCTCAGTTTTCAGTAAGTATGTCCAGAATAAAGAATTTCTGTACATTAAAATAGTATGTAATCCCACTCAGCTTTTTATCCAAAGGCAGTACTTAGACAGATCAGAGAATAAAATATTAGCCACTTTAGCCACTAGAACCTCATGTGTGGATGCTGATTGATATTGAGATTGGACATCAATAAAGATTAAAGCCTCACCATTCTGCTATGGATCTGACACCGGAAGGAACTTTAGGCCACTCCAGTTTCACTTGTACAGCAGGGTGGGCAGCAAACCGCCCAGTTACCAGCTCAGTTGAAATCTTGTAGTCCTGGCAATTCCGTCCCCATCTCAGGTAAGCCTTTAATGGACAGACAAATGGTCCATTTTTTAATGCACAGAACAAGATTTTTCTGTTATGCATAAAGTTGTATATAGCTATTTTTGAATCTTACCACAGCCTTGTGAGCATTGAGGACTGAAGCATCAGCACAGAGTTTCCACTTGCTTGAATCTGTGAGATTTGACACAAATACCTGCATCCGGGGCCTAATGGAGTCAATATCGGCATACACCACGAGCTGGAGGCCTCCTATCTTCTTATCATTACGGATGCCATGAAGAAAAACAGCTAATACTGGTGTTTTAGCATCTCCCAAAAAGTTAGGCTAAGAAGAAGGCGAGAAAGTATGTACAGAATATAATTATAAAAGAGTCACCTTGGAACATTTTAGATGCAAGATCTAGACGAATAAATGAAAAATAAGTAACTGAACCACAAATATATACCATCATATGTACCACACATATATACATGCCTACGAAATCTTGTGTATATGTCTTTGATGTGTATGTGCCTCTGCAAGCACAGATGGACTTCATCCCTGTGTTTATATGATCCAAAATTTGTGCCATTTCCTGAGCTACAGCTGATACCATGGTAATATTCATGTTGATTAAAATACAGTAATGACCGTATGACTTGGGCTCCATTATTAATACCCAGCCTGTGAATAAAAGAAAGTGGTTCAATTAGAACAACATCATCTGTCAGCTGTATGCGTCATCACTCATTCTCACAGCAATAACATCCCCCAGCTATGCTTCTGTTGTTTATCTGTCTGGGTGGTCTCTTGGCTTTCACACTTCAGCTGTGAATTCTGTAGGGTGGGTGGGTTTTGTGTTTGCACAGCAACACTGCACAGAATTGTCTTCAACATTAAGAACCTCCTCCCTTGGAGCAGGGCCTTAGTGTGCTCTGACCTTCAACATCTTCACTGCATCATTAGCATGCCTGTACACATCTGACCGAGGGGTGGTGAGCAGCCCAGGTGCTACATGTCCCCTCTGGAGCATGTCTTTTAATGAGGCAATCTGAGCCTCAGCTGCCACCACCAATATCCTCACACAGGCACTGCAGTACCTCAACCTCCCTCCTGGTTGCAGAGATCACAAGATCAGTCTCTGCAGGCATCTGTTGGGTGGAATTCCCATGACGGAAGGGTCACAATGCAAGTAAGAAGGATTCTCACTGCAGAGGAACATGTGTGTGGGAATTATGGTGTGTGTCTCACTCTCAACTGATACCTGAGACTTGAGAGGTTGGAATTTCTCCCCATCAACCTAGATGTACAACTACTGCAAGTGCATGGCCTCTCTGCCATTCTTCCAAGCTGTCAAAATCCCCTTACAAATGATGCAACTAACCCGAGAAGCACCTCGCGATGAGGCACGACTGGATCTGGTAGAAGAGTATGAGCTGCTAAGTCGGTCAGCTTGGAGTTGTGTTTTTGGGAACTGCAAGAAAAAAACACAACATGCTCAAGAGGGTAAGTTAAAAACATGCTTGAAGAAATTGCACTAGGCAGTGCTGAGCTCTCTGTCATGGCACTTGGTGTTGGTAAACCTGTGTTCCAACTCTGAGCAGCTCAATGACTTGCAGTAGGCTTTGTCCTGCTTAGTACATGTGATCTAGCTCTGACAAATCTTGTTTGCCCAAATATATTTTATCCCTCAGAAGAAATAAATAAGGAACATGCCTAGATGAGAATTCCCTCTATCAAAAAACAGTGGACCGGAACAAGTCAAATGAAACCTGCCTCTCAATTCAATATGAAAGACCAGAAATTCTGCAAGGGCCTTATCAGCTGGAATACAGACTGAATGGACCTGGCAACTGAATGGAAAGGATCCTCTGAATGGAGACACACACCTGAAATTTTACTTTTTGAGAAACACTAATATCAAGTACACTGCTCCTGACTGGCTCATGCCCTATTAACCTGCTAAACCTAAATACTATAAAATAAGATATCCTCCCGTGTTTGTCCACATCATTATCCTAGTGTATACCAGCAGTGATTCCAACCCAAGAAACAAAATTACCAAAGCCAGCCAAATGATCCAAGCGTTTGATGGTAGGAACTTTGTTCCTCCTAAGTGTGCAGCTCCAGTCCCTTGTATTGCTTTGGTAGAGACTTTGTATCTCCTTTGCAGAGCCACAAATGTTATCATGTGCACAATACAAAGGGGAACATAGCTCTCTGTCTTTATGCATCTCAGAAGAACCACCATGGTTCTGTTATCAATACTGTAATTTTCCTCAACAAAGATAACAAGTTGCCTGTAAAGCCTCCATTTGAATCATGACAGTTTCTGTACTTCTTTTACTGAGGAATGAAAAACTCACCTCTTGTCTATGTGCTGATTTAAAGCGGTACTGATAGATCTCATGAACTTCCTTTGAAAATGATAAAAACAAAAAGATTAAAAGTCTCAGATGAAAAGAAATGCTGCAATTATATTGAAATCTAAGCACTGGAAATTAAATAAGCATTTTACCAATTTTCATTCATACATGTTCTGTATATTTAGTCACAAGCACATAATGCAAGATGAATATATGGACAGTAAACTGTCAGAAAAAAGAGGTTTCCTGCCTCTAACAAAAGTTTCAACAAATTTATGGAAACTTTTGAGATGTTTTGAAGTAGGCACATTTATAGAATAAATTTTGCAATTTTATATTGCTAAAATTTGCTGTATCAACACATAATCTCCTCATTTGTCATGCAAAACCAGCCACCACCAGGAATATGATTCACAAACATTAGCAGCATCAGTCAATCTACTGACAAAATTACCCATGTTTTGGAATGTGTGCTGCTGCCTCCTTCCAGATGTCTTGAATGATGTCCATGGCTATGGCGACTCAGTGATTTGCTGCTGCTGCTACTGCTGCTGCTACTGCTGCCATTCAGGTGCCTGGAGTGATGCCCATGGCTATGATGACTGCTACTGCTACTACTGCTGCCTCTACTGCTACTACTGCTGCTTCTGCTGCTACTACTGCTGCTACTACTGCTACTACTGCTGCTTCTGCTGCTGCTGCTCTTGCTGCTTTTGCTGCTACTACTGCTGCTCTTGCTGCTTCTACTGCTACTACTGCTGCTCTTACTGCTGCTGCTCTTGCTGCTTCTACTGCTACTACTGCTGCTCTTGCTACTGCTACTGCTGCTGCTCTTGCTACTGCTACTGCTGCTGCTCTTGCTACTGCTACTGCTCTTGCTACTTCTGCCATTACTGCTGCTGCTTTTGCTACTTCTGCCACTACTGCTGCTGCTGCTACTCTTGCTGCGCTTGTTACTCCTGACACTACTGCTACTGCTGCTCTTGCTGCTTGCATCTTTGTTTTTTGCTTGCTTTTCCTGATCATTTTCATCTTCATCCACCGCCTTTTTACGATCAGGCGAAACAGCAGATGACGAAGAAGAGGTGACAGCTGAAGAGGCAGAAGATGAGCTGGAGGGACGTTTTGCATTGGGGTCTGTCTCAAGCTCTGTTAGCACAGTGTTTTCTTTCTTTGAAGGTTGCTTCTTCTGGTGTCGTGTTTTACTTGCAACCTGCAAAACCAGTTCAAAGAGAAGCATAAGAGAGAGGACACAGATCCTTCTCTATTTACAAAGTAAAACTTCCGTGGGTGTCAGACGAGCTTCTCACATCAGCCTTTCAAGGAACAACCACCTCCCTGCCTCACTCACTGCAGAAGCTGCAGAACATCCTTAGCTTCACTTCACCCAGCTGAAACCTAGTCCAGCACAGAAGACCTACCTGGATGCACCCCATGGGATCAATCCCTCCAGATGTGGCACTGACTGACAGCCTAGCACTGGAACCTTTCAAACTAGCCCCATCCTTTCTTTCCCATGCCATCTTTCCACGCTGAACTTCAAATCCTTGGCTTCATTTAGGGGAAAATGTCCCCCATTCTCAAAGTCACTTGCCTTGAACACATTTTCAATGCCAAGAATCTTCTTCAGTTTAGCTTGAATGTCCTTATACAGAGAAGGTTCATCCTCTTCCTCAGCCTCGGAGTTTACTTCTTCAATTATTTTGGAAGCTGCTCTGGATCCTGCCTGAATCTCCAGCTGAATTTTGTCAATATCAGCATCTGTTTCAACTACACACCAATTGCACACATTAGAAGGTTATACTGCTTCAAATAGCACTGACAAGCCTAAGATGACAAGGCTTGTGCTCAGTATTTTACCTGGGCTCAAGACTATTTTAGCTTCATGTTCTCCAATGAATCTGTGCAAATACGTATTTTTTAGGAAACTGGCATCTTGTGACCTTCTGGAAAAGCAGAGCTGACAACCAAGATGATGCATTTTGACACAAATGTCTCGTTTATGAGTTTTCCTTCCTGTGATGTGGTGAAGATCCTCTTGAGAGCTATAGGCATGTTTTCTTGCCGTGCTGTCATCTTGCTGTATTAGAGATGAGTGTGTGAATACCACTGGGAGCATGTCATAGGCAAGAGTAAAACTGTAGATATGCATTACAGAGAGGGTAAATATTACTATATAAGCAAAAAGGTATAGGTTACCTTTGTGAAATCATCACTGGAAGCTTTCTCTGATGGTTTGAAAGGTTCTTCAACAATATTTGATGAAGCATCCCCTGGGAGAATTGAGGTTCTCTTTTCAACACCTAGTTCTCCTATATTTCTTGATACAGCAAAAGCCTTATGTCTGTTGAGATATGTGCAAAAACAGTGAATTATTCTGACCCCTTGTCTTTGGATTAAATTAAGTATGTCCCTGTCAGTATCATGTGACAGCACAGAGATCTGTTATTTGAACATAGGAATTACATATGAATTGATGAATACAAATATTATTAAAAACAATATGAAAAATAAAATTTCCTTGTATCATGGGAAGTTTTCAAAATCTGGATAAATTTAAACAAATTTCCAAAACATTAATAAAATGCATTTAAGCATAAAAACTTAAGTCCTTAGAAGACAACAAAAGAATGAAAAATATTAAGAACACAAAATAACAAACAAATTAAAATAAAATTTAAACTGCTAAATAATTTAGCTATCTTTTGATTTTTAACTCCCATATTTTTCTTCCTTGTGCTTTATCCCAAATGTTCTGCTACACATTGAAGGGTCACTCTGCCTATCTAGGAACCTCTGTAGGAGGTCAGTCAATAGTGAACTTTGTCAGGCTTCAGCAACACAAAGTATTCTGAAGTAATGTTACTGTACCTTCCAACCACTATCTCAGTTTCCTCATGGCATGGAGTTGTTTCAATCTTAATATTTTTCAGTTTCACATCTATCTTGGCATCAAACTTCACTGGCACTCTTGTCAGGACCTTGCCTTGAATTTCAACAGCATGTTGGAAGTATTCTGTGTTGACACCCATTGTTGCAACACTCTGTACATATAAGCTGAAACAAAAAGAAGCAGTCAGATGTGAGAAAGGTGCTCTTTTTAAACATGTGGTTCTCCTTCTTTTAAAACTTTCTTTACATGTAAAGCCTTAGAAACCTCCCATACCTTGGGTTTATGTCAGCCCGAATCTGCACAGTGGATTCAAGCAACTGTGAAGGTCTAAATTCTCCAGTTAAAGGGGGTGTTATCTTTCCATCAACTGCAAATGCAAGAACAACATTTAAACATGGTAAGAGTGAAAGGAGTTGAACACAACCAAATGACAGTTTTCAATATGAAGTAATATTTTTGTTAGTACAGAAAATATGACTGGAAAACAAGACAGACTTTGGGGTACATGAGATCTTTTATGAGTAAAAAAAATACTGAAAATATACAGAAAAATTATTAAATAGGCAAAGGTTCTGATGCAACATATTGAAAACTAAAATAAAAATATACTAAGAAAATGAAGAGCTGACCCAAACTGAAAGTTTGATAATTACTATAACATTAAAATTTAAATAACACAAGGAGTCAGAAGACAGAGCGAATGAAGGACAACCATGCTAAATCCCTGCTCTCTAATCTTTCCTCACATGAAGTGTGAATATGTTTCTTGTACTGTGGACAGAAGTGTGAAGGGCTATGCATTGCCTTTGTTAAATTTCATCACACTTGTGTCAGGCCATCCCCTCCATTCTGTCAGGGTCCCCTCCCGGGCAGCCTGACCCCCCTAGTGCAGCAACGAATTCAATGTCAATATTGAATCAGATTTGCTGAGAGTGCCTTTTCTTCTGAAGTTCAAACTTTTAAAAGAGACTATGAACAAATGCTAATGGCAGAGGAACATTTATGGTAACAGGCCACCAATTAGACTTTCAGCTGTTGACTATTCTTGGAGACCAGCAGTCCAGACAACTTTCCCTCATTTTGTAGCCCATCCATTCAATCCATACCTCCCCAACTTAGCTACAAGGATGTTATTAAAACCAAAACAAACAATTTAAAAACACTCAGAAGAAAATGGGCAGAGGTTCAAAGGTGTTATTAAAGCAAACTAAAAATGTAAAAACCAACAGCAGAGAAGAGTGGGCACAAGAGCACAAGTACATGTACTTCACCCTTCATTCACAGATCTCACTGGTGTCAGCAGACACAAAGGTCAGTTTTGCCTAATTTAAAAATCTGCTGCACAGCAAACTATGATTACTGAATTAACTTCTTGGTGAGGATTCACACTTACATATTTCTTCTTTCAAAAAGAGCTCCCATCTCTTTTCAAAAGCCCTCTTCCTACCTTCCTAAAATTACTAACAGTTCTCTTTTGATTATCTTCTATTGTCTTCTCTGTTTAAATCACCATTGAATCCTGCTTAACTTGTGCGTGTACCTCTCAGGAGCCACCTCCTTCTGACCATGTCCATGTCAGCTACCCCCTTAGTTTTTCTGGCCTTTCACTCTCAGGTTTCCCAGATTCTCAACCTCACCTTTCTGTCTTTAATCCGTTCAAAGACAATGCACAAATCAGTGTATCCAGCTTCTCTTTAAACATCTTCACTGTCCCATTCTCCACTACAAAAACTAGCTCTTTTTCTAACTTCCTGGCTTTTCTCTTTCTCCAGACTCCCTCAGCCCCTGTCCCTCTCATCCCCTGCTCGGAGCGTGCACAGCTGATCTCCCGCTTCCCAGCTCACCACTGACTGCTGCCCGGGCCAGAGCAGCTGTGTATGACCCGTACTCCAGGGGCAGACCAGTGCAGGTAGGAAAGATGTATCTCAGCTCTCCCACCCACACTGGCTGTGTCCATTGTCCTGCAACGCCACTGCGGAATTGGCTAATGAGTCTCTTCAGCACCGTGTTTCTGTCGGCAGGTTCTAACACAGTCTGCAATAAAACAGGGACCCAAGGGGTTAGGATATGAAAGTACAATAGTGTTAAATATTACAAGGAGAAGCAGGGGTCCCTGGTACCTTCACAGCCTGTTGTAGGACTTCCTTATTGATGTTGATGTAGGCCAGCTCCCGGCCAAAGAGTTTCAAGTAGGCTGATATCAAGGGGGTTTCTGTTGGCAGCTCCTTCCATCCCAACAGCTGGGGAACAAATGAAGAAACAAGCAAAGTTTCTTAATGCAACACTTCATAAATTGTAATTCAGCAAGGTGACCAAACCCATCACTGGCCAAGCTGACCAATTTTCCATTGTAAAATTTCCAATAGTTACTAGCTTGATGGCACAAATTCAGACTTTCTCCTGTCATTGAAGTGCCCGGGAATAACCTCCAGTCCAGTGTTTGGTATTCCAATGCAATAACATGTCTGGGCCATTAATATTATGAAACCCAGTTTGAAAGCACAGCAAAAAAATAAGCTTTTCTCTTCAAGACAAAGGTATATTCTTGTTAACTAGGTAAGGTAGATGAAGTGAGGAAGTAGAGAGCCTGACAGGCACATGACACACCATGCTGCAATGCCTGCCACTGCCCTCACCTCCTGTGCTCCTTCTGCAGCCAGTTGTGAGGTGGGGAGGAGGCACAGCCAGAGCAAGAACTGGCAGAAGCTATTCCAGCCATGGCAGATGTCCCCTGCAGTCTCACTGCACATGTCCCCTTCATAAAAATACTTGAGCTGACTGCTAGAAGAGCAATTTACCCACTGAGAAAGGACTTAACTAGTATGAGATGCCTCACTTCTTTATACAACCCACTTGTTGCTTTACTGAAAATACCTACAGCTTTTCCAATCTCCTTTATCTTTTTGTATGTGGGATATTCAGCAAATGGGATGTTTCGTTTCATGATGACGTCTGTGAGGCCTTCCACACGGACACCAGCCTATCAAAACAGCATGAGAAGGAGCAGTCTGAAACATACTTATAGAGGTGACACTTTGTCATCAGTTTTAATTTTAATTTGGTCTTTCATTGATTTAGGTAAATATTTACCTCCGCCAAATCAGCCACTGACCCTGCAGAATATGCCATCAGCTTGGAAATTATTGCTGATGGGAACATTGTTCCTGGGCTGTTCATAAGAAAGACATCTCCAGCAGCACCAACTTTATAGTTATCTATGGCAGAAGTAAACAAGAGATACATTTTTTTTCTAACTATTCTGATTACTATTCAAGATCCTATTTCTGCAGATTTTCCCACTACCAGCTTTAAGATATATCATTACGTAAATTTTAACTGTTCAGGCAGAAATTACTATATGGCTACTCATGCACTTTTAAATATGTGACCCTCATATTTAATTTAATTTCTGGTTGAAACAGAAAATGCCATATTTCTCCAAAGGATTTAATATCTTTTAAGATTGAATTTCTGAAGTGAAAATTTCCTGGTCACTGAAACACTTTTACTCACCAAAGTAACCATCAATACGTATGACCTTGCTATAGCGGTAGCTCAGCCTGTCCAACTTGGGGGCCAGTAGCTTAAGGGCGATATTGCAAGCTGAAGATCTAAACAAAATGAGAAAGGCAATAATATCTAGAAATAAGCTGCACCCCATCAGTATATAAACTGTCTTCAGCTGTCAGCATATGTAGCACTCACTGAAAAGAATGTAACAGAACTCATTATTTGCAGATTGCCTGCTTTGTTCCTGTCTCTACTCACATGTTGTATGTGTATGGCAGCCCGCTCTTTGACAAAGCCTTCATGTGGGAATAGACGAAACTGGCCACTTGCAGATTGCTCTCCTTCATCACCACATTCGCTATGGTTGTTATTAAAGGAAGGGCAGGCCTTGTCTCAAAGATAACGGCACAGGCCATCGTGCGCACCTCAGTGGGAAGCGACTGGTCTGCAAGGATCTGGATGAGATATCCCTGCACCTGCAAAGACAAAACAGTGTCTGGAATTATCAATAACTGAGATAATTTCGCAAATTGGATCCACACCTAAACCACAAGAAATATGGGAGAGGGGGTCATTGTCCCTGCAGAAAGGTTTTCTGATCTTTTTTACTGCATGGCTCCATGTAATTTTATTAAGACAACTGAAGGGACCATGGTGGAACAGCCCCATGGAGAAGAGCTGACACTGGATCTGAAATAAATGTCCATCTATCAATATATTGAACCAACTAACCACAATCAACAAGGTATCAGCCTTGCTTTGTGCATTACTGCCATTCAAAGATCAGTGAATAATCTTGGAAGAAACAACTGTTGATAATAATACAGATTCATTCTTTGGAGTAACTCCACTTGACTAAGTGGGCATGATCATTATTTCAGACCAATTTTAAAAGGGTAATTTCAGTAGTTTGCCAAAGAGTCTGAGTGAATGGTTTCTCACATAGGTCTTATATATAAACCATCTGAAAGGCAGGAGTTTTGCCTACACTTACTGTGACAGCAGCCTCAGTGGGGGTTCAGTAGTGACTAATCCAATCTTAAGGAAAGGTCTAAAAGAGGGAGAGAAATGCCAACTTTTTGCCTAGGAGTTTAACGGAAAGTGTATCACTCTCTCTCGTCTTGACTACAGAGACAGTTTAAATTATGTGTCTGACTTTTAGGTGGCTAAATATCCTATATATATATATATATACACACACATACATATATATATATATACATATACATACATACATATATATATATATATATATATATATATATATATATATAAAAAAAAAAAACTAGCACAGGACTTTATTGGTTATGACAGATGATGAAAGCAATACTGTTGATATACTCCTGGAAGCTCCAACTGACTAATAACCATTGCAGCTTCGCAGAAAACATCAAATGAATATAAAATTGTAAAGTATTGTAAAAAAAATATGTTTTTTTCAAACATGCTGAATCCACACACATGATACCATTAAATTCATTATCCTTACAGTATATATTCTCTAATTCACTAAGTAAAGAAAATCTACCAGATGCCACTTACAGTTCTGGGATCCTTCCAAGCTATTTTTCTCAAGGCCATTATGGCATCAATTTGAATGTGGATGGGGATATCAGAAGCACTGGATGAAAACAGGGGAAGGAACTTCAGGATGCGCTTGATGCTGGCTGGATCTCCCATGTTTCCAATGCACTTCAAAGCTAATTTCATTTTGTCTTCACGGCCCCTGCTGATCGCTTCATCTGCCAGGTCATGGATGGGCTATAGACAAAGCACAGTTCAATCTTCATGTCCACCATGTTCCCCTTACCCACAGAAAAGTCTATCACAATAAAGCAACTGCTTTTAATAAAATCACATGGTAGTGTCTTCTTTCAGGATTTTACCCTTGCAATGTGAAAACTGTTTTCAATGATGAAGCAACATCTACACTGCTATAACAATTCAGAGCCTTTGTTCTGGGGACATATGAAACACATATTTGTATGTCCAATTACCATTTTTATACTGTATCTTAAAAGAATTAAGCCAATATAATGAACATTACTAAGTTATTAAAAAAACTTGACAAAAAGCTGCCCACCTGGAGAGCTTCTTTAGGACAAGCTGAGGTCTGAGAACAGTATCTATTGACCACAGAGCTATATCCCAAGCTGGCAACTTGTTGAAGCATGGGACTTTTCTGGATTCGAGAACTGGTCACTAAATCCTGTGAGGAAAAAAAAATTATTTTGTTATCTAATACAGTGCTTCACAAAGCTTTCAGAGCAGGAAAATCATCAGACCTTATCTGAGGGGATCAATTTCAGAATGATTATTGTTGCATTCAAATAAAATAAAGTAGCTTGTAGACTTTTTGTCTGGAAGCTTCACTTAGGAGCTCAATTCCCCTCTAGTTTCATTATATGTGCATGTATGAGCTTAAAGAGCCCCCCAACTAAACATAACACTGAAAACACAAAGTTTATGGATAAATATCACCGTATAAATGGAATATCCTTAGAAAAATGTGCAACTCAATTATACTAATATGCTCTCACATTGTATCTTCTTTTTGTTTAAGAAGAAAAATATTGATGAGAGATGGCAAAAATCCTGTTCAGAATATATGATTCATTACAGTGTCGACATATTTGATGCTTGCACTAATCATTTCACCTGCAGAACATTCCAGTTGATAGGAATATTTGCAATCAAAGAGCTGTTCAAGTGACACAACACACCAAACACCATTTGTTTCACAAGTAAGAGACTGAAATGGACAAAGTTTTGTCTGTAGAAAGCGTGCTATGTGATCCCAGCAAACTGAAATGGGAATTATTCTCAAAACCTCTTATAGGAGAAGGGTTTTATATTAACGTAGGGAAATGGAGGAATAGGACAGAAATCTCCTGTCATAAATGTAATGCCAAAAGAAATTCACAGGTCAACATTTGCACAAGATTAACGTATATGAGAGAATCCAGTCTCTAATGTACTTAATAATCAAAGGCTGTCATTGATTATCATTCCTTCTGTTATCAGACAGGAAAGATTCACATGGATCTACTCACTGCTGCTATTGGAACAGTGTGTTCATCAGCTTTTGTTAAATGGAGAGCAAAGGAAACACTGAGAAGAGCCTGAAGGTAGCTAAGGTCATCACTGCGGATTCTGCTCTTAATGAATTTGAGTGCTTCTGTGGTGCCAGTTGCAGAAACTGCACTCAGCAGCCATCGCCTGCAAGTTGAAGCAAAAAAAACATTCCTTCATTTTAGCTCTCAATTTTCCAAAAATTGAAAAGTTTCTTCTAAGTTGATATAATGAAATACCTGTAGCGGGGTTTATCTGAAAACTGTCTCCAGATGGACTCAAGTGTGTCAGCACTTGCTATCCGGCAGAGCTGGACAAGCTCCAGGAATCGGTATGGAAGATCATCATGGAAATCTTGTTGGTTATTGAGGACTATATGTTGCAGTGTTTCAACTATCTGTTACAAAACACAAGAGAGAGGGCATACATAATTACATTCTTAAAATTCACAATCATTATCCTTTTATTATTTTCTTTTTATTGGGAAATTAATTTGAAGGCCTAAAAATACTCTACCCGTTGCTCAGGGTTTTTCAGCTTGATAAGCTGCAATGACATCTGTGGCAATTCTGCTGGGAACTGGTAACGAATGCCTCCGTAGCTCTGCATGGAAAAGTCTGGGGAGCTGCCCCATTCACTTCTCACTTCAAGCAAGGTGAGCTGTTGTCTGTCAAGAGACAAGTGTCATGGGAGAAACGCATTAGCTCTCTTCATCCATCTGCCTTGGCTATTTGTTGCTTCAGTGATACTGTGATGCTATCAGTTTTACTCCTTAGTAATTCCTCTTATCACAGTAAAACCTTTTGCTAATGACTAAAGCCTTCTATCTAAAACAAAATGGTATTAGAGTTATCTACAATGGAATTGTTTCCAAGGAGAACCAAAATTGCCATCTTTTAAATGAAAGTACAGACTCTGAAATGAATGATCTTATTTCTATGTGCACCATCTTCCTCCTGACACTATCAATTTAGCCCTTTTTTGGGACAAACAGCAGTAATGTTGCATTCTTATGGTATAAGCATACAAAACAGCTTTTTTCCTTTTCCTCCATATAGCTGTAGGACCAGCTTGACCAGAGCACAAATAAAAACTGGTTTGCTGAACTTTAAGAACTGTGGAAACCCCAAGTGTGAGTATTCAGACCTTTATCGAACTTGTGTGGAGCTCAATTCTTATTTCACTTCAATTGGGAGAGAAAGGGACTGAGAACCTGTAATTACTTTGTGAAACAAGCCCATGTCCCACTTACCTTGCTTCCATGACAGCAACACCAGTAGGTTCACTGAATGGTGAGAACTGATACACCTCCTGAGATACCACCTCTGTGATGAGAGTGCCACTGTCTGACTGCTTCAGTTTGTAGGAGAAAGCTGCAGTCCCTTTGATGAGCCTTTCTTTCTGTAGGACAGAGAGAGACAAAGAGTGAATGGGAACAGAATGACTGTGTTTGTAACTAGGAAGATCACTGCACATTTCACGTACCTTCATATCAACAGGACAAGGATAGATGGAAGCCATTCCAACACTCTTCACCACTTTTTCCTGGCAATTATTTTGGTCTACAGTTTTGGTAACAGAGACCCGGCTGTTCTTCCTGTCTTCCTGGATGATGTACCTTGTATGGCAAACACCTCCAATTCCAGCCTGGCAGATGCATACAGATAGTGAGACTTTCCAGTTATATCAGGATTTCACAGTGTGAGAAGTTTTACTGAATGAAGACTCTGAATGAACAATATGAGGGTTAGGACCTACTGAATAAACTTAATTATGTTTTGAAACTTGTTGCCTTTGCACACAATTATTCCTATTGAACTAAAATAGAGGCATGTGAACAATAGCCAGGAGATGGAGTTTAAAATTGAAAAGTAATCATTTAACTGATATCAACAATTAATAAATAAAATGGATCAGGTAGTTGTATCAGAGAAGCCATATGGCAAATAAATAAAATTTTTTAAAAATCATAGATAATAATTCTTTCTTCTACAAAGGACTGCATGTTAAGATTTAAAGAGAGATGTCTTAGAAAGAATTCAGCCCAGATAATTTGTTCAACATGTACATATGCATTTTCTTCTGTGTGAATGAAAATTATCTTTTTCTTTCTATGAACATTCAAGAGTAGTTCCAAATAAACAGAAACTCAAAGGGAGAGTAACAAAAAAGAAGACATCCTTTCAGTAGAGCAGTTTTAGAATGGAAAAAAACAAACCTCTTGCAATTCGTACACATTCTGTGACTTTTTAATGGTTATCTGTATTGTGTTCAGTATTCCTCTCACTATGTTAATGCAAGTATCGGGGCAGTCTTCTGGGCCATAAATGTTTCCAACCCGTCCACTATTGTATTCAAACTTGAAGGGCCGGGCAAAACATGAGGAAACCACCTGGGTGATTTTGGAAGATCGAGTGAATGAGTCTCTGGGCCAGATGCCATTGTATTCCTCAAATTGTGGAGAGCGGATCTGGGAGGAAATTCAGAAAAGATACTTAGGAGAATAAAATTACTTTGATACTAAATATGCAAACATATTGGAAGAAATTAACATAGCCACCATTTAGATACTCTTTCCTTCCAAATGTAGGCTTAGAAAGTCATTCAGAAGTTTGTTCTTTTGTCTCTTGCTGACAATATCCTAAAACCAGTGCAAACCCTGTGGGCTCAGCAGTGCTATTTTATCTTAGAGAAGTAATTAACATATTGATATTATCTTCCAGGGACATTTAAACATTTTACTTGCATTAACTCTATGGAAAGAAAGGATGAATCAAAATGTAATTAAAAAATTGAAATAAAAATCTCCCCATTTTTAGCCTGATAATAAATATTCCGCTTTAGGTGAAATACAGTATTTAAAAAGTTTATAACATTCTAAATGTCAAAAAACGTAGTTTTTGAATGTTTAATTTTAACTTGTCCCCCTACAAGGTTTTTTTTTTTTACTAAACTAATTTGTGAATTGCTTAAATCAATCAAAATATTTTAATAATGAACAACATCTTTATAAACACTGAGATAGGACATAAATAAGAAGCAATTACAGAAACTTTGGCAAAGTTACTGCCAGTTTAGGTGCCTCAGAGCACAGCCTAGAGCACACCATGTAAAAATTTCAGGATGAAGACTAATGTGAAATGTAATCTCTGGCCCCTAATTTTGAGAGCTCTACAGATCAATATAACAATGAATTCTGTACCCCAAAAAGAAGCTCTGATTCATAACTGAATTCAACAGACAAAAGTATTTTCCTGAAATATGTATATTTTGAATGAGTCAGGTCCTACCACTGTTTATGTCAGCAGCGGCATAATTTCACACTTCCAGATCTTTTATGACATTACTCAAGCATAAACATTATTACATGCTCCTTTTTGAGGACTTTCACTTTTTACTCTTTTATCACATATCACTTTCTATTTTTAGCTCTTATAATATTTTAAGTCTATGTTTATCAGTTTCCTTCCTGGCAATGATTTTACATACTCAAGTCCTGGCTTTCAACAGGAGCTGGAAATGTGTGCTGAGACTAGAATCAAAACGTAAACTCCAAGCAGGCTTAAGTGCCAAACAGTTTCTAACAGAACCCCCAGCAATTATATTTCTGATACAATGTGTTGAGGAACACCTGCTACAAACAAATTCCAGAGCAAACAACACTAAGTGACTGGCCACTTCTGAAACTGTAGCTTGCAGATCATTCTCTGCCATCTACCGTGGTAAATCCCCTGTGTTTCCTGCAGCTTCTACAAGCCAGATTAGTCACATATGACTGTGTTTTTTTTTTCTTTTAACTTGCTGTTGCATGGCACACTGGAAAGAAGACACAGTACCTTGAGGAGGTAAGTGTTTTCTGACAGCCCACCGATCTCTACTTTGCTGCTCAGGCGCAAGCCAGCTTTGGCTAAATTCTTTTCTTGAAGCCCATTCAACACCCAGCCTTCATAACTGTACAAGTAGCTCTTTCTGCTGCTGAATCCAGGGTCTGTGGGAAATAACAGCCATTTTCACAATACTTCCAAACATGTTCTAATAGATAGAAATAACAGTGAAGTTATCAAGAAAAGGCTAGAGAAGAAAATTTACTTACCAATGTCAAATTTCTGGCCACCTGAAAAAGGAGATGGAAAAGCAGATAAGCAATGTTCAATCTAGAGCTGATCACTGCCACTGAACTTAAGGATATTTTGGTAAAGAAAGGTGAAGTAGGAATATGTAGCCTTACCTACAAGCGTGAGCACTAGTGCAAATATGATTCCCTTCATAGTGAAGGTGAATGGGGCTCTGCCAGACATGGTGAGACTTTTATGGAAGAAACCTCAGGAACACGTGGTTGTGTTCTGCTGAATTCTCAAGTTTTTTATCAGTTTATGTAAACATTTCTTTTTGCAAACATACTTTCTCATCGGATGGAATAAGAGAAGTCAAGTCATAGCTTGGCATCTCATAAGCCCTTTGCAGAACTGTTTAAAAGCTTCTACTTATATTTTACTAGGTCATTTACAATGAATTTACAAAACCCACATTACTTAATTTCCTAGGTTGTGTCACAACTGGCTGCTGGTATTTGGTCCTGCAACAGATTAGGTTGATTTTGCCCAGGTTATGCTGACCTGGCATGGGACTCAAATTGATATCTAGCTGATAACAGCCCAATTAACAGAGTCAGTATCATGCACACTAATAGCGTTCTTTCCTCTTCTCTCAGCATTGGTTTATAGCCACCCTTTTAAACAGGAGACAAGGACAGAAATCCCCTTGCTATTATATACCTATATGCACCAAAGCACATTTAGCATTACACTGAAACCCTATATTTATTTATTTATTTATTTATTTAAATAAATCAGAGGATCAGTATGTCCTTTCAGCTCTGGTCACACTGACCAGGAATATTTTTTAAATGAACAAAGATTTCATAAGCCATCAGTAAATATTTTATCTTTCAAGGTAAATGACAGCCAAATCTGAGCAGTTAAAAGCGACAGAGACTCTTCCCAGCGAAGCAAGGGGAAAGAGAGTGCAGGTCAGCCAGAACTTTCATATTTCCTAGAGTCAAACACAAACTGCAGCTGAAGTATCTGAACTCCTGTAGGCTTACAGCCAGCTTCTTCACTGATTTACTGTGGCAGCCCAGGAGCACATTCACACAAGTGTTCTGTTCTAGAAACGTGAGGACTATGGAGACAAGTGGAGATGCACAAAACACACTTGGCATTTTTGAGTATGGTAATAAGAGTGCTGGTCACAGAAAGGGAAGAATCAGTGTGGTCAATCCCCCAGACAAGTTACACAGTCATACAGAGAAAGCTGAGTGGCATCTAGATCAACAAAAAAGGCACAAGGGCTTCTGAGGGGAAGATGTTTCTGGAGGAGTAACTTCAGTCAGCACAATAACCATGGGCTTTAAGTCACACAAATCCCATGAATCCAATTCTAATTCAATGACATACTGATTAATCAGACACTGTATTTCTGCTTCCACCATTCCTACGGTTTTAAGATTAACCACAGGAGTAAGCTTTGTAGCAAATACTATTTTAACAACCACAAATGAAGAATTATTTTATTTGAGCAGTTTCTATGGTCTTCCATTAGCAACTGCTGTTCCTGGGTTGTCAGTCCCACAAGTCTTGATGTTTTCAAGCAGATTCCATGTGGGTAAATGCACCTTGGGTGTGCAACCTCTATTTCGGGAACTGCCAACCAGCTCACTGCAGAAGACTATGTTGACGGATGAGCACCAGACACTAGTAAGAAATATCTTTTCATGATTACTGATCTATAATGTTCAAGGGAACAAGTCAGTTGTGCACCTCGGATAACAAGCTTTTCACTACAATAGTGGCAAGTTCTTTGATACAGTTGTAATTATTTATTGTTAAAGAGTTATTTAAAACAAACTTACCTGTTAACCATTCCAGCTGGACATCTTGTGCAACTCCAAACTTGAATAAGGGAACATGAACATTGCGTCAGCGTGAAAACTACACCAAAATATATACCATCTAGTTGTTTGTTTGTTCTTTTTTAATTACAGTTCAACATTGCAGTGCACAGTAAATATTAGAGACCAGATATATTATCCAGAAGCAATAAATAAACCATCTGATAATTTCAACATCTCTTTTGAGACCAGTTTTTCAATTCAGCTACGTCAACCTTTAGTACCTTGTCATCTCCTTCTCTTGCAAATCAGATGGAGTAGAAGGGAAAAACCTAAAACCAAGATGCCTTACAAGCCTTCACACACAAAACCTTTGTGATAATTGCAAATATATATTAAAAAAGAAAAAAGTTGCACAATAACTAAGCTAACTCAATATATACAGCATTGCCATTACCCCGCATATATTTCTATTTTCCTTTTAAGAATAATCTGTTTGTATTGATATTTTCCAGATATTATCAGTTACTTTGACTTGGTTGAAGTATACAGAGAATAAGCCCTGAAAAAAGCTAGGATATGGTCTTATTTTTAATACACACAGGAATATTTTTTTCCTGGTGCAAGTCTGCAGAAACTGGTGGAGGCAGTTCCTCAAATTAGGAAGAGGGCTGTTCTGTAGGGAGAAAGTTCTCTTTAAGACAAATTTTCATTTATTAGTCTTTTTGCCCTACAGTCTATGTTGCAAAAGCTATATTGTATTATCCTCAACCACTGGGACAAAAGGGAAAAAAAATTAGCAGTTCTAATATAATCCTGGAAAGTACATTCTCATACCTAATCACATGTATATGGTTATAGCACTCTCATCACAGACTGAAAAAGGAGCAATATTATATTTAAAGATTTTTGTGAAATGAAATACTGCAGTTTAAGGAAACAACTCATCATTTCAATATCATGCATAGGTAGCTAACAATAGCTGTATGGTAATCAATCACTGGCAGTCTGTACATCTTGTTCCTTAAGTAGGGCACTTGCTCTATTATCTCAAATATACACCTGTGTGAAGTGTGTGTATTGCATTTCTGCAAGAAGCTCCTTTTTGTTCAGTGGCCTCTGAGTAAGATCCTGCAGTTGCTTCCACCATTAAGTACTACAATGTCACCATCTGCGGCAGTCAGACCATTATTAGCAGTAGATTCAGATTTAAAAGCTTCCCCATGGCTGCATAATAGAGCGATCAAAAAACTCTAGGTATGTTTTAATTCTTTCCAGGGACAGGACTGAATCTATACCTCAGGCTTCCAGGCCTGAGACCAGCTCAGGCCTCAACTGCATACACCATTCTAGCACAACTGTTTTTTCCATGGAGGCATTCAAACAATTCCACTTCTGTAAGATGGCTTACAGAATGCTAAAGCAAAAAAAAAAAAAAAAGTACGAAATGTTTATTGTTTGTTAATCACTCAATAGACACAAACAAAAGATTGAACAGGTAATTATTTTGTTCTTCTATGCATTATTATAGTATAAGTTACTTTCATGAAGAAAACCAGTTTGAAGAAAGAGGGCCCAAGTAAAGCAAATGCATATAGATGCCCTAATAGGCACCCCCAAGCTCACCTTGGAGCAGCAGCAGCCCCTAGTGGCATCCAGATCCTGACTTAGCTGTGGTCTCAGAGACCTGCAGTCACCTACTGCCTTGAAAATAATTCTATGTGCATAGTACAGTTCTCTCACTATATTACATTTTTCACTTTGCTTATTTAAATATTTTTGAATGTGTTTTCATTTTTCCATAACAAATTCAGGCAAGAGTTACCCAATATGTTGTTGGAAAGGTGAAACCCAACAGTGACTGTACCCTGCTAAACACCTGCAGCAAGTAACATGGCTGATCATTCATTTACTGGGGAAGAACTGGAGAAAGAAAAAAATATGATGCTTTGCCTTTCTAACCCCACTACCCATACAAGCAGAAAGCACACTAAGAATATCATTATATCCACTTCTGCTTCCTTAAGGGTGCCATGTGAAAAGTATTCTCTGCAGTTTGCATTGGCTACACTTCACATCAAGCAGTAACTCAATGTACTGAACTAAGCTGCAGAAGCTTCATGGAGAACTGCAGTTTCTTCTCTTCCCTATGTTATTCTACTGCTATTTTTCCAGGTAGTCCAATCACTACATTACATCTAATTCTGAACAAAATGGGCAGAGCAGCAGCACACTTTCAGTGAAGGATTCTAAGCTTGACCAAATTTCCTGCCTGTGATGCCCAGAAAGGCAGAAATTCTTATGACATCTTCCAAAAGGTCAGGATGAGAGCTATACACATGATCACAGATGCACAAAAACCCAACAAGAGACAAGATGAACTGGCACAGGGCAAGGAAAATTACATGCACTGAGTCAGGTGAAGGAGACTCTGAAACATCTTGACTCTACTTGGCTGTTTTTATTACATTGTAAACAAGAGACTTCCCCAAAGGCTACACACAAAAAAAATATTCTGGAGTCAATTAGAAGGAAAAATTAACAAAATACAAAACCAGCACCAGATTTGTCAACATTGTATACAGCCCCACAACCATGACAGCTTATCACTTTAGTGCACACAAAACAAAGAACCAGAGTTTTTTAGAATAGAATTAGACGTTTATTGTTCACATTTGAAATACTCTGGTTCCTGACTGAACCACTGAAAGTCCTAATGCATCTGTAAACTGAGTATCACTATAAAACAATTTAAAATGCCATGTAAAGTAATATTTATGTATGCATGTGTTTCATTTCATGGTTTCTCAGCATAACCCCTTGGTCTATTTACAAATATATAAAGATTTTACGCTTTAAGTCATTGAAATATCAAAGAGGTATTTTCAAATCACACAATATATATAGAACCTGTTTTGTTAAAAATCTACAGTATACTGTACATTCAAGTTGAGGCAAAAGAGGATTTAATGCCAGTTACACTTGAGACATAAATGTTTCCAATAATTAAACAATTTCTAAAAGTGCTATCTCTGCCTGTAATGAAAGGTAACATTAGGATCCAGTATTTCGTTACAGTCAAAGAATCAGATCATTGCTTCATTCACAGAATCAGAGCTTCTGTTACTAGAAAAATATCAAAGCTTTTATATATTTTTAAATTATCTTCTTTCAAGAGTTGCAAGAATAAGACGCAAAAAAAGGTCTAAAAAAAAGTGCACACACATACACACACACCCCCACCACAATTCAGATCAACACATAATCCTCTAAAGAATGATCAAACTCGCAGCATTCTGTTTCATTAAGAATGATAAGTTTATGAACGAATTGCTAACAAAAAACCCAGCAGGCAACCCTAGAAAGTCTAAGGCAGTTCCATGTGCAAGTTTCTACATAGCAGAGTGCCAACTCCAGAGTCTTCCCATGACTTTGTGCATTCTTCAGTTTCTTCTTTGTCATCACTTTCCACCCACAGATTTGGTATGCTATCTCCAGCAGTTTTTTTTGATTCAACACTGGAAGTAGAAAATAGAAAAATGTTACTATGCAAATAAATTATGGTTTGAATAGAAACAGGGTATTGTTTTTATGTTTAATATCCTTAATTACACACAAAATGTAAGGCTTAGTTTATGTTTTTAGCCTGTTCTTTGCGTAGAGTTCATCATTATAAAAAGCATCTACACCACCATTTCACAAACCTGTTATGTGCAATATACTGAGATGTCTGGTAAGGTTCTGCTGAAACAGGACCATTCAACACAGAGGGAGGTTTAGGGTTTCTTTGCTGAGATGTAGATTTCACTAATCGATTGTCTTGGTCAGAACCTGAGAGATATACACACCATCAGTTAAACTAAACTACAGTGCAACTGGAAAAAAAAAAGTCTTTCAAATGTTCATGTCTTTTGCTTAAAAAAATGCATCAAGTCTCTTGCGACATGTCTGTAATAATAAATATTATTGCTACAGATCTGTGATAAAATTTTATAAGTAATGCTATTGAATGAAGTTATGTTAAAATTAGGATTCTAAATTGGAAAATGTAGTATTTGCATATACAGCCACCAGTGCAAGTACTTCTATGAAGTCACTCAAATGTAGTTTCTCACTTTACAGTTAATAAAGCTTTTTTACTTCTTAAGTAAAAGCCTTCTCCAGCATGCACATACAGTAATTAACACCAACACGAAAAGCTGCAAACTTGTCAGAGTATAGAAAACAAAATTAAAAAGCATTAACTTAAATGCCTTAGCATTTATATGAATTGAACTATCACTCAAGTCAATGGAAAACCATGGCAAACTTGGCAGGGCCAGATCAATCCCCTGCTGACTTTTCTCACATTTACATTTCAAAGCTTTCATGTCAAGTGGAAAAAACAGAATGATTTTGTATTCTTCAGTATTTATCATAGTACTACAGAATCAAAAGCTTTTGGACAAGTGTTGTGAAAAAGAAATACTGAACATTCAAAGAACTCTAATGATAAGCTGTGAAGTAACATCCATATGGAGTACAATTCTCTGTATGGCAGCATTTATTATTTTATTACTATTATCCAGTACCTTAAGATTAGGATATACAAGATGGGAGAATGCCATTTATAAGAGAAAATATGGCATTAAATACATCCTGAAACAGTAGAATTTGGAAAACAGGAATTACAAATCAAAAGCTTTAGCATACAATGATAAACAGATCTCAAGTTGCTCACAGATCACTAACTCAAGTCATTCTTCATGAGCAACAGCCAAACAATCTCAATTCTACTCCTGTGGAAGATAATTTCATTTCACACTTAGGGAAGCACTACAGGAATTGCAGAGAGGAGAAATAAGGAGAAGCCAGAACATATGAGGTAAGTTACTTTATCTAACAAGAATACAAATTCAAGCTATCTTTACTTGACAGGTGTCCCACACATTTATCTTTACATGCTGACTACCACAACAAGAATCTGTTGAACAGAGATTGTTATTTTGCCTTTTCCATCGCCTTATTGTTTGTCTCACCACACTCCCCCACTCCTTAGAATGTAAATGGTGAATTAATTCTCAGGGCTGAAGACCAAACAGCACATGCATATTCAGGCATGAGGGAATGAAAACAAATTTACTAACTTGAAAGAAAAAAAAATTGTAGGAAAAAAGAAGTAAAAATATTTTCAGTAACAGCAATATTCCAAACTGTGTGTCATCTAGCCATATATTCAAAAGAAATTCATGAAATTTGAATCTAAAAATTCAACTACTTACTGTTCGAAGTTATTTTTGTTATCACTATGCTCTTTTCATAGTTTCTTTTTTCCAAAGGATTTTTTTACTGAATATGTGCACACATGTTTAATATTACATCATCTCAAGTAAGTAATGTTCTCCACATAATGTTCTTGCTTCCAAAAATCTCCACATAATGTTCTTGTTTCCAAAACTTGTTTGTTACTAATCTATACAGACCTCTACAGGTTATGATTTCTTCAACTGCCTTGGAAAATAATATGTTCATATTAAACTTAATTCAGTAATTTTCAAATTTCCCTGTTCTTGACAGCTGTGCTATCATGTATTTGACATTCATCAGATTGTTTCACAAACAGAAATTCATTATACATAAGTGTTTATCATGGAGGGAGTTCTGATTTCCTTTTTAAAAGGAAATTTTGACCCATCAGTTACCCAACATGTAAAGGCACACAGATACATGGTAAAATTTGTCTTGAGATGTTTTGGTTTTTTCAATAGTTTTGTCCATATTTGTGTCTTCTATTTGAAAAGAAAAACACTGTATAAGAACATAATTTGAACAAAATACTTGCTTCTTAAGAAGGCACTTTGAGTTGCCACATTTTCAGAGTGCTTGCAATCAGCAGTCATACTTAAGAACTGTTGCTTCAGCCATGCCCCTCTATCTTCTTCAAATGCCTTTCTCTAGGAAAAGAAATTACAGTTTACAGTTATAAGCACAGGAACAAGCTTAGTCCACACTAAACTGATGCTTTCTATTTAAGAAAGCAGAAGTTGTAGTATGTCCATGTAACTAAGGTGAGTCAACAGTTTAACACAGAATTACTGTCATGTGAGAAAGCTTTTGAGTCCAACAAGGATTAACTGAAGAGGCCTTATTTACAAGCCAAGCCCTGCAGCTTGTTTCACAGGGGCCTGACTAATCCTTTCACTTTACTGATATCTACTTTAGTGACCCCACCTCCTATGCTCACCTTTCCCCTCAGTACCTCCTGGAGGTAGCCCTCATCTGAGGCAGCTTCCAGTAAGGATTACTGCTTGAACCTTCTAAACCGAAAAATTACATTGAAAAGAGCACTAATTACTTCTGTCCAAAACCAGAGCAAAAAGAAAATGGGTTGTTTTGTTTTCCAATCCCTCTGAGCACAGAAAAGAAAAACTATGCCTAAACAAGAACTTCCAAAACCTCCAGTGGCTCTGGAATCAATCAACACGCTATTTCATCTACAAAAACCATCAGTGAAACAGGATGCACCCATTCTGTGTCAGTAGACAGCTAGAGGAAGCTGAACTTCACTGCAAACTTTCAAACACCTACAGAGATTACAGCATTGCTTCTCTTGTTACTTCAGCATTTTAACAAGCTGAAGCACAGGGAGTTACACTTATGCTGCAATGCAGCGCTAAACATTTCAGACAATTATTATTTGTTATCACTCACGACTTTTAAAGCTGAATTCAAGGTGCAACATGAAATTCACAAACTCATTAAAATGCAAATAAATCAGTCAGAATATTTGTCATCATGTGAACTACTGGTGCCTCAGTATCAAGTAAAATCTGAAGTATTTTGTGTTGTGAGACAGACAGGTTGTCTATCTAGCTCAGTATTCTATCTCTAACAATGGCCACAAGAGATGCTATTTATGAGCTTGGCCACTTTCCACAGTGCGTTCCCTCAGAAGATCCCAGTCCCAAAAGTCATCCGATTATGGATGTTGGAAGGCACCTCCTTGTGCCCTACTTTTAGTATCTGTGAATGTGTTGTCCATGAGCTTAGGCAACTGATTTTTGAACCTGATGGTATTCATTGCCTTCACAATCTTCTGTGAAAAAAATCCTTAAGTCAACTACCTGATATATTTTAAAACAATATATCTTTTTCGGGTATGTTTGATTTATTTCAGAAAGTACATACAAGTTCCCTCTGGTCTGAATGCTGAGACATTTGGTTGAACAACAGTACTGCTTTCATCAGTACTCAGATTTTAAAAGCTGAAACAAAAATGGTTCAGATCCAATTGCTGCCAATTGTATTTTCCAACACAGATAAAAGCCTCACTTTCTGAATTGCCAACAGAATGATCTCCTAGAATGATCACAGATACGTTTTACACAGTACGGAAGTGATCTTTTTCTATAGGTGCCAGCAAACAGGTATGGTTGGATGTCTGCACGTATAACAGAAAGACTATTTATTCATAATTCATCTTCCATAGAAGCTCCCTTTTCTAATACCTCAAGTCCTAATCTAATAGCAGCTTCTGTAAAACTTTTTCGTTCCTTCTCAAAATTCTTTTTTTGTTCTCGAAATAGTCTCCATTCCTCCTGAAGACGTTCTCTTTCTTCCAACAAGTAGCAGTCTTGTAGTAACAGAGTGGTGTCATCATCACATGTAAGTTGTTGCTGTAGATATAAAGCAACAAAAGACAAACATTAATTTTGGAGTGACTTAACAGATACAGTATTTCCACAGGTTCAGTTTTATCAGAAAAATGGTTGAAGTTTAATATGGAAACAATGCAGTAAATATCAAGTTGGTGGATGGTGGGGGCAAATTTCACACAGCAAAAGCAAGATATCCCTGTTTAGGCAGGTGACTTCATCAGCCTTCCTCCCCTTTGTCTAGCCCAGAAACTATTCTTGCCAGGATTAAAAACTCATTAACCACTATCACACCTATACTTAGACCAACCATTAAGATATTTTATTTTAAAAGCATTATCAAAGAATGAAGAAAGGCTCAGAGGTGGGAAAAGTGATGCGTTAAATAAAAAAAAAAAACACTTAGAGCCAATTGAGAAAAACAAGAAAATTGAAGCCTACTACCTGCAAGAGCTGTTGCTGAGTTTTGATCATTTCTTTACACTGCTGAATCTCTAACTCTAGCTTTTCAGTTTCCAGCTCATGGTCTTCTCTAGAAATGACATCTTTTTCATTCCAGGCTCCTGAATGTCCATGTGACACTAAGGGAGGGGGGAGGAGAAAGGCTTCTTAAAAACAAATCAAAAACACCCCCTCACATCAGAGACTCCAAGTAAGAGCAAAGGGTTTTAGACTATTTGTTTCATCCTGAAAGACAGATACAAAGTGTATTCAAAAGCATTTCCATCAGACACATGAGGTTCAAAACTGGTGCTACACATGTAATCATCCACCAAATCCAGTTCAGAAAAAAAACAGTAATGAAAACATGGCTGTGTCACATTCCTTAAAGTAAACCAAGTATCTGCATTGTGATAAGCATTACACAAAATCCTCACTTGTTTCAGCAGTCATTTAGAAGAAAAAAAATCAAGACAACTGAAGACTTTCACTGACATGCTGTTAGCCTGTTTTTTTAAGTCTGTTTTTGAAGGGCTTGTGTATTCATAAAAATATGACAGTAACTATATTTATCACAGATATAAAAAGAAAGCATTTTCCTTCAAGCCCCATGAAGGAGAAATGGAGCTCACTAACATGGGATTCATGTTTTCATTTCAGCAAGGGAATGAATTGTACTTTGTATAACTACATACTGGTCTTTTTAATTTAATGCATAGCTAAATCACAATGATTGTAATGAGTCAAGTTTTGGCCCCCTGATGCCAGTATTTGAACATTAATCACATCATAAAGGACTGGACTATGGTCATTGCTATAAACCAAAAAACCTAAAAGGTGACTCCAAGAAAAGCATAAATAATTGAAGCATTTTTTCTGATACTTACTTTTCAGTTAGTTACACCAAAATAAAGTATTACAAGCATTCTTGAAATCCTTTCTAGGGTATAAACTTATTCTCAAAGACCATCTGCTCTTTTATTTGCAATTGCATGCATGACCTTCTCAGTCTTATTCTTGACCACAAACATCCCTGTGGTAGTGGCTGCACTTGCATGCATGAGAAAATAATACTAGGAAAGAATTTTATATATTTTTAGCTATCTTAATGCTATTTAACAGCTGGAAATGAGGAGAGTCCAGCACCATACCATCAGCCAGTTTGTTTTAGAAGGCCACAAGAAATATAAGAGGTATGGATGGGGCAAGACAAGACTCTTGAAAGGGAATTACCATTATGCATCCAATTACTTCAAACCACTGTATCTGTTTTACTTGTTTTCAATGCATTTTATACATACAAGTAATAAGAGCTAAACATCACCTTGGTTATCCAGCTTTTCAACGTGATTTCTCAACATTCTCCATTGATTTCTAATGCTGTTGATAAGCTGCTCTCGCACAGTTTCGCAAGATAATTCCCACATATTCTCTTTATTTAACTCTCCAATATCTTCCTCCAGGTCTGAAAGCACCTGTCGAAGCAGAACTAAAAAGCTGCAAACCACTCCAAATATGTGTGTTTGTTTACTTAAATATGTACAGAGATTTAATTTATTGAAGAGAAGGAAAACCCTTACATACAGGAAAGGTTTTTCCATCCAGGGAAATTTGACACTTGGGGAGTTCCATTGCCTGACAGCAGAATGCTGAAGAGACAGAAGTGACCTGGCAGGCCCCAGAACACCACCATAAAGAATGTGTCAGCTAGCGAGACTCACTCATTCTCACACTAAAGAGAATCTTCAGGCTAGGGAAGTTCAGACTGCTGAGCTCTGTTGCCAAACTTCAGTGGTAGCTGCCCATTAAATTACCATGCAGCATGGAGAGATTCAAGAAAGATTTTCTCCTGTTGACAATCAAGTCATTTGTCCTCCTCTTGTTTTCCTTCATGATTAAAAACATCCCACCACATACTGAAGGTGTAGTGAACCAGCACCTCTCTCTTCCACTCTGGGTAGTACTGCAATATTATGACAGACTGGCTGTTATCCGGCACAATGGTAAGCGATGAGAATACATTGCCAGCTGCCACACTGCAAGGTGTATGCTTCCTTCTAAGAGTAAATATGAAGCGGCATTCCTAAGTAGAAATGCAACGTTTGGGCATTGCATGTTCGGTTTGGGATTTTTGTTTGTTTGTTTCTTGGTTTTGTTGTATTGTTTTTTGTTTGTGGGGTTTTTGTTTTGGTTTGGTTGTTTTTATTGCTTTGCAAGGGATGCAGTAAGAGTTCGGGTTTGATACCAAAATACTGAATGAGCCACAAGTACACGTGAACTCAGATGCAATGTTTTAAATGAAAATATATTTTCTGACACTCATAAAGCAAATTAATACCTCTAAACAAAATGTTACTCCATATACAATACACATTGTCAGACAGATTAAGCCTAAAGTATATACTTTACTTCTGCAAAACCAATTTTTTGGGCACCGTTCTTAGTATTTATATTAATTTGACAAATATTAAAAAAACCCTAGGCAACATCCCTATTATAAAAACCTATCCCCAGTTCTAGAGTAGCATGAAATTAGAAAAGGCACAAAATAGATTAAATGCAACAAAAAACCCCAAAACACCACAACAAAACAAAAAAGTTCACAAATCAGACACCATCCTACAAGTCTGCTGAAGTAACTCTACTTGAGACTTGCATCTAAATAGTGCTTCCATTATTCCTCTCCTGGAAATTACCATTGCCTAGTAAGAAGTTGTTGTGTTTAACTCAATCAATTAATACTACAAAAGAACTAATCAGAAGTTTCAGTGCAGACTTAGTATTCTCTTAGTAGTCTATTAATGCTACAAGAGTTAACCTGTTTAATCACCCAAGAACAGTACAGCAATTAGATCTACTGACTTCCTACACAATGAATTTTTAAGGAAAAGGCTAACACACTGTACATTATTGACTACTTTATTAAACATGCATGGGAGCCATTCTGTGTAGTATGGGGGCAAGTCATCCAGCCACGAGTTTATTCACATCTTACACAGAAGTGGACAGAGAGCCAAGTGCTTCTTCACACAGCGCATTCTGGGCCAGGACTAGTGCACCCAAGATGGCTCAGAAAGAATGGCCTTAGTAGCCAACTTGAGCAGGACAGTGGACCTTTTACAATAGCAAGTACTGGATTCCACAGAGGCAGCACATTCGAGAAGGCTCCATCTATGCACACTTATGTACTAACATACTATTTACTGTAATGGAAAATGCTTCATACTTTGTTCTGTAGAGTATCCATATTCTCTTAAAAGCCTATTCCAAGTGCACCACTAATCCTGATGGTTCCTAGAATCCAGCCTTTACACATGTTCTCTCTGTTTCCACTCTCTTATGTCCAGGGCCCTGTACTGCTAAGCAAAAGCTCAGTAAAATTTCTAGATTACTCTCCACATCATTCTGACATCAAAACAGAACTGCAACTTCTAGCAGGGAATCAGAAAATGAATTAAGAAACTCTTGATAAATAATGAATGGGCAGTATACTGTTTCATAAAAAAATGTAAGAAATACTTAAAATATGGAAACAAACAAACAAAAACCCTGGGCACATAAATTCCAATATGCAATGCTATACACAATTGCATACTAGTAAATACTGCATTTAAAATTAATTCAAAGAATGTTTTAAGCTTTCCATTGACTGACTAGGAAGAATACACTGCGTATTGTTCATATACAGCAGAACACAAACATGGATGGATTTCAAACAAAGTACATGATGTGCAAATCACTCCAAGTCTCACTTTTTTTTTAGTAACTGTCAAATTATTTCAGCACTATACCAAACTACCATAGAGGTTTAATTTTAACTGAAGAATACTTACCAGCCCATCTTCAGACCTTTCTTTAGGTTTCTGTTTCTGTGGTGGGAGAAGTGAAATAATCTCTTTCTTCATTTGCTGAAGAACTTTCTTCAGCTCAGCATTTTCCTCTAAAAGCTGTTTTTGGCGTTGTTCATAGTCACTTAACAGAACTTTGTACATCTCTTTTTCATTTCTAGAAGAAATAATCTTACAGTAACAACATAACAGCCATAATATATGCCTCAATTAATGTTGTTCTAAGAGAACTACCTGGCTTCTGTCTTGTCAGTCCTCCATGCACCTCTCTTCCCATCAGCTCTACCAACATAATTTAGAACTTCCATAGCTACAAATGAAAAGGATATTGCAAAATGTGAAACAACATACAAACATATAAATATTCAGATGACAGTGCATTTACATGTAATTATAGTAAAGAGACTACATTACCCAAATATCCCCCTCAATCTTCAGACTCATATGAAACCACATTGCCCTGCTTAAAGCACAAACAAGACAGTCAAAAAAAAATGGGTTCTGTGTTTGGAAACTCAGAGATATGTATTCTCATCCTGTCATCTTTTTTATGCATTTCTTAATGACACCTTCATCGCCATTTCAATCTTTATCTCAGTGTATCATCTCTATCCTCTCTTCTGGCAATGATGTCAGTTTTATCTCCTCTTTAGGGTAAGTAATTTCCCAATGCTTCACAAGGTGTTCCTCAAAACAAAGAAACTTCTGTCCACATGTGAATAAAAATAAAATTAAAAAAAAAGCACAGCAGCAACAAAAACCCCAAATCCAGCATATGACTACAGATTAGTGGTCCAAACTCAATTCTAGTTAGCTACCAAGCAAACAGTAATTTGTTTTAAAACCAGGTTATTTTGACCTCACTGATACTTGAACTACTACTAGCCAACTAGAGTCAAGAACATGCAAGTTTTGCTGGCCTCAGGGTCAGGCTTCTAGAGCTTACTGGACTTACACCTGAAGATTTTCTGCAACCCAAACAGGTGCTTCTGCTACTGTGCCCTAACCTCATTTGGCTTCCTCACAAGCACTTTCAGAAAACTAAATGAGTAAAAAACCATCCTAGCAAGAACATGAATAGTTTTATTCTGGTTTAGTGAACTAACTCAGCTTGTTAAAAAACAACAGGCACTACTGCTGACAAAGAACCGAGTGTTGTGAGGGCAGTAGGTGGAGAAGAGCAGGAATTCCCTTCCACTGGAGATAAATAATATAGATACTCTAAGGCCTGATATATAACAAGAAGTACAGGGTTTTTTAGATACACAACAGTAAAACCCATTGTCAGCAGTACAGCACAAAAAGCTATATTCATGGTCAACAGCACTGATGAATGTCTTGAACATCGTTTTGGGGCAGTACAACATCCAAGTATTTGTGTGATAAAGGAGATCCGATTTCTCCTCATTTCTCATAGCACTAGATGGTATATTTTGTCTTGTGTTACTTCTCTACAACGTCTCATTACTTGTGTTAACCACAAGCAGAGTGCAGTATCTCAAGGAGAAAAAGTTCCTGATGGCAACTGCTGAGTGTAAACAGTGTATGACACTACCCAAAATCTTTCTACTGTCAGCAGCAGTAAGAAAGTAGAGGAGAGATGGCTCTAGCTTAGGAACTGATTCTAAATAAGTTTTCCTTAGTAAGAAAACTTCATTTTTTAAAGATCAGCATTTGGTTTGTGCTTGGCAAATAATCTTACAGAACACAATATAGAATAGTCTTAAATAAATAAAAATGCTTAAATTTGGTTCTGTTTAAGATACCACAGCAAAATAGCATATTCTGTAAAATTCAAAGAGCCACTTACCTATCTTTTTGTCCTTTTTACTCGTGACTAATTGCTGTAAGCGTTCCTTCAATTTGTTATATTCTCTCTCTTTCCTCTTCATATCGTGATTGTACTGTGTAGCTCTACTTGAAATAACGTTCTGTAACTTCTGAACCTAAAAGCAATCCCAACAAAGTGTGTTTCTTCAACTACATAGTATAAACACAAATTTCTTCAGAAAAGCAAAAACATGCAAAACAACGTTTCTATTAAATTGTATTTCAGTGAAAGTGACAAGAGGAACAATAACTCTCCCAGCCCATGAATTCTTATCTTAAGAGAGGTGACTTCCTTTCAGCAGGAACCTAAATCACAAGCAACAGATTTTAATACTATAGTTCCTCCAAAGTACAACCAAATCGATGTTCCAGCAACTCATAATGTTCTTTAATGCCTTTTTTGAACAGAGCAGAGAAAGACATATCTTTGCTTTCAGTAATTCATGTTCAAGATCTATGTCTAATTCCAAAGCATGCTTGTTAGGTTAACACTAACAAACTCCTCTTCCTTGCTGCAGCAGGGTGCTGGAAGACATTCCATTCCATTTGGTCTACAAGAACACGAAAACATCATAAAGCACATTTTTGACATGTACTGTCAATACCTGTGCTGGTTGGTTCTCTTCTAATTTTCAGATTTAACTGTACAAATGTACAGCACATTCAATATTTTAAGCTGGAACTCTAGGTGTTCACTATATACAGATAGTGTTGTGACTCCCAACTGTATGAAGATGTTTACGAAGACAGAACATTCACAGAAACTTCAGAACCACATTCACAGAAACCTAGGAGCCATGGAAAGTAAAGTACTAGGGAAGGAGCACACTGGAAACAAATCCCACATTAAGCCATGTCATGGTTGTTGAAGTGTTTTCTGATCTTAATGCTTTCAAGACGTTTAAGTTCAATGAGACTGTGCTTTTGAGCTGGGTTTCCCCCCCCATTTCCCTTCTTTATGGTCTTTTGCTCTCCTCTAACCAAAAAAAGAAAAGCCCTAATACAGCAATGTTTGAGTGACTGCATCCTGTAACCCCTGCTACTTTTTGGTATTTCTAAGCATCCTATGATAAAGCTGTACTCCTAAGTACAGCAAGTCTCAGAAAACTGCACATCCGCATTTCTGCAGTACTGTCTGCTATTATTGTAACTTGGACATATTCCTTATAGAACCTATTTATCCATATGCAACACGCCAGTTGTCTTGAAAGACAACACCAACAAAAAAAACCATTCAAAATGAGCAATCACAAGACTCCGTGCAAAAAAAACACTCTTCAATGTCTATGTAATGACTTGTGTTAATGTAAAAAATTACTCACTTCATCCTTTTCATTTTTAAGTAACTGGTGCAAATCTCTGTTCTTGTTTTGCAGTTGTCTGTCTCTTTCCTGAAGCCCAACTATTTCCCTTTTAGATAATTCCAACTGTTCCTAGAAAAAGCGTTGATAGTTCGATATCAATAAAGAATTAATAGTAAAAGATTTAAAAAAAACCCAACAATCAGTCAAAACCAACCATGCAAAGCAAACTGCCAAACCACCTTACTTGAGATATGGCTTAGTATTTAACAGATCTTATACGGTTACGACTTTTTCATTAAGTCAGGATTCCATAAGCATATCCATACTGGGAAAGTGAAGTGGATACTAAGCAACCTGTATGAATTTGGGACTACAGTTCTATTGGAACATTTCTCTTAAATAATCTAGGGTACAATTAACACTGATATGCAGACTGTGACCATATCAAAGCATATGGGACATTTCACATATACAGAGAAGACTAGACAGATGATTTCGTAACAGATGATGCAAAACTAGCATTTCAGAAAATTTTGTCCCCAAATATGAGACTCAGATATGAAATTGGCACCTTAAATGACATCCACCCAAGCTCTTTTCCTTCATATGCACAGCGAGGACCAAATGTGTAGATATATTTAAGCAACAAGAACTTCTAAGCAATCCACAATGAAATACAGGTAACACAATAGTGGAAGACAAGAGGATTGCTGTATGGTACCTGAGAAACTTTACAAGCTGACAGCCAAATTAAATGACCTGGGATTGATGTAGTACTAACAAGTCTTCCCCCTTTCACCTTAAAGCTGTACATCTAGGGAAAGCAACTGAAGTGTTCTGGAAATTAACACTATATAGTGTTTGTATAAAAATGAGTGCAGTTACACCTGGCTTTTAATGTCACATCAAAATGCTTCTACATAGATGCCAATCTCAGCAGAAGGACCGCTACGATTTTGAGAATCTACAGCAGTATTTCTCGAGGAGGTAGTGCTGGCCAGCCCAAGTGAAAAGCAAGCCTAAAAAGCACTGAATCATGCACTGAAATACTTTTTCCTTTTTTATATTTTATTCTCTTGATGCAATCAACAGAAAGATATGACTCTTCCAGTATTACTACACATACAAGTACCCATGAAGTAGGCACAATGTATCAGCTACTCCACAGTGACTGGCCTTGTGCATGTGTTTATCCTGATAAAATGAAGCTTAGTAACTTCTGGTTTGACAACAGCTTCTGAGCAATTCTTATAAAGACACTTTGTAGTCAGATATCCAAGGAATCCAACAACAAAAAAACACTGGAAAAAATACTGATACAGAAAAACACACTAGAAGTGTTCACTTATGCTTTTACTTGTTAGAATTATATTAGGAATTCATCTTTTAGAGCTGGGCATAGCCTTTTAAAACAATAGTAAATCATATGAACTGAAATGTTTAACATTTTCACCCACAGCATACATTAACACTTTCAATCTGAACAGTCTTCTGCCTTCCCTGATTAAAGATGCCATAATTCACATAAGCTTTCAGTTCTTTTGATAACTCATATTTCATTAACTTTAATGCCTTTTCAACTGGAAAAAAAAGACTTCAAAAAACTCCCAAATGCACATGAAAATAAAACAATAGATTAGTACTTGGAAGGAAAAAAACCCAAAAGTTCTTGCTGTTAAGAATGTACAGAACTGGACAACATTGGTGGAATGATCTTGTTTTCTACCTTTAATTTAGCATAGCAGTTCTGTAAGTGATCCATATCACTTCCCAGTTTCAGATGCTGCATTTCTACTTCCTCCTGAGCTCGAAGGTTCTTGTGCTGAAGTGCAAGTAATCCATTCATACAATTTATGATAGATATTAAACATAAATCTTTTCCTTTGGACTCCACATAAATAGAGGGAAAGCCCAGTGTTGTCAATTCCTGGTAAAAGACAAGGGTAGGGCGGGAGGGAAAGGGATCAATAATTAAAACAAGCTCTCACAATTCTCCAAAAGACAGAAACAGTATCAAGTGACATTCTGTATGAAGGGCAAAAACCCAAATCCTACTCCCCACCAACCTGAGCTTCTAAGCACTAAGGAAAAAGCCTTCTTAAATCCAGTCAATCTTTTTTACCACAATTGATTTAATGCCACCTGCACACAACCTCAATAAACAAAAAGGTCTAGCTTACCCTATCAATATAGGATATACTCTGTTCAATATTCTCTTCTGTGCAGAAGGCACTGTAAAAGCTGTGCATGTTTCTGGATGAAGGCAGTGGCAAACGTAGCACTTCTGAGTTCATGCTTGGAGATCTCTTTCTTTCTGAGGTATATTGTAATATATTTTTGCTATCTAAAAATTAAACATTAATAAATAAATCAGGGCTAAATAGTTTAAGACAAATCACATTGAAAAAAATCAAATCCTTATGTACTCAAGTTGTTTTCACAATTCCAGAGCTTAGATTTTCATATAGAATTACATATATAAAACAACTCATAATAAATAAAAAAAGGTTAAACTTTCTCTGAAGATTTAAAGACACAATAACATGAAGGTATCATATCATTCAAATTTTACTCATCCACCAAGAAAAAAGTAACCAAAACCTTTCTTCCTTATTGACTTGTTAAAACACAATTTTTAAATTTACTTATACAGGTGCAAGAGATGTGCATTTACTGAAAATTCTTACAGGATGTATGGTATCTTTATTAAGTGTATGCTCTTCCACTAGGAAGAAATAGGCAAGAAAACACTCACTTCTTTAACAAACTTGTAAGCAATTTATGAGGCAAAAGAATACAGAGCAAGTAAAGAAACCTCTGAAAACATATGCTGATAGGTGTGATTAAAAAATATAACTGAAGAGTCAGAAAACCTTTCCATATACATGAAAGGATAGTACTTTATAGTAGTATTTCTGTAAGGACGCAATCCAAGACAAAGAACTGTTTGTACTATATGTTATTTAACATTCTGTTTAACCAGTCAAATATGTCATGCACAAAACTCTCCTTCTGTTTAGCAGCTATAACATCACGGAAAAATTAGCAAATCCACTACATTCGTGATATTAGTGGTTTACCTGATGACAGCACTGGCACAGTAATGGTCTTCCAATCTCCCATAGCAACAAAGACCAGCAGAGTACCTGAGCAACCGGTTCCGTGGTGAAGTATTCCGGACAATTGCTGGCAACGTGTGTTACGTAGGCATCTCCTAAAATAGCAGGAGCATTTTAGATTAACAAAAGCAGCTAATACAGCTAGAAGATTAAAGCAGGCATACAAGAGAGACTGCTGAACTTGAACCATGTTAAATTTTTCTATGAAACACAGTAAACACAGCAAATATTACATGATAAAAATGATGCAACTATCAATATTTAGATTCAAACTTAACTGTCTTGTAAACCACTAACAAAAGCTAACATACCATGCACACATGAAAATAATGATTCACACTATAGATAACTCAGTTTTTTCTGTTGATGTACATCAGAGGAAACACAGCAAGACAAATATTAAATATTTTCCTGACATACAATCAGGAAGCAATTTTATTGAAGTAAATTTATAAGAAGTTTTAATATAAGTCTCTGTGGGATAAGTCTAAGTGGGATTATTAAAGGGAAGTGTTATAAAGGCCCTAGAAAAGATACATTGGCAGACAGCAAAGGAACTTCTAATAAATATTTAACCATCTAAATTAAGTTATACATTCAGTTATATTGCCTTTCCCTGGCAAGTTGCTTGCTTCTCTGCAGAAATTCCAAAATTGTTGAAGAAAACAGACAGGAGAAGCCTTACCCTGCTGGCACAGCCACTCAGCACAGCACTGTCCCTCCAGAAACCAAAGGAAAGCCACCCACTTGTAAGAAGAACAGACTGACTGTCCCCTCACCCTCCTTCCACTACACAGTAAGAAGGCACATAATAGCATTAATTATCTCCCTACTGGAAACTTTAAATCCAGCTTGGACGCTTAAGATTGGGACAGCACAACCCATCAGCTGTTAGGGGAACAATGATACTTCAGGGAAACAAACTGTCCACCTGACAGGAAAGAAGGCCTCTTTGTTTTAAGCAACACTTTAGAACAAAGTCTCAAGTCTTTTTTAAATGGACTCTGTAGACTTTTAGAGCACAGGGATGTTCTCCTCCAACCCCCTGCTAATATTCCAAAAAACACACTCTAGGTAAGCAGCTTTGAAATTTCTGACTCCAAAACATATTTTTATCACAGTGGAAAAAGCTATCATTTGTGGAGGAAAAAGAAGGGAAGGGGGGGGGGGAAAAGTGTGCTGTTATCTATGAGGTATCTGGAGAACACAGAGACAGTAAAAATCCTCATCAGCACAGAACACAGTGTCCAAAGTAAAACCATGTTTTTGAGAGATCATACTGGTGCACCATGTTACAGAATGCTCAGCACTTGAAAAAAACCACTAAAAAAAGTGTCCAGACAGATGAATATTTCACCAGGTTCCCAAACCTATGTGGAAAAAAGGTAGACAGCTATTCCTCATATGTGATGTAATTCAGTAGTTCCTGAAAGCTTTTGCATCTGAAAGCACACAAAAGCAGCAAAAAACTACAGTCAATACAACAATCTACTTGTAGCTCTTGTTTAGCCAATGTTTTTTATGCTTTCCCTCTGCATGTATAAACTTATGCATATTTTTCCTTTCCCCCCACCTGTAAAATCAAGATGTTCAGAAATGAACTAAAAAATTGTGCTTTTAAAAATGGAATCCAAAGTCAAACTAAGTTTTAAGAGAACATACTTCTTATATGTTAGTTTCATTTCTGATGGATCCATTGAATAAATGTGTGAACTTATGAGAAAACGGCAGCAAATTAAATACAAGTACATTCTCATTACTGACATCGCAATTCTGCATTCTAGTAAGATATTTCAAAAGGTTGTTAAGGATCTCAACACACACAAATGCCATTAAGGATGTTGGCAAGTCCACAAAAATACCACTGACATTTCAGATACATCATTACTTCCAAGCAAACTGGCATTTATTCTCTAAGAGACTTCATACCTATTATGAGATTTTATCACCCACATTCCCTGAATGAACAGTATTATCAACCCACAGGTCTTTCTACACTGACAATACTATTCTGACACAGCATCTATCACCCCAAACAATGTTGGACTGGAAGCAGAAACAAGACTAGTCCAAATGTGCAAATGCAATGATTCTCTAAACTGGAGCCCTTCAAGTCAGATGCAGATTCAACAGCAAGACTACTCTCTAGTGAGACCCTGTTAACAACAGAGCACATGGAAAATTAAGACACAAACCCAAGCTCAGAGAGATGTCCTGTGAACACAAAGCAAGAATACACAAGAAGTACAGTAAAGTCCAGATATTGCAACTACATTCTTCTCTCAACCCTGAAAGCTCTAGAGCCTTTTGTCTTGAGAAGACCACCTGCAGTCCACTGCACACTGTTTAATACATCAGACTAAAAGCCACCTTCAGCCATTTCAAGATTTGAAAGGCACCAAATTCAAAAACTTCCTTCAACAAGTAGACAACTACCTCAAAATATTTCAAATTATTATGTGTCATCAGACAAGTGCAATAGCTTTAAAGGAGTAATCATTTCAAGGAGTGGTCAGCATTCTGTAACTGAATCACCTTTACATAGTATGTTTCAAATTAACATTCAGATGTGCAGAACAAGACAATTCTGTGTCAGCTGCAAAAGAAAAAGTCTTGTGGCACTCAATCTCAGGCTAAGATCATCTCATCAGCTCCACATGGCTTCTACTGCTAGTTCAGCACCTCAGCAATGACCCCTAAAGTTGTATAGTGATTAACATCCATCATATACATTTCCAAGCCAGTGTAGGCACTCGCTCTGGAGAAACATGTCTCCATATAACCTCACTGAAGTATGCAAGAACTAAAGATGAACATTACTGGTGAAGACAGAGTGGATGTGAAATTTATTTACTGTGTTTTCAGAAGGGAGCTTTCGTAGAGTACAATGGTCTCTTAACATACCAGGGAATATATTCATATAGAGGATGCAAAAGGATCACTCTGGAGCAAAATTTCATGTAATTATGGAAGAATAATAAAACGACACAAGATTGAAAAGTACTTGAGGGACCTTCCTAGGCTATCCTAGTCAAGAGAAAAGGCTTGAACCAAACAAGGTAGCAAGAAGGTTTAGAGTTTGTCTTTTTCCTCCCCTTCAATTCTGATTAGAAAAAATGCAATAGCAAGTAAAAATCTAATTTTGCTGTTCCCCAGTATCTCACAGTAATGTCAAAAAATCTCAATGACTGCACGTAGGAGAGAAAACCACTGAACAGCCAAAACTGCTGTAACTACTTAAAGATTTTCCCTCTGTGCCCATTCCTCGTACACAGGGAATTATTATAGTATTTCCCTAGCAGGTTTGATGATTTGTCCATAAACTTGTAACAATCCACTGCTTTCTAGATGTAATTGTGCCAACTGGCAGCATCACTTCCTGTCCTAAGCAATTCCTGGAGAGGACAAGACATGGATGGATTGTCCAAAAATGAGCCTCTGGAACCCAATTTCAAACACATGAAAAAAGGAAATCTTAAGTATCAAACAAAAACCCCCAACATACACTCAACTAAAATCACAGATCTTGATTAATACCGAAGAACCAGTAATCAAAACAAGGACTCAAGTGCATTTTGGAACAAATGAAGTACAAAAAACCCAAAGAACTTTAAAAAAAAGTGTTGCCATGGTAATAACATACCAGAACTTTTTTGAAAAGCACCTGGGGAATCTTCAGACAAAAAATCTACAGAAGTATTTCCAGAAACTCATAGATAATTCACTAACAAATACATTTTCTTTTCAAAAACAAGTTTAAAGTTCAAAATAGCATTTTTCACAAAACAAAAGAGCTGAAAGAAGCTGTTCTTATTTACTGTTTTGTGTTTTAGAGGACAGAGGAGGAACTAACAATTAACATGCCACAATTTAAGAAAGAAATCTGATGAAGTAAGCCTGAGTTCAGGCCATATCAAAAATTGAAAATCAAAAGCAGCAAGAAGTAGCATTATAAACTTAACACAATGCAGCACACCTAAAATTTCTAAATATCATGCTTAAACTGGAAAAGGAGCAGTTGTAACTGGGTTTGTAAAAGTCATTCAGACATCCAGCAGAGAATCGCTTGTCACAGCGCTGTGCTGTGATCACACTGCACCATCTGGTCATCTCTAACCTAGACAGGGTGGGACACAAGTTGGAAATGCAGTATCTGGTAACCCAGAAAACTTTTAACCCCCCAAGGCAGAGAGGATACAGAAAGGAACCTCTAGAGAGGTGCACTGTCTTGGAAAAAAGATTGAAAAGTCAGCATCAACCAGAAATTGTCAAACATTCCTTTTCTCTGTATTTCAAACACTACTACAAACTGTCACATGCATATGTTTCAGCTTGCAAAATTGTGGGGGCACATACATAGCATTTACTTAAAAGCCAATGTGATTTTTTTTTCTACTGAAATAATCAAAAAAGAGCTGTGAGGCTGTTTAAAGCTTTTGTCTAGTAATCCACAGATGGCTTTTATCTGGATAGACACAGACACAAAAGTCTAGGTAAATTTAAGGTAAGATCGAGTCACGTCACTGTAGGTTTACAAATATATCCCCGTAATGACATATACTTGCTTTAATTCATGTAATTGACATGAAAGTCCCTGCATTTCCTCCCTTGAGTTTTGATATTTATTCTCTCTCTGTATAGAATTTTTAATAACACTTCACAGTTAGAGCACTAACATGTATATCATATTTGGTAATAAATGTATAGTTCAAAGGATTTCTTCCTGTAAAAATCTATTACAGTTTTAGTGACCTTTATTTAGTATTGTAACTTTAATGATGGGTCTTACAATCAAAGCAGATGCCAGATTTTTCCTCCCACACTTCAAATGATTAAATTGCCACAATTTTGTATTAGTTTCAAAATGAGGGTGAGTGAATCCCTCCATTTATCCATACTCTATGGGAACTTCAAGTAATGTCAGATTGCAAGCTAAACTCCCCATTGTTGTCCAAAGAAATGTGAAAAAATCCAAGTCAAACCACCCACCCAGGCTGTGGATATTAAGTGTCTGCTTCATTCTGAATGCATCATACCTGAAAAATCCCAACTACATTTTTCCATTCTATTTTACTTTAAAAAAATGAAACCAAAACAACACACTCAAGAAAAACAAACCAACAAAATTACTACCACAGGTTTTAATATACATTCAATCTTCTCATTTTACATACACAGATGACTGAAATTCTGTTAATTCAATCACTGAAAGACTTGAAACATGTGGAAATGTTTTATCTGGTTCCCAAATTCCTACTCCATTTTGAATTAACACAATGAATTTCACATTAGCATTTTCCTATCACTAAACAATAGCTCTATTGTTAATCTTCAAAATTTTATTTCTCTCTTTGTGTTTACAAGCCACTTACTACACACAGCTGGAGCAGAACACTCTGTTACCAAATCTCCCCATGTCACAGACAAGAGGGAAACCTCAGAAACTGTTTTCTGCATATCTTTCTCATCTTCCTGAGATCAGCTTTAGCCAGACTATAGCCTGTCTGTCTCTGCAAGCAGACAACTTTTTAAAAGAAAAAAACAAACAAACAAAAAACCAAAACAAAACAAACCACCACCTTACTAGTTCCTGGGCAGAGCCAGAACTTGTATTGCAGACATCAGAAATTGCGAAACTCCCAAGTTTCAGTAGCATATAACCTGCAAGTTAAATCGGGCATGGAATGCAAGAAGGTAACTCTAACTAATTTCTCTAAAGATTGCCAGGGTATTCAAAGAATAGTTCTCCTGGAAATTCTAGGTTTCAGTTATCAAAACATGTCACAGAACAGACTTGGCAAGTGCAAACAAATAGGACTGGTGAAATGTCAGCATACCTTCTGGGGAAGGAAGGAACATTAACAAGTCTGCCACAGTGCTCTGGAAGATGGAATAATCCAACACACCTGGGCAAGACGGCGTAATTGGATTTTCAAAAAGCTTTTCACAATGTTACCTCCAAAAGCTCTTAAACTAAGATGTCAGAGGAGTTATTAATGACCGGTTATAAATGGGGAAGGGTAAAGTGTATGAATAAGTTAAAGAAGGGTGAGGACTGCGTATGAAAGTCCCAAAGAGACAAAAATTAAGAGTCCCAAAGGGGCCTGTGCAGGCCTCTGTTTTGTTTAGTAAATTTAAAAAGGGGATGAACAGGTGATGTACTTATATACTCTAAAGAGTTATCCACGAAAACAAACACTCAGATTCAATAACAAACTGCTGAAAGTTGTTCTCACACCAAACAAATAGATGATGAAAATCAACAGCTGAAATTCCTTGCTCACAAATGCAAACTAACACAATGCAAAAGACAACTCTGCTATGCACTTAAACCAACAGCCTCTAGTTAGGCATTTTCATGCAGCAAGAGATCCCAGGGTTACCATGATTAACGCTCTGGAAGTAACAGCTCACTGGCAGTTAACAGAATACGGGAGCAGAGGACAGATAAGGGTAATTATTATGTCTGTATGAACACCAAGCTTCTCCAGCTTAAAGTACTACACACAGGTACAACCTTCCCTGCAAAAAAGGGGGGATGCACCTGAATATGGTTCAACAAGGTCAACCAATGCTATCGTACAAGAAACTAATAAGCTATGATTTTTCAGGTAGAAGAGGAAACAGCTAGAGAAATAAGACCAACATACAGAAAATAAATACTCATTTCTTCTTTTAACACAGCAGTTATAGTGAGCGAAATGAAACATTCACTGCAAAAGATGAAAAATAAGGGCTTTTTCCATACAAAATACAGTTAAACTGTGGACTTAAATCACCATAAGGTGCTGTGAAAACTAAATATACAAATTGCCTCTAATTCTTAAAAAAACATCCATCAGCAGTTAAATTTAAAATGACAGATACAACCTCTCCTTTGAAATCCTTCAGCTCCAGACTGCAGTATACTGGGAGCATGCACAGATAAAAGCATTGCTATATACAAGCAACCTCTACTTACCATCTTTTTCTTACCATCTGCTGCCAGCTTCAGAAACAAGATATGGAAATCAATGAGACTACGCTCTTTCCAGTCCAATTTATAACTGATAGTACCACAACTTTCTGCTTCCCTGCCCCCACCAAGGAAAACCCCCAAAATAACATCTTTTCCCCTAAATCCTTATAACCTGAAATTTTCATTAATTGTATCAAATAGTCTCCCTATGCCTCCTTTCTAAGTTCACTATTAAAATTTATCTAATACGTTCACATTTTACTTCAACTGCCTCCTGTTTTAAAGTCATTGCCCTGAAATTCCTATCATTCCCTGGCAGCCTATGGAGCCTCGCAGAACTGTTTCTCTGACGGCACAGCAAGCAGCAGAGCATTCTACATAAACAGGGGATGCAGTAACACTACAAACTGGTCTCACATTACTGTTTGATCTTTAAACCGAAATGAGTCTTGCTGCAAGTAAATAAAATTTTAAACGAGATTTTAAAAAAATCGCCCAGGTCATTCACGGAACCTGCACTCTTACATCACGTGAGCCACCAGTTCAACCCGAGCAGCCACAAATTCCCTGACTCAGTAGAAAGCTTTACGGCTCCCACCTCCGAGCATCTGCCGCTTGTAGCTTCGCACAGACAGCAAAACGCTGGGCCTCTGAGCGCGGAGGGGAACAGCCGGCAAAGCCCAGCCGAGCTGCAGCTCTGCCTCGTCCCTGCGGATCAGCCGGAGCCTGAGAGGAGGGCGCACATATCAGGACCAAGCACCGCCGCGGCCAGAGGCTGCTGCCCCCGCACGGGGCCCCTCCCCCGGTCCGGGGCGAGCCCAGACTACGGGAATGCCGACCCTGCGGGCGGGAGAGCCGAGCCCACCCGAGCCGAGCCGAGCCCAGCCAAGCCCGGGAGAGCCCAACGCCGCTGCCCCAGCCCCACCGGCCGCCGCCTCCCCTGCGCCCGCCAGCGCCGTTACCGCCGCGCGTGGAGCGGGACGCGGCCCCACCGGACGCTCCTCCCGCGGCGCTGGTGGCGAGGGGAGGAGCCCGCGCACCCACCACCTGCTGCAGCTACACGGTCGAGAAGGAGGCGCCTCCCAAGCGAGCCCCTGTCCGCGGCCGGTGCGGCCCCCGGCCAGCCCCGCGGGGTAAAACCCCCGCCCCGCCCCGCCGCTGCCATTGGCCGGTGGTTGCCGGGAGACCTTCACCGGCACCTGCTCCGCGCCCGCCGGGGCGGCCCGAGCGGGGCCCGGGCATGGCAGCGAGCTGGGCACCTGTGGTGGCGCCCACACGGGAGGATGAGCGAGAGCACCGCGGGTTTGACTGCGAGAGGATGAGCGAGAGCACCCCTGGTTTGGCTGCGGGAGGATGAGCGAGAGCACCCTTGGTTTGGCTGCGGGAGGATGAGCGAGAGCACCCCTGGTTTGGCTGCCGGAAGTGCCCGCGGGGCCTGGGCCTCTCACAGCTCCTCCAGGCCACCTGTGCCAGTGCCTCAAGTACGCTAACAGTAAAGAATTTCTTACTGACGTATAATCTAAATGACTCCTCTCTTAGTTTAAACCCATCCTCCTTGTTCCCTCCCTATCTGCCTATGTAAAAAGTTACTCTCCTTTATAAACTCACTTCAGGCACTGGAAAGTGTGATAAGGTCTCTCCGGAGCCTTGTCCAGGCTCAACAACCCCGACTTGCAGCCTGCCCTCACAGCAGAGGTGCTTCAGCCCTCCGATCATCTTCCTGCCTCCTCCGGACCCGCTCTAACAGGACATGTGCCCTGTGCCAAGGACCCCAGAGCTGGATGCAGTGCTCCACATGGGCTCCCACCAGGGCAGAGGAGAGAGGGAGAATCACCTTCCTCGGCATGCTGGCCATGTTTCTTTTGATACAGCCCAGGATGGGGTTGGCTTTCTGGGCTGTGAGCACACAGCTGGCTCATGTCCAGCTTTTCATCCACAGGAACCCCCAAGTCCTCCACGGCTGTTCTCAGTGGGTTCTTTTCTCAGTGGGTTCTTCTCCCAGTGTCATATCACAAAAATGCCTCCTTGTGGTAGTCATTACATATCTGACAGCCCTCTCTGTGTCTGGGAGTGATGGTGGAGGAGCAGCAAGATACCCATCTGGCACATGCCTTATTGCACCTCAGAGAACATCAGTTAAACTGTCCAGCATCACACCACTAAGTATGTGATGATACCTAATGTGTTGAAATTTTCATCCTAAAGTACTTGCAGGTTAACAATAATTTTCAATGTTATCAATCTTATTCTGTTATGAGCTTTTTTTTTCAAGTTGAGGTCACCAGAACAGGCTCTGCTGAGGGAAAAAAAAACATTCTAATACAGTAAACAATTTCATTTCTGATGATTAATGGGCATGTAGAGAATATTAAGCTCCATTCTTTGTACACTTACCTTTAATGAATGGTCAAATATTCTCTTTACATTTAGCTTTGAGGGCAGTACTCTGTTGCAGGACTCAATGCAAGTAATCACAAACATCCAAACAAAGTAAGGAAGAGATTGAGGATTATTCTTGTCATTTTTTTAAAAGCTAGGGTGTTACTGACCAAACCAGGAAATAAAAAAACCAATTACTGATATAAAAGAAGCTTAGAATGCAGTAGACAAAATGACTGCTATGACTGGAAAGACACCATCACAGAGAAATCACAGCAATTAGGATATAAAATACTTATTTTTAATAGATTATAGTTATATGCTCAGTCTTAAACTCAGTTATCCACCCAAGTTGGCAAATTTTGATTTTTTTTTAGTATCTCCAGTATAAAAGCTTGGTAAAGCAGGATACAGGCAGTACATTAGCATTTTCACTGTTAGGGTCACTAAGTGGGTATGCAATAAGGGATGGTATTGTGAAAGAAAATGAGTTTTGTAGGTTTTCCTTCCACAAATGGTGGTTCAAACAAGCTGTGATAAACCTCCCTACAGCTCTAACACACTTCTTGCTCTGCATCCAGATTCTTTTTCACTCAACATTTCTGGTTTTCAAAGGTCAGCTTGAGAACAGAAAAATGCTTAATAAGGTCAAAATTTAACTCCCAGGAATGAAATATACTCCTGTTATGTATATTGGAAATAAAGCTGTTTCTGTCTTTTATGGGCAGACTATGACTACTTTTCCAGGCAGATGAAAGGGAATATTGGATCAGTATACTGACTATTCCTTGCTGTATTGGAAGCACAGTCTATCACCTGCAGAAGTACTGATTATTGTTTTGGCTTTTTATTACCTTTTCAAAAGCACTAATGAATATTTTTAATAACTAAATTCGTTTTAGTGTTATTTAGGTCAAAGGAAATCCTTGCAGTGCAGAAAAAACCCTTTCATTTATGACTCAGGTTAATTGCAGAGACTTTGGACCTTTATACATTAGCTTTGCTGCAGCTGCACTCCTATGAGGAAGCAGAGTTTTACATAGAATATAATATGTTAGTGAAAATGGCAAGCGAGACAACAGACCTTGTTCACAGGAAGGATTAAGGGATGGGTGGTGCTGAATTTCCTTTGTCTATTTGATCTTAGCAGCTGTTCCTGAAGTTGATGCTATTCAAAGGAGAGCTCCCGAAGTACTCTGCTGTGCATCATGGATCAGGTTTGGTTTATGTTTTTTAAAAGGCTGGCAAGGAAACGAAGAGTCTTTGTGAGATGCATTTGTGCAAGAGTGTAAGAGGAAATTTTACCGTATGAAAAAGTGTAGCCCAACACAATCCTTCACTGATAATATACCAGTTTGGTATAATAAAGTCTTTGTAAACTGCAGTGAGGAGTAAAACACACCTTTCTAAAGTGGTTCATAACCGGGTGACAATAAGTAGGATTTCGGTGTAGGGAAAGGGTGGTGTCATTAAAAGTTTTGGGTCCTAAGGGATACAGTAAAGGATAACAAAATATTTCCTGTGCCATCTTGAGTAACATCATAAATATCCTGTAGTGGATGTCAGGTCTTCAGCAGTAATGCAAATTTTAAAAGTATGATTCCTTAAACAGTTTTTTCCTTCGTTTCTGGGTTTGCTTTATTCTAAGCAACGGAATTATGTGGAGAATCCTTCTATTCTGCTTTATAATTCAGCAGTTTAAAAAACCCCAAAAACTTGTGTTATTTCATAGCTGTTCCCCTCTGTCATATAGACTATTATCCCTTAAATTAATGTGGGATCTATTTCTTTTAGAAACATATTTCATAGAATAAATTATTAGAGAAATTTTGAAGATGTATTTATTATTTTTAATTCGTAATTCTTTGTTAAAAAGTGGGATTAAGAATTATAATGGGAAAAATATTAAAGAACCGGAGGAAACTAGTTGGTTTGTGAAATCAGATATACAAAATACCTCTAAAAAGTTAAATTCAAGCTGAGTTTAAACTATAATATGAACAGGGCAAACAGGCTCCTACAATTCAGAAAGAGCTGGACTGATCCACGGTTCGTTTGCATTTCAATTCAAACTCATCTTCTTAAGTACATTCAAAAATGCTGTTTGCTGGAGTGGTTTCTATAGCAGTGTCCTGCTTGATTACAAATCAGCAGGGCTGACGAACCCTGGACTAGCAGAAGCTCATTAAAGTGTCTGATCCTGTTATGCAATAGGCCAGTGGCAGCCTGTGACTCCTTTATTGTCTCTTGGTGTAAGGACTGTGTCTCGACAAAGCCCAGCTCATGGGGCTTTCATGTCTCTTGTGGAGATGCATAAAAATAACCTCATGAGCCAGTCTGTGGGTTGTGCTGTGCACTAGTAAGCCCTTTAAGGTCTGGTCTTGGTTCCAGCTCACACATTAGAAGCTCCAATCATGCAGTGATTTTAATAGATACCTTTGGACCCCACTGGAGACTCCAAAGGTGCAGTGACCTACAATAGGATATAGGACTTTACTTACTTAAAACCACCTGTGTGATCCAGTTCCTCCTCTCCTCCAAGGCCCCATTACATGAGAGTCACTTGGCTCAGTATTTAAAAAACATTTAACTTTTGTCTGAAACTTTCCTCTGCTCTTGCACTTAGACTGTGAGATTTCAGACTAATCCCAGTTACATTTAAAAAAGTACAGAAGAAGATGTTTATCTCCCACCCGGTGTTCGACCAAGGACACCAACAGTCACAAAAATGTCTTTGGGATGAGATGGTGTATCCCCCACCCACAACTTAATGCCAAACCAGAGCCACAGAAAGTAAGCTCATCATAAGGGATCCAAGGTGGTGCAACACAAAAAGGATGCTGACTCCACAGAAAAGAAGCCACAGCCAAAACCTTTGAACAGGAGTGCCTCAGGGTGTCTGACAAGATGCCAACTAAATCATGGGCTGTCACTGTTTTACTGCTCCTCCCCAAACTTGTCTACACAGTTATGCTTTTGCACAGTCCGTAGTTTTTATTGCACCCTCATCTGAGCCAGTTCAGTTCATTAATTCTAATTATTTGAATTTTTTTTTTGTTGAGCTAGAGTTCCAACAACTTAGCAAGTGAATTGGTTCACAGATGGTTCCACATGTGCTAGAGCCAGTCCGAAACAATCCAGAAGGGGAGAGAAAAGAAAGAATGAGTGGAGGAATGGACTCCCCAGTTTTAGTGTCAATGATGCATTAGATACTAATCCCTTTCAGGGAACTACACCAGCTACACCAACATATGTATCTCTCTGCAACCTTTTTACTGGTTAAACATGTGAACAGTTATTTGCCTCATTTAACTATCTCCACACATGATATGGGTACCATAGGCACTCAGATTTTCGTTCCATTCTGGTAGGAACACACCAGATAAGCTTTCATTGGATTTACCCCAAAGACCTTTGGAGGAGGATAAAACAACAGATGGCTACAATGCCTGCAGCAACTCAGGTTTCTTTTTGAAATCATTCAGACTATTAGTGGTTCAGGGGACCTCTTTCATGAGGTAAGGAGCAGCACAGACAATACCATTTCGTGCAGCTCTATTGAAGAGTTTCAGTGATGCAGATAAGTCATGACAAATTTTGATATTAGTAGCTACAGCAACTTGTGCCGTGAAAGAGCTGTTCTTTCCACTCTGTTCTGTACTACACATACACCATCTTCAGAGAATATGTGCAATATTTTGCATATCTGTTTCGACCTCTGTCTGAAAAAACTACACAGAAATTTGTTCAACATCTGACACTCATGAAATATCACTATGGGCAGGGCTAAGTGTCACTGGATCTTGTGCATCCAACTGCTCTTCTTCATTAGGACAGCTGCTGAGATAGCTGTGCAAATGCCATTCCCAAATACTAAGGCACTCAGAAGTGCTTGAAATTGTTGTAGTGTGGAATAAAGGAGGAAGACCAAAAAGTAGCATCAGGGAAATAAAGAGCTCCCACAGCTTGTGAAAAACATCAAAACGGCATTTCAGGAGAAAGCAGTGAATGAAGAGTGTTAATGTGGTGTCTGCAGAAACAGTGTGTGGTTTACCTGATCTCTTCCCTGTCATGAAACCAGACTTCATTTATTGGCTGCAAGTAAACAAATCTATGTCATAGTTCAGCACCCAAAATAAGCACAGAACCTCAAACTCTGAAGGGTTATCAGAGAGAAGGGAGCAAGAGTGGTGTTATTTTAAACATGTGGGAACTGAGGCACCAAAATATTAAATGTATTTTCAGGAAAATCCATTCACCAACCAAGGGCTGTAATTTGTTTTCCTATCTCAAATTTCAGATCATTAGGACATCACATTTCAATCGAAATATGGCCCTGACACTCTCAGCTGAGTTTACCAATCATTTAGCAGTCCTATAGAGCAGTACAGCCCTTGGAGCTACCAAGAGTGACACTCCATACAAATACAAATCTCCTTCCATAGGAAAATTTACTGTGTCATCTTTTACTGGCTGTAAAAAGAATTATACACGTTAGAAGAGAAGAATTAAAGCTTTCATCCAGTGCCACTAACAACCATACAGCAAAATATTTCAGAAAATAAAATTTCTAGAATAGTATTTTATCACAGCACAGTCTTTTCAGTTTGATGCCCACAAAGCGAAAGTGTCAGGAAAGCAACAAAACATAATCATTTCAATCCTGTCTCTCTTTAGTACGTCTCTGACTAGCTTGCAGAGCCATTAAACTCCAGCTATCAATCCACACAGAACACAGCTGATGTTCTTGTTTTAATGCATCCTCATCTGCAAGTAGTTTCAAGCAATGCCTCTCCCAAGAGATGTGCTTTTTGTCACCACTAGGGTATAATCTGAGCTAGGGCGAGTTAAAGACACTTAAATCAAAACCCTTTCTTTTTTGTTTTAGGATGAGCTCAGCAAAAGCATTAGGAAACAATTGTGTATGTGATTCTGTATCACCCTTTAGTCTGGCAAGTGCTGATACACAAGTGCTTATGTACAACTTAAACTCCAGGTGCACAAGTGCCATCACCTGTTAGGAAAAAAAATTAGAAAAGTAAATTTCAAGACAGATTACCAGCTGAAAGTAAACTATTTAACTATTTGGCGAAAATGCAATATTCAAGTTAATATTGTAAAATTAAAATCAAATGCTTCTGGTTCATAATATAAAATAAATGTTAAGGACAATAATATGGAAGTGAGCAGTGTCTCTCAGTTCTCTCCAGATATGCTGTCTCTGCAGAGAGCTGGCCTGCCTCTTGCATACTGTGACTGCAATGGAAATGCAAAGGCAAAGCCAAAAATGGCGAAAACATGTTTAAATCTAAATGTTTAAAGATAATAAAATCTAGGTAATGTGAGTTGTTTTCTCTTCAGTTCTTAATCTGAAACCTGCACAAAGAAACTTCTCATTCACTGGCACTCACAGTTTAAACACTACAAATACAACCAGTACAATAGCTCTCTGTCCAGAACTGGGAAGACAAGGATGAGTAACTTGTTCTTACCAGTCTCTAGGGTAATATTCTAAGAATGATTTTCTGTTATTTGAAGAAATAAAGTGAGCTGCTTTAAAAACAGAATGAAGCCAGAAAATGGGTCTTTAAAAATGTTCTTAGGCAAAATATTTTTTGTAAAATTGTTATAAGAGTTTGCATTCACCAAACACTTGAACATTCCACTCCCTAAGCTTAGGTTATTTCTTTGAACATCTGCAGAAAAAAACATCTAATGTATGCTGAGGGTATGGTAACAACTGTTACCTATCTCTTCACTCACTGTCCAGGCTGTGGCATGTGCTCTAGGACACTTAGATGATGATGATTATTATTATTGTTATTATTATGATGTCCATTTTAAATGAAAACTGGTTCATTTGGATTCACAATAAGTCAAAGAGTGCCCTTTTGAAATGAAGCCAAAGAAATTTTTTTAACAGCTGGAGTGAAGCATAAAGGGTATGCAAAATAAGAAAGAAAGTAGTTCTTGAAATAGATATTATCATGAAGCATGTTGGAAAAACTTTGCTGTCATATTGAAGTCACTTCAACTGCTGAAAATTGCAAAAGAAAAAGTATGAATCATGGGGATTTGTTTCAGGTTCAATCATAAATTATGCTGTTATTTCTGACTGCACATCCACATAGCTGACAGTTACCTTTCCCTGGTGACTAAAGTGCACTTCCTGGATTTTTAAAGGCAGTTGCAAAATGAGGTTAGGGATCCCTCAGCTAGAATAAAGCAATCTTGATTTTAATTTCAAACATCCAGTATTTTGTGTGTGTGTGAAATTTTCAATAGAAGAAGGAATGTGTGTGGTGTTCATAAGGAAAAAAAAAACACCCTGTATTTCCCTCTTATAATATCTGTAGGAAAGGAAAAAACCTTTTTTTTCAGTGGTACAGTGAGGTGCTAGCATGTAACACCATTCCCTGATTTAGTGCAAAGTTTTAAAGCAGAGGATTTAAGACATTACTACCTGCAGGTGTTTTCTTCACCTCTTGCAGGTGATGACTGCCTCTGGAATATCAAGTAGAGCTAAGAAAGGATGTCTATTCCTTCCTGACAGAGTTGCCTTTTGGAAAAGAAAAAACCACCACATGGCTGCATGGCACAGAGAGCAAGGCATGAGCAGTATTGGTGTGTGGAGACCTTGCATGGGAAAATGTCTGAGGAAAAGCTGGGAGCAGAAGGTCTCACAAATGGCACTGTTGCTCACACTTTCTATTACTAGAACAGGGCTTAGTGCAAGATCCAAGTGGGAATTTAATCATGGAAAGCATCAGTGTGAGATAGTACCCAGATCTGGTGTTGCAGGATGCAAACGGGTGGAAGTTTTGAGGCAGTGTTACACCCTGTGTTTATCTCAAGGGTGAAAGGAAAGCTCTTTCAGGGGGGAAGGCTGCAGAGCACGTATGGGAACACCTCAGCACTGCACTGTGTCCTGGGAGTCCCAGGGTTTTCCTGTGGCTTTTGAGAGATCACAGATTCTGAGGAGCTGCACACAGACCTGAGGATGGTAAGAAATACAGCAATCCATGTCCCATGACTTTGCAGACAGAGGGAGAATTGATGTAGTTTTAAATATATATATACAGTTTAAAATGTTAAAAACAATAAAGACATTTTAAAAGGAAGATAACCCAAACCTACTCATGCAGAGAAAATTTTGCAATTTTAACATTTTTTTCTTCTAATCCTAATGTCTCTCTGACATTCAACTCTGAGCTTGTTACTGACAGAGGCTCTGAGCTCCTCTGCAGCCTCTGCCAGCTCAGGACCACAGTACCATGATAATCTCCCGAGTTCAGGTCTCTCAAGATTTGAGAGCTAATGTTAGGTCATTCTTCTCTTCCTTCTTTCCTGAATAATGCCTGAATATTCTACATGATGAGAATGTGGATTTGAAATTGCTTCCTTTCAGTCAAAACATAGGGGTACTCTGGCAGGGCCTTCAAAGGAAGACTGGTGCTGCGATTCCTGCTGAAAAGAGGCTCTGAACAAGGAGGAATGTCAAGTGTCTAAACACAGTAAAATCCATTAATAATTTCATATCTAACCACTTATTTTCTGTAGAAAATTGAGCATATTGGTACTATTTAAACTCCCCTCTTTGGGGTAGTAGGTCAGTCAGATGATGACACCACTACACTTCAGTTCAGTGGAACAATAGTGGCATCCAGTGGTCAGTCAGCAAATTCAAAGCACTGCTTTTCCAGGGATTCACCGGGATAATTTGGTCTGCTCATAAACCTCATAGTCTGTCCTTAATTGGTTTTTCTTTTTCTTTTTTGTTTTGTGGGGCTTTTTTATTGTATTGGAGTGTTTTTTTGAAAGATGGTAGATAATATTTCTCCTTGAAACTGGAGTGTATTTGCACTGCCGTAGAAAGAGTAGAATATATTTTCTAAGGTCCAATAGTTAAAATGTTAATTCTCCAAGGTCCTATTGCAGTTGACAAGTAACTGTGGGGAGGGCGGAGTTAGCCTTGGTGCAAATACATTTGATCTAAAGGCTCTGTTCTTGAGGCAAACGAGGTCAAATAAACAGTAATACATCATTGCAGCTATCTTCTCTATTTGGTTCCTCTGACTGTCTAGAGGAAGATCTATGTGAGGCTTTATAAATCACCAGAAGTAATACTTTGGTTACCATAAATCCCTGAAAACTTATTTTTGCCATGTCACTGAAGTCAGTTGCATCATGTCTCTTTAATAGCAATCACTTACATTAGGAAAATATCATTGTATTGTATAGTGTTACACCAGTTCTTCCTAGACTAAGAGCAAGTTTTAAGAGAATATGATTTGCCATATTTGGGTTCAGTTTAGAGTGTCACCTTTAAACTGAGGATGGAGAGCTTCCATTCACACTAGGCTAATCATTTTAATGCCCATTGCCTCTCCTCCTGCACTGGAAAGAAAGGGAGTGCTCGCTCCACCAGAACCTGAGTAGCTCACTTGTATCCATCTTCTGTTACTCTACTGAGATTTCACCCAAACCAATGAACCTAACTCTGATTCAGTAATGACAAGTTTTTTTGTTTCTGTAAATGAGATTCTATGATATCTGAAGGAGAAAATGCAATAAAATAACACTAAAATCTTATAACAAGCATAATATTTTTTCCCCTCAGATATACTCCTGACAACTTAAAAGTTCAAAGATTCATACAGGGAGATTGGATTTGAGTTGTGTATCTTCACAGTCGTAATATATTTGCACATCAGCCGTGGGGAAAACAAAATACTTATAGTCCTGGATTCATATCTCTGCAGTGTAGATATTGACATACTATCTGTGATTCTCACAAGTAATTGTGAATGTTCTGAATAGTGTATCTTCCTAACTTCCACATTAAAAACTAAATACAGTTTTTACTTTCAATGAAAGTAACAGCATAAAACATGCATTGAAGCTTTCCATCTTCCTGTGTTGATAGCATTCATGTCTGGCCTAAATGTAATCCAAATGTAAGTTCTATAATGTTTAGCCCATTTCAGGTTTATACATTATCTTAACAACAACATTTGTGGTGCTTGTCAAACATAGAAATGCAATTAATTATAATTAGGTGTTGTGATATATGACAGAGAGAAACTGAGTGAAATTCTTGGAGAAGTTCTAAAAGTTTGCTATCCTATAATTTAATTATATGTCAAGTGACAGAAGGGGCATTGTATGGAGGAAAGGAGGAAAATCTTTTTATTTTGTGGTTAGTAGATGCTTTCTGCCCAACAAAAATGTCTTCTATCTGAAATATTTTGTGCATTTTATGTAGATTTAAAGAAATTCCCAATTCTGATTTTGCAGAGGTTTGCCTCTCCTCTTTTTTTTCCTTCCCTTCAGATATGTAAGGTCCCAACTCAGTTCCCATTGAAGTAATTGTAGACTCCCACTGACTGCAGTGGGAATTGGATTAAATCTCTAAAACAACAATTACATGCCTAATTGCTTTTTATTACTCACTTAAAAATGCATTCTTTGAAACACTACCAATATTTGTAAGGGCTGAGAGTTTAATGTGCTGAACTATTTAGGTTATTTGGAGACCTATTTTCAAGCAGTGCCTGGGGATTTAAATAAATGGTATAAAAGAGTGTTAGTGTTATTTACATTATGCATTTATAACAGAAGTGTTTATATTGCATCATTATTCTTCATATTGATTTTCCCCTAAATGCAAAGACTTTGCTGCCTTGAAGTCAGTGGGAGATCTGTGGTTGACTTCATTCAAACTGGAACTGGGAGCTAATGTGAGGAAGATAGGATGCAGCTTGCAGATCATTCTGAGAGAGAGACAAATCTTGTGAAGTACTCTTCCTAGAGCTCTGTACAGACTGTCTTTTCTGGAGATCACCCTTGCTCTGTGCTCTCCTCAGTGGACAGGCACTCAGAGTCTCCTGAGCATCACGAGGCTGTGTGCTCGTTTGGCAGTGGCTGTAAATGGCAGCTGAAGTGACTGTGCTGGTTGGACAGTGGCTCAGTGAACTTCCTATTCTGCAAGTGGCAGTCTGCATCAGCTCAGCTCTCAATCACAACTCTGACTCTAGAACACAAGCCCCATACAACAGCGGGTGTGACAAGATTCTGCAGAAATTAATTAACCAACAGAGATCTTTAACTTGGCCTCTGAGACTGAAAACAGTAGTCACTGAAGGAAAATGGTGCAATCCTCTTCCTATAAAACCTACTTGAAAGAAACAATATAATTAAAACAACCCTGAGACTCACAGGCATGGCCTGGAGGAAGATTATAAAACCAGAATTTGGCTGCATGCCTAACGACTTACTACAGAAGCTCTAGCTTCCTTCCTTACCAGCATCCCCTCTGAACATGCAAACCCCACCTCTGCCACAGAGCTCTTCCAACTCTAATGGACTATGTTTAGGCATCTTTTTAAACAAATACAGCAGGAACTCTCTGCATAGGCTCAGAAATACTTCTGAGTAATGGTGTTAGGCACCATAAGGAGGCAAGTCAGATTTAGGATATGGATTGAAATAGTTACAGAATTTTTTCTTTAATTTGACAAGGATTGACAAAGGGCATGTTGAAAGCAAATAGCCTTAAGAGCCATTTATCTACACACAAATCGGCTGATCCATAAATAAAAATATGCATGCCATAAGTTTACAAATTAATGTGGAGAATACATACAGAGTGTTAATTTCATCAGTATTCAATGAACAATGTTTGAGAATCTTCTAAGAGGGCCAGATTTTTCCAGGAATTAAAATTATGTATTTGTGCTATAATATATTTATATGTTCAAGGCTCAGACTTAAAAGCATTTCAAGGTCATATCTTGATATGCTACCGTAAGAAAAAAGCACAATCGTTTTTGGTGAACAATTCTGTTTCTCAAGTGCTGATATCAAAATAAAAATTACTTTTCTGCTAATTCTAAAAAGGTACATAACTTAAGAGCAACTTGTTAAAATATCTCACGATTAAGACTAGCATATGAGCGCTTTGTTTTCACAGGACTCTTGGTAAGCAGAGAAGGTTTTTCCACTAAACCATAGGCTGAAAAGATGCATTTCAGCTCTTATTTTCTTTGTTTGCAGCCCTGCATTTTACCCTGTGACTACAGCCACAGTTTTGCCCTAAAAGCTTTAATTTTTTTTACAATTTAAATTCTCATGGTCTGCATAGCATAATTTTCCTTGCCAGTACTGTTTGATTGGTAATTTGTTACTATGATGCTAGAGGCAAGCATTTTCAGTACAATTAAGAACCTTGTGAAACTAGGGCAAAGTTGGAGATTGCTGAACACAGCAAAATGAAAGGTCATTAATGTGGGATGTAATAATACTGAACTTTATCATATATTGTAAAGGCAATGGGTCAAGCAAACATTTCTGGACTAATGGAAAGTGGTTGTGCAACCGGACAGCCATGATAAAAGAAATGGTCAGTTGAATCCACGTGCCTGGTTAATTAAAGCAAACAATTCTCCTCATCAAATCCATTTTCTTAGTGATGATCTCCCTGTTGCTGGGTCTGAGTGGTATCTGACTGCTGCAACACTGTGGTCAGTAAGTGCAATGCAAATGAAAGGGTTATATTTGACCAGATAATTAAAATACAAACATGAACATAACATCTCCGTAAAATAAAACCAACAAAGACTAATATTCCACAAGCTGAGACATTATTATTACTACTCCTACCTGAGATCATTCCAGCATTTTTTCAATGTAGGGAGTGATGATTTAGAGCCCATTACCCAGCTTCCAGTGAGCTCAGATCCATTTCCATGGCAACATGAGATGCAGCCATCTGAAAAGTTGTCAGGAGGCCATGGTGTTCAGCTTCTGTGCAGAGCATGGTTGATGGCAAGCCACACAGTTGTAGGAACTAGCCTCCACTGAAGGCTTTTAACTAAATGAAATAGAGAAAAAAAATATCCTATTAATTGACTGTGGGGCTTTTTATTGTACAATTTATCTTTTCAAAAATTTAATAAAAGCAGTAATTTTAAGGAATGTTTATTCCCTAGAAGGATGCAATACCTGCATTTTAATTATAACCCAAGCTTTTACAGTAGAAACTTGACCTGATTATTCCTTCCTTCCTTTTTTTTTTTTTTGGTTGGTTGGTGGGTTTTGTTCGTTTCTTTAAATTAAGTGCTTTTTTCTTTCTGTTCTGCTCTGACTTGTTTGCAGCCTTTGTCAGCAGATGACATTTCATGTGACACTGTGCATATGCAGTGCAAGGGGTAGTTATTTGGCCAGGTTTATATGTGGGGATGTGATGACTGACAGCAGATTGAATAGACTGTGGAAGTGATGAGTCAGACGGTCTCAGGAAGAATTTGTGCAATGTATTAAACTTGTATGAGAAAAATACTCAAACCTGTGGAAGATTAGTAAATGTTCAACTGATGGAAGAGTCAGTACAGCCCTCTAAAGGTATGTGCCCTGCGCATACTCTTTACAGGCTGGAGAGCAGCTGGACGTAGCTGTGGCCCTTGTAGCCATGCCTGCCACAGGGGTATGTCCTGCCCCTTCCTGAAAGCTGAACAGCTGCCCTAGCTCACCGCCCTGTATATTAACCCAAGTGGAAAACTCTCAAGGTCTAGGTTAAGACATCAGGCTGTAAAATGTGGTGGCCAGCTTGGGCTGTACATCTCCATCAGCCACACCTCCCACAAACACATTTGTCCACGGCATGGGCAAGGTGGTCACCCAGGGTCTGTGGTTTCAACACTCCAAACTGCAGCTATGAGTCCTTATGGATCTTTGCCAAAATGTTTCTGGCACCCTTGCAACTTCTCCAGCTACTGCAGCACAGCAGTGATTGATGGTCCCGAGCATGCAACAAGCAATCCATGGGTTAGGCAGTTTTGTGCTCCTAACAGGATTTTCTGCTTGTACAAGTTCCAGAAATACAGCACAGCCTGCCCCTACTTTGAGTATATTGAATTGTAAGAAAAAGTACACGGAAGGGTAGCATAATACTGTGTACCATATTGGCTGTTCTGTTTTGCCATGCCCAAATTCTGCCTAGCATAAATAGGCTCATTTCCTACTGACATCAAGAGATGCTGTATTGTATTTTTCCACATTGGAATCTAAAAGTGGCTCCTGATCATACCTCACATTAACAAAGAAAAATTGGTTGTTCAAAGCCAGGCAATATTCTTATAACTTTAGCATATCACTCTTTCCCTGACAAGTGATTTTCCTCTCATTGCACTGACTGTCCTCTGATTCAGCAGAAGGTTACTAGTAGAGCAACATGGAGAATGTGCCTCTTCCAAATCCACACAACAAGAAATAATTCAATTCTGGCTTGCAGCTTCACCCAAATGGTGCCAGAGCTGCCCCACACACTGAGCAGCTCCCCTCCAGGTGTTAGAGAAGAAAACTGATGCATAAGGGAGGCTGAAACTTGCCTCCTGAGTGTTGGCAGTGATCCACAAGTGCTATTCATCCTCTGCCCATTTCAGTCTTCAAGAGCACTTGTGTTCCCCTTGGTGGGCAAGCCCAGAGACACCTCACCCAGAACTGTGGAAAGCAGTTGCAAGACAGGTCGGCACCACCAGAGCCAGAGCACCCCCATTCTCCTGGAGTGCAGGAGGGTTTCCTGCCCTAGCACCCTCTCCTTCCAGGATGTTCTGTGTAGCTTCATCTCATTCTAGCCCACCTCACTCATCTATGAGGTGCTGGTGAAAGAGCAGGGTACTCCAGGGTTCACCACTCCCAGCCCTAGTTCTGAGAAAACAATACTTCACAACTCTGTCTTTGCTTTTTCCACAGGATTTGCTACTGGCAGTTGTAAACCTCTGCAGATTTCCCGTCTCAGCCTTGCACTAGCAGCACATTCAGCCCTAAAGAGGAGAGTCTCATGAACTAGGTTATTTCTTTATGCCAAGAAAAAATGAAAATAAACAGGCAAACCTCTTATTTCCTAATGTACCCTAGTGTACCTACTATACCGCATAGTCATTAACTCAATGTCTGCTATTTTCAGTATTTGTTTTAAGCTGTTTTCTATAATTCTAATTTCTGTAACAATAGTAACAACATGAGTCTTTCACATTTTTCTCCAGTTACTCTTGTCCCTGTTTGTAAGTACAAATATTTATATATGAGCCAGGATGGTTTATCCCTTCTGCCGCCTTAACAGCAACATAATTTTACTTTGCAAATCTTTAGTCCCACCCACACAGAGACCTTAGCCTGCTTCAGGAAAAAGTTAAGCTGTTAACCCTTGTAAGAAGGACAGGAATCAAGACTATTACCTGCAGATAACACTGCTCAGGACCAGCAGTGGAACCACAAGTGGGGTTCGGGAACAGCGGTTGTGAGGGCTTACACTAGGGCTGCCAGCCTGCCTTCCTCCCACCTCATCCTGCAAAACAAGCAGGGTGAAAATTTTGAAGGCCCATTTTGGCACCTGCAATAACACAGGAAGGTCCCAGAACACACCATTGAAAGAAACCTAACATTATTCTGTGTAAATCAATATACCTAACCATACCTGAGGCTCTGACATGCACACTCAGTAACATTCAGTAACAGTGCTTATCCTCTCCCATGAGGAAGGTCTAGTGCTCAGCTTCATAACTTCAGACTTTTCTCAGTGATCATATTTTCTACAACCGCCAGGTGTGTTGCTGTCCTCTGGAAGTCTCCCATTTTCTCCCAAAGTTCAGCCCACTGTCAAACCCCCCTGCTGCAAGTGCATTCATCCCATTAACAGATCTCAAAACAAAACCTGTGTTTTTTTCTCTGCTTGCAACACCCCAGCACTAGTAGTTTATATCCAGTATGTTTCAATCATTTGTTTTTGTGATAGTCCTTTCTATTTTTGCACTTGATTCTTTCTGTGGGGTTTTGTTTGTTTGTTTGTTTGTGGTTGGGGCTTTTTTGCTTTATTTTCCCTGTAAACTGAAAGACAACTGCAGTCAACTTTCCCCAGAGGAAGACAAAGAGGTCTGCAACAACAGCAGTGCTTGGAAGCTGTGGCCATAATCTCATACAACTAGAAGAACCCTCAAGAGAGACTCATAGCTAGTTCAAGGCTTATGTGCATCACAAAGCATCCTAAATAAGCTTTCTTATGAGTTTTATGCCATGTCAAATGCACTTCAGTAGCCTGTGTACACATGCTGTTGCTTGATGCATCCCCCACTTCTCTCTCGTGCAGACAAAGCAAATGGCAGATAAACACTAGCCTTCTCCAGGTCTGCTGCAATGCACTCCTTTCACCCTTGATTTGCAACTGCTGCTCCATTTGGCGTCATTTTCTCCCCTATGCTTGTCAATCTTAAGCCTTGCTCACCATCCCAAACTTCACCTCTTCCCCACGACTGACAATGCTGAAGTTCTGTGAAACATCCCTTTACATGTTATAAAAAATTAGTTGAGAAGGCACCTCTGCAAGCTCTGCAGCAAAGGCGCCTTAAAAGCAGACTCACACAGCCAGCCAGCAAGGGGGCTCTCAAAGGGCTGCTCTGTGAAATGGGGGAAAAAATTGGAAGACAAAAGAAAAGAATTCATTTTCCTGGGCCAGCAATGCCTCAACTCTGAGAGAAGCTGGTAGACATTTAGACTTCAACAGGAAATGGACTGAAAGACCATCAGCAGTCAGAAGAAAGGATCTTTTAGCAAACACTGGTGGTTTAATTTGCTCCTGTTTTAGCTTCAGCCTCCTGCTTACACGATTCAGGCTTTGAAGTGCCACATTAACTGTATCAAAGCATTGTCCCTGCATATTGGCAGCAAAACTCACACAGACTCTTAGCGCAAAACATAGAGCAGCAGTTCCAAAATCAACATTTTTACACTTACTAGCAGTATTCTCTGATTTCCTACTCAATCCAAGCCTTCTGCAGGAATTCACAGTAGTTATGTTTCTTTTTCAAGGACATATTCACTTGTAGGCACATGTGGTACCTTGTAAGCAGTGAGAGAGAATGTAAAATTAGATTAGGCAATCCAGGTAAGACGTAGTTTTATATAGGTTACAATTTTCTAATTGGAAACCAGACCTTTTATTTTTACTTTCCCCATTATCAACATTATAAAAACCACCCTGCTCTCAGTCATTACCTATTTCATTTCAACTAAACATACCTGTTACTTTCAAATACGGAACTAAACTCAATTTGGCTGGTCCATTGGTCCATGAATCCCTCTGAAGCTCAGCCTCCATAGCCTGCAACGTGACTCAAGACAGCAGCAGAACAGAGCACCAGGCTGGTCAGACCTGTTTGGAGCTGACGTTCTGCCTTCCTGCCCCTTTCATTCCCACCTCCTTGAGACAGGCATGTGTGGTGGCTGTGGCTTACCTCGTGTCACAGATCTACATCACCTCTGCTGATCCATGTTAAGAACTGTGCAGCATGAGAAGGAGGACCTTTGGCATCCACGTGATGGACAATTCCCTCCAAAGCCCAAGGGCAGGAGGGGGCACAGTGAGGCCCTGTGGCTGCCCTGCTCTGGGTGGAGGGTGCTGCTGTAGGAAGAGAGGTGCCTGCTCACCAGCTGGGCATCAGTGCCATGTTAACCATGGCCAGGGAGACAAGGGCAGCCTGAACCTGCAGCTGCCTGCCCTCACCGAAAGCATAATCATTTTTAAATTCAGAGAATGAATGCCATGACCTGTAATTATTCATCTTTTGTGTTTTTAGCTACAGCTCCCTGGACTGTGCCAAATCACACAGTTCCAGACCGGTTTGGTGGTTGGAGCTTTATCAACAGCCCTATCTTTACACTCCTCTGCCCAACTTCTCCCTAAACCACCCCATCACCCCCCTATGCAGTCCCTGGTAAGGGGCTTCCAAGGGCTGGACAGGGTCAGCCCTGCATACAAAGTTCTCCAGGGTGATGAGGGAGCCCACAGGGTGGCACATGGCCAGCGGGCACAGTACAGCCCAGAGGCACTGGGCTATACCAGCAAGCTCCAGGCGACAGGGGTGGAGAGCCCCAGGAGTGCTGTGTACCATGCAGGGAACGTGCAGTGCCACCTCCCAGAGTGGCTCCTGCCCGCTGCCTAAGGGTGCACTGTCAGGAAAAAAAACATCCACACCAAAAACATGCCTTACCTGACAGCAGATTGCAATTGTTGCCACCAGGAAAAGCCTGGGCCCCAGCACAGCACCCTGCCATCTCTAGTTTTAGCCCTAAAATATGCATTTCTTCAATGCAGGCTTAAGCAGGTAGATGTCCATGCAATGCCAGGAGAGCTGCGAGTGCTGCCACTGAATCTTCCAGCTCTCCTGGGACCAGGAGCTGCCATAAGGCACTTCTGTGACTACTTGTGGGGCAGACCTAACCCCAAGAACAGCTGGTGGTCATTACATCATTGCCTCTGTCTCTACAGCTGATGGGGGCAGTTAATTGCCACCCTGATGCCTGATCCTGTCAGATCTTGGAAGCTCAGCAGCATCAGCTCCGGTTAGCACTTGGATGGGAGACCTCCTGGGAATACCGGGGGCTGTAGGTTCTAACCCTGAGGACTTCACTGTCACCGTCCAAGCTCGCTCAGCCGTGGCAAATGAACCTCAGGAGTTAAAGGGTGGGGCCAGTTCTGCACACGCTGTGCCTCACCTAAAAAATCCACTGTGCAGGCTCGAAGGACACACCCACCACACCCACGTGGGGAGAGCCCTTCCCAAATCTTTGTTGGTGAAGCCGAGCCATACATACATATACAGCTGGTAGCCAATACATCGTCACCCCCCCATCCCTGCTGGACTGTGACTAGAAGAACTGTGCTCTTCAGCAATTTTCCAGGCAGGTTGAAGGACCAACAGATGCTGAGCCCTTGGGGACATAGGTGTAAGAGTAGCCAGGATCAGGGAGAAGGTGCCCAGGCCTCCTGCAGACACGCAGCTTGTCCGTGTGCTGCACTGTGGAGCCATTGCATTGCAGAATCTCTTTGTTTCCTCATGCCCAAACAAGGTTGTGTGGTTCCCAGGGGAAATACAGTCCATTAGGTGATGCTTATTAATGGGACACTTGGCTTCAAGAAGTCTTCAAATCTACTCAATTAATATAAACAAGGTTTCATTTAGTTTGTTTCTCCAATTATCGCTCACATATAAGTGCACTATTCACTACAGAATTGTAAGTTCTAAGCAACACACAGGACTTGACTCAGGACATCTCCTGCTTTATGAACTATGCTGGTAACTAGATTTTTGATTTTTCATGATGTCATGGGGGTTACCCAGAATATAAGACATGGGTATGACCCATGTGGTACTTCTTTATCCTCTGTGAAGCAGCCTGGTCATAGGTGCTGTCTCACAGAACAGGGAAGCAACCACACAGAATGCTGAGGGCAGATTTACACAGATGGTTATATATTTGTACATGGGTTATAAACAACAACATAAAATTGTTAAACCAGGAATAAGCAGATAATTGTACTTAAAATTATAGATAAGTACAGCCTCCCTCCTACATAAGTAAAATTCCCAAGATGCTATAAATAGTAACATTTATAAAATCACATCCAAAGAAAAGTTTATCATAACAAAACTTGGCTTATCTTTAGTGCTATCAGGTCTTACTAGTTTTTGGAGATGCCTAAATAGACCTTTGACAGCTGCTACTGTCAGACACTGGTATTTTTGCTCCTGGAAACATGGCATTTAACAGATGGAAAGGCAGATAATGTAATAACATATCATTCATGAGTAACATTTCAGAAGTAGTAGTCATGGTCTTTAAATAAAAGTGGGCAAAGCAGAACTGAGTCAATTTCACTCCTGGATGAAAGAAAGCTCAAATTGCTTCAACTTTGACAATGTCAAAAACATTCCTTAAAAACTAAAGGGCCAAAACTTTAAACCCCGTAACTGGAGAGATGCCTGAGCCCCTATGGGCCTTGCAAGGAGAGCATTGATGTGGTACCTGCAAAGAGTCCACATGCAGGTGGGAACCAGCCACTGCACATAATCTGACTGGGACTCCTTCCGCAAGACCAGATACCAGCTCTCCTCACCACTTCCAAAATGTGGCAAAGACTGTAAGAGCTCCCAGCTCCATGTGGTGGATGGACAGTCTCAGTCACTGTGCCATGTCAGGAAGCCCAAGGTCCTTATCCTCACAGTGACATCTCCCACTAGGACCTATCCAGAAGGAACATGCATAGAAATAAAGTGATCAGAACACAGCAGTGCCACCCCCTCACAGAGAATGTTTTGAGTTTACTGTTCATAGAGACAACACATCTGGCTTGTCTCCCAACCAAACATGGAGACCAAATAAGTCATTTAGCAAAAACTCACTTTGCTGGGCTGGGTGAGGCAGCAATTGTGTCATCTTTGGCATGTTGATACAAATACATGCTGGATCCAGCTTGCCTTTCGAAATAATAGCTCGGTCAATCTTTATTGTGGAATTAAATGAATCAACAGCCCTTCAGGACAGCTCCTGATGGAGCCTGTTATGACTATTTGTATCGAAATGGTGGTTATCAGCCCACAGGAAATTATGGTAGCAAGTCAAAATATTCGGTCTGACAGCTGCAGGGGAGGATGAACTGCTTATACCAAATCCTAGTGTTATCTCATCCCTGGCACATCTTCTGATCAACATTTGGTTTCACTAGCTGAAAGCTCTTTGCACTTCAATTCTGAAACTTACTGCTTTTGCAAAGGGTGAGGAGAGAAAGAAAACAACAGAACAGCGGAGAGAAAAGTCAATTGTCATCCACTTGAGACTTCTGTCTGGCGACCCTCACCAAGTCGTTCGGACTTGAATCCTTTGAGACGCTGACATGTCACCTCTTACTATTCCTTTCAACTTCCAACCTTTGTGTCAGGGCACTGAATGTCAGTACCTGGTACTGCTGTCTCTGAAGGTGACAGCTGAGACTGTGAACACCCACAACACCACTGGGATGGCGCAATCCCATTCAGACAAAAAGGTCTTACAACCACAACTGGTAGCTGAACAGCCCAAAGAAGAGTCAGTAGCATCAGTTAATAAGAGGAATAGCCCTCTGCACTGGACATCTTCTGTGACCATCTGAATCCCCTGAGGCTCTCTCATATCAGTCTGTCTCCCTCATATCAGCCCATTTGAAGCACTCCCACTAGACACAAAGGTCTCAGGACTCACACAGAAATAAATCCTCAAGTCATTTTCCAAAACCTCTGAACCTCAGCTGTCATGATGTAAGCAGACTATACACAAGCTGAGTGAGCACAGGACCCTGATTTTCCTTCACTTATAACTGTCTGTTTATAGGTGTACTCACAGCTCTTTGTAAGCCATCCTGCTACCTTTTGGAGAATGACAAGCCATATTAATACTCCTGCAGAGAGAAGAAGTCAAAGCTACTTCATCTCAATAACTCCTTTACAATTTTGCTCACTACAAAATGAATAAGGATGGCAGATTCTGGTATTTTCCTGGCACTGATCTGGTGAGAAGATAGAGGCACAAGTAGTGGTGGGATATCAGGGTTCTGGGGATTTGCTGGGAAGCACCTTCGAGGGTTGCCTTCATGTTCTTCTTGAGAGTCCTTACCTATGCACAGACAAGCATAAAATTGCATCCATGATTTATACAACTTGAATCAGAAAAGAATTTTATTCTGATTTCTGAATGGAATGAGGCATGGGCAGCTACATCCCTATCCACCTGATGAGTCCCTCATAATTTCTGAAATCATTAGTCACTTACAATAAAACTTGAAAAGTTGAGAGGAAAATATCTAAAGGTGTTGCCTTACCAACAGTTTTTGGGCAAGCAAACAGTTGGGTAGATGAGAGTCTGTTCCTGCCTCCAAAGAAGAAAGGACTGTGGTGCGACCTCAACCACCACTGGAGACAAGGGGCACAAGCACTTACCAGAAAGTCTCCAGCCAGAGCTCATGCTGTATTCCACAGAAGTTTCTCCATCCTTGGTCTTTTTTTTTTCTGTTAATAGCAAAGCTGCTGGTACCCATGGAGACAGAAACATGGGCTGGACCTTACCAGAGGAAAGGATTCAGGAGATCACTCTCCTGTCTGGATCCCCTCTTGCCAGGAAGGAGCCGAATGCCTACAGCAGCTACTCTGCAGCTCAGAGAAGTCAATCACAAAACAGATTTCTATGCCCCTGCTGTTCAGAAATCTCACAAATTAACAGTTTCAAACTTCAAACTCACATTTTAACTGCAAAAATCAGTTGTATGCTTAGGGTTAACTTTTCTTTTGCCAAAGTGTTCTTCAACGTTTTTAACTAATACACTCAAACATAAGTATTTCTGTTATTGTTGGTATTCTGACCTTGCAAAAACACAAGACTGGAATCTCTGCTCAACTGAATTTATTTATTTTTGTAGCTCTTTGGCCTGTGAAATTGAAGGGTTGCTCTAGGACCCAATACTGCTAGAATTTATCTGTTTAGAGAGAAGCTTGGTTTAATCTGTGCTTTGAAGAACAAAGCAGAACACACAAAAAATTACCTGTACTGTGCAAAGAGATTATAAAGGAGAATATGGGACAAAACAACATAGGTCCAATTTGGGACATAATCCAACACCGGCCATTTGTGCTTAAGGGCACAGAGGTTTCTGCTATGAAATCAGGATTTGTGTCTGTGAGGGGCTGGTGTATAAAGGCTGCCAGCCTTCTGCTGCTGTGCCTCTCGCTATTGGGACAATTTCCCATATAGAAGAAACTTCACATCTAAACCACAATATTAAATGTCTTCACCTCACAAATGCCAACACACACAGAAAATGCCCTTTCACAGAAAAGGGTCTACTGAAAGCAATGTAACTGTGCAGAAAGTTAAAGCTGAGCATGGGGGTGAGCAACGGTGAGTTCATATTCCACAGACCCTTTATCCATAAAGGCACATAAACTTATGTTTCTAATAAAATTAACTCATTTGTTCCTGTGGGAAAATCCCAGCCCAGTATCACAGAGTGCACTGCACAAACAAATACACTAACATTCATAACAACTGATGCGTTAACTGGGATTTGAATAGAATCATTTAAGCATTCATAACAGTTCCATCTCTGGAGGTCAAGCCTTTTCACTTCCATGTATTTTGACATCTTTTAGTAACTGAACATATTCCTAATAGAAATCTAAGTAAAGCCAAGACACCAAGCATTTGTTTGCATAAATGCAAGTGGAAACTGGAGATAAAATTAGTGCTACAGTACTGTGAGAGTCTAGCATATGCTAAAGAATCTTAACAGTTAGGGACAATACGGTAGATTTGTATTCTTAACTATTATACATATGAAACATAGTAACAGGTGAGACAACAATGCTCCCAGGCCAGTATCCCATCTCCTTCCACAGCAGCTTTATGAGGAAAGCTAAAAAACCTCTCTAGATGAGAAGCACACCCCCAGGATGACACCTACCAACCGTCTAAGCAATTACTTGTGTTCAGAAACAAGACATTTATTTTCATATATCTCAAAGCAAGTCAGGTGAACTAAAGGTCAGGGATGGTAAGTGTGCTGACTTACTCCTGGCCTACAGATACATGCAGTATTGGGTTTCCCTTGGGGTTTTTTGGAGGGTAGGGGTGTTGTTTGTGTTGCCATAGTTTTTTTAATGAAAGGTTTTGCTTATTTCTTTGATTCTTTAAAAGAAGTTAGAGCATATCTATGGTTTCAATGAAATTAGCAGTTAAGTTAAAATACAGCTATTGCTGAGAAGAGATTAATAAGTGATTTATGCTTTTCTCATTCTGCATATTGACATTCATATAGGGCCATACATCAGAATCTTAAATGTACAATTGGGATTTTAGAAAAGACTAGTTCAGAAAAAAAAAAGCTGTCCATAACACAGTTGTCTGTGCTAAAAATAGCAGAGTTTAGTTTGAAAATTAATTTATTTCAACACATATGTGAGAAAAAGCATAGATTCATGTACAGGACAATTCAAAATAGGATACCTATGAGCTGCAAAGTAGCACTTTTAAGTAGGTTGGAAGAAAATAGATTCTTCTGTCTGCTGCAGTAAAAAACCACGATCAATATTATAAAAATGTGTACAAAATAGTCCAGGGGCCAATTGTTACTTGAAAGATAGGCAGGATGCTTTGAAGAAAGGCTCAAAGCATAGAAATACCTAAATTCCCTATCCTCTAAAAGACGTTGGGGGTAGAGGAAACTATTATGACCTAATTCCTCATTTCCAGACGGAATTTTTTTTCTTTCCCTGTGATAGAAGCATGCCTAGTCAGTGCAAAGTGTCGCATTTATGGAGGACTGCCTTACAAAGATTTCTAGAAAACAAATAATCTGTGTGACTACATATAGCAAGCAGAGGAAATAATGCAGCTGCTAGCTCATGACAAATGGTGAATTTTCTGTAGTTACTAGCAACATGTGTCTTTCAGGGTTATTTTTCTGACCTACTACAGTTCACCATATAGCCTCACATGCAGCTGCACCAGTATAAAGAGGAGTAGGAGCAAGGGGGAAAGTGGGATTACTTCTTTCAAGAGATTTAGTTAGAATTATAGACTGGGATAAATAACAGAATTCCCTACCTCTTCTTTTTAGCATTTCCATACATTTTCTCTTTTTGGGCTCTAATTTTGCAAGCAGACATTTCTTTGGGCCAGACCAAAGGCTGATATTGCACTGCATTTGCTAGGATGATCAATAGCCAGAACCATAGGAGAAGAGCATAAGAAATATGACAAGTTCAAAATTACCCTTCCCCCATCATCTTACAATAATCAATAGTTTAGAATCTTCATGCAGAGTTCATTGTAAAAGAATCGTATCTGAAGTATTGCTCCTATAGTTAACGGCTACTTTGAAGAGAGTTTTAAGTTAAAAAAAAAGTGTAAATATATAAAAAATAAAGATCTGATCAAAGAAAGGCACCATTATGTCACACAGCTACAGTAATTTTTGCAGTTCAAATACATACACAGCTGTTTTACCAGTCTGCAGTAATTAATAAAAAAATCTAAAAAACTATACATAGGGAAAAGTAGCCACAGTAAAGGAGCCCCAAAGCAGTCCAAAAGCCATGCTCTAGAGCCACTCAAGCTGTAGCAATTTGGCTGCTCTCCCAGAGGGACTCATCACCCACACCACCTAGGTTAAACTGACAGCCCAGATATTAGGGAAACTTCTCTCCCACGCACACAGCTATTAAACAATGATCAGTCTAGCAGCTTATCCAAAAAGATTCAAAAGATCTATCGTGTAAAGTAAAACCTCATTGTTCCCAGCTTTTAATAATAGTTCTCTGAAAAGCATCTGTAATGATCATGACCACACAGGCTTTATGGGAGAGCAAACCACAGAGGACAGACCATACATCTTTGTCCTGGGAAAAGCTGTGGAGCGTTTCTTCCTGGACCAAATGATCAACTGGAAAAGCAACTTTGGTTTGGGAGCAGCTGGAGAGAGAAAAAAACAGAATATCACAAAGATTTTTCAAACCATAATTGCTACGAAGTTGTTGTCTTAGAACCATTTCCTTGCTACTTGCAGCAACCCAGCAGCTCTCAAGGCTCTCTCAGATGCAGAAGACTTTCAACATCACCAGGAACATGCAAAATCTTGTAACTATCTAACTTAATGGTAGCTCTTCCCTTGTCTTCCTCTGCCTCCTAAGAACTAATGACCTCGTGTTTCTGTGAGTGCTCACTTAAAGCCTTCCCCACCAAAACGTACACTGACATATATAAATAGGAGCAGGCACATGGAAAGCCAAGAGGTACTGATGTTCTGGGATGTTAGTGAAAACGGGAACAGGGAAATCCCAAAGAAATTGCCTTCATCACCAACTGCCCTTTGCGGTTTTATTTTTTCTTTTTTTTTTTTTTACTCAAGTATAAATAGTACTTTAATGGTTTCCTTGAGACAAACTATTCAGATAAATGTTTATGCAGTTAATAAGGAATTCCCTGCTATGTGAGTAGGTAGATGTTTAGACAGTTTGATGTAGGAAACATTATAACATTATACAGCCTGTGCTGTAGCAGTGTGTAGGAAAGTTTGATGCAAGATCAGTTTCCTGTTCCAGTCATGCCACATTGCAATTTAAAGCAGTAGACAATGATGTAGCAGCTCCAAGGGAAGCATCTTGCAGAAACAAAAGGCATTTTGCTGCAAGTAGTATCATTCTCCAAGCACCAGTTTGCAAACTTTGGGAGTTTGTTTTGTTGGGTGTTTTTTTTCTTTTTTGGGGGGGGGAGGGGGAGTGGGGGGGGTTGGTGTTTAATTTGGGATTTTTGTGGTTTTGTTTTGTTGGGGGTTTGTTTGTTTGTTTTAATGAGACAACAGAAAGAATAAGAGACTTCAAAACCTCCTACTTACCTGAATGGCTGGCAATACCTCTCAGATCTTAACCCAGACCAGGAGTCGGCTGCATGAGGTGCTCTACAAATGAGGTCCTTTACCTTTACAGAAGTAACACTTTCCTGCTTACCTGGAAAAATCATCCACATCCCAAGCTCTGCAGGAGAGACCTAGTGTTTTCTGTGTTGCTGCAGATGTTCAAGATCTTCACCCAAGTTCTCTTCATGGCATAACTCAACCAAGTTATATACTGCCTAGTATTTCTGGTAAACATGAAAATTTTGTTAAAACATTCCCCCAGTGACACTCTGGCCCCATGGTAATATGAAACAACAGTTCCTTGTCAAATACCATTCAAACAGGAAACAGAACGAGAATTTTATTTTGAAGTAGCATTTTATTTTCCATTAGCTTTGTATACAGAGCTTCAGCCTAGTTAGGACAAACTGTGCACTGCCTGTAGCTGTAGGGACAGAGGTGTTTGCATGCCATGCCTTTGCAATGCCCCCTGTGTTGGGTTTGCATAGCAAGGTTTTGGTAGCAGAGGGGGCTACAGGGGTGGCTTTTGTGAGAAGACAGTAGAAGCTTCTCCAAATCCTGACAGAGCAAATACCAGCCAGCTCCAAGACAGACCCATCATGAGTCCATCAGCAATGGTGGTAACACCTCTGGGAGAATGTGTTTAAGACAAGTGAAAAAAAAAATCTGTGCAACTGCAGTTGAAGAGAGAAGTGAGAACGTATGAAAGAAACAACTGTGCCAACACCAAGATCAGTTAGGAAGGAGATGCTCCAGGTGGCAGAGCAGAGACTGTCCTGCAGCCTGTGGTGCAAACTGTGGTGAGGCAGCTGCACCCCTGCCATAGGGGCCCATGATGGAGCGGATATCTACACACAGCCTGTGGAGAAGCCCATGCTGAAGCAGGTTTGATGGCAGGTCTTGTGATCCCTTGAGGGACCCACACTGGAGCAGCCTGTTCCTGAAAGGGTGCACCCCATGTCAGGGACCCACACTAGAGCAGTTTGTGAAGAACTGCAGCCTGTGGGAAGGACTCACATTGGAGAAGTCTGTGGAGAACTGTCTCCTGTGGGAGGGACCCCATGACAGATCAGGGGAAGAGTGTGAGGAATTCACACCCTGAGGAGGAAGGAGGGGCAGCAACTGATGAACTGATAACATTCCCTATCCCCCTGCAACATTGTGTGATGGAGACAGAGAAAATTGGGAGTAAAGCCAAGCCCAGGAAGAAGAAAAGTCTTCGTAAGATTTTGTTTTGTTTCTCATTATCTTACTCTGATTTGATTGGTAATAATTTAATTTTGCCCCAAGTCAAGTCTAATGAGTGATCAGTCTCTCCCTGTCCTTATCTTGACCCAGGAGCCTTTTACCATATTTTCTCTCTTCTGTCCATCTGAGGAGAGGAGTGATGGAGCAGCTTTGGTGGGCTCTTGGTCTCCAGCCAGGGTCAACCTACCACACCACTGCCTCTAAAAAAGCACCACTTTACATACTTTTCAAAACATCAAAGCAGTGAAGTAGTATTTGCACAAGAAAATTGCATTATAATGGCAACAACTTTGTAAACATTTTTAGCATTACTGGAATAGAGCATCTGCCTTGAACACTGGGCCACATCCCTACAAGATGTTATGGGACAGCTCTCCAAACGGGGCCATGCTGTGCTTGCAAGCTTAGGGTTGCTATGAAATCTTCCAACATATTCTTCAAATCCCCTACTGGGCCTTTGTGCCAAGCACCATTTTTGTTTTGACCAACACAGTCCAGATATCCACATGTAAGTTGCACCAAAGGAAGAATTTGTCCAAACCGCAGCTGATCTTCATCTTTCAGATTAATATAATACACTCTTGGTGTTGGCTCTTAGTGTTGTTTTCTGGCTATTCCAAGTGGTCAAAATTTCCAAAGCTTTTCAAAGTCACCTCTGGTTGTGGTCACCTGTTTTAACATCAGGGATCACACACTTTATGAGGCAACACAGGTAACTCCTTTTGAAATTAAGACAGGGAGCTCACTACTGCTGAAACCAGAGAGTAGGAACCAAGTTTACAGAGTACTGAGAAATCTCCAATCCAATTTTTGATTTAAAATTTTAAATTTTAAAAATTTACCCAAGGCCTTTGTTTTGCTGGATCCTCCATTAGAGCATACTCCATAAGTCAGAACTTCAGCTGTTTGGGTTGTGGCTGCATCAATGCTAGATTTGATTAGTCACAATGCTGAAAGCCCTTCACTGCTCAGTGTTTCATGGCCTCTTCCTCAAGTACCTGTTCCAGAAAGATCTCTTTGCAAATCAGAGGTTAAATGTGGCCCAAACAAGGTCCAATAATGCATGCATGGTATACTCTTATAGGGTTTAAATTGGTTTTAAGCTTCTTTTGTCTGTAAGTTAATTTCTGTTTTAAGTAGCTTGATTGAACCTGAATATATATGTATTTAAACTTCCCTGAAAAGCTCACTCTTGTAAAATGGAGTTTTGGATCTTATTTCTCTCAGTGGCACAGCAGGTAAATAGGAGCAGAGCACACCCATTTGATGATATCTGGGGAAGTAAGAAATGAGTATAATGCTTTTCTGTTAATCCACCCTCAACACCTGCCCACACAACAGCAGAAAAGAGTGCAATGTCTTCCCTTGAAGCATTCACCCCACTCTGGAAGCAATAATGGCTTTTCTGCTTTCTGTACTCTCAGATCCTGACAATCCATGGTCAAACATACGCACACTGGCATCTGGTCTGGGTATCCCATCACAGCCAGGTTTCTGGTATAGATTTAATAAACCATCAAATTACCTATTTTGAAAGCAAGATCAGGAGGAGGAAGAGAGGAGGCGAGTATGAACCATTTCGTGAACTTCATAAACTGAGAAAACAGGTCACAATTTTGTCCAACCAAGCTTACAATGCTCCTCAAGATATACAGAAAATGCTCAAAGAATAAATACTCAATGAATGCCAAACCTGCAGAGTCAGGCAGGTTTCTTCTCTCTGTAGGAGCTTAAGGAGGGTCTTACTATGTTGCTTGCATTTTCTTTCCATGCACGAGAAATCTCTGAGAGGTATTTATTCCATTCACATGAAAAAATGATTTAATGTACTTAAAAGTAAAAAACGAGAAGGCAGCACAGAAAGTTTTCTTCATTACAAAGTGTTTTTCCATCAGGCAATTACTTATAAGAACTTTTGTTAACACTGGAGTTGAGGCTCTGGAACAAAGTGGATATATTGTTTACTAGCTTTACCAGTCAATCTTCTTACAAAATCTCTCCCTTCCCCCTCTCCTTTTCCAGCCAAGTCAGTCTCTTGCATAGCTCAGGAGTTTCCTTTGCCACCAAGATCTCCTTTACCACAGATTGTCCCTTGAATAATGCCATCTTCAATGTAGTGCCCCGAGGTATCTGTGGTCCTGCAGAGAACTGTTGAGGGGATTTGAGATGAGCGTCTGTTGTGGCTCTTATCCTCAGAGAAGCAGCAAATCATCCTTTTCATGGTACCCCACATCTCATCATCTTTGTATGAATAAATTATTGGATTCATGACAGAGTTCAACAGGGCCAGGAGAAGAAACCATCTTTTAACATTCTGAATCCCACAGTGAGTACAGTTCAGACCATCAAGCAGTAAGACAACCAGGCCAGGGGTCCAGCAGACAACAAAGGCACCTACAAATAAAGGAGAGGGAAAAAAAAAAGAAAACCAAACCTGACTTCAAACTTCTAGAGGTTTGGAGTGTTTTGCTTCTTACAAGATTATTTGGTTCATCACAATTCTACACAAAAATTACAAAAGCAGGAGAGGACAAAATTCTAATGACAGTATCAAAATTATAGGTACTACAGCTCCCCTGCCAAGCCCTGGGCAGGAGGGAGGGCAGCTTTCAGAAGACTGCAGCGTGCAAGAATTCAGCTGCTGGCAGCAGCAGCTCAAACACAAGTGGGAAAAGGCCATCACACCAGGGATTCATCCATGCTGATAAATAAACAAGAGCTCTGGAGCATTTACAAGCAGAGCAGTGGCTCTCAAACACAAACTTCTTCTCTTCATCTCTCTCCTGTGTGGAGGAGAAAATACCAGGTGGTTCACTTCCACCATTGCCACAACATGATCCAAAGAGACAAGTCTCCTGTCACATTACAGCTGACTCTGCAGAGCTAGGAGCACACTGCCTAATAAAGAAAACAGGCGTCACATGTCCTGGCTGGAAACCCCACAGCTAGTGTAGGATGCACGCCACTGCCTGCAACACACAAACACTGCTGGCAGAGCGGAGATTGCCTCCCTCCACTGCTCCCTCCCAGGCTCAGCATGCTGGGTACTCGAGACCCAACAATTTGGATGTAAGAAAATATTCAGTTACACATGAAAAAAAGAGAAAGAAACAAATAGATGTGTTAGCAAAGATGAACCAAAGGAGTTGCAGTTAGGGCAAAGAAATGAAGTGGGAAGCGGTGGCGGTGGGGAGAGAGAAACAAACACAAAAAGGATGAGGAAGTATAAAGTGGTGAGGAAAGAAGAAAACTCTGCAAGAGAATCATTTCCCCAAAACATAGCAAGAAACTGCAGGTCAAACCTAGGAGCAGCAGAGTTCCCCTTGTGTTCCAGCTGCAAGGCAGGAATGACAGCTGCCCAGGTGAAGAACAAGGTGATAAAAAAGCTGAAAGAGAAAATAGGACCATACACTCCTTTTCTACCAGCCCCTCAAAAAAAAAATATAAAAAAAAAAGAAAAAATAAAGAAAGGGAAAAGAGATCTTAGACTGAATACAACATGAAGAAAGCATAAATCCTGCAGCTTAGGAGGATGTTGTACATTGTATTTCCATCTTCCCATGTTCCAGTACTACCCCGCCATAAGAACAGAGGTGTGGGCAGCACGGGTGAGGAGGGGGAACATCACTACCAAGTGCAGCCATTGGCCATGAGTTGGAGAGGGCCCCTGGACTGCCTCATCTGCCCCCTGGTCTCCCTGCTGTACTGCACCCTGTGATCCCTCACCCACAGCCCAGGGAAGGAGTAGCCATATGCATGATAATACTAACTTAGCACAAGCCACAATTGCTGTCTGACATACAGAAATAGAAAATTACAACCCTGCCCAGCAGTAACAGTTTGAACAATATACTGAGGAAATTCCAATCACTTATCACAGCAGAGTTTCCCCATTTTGGGGCTTAGAAGAAAATAATCCAACAAATAAGGATAATAGCAACTACATGCTGACAAACTCCCCTGGGGGTGTGGGTATCTGTTCAATGATTTTGGTAGATCAAGCAAGCCCACCTCAGTTTGTTAAAGCCGATGATATTCCCATATCCAAGCTGTGCAAGCAAGCAGTGCAAGGGCAGGCTGGATCACAGCACAACCCAGGCAGTGCCAGAGCCAGTGCTCAGCAACACCTCAGTCACCCATCAGCTGTGCTGCACACATGGGCTGGTGTCAACATCATTGGGCACTTCTCCCCATTGAGGGCCTGAACAGACACTGTGCCCATTTGATAAGCAGGCTATAATGGTATATGAAATGAAAGTGTGACTTAATAAGTATTAGGATTGCTGAAAAATGTATCCAGGATAAGGTATCATGGATCTTGCTGCAAATCTGTGCTCCTGGACTCCAGACAAAATTCAACCAACTGATTTACTCTGTTCCAGGCAATACTGGACGGAAAGGCAAGAGACCATTTTCTTCAGAAACTGAATTTTCTACTCTGCTGCACCAAGATTTTTGTGATGCTAAGTACTAATTTCATAGTGTTAGTTTTGAGATACTGGTTAACATCAGTAACATTCCTCCATAGCCCACTGGCATCAGGAGCTGCATGCTGATACCACAACACTTGTTTTTTCTGGTCCGTCTCTGTACTACACTCTGGTTTGGCCCCTGCATGCCTAGTGCCTAGTCAGTATCTCAGCAAGAATTTGGACATAAAGCTTTCCCTAGCTAGCAAGGGTCACTGGCAAAGCTGCCAGTACACCAGTGCCATGCACCAATTGAGATGGTAACTAACCAGCCTTAGAACAGACACTGAAAGCGTTTCCACTACTTGTACCACAAAGCATGGAAGGTCCAGCCCTGCATTTATGGAAGTCAGCAGGAGAGGAAAGAGACCCCAAAAGCCACATTTAACAAGATTCACAGAAATCTCTCCTTCAAAAAAAAAAAATCCCAAGGTTGTGTGTATAATTAGTCCATGAACTCCTAGGATATACCCCTGCCAATAAAAACAAAACCCTAAAAGGTTTCAGCTGCAAAAGTAAGGGGAGATAAAAGACATCTGCAGACATCTCCTTGCACATTTCCCATGACTGAAGACAAAGACAGGGCAATGCAGTTACAGTGTCCAAGTTACTGGCTAATGTTTTCACGGGGTTGTTACTTTCATTCCAAAAATACATTTTCCTGTCTATGGAGATAGAACAAGTGATTCACACCCTGCTCTTAGCACCACTGAGATGAAAGCAGGGCATGTCTCTGACTTGCAGCCTTGCTCAGATTTTGTTATTTTTACCACCAAGCTTTCAGAGGGAACCATAGTTAAGCATAAAAATATACCTTTGACTTGGCCCTTTGGCAATTTTCTTGTTTGCAGATTATTTATCCCATAGGAGTTCTTCTCCCTGGAAAAAGTGCTGCACTCCAAAAATAATTTAACTTCTGGAACTCTTTAAAATTCACAGAAGTGAAATAAAATACCACCTGGCTGCAACATGGATTAGAAGAACAACTCTGAGCCTTCCCATCGGATTATGGGAGATGAGGTGTCACAATACCTCAAGGTGAGTTTGAGGATTTTCCATCAGATTTAACTATGGATTTTCCTGTAGATCACATCATCTCTGCTTGAAAATTAATTCCTGTGTATCTGGAAGAACTACTGGTGCTTCAACAGCATCATTTCATAAAATCCTGCACATCAAAGCTGTCCCTGAGCATTCCAACACTGAAAGAAGAGTGCAGTAACTTCCTGCTGCCTTTGCCACATGAGTGACCAAGTTAAAACAGCAAGTTACAAATTAAACTATAAATTCACTGAAACTAAAAATCATCCACCTCAAAGCTGCTATTTCAGCAGGAATCTCACTGCCAAGTTCAGAGGAGCTACCACATACACAACCACCTGAAAATCACATACCTGCACACCTGCAGCCACCCTTCTTCAAAGCTATAGTCACAGGCTTAGCTGGGATTATGCCACAAGGTCAGCCCAAGGGATTTTAGCCCCTTTTGCTAGGTTTCTCCTAGTTTAACTAGATAACTACCTGTGGTTCATCATGCCAAAGCGAGAGCCTTACTCTTATGCTACGTTAGATGGTTTTAGGAAGTGCACAAATGACAGGCACTTGACTCCCAGCCTCTGGAAGGACCATCCAAGCAAAAAGGGACCTGCAGCTGTGGCCACGAAGAATTCATGAAATCATACTGAAATCTGAATTCCCACAACTCTTAACTGTAGGGCCACAGGAGGAGAAGAAACAGAGAGGACAGGGATGCTTTGCTGGAGGGACAGCCCAGCCATCTCAAGGAGGGAGGTGGAGGAAGCTGGGAGAAGCTGCATGTCAGCAGCACCAAGCTATATGCAGCCTCCTTTCACATAGCAGCACAACAAAAGGATTTTGCCCTGGATCTCCTATGAAACCAATAGAGCACATGAAAAAGAATGTTGGTTCATTTTGAAATAGGCTTATAGTTAAGACCTTATCAGGCTTGTACTCCAAAGCATTTTCAGATGTTTTGGAACAAGCCATTAAAAATAACTACTCTGGGCAAAACCCATGTGCTGCATGTAACTGTAGGCTGTGGCATCAGTGGATGTAAGCAGAATTTTGGAAGAGTCACTTTGGTCACTTGCTGACTGCTGTGGTAATTGGAAAGTCCAGAAAACATGCTATTTGGTTTTTAATACATTTTGCACAGTGTGATTGAATGACTTGGCCAGGAGAGTACATTTCAAAGTGTTTAAAAAATAAGTTCTCATTCTTTGAAACAAATTATTACAAAAGTGTTTATAAAAAGCCTCTTGGAGTCAAGATTTGGGGTATCAATATGAAGGAACATGCCAAGATACACTTCCTCTGACACAGGAGCTTGCAGTAGATTGCACACCCAGCAACATGGGCATTAATTCAACTTTTTTGGAAGCAGGCTCTGGTTTGGTTTTGTTTCTGACTTACAAAGTAAATATACAAAATTATGATCTTTAAAGTAGCACTCAGATTTTTTAAGTTAAATTTGTCTTGCCCAGCACACAATATCACTAAATGCTTTGCCTGAATTATAGTTTAATTTCATGACTGAAAAAGTTGTCTTCTGTGAGTAAGAGACAGCTAATGCTGAACTTCAAATTAGCCCACGGTCCTAAGGCCCCACTCTGTATTAAAAGACAGATTAAGTTGCAAATGAGATTTAAAGTGGGGTTTATTTTCACTGAGCAACACAGAGAGCTCTGAATGCTTGCCACAGACTAGAGGACCACAAGGGATGAGAAAACAGCAGTCACCATCCCTGTCCCTCCAACACCCTTAACAGCTGGCTGGGTGCCATTTTGCCTTCAACAGAAGTGCTCAGAGAACTGTATTTTAAAAGTGCTGTGTTTTCTGCCTCTTTCCAGTGCAGCAGTTAACTACAGTCTAGTCGATGCTTATGCGTTAGGGCAAGAGCATATTGGGAGAAATTCAGTTCTTCTGCGGGGATTTTCTTCTTCAAGGTGAATGGTTTAGGGTTTTACTGCATGGGAGCTTAGATGGGGCAAATATTGAATCTTGTGCCTTGAAGTCAAGGGCAGGGGAACAGGAATGACCACCAAACTGACTCTCTATAGGTGCTGTAAAATCAAGGGGAAAAAAGGAAGAACAGCTGTGGATGGATTTAGAAAGGAAAGGCTCTGGTAGAGGACAAGCCAACTTCAGAAGACACAGAAGTTTAAGTGAGAACCTTGTACTTGCTTGAATCATCAGATTGCTTTCTTTTCCAAGGTCAGGCACCGTGAAGTTTAACTGATTTCAGCTTTTAAAGCACTTTAAAACACCATCTGGTAGACAAGGATGCTGTGTATTACAGCACCATTATTTCAGAAAAAAAAATAAAATCAGACACCAGACTGTGCAAGCAGCATCAAAAAACCACAAGAGGAGCCTCAGCTTCCTACCCTGGCAACTCCTACCTCCATGAAAAATTACACTTTGCTCCCAGAGCTCTCTAGCCCTACCATGATGCAGTATGACACAACTGTGTCCCAGGTATACATGGACACCAGCTTTCCCATGCTGGTCATACATGATCAGAAGAGTTGTCAGACCAGTAAAGCCATTTTTGTGCTTTTAGAGTCCCTCCACCACCTAAGCCCAGCTTCACAAATGTCCCAGTGCACACCCAGTTTCACCTGCAGCAAGCTGCACAAGCCCTGCTCATGTGATGCCTTGTTTCCAGAAAACTTCTTGCTCAGATTCATGTCATTCTGGGGAAAATTTTGAATATTATGTAGTTGTGAATCTTCAGAAGCCTTTCTCCAAAGTGATTTGTTATGTCCCTCCTCAAAAAAACCCCATGAAAAACAAAAGAAACCCACCACTGAAACAAAACAACACAACAATTTGTGTTTTATAACAAGGAACCTACACAACAGAGACACTTTTCTTCTCTGTGTTGACCAGTTCTCTACCTCATGTTTTTGCAGAGTCTAAATGCCTCCAGCACTTTAAAGTTCAGTGAGGATTTTTTGTGTTATGAGGGCTGAGGTATTTTTGTTTGTTTAAGAATATTAAAAAACACAAAACAAAACCAACCCAAAGATGCACAAAACCCAACCAAACAAAAAAGGTAAACCAAACCAACAACCCATCCATTGGCACTGCCAGCCTTGCACATCACGGTTTGTAATCTCTTACCTAAGACAGTCATGACAGTCTTCATAAGTTTCACAGGGGTTCTCCTACGGCTAATGGATCCACTGGTGTGTGATGACAAGACATTAGTTTTCCTCTGAACGTACATGTAGATTCTTATGTAAACCACCACCATAATGAAGAAGACAACCAGGTTTAAGACACTCCAGAATATCAGGTAACTTCTGCTGTAAATAGGTGCCAGGGATGAGCAGACGGTAATGTCACAGAGGCAGTTCCAACCCAGGGTAGGAACAGCACCCATGAAAATAGCAATGGCCCAAATTGATATAATTAAAAAGGTGACTCTCTTCTTTGTGAGATTACTGTGGATCTTCATCCGCATTATCGACATGTGCCGCTCAACAGCGATGACGAGGAGATTCACCAGGGAAGCCGTCAGGCTGGTGTCCAGAAGACCCTGACGCAAAAACCAGCGGTTCACAGTTAATGTCTTAGACACAGGGCCAGTGTTGAACATCAAGAAGACATAGGCAATTCCAGCAAAGAAGTCTGCAGCAGCTAAATTGGCCAGAAGATAGTAAAAGGGAAAATGAAACCTCTTGTTCTTGACCACAGCTGCTATGACTAATGAATTTGAAATAAAAATGAAGAGGCAGAAAAATGTCCCAAAACACAGAACAACAATGAGCTGTGGCCCTGTCCACTCATCTGCTGTGTCCGTCTTGGTCTGATTATAGAAAAAGTCCATGCGCTTATCATAGTAGCATTCATTCATCCTGGATTAAAGTCTCTGCATCCTAGGAAGGGTGGAAGGTAGAAAGAAAGAAGGATCAACAATCAGCTAATAGTCCTTGCTTCAATCACCATACCTAACAGCTTCTTTTTTAGAGAACAAGATGTTGTGACAGGGACACGAGAGGGTATATGGTTTAAGGCCTTCAGTAACAATTCAAACTATACTGGGTTGTTGCAGAAGAAGATATTCTGACCACTGGAGGATCAGAGTGGGCAATGAGTGGATCAGGAATTTTTAAGGGACTTATGTGCTTACAAACCCCCAGCACAGTTTCTTTTCAATAGCAGTCATACTGTACAGACAACAAAGTGGAAATTAAGAGGTTAAAAGTGACTTTCTAGAGGTCATGAAGAAAATCCGAGCAACAGCCAAGCCATTCTTACTGTGAAATCCCATGTTTGAGCCACAGCCCCATCATTATTTCCATTTCTTAGTGTATCCAGTCAGGACAGGGAAGCATAAATCATAGCTCTTCCATTATACTGACTAAGCAATTAGAGACCTATTACTGGAAAAAAAAATTTGGTTTTTAATTATATATAAATAAATGTTTAAAAAGTCTGTATATAAGATACTACAGGCCTATATGTTCTGAGCAGATACCTGTTATTTGCTACTGCAGGATTTAAGCAAATGTGCTGAAAAGGGAAAAATATAGAGATCTGACTATTCTAAAACCAGGGATTATTTTACTGGGCTGTAAAGCCAGAGCTCTGTGAGAACCACACAGCCCAGTTATCTTCAAAACCAAAACCCAGTTCCCTACCCAACCACAGGATAAAGCAAGCCCTAGAAACAGCAGCAGTTTAGAAATTTATTTCTTATACCCATTCAGCACTATTTTGGACACAGGGCTATTAGACATGACAATGGAAAGGGGAGTCTGTGTTCCAGATTACATCACACTTCAGCTACTCTGGCAAGGTCAATGTCAGCTGCCTTGGCAGTTTGACTGCCTTTATTAAGAACCAAACTGAACTTAGACTAATTTACACAGGAGACCTGACAGCAATTACTCATGATTGCTGGACCGTATGTGGGGTCTCACAGCCTAGTAGGCAGAATTTATGTCTGATCATCACTAGCCCTCACATTCTTTGTCAGGATCTGAAATAATTACTTCATTAATAGATATGTATAGTTTTAGCAAAACCCAAGAATGTAGCCATGGCACAAGACTCTAATCCTATTTGATATTATACAGAGTGGCAAACCTGTCTGAGTGCAAGGATAGACAGGAGGAAGTATGGTGACAAAAAGCTACAGGAGACATAGCAAGGCTAAAAGCTGCTTGTGAGTCTTAGGCCTTCATGAGTGCCAGAGTGATAGACTAAGTGGGGCTGAAAACAAAAAAGACCTGGAATTGGCAGAAGGAAACAAAAAAGTGTAAGGTTGTCACCTCTGCAGCTAAAATTGATGACAGATAAACATCAGGTTCACTTAGTCTATTATTACCCTGTGGTCCTTTTACAGTTATATCTTATCTCTCCAGGTACTGGGTAGCAAATTAAACAATCCCCAGTGGGCTGCCTAACATGCCACTTTTATATTAAAAATTTCTTCCAAGCTTTAAGTTAAAAAGGTTCATTTTTTGTCATTTATGTTACACTATTGATGCTATTTCTCTTATGCAATACTTATATTACCTAATTTTAAATTAAATCACACTATTCCACAATTAATATTTTCAGCAAAGTGATAATTTTTGTTAGTTTTTTCTGAACTAGCTCAGCCTTTATTTTTGTTGATTTTTCTTGATTCCCACCCTAGTAGTTAACATGAAAGCAGGCCACTTGATACTGTTGCCCATTATCCTCAACAACCTACCCAGCCACTTTTTAATAAAGGAATATATTACTTAACGCATCAAATCTAAGTATAGTCTGAACTAAGAACAATTATTCAAGGACAAGAAGTGGAAGGAAAAAACTAAATGATCCCTTTTGTTGAAATATTACAGAGCACACACACACACACACCCCACACCCCCCGCCCGCCTAAAAATAAAAAAGCCTCAGCAATGTGGATCCACTGCAATGAGTCAACTGGAATTCAATGCCCACTGCTCCCTGTCCAGGGCAATATGGGAAAGTTGAGCAGTCAATACATTCCTCATTCTTACCTAGGAAGTACTTAAAAGTTAAATTCAGTCTAAGTGACCAGAAGTCTCTAAAGAGCTGCAGGCAACAGCTACTGAAGTAGCAGAATGCTGGGAACCCAGCCAGCAGAGATGGCACTGCTCTAACCCACCAAGGTTACAGAACAGTCCAAATGCCTGCAAATAGAAGCAGCATTTTGGGCAAGAATGGCAGAGTAAAAAAAAAAAAAAACCTGTGAAAATTATAGGGAAGGGTTTTTTCCGAACATGTTGTATCTTACTGTGTAATCATCTCAACAGATGAATCTCTTGCTTGCAGAGACAGGAAAGAGATCTGCAGATGCTTTTTACATCTCATCTGGAGAAAAGCTGAAGGAAATCTAGACTATCAACTAGAAACTTATTCTAAATACTCAGTGTATTGAGATCCCATCCTCATTTGAAGTAGCACCCAAAGAAAAAAATATTCACACATCCATAATTCACCAAAATAATTACACTACTAACACTCACTGTCACACAGCAGAGCTCAAATAACAAATGATTTTGAAAGAGGTCTCTTGAGGTGTTGAGGTAAGGCAGGAAGGAGTAGCAAAGCATCCAGCTGAGGTCTCAGGGTCACACAGCAGACTGGAGATTTACAAATGGAAGCTGCATCAAAGCAGCAGCCAAATTCAAGCTAGTTTACATCCCAGTCTTTCAGAGCAGATGCAGCACTTGGCTGTCTGTACCAGCGCAGGTACAAAAAGCACTTATAATACCAGGGATCTTGCAGACAGTGATTGACTTCACACTTTCATTTTAAGTCCTCCCAGCAGAATTAGCCTGGTCTCAGGGAAGCTGTATAGACATGACAGAGCTATGCAGCTGATCCTCAGTGGTCCTGCCCAAGTCCACACCAGGTATAAGAAGTATGGTAATAAATCCCATGTTTCCTGGCATGTCATGTGTCCTTATAGCACTTTCTTCTTCAGGTCTTCTCTTCTGCAGGAAAATCAGAGATGTTTATCAGAGCAAGTTTAAACTTAAGAAGAGAAAAAATAATTCCACCCTTAAATATTACATATTTCACATCTGTTTATTTAGTACACAAAAATTTAAATATGCAGGCAAAATATTGTTCAGTGTTAGTAGAAAAACAGCTAAACTTGTCAGCATAGACTTAGAAAGGCAAGAGTCTCCTAGAGTCTGCAGCAGAGAGCTCTCCAGTTCTGCTACATACCTTATGAAGAATTGCCTTCTTTGCTTTGAATTTGCCTTCCATGAGCTTGATATTCCTTGGGTATTTTATGAGAATTCACAGTAAACAATCTCTATTCACTTCTTCCATGCCACTCAGCATTTCATATCCCATCACACAGACCTCCAGCAGTAATCTTGTGCTGAGTATTCTACAGCTGAGTAGGGCTAATATCTTGCCAAAAGTCACTTGCAGGTAGATACATCAAAACTTTACAAGTACCAAAAGCATAGCCTTGTCTAAAAAGTTCTTTTCTTTATTACTGTCTATTTAATTACTTCAGTTCCACCAATTGTGGCTACAAAGATCAGAAACTGATGGACTGTGAAGTGCATTTTCCTCTACCACTGAGTAAACTTTCAAGCTGCCTTTTTTTTTTGAGAGGAAAAATTCTTCTACTCCAAAAAATCTCAAAGGATTTGAGATTTCAGTTAAACCATTTTCAGATGCAAAAACACATGTTAAGAATTCTTCCCAACCCATCACATCTTGAGCTGCTTGTCTTAATGACAGCTTCTATGTTTTAATTAATTTTAAATTCCTCTATGTAACTCATATCAAGTCAGAATATGTTCTTCACCATTCTTAAAATAGAAGTCAAGAATTTGCATGAATATGTAGAAATATATTACACCAGCTGTCTAAACAAAGAGTTAGTGAAATAGAATATAACCTAAATAATGTTCTGGACAAAAGGTTCAGCTAGTTGCAAGCTAACATGTTTTACTGCTTGTTATTCAATCTAGTTTACTTCAATAAAGTTACTAAAAATCTGCGTATTTAAAAAGAAATTTAATATTAGTTATTTAAATCAAGGATTTTAGTGATCCAAACTGTGATTAAAACTTCCTTTGAAATCACTTTGATTTGAAATTAAATCTGGCCTGTAAATCAGCTCTAAGTTGAGTTACTTATTATTAATGCAGACATTTCTGAAGGAAAACACAAATAGCATTTTACTGAGAAGGTCATTATAAAATTTAGCCTGCAAGCCCTAATGTGATCCATGGCACACCCCTGTGGTTTTCTGCTCTTTCCTGTCCATTAAAAACCAAGCGGTTTCAATACATTGGCCACAACTTTATTGAAGGGTTGGCGTCAGTTTGGGGGGACTTTGATGGCTTCATCCCTGTTCCTGTACAAATGAGAGAGGGAGCAGACAGGCCTGGGCTGGCGCAGAAAACTACTGTGAGAGGATTCAAGCCAAATTTGCACATGGACTGAGAAGTCAACAGAGCAAGAGTGAACCTACAGGAGGACAACAGCAATTAAGTCCTCTAAGCAGGGCTGGCAGTTAGGTTAAGGGAGGGAGGAATGTTTGCCCAGGCAGAACCCCAGTCTGTTTTCCTGCTGGTTTTTCTGAGCTGGCACAGGGATTTCTGTGCAGAATTTCAGGGCAGTTCAGCATCCAAAATGATACACTCTGGAACAGGAGAGATCATGAAGCCAGTACAGTCCGGGCAGGTCTGTGGGATGGAGCATAGGAGTAAATTGTGCCCAGGCTCAGACTGCAAAGCAGGCAGGCTGCCAGCTCTGCCTGAGCACTTCATGTCCCTGCCTCCCCTGCGCCATTAGCAAAGATGAGGTATTAAATATAGATTTCTAAGAGATTTTGAAACTTACTTACTACAAAGTTACTCTTCAGAAAGGTGAGTTTATCATGCTGACTGATCACAGGCATGGGGGCAGAACAAGGAGGAGAGTCATTTGAAATATTCTCTTTGCATTCAAACTGTTACTGTAGAGAAATATCAAACAGCAGCAATTGCCTACCTTCACATACTGCTTAGGCATTTTAAATTTATCCTACAAGCAGCAGATGGCCCTTGACACAGCACCACAAAAGGAGTGTCTGGAGGCTTGCAGCCCATGCAGGCCCTGCCAGGGTCTCCCCGCAGCACTGCACTTGCTTGCCAGCACCCCATGCCAAAGGAAGACACTAACACCCTCTGTCCTGGATAAACATCCTCTGCTCCTGGATAAACCACCAGTACTCTTTTTACTTTTTTTATTACTGAAAAGCTCTCTTTCACCTCATTTCCCAGACGAAGGCACAGGCAGAAGGAAGCCAGGGCACTGGACACCAAAGCTATACATACAAATAGTATTAGTTCAGAAAGGGAATTGGTTCCTTGTTCCCCTCCACACCCTGTGTACATGTATAGCCACGGAGAAAAACACAGCCAAATGATTGCACAGTAACCCAAGAAACCCATTCAGGTTACCTCAGCTTAGAAAGAAATACCACTGTAGAAAAGGGTGTGTAACACAGCAGAGGCCAAAAATGTTAATATGTAACTGTGAGGAGGAGTTTTGTGAAGTAAGTGCTCTGGCTCACTTCTAATTGTCTTTAATAGTTAATTGATATTATAACCAAAATCAATTTAGAGAAACAAACTGAAAGAAAGCACATAGAGAACACAAAGTTCTGTAGAAGTATCTCCATTTAAACTAAAGCTTTTTTTATCTGGTACTATTAGGGGATGTAATGGAAGCCAACATTATTTAACAGGTTTTACAGAGACAAATTATCTCAGAAGTAACTGTTGTACTTTTTCTCATTATATAAATTTTGCAGGCACTGCCTGTGCTTGAAACAGCATGATACATGTTACACTTCAAGGACCTGAGAATATACTTTTTTAAAAAACATTGTAAAAATCCAGCTTGAAAAATTTGATGAAAGGAAAGTTGATGTTGAAAAATTGTAAGGCTCAATGACTAAGTTTTTCATCCAGAGAACTTACTTACTATTAAGAAAATTTACTTGTGTTTTTGTTTGGTTTTCTTTTTAACCTAAGTATTCTAAATTTCAGATAACTGCCTGAACTCAATTCAAATACTTTCAAGCAGCATTATCCCATTCCCTTGGTCTTCAATGCCTTTTAGAATAAGGAGATCAGAGCATCCCATCCATTTTCTCTTCAAGCCTGCTTCATCTACATAATATTAACTTGATGGAAAGTACAGCAACACTTATAATTCCACCATGGTTCTGGATATTTCCGGTAATAATCCATTTTAATGGTGTCATCTTTTGGACTAGGAAGGTAGTGGGGTGAAGGGAATCAAGATAATTCCTTGCCAACCTATAGATGTCAGTAGTGGCAACATTTTTTTTTACATCCTGCATAAAATATCAATGCTATATGGTCCAAACAAAGAATCTTAAGAAAAGTATTAAACATACCAAAAATGTAGAACCTCAAGACTAAATATTTAAAGTTGTAGAGAGAGGAAGTAGTACTGCCAGCTACAGACCACAGTGCTTTGTACACATAGTTCGATAAGAGTCTTAAAAACCACTGTTGAGGCACAGAAGTGTCACCCCGTGCATGTATGTGACAGTGCTGTTCCTCTGTAAACTGCAAGAGGCTGACACTGACAGCTGACCTGTGAAGCATGGAGATACAGGAGCACCTCTACCAAGGTATTATAAAGCTCAGGTTCCAGCTGTTAAAATCCCTTTAGCATGAAACTGCCGTACTGCACTAATTTGAAAGCTCTGATCCATCACAGAAAGTTGTTAGGGACAGATAGCAAGTAACTCACTAGTTACCACAAGTTAGACTTCAGACTTTGGTAATTTAAGACTTTCTGAAATTATGGTTCACTAAATCTATATATGGACTTCAAACTAAAAACTTCATTGCAAAGCCTTCATTTAGTCTCCTTTAAGTGTGGTTCTGGAAGGAGCTAGCTGGTCATCCTATAATGCAGAAACAGACACAGCATTTAAAATATTTAAAAGTCATTCAAAAAGCCTATACATTGTGAAACATGCCTAGAAGAAAATGTTTGTTCTGCTTCTAAAGTAAATTTCCCATTTCTGCAGAACTTCCAGGTCCACCCATTGATCACTATCAGCTCCAGTTTACCATTCATCAAATCAGTCCTGTTTCACAAGCCTACAGAACATGAATACAGACTATTTCAGCACAGTTCCAACCAAGTCAACTTTTACTGTTTTATTTTCAGCACATAGCTGATGCGGACCTGAATCACACCACTGCTGATTAAGACAAGTCACCTGACTGTAAGTGATCCTTTAACAGATTCAGAACCTGGGTTTGCAGCAAACAAGTCAGTGAAACTACTAGAAATAGCAAACTCAAAAAAATATTTTCTGAAGACCTAGAAGTGGACCTAATGGCATAACAGTAGAATCCAGGTGTGTCAATCTACCCAAGAAAAATATGATCTCTACAGTGACAAGTCTTATACATCAGAGATTTTATTTAATTATCTGATAGCATAAGGACTATTCTGGAGAATGTTCTAAAGTGGCTAATGGTCAGTTTAACACAGGAGGATAAGGATACAGCCAGTCTAACTTGTCTGAAGCTTTTGTCTAGCATTCTGAAAAAAAGCTAAATACATCTTTCATCCTCCCTTGCTGGTAAGAGCTGCTGCTTCTTTACTGATTGTGTAGATTTATTTGTGGAATTGCTCAATTTGTTTGCATTTACTTTCATTTTCAACACACAGATAAGCTTAGTGAAATCAGACTTTTTACTGTATAATGGATTTGAGTTGTGTTTCCTATTGCACCTCTTAGAAGACTATAATAACATCAAGGAAACCACATACGCAGCACAGCTTAAAGAACAGAGCTACAGCAATGCACCTCACCAGTCTGTAATAAGTGTCTTTCTCTAGATATGTATCACAGAAGGGAGAACAGAGTTAACTACATGGCCTCTGGAAACACAAGGGTACTGCCTTCACTCCTTCCTCGCCTCCCTGACTTTTGTTTCCTTAAGGGAAAGGACTAATCAAAAGATACAATCCTAAATAACGGCAGTATATTTTTTCGGTGTACTGCATAGATTGAGCTATCTTATTTTTAAAAAGCCACCTCACAGAAGACCCCTGTGCCAGTCCCCCGCAGTCCATACCAGCTACCCGCGATCCAGCAGGGCACGGCACACGCGCACCTCGAGGTGTGCAAACGGAGTCTCAAATGTACGGAAACTCAGGTGTACATACCTGGGAAGTACCTGTATTTTTGTATATGCATATACACGTCCGCAAGCATCGCGACGTGCCGCCGGGCAGAGCGGCAGCGCCGGCGCTCCCCGGGCTCTGCCCCGCCGGGCTCCGGACCCGCGGCGGGGGCGGCCGAGCGCGCTTCCAGCTCTCCTCACCGGCACCGGGCCGGGGCGCGCCCCGGGACTCCGGCACCGCTGCGGAGAGCTTTTCAGAGCTGCAGAAAGTTTTGCCTGGCCGATTAACTGGGGGAGCCGCTCGTCCTCAGGGAACGTGCCCGACCCCCGATATCGGTGTTCCCACCGCTGTCCTCCGCCGCCCTGCGCCCGCCCCGCCGCCCCGGCCCCGCTGTCAGGGGCTCAAGCCCTGCCCCAGGACCCGTGGTCCCACTCACCGGCAGCTCCCGGCGCGGAGCGGAGCAGCGCCGCCGCCGCCGCGAAGAGCGGGCCCGCCCGCTCCGCTCCGCGCCCCGTCCCGCCCCGCGCCGCCTTAACCCGCCCGGCCCTGCCCGCCTGCTCCGCACCTGCCCCGAACGGAGCAGGAAAGCTCTCCGATGAGTTTGTTTCCTCCCCGGTGCGGAGGTTCGGCTCTCCCCAATGCGCGGCAGCTCCGGGGCACACGAGCGAGATCGGGAGCTGCACAAGTCTAAAGGGCTGCACTGCCCGAAAAGTCCATCAGAAGGTCCATCATCATTCACACATTAGGAAACAAAAGCAAGACTTACAAAATTGCAATAGCTGCTGCGAGTAGATCCGAATAGAGCCGACAAGGACGTGTCACTTCCTCCCAGCATCACAGGTAGCTGTTCTTTTAAACTTAGTTTAAAAAGCAAACAAGAACCACCTCACACCCAACCCAATGATACAAAAACCTTCAGGCTCATGTCACTTCCAACGGGCAGGAATACACACACACAGCTCTGCAATGAAGGACAAGCCAAACTCGAATGCAGAAAGTAGTACAAGATCAAATTTATCTGAAGACTATGATCAGGTGGAGCTGACCCCATTGCTACCTATCTAAATCGTTTACTGAGAGCAGGCAAGTAGTGCAGAGTCTGTTCAGAGTAGGACAGACAAGAAACTCTCAGCAGAACATCCCTGCTCCACTTCTCAGAAATCCTGGTAACAATTACACCATGAAGCGTAGACAGAGTTAAAGGCTAGATACAGCCTTGCACAGGAACATTATACATGAAATGCCAAACAGACTCCATTCCAGCACTTCTTCTGTTTTATAAAAAAAACAAACCCAAAATAAGAGCCAAACTCCTATTCACCCGGTTCCCCTCACTTGAATGCTCACCTCGAAAATGGCTTAGGCAATTTTCTTCCTTTCTTCCAGTTTCTTCCCAATGCAACCTTCTCAATGTCTCATCACTTTCTCTCCTCTTTTTCTTAAGTCCTATAAGCAATTAGCAAAAGCTTTTATTCCCAGAGAACAAGATAACAAAAAGGAACAGCCTATATTCAGAGCACTTTGCAAAAGTTTATGCTCCAGTACCACTTCCATTACTGTGCATCACCTCCTGAGCAGTTGGAGTGGGACCACGTATCAATCAGCAACTGTGTTCAAATATGTATTAATGTGCAGAATTAAGAGTCAACATATGCCAGGTTTCCTATTACGTTTAACCTCTGTGGAACAGAGAGCCTGTAATAACCTCCAGCAAGCAGCTCTTATCTCTTTTTTTTTCCAAGAGGAAAAAAAACCAAAACAGAACACCAGATGGTGAAGACACAAAATGGTTTCTACAACACATTAGTGACCCACGCTAATATGGTAGGGCTGAAGTAGCAGTCTAGCCTAGCTAGCAAGCAGCTCATATGATTAAACAATTAAAAAAAATCAATACTGGACAAGAAAGCTTTTGATTCCATTACAGAAATTGAGTCTTAAAATGAGTTAGGAGTTGGAAGTATTCTCTGCATTCTGTCTGTTGATAACTTTCCCTCATTCCCTGAGGATTCTCTCACAAACAAGTATTTATCTGAGCAATGGCTTTGGCAGGTCACATTCAATGTCCTACTAAATTGGAAAGAGACAATTGAAGTTGGAGCTTTAAAGAGGAGCCACGGCTCCTTCACCATGGCTCACAATGCCAAGGGTACAGGATGTACCTCACCTGCCTTGGGGAAGAGAGGCACCAGGCCTCAGGAAGCCATGAGGCTGTTATACCAATATGAGTAGTTATCAACATATACAGTATTATTATCTGCTTTTTCTAAGTTCAGGTCTCTCAACATTTCTGAAGTACTAGCAGAGGGCAGAGCAGTAAGGAAAATAGAGCTTATTTTCAGACATGCTGGAAGTGTATGATTTAGAGACATTTCAAAAAGCTACCAGAAAAATAGTAGCAAATTTGGAAAACACCAGCATCTTACAAAGTAAAGATTACACATTTTATGGGAAAAGAAACTGCTGGCAACAGTTAATGCTGATCATTCTACAGCCTGCAGAAGAGCACTTGGATCATCCAGGGCCCTAGAGCATGCACTAGAAAGCTAATCTTGACACAAACAAGTTCTGCAGATTAACATTAGGAGAAAAGTTGACTCTTCTGTCCCAAAGAAATTTCAGGAAGAGAAGCATTTAAGTTTGCAGAACCTGGATACATCGAAATACTGACAAAACCCTCGTCTGTTCTAGACACCTGATTGCAGCCTAAACAAGGCAAAATGGCATTCACTTTCAACAAAAAAAGCTTAATTATTAGGAAGGTAAACACTAGGCAGGAAATTAAAAAAAAAAAGGAAAGAAAAAAGGCTGTCACTCACCTCACTCTTACCAGCGTAGTGTTTTGTCTTTGCATTTGAAACACCAGCAAGCCAGAACTTGCAGAGACCATCATTAGTAGTAAAGAACAAGTAGCAAGATCAAGTCCTATCCAACACACTGACACAGTCTACTAAAGAGTGTTTTTAGGGAGCAGATAGTGGATAAAACAAAGCACCTAATACAACAGCCCACCTACCCCAGGGGCAGTTAGCACCCCTGAAAGTTTCCAGAAGTATCTGGTTAAAACCTATGCATTGGAAGTGCTCTGCTCTCATTGAAAAAAAAAGTTTATAAAGACCCAAGGGAAAAATACAGTTTTTACAGAGGACCATTCCAAAGACAGCTAGAAAGTCACTTGAACAAATCAACTGCCGGCATCAGTTATTACATATTTTCTTCCAATTAACATGTGCCTGAAATAGAAATACAGCTCCATAGCATTGTTTTTGCCTAAATTTGTCATCCAGATTATGGCTACACAGTGTAATAATATCAAATACCATCAGCCTTCATGTATTGCTTGCCATGAAAGTTTTCAACCATGCAAAAAGTACTTACCTGTAGCTAAAGCAGTAAGTTTACTCCAGACACAGTACAAATCAAATATTGTGGGTATAACAGGACAGTCAAAAAAGGATAACAAATGGCTTTTTAGTAAAGCTATTAAAGAACAGACTGTAACATATATGTTGTTTGTGTTAAAATGATATACAAGAGAGAACCACAATTATTTTGCACTGTTGTGCAGCTTTTTAGTTTTACAGAAATTTATTTCAAATAAATGAAATTTGCCAAGTAGAATAGATGAATGCATCACTTTAAGTGAAAAATTCCTCCTTCCTTGATTACCTTTTATTAATACTTTTTTTACACAGAACTATTTCTTTAAAAATATTTTCATAGAGTTCTTTTCCTTATTAACGACATCAGTTGGATTCAGAGTCACTTTCCTTCCTCCTAGAGCTGATTAGCAAACGGAGCTCCCACAGACAATGCTCAAGAATCATCCTTCTTTAATGTGAAATAACTTCAGGCAAGGAGAGAGTTCTTCACAGCTCTATTCCAAAGACAGCTTCTAGGCTCTTCTACTGGTCAGCCAGCTGATGTCACATTAATAGTTTTTTCCCCAAAAAACTTTAATTAGGTAAGACTAGTCAGTTCATGAGGGGCAGGTCCAGGTGGTTGGCTTCACTGCAATTTGGAGAATTCTTCTTCGTACCACTTGGCTTTCTTTGCATTTATTAGTGGCGAATTTCAATGTGCAGTCATCCATTAATAAGTATCAAGTTGTCATCACTCTGTTGTCTGCAAAAAGAAAAAAAAAATCACAATTCTACATTCAACAAGAAATGCAATAGAAATCATTTACCCATGCAAGTTAAGGTTTGACCCTTCTGTTCTGTGCTCTCCCATTTCAATATACAACTCCAACACCTGCACTGGGACAATCAAGCAGAACCTTCCATAGTGGCAAAAGCTCTAGATTTTCACTTCAACTACCAGGCTTGTGCCCTCAATACTGCACAGCATATTACAGTGAAGTATATTTATTATGCTCAAGCAGACAAAAATCTCTTATTCTGCACAATGACTTGTATGTGAAACCTGAAGCTGTACCTGGCTGGAGTTCTTGTTAACTAGTTGCTTTCAAGCACCCACATCCACTACTGGGATACCTGCCCATCATCATCTGACATGCTCCTTTTTGGCTATGAGGTTTCCCTCTGCCAGAGTACTCTGAAAGTACAGGTGTAGTTCTGGATGCTCCAGCATTTGTGAAACAGCATTTTGCAGTGAGATGCTAACTGGTGTACTTCTCAGGAAAATGCTCATTAAAAGCACCATACTGACCTCTTACAGCAGCAAATGAATGACATAGAAGTCTGGTCTTTTCTGTAGCCACTGTCATGGTCTTTTAGAAATTCGTGTAGATCTGTTACTGGAAAACCACTTTTTTGATATTTCTGAAAGAAAAAGTGTTTTGCTTACAAGACACGAGAAGTTACTTGGCACAAAATGTTCTAAAATTTCCTCTAGAGAGTGACAGTAAAACCAGACTATTTGGTTTATTTCTTCAGTACTGCTGTAGAAAGGAAAAAGCCCCATCCCAGAAACACCACATATATAGTTGGTGGAACAAAGCAACCAACGTGACAGAAAATTCACATTTTCAGAGACTCTCTTATGTTTTGTTTGCTGCCCATAAGGCCAAGCAAGTGATTTCAAATCATACTGGCATTGATTGATTCTCCCTGTTCACAGTGAGGTGCTGAGCTCACTGCAAGTGTCCTGGGATTGTTTTCCCTAAGAACTCAAATGTGGGATTTGAAGGGCCCTATCATGGATATTCAACATTGCCATGCTGAAGAAATGCTGTGAAAAACACAAGTTCAGCATACTGAAATAGCTCCCAGTGGATCCACATGAAGTGCTCACAGGGAAGAGTAACAATAAAACACTGTTTTGCAGGTCAGATCATCCAGTAAACTCAGAAGCACAGACAGTTAAATTATATTTGGAAATGCTTAGAAAGTGGGGCTCTTGCTCAGTCTGGAAGTCGTAGTTCATGTCAGACCAGTCTTATTCTACTGGCTTGTTTCTCTGACACCAGGACAAGAAAGACAAAAGCTGAAGAGCATGAGCCACATTGCCTTCTCACTGGTAACAGAGGCTGCCAGAAGCACAAAAGGGAGGCAGCACTTGAGGTCAAGAACAAAAGGTAATTACTGAAAACTTACCTTCACTTTCAGACAGTTCATACTGGAAACATGGCACAATTTTAACTTGAATGAGAAGGGTCTTTCAGAATGCATTTCCTTTTCACCATACATATCTAAGCAGCACATTAAGCAAGGCAGATGTGCCTTAATGACAGTCTTAAATGAGTTCAGAGTTATCTGCTTGAACCTTGCCAAACTCCTGCCAAACCCATACCTCTGAGATGTCAGCAAACCCTTCCTGTCTCATCTTTTGATGCCATGAGAAGAAAGGTTCACTCCAAACAAGGCTTATCTGGCTCTATGTATCTATCCTTAAAAAAAAAAAATTAACTCTTTCCTCTCATTCTTCCATTTACACTTCCCTTAGCTGTCACATTTTTGAAGCCAGGTGAAGCAGCAGAAAATAGGACGTTGACACACAATGAGGATAATTTTTCAAATCAATTAGTGCTTAGTCATTTGGATGACTATCCAGTCATCCTCTCAATTTTGCCATAGACTAAACTAAAGATTTTAATAATCTCATCTCTCATAACTAACAGCAGATAGTACGGTGTTGAGCGACTATCAAGAATGAATCCAAAACTGATTAGAAGTGTAAAAGAAAATAAATGTTTTACCTTTATGGTGTCATAGGAGTCAGTAATGAGTGCAATAAAAAGGCTGAGGATCATATATATAAACAGACTAATGAAGGAATACAGATATAAGCGACTGAACCTCCACACCAATGTGCTCTTCTGCTGGATTTGAGCAAATGTTGCAAACATATCATCACCATTGACCAAAGAAAACAAGCATTCAGCCACTGTGTTCAGATCTTCAAACTAGAAAAACCAGAGAACAAATTATTAGTACAATGTGAAGATCAATTACCCATACTTGAAGGGAAAATGGAAAAAGCCCACTACTTCTTTTTATAAAACTTTTGAATTTTACTCTTAGCAGAAGAAAAAAGCCAACCCAGACAATTAAATGCTACCACTCTTTCTTGTACATTCATACAAACATACATGTCTGTAATAGAACCATGGAGAAATGCAGTCTTGACTAAGCACGATACTGACCTCAGACATAAGATTTATTATCAAGAAATAAACTTGTGATATTCAACAGGCAAAACAGTCAATATCTGACCACCAGAGAAAGTTAAAGTTACTGAATTGTAAGCAATTTTAGGTCTGCAGAAAAATATCGTTCCATTTGCCAAAGCACAGATAAAGTGATTTGATAGAATCTGTACAGTGGTAGTATGCTGGGAACAGAATCCACATCCTCTAATTTCCCCGCTCTGCAACATTACTGGAGTATGAGTAATAAATCAATACTGTATTCAGGACCTGGTGGTAGCATATAGCCTTGAGACCTCATATGATCTAAACTACATTTGTCATGCAATAACATAATCTATCCATCATTCAGAAAGCCCTCTCTGAGCTGGAAGTGCAAGCTATAGCTGGGTTGTGAAGCTACTGGTATACACACTGCATGAACATCACAGCTTCATTTCAAGGACATTCTCTTGAATTCCAAATTCCATTTCCCTAACATGGAATGTACCCTGAGGCTAAAATCCATTCAGCTACCAGGTAGGCACACTTTCCCCTCTTGCCCTGGTGCTCCAAATAACTGGATTTGTAAACTATATTTATTAGACAACCCAAATTAATGCACAATGTTTTAATGTGGCTATTACCAATGAAGGAACATGACTACACTCACTTGATTTGCGGCCCTGTATCCAGAACAGGATGTCAAGAGGCATATGCTTCTAAGGAGAACATATTGTTGCACAGGAACAGCAGAACTGGTTTACTCTTATGGCTTATTTTGTTATTATTCTTTTTATTGAATTTTTAAGCCACTGTGAACTCATAAGTACATTATCTGGGAAGAGAGGGGGCATGGCATGGGCAATTTCCGAGCAACTGACAAGTTTTAATGCAGACACAGAGAGGACTGCTCACCTATAAGGCTCTGGATTGACAAAAGAAAATGCAGGATACCCACTACCTTTCTCTGACTGTAGTAGAAAGAGGAAAAGCAACATACATATTTCTGTATTTTTGATCATAAGGAGCTCTCTGAAGTTTCTGTATATCAGTGAAGGCTCTTCCCATTTCTTCCCAAGGACAGCTTGGGTGGTTGGAGAGCCCTGAGAAGCCAGCCCTGGGCAGGCCTGTCCTGTGCAGTGCTACATCACCTTCCTGTGGGACACTGGGGAACTGGCGGGGAGTCCCCCCATAGTGACAGCTGCTTTACTTGACATTGATCTGCGATATTTAGGCAAGAGGCAATATTTTCATAGATAAGCATGTTATTGACTACACTTTCTCTGGCTCACATGATTAACATACCTGTTGCAGGGAAGTTATAACAGTAATAATGCTCTGCCTGTTTTAAACAGTTGAGCCTCTAGTGTGGCAGAGGATCCCACTGCATCCAGCATCCCACAGAGAAACATATCATCAACTTGGAACACATACAGACTGAATACCTACATTGCTCAAAGGAGAGAATTACAGCTCAGGGCAGGGTGGGGGAAGAGGCACAAGATGCTGAATCAAGGACTGCAGCATGTCTCTCTGTTACACATATACTGTGTGTAACCCGAGATCAAGAATAAGAAATCATACATTTGTTAGCAATTAACAGACATCTAGAATTTGTCACAACAGGAATCTGCCTTTTTGCAAACTGTCACATCTGCCAATAGGAAAAACAAACAAGCTTTAGGGTTGCTTTTCCTTGTGTTTTAGAACATATAAAGACGTACTCCTGCACCCAGGTTTCAGACAAGACATACCAGGCACACACTTTGATAATAACCTTAAGAAAACAAACAAACAAATCCACAACCCACCCACACGTAGGAAGCAAAGTAAATAAGACAGACATTCATCCACCCCTTTATGAGTCATAATTTAGGAGCTGAAGTTACATGGCACGGGAAAGATTTGGAAAAACAAAGTCAGAGCAGAGCAGATCCCAAAAAAGGAAAAAAAAAAAAAAAAAAAAGAACGGTGAACTGTGCCTCCTCAACCCAACTGAACTGGGATTGCCAGAAGAGGGCGAAAGAGATCACATAGAATCACAGAAAGTGCTGAGTTGAAAGGGACCCTCAAGGATCATCGAGCTCAGCTCCTGGCCCTGCACAGAACCATCCCCAAGAGTCACACCATGTGCCTGAGAGCATTGTCCAAACGGTTCTGGAACTCTGTCAGGCTTGCTGCTGTGACCACTGCCCTGGGAAGCCTGTTCCAGTGCCCAACCACCCTCTGTGGGAAGAACCTTTTTCTAATATTTACCTAAACCTCCCCTGGCACAACTTCATACCATTCCCTCAGGTCCTGTCACTGGTCACCACAGAGCAGAGATCAGTGCCTGTCCCTCCTCTTCCCCTCACAAGAAAGCTGTGGACTGCAATGAGGTCTCCCCTTATCTCCTGCAGGTCTGGATAAACCACCCACTCATAACCAAAACAGTTAGGTGTAGGAGATTCCACTGATTTCAAGTACACATTAAAGGCAAGAATACGGTTATTTTGTTAAAATGAGCAGGTGGCAGGAGGTATGCATGGAAGGAGAAACACTTCCATCTTCACATTACAGCTTTCATACAGAAATATTAATTTAAGATGCATTTCTGTTGTTATAACTGAGAGCTAAACACCCGCACATTAGACCAGAAAAGGAGTGATACTGCTGACATACCTTTTCATGATAAGGTCCCAGGACAATCCAACCACAGAAAGTATAGCCAAGATAGATCATCCCAGCACAACAACAAAACCTTAACACTTTTGGCAATGATGCCTGCATAGTTAAAATGAGCACCTGCAAGTTGGTGGAAAAAAGAAGGGGGGAAAAAAAGACCAAAAATTAGAGAATTAGAGGGAGACCTGAATAAAAGTGACATATATGTATATATACACACATACACACATGCATATATATATGTTTTAATTATTAGACATTTGATTCCCGCCTTACATTGTAGGTTTGAAAATATCCCAGGTATCTGATGACTCCGACCCAGACAAACAAAGTTGATATTCCAAGTAAAATGCTGCAGACATCATAACTTGTGAGGTTCTGAGGAATCCAAATAGAGCAGGTGGTCAAGTTACAAAGCAGTAGGTGTTTCGGCTTGACAGCTATTAAAAATTTGAGCAGTTCAAACAAACAAAGTAGGGCAGTTCAATATTGAAAGGATGTTGCTACACCACAAAAATCAGATCAATATGAACTGCAGTTATTTACTGAGATCATTCAAATGCAACAGTGCTGCAAACGAAAGTATGCCTATGCTGATATTCTTAAAGTTTTGCATAAAATCTGGAAGAACAAAAGCCCTTAGTTTGGTTACAACAGTTTCAAAATTAGATTGAATAACTCAATTTTTTTAGAAAAAAGGTTACTGTATGCTATTGTTAGGCAAATAAGCTCTCTTTCACTATGAAAAGTGAGCCTTGATATTACAGCCTTTTTCATGCTATATGTATTTACTTCTCTGAACACATTCTCTGTCACATGTTCAGAACCAGAGCATTGTTTTTACTACTGTGAAGTTTATAATCAAATTTACTATAATCAAATCTACTTGCACTTTACTTTAGAAGGCTAGAACTCGTTTCAATAAGCACAAGATAGACATCTAGCTCAAGTTCTCCTATCCTCAATCCCCACCTCACCATACAGCCAGAGGATTACAAGTACTTCCTCTAAAGGCCACTCTGGGCATCTGCCCTTTGAGCCTTAGTACACATGAAACAGAAGCAGCACACCACCTACTCTGTTTTTCCCGGAATACAAAGTTCTATGAACACATGAATTGTTGACATACATCTATTGAAGAAAAAAAAATCAACAAACCAACTGAAAAAAAAACACCAAACAAACACCAACCCCAAAAGCCTTCTGAAGAGCTGCCAGATGAACAAAGCACATTGATTTCAGCAAGCCCAGACTGGTAGGTCAAAGACAAGCAGGTGACACTGTCTGTGCCTATGTTTGCCAGGAAAGCAAGCTGTAAGAAACATTTTTCCCATCCTACAAGCCATCAAGACCCCTGTTGTATCCAAGGGGATATTGGTTTCCTTGTACTAGTATGTGCTACTACTTTTTACAGAACCAAGAACCAAAATTATTGGGTTTTTCTGTTAAGAGCTGTCTACCCATGGGTCCTACACCAGGGATTAGAGGTCAGCACTGTGGAAATAAGATGTTTAAATAACTTGGATTGTCTTATTGAAAGACTTTGGAGAAGAGTGACTGAGTTATTGGTCAAACTAGTATTAGGAAATGAACTAGCAAAATTAAACAGATGACTACTGACTATTATAGCTCACTCCCATTTGCTCCCAAGTTAAAGCACATTACACATAGTTGTAACAAGACTAATATTTCAGATGAGATAATAAACTCTCACCTTAGCTTTTATTTCCATTTTTAGGATTGACCCAATGATTGTCATCACATCACTGATAATTACCAGGACATACCATCCATTTATGAACTCCAGGCGATCAGCATGGCAAACATGACGCTTATACTTCTCCAAGAAGAAATCCACAAATCTCTATTGACAAGAATTTAGATGTTTATTTACAGGTCACCTCAGATAAAAAAATATGTACAGATGCCCCAGTGTAGCAATGCCAAAATTTCACATACCCTGTTTTCCTATAATATTTGCTGGAATAATAGTTTAATTCTCAATAGCAACAGAAATAAACAGGGAAAAAAAATTAAGATAGGTTTAAGCCAACGAAAACAAACTTTCTAGGGAACAGCTGACTTCATAACCAATCCCCTCTACCATAACCACATCCTGTTATCTCCTTTACAATAATTTATATCCACCTCCAGCTAAGCAAGACCACCGAACTGAAGAAGTGAAAAAGACAAAAATACAACTACAAGGCAAGAGCTCTAATTTCCAATAGAGCAAACAATATCACTTCCATGCCTAACACTACCATATCTGCTTTCATGTGCTCTTTTTGCCCATGAATAGACATGATGGCCCTATTCCTGACAGCAGTTTGACAATGCCTTTGTTGAACTGTGTCCTCTTCATGCTTGGCCTTGTTTCTAAGCTACAAAAAGGATATATTGAGCAAGATGAACAAGAATCTGTGCTTCCATATCCTAGCTACCCTGGACTCTTTTACCAACTCTCATGAGCCACATGCTTACAAAGTTTGTGCTAGTTACCAGTTACAAGCTGGCACATCTCAGAGTCCAGCTTGAGTTTTTACATCCGTATTTTGACCAGAGGAGTCAAGTCTGCTTACATAAAGCTCTGCAAGCAGCTTGAAATGAAGCTGAACAGGGCTAGTGTCAGTCTTCAAAGGAGGGTGAGAAGAGAAGGTGAGAGCAGACCGGTTGATCAGGGATTATAAAGGAAAAGAAGGAAAGAAGAACTGAAAAAGGGTGGTTCCTGATCCAGAAAGAAAAAAAAAAAAAAAAAAGGAAAAAAAGCTATGTTTACATTTTCTCCACTTAGAGTTGGATTTAAGGGATGTTCATTCAGGCATTAATTTATGACAAAGTCTCCATAGGAATTCTGTTCCAAACCAAGGAAGAAAGAAATTGTGTTTTGAAGGTGCACATGTTGACTGTTTGCAGCACAAAGATTCAGAAGTCTTTTTGCATAAAATCCTGCACCAAACAAATCCTTCTTTTGCCCTTGGTAGATAAAACAAAATACTTCATACTACAGCACCATGCAAACAGAAATAAAACCAATTCAGTTAGCAATTGCTCACCAAGACATCTACACCTCCTTTCTGGAGATAACAGTAAGAAAGTAACATCTTGCAACAGATTTACTTGGTTTACTACTCAACTTTTCCAAGCATACCCCTTCAAAACAGCAGCAGCAAAGAAGGCAGAGATCAAGTAAGTATTGAGATCATGAGCACTGTGTTTACCTTTTGTAGTCTCAAGGCAAGAATAATGGATCGTGTGCAGAGGATGAGAGAAGCAAAGCAACTTAAAATGACAAATCCATCAAAGACTAGGATATACTGAGTGTTTTTCTGGAGAACTGTAAAAAGTCAAGGAAATGAAATAAAGTTAGTCTTTTCACATTCTTTAAATGCAAATTATATGACATTTTGTAACAATTTGTGCTCAAACACTCTCACCCAAGAAACAGATGAGTTTTAAGATATATTCTTTCTGCAAGAATATCTTAAGCATAACTGAGCAGAGAATTACATCAAAACAGTCATGTAGGCTGAGCCACAAGAACAAAAAGCATGTTCGTATTCTTCAAAATAAACCCCAAAATGAGCATATTAGTACAGGTACTGCTTTTTTTACCTGTCCACCTGTGCTCCCCCAGTGTTGCAACTACATGGGGTAAAAGGAACGCAGATTTGACATGTATCATTAAATTAAAAAAGAAATTCCCCCCTTAGTCTGCAATAAGAAACTTTTTTGACTTTATGCACTATATTCTTTTCATCCACAAGTTTAGAAACCGTCATGTGAATGCAAATCAGTGTTTCTCTTGGCTTCCTCACATCAATTGTCCTTATCTTTTCCATAGCATACATTTTTAACTATTCAAAATACAGGCCAAAACTCATTATTAATTGTTGAAATAGCATTTCAGTTCACCTCTATTTCAGAATTATGCATGCTCCTTCAGCTGCTTATTAGATGCAGTATAAACTACTAAGGAACATCTAGTTGAAAGACAGCCACAAAAAATTACTCTATGTAGATACAAGCCAGGGCACTTCATGGTTATTCAGAACATACTATAAGATACAATTTAAATATCAGTACCACACGGTGTTCTCAGAGAAAAGCTGGCTTTGGCCAGGCAAAGGACAGGCCACTTGACATATTTGTTAATCAAGATACGATAAAGCATACTGAAAAAACATTACTCCATCACAGTCCTTTACAGCAAGTCAACACATGGAAGAGGCAGTTGCACAGCACTGTCACAGCTTCTATTCCTCTAAGGGGCCTGTAGTGCACATTCCTGAGCTGTCAGACCAAGTCTTAACACTAGAAATACATGGCAGATGCCAGCCATGGCTCATACACATCATTAAATCTAGCAGCAGTGGCAAAAGATCAATGAAAGAAACATCCTCCCTGTTGGCAGTTTGCTGCTAACACACAATGGTCTACACAGAGGAACATGCCATCTCACCCAACACCCCCACTCACAAAAGTAACTATTTCTAACTCTTAATTAACAAGAGGTAATGAGTTGCATTAGGCAAGTTGCATTATCTTGTTTTAAGGGCAGGAGAAGGATGAACAGGATGAGGATGTCTTGCTAGACAGACTGTTATAGACCAGGGAAAGTGATGGGTGAAGCATAACTGCTGGCATGCAAACACACATGCACCACACTTACCAGGGCTAAATATGTGCCAGTCTTTGCATTCTTGTATATCAGTGTCACTATCAAAATAGACTTTGATTTTTCCACTGTGGGCTCTATTATTGAAAGTTATCTGAAAATAAAGAACTATATCAGAAACAAGACTAGCAAGGCTTCATTCCAGAAAAAAATCCTGTTAAGTGCTTTGGACATAGTACGCATTAATATTGTTGGTCAGGTAAGCTTTAATAAGGTTGTCACTATAAATGATGGTGTAGACATAATTTGAGAACATGGTGTGTATTGCATAACAAGTGGTATTCCAAGAAGCCAAACTCCACATATAACCTTTAGAAGAAGAACAATTCCTTATTTTCCTCTCAGGTTATACAGTTACAACAGGACACAAACACCATTTTAGCGGCCTTTGGGAAGGAGGGGTAAGGGCCAGGACATGCTCAACCGTGTCTCCCTTGCAGCATAGATATAAGGGTAACATCTACGCCTTAGCTTAAGCTCTCATTACATATACAATGTTGGAAGTGCCACATAGCCCATATTCACTTACAGTGTTCTGAAATGCATAGCAGTCAGGCAATTCACGGGCATGGATTGTCTGTAGAGCAACACCTTTCAGCTTGAAGGAGATTTCAACCTGTATAAGCCTGGATGTTTGAAAAAGTGTATAAATACACATACACAAACTGCACAAATCAAAATCCGCCATATTAATATGAAAGGTCAAGATGAAATACTAAAAAAATCCCCATCACTATACCTGTAAAATTCAAGATTGAAAAAAGAGCTCAGCTTCAGTTCTGCCTTCTTACCAGCTAGCTCCTCTGGCTTTAAAGAGATACATTCTGGAAAGAGAAAAGATGTAATGTCAAAAACTTCACATAGAAAGGAGCATAAAATTGAGATAATCAGGGTGCGGGGCAAGTCCTAATGAGGCAAAACATTAATTTTGAGCAAACTTATCCATACAGAGACCCAACTAGTGGGGTCAGAAGCAGGTTTGTGTACTAACTCTTGAGCAGCTATCAGCCAGGACTCAGTTCTGACAGGCAATAAGGGCACATATCCGCTGAAGGTACAGACTAACTGGAATCAGAATTCTGTTTAAACTTTTTGCACCAAGGCAGGGAAGTGTGTTAAAAAAAAAAAAACAAAACACCCACACCATCAACCATAAAGACCTTCACACCTCAATGACAGTGGCTGAAGTCTCTTTTAATCTACACAGCTGCCATTTCTAGAGAGGTAGGCAAAAAACAAAGAGAGGAAATTGGCAAGAGGCATGGTAATATTCCAGAAATCACCACATAAAAAGCTATTTCTTTTAAGCTTTACTAAAATAGCATTAAAATATAAGTACTCCACAGCAAGACATTTTTTATGTTCGACAGTATTGTACCTGTTTCAATAGAAACATCTATGTTCAGTGTACCATTGGAAGGAAGCATTGTGCGTCTCTTGTACTGTTGTTTACAGATTTTTAAACCTGATCCTTCGTGTTCATAATCAAGGGTCCCAAGGGATATGTTCTTTAAATGCCTGTACTAGTTTAGAAACAGAAGTTAGAGATAGTTATGTTTTTTGCATTATATAGCAAATTGCAACCTCAAAATTCAGAGTATCAATACAGGTTTTTACATTAAAAAAAAATATTTTCACATAAGACTTTCCCATGTGATCTCCACTCAGTTTTCAGACTAGAGGGTTACTGGCCACTAATTATTAGTGACAGGCATCCTGGTGGTACAGTGACCAGGAGTCCTGTACCTACTGCCTGCAAATGATCACCAACATGCCAGACAGCAAACCAGCAGACAGCTTTTAATTAGATGCCTGGAAGGGACTTCAATGCAGTATTACTGCTAACCACACTTGCTCCAGGGATATCTTATGCTTTCATGAAAATGACAGTTTTCACATCACTTGAAACTTGATCACTTTACATACAATTCAAGTCACAGTTCTTATCAAATCCATGCCAAGATCAAAACCAAAGCTACTCCCTGTGTGACCATAGGAGGGAAGCCATGCATTCACTACATAACCAGCAACCAAGGCACATAACACAAAACTTGAGCAGCCTCCAAATGTAATTCAATCTGCCTGCTTCACACAAGCACAGAAGCAGCCAAAAACATGCCTGTGAGGAATGTACTTATTTTTCCCCACTTACTGCAAATATAGCACAAGTCACCTTCTTTATATGCAAGATACACATGAAAACAAGGACTAAAAGTGGAAGCAAACAAAGCTATGCCAAGTCAACCATTGTCCAGTCATGGATCAGCCCTGAGCATCACCAACACTTCATTCAAGGCTAGTCCTCTTCTGACTTGCCTTCCACATATTCTGGGTGTCTACTGGAACCAAGATATATGCTTTGATCCCTGGACTCCTTCCAGTCTCACATAAGCAAGGGAAAGCCATAGGGTACAGCTCTTCTGGTGGCCGTTGGCTTCTCAACATCTGAGAATATCAATGACTAACTATGCAGGCAGCTGCCTGCCAGCTCAGCTCCCCATCAGCTAACATTGTCCAAGAGAAGCCAGACAGACCCATGACCTTTTGAGGAAGAAGGCATCAACACACAGTAATTGATCAGGTTTTACCATTACAACACCTAGTGAAAGAGCTCAGGGCAGTGTACAGCACTAGTCTGCTCTCAGGAAAGCATTTAGGTTTTTGGAGGCCTGAAATAAGTAAGCATGGAAAGCCAGGCAAGGTTTCCTACTCCTTAAAAAAATTCTTTAGCTAGCTTTGATACAGATTAGTCCATTTTCCCCTTCAACATGAATTTTATTATGCACCATTCTGTGTCACCCTATTTCCCCCTCCCTACGGGCATTGTGAGTATTAGCCCACCTTGTGAGGTACAAAATCCCAGCAGTCACTTGCTCCATGTCCAAAAGGAACTGCAAGAGAAACTACCACACCTCTATCCAGTGCGCTGCCTTACAGTGCCACTTTGAGTACTCACAGCTGAACTTGCAACAAGCTTAGACAGCCCTGGAGAAAAACCATGGCCTCTGTACCCTGTCACTCTGACTAAGTCTTCATCCCTCTGAGCACATCTTCAGATCACTGTGTGCAGCAGCTGTTGCTCTGACCAGATGTGCTCTCAGGCTCTGCCCCCCTAACAGCACAGCACGTGGCACTGGGTTACCCACATGCCACTTTCAAACAAGTCTGTGAAATAGTAGAAGCAAATTCTTGCCTACACATTTCTAAGCAGCCTCAGACAGACCAGGCAGCAGGACACTCTGTTCCTACAGCCTCTGCAACAGGTCAGGGCACAAGTGTAACAACTTCCCATAGATTCTTCATAATAGAAACTTCCAGACTGAACTTACTAGAGAAGCAAGGAAAACCTGTGTAATCTTTCAAGTGTATGTTTGGGGGGTTATGTTGTTGGTTTGTTTGGGGGTTTTTCCCAAAGTCAGAAAACATCCAAGTCGTACATTACACAAAGCCTAAAATTCAGTTTTCACAATTCCAGCTTTGCTGTACACTATTACTATTTTCTGTAATATCATATCCTTCTGTTTCACCCACTCAATCATGCATTTCAAATTAAAGCTCAAAACAAAACACCAAAAGATGGGCTTCTACCTGCCCATCTCAAAATAAAAAACCTCTTGCTTTTAGCTTAGGAGTTGTCTGGCTTGGCTATTCCCAGAAGGCACTCAAAAAAACCCCAAACAACAAGCAAACAAAAGTAACACTAGTCATAATGTTCACCTGCAGGAATGTTTTTGAATTCTTACATGTGATATAAAAGCCTCACAATTCCATACAACATTAAAATACACAAATTTCACAGGATATGGCTACACTTATATCACATCAACAAGTTATGAAGAGACCTTTTTGTGATGACTGTATCACACACTGGCTCATTCTTGAGGATATAAAGCTATTATTTCTCTACAGTCTTATATCTGGACTTCACCTCAGCCTTAGTGCCTACAAAAGAAGGAAAGAAAGCAAGGAAGAAAAAAGAAAAGCAGAGTTTATTGCAGAAACAGTGACAGTATTGAGAGTTCAAAGAGAGACTGAGAAAACTACTTCACCACTCATTTATCATGCCAGGAATGAGAGTCCAGCACAGCAGAGACAGCACATTTGATCTGCCTATGGCTCTGCTGTAGCTTAGAGGAGAAGGCAAGGGAGCAACAAGCACTCCTGTAAATCCCAGATGCTGCTGGACACAGCTAACAGTGGCAATACTACTTTAATCCAAGCATCAGAGCTGATGTCTCAAGGCTAGTGAAAATGAAAGGTAGTTTAAAGCCACTTTCCATTCAACCAAGGTTAATAATTTCTGGGCCTATCAACATCCCCAAACACAAAAGACATTTCGTGTTTCACAGACAGTCTTTCATTTCATAACTTCTGAATGTTTTAATATTAGATACAAAAAGGTTTACTGAATTTTTCTCCTAGATTTGTTCACTTTCCTCCAAAAATTGTAAAAGGACTGTTCCTTAAAATATCATCCCTAACCAGGGCAAGTGTCCCTACACTCTTGGAAATACTGTATTCCCCATTTTGAGGGCTCTGGCACCCACTACAAAGCCACAATTCACTATGGCTGTAAGCACAAATATTTTGAATACCAGGCATAGGTATACTCAGGCCCACAGGTCTTCAAAGTAAGACCTAAACCAGGGTTCTAGTTCCTGCAAGGTGAAAGATTTTCAAGCTTTCTGGTTTGGATTCATCTCCCAGTGGCAAAAATGCAGAGATCTACACACAAGCTTCAAGACATCCCATCTACACTCATCAACCAAAATATCAAAACTGAAATCCAAGAACGGAAGCAGAAAAACAGAATCTTATCAGAATTTTGTAGCTATAGGCTCAGCTTTAACATAGTTATAAACACACACACACTTACCTGATTAATAACATAGAAAATGCTGTCATAAGCATCCTGTTGTGTGTATATACTGTAGCTGTAGTCATCTTCATCAACTCCAGAATAGCCTTTCAGGAATAGGTGTTTAAAAGCAACAGTGTTTTCTTCTTTGAAAGAGACCACCAACTGGTTACTCAAACCAAAAAAAACAAGCTGACATGAAAAAAAAAAACACAAACACAAACATTTGTATTTTGAACACTGGTCAAACAGCAGCATTTTGGAAACAGCTCTCAACTAGTGTAAACACATAACACACAAATGCCTGTAACTGTAACTCTGCTACAGTGAGAGCAAAGAACCTGTTAGCTAATGCTGTAAGACTACTAAAGTCAAGGTTACCACATGCAGGGTAAGAGAAACAGAAATCCAATTCCAAAACTTGCAGTGCAGTAACTGAACAGACAGCTACATCACTTGCAACTTTTACATACTGTACACCAACAACTCTAACTGGAATTTGCCAAAACCTTTGTGGAGGATGCAAACGGCTGATAATCTAACTTAACAGCAGAGCCTGCTACCCCTGAAGTGCTCTGCTTTGCTCTGGGACAAATTCTTGCACCTTTTCTACCTTTGTCATGCTGCAGGATTAGAACAAATCTATATGGGACACTACAGCAACGAAAAGTATCACCTCCCTGACCCAGACGTTGATTAAGGCAGCTGTAACAAGAAGCAACAGCAGACAGTGGAGCACTATTGAAGACATGTGTTGTCCTACTATATGGGCAATCCCATTCCACACCCCCTCCCCTCCCATCACCAAGGAAAACAAACAGAACCTGGAAGCTGAAAACCCAAGCAACAAGAGTTTCTTCACAGGCACAGTAGCAGGAGGTTATCCCAAGCCCCAAACAGCCAACCTTCATCCTAGGTTTAAAATGGTTATTAGCAGCAAAGGCGAACCTGTCTTATTATTGCATGGAGCTTCCAAGCCCCACAAGAATCTGACAGAAGTACAGAAGAAGAGTGAGAAACTGCAAGCAAAACCACTTTTAACTTCAAAATCCCCCAAAGCAAACAGGGAGGTTCCACTCACACTGTGCTCACACTGCCTACCACTTCCTTCCCCATCTTAATACAATCCCTGTTCCCCATAGCTCTGCCACTACAGGTCACAATTGTGCCAGCATTAGTGTAAATCATTTATTTTGGTTGTTTTGCCTAGAAAGACCAACCATTGAATCCTATTCCTGCCTGTGGATAGAGCCCCACCAGGAATTTGGACACAGCAGGGCAACAGCAGAGGCCAGACCTCCCCAAGCCAGGTCAGAGAGCTTGTCACAGTCAATAAAACACAGGGACACATAACAGGGTTATGTCTCAGTCTAGCAGGCCAGTCAAACAAACTGGAAATCCCACAGTTCAGCTGTTCTTGCAAACTGTCAGATGTCAGTCTTGCATTTCAAAGGTTCAGAAAAAGTAATTTCTATTTTCATGCGTGTCCTGTTTTGCTTCTCTCCACATTGAGTCTCTATTTATTAGTGGACTGTAAAATAACCAACTACATTGTGATACTAGTGAAGTTTAAAAACACCCTCTGCTTTGCCTCTACCTAGTACTCAAACAGTACCCAACTGTTCAAATGAATTATTTGATGACAGAAACAGGGGCACATCTGAATCCTGTAGCCCAGTCATCCCATCACCACAGACCATGGCATTTCCACATTGAACATTCACATTTCAACTTTCTGACTGGATATCAGAAAACAGCACTTATTAAATAGTCCAGTGAAATTATAAGAATGTAACAAGAAGCAGTGTTGTGACAACAAGCCTGAAGACAGTCCTGGATTTTGAGGGAAAAGTAATTTGCTTTACAGTATCATGCCAAAAACCAGCAAAATACCTGGTCAAATGCTGCCCCAAAATCTCCAGAAGGCTTTTGTAACCTATGTTATTCTTCCCCTTTTAAACACCTTTCATACTATTTTTTCCTTACGGAATGTAGTGGGAAATTCAAGCCAGTAACAAATGTCCAGAGATGGCAAAGGCCCAGAACCACACACCTGCTTCTCTTGCACATCATTGCTACTCTTTTTAAGAGTAAAAACAGAGGAAAGATTACCTGTGTAGTAACCATAAGTATCTTCAAAATCTGCAAAGCCAGTTTCCATGGTATCTGACGTCTTGCTCTGTATTTTTCACATGGGTTCATGAAGTAAAACTTCAAATCCTCTTTCAAAGCCGTCTCTTTTAGATCTAAGTCTGACTGAGTCATCATATTTCTGCCATAAATAACATATTAATTAGAAACCAAAGGAATTATTTGACAGACAATTTTCTCACTGCAGTTTCACCTCAGATTCCTATATGACATAAGATCTTAAACAGTTTTCTGTTTGTTTTACAGCAAAATGCAAAAAATATTTACCTATTATCACATAATTAAAAAATCATTAAACTATATTAAATCATCAAAACAATATTTAGATAAATAACTATCAGGAAACAGGCTTTAAATAAGAGTATCTGCAATAGCAAGTCTACATTTCTCTCTTTCTTAAAAATATGTATTTGAAACAAAGACAGACCAGTGTTAACACATTTGTCTGAATAACCCACATTCTACAAGCAGAAAAAGGTGTCAAAGATTAAACAATCAGAGTGGGGTTTGCACATATTTCTGTTGTGAGCATGCAGTTTTAAGGGCAAAATTCATAGCCATTTATTTATTTAAATATCTGGGCACAAAAATCAGAGGACCAAGCACAGAGTATTGTTGTTGTAGGTGTCTTAAATCACCTTATGTTTCTTCTTCTCATCTGAAAGGAACATTGAAAACTTCTCCCCTTCTCCTAATCATTTTAACCCTGTTTTCCAGTACAATAATTTTCAGAACTTTCCTATTTCACACGCAGATCAGAAACTTGAAATATTTTTCCCTCCCTTTATATATTAAGAGGTTTGTGTCTAACATAGCTGATTATCAGTTGAAATTACTATTCAGAATAGCATTCCTGATGCTCTGAATTTTATAAAGGATAACATTTTGTCTTAGCATTGATTCCAAGTTTTGGAACCAAAACCAAAACCCAAAAGCATTGATTACAAGTTTTCAGATGCATTTTTACTTTTTGTGTCCTGATCTGTCTGAAACTGTAGACCACAAAGCACATTTGATTTGCTAGAACGAGCTGTCCCACAAGAAAAGAAATTTAAGAGTAAAAAGCACAGTAAAGTTAACACTGTGGTGTCTCTTCAGAAGAGGAAGTGAAAAAAACCCCAAAAGATCTATTTTAACATTAGGAGCTCAAAAGTCATCTTTATTACACATCCTTAAATCAAACATTCATGAAGAGCATGGGAGGTAAAAGGATTTTGGTTTTTGAGGTAGAAAAAACATGGGAAGTTTTTAACAAAAAGAAACTGTGGGCTGCATCCCTATTTAAATTTATAATAAAACATCCTGGACTAGCTTTAATAGTGTTTAAGACACAAAAACTTCAAAAAATGTAAACACACCTGACAGAAAAGCATATGAAAATTATCACTGTGAACACTGTCTAAGAAAAAAGGCACATACATACTTCAATCGTGCACTGACACCCAAAGACATTGCTGCTCCTGTACCAGCTTCTCTTGAATGGACAGAACCATTTGTGTGGGTACGCAAGGAATAAGAGCTAAATGATGGCAAAAGTCACAGGAGTAGGTGGGAAAGAAAGAGGAAACAGAACAGGGTTAAACTGGATCTGGTCTAGATTTAAAGCATGAAGGTATGACTTGAGGACCACTCCAAGACTTCAGCAAAATCTTCCTCTAAGCTTCCAGTAAAAGTATATCAAAAGTGACAGATCCTTAAAAGAGGTGCAAACAAACAAAAGCCCCAAAATCAAACAGCAAACTTTATAATGACACTACTCTTTTTTATATTCAAATGCATACCATGAAAGACATGGTTGTAGTAGTTTATTCCAAAGTTGTCTTTCAAGACCCTGTTGATATTCCAAAAACTCCATGTAGGCCAATAACAGCGTTTCCACTTCCACACAACCCTCACTTAACTTCATTGTCTAAAGATTATTTTCACTGACATCTTTAGCTTCCTTTATTAAGATGTAGAAATTTTGAGCAGGAAATTCTGACAAGGAAAGCAACAGACTTTTTCAGCTTAAGAGGAAGAACCAAGATTCATGCCTATATATCACTGTTGGCCTTTTTCTTCCCATGTAGAACAGGCATTCTTTTGTGTGGTACTTAAGAAATAATTTACCTGGCAACAGCTCAAATACAGCAACTGTTTTTCATTCCATTTGTTTCTAGGATAGATTCAAAATTACATCTAAATAGATTGCATTAAATCTGTAGAACCAGAATCTTCAATCAAAGCATTGAAGGAGTTTAAACGCTCTAAGAGACTAACAGCAACTTATCACATTTAAAACAAACTATCTAGTTCTACCAAATGGTTATTAGCAGGATAATCTAAATGTAATCCAATTAAAGCACCTAGTTCAAGGTAGAGAAATTAAACAATTCAATTCAGATGCACTAGTGTAATTAACACCTCTCAGCAGGTTTCCATAATATGCTTTGTAAAGCACTAACAGAAGCAAATTTTTTTTCTGAATGAAGACTAACTACTATACATGCTTAGATACATGTCCAGGTGTCATGTGTTACTTATATAATAACTTACTAACTCAGTTCTAACAGCTGCTTTACTATAACCGCCATTGCCATGCTGTAGCTGGTAGGATAGACTGTTGCTCTGACAATGTTGTGTTGCAAGGCACTTCAGGGCTCAGCATTCTGCTCTAGAAAGAGGTTTCAACAGTAAGGACTACAATTTGCAGCTGCCTACTTACGAAATACGGTTTTAATACTTAGCTCTTCACCTGACAGAAAAAGCAACATTGCGTCAAGTGGCTGCAACGCACTAAGAGAGCACAGTTGTTTGTTTTTAATCAATAACTCACTACTGTAGCAACACTAACAGTGTCCACCAGAGCTCCACATGAAGAACATTTATCTACTTGCTCTCTACATCTTGCAGAGGTATTAACGAGATTGACGAGGTGTTAAGGAGGAAAGAATAAGAGGAAAACGGGGAAAAAAGAGAGCACCGAGTTGAGGTCTAAATATAAACTCAGGCAACCCCAGCTTCACCTTCACGATTTCTATTAAGCTCAGCACTCGCCTAGAGGAGGACATCGCTTCGCGCTTCTCAGGAAAGCGAAGTCAGACAGCGAGTGAAAAGCCCTCCTGTGCAGAGCTCCACTGTCCCGCAGCGGCCGCAGCCCCTGCGCCCGAGGCACACACGGAGCCTCCGCAGACCCTCTCCCTGCCCGCGAGGCACCTGCATGACAGCGGCGGGGCCTTTCCGCTGCTCACCAGCCGGACGACGCCAGCCCCGACGAGAGGACAGGACCTACCTCATGTAGCAGAACGAAACACGAGTTTGGAGCAGCACCTGCGCCCACAGCCCGCAAGCCGCGGCGGGAGCGCCCCTTCCCGGTGCGGGGTGCACATCCCCCCTTGCCGCGGCCCCGACCGGCGGGCTGGGCTCGGCCCGCGCCCCAAGGCGTTTCGCTCCCTCCCGCAGCCGCTGGCGAAGGAGCGCCCCGACACTGACCCCGCTCCCGCCGGGCGGGGTGACCTGACAGGGTGACTCCACGCCCGTCCCGTCCCGTCCCGCTCACCCGCTGGCGGCGGCCCGGCCGCCGGACAGGTACTTGAGCGAGATCTCCATGGGGCCGCAGGGCTCGGCCGCTGCCCGGGCAGGGCGGCGGACAGAGGAGCCGGAGCCGCGACCCGACCGCCGCGCAGCCGAGCCCCGTACACTGTCCCGCCGGCCGCGCCGCCTTTATGTCCCGGCGGAGGAGGGCGATTGCCGCCCACGTGCCCTGCGCCCGCCTGCGGACCCGGCTCCCCCTGCCCCACCGCCCTCCGCCGGTGCTCGGGCACTTGCTACGCGAGTAAGGCTCAGTAGTCGCCTCACTGCCAGGTGGTAGTTGTAGGCACGGAGATAAAGACCAGGGAAGACTGTCAGGTGAGATTAGCTAGTACAGAGCTGGTCCCGTTGCAGCTCAGGAGGTACTTAGTTCCTCAGAGGATGTGGTCTAATGCAGTTAACTCCAAACTAGGGTGTTGAAAACAGAATGCAGACTCACAAAAGGCTTCATTGCAGCAACTGAGCTCTCTACCTGCCCACACGATGGGGATGGGCATAGGATTCTTACATAATGCTCTCAGATGATGTTGTGTTTGGTTATGGTCACACTGTTTAAGGGAGAAGAAGAAACAAAAGCCCAAACATCTGTGTGGAGTTACTCAACATTAGCTGCAAGAGCATTGTGTCAGCTCATGCATGAAGTTTTCTGAAGACTTCCTCTGAAGCATCTGGTATTAGCTACTGCCTCAGTCAGGAAGATGCTCCCTACAAATGCAGCTGCAGGTTTGGTCTTTTATGGCATCATCTGTGTGCCATCTTGCATCCTATCCCCATCACTATCTCCCATCCCCCTCTCTGCCAGATAAATTTTGCCTTTACACATCTAGTAGGTATGAGTATGTATGAGCATATATGAGTAGGTATGAGCATATATGCATTTGATTTCTTCCTCTTTTATGTGCATACCTTTGCTTGAGAATGTGCTTAAATCTAACATAGCAACTGGTACGTAGAAGTAACTATGGCCCCCACCTCTCTCTTCCCCTCAGAATAGCTTCATTCTGTATAGAGGTCTGGGCTCTGCTGAAAACAAGTTCTTCCTGTAAGTATATGCAAAACATTGGCGTTGAAATAAGCCGTGGTATGAAAACAGCTGTTTCCCAGTTGAGCACCCTGCAACTTATTTGCACAAGGAAATACTGAATATCTGTATTTTTTTGACAACTCTTTCCAGAGCCCAGTGAGAATCAGAGCAAAGAAACTCACTTGCCCCTCCACAATTTCTAGGTCAGGACTGAAAGCCGTTTCCCTTAGGATGCCATTTTCCAGCATGAGTTTATCTGGCACTTTATCTGCTTCCTTGCACTCCCCAACTGCATTTTACAGTTCTATTTGTGCCTGCTTGATTGTATCAGCATGAAGATACTGCTGTCTCCAGGATGCAGCTTTACATGTGCTACTACCATTGCTAATGCTGAGATCACTGATACTGCTGAAGTCACAAGGGTATTTTTTATAAGATCATTGCCACACATCTTGGCTCTGCAAGGCCATAACCAGCACATGACATATTGACACAAAATAAGATAAAAAAGCCTCACCCTATATGCAACAATAGCAGCCCCAGATTTGGCAGAGCTGCACTTCATCTCAAATGCAGCCAGTAGGCTAGAAAATAGCTTCTTCTCAGGTGAACAAAATGCTCAGGCAGATGAAGATCCTAAACACCAAGGATCAAGCAGATCAGAAATCTGAACATCCAGCACTTAAGATTGCCAGCAGTAGCACCAAGGCAAAGACTACATGTTTGAGTGTCTGTTTTTTTTCTTTAAAAAACCCTAGAATATAAAACAGGTATCAGATATGTAATAGAAACAGCATTTATTTTTCCAGTCAGAACTGGGTATTTTGAGCAGTTGTAAGTCAGTAACCTTCCACAGTACTGCCCTTCTTTCCCAGTGTATCCTACTTTTAGATAGCAATTCCCTTGGGCTTCACACTCTGCTCCTGTCCATTACTGTTTGAAGGCAAGTTGTCTTTTATCAAATCTTTCCTCCCCAAACCCTCCCAACTGCCAGCAATGCTAAATTCAACATTGTAGATTCCAGCAGAAGTAAGAGGGAGTGGTTTTCCAACTAATTTCTGCATCTCAGTTGATTGACTTTTTAGCTGTACACAAGCTACGTCATCACTTGAAAGACTCCACCAGGGATTTCACTGCAAAACATACTTCACAGTGAAGTTTGCCCTTCAAACAACAGAAATCATTCTTCACTACTTCTGAACTTCTGTTAGGAAGAGTCTACTTACAGTATGTTTTCCTACCTTGGGATCAGCCATTATAGCTTTCTATGCTTTATGCTCATACTGCTGAATTCTATTAACATTCTTTCCCTCTACCATTATAAAACTCTAAGAATTTTATATTTTAGAGCTCTGTCAAATTTTATTGAAATTTGTTGCTAGTTTCTTAAGTTAACAGTGATGAAGCACATGTTCTGCACCATTTCCAAATGAAATCAGACTACTTGCCTTATAACTGTTTTGGAAAACAAAATATTCCATAGCTGTTTACAAAATGCACCTGCATTTTAGGTGAATAATTCATCTTAGCTTTCTCTTAACTCTGTGTGAAAAAACCTTGTAAATCAGCCTTCTGCATTTCATTGATAAAGTGCTTGACATCCTTGTCAGAATTTCTTGCACAAAGTACTTTATACAATAGTGATTTGCACATCGTATTTTGTGGGTTGTCAAAGATCCATAAGGAGTTTGCTTTTTGAGTAAGACTGCCTCATGTCTTCTTGAAAAGCTCCAAAAGTCTTCAATCTTAGGTGAAAGTTAAAAGGCAAAGGCCTCAATACACAAAACTTTCCAATACTGTTCAGATCTGCTCTGCCTACACCTTGTATTTTGTTTGTCCGATGAATCTGAAGAGTGTTTTTAGTGTAAGGTTTAATACTTGAATATTTGTTTCTATGGCAAACTCTGAAATGCTGTTAAATGGGATCAACTGGAAACAGGTTGTTACCAGAGTCCACAGGAACAATCCTGACTACAGGAAATCCAAGTTCACACACTCCACTCACTGTTTCATGCCAGAAATTGCATAGTGTTATTAATAAACAAAGTTCCTATATTAACCTGGCAACACATTTAAGATGAATACTGATGCAGCCAATACTTACTGCAGCTGGAAGTGTTTATTGTAGCTCATTTACAATGTGTAAGCATTCAGACAGAACATGTTTAGTGTTCTCCACAGCATTATACATTGTCACACACAGTTCCAGTCATGGTGCTCACAAATGCAAGTTATCAAAAATATGCTTCCCTTTGGCTTTCTGTTCTCCCAGAGTGAATAGACTATAGAAAATAAGACACCTATTAAATGGTATCACAATCAACAAAGTATATAAACTAAGTTGTCAAAACTGAACTTTTCTAAGCGTTAATGTTTCAGAGAGCCACTGACAGTAGCAGGTTATTAGGTTGGTAGGAAACATTTAGTTTCTAAAGTGTGAAGACATATGACTCTGAGAGACATATCTTCTGTGTATTTAACTTAGTTTATACTTCACACTTACAGACTTGTAAACCAGAGGAAGATTTCAAATTTAAAAAACAGATATTTTGAAAGGTCCACACAGTGTTAAGCTGAAGACTAACTGATCCTACCTAATGCTGGATATAGGATAATATTTGCATTTCTCCATTCAACTCACCCTTCAAACTCCAGTTCAGCCTGGCATATCCCTGGCCAGAAGAGAAGAGACTGCCACTTACATTAAGTGGTACTTCTGTTTAAATAAATATTTATTTTATGCTTTCAGCTGTATTAGAGTGGTTTGTGCATCAACTCACTGTAATGACTACAGAAACAAATTGTACCAAATTCCATAGTTTTTATTTTTACTATGAGTGCAAATAGACAAAAAATTCTGAGGGCTCTGGAGTGAGCTTTCATTCATTCAGTAACAGGTCAGCCATAGACAGATAATGGCAGAAGTACTGAGGGTTAGGTTGATGTTCAAAGCTGCAGTTGTCTAGCACTGCACTTCTAGTCTACTCTTATAATCTAGGCAAGTCTCTGAATACAGACAGCTTTTTAATGCCCCTTGCATTCTAGTACAATTTAACAGAGGAAACAAATAGAATAAAGCTAATAAAAACAAACACTGAAACCCTCTGAACTAGCTGTGAGTATCTAATCAAAAAGTCTGCAAGTTTAGCATAAGCTTCTGCCACAGGCCTACACTGCTTTTTGAGAAAAGTGAATTCAGCATTTAGATGTAAGGGTTTCCACCAGCATCATTGTCCAGTTCCTGCAGTGTGTGCTGCTTTGAAGCCTCATGACACACTCCCACAATCCATTAAATATGTTCACTACAACCTGTACAAGAGAGGGGAGGAAAGTTATTAAGTGCATGCATCAAAATAATAGTTTCATTGTACAAGAAGCCTTAAAAATGCAACTGAACTATTTAATTAGTAATTTGACATACATTGATAAGAAACTGCTATGAACCAACATGAGAATGCACTGTTAGACACCTGATCTCTATTGCACAGAGGGAAAATTTTTAGATCCCCACCCTGTCCCACTTCATGTTGGCCTTCTTGCCTGTTAAACTGAGAGATGTATCCAAAAAAAGGAAATATTAACATGTCTGTGCCCTTTACCCAGGAGCAAGATGCCCTGCTCTGCTTCATCCCACACTTTTATCTCCAGAAAGGCACTGGGTCAGAACAGGGACTGGCTCACAGCAGCCTCTGTCATCTTCCTGATCCAAAATATATCCCCATCTTCTGCACCTCATACATATATTCTATCTAGCATATAACAATATAGCACATGAGAAAAGCCCAATACCAAGGAGCTGCAAACACCTTTGATCTTTTTAATCAAGTGGCAAATATTTCATGACTCTCCAACTAAAAGGCCCTTGAACAGGCAAGACTCAGTTGCTGCCTGTCTGGTTAAATATAAACTACATATCCTACAATCAGTATCCCTGAAGAAACAAAACTTCAAATAACTGAAGGCTTTGTTCTCCATAGTGAAAGTTAGACAATGTTTTCCAAGTGCATGCTGTCTTAAAACCCTCACAAGCTGATTTTGTCCCCAAGTTTCAGGCCTGTTACCATTTAAGTTAAGAAACCTTACTGCACAAGGTGTCATTAAAAAGTGGATAACAAAACGTTGAATAAATTCTCTAAGTCCTGCCTGTTGCAGTGAATACAAGAAATGTTAATGCTTGCACATTACACATATGGGGTTCCCAAGTTACTGTATTTATTATCTAACTTTCTGTACCATTTTTCACATGCTAAATGATTCTTAATTTGAAAGTGGTTCCCTCACCTCTTCTAAGAAATTTGTTGGCTGCAGACTTTTTGCTGAAGTATTACATTCTAAAGCATTAGATTAGGGGGTTTGTATTTTGGTTTTTTCCCTCTCCACTCCCAAAACTGAAGAACTCTTCATGAAGTTTATAGCAAGGACATTTTGTAGTGTGTCACTTTTGCATATACCTTAACATAAAATTTTAATATAGATACATACCATTACAACAACAGAAGAGAGACGCAGAATTCTCCTCTTCTAACCTGTACCTGCCAGAGTTTGGTAAGTCTTTGCACTGTGATATAAACCTCTGAAGTTCTGTCTCTGGAAAGCCATCTTGCTGGTAGTGCTAAAAATTGATATTTAATTAAACCTTTAAAAAGGCTAAAATGTACAATAACTCAAATTCTTCCCAGACCATTTTTAGAGATTGTTCAAGTCTGAGATTCGAATATTTGCAGAACCTAGTGTGAAAATACTGCTTTTTAGGAGGTATTTAGCTTTCATGGGAGCAGGAAAATAGACTTTGTAAGAAAAATGAAGTAGAGAGGAATTAAAACCTTCCTGTCATCCCTCTACATCCTCAAAAGTGGTCATTATATTTATTCTTTAGATTGGCATGCACTGCAAGTTAAAATATGGGGGAGATGAGAGTCTTGATAGCACCAATCTTGCACTGTTACTGCAAATGAATAGTCTATGCTTACCTTGACCGTTTCATATGTATCTGTAATGAGTGCAATGAAGAGACTCAGCACCATATAGATGAACAGACTGATGAAGGAGTAGAGGTAGATCCTACTGAATAACCAAACCAAGTAACTTTTCTGTTGCATTTTTGCAAAGGTGGCAAACATGTCATCTCCATTGATCAGTGAAAAAAGGCATTCAGAAACTGTGTTAAGGGAGCGAAACTAGAGAGGAGGGAAGAAGACATCTGTCACCACTTTATTTGGATATAAAGACTGTATGTAACATGAAGAAGACACACAGCTGAAAACTGACTGCCTCAGAACTCTTCCTACATGAAGGATACTACACAAAGTGCAAACAGTAAAACATTTGAGGAATGAGCAAGGTTTGTCACCTCCTATACATATACACATTCAATTCAAATAAGCCAATTTCTCTTTTTAAAGGGAAAAGCATAATATTTCCAAAGTTTTTGTGTGACACTAGTGTTCTGCAAAATGAAAAATATTTCTCAAAATATCAGCATATGATTGGGAGTCACAGCAGCTTCCACTTCTGACTCAGAGCTTTCATAACTCGAGGATAGTCTGATTGAGTCATGGAAGTCAGACTCCTCAAACAGAGCAGCATCATGTTGAAGATGCACTATTTTTATATTAAGGGAAGTCTTGGCGTGGAAACTTAGAAAACAAGTTGTCTTTTTTCATTTAAGTACATTACCTTTGCATGGTATGGTCCCAGTACAATCCATCCACAGAAACAATAGCCCAGGTAGATCATAGCAGCACAACAGCTGAACCTCATTACATTGGGTAATGCTGCCCTCAGTGTTAGGATGAGAAGCTGCACAAAGCAATGCAAACAATTAGAATTCAACCAGACACTTCTTTCGGTCCTCATATAGCAACAAGCAGAATAAATACCAACAGTACGAAGATCTCAGGAGATCCTTACATTATACTTCTGAAAGAAACCTAGGTAGCGAATGATTCCAAGCCACACAAGCATAGTGGATGTTCCTAGGAGTATGCTACAGACATCATAACTTGTCAGACTCTGAAAAAAATGAGAACAAATAAAGAATTAAAATAAGAAAGAAAAAAATTAATTATTATAACAACTGGCAGGTTCTAAATTGTGACTCTCATTACTACATAGATCTGGTAAGAAACATTTTTTCCTTCTCAAACTCTCCTATTAGAAATTAGTTTGAGGTAATATGCATTAGAGAACAAGGGCACTTTCAAGTGTAACTCATTTCATATGCCTTTACACAGGACTGTTTGTAAAACAGACTGACAAGATGAGCTTCATTTGCCAGACCAAATGGGCAGGTGTGCTGCAGGTGCAGAGGCACCCCCTCTGTACCTGGCTCACCAAGATCTGCAGAGTGGCACTGCAAACATTTTTATGCTGCTTCCAGATCTGCAGCAATTGCTTGTGGAATCTGCAAGGACAGATTCCACAGAGCAGCTTAGGAATTTCTCCACTGCATCCCAAAGGACAGTATAGACATGAATTTAGAACCACGGAAGAAAGAAGATTTTTCCAGTAGGTAGAAAAAGCTGTTTGTAAAAAAGAGCATGACTTGTCAGCATTGCTCAGAGAAATACTAAGCAGGATCTTGTTAGGTAGTTGGGAACTATGAGATGTAGAAAACTATCAAGGAGAAGACTAATTAGCTTCTACGTAATTCTAACCAGAACTTCATTTATATTTTATTGGCACTTCACTGGTTTTTTCAATCTATACATACTGGCCTGTTTTCATCCAAGTTAGCATATAACCTGTTCCTGAACTGCAGCTCTACTCTGAAATGGATCATGACAGCTTACTTGAATAAGAAGTTTTCATTCATTTCTGTTATTATTCTCCTAAGAATAAAATACAGATAATAGATATTATAGATAGATAATGACAAATAAACAGATATTGGCAATGGATAAATATTGGCTAATCTTTTCTATTAACATAATTCATTTGGAGCTTGACAAGAAACAAATTTAGGCTACTTTAATGTGAACTTGATATTCAACCACTTTCATACAGTGACATGGAGCAAGATCTTGTTATTATGGTTCACAAGATTTGCAAAATGAAGTGAAATGTACCATAGAGAAGAATTTAAGTAAAATACTTTCTTAGAAAAGAAACACGTATAAACAGATGTATTTATAATATGAGATCAGAATCCCAAATGCAAGACCTGATTCCAATCTTATTCTCTTCTTTGCTTTTCCCAAAGCAGGACGTAGCTATCTCTTACTGTAGCCAACTTCTTCATAGGTTCTTTCTATTCTTAAGAACTGAGTGTGTAGTTCCTAAGGTAAGATAGGGCAATTTGTACAGGGTGTTCATGATAGTTGAGCTGTCAGCAGATGGATTTCAGCCTCATGCTTTCATCACTACTGTCCAAAGTCCATTATGTTGCAATGTCACACTTCAAAGTCTGTTACAGATCTTGTGAAAAATAACATTATCTGAATATCAGAGTGTTTCTGGATAGCATATTATAATAAGTTTTCTTCTCTAATTCTGGCTGCACATAATACGATTTTACAGCTTTGGGGTTTTTTTCTATATCAAGTTTACTTTAGAAACTGAGGACCTAGAACCTGTCTCTGGCTGACTGTTATGTACATACTGGAAACCAGAGGCTGGGAAAGCAGCAAAGTTATATTTAAGGAGAGAGATTCTGTGCTAGTTAAACATTTGTTAAACAGGATTCAAAAAGTTAAATGCTAAATTTTAAAAAATCCATCAAATGAGCAGATAGAATTGTTCTTAAATGAGAAAAAGAGGAAGTCAATAGTCTTAAACTTTCAGATATTAAGTTCATTTTATTCCTCAGAGTCACAAGAAGCAAAGATAATTAGAACTATATTATCTAGTGATATTTGAAGATTTTATGTCTTAGTACTGGAAGCAACGCCTATCAGTTACAACAGAGGAGAAGAAAGAGTTCTAAAATTTCATGCCACTCAGAATCAAGTATAACCAGCATAAAGTCACCCAAGAGATTTAAACCTAGGTCGGACAGAAGCAGTTTTGCTTCCACTTGACAGTGTAAAAAGCTTACCTTGGCTTGTATCTCCATCTTTAGTGTTGATCCAACAATAGTTAAGACATCACTAACCATAATCAAGATGTACCATCCATTGACAAACTCCATTTGATCACTAAAAGACACTTCTTTCTTATAATAATACAGGAAAAAGCTTACAAATTCCTAGGGCAAAGGAGGAAAGAAAACAGTTAATCAGACTAATATAAGACGAGACTTTCCAAGGAAGGAGTTATACCCACCCTTTGGAGCCAAATTCCTTTAATCACTGATCGTGTGCAAAGTACCAATGAGGCCAGACAAGTCAATATGACAAAAGCATCGAAGATCATCATGTAATGAGTGTTCTTCTGTACTGCAAAAACAAAAATGCACACGTTTATTGTCAGATGCATATCATTTTGTTAATCATCTGGAGTGTTGAAGTTTTGTTGTTTTGATGTTAACTGTGTTTATACAACTGAAAAGAAAAATCTTAGCATTTTTCCCACAGAAGTTTATCCGACATTTTCATACGAGACACAAAGTGCATCTGCACTATAGATACTACATGAGTAAATTTAGGAATGCTTATACATCAAAATATACCAGAGTGTGATTCCTTCTTAGAGCCCTGCAGAATTAGAGGCAAGAGTTAAACATTTTACAAGCACTGGAATGGCCTTTGCAGTAACGGAACTTCGCAAAAACAAAACAAAACAAAAACCAACCAACCAAACAAAACCTAGGGACTTTACAGTATCTTCTTTTTCAGACCACTATTTGACTATCAGATAGGTTTTCTGTCCTAGAGCAGTATAGATAATCTGTACTGCTGCTCAGCTAGCAAGATCAGCCTTGAGCTACATGAGTTGTCCATCTCTTATGTTACTAAAATTCACATTCTTGATAATCTAAGGTCAAATTTTGCAACAAATCTACCACTAGACATCTTTTTTTTGTTTGTTTTTATACCTATCGTACTTCTGAAACTAGGCGAGACTGTATAAGGATTTGATTTTTAATGCTAAAAGAATGAGGGAGGAAAAAAACCTCAGACAACTTAATGCTAAATTTGCAAGAAGATGCAGCAATTACATAGAATGGGTTACCGAAGTTCTGGCTGACTTCACAAACTGCACTACTCAGAAAAAGCCCACCCGCTTCTTGCTGCATGTACTGCTGCCATTTGAGTGGTTTTCGCAGCATAGTCCGGTACAGCAACAAGTTGTTATTATCCAATTGCAATCATTACCTTTCTATTTTTCATTTATTTTCAGAAAATAATACGGGGTAGTCCAGGAGATGGTTTTGAAGACTTTTAGAGAGGCAAACCTCAGACCCGAGCGTGGACCCTGAGCGAGGACAGCGGGCGGGCAGGCATCGGCCTCTGCTGGGCACTCCCGGCACGGCGGCGAGCAAGCCCAGCAGTGTTTGGTGGAACTCGCGTTCGTGGGTGTGTTTTGTACTCTGTGATGCACCTAACTAAATGCCTCAAAATTCATTCCAGTCTGGATATTTAAAAAAAATACCAACTCTCAGTTTTCACTGTGCGCTTTTCATTCCCTAACATAGGCATAGCAACGGGGAAAGTGGCAAAAGTAGAAGAAAGGGACCTGGTTCATCCTATTGCATACTTCAAAAAAAAATAGTGGAATTTAAAGTTCTATAAAGCTTCTGACTACCAAAGAGATTATTTTCTCTAATAAAAAAGGTCATATGATGTTTTGACCAGACCAAATAGCTGCCAATAAAGCTGGCTTACTCTTGTGAGCCACTATATAAGTAATTCAACCACTGTACATCTCAAATACACAGCAAACAACATTTAAGCAACAGTAAGAAGTGTTTAACCATTTCATTCCAGCAAGCCCTAGCAACAGTGCTTCCTTATCTTCCCTAGTGCTAAGTCCTGAAACAAGAGTAAATCAGTTTCAACTTTCCACCACTATCATGTGTCCTGTTGCCTGGTGCTAGAACAGTTCACAGCCCTACCTTAGGAAATGAGCAGTGTAAGTGCAGTAGTCAAAGCCAAAAGGATGCACAGTGAAGCATGGAAAAATTTTTTGTTTGACATTATTAGTGGTGCAAGCTTTGAGAACTGCTAAGGAAAGTAATGGTGTGGTTGGGTTCCCAGGATTTCAGATCAGAGGTTGAAGAACAATGACTCCTTAGAAAGTCAGGATGTAGAGTTCACATATTAGAGACTATATGTCAATGGTGCTTCATCTTTTAATAAAGAAAAAGTTAACAAATATTGTGCTCATGAAGCAAAATTTCAGCTTGAAAATTTGAACACATTTATGCCACTTACTTGATCCAGAAACATGCCAGTCTTTGCATTCCCTGATCTCTATATCGTTGTCTAGACTTATTTTAATTCTTCCACTGTGTGCTTTATTGTCAAACACTATCTGTATTGAAAAAAAAAAGACAAAACACCCAGAAACCACAACAAACATAAAAGGTTCATGTTTTTATAAAGTTAAACCATTATATATGAAGCCCATTGTATTGCTAAGCTTGCATAATGATTCAGAATTATTCTTATAGGGGATAAGTTACCAAACTTGTTTAAGCTTAAGGTAATTCCAGGTTCTTCAAATAAATGCTGTCACAGAGAAACAAAAATCTGGTGAAAGATGTATTTGCCACAAATTGCCTGATAACTACCTAGTAGGTGAAATTCTTTTAAACTGCTTTCTCAGTCCCCTATGAACTGAAAACCACCTTTCCCAGAAGCATCTCTCTAAAGAGAAGAGATTTATGCTTCGATTGTACTTCACATGGATTAGAACACAAGAGGCTGTAAGCCAAGCAAGTGCTTCAGGATCACATCACAATCCCTCAAAGCTTAACGTCCCAGTCACAACTGATGGTTATTTACAGGGTACTCTAAGGCATGACAGAGTAATCCAGACACCACTGACCCATTGGTGCCCAACACTCTTCAGAAAATATCTGCACTGACTATGTACAGTAAACCAGCAAGATCAATTTCTTGTTTTGAACAGAAAGACACATATCAGGCTTCCACATACCCTCAGAGTGAAATCGTAACAGTCAGGGAGCTCATGGTGTCGAACAGTCTGGAGGTTGATTGCCTTCAGATTGAACATAAGTTGCACTGTCACCAGTCTGCAACAGAGCATCATATTAGCTTTTCATGTGGAAAATGCACCAATACCCCAACACAGGAGGTGCTCGTTCCTCCTCACCTGTGGAAATCCAGAGTGAAATTCAAATTGTGCTTTCCCACTGTTGTGTTGTCTAACGGTGTCATTGGCTCAATATACAAGCACTCTGGAATGGATAAGGACTCACAACAATATCTCATGGGTTATCATGTTCTTTTACCGTAATCTGCCTGTTCCACTCCCGAGGCTGCAATGAGCCGTTGGCTATACCAGACAAGATAGCATGCTTGAGTGAGGAGTCATTTTAGAAGCTGGCAAATACACTAGCTCCCCTGGACACCTGCCAAGTTAATCATCATGAATTCAGAGGGAAGGCTCCTGAAATTAGTCCCAAATACCTATATTAGATGACCATCAGTGCGAACAACTCATCACATTTTTGTGGCAATAGACATAAAAGATTGTTACCCTGGAGGTGAAGGCTAGTGGTTACACAGCACTTTTCTTACCAGTTTTGGCTGATCATAAGTTCAATACAGATCATGTGGCAAGATCATAAGTACTGTGGGGGGCTTTTTAAGTATTTTTTGTAAATGTAGGGTCCCTCCTCCCAAAGAACTGATACAATAGATTAGGTTCATCACCAGTCACAATCTCTGGGTCTATATCAAAGGTGTCATTTCCAGGGCAGATGATTCCTCGCTTGTAGAACTGCTGACAAATGGCCAGAGCTGTCTCTTCTGCTCCCCTCTTCTCATAAGCATGGTTTCCAACAGAGATGTTGGGCAGCTGTAAGTACTAAAGTTCAGAACAAACAAACCAACTTAAATGGCACCAAAACTGTTAGTTTCTGAGAAAAACAAATAAACAAACTAACACAAAAACCCCACCAAAATCCCAAACCAACCAACCGAACAAAACAACAAAACAAAGCAAACCCAGAAGTGTTTGGATCTTTGTCATAACCCATCTCTTATTTAAAAGATCACCTAAAGAACTGTGAAACCTAAACCACTCTACAGCTGAGCCCTCAAACACTTCCAGGTGTTTGACAAAAACAGTAAGTACAGGATTTGGATCGAAATACCTTTTTGCTTATCATATTTTTCTCTTTACAGTTCTTACTGGAAAGCCTTGCACAAAATTCTGGCTCAGATCCAAGGACTGCTTTTACTCTAGAACTAGTATACTGATTAGCTTTAAGGATGTCACCAAAAGTACAATGCTCCAGCAATGACAGAACACCTAAATGAGTTGATGTTTTAGTCTTAAGCAACTGGCACAGAAGTTCAGTTCAAGAAAAGGTACCCAGGCAAAGAGGATATTTTATACATTGCAGCAACAATCCTCACCTGGTTTACTGCAAAGAATATCTGATCATAGACGTCTGTTTGTGTGTATACAGCATAGGTATCATCCATTCTGTCCATATATCCTTTCAAGAAGAGATGTTTGAATGCAACAGTGTTCTCTTCTTTGAAGGCAACCACCATTTGATTGCTTAATCCAAAAACCACCAACTGAAAAAGACATTTACATTTCCTGTTTAAAGACAAAGTGTGCTTCTGGATTAATATATGAATCCTGTGTTACAAACAGCCACTCTTTTGTCATGCTGGTAGACATGACAGTCACATGCAGGCTGCTCCATTTCACAGCTGATCAAAAGCAAGCGTGACTTAAAGAGTGGGTCTCAAGAATGCTCTTCTAACATGTTTACCAGCATTTTGGCCAAGGACTCTCATTTTTACAAAGAAAAGCATACCATCTCAAATTCAAGCTCCCTATATACTGTTACACTTGTTTTGTTAGTTCAGCCTGGCGTCAATTGAATTGCCTTGGGGAATATCAGAGTTCCTCAGCCAAAAAGGCAGGACAAGACTTAACAAGACCCCACTTTGAAGACCTTAATCCAGCATACAAAAGGTAAACTGGGGACAACTCAAAAAACAAACATCTCTCCCTCAGATTTCTGTGAAAGTTGCTTAGAGAATAACTGAACAAAACTGTGCTTATAACAGGATAACCTCTGAAGCTGGTAAAAAAATGTAATACAACTGCTCATGAAAAGTTAGCAAAAAATCCTGTTAGCTATTATCCAGGCTGGAAAAGGTTTCTAGAAGTATGCAGTGCATTTTTTCTGGGAGCTAACAATTCTCTTGACTATTGTTTCAGATCTGGGGTCAGGTGTATTGTGAAGAAACTTATCAGAGATAAGTCTGAATCGGTAGCCTACTGATTAGTTTTATGGCCATGATTCAAACTCGATACATAGGTTTTGATAAGGGTAATTCAATTACAAAGATACTGAGATGATCTGTGGGCAAGCTCAGCATTCTGGGCACACAGGAATACAGCAGCAAACCAACAATGCTAATACTGAATTACCTACAGGCAGATTTTCTCTGAAAAGACTAGCATTAGTTTCTTTTTTATTTAGGTTCTTCCACTATCAAATTTTACTATTAGTTGCAAAATGGGAGAGATGACAATCAGAGAATGAAGACATAATTAAAACTGCAGCAATAAGGGACACAAACATGCTGCCACATGTACAACAGAAGAACTCTAATTTTTACAGTTTGTCCCATCATTCATGTAACCATGGAAAACATTCTTCTCTGTATGGGTACTTTCATAGGACTGACACCACCATAAAGGTAAATCACATATGGACAACTCTGAAGGATCATCACCTGAGGCGTTAGAAAGTTTTTATTAAAGACCTTCTTCCTCCTTAACCACAGAACTTTCAGACAAACAATTGTGTTTTGGGCAGCAGATAAATGTGTTATATGAAATCTATAGTGCAAGGCTAGGAGAGAGAGAAAGTGGTAAAGAATTTCTGAGGTTTTTTTCAATGCAAGTTTGTATACCATATGCAAGATATAAGGACACATCATAAAAAAATGTCACCCCTTTCAGTTCCTATCACTGTGATATTGAAACACAGGTGACTTTTCCTTCCCTCAAACACAACAGTGAAGCAGGTATTGGGGTAACAGATGTGTAAAGATGCCATCCATTGGGGGAAAAACAAGAAAGAAAAAAAGTAAAGTAAGAAATTAAGTTGAACCCTTAAACATGGTTCCTTTTATCACTACTCTTAGGAAAGCTATTTTTTCAGTCAATAGTTTTAGGAGAAAATTATACCACCTGGGATCTAAGGTACATATACGCAAATCAGGTGGTTTTGCAGTCTATCATACTTTCCCTTTCTCTGCACCACACCATGAATAGCTTGTCACCTTCACTCATTTGACTTCCCAAGGGATAAGAAGAGTTTCTGCTTCCATAGGTACTCACCTGAACTGTAACCATTACTATTTTGAGTAACTGAATCCCAAGTTTCCAAGGCTTTCTGCCCCGGGCCCAAAATTTCTCACACGGGTTCATGAAGAAAAATTTTAACTTTCTTCTGAGCTGGTCTTCCAAAAGCCCCTCCTGTGATACTGATGGATGTCGTTTGTAGCTGCAAAGGTTTTCATCATTGTGAGCACCGCAGCTGCTCACAGCCACTTCAGGATTTTCCATCTCTGAAATGAAAAGCAGTCCGTGTCACTTGAAAAACATGCAAGCATGCATATAGTAACCCCAGACTGGTCTGTACTAACAACCTGGATTCCAAAGATGTTTATCTTCTGTGAAAGGCACTTGCACATTACACTGAATTTCAACATTTCTTGTGTTATTGCACATGTTCTGCAGAACTCAAAGAAAAGTTTGAGTAAGTTCTTAAATGTGCAGATAGGCTGCTAGGGCACTTATGTTAATAGTGGAATTACTGTCCATTTGGAATTATGGAGTCACTTGCTGAAAGCTTCTTCCTCTCTCACTTGATAACCAGAGCATATATGCAAGACATCCTGACTCATTTCCTTCTGTGTCCAGAAGAGCACCAAAAGCCTCTCATGAGCACTCACTCTTCTGGAAAACTTATCTACTGCTGTAGTTAGTATTTCCCCCCATGTCAACAAGCCTATGTCCAGCCCTTGAAAGAAATGGAATTTTCAAGACAAACAGCATTTTTCATCGATGTTAGTAATACATTCGTTCACTCTTGGAAATGGAGATGTAGCCATGACAAATTGCAATTCACATAAATTACGCGAGAACATTAACTTGTTATTTAATAAGATTATGTCTATTTCTTCAGCCATAAAAGACCCAGTGCAAACTAACAGCAATCATGAACCAAACAAAAAGACCAAAAGGTAACTGTATTCAAGCATTGTGATTAGCTAAAGAGGCTCCAATTTTAGTTGAGTATGAGGGGGAAGATTAGATGAGAACTTTATAAAACATGGTTTGAGACATTACTCTCTATAGTATTCAGTATGTTTAGATTTTGAACTGATACTAAATTCACTGAGTCTCAAATATTTTATAAGTGCTTTATAAAGTACTTAAGAGGTAGCCAGGAACATTTATTTCAGATAAAAGATTGTGGACATTAAGAACTGAGGAGACAGCCTAGTCTCTGAATAAATTTAAAGATGTGTCTTACTAGCCAAAGTGGGTTTGATTTACATAAGAATAGTTTTTTATATAACTCAAACAAAAAATCCTCAGCAAGATTGATTGTAAAAATTGCTCAGTCACATCCAGTCTCCTCCAACAGCCTCTGCACACACCAGAACACCAGTCTGTTTCACATATGGTTCAAGACCTTCAATTTCTCCAGCTGCCAGAGAAGGCAGGAAAAGTTTTTAATCAGCAGTTTAACACTAAGAATAGACCCATACAGAGGCTTAAAAAAGTTCAGCTCCTGTTTTATCAGGTCTTCATTGTCCCGCGGGATACAATACAATATGCTGTATTGTATTCCACTCATGTTTCTCACAGATGATCGAGCATTCCTTAAGTTAACCCCTACTTTGATACTACAGTAGTCCTGTGCTGGATTTAAAAAACAAAACCAAAACAAACAAAATGAACCAAAAAACCCTAAATACACCTCTGGTGCATACGGTGGGCTGGAGGCATCGTTCCAGAGAGGAACAGCGCGCCATGTCCCACGTAACCCGCGCCGAGCCGGGGCGGTCACAGCCGGGGCTGTCAGGACAGCCCGTACCCTTGGCACGGCCGCCCCCGGCTCATCTGCCTTTCCCTTCCCTTCGCAGCGCTGGAGGCTCACAGCACCCCGCCCTCAGCTCGGCTGCCGCAGCCTTGCGGGGCGCGCAGGGGACGGACGCGGGAGCCGACGGTGCCTCCCGACGCCGCCAGCATCCCGCTCCGCCGCCAGGGCAGCCCCTGCCGCTCCCGTGCACCGCGGCACTGCGAACCCAAAAGGCGGGGATCGATAGCACACTTCCCACACACCCCCCGCGCTGTTCAAGGCTCCAGCCGTACCTGTCCCCGCGTCCCGGTCCTGCCTCTCCCCGGCCTCCGGGGGTCCTGCCGCCGCGGGGGCGGCTGTGGGAGCTCAGTGTCCGCCGCCCTGTGTCGGCGGCCGCCCCCGCGCCCTCCCGACCTCTGTGCGGGGCTGTGCTGTGCACACCGGCACACGCGGTGTGTCTCACCTCCGGCTGTGCATCTCCCTCCTGCCGCACGTGACGGGCGGCTCTCCGCTCTGTAATCCACACTTGCTACAGGGCGGTAGTGCCGGCTCTAGATTTATTGACCTAGGCTTCTGCACCAGGGGAAATAAAGTTAATGTTTATGTTATAAATAGCTGTGTTCCACCCGTCATAACAAACAAACAAACAACACCCCCTACTCCCCTCCAAACAAACAAAAAACTCCTTTCAGGTCACAGAACTGTAGTTATGAAGGGCAGTTAGTGGTATAGTGAACTGAGTGGAACGGCTGACATGCTTAAGTCATTCCACTCATACACAATTAAGCTATTAAAGTTATTTAACCGTACTTCAAAGAAAACGCTCTCCTGCCCTGGGTCTGGGCCAGTTTCACTGCACTGCGGAAACCATCCCTTTGGCATTGCTGCCACGGATAACCGTGTCCAGTCTTCAGCTGCCTAATTCGTGCTGCTAATACCCCCTGCGTGCACCGGTACAAAAAGAAGAGGTAAAATAAGGCCAAAGCCAAACCAAGGAGAGTAGGAGGCATTTTAGGAGAGGAAACTTCCTAGCTGTACGGATTGAAACAGAAGACAGCAAGGAACCCTTCTGCCTACCATGAGAAGGTTAGTTGGACCTCGGAGTGGCATCAAAGACCAGCACTGTGTGCTTCGCACAGAGGAAAATACTCTGGGTCTCCTGTGTTTTACATTGCAGCGAAGCAAACTAAATTATTTTTATGCATCAAAACTACAAAATATGCAGAACACAAATCTTCATATTAACAAATCGCATGGAATCGTCTAAACCTATATCGCAGCTGGAGACGGCCCCAGCACTGCCAGAAGGTAATTTCCTGGGCGTCTTGGCTGCAGAGGGAGTTGCTGCCACCGGCTGCCGCCTACAGCCCCCATCCTGCCCCGCGCCCCAGAGCCATGCCACTGGGGCGGGATCCCCGCATGGCATGCTGGGACATGTAGTTCTTGGCGTCGCGTCCCTGCGAGGCGGGCTTGGAGAGCTGAGCGCTGACGGCCTGTCCGAGCCGTCAATCACGGCCCGGCGGTCGCCATGACAACCGCGCGCCGCTAGGGACGCGCCGAGCCGGAGCCGCGCAGGTGGGAAAGGAGGGAACGCAGCGAGTGGAGGGGACTCGGCAGCGCGGGTGGAAGCGGGTGAAAGATGCCTGGCTTCAGAGCACGGGCAGCAGCTAGCAGGGAACAAACCGCGACTTGTTCCGTGCGGCCGAGCCGCCTCAGGCGTCTCGTTCCCGCCGGCAAGCCCGAAGCAGCGCCTCCCTCTGCGCCCGGGCTGGGCCGGGCCGGGCCCCGGGGTGTCTGTGCCTGGGGCTGGGGGTGCTGGGGGGGAGGCCCGGGCCGCGAACACAACCTCCCCCCAACCCCTCCGTGCTGCTGCAAAGCCCCCGCAAATCCGCTCCCACCTCCCATCACGGTCCTGTTCCTGCGACCCAGCTTTCACATTTCGAAGACGGGATGATTATTTTTCCTACCTTATCTTTAAAAAATTATGAATCAAGTCTTATCTAGTGCAAATCTTTACAATATAACCTTTCTTGTTCATGGCAAGTCGTGACAAGGCAAGAAATGCTACCGTTTGCTATGTTTGATCATATTCAGACAACTTCAACATCGTACTTAGTAACTTTTGAGGGACCAACCAAATTGTTACAAAATTTAATAATGTAGACCAGCAGGCTTATACCAGTACTGTTTTATACCACAAGTTCTGTCTAGGAAAGGTTATAGTAAAACCATGCTTCCACTCTCTTTTCTTGGATTTATGGTTTAATTTCTGTAGCCAGATGTATTATCATCACTTTCAGTAGCCCTCGGGTTTTTCATCCCTCAGTTTGCCCTTGTACTCATTAAAATTGTTGCCTGTGGCAGCTGCCCCTCAGGGAGCTCCTGCATGTGATGCCAGCGAGACCTTGTATTGTGAAAGACCCGCAATAATCATCCCCTAGTCACTTTCTCCATGTCTCTTGTGATTCCACTGATCTCTATCATATCCTCTTCAGGCTAAAACGAATCCTGGTTTATTCCTACTACAAAACATGTTCCATGTCTTCAATCCTCTGTGTTATAGCTTTTCCAATTTCATTCTATTGCTCTTTAAGTGGAAGAAAGGAACAAACTGTAATGTTCTAATGAAGTTTTCCGTTTTGTTCTCTATGCTTTTCTTATTAATTCTTAATCTAATTTTACATGTGTTGTACTTACCATCCCAGATACTGTAATTACACCTACTAGTTTCTGTCAAATAACAAAATCAACACCTTGTTCAAGTAAGTCTAATTTAAGGAAATTTTTGTGTGTGAAATCAGATAAATTCAAATAGAACTGTTTATATGCTAAAATAATTTGACAGTTGCCAAAACTTCAGCTTTACTCCCTAAAACTTACACAATGAAGTTCTGTTCAAATATGCACAAGCATTAATAATAATGCAAGCTTTAGGTGCTTGTAATATTTAGTTTTTATGTAGAGCAAAGTAGAATAAATATAATTAAAGGGAACAATGCATCTGAATTTCTGGAGGGACAAAGTAATTTTAAGACAGAATTTTAAGCAAGTTCCTAAATGTTTAGTGACAGAAATGTGATTTTTAGTTTGGCAGCGACACAACAACAAAAAAAGCAAATATCACATATTTTTCATCATTTCCTTGTAGTGCTTTTGTAAAATGGATGTACATTCAATTCTTCTGTCATTCCAAATTATAGTAAATTACAGCCCTAAATTGTGTAATGCACGCAAACTTGACCTTAAATCATCCACTTAGGCAACTAATGAATCATTCTGTGTCCTCAAGTCAGACAGCATCTTTTGTAGTACTAATAGCTAATTAACTTTCCCCTCTTGCAGTACGTAGCAACTTCATGGATTTGCTTTAAAACACTAAATGTTTCAGTACATTAAATGATTAGGAGAACACTCTGATCTTATTTTTCTCTTAAGACTAATGTTCAAAATATTACAGCCATCTGTTAATAAACTAGTCTATAAAATGTCAAACAAAGTTGTCAAATATTTACTCAGGTTTTACCCATTAAATAATGTAGCACTATGTTCCAATGAAATACTGCTGACAAAACCAGACTGAATGGATTTAATGAAATCTTAATATTACTTATTTTTTTTTAAATAAAATACATAGCGGTTTTTATGACAATTGGTTTTGCACTTTTAAAATTTTCATATTAAGTTAATTTAAATGTTGCTTCCAACCTCTTCTCAATCACAGAATCATGAATTTATATAACATAATGGAAAGGCATAACACATTTGCATGTTTCTGAACAAGTACATGTATCAGAGACCTTTCTAACACTCTGTATTGGGCAGTTGGCATTTTGCCAGCTCAACTCAAAACAATAAGCAATATAGAAATATCCCAAGAGGATAGAAACTCACCATAGATTAAAGAATTTTTTTGTCATATTTTCAGACAGTCCACTAATATAGACTGATTTTTTCATAGTTGTCTTGATAGGATTGGTACTTTGTGTAAAAACTTAGTGAAAAAAACAACCCCCTGAATTAACAGGTAACTTCTGAAAATATTAGCTTTTAACTTACACATTAGGACTTTTGTTCCTCTATTTCTTTTTTGGAAGAGGAGAGATGCAAAAGGCTGCTCTTCAGTACCCATTTTAAAATTCTCCATGTGTCTGGGTTTCCTGCAGAAAGCACTCAGGGGTTACCATATTCCTGTGTGAAAAACAACTTTGCATAGATACTTGTAAATGGCTACAGTCCTCATTATGCTTCCAGAAAGGCTCTAGAAGCTCTGCCTTCGCTTTCTCTGAAGGCCTTACATGTTTCCTAACCACTGACAATCATGTGCCCACAGGATGGCAAATGGGCAGAGGCGATATGGTATGAGGGATATTGTAAAAGGAGATAATTACTTTTGTACTTTTCTATCTGCTTTCCAGCTGGGGAGGTCCCGTGTATCCTACAGGAAACCACAAACAGTCCCATTGATTGCTGTATTCATTTGCAATGCTGAAACAGGGGTATTTTTCATGTTAACATATGCAAATATGTATGTTTATGTGTGTGCACCAGTCACCACCAGCCTCACCACCACTGCCCTCAGCTCTATAGTGCTGCATGTAGTTCTACATCTCATTCTTCCAGTGAAGGAGGAGGAACCAATTAATGGAAGACAATTTTCAAAATTTTTAACTCTTTTTATAAGTGAAATGTATTTGGAGTCAGTCAAAGAAAAAGGGATGTTTATACTTGCAAGTTATTTTACTAAGCATAGGCATGTGACAGCCTTCTCAATTTCCCCCATCCATGTGGCTTGGGGTTTAGGATACTCAGAGGAACTCACTCAAAATTTCCAAACTGGCTTTACCGGAGTGTATAAATATGAAACGGTGAAGTAAGACATTGTGACTGGAATATATATGAGAAGGTTCATATTGTCCTTCAACTAATTTCTAAAACAGCTGTCCCCTCCTCCTGTTCTGGAGAGCCTTATAGGCTATATATCAATCTATTTAGTGTATCTTATAGCCTGTCTTATACAGAGGCATAAAGGTTGGTTTCCTATCAGAGTACTCACAAAACCCTTTTATAAAATGGGTCAAAATTTTTCTATGTAAAATAGACAAGGAGTTGGATAAGAAATAGCTTTGTATCTTTTTTTTTAATAAGGAAAAATTCGTCTCTTTTAACCATGTGAATTGCCATGCACTGTAAGTAAGGGAGGCCTAAGTGTTTCAGCACTATGAAATAAGCATATTGTTCATTGTACAGGTGCCTTTGAAAGATTATAACCATGAAAATATATTGAATATTACACAAAAACATATTAACAGTGTTTCTAGTCCTGTATTTGATGAAAAGACTGATAATGAGGGCAGAAAAACCTCCTTTCTCCTTAAATTCATTATATACGACTTGTAGGATTTTTAAAACCATCATCCTGTGCAAGACAAAAGTTTCAGAATTCTGAAACATGAATTTGTTTCACATTGACATTGCCACTTTTTGAAAGAAACAGATTAAATTGCTACAGTTCTTCAGACAGATTAATGAAGAGAGCTGCATTTACCATAATCAAGAGAGATTAAACAATAGAGAAATGCATTAACATGCCAAGAATTCAGCTTGTCACCTGTGATCTGCAAGATAAAGAAAAGAGTTTGAGGATTTATAGAGTATATTTTTCTATTTTGATTAAAGTGAAAAAGAAAAATGCATAACTACAATAAAAGTGCCAGACCCTGCTCCCATCAAAGTTAACAGCAAAATTTACTTTGAATTCATGGGAGGTTAACACTTATCCCAAACCCAGGCTATATAACCAAGCTATAATCCATGTCCAAACTGAAATTCAGATTGGAAGCTAAAATTAAATTGCTTGCTTCTGGAGAATTTGAGAACTGTTTCACAAAAGGGTAAAACAATTTCTCAGCCTGGATATGCCACTGAAATTGCAAATGCACAGGCCACAGCATGTTTGTTTTAGCATTTATGGTATTTTAGGCTGTCCATAAGGAAACTCTTAAGGCAGAACATTTATTTTATAAACTCACCATTTTGCCTTCAGTATCTTGACAGTAAATGTGCTATTCATGTGCACAGGCCGAGGGGCTGTAGCTCCTGTAAGAGATCGTCAGGTATGGTTATGTCCTGCAGCATTCTTGAAAGTGCCTTCTCTTTCTGTCCTATAAGTGCACCTACTTTCCTCTTGCTGACGTTAAAATTATAACAGCATCTGAACACTGGAGATGCTTTGTAGACATTTTAAAAATTCTTCTTCTCCCAGTCAGTTTACAGTCTAAAAAAGTGTGAACATGGAAAAGGCAGGGCACAAAGTGGCAGCCCTATTGTCCTTATCCCAGCTAAACGCCTTTGGCTGTTCCGTAATAACTTCCAACAACTTTCAACACCTGTAACAGAATTTGGCCCATGCCGATTTGGCTGTTCTGTCGGCTGCTGTGTGAGTACCTCCCACACGATGGTGCTGTGTGGTCGGTACCGTGGGCGGCCTGAACTCATTTCGTCCTTGCCACGGAACTGAGCCTTTCCTGCATTACTATTCTCATCATGTTTCACTGGGAAGAAGGAGAGTAAATGAAACAGGAGTAGCCTGCTATACAGTATCATTTCCAGCTGTGTGGTTGCTACACGTATTTATGCATACATCTTACCGAGTTTGTCCTCCACAGAGCTACAATGAAAAATAAACTAGAAATAGAAATGCTTTGTGCAGCTGAGTAATGATTTACCCTTGAGGACATTGGGCCAAACATTTGTAACTGGTGAATTTTCACACACACTATTCCCACTTACTTCAGGTCCTTGGCTTTCTGTAAGGGAAACTCCTCTCCTAATTTAACCTTTCACTGTTTTGGATAACCCGCGTTCATTCTTGATCACGCTGGACAGATGAAGTCTTTCCATCTATTATGTATTATATAAAATTACAGCTTAGTATTTAAAATTATGAAACATACCTTCAGCTGCATATGAAAATATTATTATAATTATAAAATACATAAAGTCATGGATGAATTTTTCACTCATAAATGGTGCATTCTGTTGCCTATTCAAAATTATTGATATTTAACTTTCTCCAGAGAAATTTGAAAAAATGTCAAAAAATCTCACATCCAGCAAGACCACCTTGAAAGGTCAAAAACCCTCTCCGAAGAAACAGAAAGGTGTGAGCAAAACTAAGGAATCCTCAAAAGGAAAAGGAAAACAGCGTGGTATGTAAAGTTCAACAGTAATGAAACAAGGTCCAATTGAGTCATATGACAACGACCTTAATTATTTTGGCCCCAAGCATTAAACATTAAAATATGATTTTTTTTTTTTTGTAAATAACTGAAAGAGCTACAATTACTGGTTATAGTTTTGTAACCAACATACAGAACATTACTGATAACATAATGTCATTATGTTTCAGGTGAAAATGATGAAGTGGATCTTTCTATGGTTAGTATAGGTAAGTGCTGTGATGACTGGGCTTTAAAGTAGTAGTTCTGGAATACTCAAGGCATTTTGAAGCTTTGGTGTTACTAATGTTGGAGAATAAAAAGGAAAGGTTTAGGGGTTTTTATGAATGAGAAAGCAGGCAGTGCAGCAGGAAACCAGTATGGGTTTGTGGAAGAGGTTTTTATCTTGGGTTGAGAAGAGCTGGGATCAGGGGAAATAAAAAGCATCACAACAGAAGTATAGGGTGCAAAATCTTCATATTTAGTAATAGTATAAGCAATTGAAAGAAAAACATGAAATATTTTTATAGTTTTTGTTTATCTTTGTCAAATCCTTAATAAATTTGATGAAAAGATGATTTTAGCATATCACTTGTGGTTTTTAATCAGATGCTGATAGACACTGATTAGCTTTTTTTTTGGGGGGGGGAGGGAATTCACCATTTAAAAGTCACAAAATGTCAAGCATTTCTTTTAGCTTATGGGCAAGAAAAGTTCAGTTTTAAGCACGGCCATAGTTAAGAGCTAAAAATAAGTAATTATTTGAATGTAAATATAGTCTTTTTCCCTAGACACCAGTTATTTTCAATTTTTTTTTTATTTTTCATATGTCTGCTTGGATTTTTCTTCTGACCTAATTTGTGCAATTATTCCTCAGATATAATTTAAATTGATGTCAATGTAAAATTTAGGTGTGGTTTCCAGGAACAACTCAAAGGGTTGTCTTATTAATTGGCTTGTAACAGTACAGCTTTTATTGTTAAAAGCTAAAACAATGTGGCAAACAAGGAACATATAAACTAGATAATTCTAAAAGAAATTGTAAATCACTTGGTTTCTTACATAATCCTATGAGCACATGGGTGGAAGTGAAAACTGCACTCTGATTAACATCACTGAAATGGCAAAGCTGCAGTTAATGAAAATGCACAAAAAGTGATTCCTCAGATGATTAAAGTGTTCCTTTAAAAAAATGTACTTTCAGTGTTCCAGGAGATACTTAGTCAGTAAGAGAGAATTGTACCTCCACCTACTGACAAATAAAGTTAGACCTTTAATAGCTAAACTACTGCTAGAAACCTATTGTTCAAAGCTAGAAACTAACACAAGTGTAAGCAGACACTGTCTAAGCAGCATAGTATCTCCTTAGCATAAGACCTGCAAGTGTTCTTCGCTTGTCCTTAGAGTTTCTTGGTTCTTTGTGAAGTTCTTGTAGCACTAAGAGCTGCTGTTACAAATGATACAAGTACAATTTACTATTAGAAAAACAATGTGAAGCCTAAGATCAGATCATGCTTTTTACTGGAAGAGAGCATTCAATCGAAATTTGTACAATAGTACGGATTCCAGTATCAGCTTTGTATATTACAGATGCTATTAAAAATAATACTCTGTAATACAGAATTCTGTAGATTAAAAGGTGTAAATATTTTAATTCTAGTCACTACTTTGTTTTTAACTTGTACTTACAGCAATAGAGCATTGAAGAAAATACACTTAGACTATCTGTCTTGCTCTGTTTCCTCTCAGTGATGTCTGTTGTATTTTTGCTCAACTTTAATGTATGGTTATATGGTTATATTGTTTCATTTGACACTGAAACCTACATCTCTTTAAAAGGATTTTTTTTTAGCATTAGCATTTGTGCCCATACATGATTCAGCATTTCAAAAATAACATAACACAAGCTTCTAGAATAAACAACCATTACTCCTGGTTAGGACTTTTCTGGTCTGGTATAAGCAACAGTGAGTTTGGACTAGATGACTCTGAGGTCTTTCCCAATCAACATCCCTATGATTTTGTATCTTTTTGGAACCATCCACACAGAAGTTCTGGAAATCTCCAAGACATCAAAAAGGAAAACCATGCAATATTGATTACAGTTTGTGAGGAAGGTGAACAAATGGACTGTGCATGCTACAAACAGATTGTGTGTGCTATGAAATAACTAGTGAACACTAAATAATCCATCCTTGGCAAAGTATAGTATGTACCAGAAACATCATGCATGTCATTAATTTTAGTGATAACTATGGCAGAGCAGATGCAGTGGAGTAGCAGCACTGAGAGATTTTAAAGGATAAATGTCAGATTGATCAAACATTATGCATTATGTGATAGGATTATGCAGAGATTTAGCTTCCCGAATGATAGAGATTAAAGAGTATTTATCATTTTGTCAGTCCTTGTTGGCTTATGTTAGAGATGACTTCTAAAAACACGCTGACACAGCTGGTCATAATCATCATTTAGGTATATCAACTTCTCTTCAAGACATACACAAAGAGGAAAAACTCCACTGGAGCTGGGAAGTAAAGTAAAATACTAAGTAACTAAACTAGGAAAAGAGAATTAAACAAAGCTGATAGAAAGTATCAGCTATTATCACAAGTGCCAGCTCATTTCAGTACATTAAAATACTACAAAGTATACATGTTTTTTAAGTCTTTTACAGTTTCCAGTTCACCCAAACGATTAATGTCTGCTGTCCTTCTCAGGCAGTACAGTGGCCTTCATAAGAATGCTCTTACTGCAGCAGCTGGGCACAGAGCAGGGCAGTACTGCAAAGGAGGAGTCTCCTTGGCAGCAGGATTCAGCCAGCTGGGCCTAAAGTGATCTTAATCACAGCTGTAATGTAACCTGGAAGACAGAACATGTAACATGAGAAAGACCAGCATTGCATACATTACCTTACATGCAAATGTAACAACAAGCACTGTATACTTTTCAGACTGAGTGTTTGCAAAGCACAGTTCACAGGTTATCTAACTGCACCCAGCTTCACTAAAACCAATGAAGGTATCAGTGCTAGAGCTAGGTTAAGAAGTATTTCATTCTGAATTAATATGAATGAATCTAACAGAGATCACGTGTAGAAAACAACAGCTACATATTTTCCAGCAGAGCTGAAAATAATTATCTGGCTTTAATCTTAGTGACCTTGCTTTAGTCTCACTTGCTGAGTGAGAAATTGACTCTACTGCTCTCTGAACTCAAGGAGAGTAAGATGAAAGTCCAAAATCAGAAAAGCATCCTTATTTGGAAGAGTGTAGAAGCCTCACTCAGATTAACCATTGGCTTAATATTGCACCGTAGTACAGGGAAGAACTATAGTATATTTATCCAAGGGTTTTCTTAAGTCAGAGCCATGCATTGTGTCCTTAATGTATTAAAAACAGTCCATCAATGACTTTTCACTAAAGTTCCTAATCACCTGTTGATCAAGACAGAAAACAAAAACCCAACAAAACCTCCAAACCTCACACCAGGAAAAATCATAACTATTAGGTACAAAATGTTGTGTTTTTTAAAAGATTAATAAAATGTAATACCATTTGTATTGCATGCGTTCCAAAATACTGAGAATGAAGTTGAATGATTCAAAGGCATTCTCCTAGAAACAGTAAAGACACAGAGTTATCAAAGTATATGTGTATGCTTGAACTACACTCTGAAACTGTTTATCAAGTAATTTTGCCTTCTTTCATAGGCCACCCAGAAATCTTTCCTTTAGTTTTGACTACAAAGACCCAAGAAATTTTTAATTGCCGAATTGATGAAGATGTCACAGAAGAAAATTGTTTCAAACTTATTAAAAAAGAGGACATCATTCAGGACCTGAAAACAAGAGCTGACATTTCTGATTTCTATCCTTTCAGAAAAGTTGTCCTAGTATGTAGCTTATTTCATTCTCACTTTAAGAGTTGTTGCTCTCAGAGTGTATACTCTTTAAAGGAAAAAGTCTCTCCTTGTTTGATGTTGTGTAAATCCACTAATGCTGTAACATCTGAATGCTATAGGTCATGGACCGCTGTCAACTCAAAGTTTCTCATTACTCTCCATGCACTATTTTTAGCTAACTTTAGATTGAAAATATGCTAACGGTAACATAAATACTATCAGTTTTGATTCTGTGAACTGGCAGAACTTCACATATCTGACTTTCCCTAATTCATGGCCTATTTATTGAGAATCATTAAAACAGTTTATTTTCTGTTTCATTCTCTGGACAAAAGATTAGTTTTGTCCCAGAATTATTTTTATTACAAAATAAAATCTATCTTTTCAATTATCTCATGAAATTATCTGTTAAGACCATAAAATTAATCTTAAAATACTAAATTTACACTAGTGGTAACTTTTCCAGTCACAACTTCATGTTTGTTTTGAATGTTACTTGTTTTCATTTTTCCATTAATTGTTTTAATTAAAATAGGAATATCCAGGGGAAGAACTTTTGGTAGTTTTTGATGCAAAGTTCCAGTACGGACAAGACTTTTACATTGTTGCTTCTGAGGAAGCCAAGGAAAACCTTATAAAGGTAAAATCCAAGTTTACCACAGCATTGTCCTATCTATGAATATTTCAGAATCCAGTCTCAAATGTGTACTTCAGGAATGATATCCTATTCATAAGCATCTGATGTTTCTGTAATGGTTAATCTGAACATCAGGAGAAGTAACACTGAAGAAAATTAAACTGCAGTCCCAGGCAGAAGAGACTAATGTAGAAAATCACTATAAATTCTTTTTATATAGGAGTGATTTGCTTCCAAGAAAGCAGTCTCTCTTTAGTAGCTAAACATGTAACATTTATTGGGAAATTCTAATGCCCAAATGAATGGAACCTAACCCTGTCCTACCCAGGGACACAGAATTGTCAGACTCACTTACAAAAGTAAAGAATGTGTGAATGAAGACTGAAAACTGGGTTTCTAGTTCATACTTAGATTTCAGAAACAAATTTTTGGAAAAGTAACATTTCTCACTGTTTGATGTCACAGCCTCCAGAAACTGCAGAAGAAGAAGAAAAAGAAGAAGATAGAGAGGACACTCTGGAAGTCCATCCTTTTAAGCCTATTGTCCCTAAACCCTGGATTTCTCTTGGCAGTGAAAAGGAAGTTGAAGAAGAATCTGTTAAAGACACTGTTACAAAGGTCAGAATCAAGAGATGTTAGTCAATCAAAGAAATATAAAACCACAAAATTTATTTCAAGTTCCTTAAAAAGAAAAAGTCAGGAAACTGGAAGTTGTGATCCTAGTTTTGTTTGAGGTCTTTGAAGAAAACCAACAAAGAGAGAGAAATAGCTCCACTTTTAACAAAAACAAAGTGCTGCAGAAACTTCTCTTTTAGACTCTGTTCTCTTTAAGTTCTACAACTAAGGCATATGAGACTGCATTGACCATAACTACTTTTTAAGGTGTAAGTTCAAAAGTCCTGATCATCTTTAGTCATTGGCACCTCTGCTGCCTTTTGCTCAATTTACAGTGTGGTCCGACTGCAGAGTCATTGCTCTGTTTCCTTGAAGCCGAGTGAACTCTGTCTCATTACATGGATGGCATGCAACACTTTTAAGTGTTACTCACTACAGATATTCTGACTTTACAGAAGGACATATTTGAATAATTACATCTACGGATTATACTGAGAGAATTATATGTCAGAAAAGTAGATCCACTCCCAGCTGTCACCTAACTTGTGATGTGTGGGGCATCTCCAAGCATCTAACTGTCCATCAGTGATTTTTAATCAATACCTAAATCCCTGTTCAGGGAAGACTGGCTAAGTTTTGTTAGTTCTTAGCAACTGGACATCTTGCTTATGCTTAAAAAGATGTTATGATTGTTCTAAAGCTTATTTGCAGTCATTAAATTTAACACATTCACAATCCAAGTATTTCGTATTCTACATTGCTACAAGGTCCACTCAAAAGTGTTTTTAGCCTACTTTCCTTTCCAGTTCTGTGGGAGGTGCTGGGAAAAAGTATCTGGCTATGAATCCAAGACAGAGCAATACCTTTCTACTGCTTGAAATCGAGTGCCTACTTCTCTTTGTGGGTAGAAGTCAAGGCATATCCCTTATTCCTTTCTAGTTCTCACTATAAGGGAAATCCTCACTCAGATTTTTGTGAATCTGCTTCAGAGTACTTTTCTCTCCCTAGAAACTGCAAGGAAAGCTGAAATACCTCACCCAAAGTTGAGAATTCCACTAAGAGGGAAGGGCTGAAAAGTTAGGCCTTGGAAGCCAAATTAAGTATTACATAAGGCTTTCTGCAAAACAATCATTTAATGAAATGTGCAATTTTGATATTGCATGAATTAGAAAATGTAGTACTCTTATCCTACTAGAAGTTATCCAAAAAGTTACAGCACTTCTTGTTTTAGAAATACAAACCTGTGTTCCATTACACATGTAGGTTATTTATGAGCGCTTCAGAATTTCAAAATGCAAAAATATAAGTAAACTCAGCACAGAAATCATTAGACTAGTTCTATAACAGCATGAATGATGCCATTATACAGGATGAACTTTACAAAAACTTCCTCTTCTGCAAACCATGGAAATGTATCTTTTCCAGATTAAGTACAAGATTTCTCGAGTACGCAGGAAGTTTGGTGCACCAATAGCATTTACTGATAAGAATGCTTCACAAGACAAAGACTATTATGTAGAATGCACATCCTATGAAGACAAAACTTTCAGTATTCAAATACTTGAAAGAGATGTGGGGGTGCAAGTGGTTCCAAAAGTAAGAGAAGGTAGTACTCAGACAAAATGGTAAGTATGAAAAAATATTCATCAGCTTATTTATTAAACTATGCACTGTTTCTTATCTCAACTAAAATTTTGGAATTACTCACCTGCAAACTGATTAGTAGAACAACATTGGATGCTCTGCATCTTTCTTCTTTCACTATTCTCCAAAACGTTTCTAGAAAAAATGAACATTTTTTTTTTTAATTTTACACATTACACAGGTTTCTCTCTTTGAAATGGTTTCTATACTTACATTCAAGTTTATTCCAATTGGTTAGGACCTATCCAAAAAATGCAGCCACGCAGTACTCTCCTAGGCAGCTGTCACAGGAAGAAAAAGCAGAGAGTCTGTCATCGGAGAGGATGAAGGAATTCCTTACATCAGTACAGTTAAGGTAAAATTGCTGCAGCAATACACTTAAAGGCTACCGGAACCAGTACAGAATACAAGCAAGTACTCTTGTCTGAGTGGATCACTGGTCTGGTCAAATACTAATTTTATTTCTTGTTTCTATGCATTTCTTTCCTTGTTTATTATTGGAATATTAACAAATATTGATTTAATATTTGTTTATATGAAAATTTACATTGTCTATGACATAGAAATATTAATTGCTTGTTTAGACAGATATTAGAACTGCTAAACTTGCTGGTGATCTTTTCAAACAAACTGCAAACCTGATCTTTCAAACATTGCTCACTTAACCAGAGGGTTATGCTGTGAGCAAAGGTGCTGTCCTACCCATGAATGTCGTCAGTCATGGGACAAGTCCCCCTTACTGACACTTTTTGCCCAAGAATTAGAGAATTGCACTCTACTTGGTCCATACAGAACTAGAGCTAAATTTTGGTACAACAGCCATTTCTAGTTGAACGTGTGTTTCCTTGCAGTGATGCATCACTGAGGAATTAATTTTTTAACTACTGTGGTCATAATTTTGTGTAAAACAAAAGCTGCCTCTTTACAGAAATGTTTGTGATTCTATTACTGAGTAGTCATATCTGGGTTATTGAAGTGTTAACTGTTCTTTTCACAAAACAGAATGGAAATTGCATTGCAGCAAAATGAAATTATGAATGCTTTTTTTGATGACTGGATGGCCCTAGCAGAAGACAAAAGCAGTTCTGATGGCAAGCCAGATGTTTACCTTAAAGCATGCCAATCATTTACAGATCCTCAGTACCTCAAGGACAGAACCATTACCTGTGTTTGCCGTCATCCAACTATTTGTGGTAATGCAGTTACAATAGTGATTTGAGTCTTCAGTGACATCCATAAAATACACATCTTTCATAAAATTAATTAGCTTTCAAAATTAAAAGCAAATCAAAACTAATCTAGTATACATGTCAGAATTGCTGATTTGAGACAAAACGAAAAATGAGACAGATGAATTCACTATAGGATTCAGACAGGCCATGCAAAGTCCCTCACACTAACGTATAAGTGGAGATCCTAGAAAAGAGAAATTTCTCCCTTATGAGGCTCATTCAGGCAGGGCTGCAACTATGCCAGATCCTTCAGATGGCTCTGCATACCGCTGTCCTTCCTCCCATGGCTGGCTCTTGTAGCCTGCTTAATGCTAGTGAGGAATGCTACAGCCACAATGGGACATGGCTCTGTTGACTGCCAGGGAGCATCACAAGACGTACTAAATACCAACTCCTGCTCCTTGCTGTGGATTATTGCTTTACACAGCCAGCCCTTGAAGGCACAATTAAATTCTCTGTAAATGCCTCAGCTGAATAGCATGCTACTAGCCAACACTGCAGCCTATGTAGAAAATTAATTGGGCTACAAAGTTCTGGTTTCACGATGGGTGGCCAGGACTGTATGCCTGTCACATCATTTCAGGTGCAGTATTACACTATTGAGGAGCAGTAGCAAAAACAGCTGAATTTTATCTTGATACTTCAGTTCTACGACTCATTGTTAAGTCACTTAATTTTAAGTAACAAAAATAGTTTCTGTAAAGCTGGTCTGAAAAAAAAGAAAAAAATAAATACATGGTTGGATTGTTTTGGGATTTGTTTGTTTCTTTTTTTGCACTCTATTCAGAAGGTATAAATATAAGTCAGAATAATCAACAGTGTGTTGAAACTTGAACTGTCCCTTTTGAGAAAATTAATTTTCTCTCTCAATCAGGAATTATAGCAGTGTCAGCAAGCAAGCAGCTTTCTTATGAAGAGCACGATAACCTTTCTAATAAATCACTGCTGCACCAGTCAGTAATACTTTTCTGGAGTTTTTTTGACCCTATCCATCCCCAGGTATTTAATCAAGATGCCTAAATATGTCAAGTGTTTAAATAGCAAGAGAACAAACAAATGGTGTGACTGTATTTCTCAACTATCTTGCTTTTCTTCTTTCTAGTTAATGTTGGAATGTCCTGAAGACATTTACTGCTTTCAGTTCAGTCCAAATCATCCAAATATCATTGCTGGTGGCTGCATCAACGGACAGGTGTGAATTCACTGTTTAAAAATAAAATTCAATATTTCTGTATTTTCTTACAATATGAAAATAAGGGTGAAGAGCTGTATTCAACATCCATAGTAACACATAGGGGCAGAAGACAGATGTAACAGACTCTCAGTTCTCTTATCCTGGACTAAAGCTGTGCCTTGCTATTCCATAGCTGAACCATTACTGTACAATGCTTCTTTGTAGTACTGGTAAATAGGTCAAGTTGTAAAGACTTTTTTTTTGTTTAGCAAAGTGTAGTCTTTCCACTGATTGCACCAGACTAGAGAAAATACTTTAAACACTTTATAATTCTAGTGCAAAGAATGAATTTCTTATTTCCCCTTCAACCTCCATGATTTGAAAAAAACATGCGTTAATATACAGGATGAAATAATTTGTAATACACTCATTTCTCATTGTAGGTTGTACTGTGGGATATTTCTCAACATGAAAAAAACCTGCAAACTGAAAAATCAGTTACTGATGAAATCATTGACTCGGACAACGAGGAGACAGCAACAGCAGAAGCAGCAACTAAGGTAAGTATGGGGGTGGTTGTTTGATGGTGCTGTACAGGGGCTTTCTGAGCTCAGGAACACCTGAGCAGCAGCTCAGAGCCCCGTTAGGACCTTCTTGGGCCAATCAGGTGAGGAGGGGCCATTGCCAGGAGCATTCGCTGAAGATTTAAATGGCTCCAGGGAGTGTGGCATCTCAGAAGGGTGTGGCTCTTCAGAAGGGCGGTTCACGCAGGCAGAGCAAACTTACAGAGTGAGTCTTCACCCACCCATCTAGAAGGCGGCTAACTATCATTTCCATTTGGTAAAAAATCACTGTCAGAAAGAATGTGGTGACCCTGATGGACCTCACACATCAACATGCAGCTGTCCAGCTCTCCAGCTGCAGTAAATGCCTGACCTTATCACTGATACCAGAGGACAGCAGACAATATCTGTTTGAGGTGAGGTGTGAACAGGTGGACAATCTGCTCAACCTCTTAACATTCTATTAGTACAGCTGATTAGCACAGCTTAATAGCTTTACTGCATTTTGTGTGACTTAGGCTTCAATTAGTCTTTTTCTTTACTGGGCACCAACATACCCTCCACTCTTGCCTTACAGAAAGTGTTACAGAATGCAATACTGAAAAGTATTTTAGGTGTTTATGGATAGGGAAAAAGTAGCTTGGAAGAGAAGATGATGATTTCAGTGGAAGAAGACAATGAAGAGAATAAGCAGAAGAGAGACCTAAGAGCAGAGGAGAACTAATAAGCACGTGTGTGTGCCTGTGGAGGCATGTTCGAATTGCTTTTAAATAAATCTTCATATCCAAAGGCCTGTTTTTATACTTTCCTTCCCCCCCCCCGCCCCGAAAAGAAGGTATTAGTCCCCTAGAAAGTATTATAAACTCATCTGACCTTTGTGAAGCAGCATTAACAGAACACAAAGTAACCTTTTTTGGTTTGATAGATCTATTTGTAAATATACTATCTCTTTTTAAAACATTTCTAGCCGCCTCTTGCGCAAGTCCAGCAGAGCAGCACAGAGCCACCTCTAGTGACATACTGTGCAGTCTCCTCCATAGAGTATAGCCATAAAATGCCAGTAACAGATATACAGTGGCTGCCAGGTAATTTTGAGGTGAGTTTAAAAATTCACTTTTCTTCTTTTTATTGTTTTCCTAATCTACTACCTCAGAAATCCCTGTGTAAACTCAAGTGAAAATATTAAAGCATCAGTTATTTGTAACAGTCTTCCTTATTTCTCACTGAATTTAGTAAATATTAATAATCTGGTGCCCCTTGTCCTGTTCATTGTGCTTTACAACTGTACAGTGTTCTCAGTCTGACATAAATCTGCTCATACGGGAAAAAATTTCTGTATCTTTACTGAAAATTATAAAGCTCCATAGCACTGAGGGTGTTTGTAGTTAAGACCCAGTACTACTACAGGAGTACTGGATGGTCTTTTACTATCAAAGTATTGCAAATGGTTGCTAAATTAATTTGAAATGCAAATGTAGTCTAATGCAGTAATTAACTAATGACAGTGGAAAAGCAGGCCAAGAGGAAGAAAACTGAAATCATTAAAAGGTTTATGCAAATCAATGTTTTGGAAAAAAAAATATAAGAGTTCATAGATACTGCAGTCCTTAACATTACCAGAAAAGTGAGGGAAAGGGTGAACATATGTCAAAGAACAACTGTTGAACAGCTGATGCAACTGTTCATTATTATTTTATGCTACAATAATACCCATGGATACTAATCAGTACCAGATGTAAAACATGAAGAAAGGGATTGGATAGCAGAACATTGTTTTGGTTTTTGTTGTTTGGGTGGAGTTTTTTTAATCAAGGTTTAGGCTCCAAAAGCTGTTTTCATGTTCATCTGGGATAACAGATACAGAAAACGTTGCTTAATAAATAACACTGACAAAGGAATCACTTTGTCAGTATTTAGCAACATGTACTGGGACATACTTTTTGTTATATAAACATGGAATATGTGTGAGTCTTTGCATGGCAGAACATTTTTTATGGCACAGTTCCTAAAACTGGGAGCTTTATAATTACATATTAATGAAAAATTATTTGAAGTTTTTTCCAGAACCTAATTCAGCTCTACCTAGTTTCAAGACTACTATTACGACTCCAGGTAGAAAAACTCACAAATGAAAATTAGAGTAGGCCTAACTTGGCCCAAAAAATAAAAAAAGTGTAGCCGAAATTTTGCCACATGGTTGATAAATACAGTTTTAGCCAAAACACATATGTTATTTATATACTGGAAATTATATTTGGTCAGGGTTCAGTCTATAATCACTTGTTACCCATGACACATTTCCTTCATTTTTCTGAGTAATTAAAATTAATTTGGTATAAACCAATAACTACTTGGTAAATGATAAGTAGTATGAAACCTGCAAAATCCCACACATACAAACTAACATTTTAACATATACAAACATAAACACACATATACAAACTAACATTTTAACTAACAAATTAACATTTGAAGGCACTACTACCATCCTGCAGTGAGGTCTAGCCAAGTGATAATTTAAGACAGATGATCCATGGTGTAAGCTTGGCAAAGAGATATCACTTGCACTTATCACTGAACTTCTGGAGATAAATTTCTCAAGCTCTTTGGTTAATCTGCATAAAAGTTACAAACATGGCAAACTAAGGAGGGCCTGACTTGTAGTGAGGCTAGGAAGTATTTATCCTCCTGAGTTAATTTAGAATTTTGGGTGTGTAGCAGGCAAAGCTGATAATAGTTCACTTGAAGTACATTTGTAAAATAGCTTGACTTTATAACTGCAAATTAGTAAGTCCTCATTTTGAAACATTACCCAAGGAGAAACAGTGACTTAATTTCTAGTAGCCTGTTTTATGTGTTGAAGTACTTATGTAGCAGAGTGTGATTTTTGTCTCTCATCTCATTTTTCTTACCCCTGTAATAATTATTACTGTTATTTTCAGGGCAATGAAAAAGGTGGTACTCCTGAAAACAGAGGGGAACATTGCCTGCAGCTTGTAACCTGCTCCCCTGATTGGTATATACAAAACATACTCTACAAGATGTCTTCTAGTTTCCTTTGGAAAGCTTTATGGAGCATAATCCATGATTTAACTAGCACACTTCTGGATTCCCATCAGCATATCCTAAAGAGCTGAAATTCTGTATGCATAGGACAAGCACTTTGCGTTCTTGTCCAGTTAAACTCTTTACAGTAATGGCATTAAGAGCTTATTAACTGAAACACTTTGCATGTACACATTTATTTTCTGTGTATATCACCTTAACAAGAGAGTTGACCATACATGCATTAGCCTAGAAAGTCAACCCCCGACACTTACATTTGATTGCGAGACATGCACAAAAAACTTAAAAGATTCTAAGTCCACAGAAATACTGTAAAGTATATTTATTGGAAACATAGCTGGCAAAATTATTCTGAATGAATCTCCTCTTTTGTGGACTGAATAGTCATGATAGTTATAATCAAATATTATCCTGTGTGAAAGACTGGCAAAGGAGAAGAATGCAAAAATGGAAATAAATATTTAGCTTTCATGATGTCAAAATGACTGAGGCTTCAAGACTGCCTGGCTGTGCTTAATCATGTAGTTGTTAGTTACTTCAAAGGGAGGGTCAGAGAGAACAAAATTTGATAATAAGTAATTTTTGCTAATCAAGTAACAGAGAATACTTTGAAGAATTAAATTAGAATAAAGATTGCAAATGCAGTTGTTAATAAGTTTGCACTGTAATGGAAGTAGTACAAATAGAAGAAATTATTTTAACTACTCACACACAAGTGTTCCAAATTGAAAGCATTTATCCAAAGTAATAACAGGGAAGTCACTGTAATGTCGTGCTTGAAGAACACAGGTCCCTGAGCAATTCCTGTCAGAAAAGGGAAGGAGATGTCAGCAATGAGAAAAGTTATCATTGGCTATATCAAATCTGTGAATGAATGTCCAGAGTAGAGCAAAAGGAACAATCTGAGGGCTGAAAACTCCTATGAAATGACAGATACAAGTGAGTGGGACCATTTGCCTTGAATGTCAGCACATAAATTTGTACACACAAAAATTGGGACTGAACTTTGATTTGGATTACTAGATTACTTGCTACAGAGTTCTCTCCAGTTCTCTCAGCCTCTGGTAATTTCAACCAGGTAGTGCCAGTAAGTTCACCCAGTAATTGTTCAATAAACAAACTGTATGAACACTATCTAACTACTTTGGTATAATTAACTGATGAAATTGTGAGTAAAGAAATATTTTTCATCATTGACAAAAGAAGCAATTAATCTAGTATTTGTCTGCTTCTCAGATTTGCTATGTAAGGTTTGAAGATGAAAGGTTAAAAGAACTCCAGACTTTAAAATGTGTGGAAAACTGCATCTGACTTTAAAATGAAACCAGGGAATAACATTATAAAATTATTTTGCAGCTCAATATTATTTTGGGATATTCCAGCCATTGAACATCAAGAAAAACCTTCATATGAGAAAGCAAACAAGGAGAAAAAATTGTATATGGCCCCTGGTGTTCCAGACACTTCTAAGCCTTTAGATCTCTGCTGGAAACCTCTCATAAAGGTAGTGTACACAAATATAGAACAAAGGGATCAAGCCAAAATGTAGACATGGCCAGAATGTATTCTTTTGTTTCCCAACTCTATTTTTTCCAGCAAATTGACTTTCTTGTGATTTTCCTTATGATTAGGAAATTAAATACTTCAACATTCTTTTGGAACTTCAATAAAATGCATTGTTAAAAGCTAATTCATGAGAAACATCATGACTGCTTCTAAAAAACTGCAGTAGGTGCAAAAGTAGTTGTGTAACCAGTGTAAGTTTCTGTCAGTCTTTTCAATAGCTCTTCTGTTTCACTGGGTCCCAAATGGTGAAACATGGGCATGGCCAACAGAACTGTAATTACTAGCAAACCAGCATTCAGTCTCTTGAAAATACAGTCATAGGAGTTTTGGAAAAAAGTGAGGTTGAAAACAGCATTAAGTTAAAAAAAAAAAAAGATTATAATTTTAGGCATGCTGACCTGTGTTGCTCAGAATAGCTGCAGCTGGTACAGTTGTTGGACAAGCACGACTACTGGAGATGGGTTGGGGTTTTTTTTTGCTAGAAACAAAGCAAAATTCTTACAGGGAAAGGATAATACAAAGAGCATTTTCTCCATGTTTGTATGTGAGGCAGCAAATACTATTTGTGGAGTATTACAAACACACTGCAAACTCAGAAGGCTTGTTCTATTAAAGCAGAAAATAATTTAGACTTGCACCTCAAAGATCTGACAAAATGTTTTAGCAAATACACTTTCTTCTGAACAGATAAGTCTGCAAGAAAGGGATACCAACACAGAGTGCGGTCCCATCAGAATTATTTTAAGGGAACTGCATTATTGTTACAAAACCTCAGGTAATATTTTTATTACACCTTATTAGGGAAAATGTTTTTAGTTAGCTTGTATTTCAGTATATATATAATGAGCAACAAAATATTGTATAGCTAAACACATTTGGGGAAAAAGGTTTCTTAAATATAATGGCATTCAAACTGCAACCAACATGTATTGAGTACAAAGATATGTACATGTCCTGAATCCAAACTGAGTAGTTCTGTATACACAGTAACTCTATCTAGTTTCACTTAAAAGTCCTTACAAGTGTCCCCCCCCCCCCATCTCTTTATCCCTGAAAGAGGATGTCATTTTTAGCCATTATAAAAAATTATTTTGAGAAACATAATCCATTCCCTGGAGCAGAGATGTTAGCTCCTGGTTGCAGCAGTTACGGGTGATGTGTAAGGGCAGTTTCCACAGAGTCACTGATGCTGAGGAAAACTCGTGAAGAACAGGGTGGTGCTACCCAAAGTAGTTGTCTGGGTATGGGAAGGACTGACTTAAGAGCAGCTGCAGCAAAGGGACACCAGTAAACAGTTAACCTACAGAACTGCTGTTTTACTTGTCAGCTTTTCTTCATCTCTCCCCCTGAAATTCCCATTATTCACCAACTACCTTTACAAGACAAAGTATTTGCTTGTCTGATAAATTCCAGTGTATAACAAATAGATGTAACCATCTTGTTTCCCAGGGAAAGCAAAATCTCTGAGTGCAGTAAAAGCACCAGCCAAAGAGAGCCCATTTACAGAGATGAGTGCTTCTTCAAGCAAAAATCTGGAAGTGCTAGAGAATATATCCACCAACTTTTTTGTTGGAAATGAAGTAAGGGAAAATAATATATTACCAATGAAAATGTTAATCCAAGATATCTGAAAGACTGAACAATTAAATAACAGGTTTTCATAAATATATGGGCTTGCATGTTTTCTTCAGGTGTAACGATAAAGATCTTTCTGAACATGCCACATTTTACTTCCAATTTAATGCTTTTAGCTACATGGTTAAAAAAATTAGTAAACCTCCAGTATTTCATAGACTATGAGCCCTTACCTCAAGGGCAGAATCAGAAGACATTTCAAAAATATTTTGAACTTAACTCCCTAACAAACCAAACAGTGTTTCCTTATTCCAGAACACATAAGATTAGCAGTAATTTTTTAGTGTTTTCCCACATGTCAGGTGAAAACATTTATACTACAGTCTCCCCCCAACTTACTTTAGGAAGTTCCAGATGTTCACAGCCCTTTACCTACCCTATGCATCTAAAATTCACAAATATTTCCCAGTTTTGAGTTCATATGAAAATAAGTATTTGGCTTCTAGCTACATTTTTGCTTCCAGTCACCTTTTCCCCAAATACTGGAGCAAAGCAGGAACTGCAAAAAACAGGTACCTGATTCTGCAGGAAGGACTGCTCACACACATCATTCTAAGTAAAGATGTTTTGGCAATACATAACTTAAAAATGGTGATGCAACATTTTTAGGTGTTTTCAGTCATTGGTTGCAAATTCAGGTTTTAATTTACTCAGGTCATATTCAATGATGATTATAATTAAGTGAAGTCCCAGCTTAAAAACAAGTCACTTTGATATAAGCCACTAAACTCTAACACTGGAGTTTACTTGATTTTTCTTCCATTACAGGATGGAGTAATTGTTTATTTCGACTGGAAAATTGATACTAATTCAGCAAAACCAGCTAGTAAGTTCAAGTTTCTCCATACCTGTTTAAACCTTACTATATCACTAGCTATAAAGTATTTGCATCAATACTCTGTCTTTTTAAGGTTCTTGCTCATGAGCATTAATAGTCAATGTCCCTGATGACACTGGGATTTAGCAGTACACCCTCAAAAGTGCAAGCAGTGTGGCCAGCATGACACAACAGCACAAACCCTCTCCAGTCTCACAGGTGCATCACTGTGCACCTACTGGCACAAATCATCTAAGGAACTGGATTTGCAGTAATTCCAATTCTTGTACCTTGTGAGCAATAAAACAAGGCTAAGTGTCTTCAAAGCCTGTGCTGGGTCCTGCACTCTTGTTTCTTGATCATTAAGGCACTAGTTCACAAGCCACTGCCTTTTTCATCCATTAGGTCAGATGAAGACTCAGAAATACGCCCTCCACACTGAAACTATTAACACTTTGCAGAGATCTCCATTTTTTAAAGACATCTTTCTAAGCATTGGAGGCCAGAATTTTGCCATTTGGAAAGAAGGGGTTACAGTAAGTTACTTTAATACAGCTGTTACATAACTGATAGATATACAAGACAGAACTATAACAGCCTCTGAGACTGTATGTTCAGAAATGTTTGTAAGTCACAAAGCTTCATAGTTTAGAAACAGATTAGGTATAAAACCAGCAATTCCTTCTTCACTTCAGAAAACTATTTTAGAAACATCTTAGTAAACTTGCCTTTTACATTAAAAAAATGAAGTGGTCTTCTTCAATTCTAACCCTGGAAAAAACTATAGCTCCTCCTATTTACTTCTGCTGCTAGGGAAACCAAATAATAAAGGAATCATGTGCTAGACAAGTCTGAAGAACTTGTATTTTAGGACAAAGTTTTACATCATGTGAAGACAAAGAAATGTGGGGTTTTTTGTAGTTCCTCTCTTGGAGTAGTCCAGGTTAGCTGCAGCTGACAAAATCTCCAGACCACAACTTTTAACAGCAGATAGGCAGATTACCTTAGCAGACTGGAAGTGAGATATCAGGTTTTTTACTTCCCCATAATGCTCTTTCTCTAAAAGTGGTACAAATTTTCCCATTGAAAAAATTTTTGTAATAGGATCATTTAAATTGTGAGCATTCTCCGATGATAGGAGATCTAAAGTAGTGAATTGATAGCACTCTTTGATTGCTGAGTCTATCTTTAATTTGTTTTCAAAACAATTTAAGAATGGACCAATCCTTCAGTCAAGCTGCTCTGCAGGAAGATACACTGTGGGACAATGGTCCTTAACAAGACCAGGAGTTTTCTTCATTGGCAGAGAAGATGGAAATATAGATATTTGGGACTTACTGAAGAAAACTCATGAGCCATCTCATTTCCAGAACATCTCCAAATCCGTCATCACTTTCATCAGCCCCTGGATTGCCTCATGTATGTTGATGGTGCTTGCACTTTATTGTGCTACCCTGTTTACAAACTGGCCCATGACCCTAAGGCACATAAATCTTATACAAGCTATCTTATATAAGTACATACTTCCACTAATTTAACACTGTTCATACAAAAATGCATACATCAGTTCTAAGTGTACTACCATGTCATAAAAGCAACAAACCATTTGGATTACAAAAAAGGTCTGATAAAAATAAACTTTAAAGGGAATTTCAATTGTTAATAAAATAAGAGAGTAATAAGGCTGTCTTTTTTGCTGCAGTGAACAATGAGCCAAAATGACCAGAACAAAAATGAACCCTCTGTAGCTTGTATTTGGGTGGAGGTTCATATTGCTGTTGAAATTTGGATTGTTTATATGTTTTTTGTCAAATATCTTTCAGCAGAGCAGCATTTTTTAGCTGTTTCTGATGACCTTGGAGTACTGCATATTTTGGAAATCTGTCAACAACTAAGTCACCCTTCAAGTAATGAGGTTGGTAAGAATTTTTATTAATCTCTGTGACACTTTATCCTGAAAACTCACAATTCAGAAACAAACATGCCTGGAGAAAATTGCCTTCAAAGGATGGCAATTAATTTGAGATCCATATGGCCACATTCTCCAAGGGTCACCTGTAGCAAAGCTCAGATAGGAGTCAACTAAAGGAAATCTCAGTGACAGAATTCCACTGCTCCAACCTCACCATATAAAAACTCAATAAAGAGTTCAGCATTTTTTGGCACATTCATAAAATGACACTTGGTTTCATGCATTAAAACAATGCTATAGAGTGCATAGTAATGTAAATATACTGAATTCCTTTCTCTTTACACCTTCTTGTCCACATTTGCAGGAATTTTTTTTTCTTTTTAATTTGGTACTTCAATTTCAATGTCTTTATATGTGGTTCCAGCTAAGTGAAAGCACATTTGCAAACTGTTCCGAGCATTCTTACTCATTCCTGCTCTTTTGAAATAAGGACTATCTGTACCAAAAGACCATGGGAACAATGGAAATAGTTTTATTTTCTCTTTATTTCTACACAATTTTCAGTTGTTCTTTTCCCCCATCTCCCAGCTAAAGATCGAGCTGGCGTTTCAGTCTAGCAGCCTTCCCTGCTACCTAATGTGTTATTTTTACATCACAAAATCATCTTTCTATTCTATCACAGTTTTAAGTTTATATAGGCACTTAAATAGTTTATAAACATCCCACAGAGGTTTGCCCTGCAAAGATGTGCAGTATGTACCAACACAACTTCAGGTCAGCAACCTCATTTTAGTAAAAATAACTTCTCCAAAGCAAGGTAGGAGCTGAGTGATATAACATGAGGAAACACATTGCTTCTGCACAAATTTCCTGTATTCTGGATCTATACTGTTTAGAGTGCAGAATTATTAATCCAGGAGTAATCACTAATATTTAGTTCATGTTTATTCTGAAATATTAACTGAAAAATACTAGGCTGTTGAAGAAACTAATGAAAACTATAACACAGAATCCCAGATAAATGCATAGTGTAATAACAAAATACAGTATTCTCTGGTTTCTTTGTGTCTGAAGTTGGTCACATCTTTATATTGTTTTGCTGCAAAGTATTGAGATAGATATATTTATATTCCCAGTACAGATAAACTAATAATACTGTTCAGATCATCAGCCATACATCTGTCTTTGGGCATGTAATGACCCTTGTTTGTCATTGTGTTAACAGCATGCGAATGTACTTGATTACTTTGAAAGAGAAGTCAAATATCTGAAGTACTGTGAACAAGAGTTTCAAGAATACCAAAAGTTTCAGGCCAAAACAGAACTGAAATGGAGCTGGAAGCACAGAGAGAGAAAACAGTACGTTATATTTGGAATTATTAAGAAAACTCTCTGTTTCTTTAGATTTACAAATGCACTTGCATTGCTAGACGGGATTCCCCCTAGTTTTTTTAAAAAAAATCAGGATGGACATAATCAGAAAACTTAGTAGCTATTTATTTCATATTTACAGTTTTTAAGAATGGTCTTGGTCAAGTGAAACCCCTGCAAGAGCATTAGAGCCTATGGGTATTTAACAACGATAAGCTTGCCTTTCATTTTATATCAGTTACTCATTCAAAAAGTTACATTTTGGCAACTTCCTTATAAATATTGCTCCTTCAAGCAGGGATGACTCCAGCCTTCCATTCTCTACTCACATAAGGATTTTGCCTATCCATTCTTTGGTAAATGGTGTAACAACACTAACTAACTAAACTGTCCTCCTTTGGTTGATTGCTGTAGCCCTGGGTGATGCCTATTTTTCATTAATTTGTGACAGCAGTGATACAACCCACTGGAAAGCAATGGGGTCGTGTACAGGTTTTAAAGCTTAACAGGGCATTATTGTGTGGTGTGTGTCCTTCCTTCAGAGTATGACTACTCTACAGAAAACAAGAAATGGAGGAGAAAGAAAACTGTGTTACGGGACCTGGAGAAGCAGGTAACAATGGATTTAGAGACAAGGAATACTTTCCTCGTTGGATGCTTAGAGCCCATTATCACCTTTAGAACCAGTGAGCTTTTTATTTAGAGACCTCTATTTCAGCAGAAGGTGTTTAGCTTTGGAAATAAAGAATCTTGCAGTTAGAGATTATTGTTTCTTAACTTCATCCATTTGTTTACTCACACTGTGGTTGAAGTACAGTTGTTTTGGGCACATTTCCTCCATTAATTTTTATTAATACAGTTACAAGAAATATTCTGTTTAACTAATAGTTTTCAAAGTTCTGTCTGTCAGGACTCTGAACACCTTTACTTGCTATCATCAAATTATAAAAGAATTGTTACTTAATCCTGGTAAATGCTTACAAACAAAAACCCAAATCCATTAAAATATATTGTTTTCTCAAAGAAATCAGTATTATTTAGAACAAACAGCTTTTACCAAGCACTTTGTGGCTGTGCATTTCTGTCAAATTATTCCTCAGAGAGATCAAATGGTGTTATGCAGAAGTTTTAATATTTACCAGTGTAAATGAGTAACAGCTCATGAATATTAACACTTCTCCTCCATCCACAGAGAGTGGTCCCTGGTAAGCCATTCTGCTGGCTGCTTGGTTTCAATTGCCAGGTCAGACACCATGTAACTGAGCAGAGCCTGTCAAGTAGAAATTAAATCTATCAGAGGAGGACAGATTAAACTCTATACGGGTGAGTTCACTCTTTCCATGACTCACCAAACTGTTTGAGGGTCACAGCCTCCTGTCAAACAAATGTCCATGTGGTCACAGTAGACACTAAAGCACAAAAGACAACTGACACACAGGGGATTTGCAGAGAGGATCTTCAGTTGACAAGCGATAGCCAGCCCCAGTGCTCTGCTTTGTCGGAGTAAAGCACAGACAAATACAAAACAGGATCAGTGTGGGCTCCTGTGTCCCAAAATAAGCACTGTAAATTGGCTTTAGGCGGTGTTAAAAATATGCCCCTTCAATTTTCTACAGCCAGGATCTCCCCATTAGGCACTTTTACCACTTTGATTGAACTTTGATCTGATTTAAGAGAGGTTAGGTAGCACTAGATAGGACTTGGTTTGAAAAATGGTCTCTTTTGTTTGTTCATTTGAAGTTTAAATATTATTGCAATATTCCTTGCCCTTCATGTTGAACTACCTCTAAATTAAAATCAAGGAAAACTCAATAAGCATGTTCCTACCACCTGCAGCACAGCATGTGCAGTCCGAATGCAAACAGGAAGAGAACATTGTTGCTCTCCTAAATCAATATTTAACTAACAGCCTGCTCTATACAGATATGTAAATATCACAGAACTGGCTAATTAAAAAGCTCAGCTCTCTGTTATCAGGCCTGAACTTGATTAGTACACCAACTCAGATCATCTTCCACAGATTTTTTTGGGTAACAGGGCTGCAAACTACACATACACTTAAGTCAGCCTTATGGTCATGGCTTATCTGGAAAGTCCAGCCACCTCCCTTCCACTGCAGCTCTGTCACCACTCCCCAGGAGAGGCAGCAGCCTCAATGGGAGCCTTGTTCCCCTCCACAGAGGCACTCTTGAGAGTTTTGATTAAGGAAATATTTCAGAAGATAGAGAGATTTCTGCTGGGGTTTCCTAGCAGTGAGGCCAAAGAGGCAGCAGATCAGCGCTCTACTTATCAGCTCCCCTCTCTCCCTGGAGCAAAATAATTTGGGGAACTGCAGGAAGCCCCCAGTGGAAAGGGAGTAACATTCCTGACAGTCATTTTCCTTCTCATCACTGTTCCAAAGTAACACAAGACCTGAGGTTACACAACCCACCATGATCACTTATCCTAACACAATTCTAGACGTTCAAATACATGTAGGGTCAGCTTTGCAATATCTCATGTCTGACTGTTCCAGTTTTGCCCAGAAAATGTTGTGGTTAGGACGCATTTACAGGATTTCCTGCAGGGTTCTAAAAAAAGTCAAACAGTAAATTAAAAAAGAGAAAATGGAAAAGTCATTATGATGGAGGACATTTTAAAACAAAGATATCATAGTTACACCTAAGAGTAACATCAATCCTCCCCCCACCCCAAATAACCATCTTGCAGCTCTTCCTAGCTCCAGAATAAGACAACAGCTTCTTATATCAAAATACACTTTTACTGTTAAGAAAATCCTATACCTTGGGATGGGGAAGAAGGTAAAGGGGTTAAGATCTGATAGCAAAAATACCCGATGTGTCTTTGGCTTATCAGATTTATAAATTTATTCCATAAAAATCCTGAGTATTGGTTGGGGATGTGTCTCTACTTTTACAACACATCTGAACAGCTGCAGGTACATTTATCTGTTGTGTTAATGAACACACATGCACATTACACATTTGGGAAAGACATGTAAAAACCTGACGTTTCTGAGGATGTAGGTCCCCAGTGGCTTAAGACAGCCTGAGGTGAGGCTGCCACCCCCACTACACTACATCCCATACCATCCCTACCCATCTCTTCCACTCTGCTGTAATAAGCCACTTTGAGAAGCTGAAAAAGAGGGAGAAGTGATTCTGTGTCAGCTGGATCAGTGACAAAGCCCCAGTAGTATTTGGAAAATCTTATTTAAACAAACAGGAAAGGATTAAAACTCTATGAATGGGCCTAGTCCATTCCTGAATCCACCTAGGTGTATCATATCCCTAACACTTGGCAGCAAGGAATTGCACAGACCTATCTGCATTTCTGCTTTTCTCTGGGGACTACAAACTATGACTCTTGGTTGTGACCCACCCCAACATGTGGCCATCACTGGTCTGTACTTTGGTATAACCATTTATATGTAATTCTGGTGCAAGTCGTGGAACTGGTTTCTGTAAGAGCACTCACATTCATTTTCTTTATCTGGGAAGCGGAAGTCACACCTGAAGGAAGTCCATGCACTCCAAGGACATTTGCTCTCTGAATTCCACCACATGCTCTGCCCTCTGTTTTTAACCTTTTCTACCCCCTGGTGAACAAGAGCTGCTCCTGATGACGAACTGAGTTACACCAAGCAGACAACAGCAAAGGTAAATACAGTAAGGAAGGCTCCTCACTGTGCCCATGCAGAGCTCTGCCCTGCAAACCCCACAGCCTGAGGCTGCTCTTTTGTATAAAAACCCAGCCCATTCCTGCTTTGGTAGAAACAGGTTGTTTTAATCTCCCAGTTTAATGTTTCCAGATTGGGGTAATGCCCATTATAATCCTGTTCCATGAGATTCTGTAACAATCATAAAAAGAATGTGGCTTGACCAGATTATATAAATAATTATTTGAAATATAATAATATCAATGAGAATATATATATAAGGGATAACATATAACAGAAATACCACTGAGGAAATGTCTCATTAAAAGAGGATTTCTAAGACACAAAACATGTTCTACAAGTTGTCGTCATTAAATTTACAACAAGTGTTTCATCTGAATAATACCAAGACATTACTGTATTTCAAGCACTTCATTATATTAATATTAATACAATTTCTCAAGTAATTAATTTCTGCTGTTGTAAAGTTATTAAAGCTGACAGATCAGCACGCTGCTGCTGAGAGTTACAGACCCTGCATGTAGAAAGAGCTTACATGTATTCAAGAGGTGACTTACACATTTGGATTATTACAGCCAATGAAAGCTTAATGTATCATTTATCAAATAATTTTAAATGCAAACATCTTTCAAGCAGTGCTAATTGAGTAGTGGTTTGGGGTTTTATTTAATTATCTAACTCAAATATTGGGTCAATCTAGAAATGACAACAGAACAAATCCTTTCCTGAAAAGCTAAATGTCTTTATGGAATTAATTCACATGTGCAGCCAGTGCAAATGGATGGCATCAGCTTAGACAGGTTTAAATAATCACTAACTAGGCATAGACAAACTTTATTCTTAATTCAAATTTTATTTAGAATTTAAATTTATAGTTTAAAAAGTATGCACATTTTGTAAGTATAAAAGTTTAAAAAAATACATTGATTTATTGATAAATGCCTCAGGTTAAATTTACATATTCATACATTATTATTATTATATTGCAATAATTGTTTTGCATCTTTTAACACTTATAAAAATAAATTAATGAGATTGAATAAACCATTGGAACCATGCTAAAATAATTCCTTAGCAAAGAGTGGTGAAGTTTGCCATAACAATTCTTAATTCTTTGCTATTGTAAATAAATAACTCTCCAATTAAGCAGTACAAAGAAGTACTGGTTAGCAGAAAAGCACTTACCCACAGGGTGAATGGAAAGCCATAGCAGGATGCCAAAAATAGTACCAAAAATATGTAGAATAATTTCTACCCTGCCAACTGACAGCAACTTGGTGCTAAACTTCTCAAAACACCAAAACCTTTCACCCCCACTTGCCCAAATACCCCCTCCTCAGGGGTGTATATGTGACCTGTAGAGGACAAGAAATGGCTCTGAATCTCCTGTTGGTTAGAGGGACTATCATAACACCTGTATGTAATTTGGTAACTATTTGACAATTATTTTTAATTACATCAAGAATGTGTTTCCTTAACGTGCAATGTTTAATTGCTCACCATAAATGACTAAAGATAAAAGACAATTTCAGCAGACGGTGATAACTCAACCTCATAAGGTCCCAGTGAACTGCAATCCCACTCAAACTTCCCAGGAGTGACATCCTTCGACTCATTTAACCTCATATGACAACTCCAGTTTCCATTTTTGGAAGACTAATTGAAAAAATAAAACCCAAACCAAACAACAACAAAAGACTCAGAGAAAAAAAATAACTACCTTTGTGCAGAACTTGAGTCTTCCATCTCCAGAGCCACAGCCCTTTATAGAGGGCTCAAACACCCTAAATACCAGTAGCCAGACAGGGCTACCATAACAGAAATACATGAAACTCTGGAGAAAAAAAGAAATATACAGAAATATCAAGAATAAAGTTAACAGGTTACAAGGGCAAACCACAAATATTTTTGGAAAAGTAAATATCTTCCAGACTCTTTTTTTCATATGTGAAAAAAACCCATGGAGGAAGAAACAAACAATAAAGAAAAAAAATAGAGAAAGGATGCGGGGGTGCGTGTGTGTAAGAGAGAGAGTTAATAGTCAACATCTGCAAATGGAGGTCCCTGCAATACACAAGGTCATTTACATTAATCATTCACCCTGCCTTCTCTCAGGCCATGTTTCTGTGCATAAATCAAATGCTGTGTAACCCAAGGGGTAACCTCATCCTGGCATCACTGAACATGTCTTCCTAGAAATGAGGCATTTCGTAATTCTGAGACATCTCCTTTTTGAAGGTGGCTACAAACACATGCACATTTACACATAGATATATACAAACAAGGTTAGAAAAATATTTATTTTTGCTTGTTTAAATAATTACTGAAAAGTGTTAATACAGTAATATGTTAATATTTGTACAATTAAAACTTTATATATAAATATTATAAAGCATTTTTCATAGCAGCCATTGCATATATAGTAAAACAAGTCTATCTGAAGTCCATGCTGCATAACCTAGGCCAAGCAGCGTTCATCCTCTTCCGAGAGGAACATCTGTACCAGAGCCAGGATTTCAGGAATGAGGAGTTCTGCTGCCACTGACAGCAGAGATGTTGCTTTATCTTCTACCAGGTATTGCCCAGGCCACCGAAGTGCACAGTGTTTTTAGAGAGAAATGCCACTATGTGGAATCACCTCACAGTCTCTAAGCTTCTCTCCAACACAGAAATCAGGACAATGTCTTCTAACAAGAAGGCAGAAACATTACGGAATGGCTTAAAATGTGCTGTGGCCTTACCACAAGGTGTTTAGGGGCACTCACACAGCTGGGGAATCCCAACAAGGGGCATGGAGGCACAAGGAGGAAACGTCATGCAGGACAGAATTTAATAACTCATATTTAGTTTGTTTTTATTGAGTTCCCTTTCCAGGTTTCCTATCAGAGTATCAATACTTTCCTGCAGGTCTTTGAGGTTTGCCCTGTGATCCACTGCAGAGTCTATCGCTTGCACTGTCAGGTAGCTCTGAAGGGTGTGCTCTCTGGGGACGGGCTGAGGGCATCCTGCCGGGGCATCCAACTCCTCAGCTTTGCTGCTGTCATCTCCACTCTCCGTATCTTCTGAAGGGACATCATCGTAGTCTGCTTCACTCAGGCAGTCTTTAGGGTTTAAGAAGTAGTTCTCCCCACAGCTACTCCAGTCCCCAGCATAGCGGTTGCTCGATGGGCTGTCTAGACCTGCTGGCCTTGGTCTGAGTACCCCAGACACCTCGGTACCACTAAGATTCAGCATCTGAGGTCTCTGCCTCTTGGGTCTCAGGTAATTCAGGGAAGATGGGTGCTCAGGAAATGCATTCAGATGTGCTGGTTCTTTGGCAAGGGAGTGATGAACTAGAAGAGATAAGTTAAACCAGTCAGGACTGTATCCATGCTGCAATAGAAAAAGCCCATGACAGATGCCCAGTGACCTCTCCCGATGTCACACGCTAACAGCATGTAAGAATGCATGCAAACTTACAGCCAATACATTCCATTGTTACATGTTTTGCCACTCTTTGATATAAAATAATTAGAAAAAGTAGTGTAAAAGCTCAATTTTGAAGATTCATGCCGGATTCAAATTGAAGCAGAGAAGCCTATCTAAAAGTAGAATCTCCCAGAATGCCAATTAAATTCACTACGTGAGTTAATCACCATCTGATCTGGGTCAAAGAAAAGCAAACAGCTCAGCTCACACACTATAGGAGTAACAGAAAGGCACAGCAAAAGAGGTTAAAACACAACAAAAATACCACCACTGAGAGACACCTAGAGAAGCTGACAACACACCAAGAGCTGAACTCTACTGGTTCTCTTTTGCCCTAATGTTCTGCACTATTAAAGAAGCTCATTTGCACTAATTTTTCCAAGCAGCCACAACCCCATCGCAGATGAACACTCACACAGGTTTGAGTGTTCGATTAGATGGCAAAAGTTACTAACAGGCTCCTCTGCTGTTACCTGCTTCCTACGGTAAACAGCACAACTATTTTTACTGATCTGTGCCTGTAAATATCTGAGCTGAAAAACTTCTTTTGTTTTATACAGACCATTGCCTCTTGTAATGAGCAGCAGAAACTTTCTAGTCCACTTAATCAGTGAAAAGGCAGTGCATGCAAACCCATGCAGTTCATGATCTGCTCCCCTTCTTGTTAGGAGTCCTCACACACAAGCACAAAAGCTCAGCCCTGAAATGTGCTCAATCCTCTTTCTGGGTCCATATTACAGTTCTCTTCAGGGGATTTTAGTCTTTACATCTTGTGCAGTAATGCAATAATTCTCACTGCTTTTCCCCCCACTTTTACTACAACAAAAGTCCTTCTGTTTAGACTATGCTCCATTAAGACAAAGGGTCACGGGTTAACAATAACTTGCCAGTGTTACATGGTCTAACCAAACAAGGACTGTTTGTTTTCAGTTGGAAATATACGGAAACTGAAGTATTGCACAACATGTTGATTATCAAGCTGTCTCAATCTACAGAAGATTAAATATAAGGGACTAGACTGTGATCCTTCTGTTCAGTCCAACTGCTCTGTTTACACTGTGTGGTGTTCACCTGCTCCACATTCACCTCCCTTATAGGACAACATCCTGCACAGTTCTTGCACAGTCCTTGCAAACCAGGGGATAGCATTTGGTTTTTTCTTCAAAGTGAAGGAAAACTCTACTACTTACCATACTCCTACCCTTGCTACAGCAACGCACACTCCTATGGGCAGAGCTACATCCACTTGCTTTTGTATTCCGCAGCAGCCATGCCATAAGCCATCCCCAGGGTTTCATGATTAGCTCTTGCACTATATTTACTGCCCAAACATCTCTTGGTCTCCCTCTTCCTCCCCCCACGTTTCCTGTCTTACCTGCACAGACTCACTGGCCTGACTGAAAGCTTCTTTTCATATTTGGTGGTCAGCAACTCTGGGGCAGCCCCACCTGCAGCTGACAAGGGAGCAGCACCATCTCAGTTGCCTCAAACCCATCATGGAGCAGCACCATATGTCAAACTAATGCTCCTCTTGCTCTTACTTTCAGGCAGATAAGGTTTCTGTGAGGCTGCAGCAAGCAGAACCAACAGCCAGGAGCCTCCTGACACTGCTGACCCAGTGCATGGTCAGTGTCTATGTGTTACAGCCACAGGAGGCAACTCAAAGGCATGGCCACCATCAGGTCAGCAGACTACGAAAAAATGTAAAAAGCAATGCCACTTACATTGTCCACTAGCAGCTCTTCCCAGCTCATGACACCCTTTTAGCACCTGTACTGAGCTGCTCTGCAGACAACTCACACGCTCAGCTGAGTGACTCGTAATGTCTAATGAGAGCAAACTATCATAAATCAGACTTATGGAGGAAGGAGGATATTAGTCAACAATACTGAAACTGTACTTGTTTGGTCTTTCTCCCTGCATTATATTAGTTGTCAATGTTGACATCTTTCCTGAGCTCTATTCTATTCCATCCTATTCTATCCCATCCTATTCCTGCTTAAGTTTTGAAGTGGGAGCTAAAAGGTACTTAGGGTGTTTGGGTTTTGTTGCTTGTTTGCTTTGGGTTTTGTTGTATTTTGTTTTAAAAATATTTTTTTCTTATACCAAGCTCTGCAAAAACAAGTAGAAGTTGCACAGCTCTTACTGTAAGATGTTCCCAACTCTGCCAAATTACAAGAGCAGAAATAAAGTAAACGGTCAAAGCAGGAGAACAAAAGAAAAAAAATAAATCCCCAAACTCCCTAATTCAGATGCGGAAACTTAATGTCATCAGGTTTGGGTTTTCTAGTGTCTTCACTCACATCAAGTCTTCACCATTTCTTACATTATACTCAAACTCTGACACCTGGTAAGGAAGCAATTAAGCAAACAAACTTCCCATTAAACAAAATGCCCAGATAGAAAGAGTTGATTACAAAACTATCATGATTTCTTTAGATTAATAGGTGATGCCATAGTACCTCACATTTCAATAATTCCAATGCTGCTCAGTCATCCTGTGAATTAAAGTACACTGTCACACAGTAAAAACATACAGCAATGGTTTGAGTTTTTCCCTTGATCAGATTCATGACACAGTACCTGGCCACAACTGGAGTAAATAGTGAAGAACCTCTATATGCTTTTTGAAGTCCAGGGCACTAGCAAGCTCTTCGGAGTCTGTGAAGACTCTGTTGTTATGGTTGGTTGTCTCCTGCCTCTGGCTCAGTAACACAGGGCCAAAACATACAGCTAAATTCTGGCATGTCATCTTATTTACTTCATGGTAAGAAGCCACAAGTTTCAGGTGATCCAACAGCATCTTCAGGGTAGCCTAAAGAAACAAAATACTGCTCAGGAAACAAAACACTAGAGGAAGGTGGTGGTGACATCTTAATGTCACTGCTCTAGAGGGAAAAGATCAGGGATCCGGTTTTACTACCAACACCCATCAACAGACCATGTAAGTGCTGAATTAGAAAAGCTGTATTTGAAAAAAATATATAAAAAATATAAAAATATATTAAAATAATATACAAAAATATATTAAAAATATAAAAATATATAAAAATATATAAAACAGAGCAGACAAATTAAGACAGGCTTTCTGGTAAAATTCAGCTTGTTTCTTACCCGAACTCAATTTTATATGGATGGGTTTTCTCACAGTAAAATAAGGTACATGAGGGAATGAGGGAGAGGAGACGTTGCAGAAGCACTACAGATGATCCAGGCACATTAGAAAATAAAGAAAGCCTTGATATGATGTCAGCACCTGAACAAGGTTCCAAGGAACTTCCAAATGCTGTACAGGCCACTAGCTCAGTCCCTTCCCCCCAAAATGGGCTGACTGTGGTTTTCTGCAGAGGTGAATTTGGCAGGTAACAGTGCACAGTACTATTACACTGCACAGCATGGGAAGCAAAGGCTTTATTGCACATACTAGGAAAGAGAAATGCATTTGCCCATGAAATTATGACATACAGATCACAGAGCTCCACAGAGTGGAGCAGGACACCACACAGGAATAATTGTTGATCTAACAATGCAAAAGTAGTGATTACAGCCTTACATTCAGTTTTACAGAGACAATAGAAAGTGAAAACTGGAATAACTCCAGCAAGGCAGACTCTCCAAATTATCACAGCAGGAAGTATTTTCAAAGACATGGAGCATCACAAATCCAAGTGAACCATTAAGTCAGATAAACAGGCGTACAAATTCTGAGACATTTTGTATCCAGTGTGAAAATATTCCTTGATTTTCTGAAGCATGCAATTTACTTGAACCTGCTAACACTGCTCACCTTCTCAACATCTGGCAGGCAATCCAGAAGGGCTGCCGTGTGCTCAGAGTCACTTGGGTCATTCTCACAACCATTTGCTGTCATTTTCAAGGGATTTTTCACCATGGCATCCAACACTGCTTCATAGAGCTGCTTGGTTATCAGAGGAGAGGGCAGCTCTCGCAGATAATCCTTTAGGACACCTTCACAAGAGACACAAGAACAGTTGCCTTTAACAAGCTGCAGGTTCACTTTGCAGCAATTTTGGGGGGCATTAAGGCATGTCAGCTTCACCAATACCATAAGAAAATCCTCCATGGCAGTGACAAACCTTGCACTTGGGAACAAGGGGTAGAAGGACAACAACAAGAGAGCACTGCACAGATGAGCTGGAGCACAAGGGCTGCTGTGTGTGCAGGTGTGGGGACACCAGGCACAGGGTGAGCATCTCTCCAGGTCTCCCTCATATTCAGCGCGAAGGTGAATATCAGTCTCCCATCCAAAGAAAGGAGCTCCTACAAACACCCAAGTCGCCAGTTTAATGACCCCTCCTCTTTAATATACATCCACCAGTTAGTTTTTCTGTTTATTTTCAGCTATAAAATTATGAGCAAACATCCCAGTACCAGTTACACATACAGTGAAGCCCACAGCACCTTCTCACCTACCAAAGCACAAACCAAACAGATGCCCGCATGAGAGGGAAACACCAAGTCACTGTTGCCTCTGGGTACCCTGCACACCTCAGCATACCACTTGCTTCTGCTGTGACAAATGTAATTCACAACCACAGGAGACACTGGCTAAAATATCCAGGCACTGAGCCCTCCCTGTGCCAAAGACACACCACACTGTTTCCAAAGCTGGGGATGTGCTGCAGGAGAGGCTGTTTCTAGGGGATGCAACAACCAGGCAAGTGCCTCATTAACCCCTATTCTTTCCACAGATGCAAACAAACAAAAAGGAATTGAGCATTTTCATTCTTGTAAACTGGCTTTGGAGGCTGGCTGATACTTCATTCTGAGAGGGGTTTCAGTGATTGTAGAATAATAATTAAAAACCCCAAAACCTTCAGGCCTCTAACAGCAACCTCTGAAAAAGACATAACAGGATGCTATCCAGGAACAACGTATCCAATACAACCAACAAAGAAAACTGAAGGAAACAAGCCTGCTTCCTAGCTGCATTTATTTTCCTATTAAAAATTGCATTCTGTGGCACAAATACTCATTCATTTTAGCTAGATCACAACTGAATTTAAGTACTTTGTTAAGAAGAAATGGTGGATTAAAAAAAACTGTTCAAAAGTAGGTACTGTAGTTAACAAAGCAGCCTCTCCTCTGAACAGGCACAGTTGGAAAGGTAGATTTTTTAGCAGGCACTCCTCATAGCCCTGTAAGATCAGTAATTACCATCACACTGTGCTGTTTAAAAAAGCAACCATTTTTCTTAACTAGGACAGTATAACCAAGCAGCACAATGTACAGGAGTGAGCTTTGTCGTGATGGCATTTCTGAAAAAAATACAGGGAATAAAAATTAACATTTTGCCCTTCACAACCATGTTCACATGCAGAGTGCAAGTAAGAGTTGGCTTCTACCTGTATAAGTATTTTCAATTAAAAAGAATACTGCACCTAGCAGTAGTGCAGCTACTGAGGTGGCTCTGCAGGAGCAGCACTACCTGAAGCAGCATTTCCCCCTGGAGCTGCCAGACCACCTCCCTCTGCAGCACAAGCATGGGGCAGCCAGGCAAAGATTGTGTCTCCACAGACCATCACCCAGCTCACAAGATCTCACTCTGTGCTTAAAACGGGAATCCCATCAGGAACAGAAAATACGTGAACAACCATCCACATATTTTCCTGAAAAAGTACCTCCCCTGGTGGTTCAGTGAAGTTTTCTGTTTTTAAAAGAATTATGCTCCTTTCAGTACTTCTCTGCCTAAGTGGCTAGTTGTTCTTTAGTAACTTACTCATATTCCTCCCTCCCAGCCAATATTATTTCTTCATTGGATTTAGAGGCTCATGTTCCATATGTGAACTAGCTGGCTAAAATATGTATGAGATTTGTGGCAGATGCTGGTGTTGTACAACATGGATTGGGATATTTTCCTTTTTTCATAAGCAAAACACTAGCAAGAGATACTGACTTTATGAAGATCTTTGTTACAGCTGTGCTTTTTTTGGAGGGAGAGGCTGAAATCAAAATCAGCTTTCAGTAGGAAATGGTATATTGTAATCAAATCAGCTTATACTGTTGAAACACTCAAAACTGTCTATTAATAATTCTTTAGCAGGAACTCTTGTAATAGCATCCACAGTCATAGGACTACCATCTGCCAAAGGACTTTCTCCTGTTCAGCCCTGAATAATAGGATGGTATGGGAGCCATGAATGCCCCTTGACCTTTCTAAATCCTTTTGCTATTCTCTCAGTTAAATTAGCCCTGTAAGAGGCTGCTGTTATTTTTTTCCATGAATCTGCTTCCCGCTGCTGCCAGCCCACTAGCACATTCCTCTTGACATAACCACACACAACAAATTTAGACAGAGAGCAGGAATTGCCATCCACTTCATTAAGTCCTCATTTTTCTGACCCACTGAACTGTTAACAGTATTGAGTGCTTTATACAGAGATATGAATTCACGTGGATGTGAACAGCCATGATGCAAAAACACGACTACTGGTCAGTTCCAAAAACTGGCTGCACGCTTTAGTTTGAGCCCCAAGCACATTTAATTGTGTGTAAGCCTGTGCCAATCCCAAGAGCATTTCTCAGTCAAGATTTAGTCATTAAATGTTCATTCTTTAGTCTTTGGAGAGCTGTCAAAAAGAAAAAATTAATCTCTTTGGAAAGGAGTGCTACTCAAATTTCAAAAAGGACATAAAGCAGCACTTCTCTTCATATCAGCCAAGATTTATGCTGAGGATTCATATTTTATGGAACACATGTTTTGGCTGATAGAAATATGAATCATGTGCATCAGTCTCAGCATTAAATAATCAGGGGAAACATTCCGCCTCAACCCAACTCCCTAAGCATATGCAGTAAATTTTGTGTGCTCTTTTATTTCTAGCACTAAGTACAGTGAGTAACTAAGTTGTCAGCAAAAATTTCAGATCCCCCAATAAATCCAGATCAGACAGTCAGCCATAATTAGAGTGGGCTGCACTTTGGGCAGTGGAAGTTATGGGTGCCAACACCCCCTTCTGCACCCTGCTCCCCCCAGCTCACACAGGACTCACACAGTCAGACCTTTCAGCACAGCACTAGCACAGGCACTACAGGCAATTGTACAGCACAGCTGCAGGGCTACCCGGGGAAAGAATCTGTTTTTTAAAATGTAATGTCTTAAAACTACTTTTCCCTTGTAAGGAAAGCAGCATGTTAGTAAACTCTTGCAATAGAACTCATACAAAAGCATATCCAGAAGTCTTTCTGTACAGCAGACACCAAAGCTGTAGTCTTTTCACTCTTGCAATACAAACTCTGGATGCAAAAAATTATCCTTCAGTAGTACCACCAACAAGCAGGACCTGCATGGTTACCAAAAGTTCACCATCAACTATGAGGCTTGCAGCAATGTATACAGAGAAGTGTACTTCAATTTTTCAATTTGACCACCACAGCACAAACTCATGATGAAAAGATCAGCCTGTGCTGCTGCCCTTCCAGGGCTTTGTGTTAGCACCGAGCCCTCCTGCTCAGCTTCACAGTTTGATTGGTTCTGAGTGTGTACAGCATACTCACAAAAATCAAAATGCTTTTGTATATTGGATGAGTATTAAATTCCTATACCCTTTCCCCATGAAACTTCTGAACTTTTTCTACAAATACTGTCTCTTTCTAATGATTATTCTTAGCATTGGAGTGCAATGCCATGTTTAGTATTTTAAAACTAAAAGAAAGAAAACAAAGTTTTCCAGTACCCCAAAGTTTACATTAACCAGATTGCAGTTTGCCATGTGTTTGCTTACAAGTCAATATCAGACAGCTTTTGTTGTTTGGCAACTTCCCCTTTTGAATTCATTTACAAAACCAGAAAATTTCTTGGAACAATCTGATCTTAGAAGTTTTCACTACTTTTTCTCATTAACTTATTTGTAAAGAGAAGAAAGTTAACCAGTTTAAAAGCTCATTTATATTATACCTTTACTTTACATCTTGTTTATAAAGACTGTGTACCATCAGAGTGAAAGAGTGGGGGGTTAATGGTTGGACTTGATGATCTTCAAGGTCTTTTCCAAGCAAAACAGTCCCATGACTGTATAAATACAAGTTTCTGATGCTGGGAATGCTGGTACTTGTTATTAACACTGAACCCAAAAGTGAAATCAGTCAAGGCAAGTAAGGTGAACTGACTGGCTGCACATCCTGAACCAAAATGTTTATGTAATTCAGTAAATGCCACCGAGGAATATCTTTTGATACACACTGTATCATTACAAAATGTAATGAACAAAATTCATTCCCAATACATAGAAATTAAATAAACCACCAAACAGGATATAAGTCTGCCATACAGCTGGATGTTACTGAAAGGGCTTTGGCACAGCAAATTTATACCCCAGCTACTGTTGTTACATTTTCCATCCCTTGATATACAGGCAATGAATGCTTCTGACCAATTTGCAGGAGAAACTGGCTTACTCAGTGATGCCTGAAATTAGATCAACTTTAGCTTACATAACAAGTATCAATAGTTATAAAACTGTTCCACTTCTAAGCAAACCAAAAAACTCAATGACTTATTTCAATTCTGCAGTGCAACACCCGTGAAAAGACCCATGTAATGAGCTGAAGCAGATGGAGACAGGCTTCCCAGGACCTACTGCTCCTGCACTTCCAGGTCTTCTTACCTGTGCCTGGAGCTTGCTGCATGACAGCAAGTGAAGGGCTATTCCAGGGAGCAGGAGAAAGCTGCTCCTCAGTAAGATTTTAAAAAAAGCAGTGATCAAATGAAGGCACTTTCTGGCAGCTCTAACTAGTCAGCACAAGATGATGGGAAATCTGTTTCCTAACTCCTTTAATCTTCATCATAAAGGGGAGAACAACTGACCCAAGAGGGCCCTTGGCTCACATGGCGTGGAGACACCAGCACAACTGAGGTGTCTGATCACAAGCACGTTTTTCGAGATCTGCCTCAACAGAAACCAATGGCAGAGGTTTAACCAGCTCTGAGACCTTGGCTCCTTTCAGATTCCCACTTCTGTCTGTACCTGGTGGAGCAGTCACTGAAAGCAGTTCCTTCCATGTCCTCCTCCCTACAAATCACTGCTGCTTCATTCATACTTAGACAGCCCCACAGTTAGTGCTCATTTCCACCCAGCTTTCAGCTGTAAAAAGCAGCAGTTAAAAGCTTGTTAAATTATAACAGAAAATGAGTTTACATATTAAAAAGTGTACTAGGAATATGGCACAACTCTGTATTAGAAGGAAAGCAAGTAAATGTATTACCTGTTATGACATTAATATCTGGGTACTGGCTTTCACACAGAGTAACAGCCTTGCTGTCCCTCTCAAAAGCCTCTCGAAGCTCTTTCTTAACAGCTGCTGAGCCACACAACCTGTACAGACCCACCACCTGAAAGCAAAAACAACAGCCCCACGTCAGTCATTTGCCAGCAGAGGGGACAAGCAACTGATGCCCTGTGTTGTCTCATCCAGAGAGCACATAAAAAGCAACTGCTTGGAAAAATGTAATAGGGAAACCCAAACAGTGCAAACCCCCACCATACAGAGCATGGGACACTTCACAAGAGACACTGTGAAACAGTTAAGTGCATAATGCAAATGTTTTCACAACAGTGAACATGCTGAGCAATGTCTTATTGACAGAACACGAGTTTTAAATTAGAATTGTTCGTTATTTTGCCTTTATGCAAACACAAGAAAGAGAGAAATACAGATGAAACATATTCTGTTCTTGCCCTACTCATTCAGATCAGATTTTTCCTAGTATAATTGTTTATTTATGCATGACAGAATTGGAACTTCAGCAGAAAGAAGTGAGAAGAATTTAGAGCCTTATGTAGACAAAATTACACCATACCAAAATACAGTTATTAACCATTAGCAGAAAAAAAACCTGACTCCCTACTAAAAATGAGACATGTTATAAAAAAATTAAAAAAAACAACACAAAACCAAAATAAACCCATTTTTCCTACAGTATTATGTTTTATAAAAAACCAGAATTTTATACCCATAACCAGTTTCAAGAAAATCATGAATATTCTATATTATACTTATCATACGTTGCTTTAAAGATGACAATATGATGACTTCCACATGTTTCAAATTATATTTAAAGTTTTCTGCAAAACAGGAGTTATTTAACATGCTTAAGGTGCTAAGAATGAAACACACACCACTCTTAAACTGAATGATTAATTAAATCAGGTACTTTCACACATTCAAATTTTCCATTTTAACATTTTTCATTTTCATCAACATCATTTAAACAAAGTACCCCTATGATCTTAAGAAACTAAATCTTAAAAATATTAATTTTATTTTAATTAACTTTATAGTCAGCTGTACTGAGCAGTAAATGTTTAGTCCAAAACTACCATAAGCTCAAGACAAAAAAAAAGAAAAAACCAAACCAAAGCAAACAAACCCCCCACCTGACTTAGACCCTGTACTTGCTTAAGACCATGTGAATGTAGGTCTGCAAGCAAGAGTATTTGTATGGTCATACATGAATTCCTTTTTAAATAAATGGAAATTTACCCAATGGAATTGGTACTCCCTCTTTCTCAAGACTGAAAATGATCTAGTACATGCCTAAGACAATTTCTTTTAAGCTTTAAAGTTTTCTAATGCCACATCTGAAATTCAGGTGGAGATAACATACCATGACAGGAGTCTGCAGCCTACGGGAAACTCAAAAATGTCAGACAAGCACATGGTTAAAGAAGAAGTTAACAGTATATTTTGCATTTTTGGTTCTCCCTGTGCAAATACAAAACAGATTTCATGCTCAAAAGCATGAGGTAGATAACATTCAAATCCCAATCGCTTCATTACCAGTGTTGACTTGATTACCCAATATCATTTGCATGACTAGGTGTTAATCAACCCAGAATAAAATGCTGAAACCATAGGACACATATATTGGAAAGAATAAAACTTCTTTTTTCCACTGATTTGCAAAATGTTAAGAGAAGCATTCACAATAAGAATCATACAGTTATTATGAGCAGTGACTTTCAGCAAAAGTACCACACAAGTACCATTTCTCTATGACCCAGATTATCAGAGTTAATCTCATCACATCTGGAAGTTTATCCAACCTGTCAGCAATTTAAAATAGTAACAGTGGTAGGTGTGACTACTTCTCAATTTCACCTGAGTGAGAACAGGTGCAAAAGAAAACAAGGGCTCACACATGCTGTGGAAAAGCCTGCAAGAGTCCTCCCACTACTTTCCAAGTAATTCCACAATCCTTCCTAACAGACTTCTTGTCTAGCATCTATAATTGGTGATTTGTTTCCATACCTCGTTTCTCATATGTATGTTTGCCTATTAGGTTACAACAATCAAAGAAACTATACTGGGATGAAAACAAGATGTTGGATACTGCTGCTTTACAGCAGTCTTAATTTTGAGAATAACCTGAAGAAAGACAAGGAGCAGTAGTGTGGTTAAATAACTAATTCAGCCCCTCAGGGTTTCCTCCTCATCTTATTGCTGTGTACAAGGTGATGGCAGAGACGGGTCTTTGGCACGTTGGCCTCAGACTGTACACATGGACGTTAAAGTTTTGACAAAAGGCCTGTTCCTCCTCACTGTGTCACTGCACATGGTGCCTCAGTTTTGGGTAGGAGGGAACAGTATACCATATCATTTTTGCTTTTAGAGATATATTCCTACAGTGATCCATGTCTCAGAGATCAAGCATTTTCTAGTTCTCGCCTCATCTCTGCTCTTTGAGGGTTATTCTACACACTGGGGGTTGCAGGTTCATTTCACTGTCCCTAGTCCTAAAGTACTGCTGGGAGCAGCTCCAGTGAGCAAGAATACTTCTTCTCTACAAAGGCCAAGTTGAAAACACTGATTGCACACAGTCCTGTTATTCCCACATTACAATGGCCAGTGTGTTCAGCACACAGAAGCAGCAAAGGAAAAAAACCCTGACATGTAAAGGTGTTAACTTTCCCATTTCCACTCACTGCTCACACTGCAACAACAGCTATCTCATCACAAATATTGACAAAAAGGATTTAAATATGCACAGTACCTGACAGCCTCTCTTTTCAATCTCCAGAATGCATTTCTGCAACAAAAGTGGCACCATCAAGCCTGCATTTTCCTTCTCTACAACTTTTCGAGCATCTACCCCAAACATCACAGGCTCCCGATCTGCATCAAGGCCATCAAGAGAGTTCTCCCACTGCTCCATGAGCGACAGCTTGACATAAATAAGCCCCCTTGGTTCCAGTTTGACAGCCAGCTGATGCGTTTTTGTGACTCGAAAGAGGGTGGGAAGAGCCACGGTTCCATGACAACACACTCGATTTTTCCGTGGGGTGGGTTCCCAGCTGAACACCACCAGCTTTAAGTGCTGAGCATTTTCAATTTCTATGTTGAATGTGTGGTCCATATCTAGAAATGTTGTCCTACATGTAAGCAGGGCAGTTCTTGCTTTGTTCACTGAATCAACTTGTATTGCACAAAAGACATCTTTTGAGTCTATTCGTGGTGGTTTTAAGTCTTCAGCACCGTAAAAGTGAATGCTCATGAGTCCAGAGATGTACTGAGAGCACTTGGGTTGATCAGAAAAGTTGTAGTGTCTGAAGGCATCAATATCTATTTCAGTTTTACCACTGTTACTTGGAAGGCTCTCCTTTCCTTTCCCACACTTGGTTTCATGCCTGTGTTTACCTGATTTTGTTATAAGTTCAGGAGAGTCGCCATCACTGAGGTAACCACCTTTGCTGAAGGATTTGGAGCTCCTTGAACTTTTCTTTTTGTAGGTGTGTTGCGATGACACGCTGCTGTCAAGATGGTAACGACTTATCACGTTCCTGCTGGCAGCTGTGGCTGAGTTTCCAGAAGACGGTAAAGACACTGTATGGCTTGTATCCCGGCAGCTACCTTTCAGCAGGGAAGGAGGATTATCTGAACTACTATGGCTTGAAGTTCCCTTGACACTCAGCTTCCTGCTCAGCTCTGGCAGCTTCTTCATTTTCATGGAAAGCTTCCTCACAGTCCTAGGAGATTTAATTCTATCAGGAAAAGGCCAGTTGATTGATCCACTTTTTTTCAGAGGACTGGGACTTGGAGGAGAAACCTCTGTGGAGGGTATGTCAGCCTTGTGTGCGAGAGCAGCTCCAAACCCTTCAGAAGGAAAGAGAAGGAATAATCATTTTCAAACTCCTCAGTAACTGCAACTCTTGGCAATTAAAAAATAAATCTTGAACTAGGGGAAAACTTGTCGATTTGTCATAACTTGATAAGCACTATTCATTCAGACAACCATCACTCATTCAGTCAGATGTTCAGAGCATTCAGAAAGCTGTGCTCTACTGACTCGTTCAGCCAAATTTGGCAATTCATCATCAAAAGCCAGATTTGTTCTGCTTTATGGAGATGAAAGGGCGGCCAGAAACTACGTACAAACAAGTGAGCAATCTCACCCACAGCATTCAGCTCAATCCATCTGTGCTGCATCCCCCGTACAAGCACACATGGCTGCATTCCTGGGGCACAGGTGCAACAAAACCAGACTTAAATGGGAAAACACCAGAATATGGCTAAGGCACCCTTGCCTACAAAGCAGTGAGCTACACAGACAATACATCAGCAGTGCCACTCCTCTCGGGTCTAGAGCAAAGACATGTATCTCTAGTAAAGAATATGGCTCTTGTACATTTCCCTTTATTACCTCAAAGAGCCCTAAATCTGTATAGATGCAAGCCACCTCACATCTTTTCTTTCATTTTTCTCAGATCCTTCTTTGGGCTGCAGGATGGAAGAGGAATAACACAACTAGGATTTATTCCTTCCAAAAGCTGCATGCTGCACTGCCTCATTTCACTGCCTGCCAGGAATCTTCCATCTTTCCTGGCACTGCCATCCCACAGCAGGGCTTAAAGTTAAGAGTTCCCAAGTGATGTTCTCGAGGGAAATCACCCAACTTTCAGAGAACCAACACTCCTCCTCCAAAAAAAACCCATAACAAAAGACCAAACAAACAAAAAGAAAAAAAAGGAAAAAAAAGAAAAAACCCAGTAAGCACTGTTGCTAAAGAGGGAAAAAACCACTCCTTCAATTTAGCAGTAGAAGACAGCTAATTAAAGAACACAATCAGACATAAGCCAGTACTGCACACAGACAGGAACCTGCGGTTCACCTTATGCTCCAACACTCAAGGAAATGCAAATGCCAAGTTTTGCTCAAGCCATTCTTGCTTTCACCAGCATGAGGCAGTAATGACTGTATGAAAAGCAATCAGTTTACCCAAGTTAAGGAAGCATGCAAGAGGGAAATTGAGGCCAGAATGACAGATATTAATAAAATTACATGAGTACTTTCACTTGGAGTCACTTTTCTATCCCTCGAGATACCAAGAGTGGCTCTTGGTAGCAAGTCATCCCATTCCCTTATCACTCTTCAAATCTTAGCAGCTCCCAACAGGGCATGAGTAGCCTTGCCTGTGCAGGCTGAGGTGTTATGGAGCCCCTCAGCACACTAACCCTGGGTGATGCAATTAGCACAGGCAGCTCAGAGAGACTCAAACTTTATGCATCCATCATGCCCCCTTACTAGCCAGGGAAATGGAAAGTTCTAGCCCCAAGAGAAGATTGGTTTAAATAACTTTTGCAGATAGTTGCTTAAAAGAGTATCTTTGTAAAAGAAAGTTTCAGTTATGAAGAATAATGCATAGAATCTGCTTTCCAGAGAAGAACAGAGGAAAATTGATTTAGTCCTGCATCTCATGGAAGCAGTTTCCTTGCAGGGGAAGGGCTATTTCTAGCACGCCTGCTGTGCTTTTCTGGCAAGCAGCTAGTTAGAAATGTGGTGTTTGATAAAAGTGGACAAAGCCTTCCCTTGTACTGCAAATCACCGCACAGTCCCACTGGTGGGTTGGCCTGCAGTGCTCTGCAGCAATCAGTGCCACATTGCAGTCTCTAACATTAATCTTCCCTTTCTGTCAAAAGCCTCTGGCACAGACTTGGAAAAGCAGGCCAGCAAATTAAACTTCCCCCTAGCTCATTAAAACCAAAGAGTCAATCTAACACTGCGATTTTTATGTGTCCAACTTCTGCTGTGTTCAGCACCAAACAGTTAAAGTGAAATATGTGGCTGGAAGAAACTTAACAGTCAAGTATTATGCAGGATGGTATTCCCATCAGCACTGAGCCACATGTTGTTCCACTAAAGCCAGCAATGTGCTGAGGTATGCACGCAATTTTAAGAGTGTACATGACAACTCTGAGCAAGCTGCAAAAGGAGTTGTAGCACAGTCCAGTAACTGTTCCCTTCACAGCCTACCCAACTGACAGCTTTCTCAAAAGGGTGACAGTAGAACTGAGCTGTGCCTCCTTCCTTGACCAAGTTACAAGACTGTGCTGCAAACAGGCTCCTTGCTGTCCCTGTCCCCACTTGCTCTACCACTGCACATCCCATCTCAGCAGTTAGACATTAAAAATACCCTTAAAGAAGGATAGTAGGAGGAGATGAAACATAAGAGGCACCTCTTGAAGCAATGCACTATGGAAATGATTTTATATATGCAGCTGATTGCTTTATATGTGTGCATATAATTTATTTATCTTTTACAGTGAGAACATTCAATTCCTTGAACAACCTTGCCAGGGATATGGTAGAGTTCCCACCACTGCAGGTTTTCAAGATGCAACTGCACAGGGTGCTAGGTAGTCTCATCTAGGCTCCCTTTCCAACCAAAAGGTGGGCCAGATGATCATCTCATGTCCTCTCCAACCTGGGTTGTTCTATCAGATACTGTCTTTACTACATTTCCCTTATGCCTTCTGGATGCTTTACCAGTATGAATAACAGGGGGGAAAAAAGCTTTTGGAGGACAACACAACCTGAGTCAAAAGTACTTGACACCCTAAGCAACTGCTTCCATCAGCTGCATGTTCAGCTGGAGCAGTAAAGCCACCTTTCACTTTGCTCAGCTCTATGGCTGTGAGAAAACAAAGCCTTTTCATGACCAGAGAGACATGAAGAGCCCACACTGTTTCACAAGCCCAGGCTCCCCTCTCCCACCCCATCCTTCCAGGTGTCCACAGGACAATCACTGCTGTCCCCTCAGCTGAGCAGGCTGGCAGTGACAGACCATACCCCCAAACAACCCTGCCCCAAGGGAAGAGAGGATCAGACTCGACTCCCGTAAGCACATACAACGCATCCCCTGCCAGACACGTGCAGTGATTTAGCACAGTAAAAATGCTTGTCTGACCCTGCTTAAAGCTGTTTACATGTGCTTGGGCACATCTATCACTGTCACACCAACTGCCAGCAACACATGCTGTTTTACAGGCACATTTGACTACCCCATTATACATGTCATATTCCTCATTGCTTAGAGTTTCTGAGTTATTTAAAGTTCCCCAGAAAACCTGTAATTTAGTTTTAGGACAATAAGTTGAGGTGAACAAATAAGTCAGAAAGCTATCAGTAGTTTATTACAGCAAGCTACTGAAGTATCAAATGGCCACTCTCATAACTCATGGAAATGCTGAGTTCCCACCAAAACAAACCTGACTGATAATTTAATTTTTCCTACCATTCTCCAGACATACTTAATAAGTACACTACATCTAACACCAAAATCCTCTCTCTAGAATAATGGCATTAAGCATTGAAGACCTAAGCCATTTCGATAGTGAAAACAATATAGTTTACACTGTTACAACTTTCAAAACCAAAGTGTCCCTTCTGCCTACATTTTTCATGCTTTTTTATTATGTTTTCCTAAAATCAATAAAAAGACTAAGTGTAAAAATGTATTAAAAGTGTAAAAGCAGCAAATCTAAACTGAAAAGCTCAAATATCTCAAAATTGTTCTCATGGCAAACAATAGACGATGAAAAAAGGCTACTGTTTGTCTGTGTAGATTCCACAGGTTCTAGATCCTCAACTGACACAAACAGCACAGCTCTACTGATGTCAAAGCCTGTTAAGTTCCTCAAGTGCAGGCATATTTCTAGACCTGTTCTGATATAAAGATTTAGAGCAGAATTGTAAATGGCACTGAGAGAAGAATTCACGCTATAACAAACTCAAGCAACTTCGATTAAGATATAAAGCATCATCTCTATCTACATCAGCAAGTGGGCAAAAGAAAGTTAAAAAAAACTAACCTCTAAAAACTGAAATAGAAAGCAATTATTTCTATGTAACATCTTAATTACTTATAAATTAGTGGAAGAATCCCTGCTTTTAACCTTTAAAAGAACCCCAAAACACAAGTCTTTTTTACCCCTGTATAACTAATTTGACCAATGCAGTCTCTGAGTTCTGGCTCACTTAATGTCAAGGAATGGAGAAATTACTAAAAAGATAAAAAATAAAATCTCTGTAAATATAGTTTGTTTTCTTCAAATACTATACACACTGACATTAATTAGGTCGTGATGAGCCCATCGACCTCGGGAGCACTTTTATGGGAGCAAAAGAAATAAATCAAATCACTTTAAATAATCCACTAATTAAAATGGGAAGTGATTACAGCATATCATGCACTCCAAGAGGCCGACCACTGCCTGCTGTTGACCACAGTGGTGACCCTCAGAGCATCCTCCACAGGGGCACCTCAGTGCAGAGAGGAACAAGCATGTGTAACAGCACTTTAGATCTCTGACCAGACTTAGAGGGTTCAGTATCTACAACAAGCAGGAGTTTGTTGCAGATATTTTAAACATTAATGATCCTGCGATGCAAATAAAGCACAGTCAGCTCTACTCCAGCGCTGGAGCCACACCAAGACGCTCGCGGCAGCACCGTGGCTGATGCCAAGCACTGTCTGTTCCGGCTGCTCTCACAAAAGTTTCCTCTCCTCGCTGTCTTTCACAGCATGAGGAGCAGCTTTGCCCCTACTTCCCCTGTCAGAGGGTATAAACAGCTCCCCAGGAAAAATCAGGAACTGAAAAAGACAGTAACTATTTTAATTGTTTCAACTCCACAGCTGCTACACCCTTTTGCCTCTTTAACCAGAAGGTCTTTGTAGCATTGTCAGCCCATGAATGCGTGGAAAGCCCTTGACCTTCAAAAGCATGTGCACGAACTCCCCAAAACCCATTGAAAACCTGACTTCATCTCTGTAGGTAAAAGAGGGAACAGAGGGACCTTTCTGTGGCACACCTAACCTTTTTGATATCTCAAGCACTATGCAAATATTTCACATTAATGGTTTTCTGTCTCATGGGACCAAAGCTCCTTGTACTTGGAAAACAGTTAAATCACAAAGCACCTTCCATCTGAAAAATAAGTATTTGCAATACATAGGACAGTAGACAGTATTTGCTGCCCAGTATACATATATTGCTGGGAAGCTTGCTTGTAACATGCAAGCATGCAAAATATTTGCCTGCACTGGCCCCCAAAGATGCAATTGGAAACCAGGAGAGTAGTCACAGTCTAAGTGGAGAAAGAGCACTGTAGTTTTAATACTATTTAAGTCAAGCTCCAGTTGGCATGTATCACGGTTAAGTGGGAATATGGTATAAATCTTTCCTTGCCATAACATTAAAAAAAAATTGTTGACAGCAATCCCTCCCAGGATTTTCCATCCAGACTGCTACACAAGTACATTTCAGTAGCAAAAGCACAGTCCAGATCCTGGGAAGCCACAATGCACAAGTCCTGTCAGGATGTCTCTGAGATACATGTACACAAGAGATGATTCCACTGATTCCACCAATCTCAACAGTAATCCTCCCCAAAAGTAAAAATTTTACCAATTTCTCAGAATGCACTACACAGAGCTTCATAATGTACATCTACCACAGCAGCCAACATTACAAAGGGATGTTTTTCTTCAGCAATTTGCAGGTGATACACACGACTATGAAAACATACAATCCTAAAGAGTTCAATCCTAAAGAGTTTTAAAGAAAATTCCCTTTAGCATTTTACAGTGCAAAAAAACCTAGATATAGAAATTCTCATATTATATTCTCATTTATAACAAAAAATATTCCCATTTTCCAATCATAACCATTTTGCCAGTGCAAGGAGACACAAAATTAAAAACAGCCTCCAGTTAAAGTGGTCTTCCTTCTTCAGACCTAAGATCACAAGCTGGTGCTGTGTTTCGACATTACTCATTTGGAACCAAGTTACCTTCTTACTCTTACCTTTTGGGTACATGTTATAAACAAAATACAAGAATTATTTTCCCAAGCTCTGCAATAAAGGTGCCTTATTTCTAATCAGTTTCTTTTTAAAAGCCAACAAGGCTAGAATTACTCACTAAGGAATTACCTGACAAATCCTGCTAAAACAAATGGCATTTTCTGTAGAAAGTAACCAGATTAACACCAGGAACTAGCAGTGTAAATGAAGACTATGGGACAAGTCAGCACCTCTACAACTATGACTCATTTTATTGGTAACATTTACAGGAACTACCTATTTGCTGCATTGTTTAGAAAGTCTCCCAATAACTGAATTTTATCTTTTTTTTCCCCTTAATCTTTCTAATAAAAAGTCTCAAAAAACAACAGGAAAAGAAAAAAATCCATTACACCGTTTTCTGTCTACAAAATTGGAAATCCAAGTAAGGCAGCAATGTTTAAAGCTTTAAAGGTAAAATTAATTCTATTGTCCAAAGAAAAAAGCAAACAACAAAGTGGGCAAATATATATATTTTATGAGATTTTGTACTGCCCCACTTTTTTCTGATTATGCTTCCTAAAATCTAGTATTTAGGCTCTAATGCTAACCAATATTGACATATATAAAATCATATCAATAAGAACAGTAAATAGACTTTTCCCCAAAGCAGTAATTGCTTATTTGTCAGGAGTTACCGCTCCATGTCCCCAGCTCTCTATGAATACAGACATCCATTTCATACCAGTTGTATAATGCAAACAAGGTCCTAACACAAATAAGGCTAAATTGGCCATGTTGCCCTTCACGCAGTAATTTTGTATGGATGAGCTGTCATTTTAAATTTGACTGAAAATAACTGTAGATACCTTAACTGGATTAAAAATAAGAACTAAGCCACTTCTCCGTAATAAAGCCAATTACTGAGCAGCAGGGATCTACTTCATCATCAATTAATTTATTCAATGTGATCACCATCCAATACATGCAAAAGGAGAGCTGCATTTGAAGTACCTTAATTAACTCAATGCACAACAAACAAGTCAGGTGAAATTCATAACTTCTTTCCTGGTTTCATGAGCCCCTTGAAATGGGAAACTTTGCTTTCAGAAATGCTTCATCAGTATGAAAACAACTTTGACATTTTTCTTCTTACTGAAAGGGATTTATTTCTTTAAAAAAGAGTCACCTATGATTTGAGGGTAAAGCACACCTAAATGAGGGTTAAGCAGTTTGTAGGACACATATGGCTTTCCTAAATAACCATGCTTATTGACTTCTACAAAGCATCTAGAGCCCAAACAAAGACAAAAACCTACCAAAGAACATGATATTTCATCTGTCTGCAAGCAAATAAAACAGGTCTAAGTATTTAATGCACCTATAAAGTAAGCTATTTCTAAATAAATGCCCAAGAACTTTAACACATTTTGCAACTACAAATATGCTTTATATGCAGCATTTCCACAAAAAGAACAAAATGTTAGCCCCCCAAAAGACCAAGGTTTTTTTATTCCTCTGTTTACAGTGGTTGCTCTAGTGCCTTTGAAAACAAGCCCTGTTCCCAGAACTAATCTCCCCACTGGGAATTCTGTCCCAGCAGCTTCTGACACACAGGGACACAGTGCCAGAAGCTGCCAGGATGGTGAGGCTGGATGGGGGCAACGCAAATGGGGGGCTCCTCCAGAGGGCGATGCACACCTGGGCTTCCATGCCAATGTTTCAGGCCCAGTCTGATGATCAGTGAGCCAGGCAGAAATAAAGAAAGTGTGAACTTTCTCCAAAGAGGGGGACCTGGAATTCCCTGTCTTCTGAACTTTAAGATGCTTGTAACTTTGAACAGGATACTGGAGTTAAGGTCAAGATAATATAAGGCACATAAGTAATTGAAAATAATACCTTTTTGGACAGGACTGGGAGCTTTTTTCTGCTTATTTTTGTTTGGTGTGGTTTTATATTTGTTTTGAGGTTTTTTAATACTCTGGGAAAAATCTTTAATAAGATGCTGAATTCAAACACTAATGGAATTATGGAAATGAGACTATCAAACACTCAGCCAAAGATAACAAGGAACAAAGAGGCTGGCTTCTGAAAGTGAAAACCACTCTCCTCCAGTCTATTAGATTAGCCTGAGACAGTCGACAAGACAGTTAATTACAGAAAGTGACGTGATGAATAGCATTTATATGGTCTTCCAAAAGTCTTTATTAAAAAGTCCCAGACAGCAAGTTAAAGAAACTTTTACAGACATTAGGTAGCTTTGAGGCTAGAACTCAAGGCCAGAGCTAGACACCAGCTGACAAGGGAAGCCCAGTGTATGCTCATATTACCAGGCTTCATTAAGCTTGCTTTGTAAAACCTTTGTCTTTAGAAAGGTGGGACCCAAAAAGTACAGAGGTGAACCACATCTGGACATGCCATGAACAAATTGACTGAGAAACAACTGTGCAGCTCAATACTTCATAGGTATCATCAGCCTCACAAGTTGAGTCATTTTCAATGAATGGGACACGCATTTCCACCTGAAATTTGCTTGATAATGTAAAAGGAGAAGAAAGAGAAGAGATATAACAAAGGTTTAGTATTCCTCTAAAAGACAATAAAGGTCACAATGCTTATGTTCCTGAACACTCTTACCTGTTGAAGGGCCCTTAAAGGCAGGATTATCCTCTGCTGCTGGCACAGTGGGAGCCTTGCAGGCAAACTTTTGCCGGTGCTGCTGCACATGGTCCCCGGGACGTGCGGCATCCGCCTGACTCCCTTCACTGGGCTGCACCATCCAACTGCTCCCCGTGCTCTCCGTGGAGCGTGTGGGACCCTCATGGGGACTTGTGGCCATCCCAGAGTCACCTCCAGGGTGGGGTTTGTACCGAACTGATGGGGAGCCCACAGTAACAAGGCTATTCACAGCAGAAGGGTGGACCCCCAGCAAGTCAGGCTCATCATCCTCAGGGATGGGGTTGTACCATATTTCTCCCTCATCGTCTGCATCGTTCTCCTCGCCCAAGTCCAAAGCAGTGCTCCTTGGCATGGGAGGGCTCACGGTGCTCAGCAGGGCACGGCTTCGCACAGGGCACTCCTGCCCCACTGGTGATGTGGAAGGAGCCCATGGCACTGCAGGTTCTGGCAGCAGGATGGGAGATTTGGGTACCGGAATAACAGTCCCATGCACTTCCTTACAGGCATTTTCTTCTTCCAGAGGAGGGGGAGGTCGCCGGTGCGTGCTCTGCTGCAGCCAGCTGCGTTTCTTAGAAACGGTAATGCTGTTCACCTGTGGCCTGTGCTCGGGGACCTCGCTGGCCTGGGGGCACTTGGGCTCCTTCCTGCTCCTCGAGGCTATGTAAACATTTTCTATTAAATCTGTTCCCAGAAAGAAAGACAAAAAGAGAGGGAAGGACAAATATTTAGAATATCGGTTTGCTTTTGACAGACATTTGCTGTCATATAGCGCTTGCATGAGACTTCATCCGAGAGGACAAAAGATAAGTTGATATGATCATAAAATTAGATTTCAGCATGTCAAAGCAGAATGTGCACATAACTAATAAAGAGTCAGGCTTGTTTGGCTGTGTTTTTAATACCATGTAATTTAGAAAAATGTCAGTGAGATAGCTCTGCTGAAAGGTCATGCATACTTACATAGAAATGGCTGCTTTTCTCTGCCAAGTTCAGGCACAATTGGTTTGAAAAGGTATTATACAGTATTTCTTCAGTTTAGTTATGACAATGAAGAAATAGTCCCTCCTTTTGGTGTAACATACTGCTTAAATGGCTACAAAACCCCCGCACATTCACTTTCAGATTTCTATATAAATAAAGGCGAAGCTACCTCTTGCATGAAAACCTTCAGGAAGCACTTCCTTATCAGTTTTATCCTACAATTAAGACAGAACTATCCCCTGATTGGGGGGGGGGGAACACACACACAAAACAACACACCATTATGAAACGAAGGAAAAAGAAGAAATTTAGAAAAGTTTTTACACATCATAAATTCCATGCAACAACTAAACAAATTCCACTGACTGTTCCCTAAACTTGATATAGTTTCTCTGAAGCAACTGCCAAACATTTAATTGTGCACTGACAGAGCCACTCACACTTGAGCCCCCTGTCAGAGCACATCCCAGCTCTGCTCAGCAGCAGTGCCATATGCTGAGGAGGCTGCAGGGCACCACAGCAGCACATCCTGGCAGGGGAGCTGGGACCACTGCAGTAGGACTGGAAGGAAAGGTGCAAATACATCAAAATTAAAAATAGGAAACAGAGGTCAGATAACCCTCATGCTCCTCTGCACAGGAGGATGACCCAGACAGGGTTTCCTCAGCCACTAAGGCAGAATAGGGATAACTGGGCTCTCATAAAACAGACAACTTGTTTTCATGCAAAGCCCTCTGAAATCAAAAACTCCAGATAGGGGCAGCTATTTGTTACGGCTTGAATATCATTCCCAGTGAAGAATTGTTTACACACCAAAAATTTACGTGGCTAAAATAGGGACACCTCTCTGGACGACTCAAGGAGTAGCTCTGTAAACCCAGCCAAGTTTACTGTAGAGAGGAAGACACGAAAAAGACTGTCATTTGAACACCTTTCCTTTGACCCTCTTTCTAGGTTTTTAACGGCTTGATAAGATCTGAAACATCAACATTTTATTTGATGAAAGATTCATCATTTGGTGATTTTTCAAAAGGCTGAGATTTGCTTGTTCAGCTAAACTGCAATATAATCACTGGTTGTGATTTGAAGAATTAACATGTTTCAAAGAATTAACAAAATTAACGGCGCCCATTCTAAAGCCTGTGCACACCTCCACAGAAGTGTTTTGCTACACTGAGGGCCTAAGCCCAGAACCTGAGGACAACAGAACACAGATCTCTGTCAAAGTTTCTGTGATTTGGCAACAACCGTATTCCTTCCCCCACCCACAGCCTGGAAATGTAAGCATACCATTGTAAACGTTCCTGCTTACAAACTTTCACTACTGTTTCAAATAAGAACAACCAAAAGGATAGGAAACTCTGAAGTAGGGACAGGGCTATGCCTACATTTCCCAAAAAGTCTGTTTGGATAGAGGATTTCTTGGGCAGGCATTCACCTGATTTTGAGAACTATCCCAAAGTCCTTGCTTTCATCCAAGGAGTGGTCCCTGATCTGGTGACATAAATAGATGGAACATCCAAGAGCTGTATTTCCACAAACAAAAATATCTGCTACTTCCTGCTTTGCTGCAGAAATGTGGGCCCTTCCGCACTGGTTGATAGCCTACAATTTCCAAAACAGCAGGCTCCTAAGAAGTGCAGTGTGCCTAAAAGTCACACATCTGGTGTCAGCCTCAGGCTGCCCTTCAGTCCCAGAAGCAGCAAACTCAACTTTGTTTTCAACATCCATCCGGGTATCTCGATAACAAGGCATCTGCAAAAGCTTTCTGCAGAAACATCAATAACCACGAACCTCCAGCCCACTCCAACAGTGCTGCTGCCTGCAGAGACACGCCACCTACCACGCTACTCCGATCGACCCCATCTCTGAATTAGCCAACTTGCTGCCAGAGGTCATTGATTGTAAATGCTCTCTGACACTCATCCAAATGATACACTTAAACATACATCTCTCAACTGCAATTTCTGCAGTTGCTAACAGTACTTGCAAGCACTGCTTCCCCTTTATTCGAACTTGGCCCTGATCCTGAAAGCCCTTATGTCTGCGTTTATTTTAGTAACAAACTGCTTCACTTGCAAGTATCTGCACAACCAGTGGCTTGATATCACAGAGCAAGTTTTCAATGTTGTTAATTGTTACAGAAATAAGTTAATTTTACATAAACACAAAGCTTTGAGAGACATACAAGTCAGACACATACTTTTTCTTCTAGAGCAATGTTACATTCAGAAGGATGCTGTCTACTGAGTATTTTAATATATATTTCATATTGTATTTAATATAGTTAAGACCAAGCCTCCATACAAATATGGAACATGCCAATGGTTCCTTTTCAAAAGGCTTCAATACGGTATTTAAGAAGAAAAAAAAAAAGTCAGGTGCTCCCTTCACATTCCGCTCAACCTACAAAATATTAAATAAATCAGTATCTCAAAATAAGCCACGATAGTATCAACACCTGTATGCTCAGAAACCAAAGATTCAATGTTTCAGCTCAGCTGAAGTCAAAACTGTGGTTCTGCCTATCCCGTGGGCACAGAAAATACCTCACCGCGGTACCAAGCCCCTCTTTGCAGAGTGTATGGAAGCGGGGAAAAGCTTTTTCCAGCCTCTCCATATATGGATCAAACAACCCACAGTTCTTCTGGCTGATCCTTAAGCACGTTCTCTTTCACCAAGTTTCTAGCAAAAGCATGAAATACACCTACTGTGTATTTAAATGGAACAACGGCAAAACTGAAACCCGACCTGTACGGAGTTCGAGTGCGTCTTTAAAAAACGAACAAACCAACCAACCCCAGGGGCAAACAGCAGCCAAGGAGTGACAAGCAGCTGTAGAACACGCACACAATGCGGGTCTGAACTCCAGAACCTCTCGCTGTATCGAGGGGTTCTCACTTCCCAGTAGGGGCGCAGGTACGGACGGGCCGGTGCTGCCGCCGAGGGTTCAGTCGGGACCCAAGTTCCGAGCCGGCCCCCGGCTCCGGGCAGTGGGCTCGGCGCATCCCGGAGCCCGCGGGGCTCCTGAACCGACCTCCCGCGCCCGGCAGGTGGAGGAGCGGTCGCGGCGGGAGCCGGAGCCGGTGCCGAGCAGCCGGAGCCCCGCGGCTGAGCCAGGCACACACTTACCCTGCGGAGCGCAGACCCCGCCGTGGCGGTGCCCGGCGCCCGCCGCCGCGCCTCGCTGGGACCTTCTGCCGCGCAGCTTGGAGAGCGTCCTGCGGAGCGGGTCGGCCATGCCCGGCGCTGCCCGCCCGGCGCCCTCAGCGGGCGCTGCCCCGCGGCCCGCGGGCACCCGCAGCCCCCCCGCGGCGCGGCGGCCCCGGCGGCGGCCCCGGCGCGCGCTGCCCCATGGCGCCTCGGCCCCGCGCGCCCGGCCCCGGCCCCGCCGCGCACATACTTGGCATAGCTGAGCGGGGTGAGAGGGCGCCCGCACTGCGCATGCCCGCCCGCCCCGCCCGCCGCGCGCGGGGGTCGCCCTGGCCCGGACGGGACCGGACCCGGCAGCGGGGAAAGGCCACCAGAGCGCCGGGACTGCGCACCGGCAGCGCGGAGAGGCCACCAGAGCGCCCGGACTGCGCACCGCCAGCGGAGAGGCCACCAGAGCGCCGGGACTGCGCACCGCCAGCGGGGAGCGCCCACCCGAGCGCCGGGACTGCGCACCGCCAGCGGAGAGCGCCCATCCGAGGGCCCGCACAGCACACCCCCTGCACGGGGCGCACTCCCCATCAGCTCCCCGTGCCATCTCCTCCGACACCTCGTGCGTGGCGTTTCTCGACGAACGACCAAAGCAGTCACAGCATGTTTTAAGTACTTTTGTTCCCTCGATGTTCCTCCCCTCCGCCCCCAGAGAAACAAATCCGTACGCTGCGAACTTAAATGTCCCCTCCGGGCTCAGGCCCTGCGTGGGGCCGCTCCCGCTGCCCGGCGGGTTTCCCGCAGCCCCGCAGGCCCAGCGGGTACCCGGGAGCAGCAGCTCCGCTGCGGAGCGATGCCACCGAAGGACATGGAGCTGGCCCGGTGCTGGTAGTCTTTGCTATCCCAGCCAAAATGCAACACAAGTGGAAGACAGCGTTAGAACAGAGCAAATAATGCACTGAGGCTGCAGCAGTGGGCAAAGATTCAGTTTTGGTGTATGTGCTGCTCAGCTACATCCTGCATTAGTTCCATTAGCAAAAGCAGAGCACTTCAAAACCAATCTTAGGAAATGACAGGGCATTGATTTTTCTACCAAGATAAAGTACTAAGACAATTTTTTTCATTAACTTCTACCTCGGTCTACATCTCCTGCGTTTAATTTCATTATAAACAGCTTCAGGACTGTATTTTGCAGCTTTTCATGTGACATACATTACAAATGATCAGCAATGTATTTGTTTTGTGGTGGGTGAGAGCAGAGGACCCATTGCCATCTCCTACCCATTGGTGGGAGGTTGGCTGTCACCTCCCCGTGGGAAGCAGCCAGAAACAGGCAGGCATTCCATACATCCTGCATGCATCCAGCATTGCCTCAAATACTGGACCATAGGAAATACTCAGGAGGCATCTGCAGCACATGAACATCAAACATACTCACACATTTCCTCTCTTTTAATTATTTGCTCATTTGAAACTAAATCTTCCTGAAGAACAAAATTAGATTAAAATTTTGAATTTTTATATGATACTGATAGTAGTAACCCAGCAATACCTGTATTTTTACAATGTAAAAATGGCTCATTACAGAGGAGTTATGATTTCTCTTCATCTAAAATAAATCTCACAATAGTTATCATATGTCACAGTGCAACAATCCCACTGTGGGTTTAGGAGGGGCAGGTCCTGCCTGATCAGCCTGATCTCCTTTATGACCAGGTGACCCACCTGGTGGATGAGGGGAAGGCTGTGGATGCAGTCTACCTGGACCTGAGGAAAGCCTTTGCCACCATCTTCCACAGCACAGTCCTGGAAAAGCTGCAAGCCCATGGCTTGGATAGGGGCACTCTCTGCTGTGTTCAGAGCTGGCTGGATGGCTTGGCCCAGAGGGTGGTGGTGAATGGTTGGCAACCTGTCACTAGTGGTGTTCCCCAGGGGTCAGTATTGGCCCCAGCTCTGTTTAATGTCTTTGGTGATGATGTGGATGAGGGGATTGAGTCCACCATTTGCAGATGACACCAAGCAGGGGGGAGTGTCGATCTGCTGGAAGGCAGGAGGGCTCTGCAAAGGGACCTGGACAGGCTGGATAGATGGGCTGAATTCAGTGGTATGGGGTTCAACAAGGCCAAGTGCTGGGTCCTGCACTTTGCTTATAACAACCCCATGGAGCTCTAAAGGCTGGGGATGGAGTAACTGTAGAGCAGACAGGCAGAAAGGGACCTGGAGGTTCTAATTGAGAGGAAGCTGAACATGAGCCAGCAGTGTGCCCAGGTGACCAAGAAGGCCAATGGCATCCTGGCCTGTATCAGGAACTGTGTGGCCAGCAGGACCAAGGAAGTGATCTGCATGAGCACCCTGTCTCACCTGCACTGACTTTACTGAAGCTATCAGGAGGTTAGCTGTGCCACCAGCACATGGGTTCCTGAAGCAAAGGACATGCATTTGATGTCTGGGAGAGGAAATGTGCCCATTTGAAAACACCAAAAAGATTCAAAACAGCTAGCAGCACAATTTTGGGGGTTTTCTGCAAGAAAAATTGTTACAACCATTTCAAACTGAGCAGACTAGCCTACATCTACCTTGGCTCTTACCTTCAGACCTGCCGATTTTCCACCTGTTCTAATGAAAAATCAGATTCCTTCTGTCTAAATGTGCCTTAGAGTATCAGAATTATTTTCCTAAGGAATAGTAACTTGCTTCACTTAAAGTAACTGTATGCAACTTATAGCAAGTTCCTCTAATTTAGGAGGCACTTTTGAAAATTTTTGTTATTTGGATATTTCTTTTTAGAAATTAAAACAACATTAATAGAAAGTAGGTAGAGGCCAGAGTAAAGGACCAAATCCTGCAAAGATCTGGAGTAGTGGCATTTGATGTGCAGTATGTACTGCCTTCTCCCATGAGTATTAGCTATGGAAACAAAAGCAAGTTCAACATCATTGTGTTTTCCATGCTGCTTCACACAGTATTTCCTTCATGTTCTGTATGGTTTAAAATGTTAGTTTAAGCATTTAGATTATTCCTCTATGCAATAGGCACACAGGAAATAGCTTGGTGAAAAGCTGCCAATAGTTGAGTCTATAAACACAGTTTGATCTGTATCTCAGAAAATTGTTTCCATTCCAAACTGTGGTTACAAAGCACTTTCTCTTGTTGGCAGCTGGATTTTTTTAAAATCCCTATGCATTCTGTATTTGCCCAACAGAGTTGGCGTTGATCACATAAAAAAAAAAAAAAAACAAAAACCAAACCTGCAGATAAAATAACATTAAGGATCTGGCTGGAACTGACTTGTGCCAGTGGAGTGAGTCAAAGCTGAGTTTTCGTTTTCAGCTCAGCCTGTTTTGTTCAGGAGCTGCAAAGCATACAGTGCTGAATGTGAAACCTTTAACTTGGCCTTCCACAGAAAGTAAAAGCTTCCTCAAGAGGATGGGACTAAAGCTTGCACTAACCTGAAGAGGCTTCTCTTCAAGGAGACTGGCAAATATTTGAGACCAGTTAATGTAACTTTTAAGAGAATTTGGTATTCTTCTGAAGGTACAAAGAGCAATGTTTTTAACCTTTTTTTTCATTAACAGATTGTGATTTCACCAATTATTTAATTTTTGCTGAGTTGATAATGTGAGAACTGTAAATAACTGAACAAGGAAAAAGTCAAACTTAAGTTGGAAAAAAATGCATTGATGAGAAGGAGATCCGTGGTGAAGATGCTGATTGATAGGTAGCAATGTGTGGGCACTAATACAGTTGAATAATGAAATTATGCAGATAAATATTTCCCAATAAAAGACTGAAAAATAACCTTTCCAGCCTTGCTGACAGCATCAAAAATCAGCTCTGCCTCAGTAGATAGGGTGAAGAAGTTGTGCTTTCCTAAGTACACAGGCTTTAACTTCTGTACGCAGTGGGGAACTGGTTTTCAACTGCTCCAATCTGACTTTGGAAAATTCCATCCCTCATAGCCTACAAGACCTCCTCAGATGTATCTGAAATAATAGTTTCTTATTAATTTAGGATGTACCTATGAAAAGATGTACTTTATTTTACTTCAGTGGGATTCATTTGTGTGAGTAAAACTAAAAGTGTCTGGAAACGTGAATGAGTCTCCTTTTCATTAAATCTTAACAAATAAGTATCTTTCTTCTTTCAAGACCTGTCGCAGACAGAGGGATAAAGTGACAACTATATGACTAAAGTGGAGCTGATGACAGCTGGGAACTGGAAGCATTTGAATGCCCCAATAAAATCTATGAGCACTCTTTTTATTGAAAGCGTCTGCCTTCCTGACATCAAAATGGACTGAAATAAGAGTCCCATGAAACTCTATCAGGCAGCAAATAGCTGTGTGTCTTATCTCCAGCCTGCCAAATGACTGATTTCTCTCAGATGCAGACACCACTACAGTCATCCACACCTTTGTTAGCCCTATTCCCTATTTTGAACTGGCCAGCCGAGGCACCCTAGAGGCCCAGAATACAGCTGCTTATCTTAAGAAGACAAACCAATGGGAGAATAAAACATTTATATTCTAAACCTGATGAGGTTGCTAGACAACAAGCTGGACAAAGCTGAAGGTGTCCATTACCAAAATGGGTCTACCATCTGCTCCCTGGTCACTGGAAATATGTGCAGTTGGAACTGGCCTTTTTAAAAGCAGATTTTAGAGACTCCAAGAGCAGTTGTTTGGCTCAAACCACTGAATCCCTCTTAGAGAGCATCCTTGCCAGAAACCTTCTTACATTGTAACTGTTTGAAGAGGCACGGCTGTCAAGATCTTACACCTGGTGCACTTCACCTGCATTGCTTTTGCTTGGCCATGTCCAACAAAACATGGTGCATGCTCCCAGGGACATGGTCTACCTGACCTGTTAAAACTAATTAAAATTAAAGAGGAAAGGATTTTAAGAGCCAAGTAAGGCTAGCCTTATTCAAATGAGCAGCATGATGGAAATTCTGTTCATAGCTATCAACTTAAGCAGCATGAATGTTCACAGCTCTGCTTTCTGTGCTTTGTTTAAACAGAAATAAGACAGTAATTCATGCTCTTTTTAGTATCTTACACTTATTTTTTTAAGTTAGTATTTGAATTTTTGGAGTATGCAAGCTAACGTCTCTATGAGCTTTACAAAACATGTCATTGAACTACAGGGCTGTCATTACCACCTTTTACTGTGACTTTACAGCATACCACTGGCATGGTAGGATGTCAGTCTCACTGAAGATATGCTAAAAATACCAAAGTATTTTGGATACAAAGAAGCCAAAGCATTACCCATACGGTAAAAATAATCAGTATCATGACCATCATTACCATTAATTTCTCCTAACACGGAGACAAAACCAGCGGATTGGCGGCACTTAACCTTGGTTGAAGAGAAAGTAAACACCAACAAATAATGTAGTACAGCGGTCAAAGGAAAACCAGATTCAGACTTTTACCCAAAACATCAGATGATTCTCTGTGAAGGAAATGAAATTCCTAAATAAACATTTCTCTGTCTATTTTGTCTCTTATCTTTAGACCAGTACTGCCCCAGGAGGGCAGGGAAGAAGCAGAACTCTCACCCATGTCCACCGGTGATCTGTCTTTCTCCTCAGCTTTGTGCCTTCACAAAGTCTTCACCACCATTCAGGCTCTCACAGTGTTTAGCTATTAATCCAAATTTAGATTAAATGTAGCATTTGTGAATCTCATCCCCCACCTCACTGGAGCTACAAAGTTTTTGAGCTGTGTCATGTAGCAGCCTCCATTAATACTGTGGGGGACCACAGTACTAACTGACAGACCCTTAGCACAGAAGGGTCTGCCAGTGCACTCAACACAATGCAGGGAATGTTGCAAAGTACATCTGTCATAAATCCCATTATCTACAGGGCCCTAAAACCTGCTGCATATGCAAAATTTATTTATTAAAAATCCTGCAAAACTTAAAACACTCTAAGGATATCTTGTATGACTTCCAATGACCTACTATCAGCCAAAAAAGTGCCAGAATGGGGGAACACATTTAGTGAGCATCTTCTTAGGGAAATCCACTATCTTAACGTTCCTTTCTTCCACTTCTACCAGTAAAAATAGCAATTTTTTTTTTAATCATCCATCTCAAAATTCTGAGTTTCAAGTCATAGCAAAGTATAGAGGACTTCTAAGTGTGGTAACAGGAATGGCAATATTTAAAAAGAGAAGTGGAAAGGTCCTTAAATTGGAAGACTGATCCTTTTAAAGAACTGTATATGGTGTGTTGTGCTCAAAGTACTTACCATAATCACAAGGATGCCTTAAAGATATGTTCTCACAGTCTTAAATTTCAAGCAACAGATGTGTCTGTAGGCAAAATCTGCCAATGACTTTCATAAGTTTAAAGGACCTAGTCTATTTTTCTCTTTTATGTAAGCTAAATAATTTTATGACTTAAAAAACTTTATATGTGTGCACACATGATCATTTCATTATAGTTATTCTGCATGTTACAAAGCCAAAATAAATTGGGGGAAAAGAAAAGCCAAAGAAACTCAGCATATCACCTCAGGCTGCCGAGAGATCTATGGAATTTCATATGTGAAATATTCTCTTTCTCTCCATTGTTTGTGTGTGAAATGGAGAAATCAGAGAAGTTAATGGTAAGAAACTGTGGATGTTTTATTCCATGTCCTGGAGTACACCTATCAATAAAACTGTTTCATAGAAGAAAAAAGTTTTCCTGCTTTGGATAGCCAGTATGGAATACATATTTTGACCTGATGAGCTTAACTTGTGAAGGGCAGCGCAGCAAGGAAATTAATACTTGCTCCTGCTGGCTGCAGTGGGGAAAAATCCTTCATTTGCAAACTTGCCAGAGTTGCTGCCTATCATCTGCTGACAGTTTGCTCCCAGAACTCACTCACTTCTGTGATAACAAGGTATGACAAAAGCACAGCAGCTGATGGGAAGGTGGCATGGCCAAGCTTCTTTTAGGTATTAATGTCCATCATACCATTCCATCACCCCAGGGAGACAGAATAGAAGCCAAGAAAATGGAGGTGAAAAATAGATTTGAAATCTCATTTGTGCTCCCTTAATCACATACCTCCTCCATTTGCTCATATTCAAATCAATTTGGTTTAAATATCTCAAGTTATGTGATCCTACTATTATCCCAACAGCCTCACCAGTCATGTGGTCAGGAAGCATTTCCAAATATTTAACCCAAATATTAGTCAGCTATTCTATCTCATCATGTCTCATGTGATCTATTGATGTAATGACCTGCTAGTCTTCTGTGGCTGTTCAGAACATGGTCCTTAGTGGTAACTCTCCATGCTCAGCCTAACAGTCCACACACAGCTGGTGGCAGAGGTGACACCAGGCACTGGCAGAGAGACCATCAACCAGTCCTGCATGGGTTCCTCTGAGCTTCCAGGAATATAAAATATACTGGACAATAAAATTTATATTTAAATGCAATTTACTCTTTCAAATAATTGAAAATCAATTTACTTTTCACTTTGAAATATTTTCTGCATGGGAGTGGAAACTCAATGTGTCAGCTGATTTCAAGTAGATGGGAAGGGCTACAAAGGCTTCTGTGCTTTCTCTAGTAGGCACTCACAGTAAGGGCACTCCTCAGGTGAGACCTGTTACAGAAGTGTGAGCTATTGAAAATATTCAAAATATTTACATTCTTTAGTGGATAGAAGCACTGCTTCATCCTAATCTCTTCTCTAATTACTTGAGTTTCCAGACATGTCACAGCATAATCTGCATAATGTCCACAACAAAGACCCACAGCATTTTAATACAACAAATTTCACATGGATATCACAGTGGTGGGGGTTCTGAAAGACCAGGTCATTTAATAGATTTAATAAATTTTTCAATGTATATTATTCCTTGTTTAACTCCTCAACCTTTCTTCTTATTGCTACAATTTGTTTCCCAAGGGTCATATTCTTCTCCAGAATGACAAGACTCAACAGTATGTAAACAAATATATATATATTTAAAGTTAAGCTTCTGGGTTTTTTACATTGAACTGTGAGATCTAAAATGACTGATTTTTTTAAAATCTATTTTTAGGTGAGTTTAATTTTGTGTGTTTCCAAGCACCAGTTTCTGCTCTGAAACATCATGTGCAAGGTCGTTTTCAGTGTTCTTCCACTTTTGTCTGGCAAATTACCCTGTTGTCTAAATATGAAAGAAACACAGCTAAACCGGAAAATGCTGTGTAAAAACAGAAATTTGCATGGGAGGGCCATGGGCAGAGGGAAGTCTGAAACTAAAATTACTCCAAGTGGCTTTTTCAAACTGTGTTTCCAAGGTGACAAAAACCTCTTTATTGCAAGGCTGTCCATTTATCTTGTACAGTTGCCAGGATTTTGATCTAATTTTTAGTTCTGAAGAACTAAATTTATCCCATTCCTTCTCAAAATTAAACTCAACCAAACAAAACAAACCAGGTTTTAACAGTTTGGTGGCTTCTCTCTTTACAACCAGCAATAAAGGAAAATCAGGTCAAATTGTGAATGTGACAATTTTAGCATCCCATTGGAAGATGTATTTCCAAATAGCACATTCTAATCATACATACAGTTCATCAGGTAAACACCTCAATATCATCAACACCTTGTCTTAGTATTCAAGGCCCTCTTTTGCACCACACGTTGTTCTTTATGGACAAAATATGTAATGTTCCTTTTTCTTACCCAGTCCTGCCCCTTCCTCATATCAACATCTTGCTCTCATAGAAAACGCTCAAAAATTTGACTGTGTCATCTTATCCCTCCACTTTGCCTGCTTCTTAAGCACAAGAAATCAATCAATGGTCTAAGCCAGCATATTTTCCCTTTCTAAACAACATATGGGCTCAATGAAGACCCGTAGGTGTTTACCTGCTTTACCTGAAGAACATCAGAGAATGATGCCCGCCCTGTTTTACCTCTTGCCTTATCACTTCCTCACACTGTCACAGCTGAGCTTACTGCAGGATTTGGGACAAGTGCCATGGCATAACTTCAGGGAAGATTCATTTCCTGAAGTGAGACTTTACCATTTCTAGTCCTCACATCCACCGTGGTCCTCACACACCTCTTTCCTGGGGCCTTGGGAAGGCTTTTCCCGTAATGCTCCCAGGGCCCTGGGCTTTGCCACTCACAGGCCCTATCCAGATGGCAAAATGAGTTTATTGGTCTTTTTGTCTGTCAGTTACTTAAAACAGTCATAGCAGTCAGCAACCTCTGAACACAGACAGGTTTACTGCTCATTCCAATGGCAACCCAGACCTCCAGGATTCATTGTGCACAGACAGCCAACATACAGGGCTGGTTCCACTGACTGCCCTCACCTCCTCTGCCCGCCCAGTGAAAACCAGCTTGTGACTCACAAAGCCGTCCTGGTGTCTTTGGCATTTCTGGTTCCACACATCATTTGAGAATGACAACAGTTGTTACAGATGGATGTTATGAAAGACTGCTTCCCAAGGAGGCATTTCCTTTGCTGCTGACAGGCATGAGCTCTGTTACTTCCCATGCTCAGTGCCATGGCTGCTGTTGCCTTAGAGATCAGAACCAACTGATGAAGAATCTGCTCTTCCCAGGCATCAGGGTCTCCCACAGAACTGGTTGATGCTCATCTTTCACCATTAAGAAGTCCTCCTGTTGGAGACTACTGCCAGGCAAGAGAGCCAGCACCAGAGTGAGCATCAATTGCTTGTGCAGAGACAAAAGTGGCAGAAACTGCAGGTCTGACACTGGAGTGCTGCTTGTGCCCTGCGGGGAGTGAGACAGAATGCACAGTGAGCAGGATTCCAGTGCACAATCGCTCCATCAGACTGACTCTCTTCTCAGGTAACATGTAAGACACCAGCTTTTCCTTCTCTAATTCAGGGTACTTCCCAGAAACCTAAAGTCAAACTACTTGTTCCTGATGCCAAGTCTTGCCAGCACTTAGTGTGCAATGTAAAGGAATCCCATTAGAAGATGTACCCAAAACATCAAAGTAACAGTGTATATTTTAATGTCTGATTCAGCAAGCACTGTGGAGTCAACTGTCTCGCTTAAAGCACACTGCACGTGGCGTTGGTGTTTATGTCTGAAAAGCACATCCATCTCCACTGCCTGTCTACAGCCTCCCAAGACTTTTAGCCCAGTCAGCAAGGGTGAGTCCCACCTTATTAATGCAGCTATGGCACTGCAAATCTGTGCATCTCAGCCCCTATTGCACTGGCTTGTGCTCTCCCTGGGAGTTTGTATACAAAATCTCTATTTTTTAAACACATTCATAAATGTTAACCTAAAGCAGAATTTTATTTTGCCTGTCAGCAAAGAACATCTGGGAATGAGCAAATCCACAAATCCCTTTCCTTACTTTGCTTTTAGGTGCACGACAAGGCTTCAGCCGCCATCAAGAAACAGGCTCAGTGCTATGACCCCAGCACTGTAAATTCACATATGCAATTAACTCGTATACAGCAGACTTTTCATTGCCATAGTGGAATTCACACATAGCAGAACTCAATACAGATTCTTGCAGGAATGAATGCAGCATCTCTAAGGAGAAACAATACCCATCTGGAAACTGATAAGAAATGATCAGTGCTGCAATTTACTTTCACTGCCATTCTCCACCACCGTTTGTACTTAATATAAGAACCAGTGAATCAATTAATAGGAAAAAAACAGTCTAAGGTGAGGAAAAAGCTGACTTTAGGAGGTGATATTGGTGTGCTACCAGGAGCAGAAACATTGAATGCAGTTGTGTTTTTCCCAGCAAGGTGTATTTTGGGGTGCTGTGCATGTAGGGCCCCTTGCATGAGCAGGGTGTGCCTGCACAAGTATTTTGGTTTGGATCAGGATGCAGCTTTTGAAGAGACTCTCCCTTTTCAGCCTGGCATGCTCCACTTTGATTTTCAGAGTGCACCAGCTGGATTCCTTTTAGATGAAACTCAAACGAGAAGATGCACTCAGGAGTGCATTTGATGCACTTGGCCTGCTGCTGGGCATTGCTCCCATGGGAGCAAAGCTGAGCTAGCACACACCACAGACTAGTTCACCTTACACAGGCACATTTTGCTATTGTGCCAAAGGACTTATGAATACAAATGTAGCCACAGATTAAAGGGCATCCTTTAGCATGGTATCAGAAGTAGAACTGATTGCATATAGCTTCCCAAAAACCCTATGGCATTAAGTAGGGGAGTCAGAAAACCTGCTTATTCTTATGAAAACAGAAGAGCTACTAATTTAGCAAACAAAAACCATACAATGTAATTGAGAAAAACAAACAAATGCTCAAGATGGACTGATCATCTAAAATGGATTATTTCCCAAGTACCAGGAAAGTATATTTCCCAACCACTTATATTTCTGGTTCTTAATGCTCCAGTGTGTATTCGCAATCTGGGATATAAACACAGTTCTGATGGAAAATCCTGTAGTAGAATTTCCCAGGAATTAGTGTTATTATTAACTGTCATAGTTTTTCAGGTTAATTTCTGAAGAATGATATTAAAATCTAAGGGACTTCTGCAGCATGAGGAGGAAAAGCAAAAGTGAGGGTCTACAAAATATTCCCAATATAAAATGATTGATTAATTTAAGTCCCCTCATGTTATTTACTAAACTCTGAATTTCAGAGCAATCAAAGAAGACAACTTTGTAACCCCCAGCATTACTGTTCTGCTGTAGCCAAAGCAGGCATCAAGTGAAGTTTCCACCTACCATGGAACATATCCAGGACCTGGACACATTTACCCTTTTAAGCAAATCACAGTAAGTATTTGCACAGTGAATAAGACCATTATCTTTCAGCTTTGTATGTTGCCAAAATTCTGTGAAAAATTAAATAAGTTCTTTTAATTAAAAGCCTAAACACATTCAGTGGGTCAGTTCCATCTCTAGGACCCCCATTGCTTCTCTCAAGTGTAAAGGTAGTTTCTTTTCATTCCTTCTGAATAGTTGTGAGAAAAAAGTTGGTTTAAAGGGCTAATTTAACTTCTGAGTCAACTGTTAAATCCTGTCCAGAGTTACCCCAGTACATCAGCAACACAATCCTCAGCATAAGGCTGCTGCAAGGAAACTTGGATGCGCTGCAGTCGAGGAGGTTCTGTTACCAGACAAACTGCCCTCAGAAATTGTCTTTTGCTATAATTCTGTCCTTTAGCTTAGAATTTTTTTTTTTAATTACATTAAAGTGGTGGGTTTTTTCCCCTTGGCTATGCCAAAACAAAAGAACCAAGGCAAAACCTGAGGTAAATCACATTTTATAACCCCAAATACATCATCCTGAGCCAGGTACACCTGTGCTGACATGACAGTCCTTGCTCTGTATGAACACAAAACTACAAACCATAGAACTACTTCAGAGGGTTATATGCTTCCACTAAATGGAGAAGAAAGTTACAAACTCTCTTGTTCAGCTGCATGTTTTTGCTGATTTCTACCAGTTCACAAGTGCGCAGAGTTGCCAGCACTGGCAGAAGGTTGGTGGTGTGGGTTGCATCACTGTCTTACCTTCCAGCACTGTGTTAAAGTCAAGAGGTCTGACAGGAATGGTGGAGGCCCAGCTGGTCTGGGGCAGCCAATGGGCTGGGCCACCTTGGGGAAGGTACATTCCTGCCTTATTTTTGTAACCTTCTATGAAAGAAGGTTAGGAGTCCATGGGAAAATTAGATAAATGCCACTTTTCAAAGCCAATTCTTCCTCACTTTCTTATTCTACAGAAATAAGGGGTTTTCTTGAGTGTTCTTACATTTAAAACAACTACAACTTTTTGAAGTTGATAAAATCTTTTTTCTTGGCTTTTCTCTACTAAGTTATGAACTCTGAAATTCAATAATTGGTTTGTCTGAAATAGAAGTTTAGCATGACATTTAACCATTCATTATTTTCATACTGATTTTCACTGCTTTGCTGAAGACAAACCCATTTGACTAAAATTGTGTGCCAAGTAATTTTTTCATTATGATCCATCAACGAAAGAATAACCTTTTTAAAGAAAGGATGGTAAGTCTCCCTACACAACATTCAAAAATCATGTGAAATTTACAGTGTTTAAAAGCTGTTTAAAATGCCTTTGTCTACAACAAGATACTAAGAAAGAAAACAAAATAGATGTGTACTGTTTCAAGAAACTTTTACTCAAGTATGAGAAGGAAAATTAGAAGGGAATCGAGGTCTGTGACGTAGAGCAGAGCTGCAGATTCAACAGGCACGGTGCCAGCGGGTAACGAAAGCGCTCTCTGCTGGAGCAGCACGGCTGGAAAACCAGCAAATGGGGGATGCAAGAGCAAAATTACCAGTCACAGGTCTTGTTTGCCCAGAGGTGTGGTGGGTGATTCTACCAATGGGACAGTGCCTCTTCCTGCTAGCTAGGTGGTAGTTTTCTAAGACAACAGCTGTCCCAAGAAGGCTGAGAACAGAGAGGGAAATTGGGGATCCCCCAGCTGGAGGAGGGGATGATACACACCTGGTATCCTCGCAAGGTCAGAGCAGAGTTCGTTTGTCACCGACTGAAGCATTCAAGGAGCCCTAAATTTATAGACTCACAGTTTGTATCAGACAAGTCTCCCTGTTTCATCAGCACTGAATCACTTAACACATGCATTGCCAATTTGAGGTGTCAGTTACACTTCTGTGGGGAGATAATACAATGACTCTATCAGTATCAATATAATAATTCTATAGCATGTAACTGTGTTGTCTTATATAAGTCTGTGTGTTGCTTTATACAGATACTTTGAAAAATTAAGTTGCTAAGGTGTAAGCAGTACTTCATTACTATGTCAAAGAACATGGCCACAAGGCTTATTTCAACTCTCCCAGAGATACAGCTTATGTACAAGTATCCAAGAGGCACTCACAAAGATTCCTGTGAGAAAAAGCCACTAATGGTAAGCAAACCTTAGATCTTGTACAAACCCCAGTATTCCTAACTATTAAAACAGTATGTTTTAAACAAGCCTTTCCCATTGCCAACATTAAATACACCTCTTTGAAACATTTTGGACAATATATAAGCTCTTAGTCTCACCAAATACAATTTTATCAGTCCTAAGGAAGGGATTACAACAGAAAGTGACATTTTCTAGACCAGAATCCTAACAGAAAAACATATTTTTTAAAAACCCTTCTTTAGATCTTTAAGTAGTTGTGATCCTTTCTATAAAATAAGGGAAATTAGTCCCTCTAATTACCTTGGTTCAGTTCCTTAAAATACCTCTTACCACCTTGTGTCAGAGAGGTTACTTTTTAACAAAACTGGACCATGTTCTGCTTCCAACAGAAAGACTCCCCAGTGACTTTTGTTGGCACTCTGCAGCTGGCAGGGGTGTTTGTTTGGTGGGCTGGTTTGAGGAGTGTGTATTAATCCTCTCCTGAAAAGTTCTATAGTTTAACTTCCAATTACACTTTCCTGGGGTTATGCTGTATTAATCCTTTGTTTTCTTATCAGTCCACTTGCAGCAAGAAACATACGGTGGGAGAAGTTATGGGAAGGTATGAGAAATCAGTGTTCAATCCAAAGAATAAGTTCACTTTGTTAGAAGACAGCAAAACACAGACTTCTTGTGTTGCTGGTCACAGCTACAGTAAAGCAAATATGTGATTTATCTTTTGAGCTACCAAGACTAAAGCATTCTAAAGATGAAGACCACTTTGTTTTCTAAGTGAAGAGCACTGATAAAATTATTTGATAAGGATCAAAAATGTTTATCTCCATTCACTGAATTCATTACATTCTTCTGTCAATCCAGCTCCACAGGTCCTGGCTTCCCTGAAAATTCCTGCTTTCTTCATAAGTGCCCTGAAGAAAATAGTTCAAAGGAACCATCAGCACAAACCCATTCCAATCTCTGGTGCAACTCTGCCTTCCAGGTCCAACTGATCTTTGCACATTTCTAACAGCAACACAAATTCTGTGGACTCCTTTGAAAACAGCATTGCTTTTGGTCTCTGACACTCTCAGCATGAAGAATTAGCTCACTGGAATCTCTACCACTCCCTTATTCCTGCTATTTCTTGGTTCCTAACTATATGACATAAATTTTTAGAAAGTGGACCTCTGCTACCAACACGTTTGTCTGAGGAACAGAAATATTTCCTGAGTCTCCTGTGTTCCACAGGAAGCCTCATGTAGAATGAAAACACTGTATTCCTTGTCAGCAGTTTTCTGTATTTTGGCAATATTTTGCTCTACAGAAATCCTGCTTTTAGTTCGGTGTTGACATTTTGAGACAGCCACAGCCTGCCCAGCTGATTGCTGCCTCTTGCTGCATCATTTGTTAAACCTCATCTCAGTCAATGCATCCAGAAACCCCTTTGGCAGTAATGGAATCAGATTTCTTAGCCATGTGCCTCCCCCCATTTCCTCAAGGGTTTTCTAAATGCATCCTACTCTAGTGCTTTTGAGAGTTTTTTCCTCTGCAACATTTGCCTTCCTGTGAATTATAAAGGGGAGTCAGCATCTCCTCCCAAGCATGCCTGCACAGTCATTTCTACTCGTTGCTGTAGAGCAACTCATCCGTCACCAAGCTCACCTCCCTGGGGCATCGGTACCACCAGGCTTGTGCCTGGGCCGAATGGCTGCTGCAATTTTTCCAGCTATTTGGAAACCAACCTTTCAGATTTTCCCAGTCTAAGAAGTAATTGTGGGTGTCCTTAAACAGCATCTCTCAAAATGGAAATGCTGCACTGATGTATCCATCACCAGGAGTTCCCTTCAACTGGTTCAATCACTATTTAATTCTTCAGGAACACACACTTCAGTTGTAATCCTCTTCCATGCTTTTAAGACAGTCCTGTGCTGTTCTCACATCAAACCCACACCCAAAGTAAAAGCAAAAACATCTGTGACCAGTAGCCAAAGGGGTTTGGGTAAAATCAGCAAGTTGACACAGAAACAGGCACAAGAGCCTTTCAAGCCTGAAAAGAAAATCCAAATTGTACTGTGCTGGTGACTGAAACCATTGCATCTTTATCCAAATTCTGCCATGATTTTCTAAGATAAGCAAGCTGGAAAATGAGCTTCCTGTCACCAACCAGACAGCACTGCACAGCTTCTCTTTCTGGTGATAAAAATTCCTCCTCCTGCACCAATTCCAGGTTCACAACAAATCACTCTTTATGGAACACACTACATTTCTCTGGATTCACTTTCATATTGACAGCCTTAAGCTTATCACAAACCATTTGTAAATGAATCAGCATTTCAGCAGTGTCAGTACGCATCAAGAACAGGAACAGCAGTGTAACAGAGGGGTGTCTTGTCACAGCCTCCCCATTACTATTCTGGGAGGAAGCACTGTCTGCCACAAAAGCCATTGTCCTCAATACATGTACTTCTATACTGATGTGGATTCTTCTTCTACAGATCATCCTGCCTTTCTTGGAAAGCCAAGTAAGAGCTGCTACTGTGTGAGCATCTGTAAGCAACACAATGTGCTCAAAGCAAGTTAATTCCCTCCTAGACACCTTTATTCTGATTTTGACAAATTTTTAAGAGAATTTCCTCAAATCAAACACATATGCATTTTTACTGTCTTTTTTCCCATTATACATAATGATCATAATAAAATTTGATTCATTATAAAAACAGTAGAATGAGTTAATAGAGGACTAATTTTCAGAGGCATCTTTCCCATTTGTCAGTGGGGGTGTATATGTACTCTCACTGACTTCTCTTGAAAGACAATCCAGGATAAACTGTTGTACAGTTAAGAGATTTTCTGAACATCTGAGCTATTGGTCTAAGTTTAGTTAGTGTTCATTCACACATTTCACAGAACCTGATGAAGAGTAGACAAATTTTCATTATTACCTGTCCAAACCTACCTGTCTGTTTCTTAAAATCTTTTGAGTTGATTCAGAAGCTGCAGCACTATCATTTCTCTCATCATCTCCTCAAGATGATGCACTGAAGCATCTCTACCAAAAACAATTTGCGGCTGTAGAACCAATCTGCCCAGATAACTCAGCATCAGATAGGCTCTCATAGCCTTGTTTTAGATGTCTTTCTTACTTTAGAACAAGCAGCACAGTTGCTTGTGCCATTTCTCCTGAATAGGGAAGCTGCCACGGTCACTGCTTACAATGAAGACTTCATCAACCTGTAAATAATACAATTTATCATTTTTCTCCCAGATTAGCCATGCTGGTTTTCTCCTTGGAAATTGAGTATCAGATGGTGTTAACTTTGAGACAGCTGGATACTACATGTATCATATAATCTGAAAACAAAAGGAATGATTGACATGGCAACTTCCTGAGCTGTTATGTAGAATAGCAGAGCCAACAATACAAGGACCAAAAGCCTCCTTGGTCACAGCATTCATGGGAATGCATCCTATTTCCAGAGCTGCTGACATTAACCTTCAGCTCTAATGCTCTTCAAGGAGCACTTCTCTAGAAAACAGAACTACTGTAATACCTGATAATTAGGCAGTCCATTAAACAGTTTATTTCATGTAAAATCCTGCAAATTACAAGAAATGGTGTCATTCTTCCTACATAAACCTGGAATAAATTCTGTACCTGCAGGTCAGCAGATTTCTCAAGAAGTGTCTTGCTAGACATGCTATAATCTGCAACTCACTCTCTGGACACAAACCAACCCTCTGAGACACTGACTGAACATCTGCATAGGAGCTTCCTGCTATTCCCTACCCTCAGCTCTCCAGGACAGATTCAGTATAAACACATCCTTGTTAAAAAAGGAGCACAAGCAGTTGCACCCTCAGCTTAGCTACTTTAGGACAGCAGGCACACTAAAAACAAAATAATACACACACACCCCAAAAAACATAACCCCACAACCCTCAAAACCGGGTTAGAGTGAGCCTTTTCTTTCAGAGACTTCCCATTCAGCACTTCAAGTAAAACATCCTTCATTTCTTTGTAAGCAACTCTCACAGCAAGTATCTGATCTCAGACAATCAGCAGCTAGAGATCAGCTATCCAAATAGCTTGTGACAATCTGCATCCTGAAGTGGATAATGTAAGGCTTTGGAGACATGCAAGACATGAAAACGGCTATTCCTGTAAGAGAACCAGTCTGCTTTACATGGCAGTTTTTAGTGGAAGTTTCACATGTTATTACTACAACGAAGGAGAATTTAAATCAGCACTCTAGAGAAAGCAAAATACAGGCATTTCTCATTATCTCTCAACTCAACAAAATGTAGACATCCACAATTCCTGAATTATCCTGCTGCACTGGCTGCCCACCTAGTAAAAGCTCCACTTCAGCATGCAGTCACATTTGACTGTGGCGAAGGGATCTTTATCCCAGTTGGAACTTCACAGCGTCATCACTAAGACTGTGAGAGGCCTTTCTCCCTTCCAACTCAAAGGCCAGCTCTGCCCTGCTCCCTGCCAGCCTAAAACTGCTCTAGCCCAGCATGGCAACTGTAGATGGAATACTTTGAGAAATCCTACACAGAGTTGGCACTCCATCAGGATGTCATGACAGCATCCCTCATCCTGGAGCTTGCCAGGACAGTGTCCTGTATTTGGGATTGTGCTAGGAGAGGTGGGCATGGGAAACCCTCAGCTGTAGACAAGTAGCATTTTTTTAATTGTTTCCAGACTAACAACACCGAAGGTGGAATGTATCATGGATTTGGCCCGACAGCCTGTGAAACTGGAAAGGAGCAGCTGGGGACTCTGCAGGCAGACAAGGATCCAGAGAAAACATTATCACACTGCCAAGGCTAGAACTGCATAACTTGTTGATAATTTCATATATTCACTAAAAATAGACATTTTTCTACATGTTGAGGTTCAAAGGATTTTTTAAAAATCAGTTAAAAAACCCCTAACATCATATTAGCATATAGACATACAGAATCTGTCCTGCCAAAATAAAGCTAGTCCAAGACAGAAGGAAAATAGAAAACACAAATGTTTACATTAAAAATTTAATTACATAAACTTCTAGTAGTAAGCCCTAATCTCACTGCAGACTTCCCAAGGCACAGAATCTTTATTTGAAAACAAATTTAGAGCAACTCTTCCTTCAATCCAGTACCAGCTGGTACCTTTTCATAAGCAGACCCAAAAATCCACGCAGCAGGATGTCACAAATGCACCATAACTGACTAGCACTTTTAGAAGATTACCAACTGTTTGTACTGAAATAAATACAATTTGGCAGTAAAGACTATCACAGCTTTGTCATAATTTTCATCCACATAAACATCTAGATTCTACTTTCTGTTTCAGGAAGAACACATTAAATGCTTCAATTCTTCCTGCATCAGTTTAGTCTCATGTTTCACTGATGCAGATCCCATAACACCAAAAATAACTATCAAATATTAGACTCCATTATTAGGTCCTTTTTTTTTCCAGGTTGTAGTTGCATATTTATTTAAACGAAAAAAACCCTGAGAAATCAGTTGAGTCATACATCCCTAAATGGCAAACAGTAAAGGCTTCATCCCTCCTATTCACCAGGCATGCAATGCAATATTTATATCGCAGATATTTTCAAGTGTAGTTTTATTCCAGTGACATATCTGCAGTCTATACATACATTTAAAAACAATATGCGAACATATCACAGAACCTAAAAAATCTTCAGTATATACTCCTTTATAAAAGGTTTTGACACAATGGAAAATCAGTCCAGAAAAACTCATGTTACCAGGTTGCTTGATAAACACAATATTATGAAGCCCTGTAACCTCCATAAGCACAAGTGTCCATCACAATGGATCCCTCTTTTAAATAAACAGGTTTAAATTTTGTTCAGTAAACAAGTTTCTGTAACAACACTGTCCATTTAATTTTGTGCTTTCCAAAAGGCAAGCATACTACAGAAATAAAATTCCCTATCTGATAGGAGAGATATTTGGTAAACATGTTATTTGTTTCCTATTCTAGCAGAGGAATCCAAGTTCACTGAAATTTTCATTATGTCTAAATCCATCACACTCTGCTTATACCTTCTTCTTCTTCTTCTTCGCCTGCTCTCCAGAGTCTACTTTACGTTTCTTAGCAGAAGCTGGTTCATCATCTTTTTCACCATCTTTAAATAAAAGACAGAGTTAATCAAAATCAGCAAAGCCAGTAGTTTGTCTCAAACACCATCCTTGTCTCAAAACAACTGACAACCACATCTTAGAGGCCTAGAAAAAAGACACAGCAGTATTAATTGACAACATCCTCATCTTTGGAATACAAACAGTATGTGGACAGAACAGGAAAGGTTGTCATTACTACCACAGACCACTGAGGATGACTAAGAGGAGGCTTTATGATGCTGTACAGTACCTGTTCTAAAAAACTTAGTATTTTAATAGATAAGAAGAAAAGCTAGAAAAGGACATTTTAGAAGCAGGAAATAATGTCAAGGTCAATTAACCATTTATCTTCTTACTTTGGATGAAGGCTGACTAAGAGAAATGGGAGGGGAGGGAAGGGGAAGAACATACAGAACACATGGAGCAAGACATAAAAACTGCCACTGGGAAACAACACCCAGAACCAAGAAAGGAGCAGGACAGCAGAAAATCCCAATTCTTTGGAAAAGGTTTTCTGACAACTTTACTGGTGAACCAAAACATTGTGTGTTCTGAAAGCCCGGAATTTCTTCTTTTGCTTTTGTTCTCTTGGTTGTTGCTGGCTATTCTTTTTCCATCAATTAAAAAAAAATTCCTCTCCCCTGTCACGTATTTACTTCCCAGACTACCATTACCTTGTACCATGACTAAAAGTGCAGTAAACATTTTCTTCAGTAGTCTGTCACATGGACGTACTATTTAATTCCCCTCTTGGATCCCAAGTTTTACAAACATTATAAAAATAATCTGACCTACGTCTACACCCAAGCTCCATACAGCAGCACCGGAAGAAGCTCTCATACCACCTTGTTTCAGTAGTACCATGACTGAACCTGCCAGTTTCACAGAACTACAGTTCTACAGTTTTTAATCCTTCTCTGCTAACGACAATGGAAGAGGAGCGGACAGACTGCTTGAGGGTCTAGCTAGTTCTCAGAAAGCCGAAACATCGGCACTGCAGGCCAACCATCCTCGGAGCCAGCGCGCTCTGCCCTCGGGCAGCGCAGGATGCAGGAGGGGCCCGCAGAGCTTTCCCCGGGCTCAGGGCGGGGCGGGCTCCGCTCACTGACCCCGCACGGGACCGCCCGCGCCCTCGAAGCACACCCAGCCCGTGCGAGGCACGTCAGCCTCACGCCGGGGCCTCACCCGATTCCAGGTGCTCCTGCTCCTCGTCCGGCAGGAACTTGGCTTTGCCGGCGGGCCGGGGCGCGTCGTCGCCGTTGTCCTCGTAAATGTTGGACCACTTGATGGCCATGTCGAGGGCGGGCGCCGGCGGCGGCGGCTTCTCGGGCGGGCTGTAGGTCTCCGGCGGGGGCACGGCGTTGCTCCTCCATAGCTTGAACTCCCGGGGGGGCTGCGGGAGAGATCAGAGCGCCCGTCACACCGCGCCGGGGGGCCGGGGCGGCCCCTCGGCCCGCGCCGCGCCCCCCGCACCTCCTCGGGCGCCCGCAGGACGCGGCTCTCCCAGTCGATCTCCTTGTTGAGCGGGTTGTAGAGGAAGGCGGGCGGCTGCGACACCCGGCGGAACAGCTCGTCGGGCGGCGGCAGCCGCGGCCTCCCCGGGCTGCCCCCCGAGGTCGCGCCGCCCTCCGCGGGGCGCTCGTCGGGTTGCGGCTCGTCGGGCTCCGAGTCGGAGCTGGAGCTGCCGTAGGCCGCGAAATAGCCCAGCGGGTCCTCCCCCTCCGCCGCCATGGCGGGGCCGCGCCTCGCACCGCCCGCGGAAACCGCGCCCGCGCAGAGGGTTCCGGCCCCGCAGCGGGACCGCGCCGGCCTCGGAGGCACCTCGGCCGGCTCCGGGGCCCGGGACGGGGGGAAAGCGGGAGCAGCGAAAGTGGACCCGCCGGGGGATGGAGCGCTCAGGCCGCAGAGCGAGTTGCTGCCCTCCAAGCGACCCGAGGCAGACATCGACAATGAGACACGAAACCGAGCAAAGCTCTATATCTCTCCCTTTTCATACCCGCAGGCCTAACTAGAGGGAAAACAGCGGCTACCCCAGAGCAGACACAGCGCTTCCCATCGCCTGTCCACTGGGGTATCTTTACTGCAACAGATTGCTCAGATTTGTTTGGAAAAGTTTCTACCTTGTGATTCATATGTATCTATCTGTTACTGCATTAGCTAAAATACTCATTGATGGTGTTCAAATAGCATGATGTTGTGCCTCGGGAGGTTTAGGTTGGGTATCAGGAAAAATGTTTTCATCCAGGGGTGGCTGGGCACAGAACAGGCTGCCCAGGGCAGAGCTCCATGCCTGACAGAGTTCAAAAGGGGTTTGGACAATGCTCTCAGGCACACGGTGTGACTCCTGGGGTGCTGTCCAGCACAGGGCCCAGAGTTGGGCTCAATAATCCTGACAGGTCCCTTCCAGCACAGCATATTCTATGATTCTGTGTTCAGATTACTTATACTACCACAGAAGCAGGATAAGGTTTGAGCAAGGGGTTTTGGTTATAATGTGATCGATTTCTTTACTGTAAAGATAACTAAACCATGTCCAGCTGACCTCTCATAATGAATACCATGATCATTATTTTGAAAGAAGCCCTACACACAAAGGGCAATGAAAACAACCACTGAACTGAGACTCCACGGTCCTTGCAACATTTGCAAATCCTTTTATGAGTCATGCTCCTCAGTACTCAAAGTTTTTGTTTCTCCCCCACTATTAATAAAAATTTTAATTTAAGAATGAAGTCAATATATGCATGGCTGGAAGCAACACTTCTCACATCTGTAGGAAGCTGAGCAGTACAGTAATTTGAAAAAAAGCAAGAATCAGGTTAGTATACCAGACATGAACCACAGAAACTAATTAAGCAGCTGAGTTCTTGATTTCACATGCATGTTTTCCCTACAGCCTGCTCTTAAGTGCAGTCCTACAGGCACAGGTGTTTCACATTAAGTCAGTCTTTCCACCAAAGACAAATTTCTCTAACAAGACAAGGAGAACAAAAGCCTCACACACACACACAAACCCAAAACCACACATCACTTACCGGCAGGAACTGCTCTTGCAACCTGTACATCTTAATAACAACAGAGGCAGGCAGGAAAACAGACAACTATACAAAAGTTTATTCAAAAAGTTGTGATAATAATATTTTTACAAAATGCAGGCTATAAACATTTGGTAGGATAATACATTCATCCAAGGTCTCAGGTTAGTAGCTCCCCTAGGAGCCATCCCTGCAGGACTAGCCTTCCTGCAGGCTGCGTGCTGGGCAGGCAGGCGGCACACCCGTGTCAGCACTGAGAGCTGCAGGGCAGCCTCCACCCTGAGCTCAGGCACCTTTGCTGTTAAGGCCAAGCTTGCTCACTCTCCTCCCTTTACAAGAATCCAAGAAGGGACCCAAACCTAAGCACAGCTCTTTAAGTGGTTACAGTGGGCATTTAGACAAATCACTTTTTAGACATCCTGAGTAAGTGCAACTACAGTTTAAGTTAATGGAAGAGGGATTTCAGCCTAACTTTACTCTCATGTTAGAGTGCAAAGTGCTGCTTGCATATTTAGGCACTTAACTTCCAGAGTGCCATTAATCCAGGCAGTTTCATTGAAAAGCACTTTCACTGTCCTGACTGTCTCTGACTGTAGATGCATACAAGAAAAACAAGGATTTTTATAAACACATCTTTATCTGATGTAATCTCTTAATATACTCAGTAGGAGTGTAGTTGAACATTGCAGTTTGTTTTAACCTACGTCCAAAACCAGAGTAGTAATGAAAAAAAATATTGAGGTCCTGCAGATGGCCTGTGTCCACAGAAAGAGAACAGTTGAGGAATATTACCTAGGTGTGAATTTGAATGGAATTACATGGCTATTGCACAGCATAAGGACCAAAATAATTTAGGGCCTTAAATATAAACATACCCTTTGATATACTGAAAACATCTCACCACTTTAAAATGCAGTACCACAGAACACAACTGTACATGTGTCTAAGTAAGAGTTTACATAATTTGAAAATTATTATAGGCCACTTGCATAAAAGGTAAATTACAACTTAGGAGTATGAGAGGAATACAGTATCTTAACGCTATGTCAAGAAATGAGAACGTTCCCATGTTGAAGCAGTTTAAAATGCATTTGACTCTTAAACAATGTGAAATGTAAACCTGTCTGTCTGCTTTGAAGAGGAGGTACCTGAAGTGCCATGTTTCCAAAGTCCTTCAGGTATGGATATTTTCTTGTTACAGGACTTCTCCACTTCCCTACTGGGACAAAACATACAAACTTTTCTCCTTAATAGCATCCTACAGTAACATTTTCTTACAGCCCCCATGATGCTGTTACAGAAGTTTACATTCTTCTTCCAGTACTAACGAGAATTTAAAGTGCATCTCAAATCAGGGAATCTCGAACTAATATACAAGAATCATAAGCCAAGCCTTGCAGAAGTATATTTGCAATATCGAATGCCTTTGGGTTTACCAGTAGGACCAAGTTCAGACAACGAAGAGACTCTTTGCAAATAAGCACAGCTACAGATTTGGCCAGATTTCTGAGTTTCTTTGCAAACAGAGCTGCACACGCATACATGGAGAGCAGAATTTATCCTACTGATAAACATTTAACTTGTTAAACAAGTTCAAGCTTTTGGTAAGTAAGTTTACGCTTTTAGTTCAGATGGTTACTTTTCCACACTCACTACTTTTCCTCACCACCTTTTCCAATTCACCCATTGGAGAAACACAAAAAACACTGATTTCTTAGTTTTTGTAGGAAGAAAAAAACCATTTCCTCTATAATTCTACCTTAAATATCTGCAGCTACCTGTGAAATCTTATACGCATCAGTTTAAAAAAAAACCTTTGCTGGTATAATACCAAGATACTTAGAAAAAAGCTCCATAAAGACAGAAAAAAAAGCAGCTCCAGTGTCACACGATTACAAAATAAGATTTAAAACAGAAAATGCATAGATATAGATTGTTTCCTCTGATTTTGCTAACTGTTTGAAAACAACATCTTGTTGATCTCTATGAGACATCACACCAAGTTTCAGTACCATCTGGATGAACAGATCAAAGTCACTACGTTCAGTGTGGTTGAAGAGAACGTGATCTTAAAGGCAAAAAACAATTGTCACTTGAACTAGTACATGGATCTTGCTGGTCTGACTGGAGCTCTGGGGGGAGAGGGGGTGCACCAGGGTCTCCAGGACCCGGGAGGATGGCTGAGAAGACAGTGCACTGTGAATTTCCCATCTCTGCTATTGGCAGATTCATTGAATGAAGAGAGACAGCAGACACAAATGCAGCAGTGCTATATTCTTCCTCTGGATGATGTACCTGGGTAGATTCTTTGTCTTTTGTTTTATCAAAAAAATTTGATTCATCAGAAAATGATCTGGAAAGGTTATTTGTTCCTCCATACAGTGAGGTCATACAGGTGCTGCAGCTTAGACCTAAGACAAAGAAACAGATATTGGATTTAATTAGAGCATGGTGCCCTCTTAAAACTGTGATCTGATTTAATTAAGGCTGTCAGAGATCAGTTGTCTGAATTTTTAACAGACTAACCTCTTCATTTCATCTATGACATCCAATATTCATGACAAATTAAAAACCTGACATGCAGGTTATCTAGGCTGATGAGAATGGTTTCTCTACTCCTCAGTATCAGCTAATATTTGTCAAACATGCCCCATAATTTAAGGTTAATTTTAGAAAGTCACTTTACCTTTTCAGCCCAACTTTTGTTACATTTTTCTGTATTCTTCAAATTTTTAAAAGCTTCAGCTGCATAATTCTGCTCCAAAGTGGACAGCCTGTGAAGGCTGTTTTACCTGAAGCCAGAGAAAACTTCAGGCCCTTTCTCTCTAAGGTTAATATGTACTTCTCTCTTCTTTATTTCTCTTCTGATGGGTGTGGAAGTAAAGCTCTGGTGTAGAATACTTTCTTCCTTTGCCTTAAAGTACGAGTACACACAGTCACTTCAAGCTCTGTGTGTCAACAAAACCTCAAAACAAATATATTTACAGAGTCAAATTTTAAGTTCTAGCATTGAAAGCATACAGGGAACTCCCCTCAGCTTGCATTTGCTGGCATATCTTCTGCTGAGGTGCAGTGTAACAAAACCAGAGCATCCTGCCACTGCAGCAAATAGCTTCAAGAGAAGTGCAAGATAACCACCTATTTCTGAAAAGCAAAACCAAAATAGGAAGACAGACTTATCCACCATAACAACACAATAGGTTTTTTTTTTACAATTTGTTATTTATGATGTGTTCAGATAGTAAAAAGGCAAAGCCAGGATACATGCACTAGGATCTTGAACCCAAACTGGTGATATTTCCAAATGTTGTTCCAAACACTAGAGGAAAACATTAATTTTGAACTGAAATTTTGCAGACCCTCAAAACAAAACTCATCTTTTACACAACATTATTATAAACCTGTTACCTTTGATAGCTTCAAGCTTTTCATTTTTGACTTTCAACACTACATCAGTTATCTTTTGTAACAGGAAGTTTTGTGTTCTTTCTCGTCTGATAGATTCAATCAAAGCATCCAGTCCCTTTGGGTTTTCTGCTAAGTAGTCCAATAACTTCCCAGTTTTTTTCCTACTGGAAGATCGAGCAGAAATTTCTTCTGTGTCCTCTCTAGTGAGTATTTTCTTTGAACGCAGGTAATCAAAGTGTCTCTCAGCTATGATTTTATCACACAGGTAAGGACGCATCCTTTCTAAAGCCTGAAAAACAAAACAAACAAGTATTAGCCAACATTTCACTGCATTTAGAAGTCTGTAGTTGAAACATATATGATTTTGATACAGGTTAGCAGAAGAATTTTTAAAGTTGTCACTATGTTACTTAGTTAAAATTTTTCTCAGTGTAAAAAAATTTAAGTTTAAATTTTTAATTATCCTTTTCATTAGTTCTTTGAGTGAATTCAAGAGTTCTAATGCATGTTAAGAAGTAAGGTGACTATTTATAGAAAATGTTAATTAAATCAAGTCTGTTGTTAGCATATTTTAAAACAGTCAACAGGTAAAAATGAAAAGAGATTATATCAAACAGCACCTACTCCCTTTGTCTACATACACTCATGCTCACTGACCACACAATAATCACATTTCCATACTATTTGTATCCATGAGGTACAACTCCAAAATACTGCAGTTGCTGATATTTTCTGTACATTGAGCTGAAGCAGTCTCAGAGCAACAGCATGAATATATTCAGTTTAAAAGGTTTGTTAATAAACACCACTATTGACAAGTCCAGCAGATTGCTGGAATCCAAAACACATGCACCTTTGTCCTTAAAGGTACATACTGTCATGAACGTTAATAGCTGCTTTTTGTCTTCAGCAAAATGCCTTCTTTTGGTTCAATATTTTAGATTAAACACCTGAAGCACCTTCAACACCTCTAACATGGTGCACAAACCACTGACAGTTCCTGAAATTCTGATGACTGGCAAAAGCAAAATTACTCTACTCCCCTCTGCACCGTAACTTCAACATATAAGTATAAACTGGTTGCTTGAGTCCCCTCTATAACCAGCAAAAAGGAAAGAGGTGGAACAGTTCATCCATGTAATGTGACTCCATCAATCATCCAAAGCCCCCAACATGTCATCAGCATTGCATATGGTAAACCTGAGACATCTGTCTGGGAGCACTTCAGCAGCAGTGCCACTTCCCATCCTCAGGAACTGTTAACACCTGGCAGCAGACCACATTCCCTCCATGATCATCTTCCTAGAGAAGCACACTTAACTTTTGTGACCCTGCTCTGTATCAATGCTTTTTTATGTCTCAACTCCTCTTCCCAGTTGCAAGACTGCAACCTTTATAATTCCTCCTCAAGACAAGCTTACCCAACCCGAGACGTCCTTGCAGGCAGGTTTGCTGAAGTCTGCTGTCCCCTCACACACACAGCCCTTCTGCTAATGCAGCACCCTGGCTCGCAGTGACCCTGCTACTGAACAGCTGCTCTGACAGCCACAGGAATTTACACTGAACCAGCACACTGCACTGTGAACCCACAACATTTAAAATCTGAGGGAAGAAGCTCTAAAGTCAGATTTATTGGATTGCATTTTGATAAAAGTGATGCTATTGCAGTCTATGTGAGGTTTCCATCAAGTCCTCCAATTAGTGTGGGAGGACCTGCAAGGATAAAGGCTGAAGTGACAATCACGTGTTTCTGTGGGATGCAGCTGTGGGTTCAGTCACTGACATAGAGTAACATACACATTGTGTTTTATGTGTATACATAGTCTGCCTTCAACAATTCCTGCCCATTTTTGGTGTTAACTACCAGATGCCAGCTACTGCAGGATTACCCTGTGGCTGCACAGAAGCAAGTACTAACCTGAAGAACATGCTTCACAGAACTATGACAAAGCATTTAAAGAAAATCACATATGCACAAAGCTACTAAGCAACCAAACCTAAGAGTCCTTATTGTACTTTAAAGGAACATAAAAACCCCAGTAAGTCAAAATAAGACACTGTAAATTGCAAACCAAACTGTGGAAGGGCAATAATTTATAAACTGTGATTTTATTTTTTGAATTAACCAATCAGTTGCTGAACTTGGTTAGCACGTTGCTTGCTTCCCAATCTCCCAATGAGATAAATTAACCCAGACTGAACCCGGATAAAGTATTCAGTTGGATTCCAGATGTCAGTGAATAAATATGGGGAGGAAATCAGGAAAATATGCAACAGTTAGCCTCAACAGAAAGTATTTAACTATATTTAATGAAGATACTCACACTCTGTAAGAGAGAACCCTACTGACACGAGGAGTAGCACACACCTTTGCAGCCAAGCATTGGGTACTACATTAATCCCTCATCCCGTCTGCTGCCTCCTGTGCCCCGTCCTGGTGCGCCGGGAGAACGGACCGCTCGCTGCGCTGGCCTTGGAAGAGCCACAGGGGCGGGCCGCTTACCGCAACACGTAGGGCAGCCGGGACTTCGGGCGAGCACCGGGCCCAGGGCGAAGTTTTTGCGAGTCCTTATCAGCCTCAAACCGGGCGGCCTCCGGGGGCGCAGAGCCGCCGCTCCCCGCGCCGCGCGGAATTCCCCGCCGCCTTCCCAGCAGCGCCGCCGGGCCGGGCCCGCCCGCCGTGACCAGGCGGGGGCAGTGGCCGCCCAGTCCCTCCCGCCGCCCCCGCTCCGGGCCCGCCATCCGCTCCGGCAGCGCTTCCGCTCCCCGCAACCGGGACCCGCGCGCCGCTCTGCGCCCAGGCCGGGCACCGGGGCCCTCAGCCCAGCCCGCCACTTACATCCTTCTTCACCTCCGCCATCTCGTCCTCCGTCAGCGGCCGCCCCACGGCGCCGGAGCTCGGCCACGAGCCGGGCCCCGGGCCCTCCATGGCGGACCCTGCCCGGCGCCGCTGGGGAAACCCGCCCGGGGCGGCGCTTCCGGACCGGGCCCCGCCCCCGCCGCCCCGCCAATGGGCGCTCAAGGTCCGGACCCCGCCCACCAGCGCGTGCGCGAAAGGGCGCGCGGGCAATGCCCATGTTGGGCGGTGCCGCCGGGACCGGAGCGAGGACGGGATACGCTCCCGCCCGCTCCCGGCATCTCCCGCCCGCTCCCGGCACCTCCCACCCGCTCCCACCATCTCCCGCCCCCTCCCACCATCTCCCGCCCCCTCTCGCCTTCTCTCCGCCCACTGACTCCCGTTCCCGGCTCCGCCCGCAGCTCTCGGCGGGAGCGGCCGCCGCTCGTTCGGGTCCTGGCACGTCGTGGCAGCGGCCGAGAGTGATGGTCGGTGATGGTACCCTGCCGGTTTTGGGGACCGGCAGTTTTAACCCTCCCCGCTGCCCGGGGCTCTGTGCCGGGCCAGCGCCGGCGGGAGCCGCTGCCCCGCGCCGGGCGAAGGCTCAGGGAAAGGACGGCAGCCGAAACATCATTTAATCCATGTTCTTTCAGCTGCCGAAGGTGGAACTCGGGCTATCCCTGCACTCCGAAGACTTCGTTTCCAGCAGATAAACATGAAAGCGAGTGAAGTAGAAGCGATCGATACCGGGGTTTGCTGTCAGTAAGGCAAAACTACCAGTTTTACGGGTAGTTTTAGTGTTTTGCAAAGTTCTTTTCCTTGACATTCCTGTTAATGAAAACGTACTTCAAATACTAACTGCAATGATACCTAATTTACATTCTCAGTTTTTCAATAAACACAAAGATCCTGCCCAGAACACTTGACGAATAAAGTACTGGCCACCCGGCGACAGGAGTGATCGCTGCAGTGCTGGGTGTTAAAATCACAGCCAAGCCCCGCACCCAGCCAGCTCTGCTCCTGCCACTGCTGCCCAGGGGAAGCTCCTTCAGACCCACCCTCGCCATCCAGCCCTGCAGACGTGATTGTTGGTCATTTGGCAGCACAGCTCTGCTCACAACCCAGCTACTTTTGTGATGTTATTTCCACCCCAAGAAGCCTTTCTTTGCTGTAGTTCATTTGAATTTCTCTAAACTGTCTGTGTATCTCTGGATTAAGTATCTGAAATACAAATTAAACTCTATCTCCCATTTTCCTGCCCAGAGACTGCAGGGCAGACTATTTTTTTTTCAAGTCCAAGTGCCTATGTTGATCTTCCCTAATCCGTGCTATGCACCCAAATACATGGAAAGGCTTTGGATTCTCTGATGCTTCCAGAGAGTTGATTGTGGCACTTCTGAGACAGAGGTAGGCATCTTCCCAGCCCGACTCCCATCCTTGTCTATTAAACCACATGCCTTCCAGCTCCCCCTCTTCAAGGTGAACTATATTGTGGACTTTGTTGGCTCTGTACAACAGTGCTGATAAAAACATCTATTATGCATTCTGGAGGTAAAGTATTTGTTAATAACCTTGCTCAGCGAGAGGTGCAGTTCAAAGCCACGTGATGTCTGGAGGGTCAGGCTGTTGATTCCTCAGCCACATAAGAGACAAACTGGAATGCTTTAACTTCAGCAATCAGGAAGAGAGCAGGCGGTTAGAGAATACAAGAATGGAATATATTTTAGCAGACTTAATGCCAGTAAACCCTAACAGGATATAATGGTCCAGGCAGCAGGAAGAAGACAACTCTCTGCATGAAACTCATTTCAGAAGGGTAACAGCCACCTGATATTCAGAAGTGAGCCTCAATGTAGAGTGAGTTATGGGTCATTTTTTTCAAGGCAGCTGGGAAGACTTTGGACATTGCATTGATTTTATGAGTATGTATGTACGTAATGTCTATCTAGTATAAATTTCTAGAGTAATTTTCCAAATAAATTTTGGAAACTGCTTACAAGCTTACAACCCAGAGATGTTCACAAAGCTCCTAGAAAAATGTTATAATGCTGTCACAGTTTGTGGGAAGACATCAGTTGGTTTTTCAGAGCTGTGACTCTTTCGCCTCTGCCCTCATTGCTCAACACTGTCTTCAGGCAGTCTTACTGCAGAGCAGAGGCCTCTGCCTGGCAGCTTCATGTGCTCTCATCCCATTCTCTCAGGAACACCCCTGTGACAGCTGTGGGACTCTATATCCACAATTCTTTAAGGAGTAGGAGGAAAGCTGCCAGGCAGAGAGAAGGAGAGTTTGGTTTAGTTATAGATCGAGGGTTCTGCCCAAATTCAATAGATATTTGCAGCAACCAATTGCAAGTTTTCAGCTACTACATCACAGCAATTGACCTACAGGTAATGAATTTTTGGGGGTGAGGTTGCTGAATGTCTGGATTTGATGATGCAGGAGACAGGCTTGATGCTTTTTCAGCAACATATACTTACAGTGTGGAGTGAATCCATACACTGAAGTGCAGAAGTCTCTAATTGATGAAGTAATATTCTACAGCTAAGTTTTGCAAAGAACACTCTTTTTAAATTATTATTATGACTTTGCTTTTGAAGGTTGGATAGTCTCTGAGAAACTTATTAATGTGGCAAGTGGAAGTGGCTTGGATAGATTTAACTATTGCCATTTAAAAACAAATTCAAGTAAATTGATACCAACTCTCCTGTAGATATGGGTACACATGTTATTGCAGTAGTTTACGATATTAATTGAATCACACTGAATGTATCCACATTAGACATAGCACTAATTTAAATATATTAATATAAACCCCATACTTTTAACCAGTGTAGTTAAGTTAGTATAAAGGCTGTATTTTGATCAGCCCTAATGAATTCTTCCCTTGTCCCTGCTTCCCTGGCAAGAAGAGTAATAGATTATGGTGTGTTTCAAATCCTATTACTAGCAAAACTGTACGGTTTGAAAGTGATCTAATTATTTTGCCACAGTTAATTAATTAATTCCTATTCTGTTAAATTATCTTGGGTTTCTTAAAAAGCTGAACAAGTAACGTTAAAGTCTCCAACAACGGACTTCTGAATGGCCACAAGATGGCACTGACGGCCCACGAGCACTTACGAACAGCCCATGAAGCCTGGAGTAACCGCGTCCTCTCTAGAGAGCCTTGATCCTAATACTGTAACCTACTGGCATCAGAGCACCGGGGTACAGCCAGGGAGTAGCCCCATGGGCAGTTTGTAGAACACAACAGGTAGTATTTAGATATAAAACATGAGACCATCTGTCTTGCTACCACAAAGTAACGTCTGAAATGTAGTCACATCTCTCAACATTGTGGGGAGAAAAGACGCGAGTTATGGGAGGAATTTAACCAGAACAGGAACACCACTAAACTTTTGTAGTTTCACCTTCTGTAACTTACAGCGAATACAGGAACTACAGAGAACCAGACTATCCTATGCTAACATCTGTTTATTTACCTTGGACAGTAATAAAATTTAGTCACAACAATTGTATCTAGAACTCATAGGCAGTTATCTCCTCTCTATACACTATTCTTAAATGTAGAGTCTAAAATTATGATTTGTTTTTAGAGTCAAGATTTCTCTTAACAGGCTTAAAGGTTTTAGTGCTAATGTCTATAACTGGCTTTGTAACAAGCTTCCAAATAAAAAGACAGCATGAAACAGTATTAAATTAAATACATATACTTTCAGTTCCAAAACAAGAAGCACAAACTACAGAGGGCACGGTACAACTGACACTTTATTCCTTCGTGATGGGGATATATAGCATTGAAACTGCAAGAGTCACCAAAAAAAATTAAATCAAAGTGCAAACCTCTATTAGAACAGATGATGGAATGTATTCATGTTTTTGGCACAAAAAGTGGGGAACTATATACTGCAACAAGATTTGAAGTTTAATGAATGTAACGCTTCTGTGTTCAGGAGCCACATTTGTGCACTGCAGAACAATACAATGTAAAACAGTGACTAACACAATTCACATACAACTCTATTACAGTTTACATCACACGTCCAGTTAAAACTTCTCTGAAAATACATGAGGTCCACTGATACTTTGTTCACAATCACTTAACAAATACCATTCTTTAAGCAGGCTCATCTTTTCAGCTTCCTTATTAACAAAACAAAAATAGAGAATCTTAAATAGTAAATTATTTTCCTCAAATGGTTCCATGTGAATGTTGATGTTTTCTATTCATTTGGCTCTGACTTCATTGATATAATGTATAAGAAGCTGAATAAAATCAAAAGCTCATTTTTTCCCCATCTTTCATCTCCAATTTGCTGTGAACAAACAGTGTTCTGTACACTGACTTTTTGTTTTCAAAACTGGACATAGTGGTACCTATGAGCTCTATATCTATCCCATGGAAATCAGCCAAAAAAATCAGAGCATAGCTTCACACAGTGGCACCTATTTCAAACTGAATATTAGCATGGTAAACACAAAAATATATAAATGGAAGAATTCAAGTTTATCTTGTAAGGTACAGTATGCATTCACATTTTCACTGCAAGGAGAAACACTGTATTCACATTCTGTTGAAGAAAGGAACCCACATATCGCAAATCTCCCTAAACTCTTAGCAAAGATAACATCCGTGGTATCTATAATGCACATTGTAGCTCTTTCATTTGAACTGAGCTAAAGTGATTGCTCAAAGGAAGAAAACCTTTGATGAGTAATTCAAGCCCCATTGCTGAGCTATTAACCACAAGAACTTCTGTACTGGCCTGCTTTGTCATATATCCTGGCAGTTGTTATCAACTGTATTATGTGGGCAGCTATGAATGTTCAGTGTCTCATCTTCTTTTTTGGTTTGGGATTTTATTATTTATATTAATCAAGAATGATGATTTATATCAGGCATCTGAGAAATGTTCTGGTGACAAAATGCACAGGACACCCATTAGATGCACATCTTGTCACTGCAGAAATGTCCTCACAAATTAATACTTTGTTTGGGCAACAACAACAATAAAAAACAACAAAAAACCCAACCAAATGAAAAAAGGCAAAAAGCAGAACAAGAAGCACTTGGCATGATTTTAGTTTTTAGTACCATACTGCAAATGCACAAACTGAAGTGCTTTATAATGCCAGAATAAAGACTAACACTAAAAGCGGTAAGGTGAGGGCGATCCCACTAACCAGCTTAGGCAACTTTTGGCATCACACTAAGATATAATTTAGTGTGTCTGTGTTAGGAACTGTGATAGCTACTGAGACCAACAGAGAGAAACCAGGTGTGGTTTTAGAGCACCTAAATTTTGGGCCTGAAGTTTGAATACAACTTGAAATTAACAGCTGAAGGAATTCAAGTCCCTCAGCCAATCCTTGCTCTTTCTGTATACCAAAATGCAGCCCTGAAGCCAAGGAACTCTAAATGGCAATAGATGAAAAACCAACCTCTCGGTCTATACAGATGTTTCTCATCTCTGAGATCCCAACTCCTCCTCTCCCTCCCCTGGGGAGTCAGGGAAATGCATTGTCACCCATTCTATTGCTTTCAAGGACACAAGGCATCAACAATATCCACCACAAATGTTTCTCTGTTCTGGAGTAATCTTAAAGAAGAGGAGTCACCCTTGTCACAATCTGGATCTACAGCTCCTGTTGACAGTCATCCTTCCAGCTCAAAAGAAGTTGCTCAGACCCAAAGCAGATCCCTCAGTTTCCCTCTCTCATGGCACCTACTCAAGGAGGGAGTGAGTTTAGGATAGTCCACCATGGGTTGGGATACTTTGGAGTGAACAGTGAAGAAAGAACAGAAAAAGATTCAAGTAAGGAGAACTGAGGCAAGAGAAGGCAAAATCACTCAGGATTAAAAGGGAAAAGTGCTCATCATGCCTTGATAAGCAAACTAGAAATGAGAGTCTGAGGAAGAAGCGACAGGTGAAAGGTAAGAGGGGGTGGAAGGAAAAGTAAACCACCACAGAAAGATTTAAAGATAAATAAAGTAGAAATCCCACAGCCTAACACTGTCCCAGTGTAGCTGGGTGCTCTGGCTTCCCAGTGAGGGAAGGCAAGAGGGACTGAAGGACATGGAGAGGGGCCAGGCCCCAGGAGGTACATGGACAGGTCTGTTTTGGCTTTGTCTGACAGCTCCCATGGCTGCACAGGTATTCAGTGGAGTACAGCTTGCCTCTAGGAAGTCACAGTTCAATACTGCAGGGTCACTTTTTGGCACAAAATCCTTGTTTAATGATGCGTTATTTTGAAATTCATGATACTTTATCAGGTATTTAAAAAGCACCAGGGGGAGGCAGAAAAAGATTCCCCATTGCAACGTTTACATCCTTAGAGCCTGATCACCTGGGTCAGGCTTAAATAATGGTGGCATGGGAATGGAAGAGACAAAGGGGAAACATTAGGATAACCTTTTGGGACAGCGCAGTCATAAAAAACCACCCAAAAAACCCACTTGCTGTTTGGCTGACTGAAGACTTCCTTTGGGACATGCTCTTTTTTTACCTAAGATGTGTTTGCTCATCATTGCTCTCTCCCTTATGATACCTTGTGTCATCACAACATTCAGTGCACCCACACAGCATCAGGTGTAGTCTGGTAGCTGTTAGGAGGTTTTTCTCCTCATTAGCCACTGAGATGCAGTAAGGGATACAACTGAGGAGTACTTGTGGATATGAGTACTTGTGTTTTCTCCTGAACAAAAAAGCACAGAGGTTTCCAAAGGATATCCAAGTGTGTGCTTGGTTAGTACTGTTTGCTTTCCTGCAGACCACATTGCCTGAGCCCCTTCAGTCACTTCTTACTGGACCTTAGCAACATGCCACAAGTGGTTCAGGAAAGGTAGAGGAGATGCCTAGGAAGTTGGTAACATGTCCAGACTATTTGTCAGGCTCTGGAGAGTTCCCACTGCTGCCTCTGTTTGGGAATTCCTCCTATCCTTAGTTAACAAATGATTTAACAAGAAGCATGTGTATACAATGGTGTGTGCTTCACTTTGTGGTAGTGAAAAAAATAGCATGACTCAGTGGGTAAACATGTTGTGGAACCTGCTACAAAAATTATATTTGCTTTAACTGAATACCACAGTAAATATTCATGCAATTAAAAGAAAAATAAGATGGTTATTGTTCCAAGGAAAACTGCCCCAAGGGCAGATAAAGTACAAATGCCAAACTTTCAGGAAAAAATAGCTTCCCTTAGTCATGGGCATAATCCAGGAATAGCTGTCCTTCAACTCTATCACCCTTTTCTTTTGAATTTTGCTAGTGAGTGGCCTCCAAAAAAGGAGAAAACAGAAACGAGAAACAGAAATAAATTTTAAGATGTAAACAAAGAAATGTAAACCTCCCATACTTTAGATTTCTTTTGTAGGTTTAACTTTTCCAGAAGCATCGCAGTCTTTCATTTTTGTGGTCCAGAGGCTCCTTAGGATCTGGCCTTTTTATAAAAACTCTCCTCCCATTCTCACCACATCCAAAGTCATGGCATTAGCAGGAAACTGGGACCTGCATGTGCAGGGGGCATCTTGTGTGGCTGCACCACCCTTTTTTCTGTCATTCAAGTTTCCCAGGCAGATATTTCTCTTGAACGCTCCCATCAGAGGAAGCTTTTTTCCAAGCTGGTACCTTGTGTCTGAAAGTGATTCCAGCCACTGCCACAACTCTGCCCAGCAGCAGCAATGTGACATGGTCAAGACAATGAGCACAATCCACTGCCCGCTGTTCCAGCCACTATATGGAAAGCTTCCCTACCACACAAGATACCAGGTTCATGAGCCCACTGAGCTTTCTTCAATCCCCACAATACCTTGTACCACTGAAAGCAGAGAACTGAGGAAGGAAAAAAGTGTGCAGAGTAAAGAGGCAAGAGAAAAGAAGACAGAAGGGAACAGTGTAAAGACAACAGAGGTGCTTGACTGAAATACTGAGCATTAGCTAGGTTTCATAAAATTTTCACACAGATACGTTAAATCACTAAAGCTAGGGGTTAGCCATTTTAATTGTCTTCTGCTAGCCCACAGACTAACATACTTCAGAGTTATATGCCCCCAACAAACCCTACATCCACCTTAAATACCATCTGCAAAGACATAATAAAAATTCACAATGCAAAGAATTTGTAAACAAGGGTTAGTAGCACAGTGGTACAGTAGATTGTCAATTAAAACAATAAAAGTGTGGATACAGATTCGTCTACCTTGTGTGTAACATTATTGCCAGTTACAAGGGAGGGACTCTGTAAACTCATAATTCTGAAGCTTTGTTAATAAGCACAGCACAGCAGGTGAGTGACCCATCTACTTTCTCCAGTTCTGTGTTGGCTATTGGGATCAGCATGTGGTCCTTCAGTTTTTCAAATACCTGTTTAGGAAAGAAAACGTAACAGAAAATCACTACATTTTACACCTCTCTATTTCCTTCTTCTCTAAGTATTTACAGTATGAATTGGCATGGATTAATCAGCAGGTACTAAACTGTGTCATCACTGGTAATCAACACGGACCTTTACAGCACACATGGCCCTCTGGCTGTGGGATCCACATCCATCACACTGTAGCGGGAGAGCTGTTGCTATACCCAGTTATGTGGAAAGAACACCAGAGGCACAAGAGACCAAGTCTCATCTGTAGGGGAGATGAGAATAGAGCCCAGGCCTCCCACCTTTTGCCATCTGCTGTCTCCATGATGGGATAAAACAGCCCTCTCTGAAAAGCACACTATTTCGATTCCCACCGACCTCCTGGCAGGACAGGCATGGTGGAGGTGTCCCAGGCACCCTCAGCATGGCTCTCACCTTTGCACTCTCCGGGTACTCCTCAGGGGCTCGGTGCAGCAGGACATGGCCTTTGCTGGGAATGTTTAAGTACATGCAGTTTGCTGCGGCATCGTCAGGCACTGTCAGCTTGTCATAGCGGTGGTCGCTCATCTGTTGCATGGTCTGCCAGGAGACACAAAGGGCAGCTATTCAGACCAAACACATCAGGAGCCCTGAACAAACAGGGGACAGAATTTTCAAAAAATAGTGAATTGTGATTGCCAAGTCAGTCAAGGGCCATTTTGCTATGCAGCGAGTAAGGATATCTCTTTTCATCTCTGCCCTTCAAGGAAGAATTTACTACTGCTAATTGAAAAGCCCACTAGAAAGCCTTTCTGAAATGGTTCCTGCAAGCAGCAGGGTTAAGCAGGGCACTCAGTAAGCATCCTCTGTGGGGTCTTTCCTCAAGGAATGTGCACTGGGTATGCAAAACTCCTACTCACATTGAATGAGACTATAGGTGCTCAGCATCTTCAAAGAACCAACCATCATCCAGTATTTATATAATGAGCGTGAACTGAATCAAACGGGACAGGAACAGTTCCCAGCTTGGATATCAGCCCAATCCTAATCTTTCTCAAGGATCTCCTTCCTGCGTTCTAAGCAGTTACTCTTTCACTAAGCACCAGTGCTGAGGAGCAAGCCTCATTCCCAAGGAGACAACACAATAACCTCCTCAGAACAACAGAGCTGGTGGGTTTCACAGGTTTGGTTTATAAATATAGGGCTCATGCAGAAATGTAGTTCCTGGCTGGATTTTCAGAAACACAGACTCTCAGCACATTAGAAGCCTGCAATCCCAAGTTTTGGATTAGATCTTTTTTCATAAGGACAGGGAAAGCCTGAAGACAAGACACCCAACTCCTTGTTGTACCGTTCCAGCTAAATATCAACTTCATCCTGACAGAGACCAAAAATAAAACAGAGCTGAACAAAGCTCAAAGTCCAAAACTTTGGTCCTACTGAAAGCCTAAGAAAATGCAAGTGTTTCAGTTTCTCTCCCAGCCCACCTCTGTTTCTACATTCATTGCAAAGACGCAAATAGAAAGAAAAGGCTTTTTTTCAGCTTAAAAATATTCACACTAATATTATCTTTAGAAAAACCTGGTCTTTTGTGAACAGATTTTTTCAACTAAGTTACTGTCTCACAGAAACCCCAGGGATTTATATCACATAGCAGAACACAGACTAATTTTAGGCACAGTTAAGCTTATCATTAAATTATTTGCAAGGTCATTCATCTATATTACTTCTCCTTCATTAAAAAATACTACATATACCTGAATTGTAATGAGTTCTACAACTTACTGGGAAGCAACAAAGCAGCTCATGCTTGCACACACCTATGGTAAGTAATTCCCTTCATAAGTCTGGATACATTTTTCATGTTGTAGCCTGAGTCATCCATATCCCGTGCAGAACATAAAACTCACAATGAAGAATGCCATGCATTCTTGAGGAAGTGTTATCAGATTGTCATTTCTTGTTCCTTCTCAAGTTATGAAACTCTCCCAAGTTCCCAAGGACACATCTACCTCCATAAAAGGTTAATGTGTTTTTCTGGGCAAAAATCCTTGCACCTTTACTTCACCGGATGCATTTTTGTATTCTTATGTGCTTACCACAGTTGATTTTCTTTTTTTATAATTTTGTTTCTGTTATGGTGCCAAGATGTGTTTTATTCTGTTGCCCTTGATGTTGCAGACATCTAACAGCTGGTGACATGCCTGCACCCAGTGTGGCTCTTCTGACTGGTAACCAGAGCCAGGTTCATCCTTTAACTGCAGCTTCTTTTTGATTTCCTAATATTTTTAAGTCTTGATTAAGGAAGCATTTATTAAATTTGCACTAAAATACATGTAAGAGTAGAAGAAAAGCCATGAAGTCTGGATTTCACTAAGCTCCCAAACGCTCCCAAACAGTTGTGCTTTCTTCACTCCTTGTTGGAATCAGAATCCCAAAAATGTAGGTTTTCTATAGAAAGAGCTCATTCATCAGAAATGTATTATGAATCAATGTGAAATTATATGAAATTGCAAAAGAATTCTTAAGCAGAAGGGTAAGGACATCTCCCATTCATTTGCTTCTGCAAAATGCTTAAGTGAGAACATCAGCAAGCAGAAATGAAGGACAAGTGGCAGGGCTCTAGCTGTGCCTCAGGGACTGGCTTTAGGGAGTCTGGGAGATGATGGTGAGGATATATTAGGAGTATTATTTTCAATATTAAAAAGCATACAATTAAGGGCTGAATTAATCAGAAATAAATGAGAAAAAATGAGTGGAAATGTGAGATGAAGCAGCATGGGGGTTTGAGTACATAGCTGTGACAGTGGGACTGGGATCTCAGCTAGCTGGAATAAAACTGCAAAAAGCTTTTATTACTCACTTGACAATATAAGATTACTCTCTTCCTCAGCTCTAAAGAAGGGAATCATATTTTCAAGCTTTCACTGCTGTTACAACTATGCCTGCATGTTGAAGTGAAATTTCAAAACCCCCTTACTTGAGAGAGCGCCCAGGCAATAACACCCCAAATTTGCCCCTCAGGGAGGCTCTGGATGCAGCAGAAATGCACCAGTATGACTCAGTCAGGGTACTTTATAGATCCCTGGGATTTTCTGTATTTCTATTATGTAAAATCATTAAGTACAAGTGCCTGGCCAGACAGACTCCAGGGTAGAGAAAATGAGATAAAAGCAAGGTCCTTTGATTGTATTTTCTATCAGATACATGGCAAAATATGGGGTTTTTGAAAATGACAAGTTTACAAAGACTATAGTGCTCACATAAAGCATTTGTGGAGGGCTGGCTTTCTGCCCACAAACGTACAACCAGCTACATTAAGAGCCAGGCATTTCCCACATGCCTTGTTTTTCTGGGAATTTTCTTCAGCCTAAAGAGGGTAATTTTCATTGCACATTCTCTCAGCCCTTAGTCATGCTTTCCTTATGTTGAAGTCATTCACATAGTCTAAAATGCCTTTTCTATAGCTTTTTTTACAGTGTGTCCTCAGACAACTGAGGTAATGGATAAGCTAAATAATCCTAACTATGAAGCAGCATTATGCATGAAGGAAAAATGTGCATGCATTTAAGGCCTATTTTCACTGACAGAGCTAAGATGACTGTGTGCACTTTTCAAGCAGGCCAAGCTCAGCTATAAATTTCCCCCCTCAGGGTGAGCCCTGTTGCCTACTCCCTCTGGGACCTACTCACATCCAGGTTGCTGGGGGACACACAGTGACCAAACCCACCACACCTGCAGTGCTCATTTGTAACTCCAACATCCCACAACCAAAACGAAACATACACTGAATGTTCCTCTTGCTAACAGGGCATTGAACACCACATTAAAAATGCCTGTGTGACATTGATAGAAAAGCAGATGCTCAGATTTTCAGGGTTTGATTTTTGTATTAGTTAGTCCCCATTCTCCTGGCCCCCAAGATTTAAAAATCAAATCCAAGCTCAAGTCAAATACATGTAAACCTACACCCATGAGCTATCCTTTCTTCAATCCTTCAAGTCACAGTATTATTTAAAAAAACCTAGTCACATCTTTCCATGCACATTAAAGTTTGGCCTGTTATACACTGATGCTTAAGTAGCCCAAGAGATTGAAAGCTTTGAGAAAAGATTAAGCTACACCAAGATTTTGCCTACAATGGCAAAAATGAAGCGCTTCTGTGGTGCAGGGCAACTAAAACTGATGAGGTTGGGTGGGAGTTTGGTAGGACAGTATGTTTGTATTCTGCTTGGAGGAAAGACTGTTTGTCTGGGAACAGTGTTAGGCCTGTGTCCTTACACACTGAAGGCAAAAGATGAGGACGGGCACCTGGTCAGTTCATTGCCATCTGGAGGGAGGGTTGAGAAAGGGAAATTAGTGCTTGCTACCTGAAAAATATTGATTACCAAATCTGCTTTTTTAAATTCTTGCAGAACCTTCAAGAGCTTCCTTTTTAGTACTGAATGATGGGGGGTCTCCAGCCTCAGATGACAGGTGATGATACCCACTTTTGGATCCCAAGACAAGGACTGGAGGTGACCAAGAGTTGGTATGTGATTCCCAGGAATCTCATCTTATCAGCTGTCATACAGAGGGATACCAGCTCAGCACTGTCCCAGACCCAGGAGTCTGCTCAGTTTGCTTTTGAATGTGTAGCAAGGCAGCTTCAGAGTTCAGACAGGTACTGTGCAAGGAAGCACTTCTTTCCCATTCTTGTTTTGAACCTGTCCCTTACCTTCAGAGCTCCCCTGGTTCTTGCACTGGAAGAGACAGTGAACAATTGATCCCTGATCACCTTTTCCACATAATTCCTGACTCTTTAGGCATCTATTATCCCATTTTAGTCGTCTTTTCTTCAGGTTATAGTCATAGCTTGCTTGGTTTGTCTCCTTAGGCAAGCTGTCCAGGCATCCGTCAGTCCTTATTGCACTTCTCTGAATCTTAACCAGTTCTATTTTACCGTTTTTGGAATGAAGCGATTGTGTATGCAAAGTGCACAAAACATCCAACATGCAGATGCACCACAGGTTTAATCAGTGGCATAATGATGTTCTCCATTTTGTTTTCACCAGAGCTGGAAATTTCAACAAGCCCAGGATCACATTTCTGTGGTAATGATCAGTCAGAGCCCATTATTTCATATGTGATGATCAGAATAAAATTCAGAATTGTCATTCTCCCTGTCCCTGCTGCACATCACTTTACACTTACCCATACTGAAGTTCATTCAGTGTTTTTTTTTTTGCCCTGTCTCTGTTCTTTAAGTTCCTTCCTCATTTCTTTATATAGAGAGAAACAATTGGCAGTGGAGACAGAAAGCAGCGGCCTTTGGGTTCAACCCACAAAAGTCAAGGACAGAGTGGGGCTGGTGAGTTATGCCACACTGCTTTGTGCCTGGGTGCAGGGACTCAGCAGCTTCTCAGTGTTTTCTTGCAATGCAGCAGTGCCAACAGTAACCATGAACACCTGGCCAGGCTTACCAGGGGTGACAGAAGAGCAGAGCTGGAAAAGCCATTGAACTTGTTTGAATGTCAAGATCTATCAGGAGTGCCACTCCTGACATGCACACAGGCAGGAGAGAAAACACCTCGGTAAACTCAGAAGGAAGGGGATGAAACAGCCACTTTGAGCAGCATAGATAAAGGAGAATTATCTAAGCCTTCTTGTCAGGTACCTAGAAGTCTGATAGAGGACAGGACAGCATAGACCTATAGACAAAAACTGCATTCAAGATCTATTTGAAACAAGCAGTGCCTCTGTCTGCCATGGTCAGTACATCAAATTTCTCAGCCCATACACAGCCAGAGCGTTTCTTTAATTTCCACCTACCACCCACACTGTCAGCAGCTGCACTTTGGGCTTTTCCTCCCTGCTGCACCCTCTTCAGTCATGTTTTCCAGGGGGCAGAGTTCTTTTAAGCAGCCTCTCACACCCTGTCCTGGCACAGGACACCTTCTGCATCACCACAGCTGTGATGGGTACCATGTGGTGTTCACATGCACACCTGTGCTGCTCTGCCCCCCTGTCACTGCCATGCTGTCACCTGCCTGCCAGCTCTGCCCAAAGACTATGGCAAAGGGAACCCATGACCTGAGAAGGCAAAAAGGAAGCGGATTACGTGTGCTGTTGGTTTCAGTCAAGAGAGAGAACAAACATCCTGTCTTTTGGAACAGGAACCCAGGGAGAGAATAGTCAAAGAAAAAAAAGAAGCTAAGGAATAGAAACATAAGTCCCCATTTACGCAAGTCAAATGACATCTTAGTCAGCCTCTGACCCAGCTCCTGTGGCTGACAGCCTTACTGGTGAGGACAAATGTGTATTGAAAGGGACACTTTCCTCACCCTTTAAAAAACAAACAAAGCTGACTTAATACAACAATCTCTTGTCTATAAATATGTATTTTTGAGGTTTTATTTTCCAAAAAACTAGATTCTTCTGCACCTATGCAAACTGAACGGGACTGAGACTCAGGTAAGTGCAGTGTCTATTACAACATCTAAAATTAATGAAAAGAAAAATACAATTAGTTGCTGTTTTAAAGCAGGAGGTCATCTGGCATTCAGTGAAGACCTGTGTTCTCTGAGATGGTGCCTACTCCTAATTCATAAAGTAATGAAGAATCAGAAGGAGACAAAGGAAAGTGCACAGAATTTTATAAATTGGCTAATTTTCCTATCTATAAGGCTGAGAGAAGCAAAGTTTCAGTTTTTTAATAGTTAGCTTTACGGGGAAAGTTGTCAATGGTTCTCTGTGACCTTTCTTTGTTACTGCATTACAGAAAAGTCAGCATTCATCTGTACTTCTAATTCCCCACCTGATGTCATCTTCTTTGGGTTATTAATATTAGTAATCATTTCCACAGCAACCCATTGTGATAGCGTAAATAGAGGATTATGACTTCATGTGGGGAATAAGCAGAGGCACAAATGATGAATTCTTAGGGAAGAGGATATGATGTTTTCATGCACACTTGTGCATTACTAGAAAAGCCAAATGCTGTACAGACAATAGGAAGAGCAGATTTAGCTGAGCCTTTTCATGCTGTGCAGCAGTACAGGCTGCTTTCTAAGAACACTGGAGATAGGAAGTTTTCCCTTAGGTACCTGTTCTGAAGGTACTTCTGTGGCAGAGCTGCAAATCCCTCTGCCTTATGCAGGCACTATAACCCTCCTCTCATGCAGGAAGCAGTACTTAGCTCTTCAAAGTGGGCACATTGCAGAGACTTCTGTTACACAAGATGGAGTAAGAACAAAAGGCATTTAATCAAAGGAATGGGGGCAGCCGCCAATGCTACAACTCCTTGCACCCAAGTCTTTAAAAGCTCTGCTCTGATCATAGCTTTGGATACAGACCAAAGGCCTAGTCACCCAAAAGAGACCCCTTTATATTTCATCCTTAAGATGCAATTTCGATAGGCCTCCCTTGTCCCCTGCCAAAACAGTTGCATTTGCAATACAGTCCTTTAGGGAATAATTTAGGGAGTGAATGAGTAGCTCCACTCCCAACAGAATATATTGAATGAAAGAGTGAAGAACAAGGCAGGACAATAATGTTCAACCTTTTATTGAAAGCAGGAGGAAAAACAAAAGGTATTTGCTAGAGTCATGGCATTGCACTACTGTAATATTCTGATATACTCCTGAACATAAAGAAATACCACTGAATAATGAGACTGGACTCTGGGATACCAGAGATGAGCTCAGAAGTCCAGATGTCACCACGTCTCTGGGTCCTGCTGTGACAGGTCTGTGAGGGTACACAGTGGGTTACAAGTTCAACTGCATTACCTGTTCTGCCTTGCCCCCTGCCCGGCAATGCTGCTCAGTCCTGACATCTGCCACGGCCACGCTGCCTCTGTAATTAGTGTCCATTCCTCTCAAATGACCAACTGAAATCCCAGATGTTTCATATGCCACTCCATTATTCCAGATCTCTGGGGGAATATGCCAGACACAGCTGATTGCCTGATTAAACTCAGGCCATATGGTAGGATGAGTGCCCTCCATGTTGCAGCCCTTGTCCCCAGTCACCATGCTGGTTTTCCACCTTCATTCCAGGTCCTCTGCTCCCTTCTGAGATCCATCAGCAATCACCAGGCACTCTGCATTACCCCAGATCAGTGGGATCACACCAAGGCTTTTTCTACCAGTCCCATGGGGAGACCCCAGGGCTAGTCCTTTGGAGAATGACTGACATCAGAGCCTACCCCAAGGCAAACTCATTTTCAACAGGCAAGAGAAGAATTTAATTAGCAGGCACTTGATACAAATACAATCTACACTGCTTGGAAGGGAATAGCTGAGCTCCTCAAAGCTGGGAATAACACAAATAACCCTCAGATCCTTTGGAATTGCTACCAAGTTATCCAAAGGGTGACAGAGAACGATTTGACCAAGGACTGTGTCCCTGGTCATCTGCTGCTGTCCAAGTCTTCGCTCATCACAAAGTAGAGGGAAACTGTGCTCTGTACCAACCAATACAAACAGTCAGAAATGTGGCTTTTTTGGATTTAGTATAGAGCAAAAGAATACAGAAAGGAGTGTGCAACAGATGCTGTGTCATGGTTCCCATCACCATCTTACCTAGATTTTGCCTTTGCTGCTGGAATCCGAACTGGATAATGTCCTGGGCCAGTCCCTGATCTTCTGCTGTCCCAGCAAGATGCAGGGACTGAGTCCCTTGTGGAAAAAAGTGGTGCAGAGCATTCACCTGCAGTGCTGCCCCATCACCTCCTCACACCAGGACCAGTACTGTCACAGCCCAAATCTGTCCTTATTCATGCTCACAGTAAAAGTCAGCAATTCCAGCAGTGCAAGATCAGAGTCCAAAAGTGGCATGTTTGGAGGAAATCCTGGCCTCACTAAGGGAACAGAAAAATAATCCCAGGCTTTATTGCCTCAACAGCCATGTCCAATGTTCAACTGTGGAATTACATGCATGGCATTATAAACAGGTTTAACTACAAGAAGGAATTAAATGCATGTTGAAAACAGAAGAGGAAAGCTAAAATTTCAGATGTGATAGTCACTACATGCCCCAGTGCTTTCTGCACTTAATTTGTCTCTTTTTTCACCCAGTTTCCTCAAGTGCCACTTTTCAGCTACAGTACAAATAAATATTCTATACTTGCCAGAAACTGAAGAGGATTTCATGGCTAAAACATCACTTCTGATTTATTGTCTACTTCTAGCATGTGGTCTATAATCCCAAACCCCGTGCACTCATTTCGTAGCTCACTTGCAGCGCTTTACATTACACATACCCCACTAAACTTACGATCAATTGCACTCGGCCATATGTGAGCACCAGATGCAATTTCTTTTTCTATTTTTAATGTATTGTGAGGATACATGAGTCACACCAGTAAGAACAATCAAGAAAAAATTCTCTTTCAAACAAGATTGTTAGCAGGAAGATAAATCCTATTTTAAATATAAAATATTAGCATAGCATGACATAGCAGTTCACTTGTTGCCTAACAAGACATGCGAAAACAACTGAACTACCAGAGGTGGTTGGAGACAGCTTAATCATCTGGCTTGTATGATTACAATTCCAGACATGAAAAATGGCAACATGAAGGAGGGGTTTAAAATAACAAGCTGTCACAACAAAGGAGTGGCATGTTGGGCTGTGCCAGGCAATAGACTTGTTAGTAGAAGCTCAGGGGACTGTGCTGTCACACAGACTGCACTGGGTAATGAGAGGAACAGCTGACAGCACTGCTACAGCTCAGTCGATCTGGTAAAATCCAGGGAGCAGCTTTTAATTCTACGTGTTAGTGCCTCAAAGATCCTCTTGGAATTGCATATGCACAAGACTGCAAGAAACTGACTGACAACTGAATTTTTTTTTCTTTAGTGGCAAGTGAACAAAAACAAATATATTGTCAAAAAGCAAGAATTCAAATGTTAAGGGAAGCCAGTGATAAGCAGCATTGCAAATGCCATCATTTCCAAGACAGACAATTTAGCCATTTGTTTGCCAATAATTTCTCTGAAGAGATTCAGATTCCTGGAGGAACATCCGCAGGATGGAGTGGAGTTGGATACAATACAGTGAAACACTCCAGGTAACTCCAGAAGTTGCTCACTGTAACATGGTTGCCTGATGTAACCTGTCAGCTCTGGCCCAAAACTGCTGCTCCAGGCTAAAGTCCCTAACTTCAGGTGGCAGGACGTGAGCAGACATGGCCCTCACACACATGTAAATGTGCTCCTAAATGTCCAGTGCAGAAAAACACAGTGAAAACTGACACAGTTGATCTATTTTAAAAGACATACACCAACAAAGACTGCTATTTTGTTAATTACCACCTTCTTCTAAAATTATATATGCTTTTTACTGTACCTTGATTAATTCTGGTATTTACTTGATGGTTAGTCATCAGCAACATTTAATCAGCTTATCCAAAAAATATTTTCGGTTACAATAGTTAAATTGACGCACTGCAACACGATTAGCCGAGCTGTGCAAAGGGCTTCAATCAAACTGATCATTCTCAGATTAGTCCTGGCTCAAGTTCAAATCGTAGCTCTGAGCAACCAGTATTGTACATGAATTTTGCTCGTGTTTATAAACACACTATACAAGTGTAGGGCTACCTGGATATCTGCAAACTTCATCAGGCTGCTGCTCACAACGAATTTTGAGTTTGACCCTGAATATTTGACACACTGTATCTCTCCCAGGGAAAGATGCAGGGCACTTTCTATCCCAGCCTAAATCAATCTCACAGCATCAGGAACATCAGACCTTCATAACCCAAACTATTTGTTATAAGTTTCTCAGGGAAGAAGACATGAGTGATAAGCTTAGAATGCACTCTCAGAGCTTCCTGCAGTGATTTGAGAGCTTGTTCAAAGGAATTGAATGAGCAAGCTCAAAGCCACTCCAAACTATGTGGGAAGTCAAGGGACCATCATCTTGTTTAGGAGCTACCCTAAACTCAGGTGTAGCAATTAGGTTCATATCCTTTCTCCTTAATTGCTGCCAGGCTGAAAGTCTAAGCCAGCAAAGACTACACTTTCTTGGCTCCCACACAATTCAACCCATGTCCAGCATGAGACACTCTGAGATTTGAAATACTCATTTTATCATAGATAGGGACTGAGACATTTTAAATTTTCAACCATCACAAGATAAAAAAGAAAAAAAGCCCCAACAAGTCTCTGCTGAGCTCTGATAGTAAAAATGATGCTGCTGGGAAATGAAAAGTCCTAGGATTATGCCCATGAGAAAAATGTATAAGATCTGGAAAGCAAACATACAGTGAAATATCACAGCATGGTAGTAAGAACAAAAACCTCTCAGGCCTCCATCTTGCAAATATTTAAAGATGTTTTAAAGGAATAAATACCACTGGCTTACTAAAACCAACGAGGTGTACAAGACATGCAGTGTAGGTTCCTAAGCTCTTTAGGGACCAGAGATGTTGATTTTGGAGTTACACACTATTTCTGTTGTAAATATTCTGCCTGGCACAGATTTGGAGCAGTGCCTTGGGTAGAGACAGAAGTGCTGTTCTTAAAAATAATTCATGCTTTAGAACCAGGGCAAGAGATACAAGTTGGATTGCAAAAGTTACATTTAAACTGAGCAGATTTCAAAGAGCTTTCTCACTAGTACAGCAGAGCTATCTCTGCCACTTCATTTCTCATTCAGGACACACAACTGGCTTCCTCCATGCATTAGTGATCTCGTTGCATCAAGGAGGCAAAACCAAAGAGGAAAGCCTGCACTTGAGCTCTATCTATTTGCAAAAGAATCAGTAGAATCATAAACTGAAAATTTAGGCCTTGCTGCCATTACTGAAAAGCTAATTTTGGTTAAATCTTTCTGGCAAGTCCTGATAAAAAAAGTCTCAGTTGCTTTTTGCTGTTTTGGTGCCCCAGCTAAAGTTTCTGCTGCAAAGTGTCATGCCTGCAGCTGGGGTACCCTGCAGAACCAGAGATGCTGACCTCTACATGAGCTGTTTCCTACAAGCATCATGAGATTCATGACCTCAAGTGTCTCTGTGCCCACTCTCTGATGAACTTTAATTTGGTAGATTTGGTCTAAACACACACAACTGGCAGGAAAGCCAATGACCCCAGCAGCAACAAACATTTCCCATTGAGGATGGTGGTATTAGTACAGCCTTGACCTGCTACACAACAGATTACTGGTTTCCAAGCCTGCCAGCAAAGAGAGACCCAGATACATGAGGCCTCAGCCTGAGGGTTCAAACTCACACCTCCCAGTTCATAGGAAAATGTTGAGAGACAAAAACTATAGGCCAGGCTGGGGTAAGACTACTCTCCTTTCTTCCTGTTGATGCCCTGCTGTTGTAAGACTCTCATCGAACGAGAGTGGAGAAGGTGTGACCAGGAAGGAATGTTACTTTGCAGCCAGGTAGCAAAGGAAGGATGAACTTCGGACTCTGGGCCCTCCAGCTGGAGTTACTTACTGATTTATCCAGAAAGTCTGCACTGCATTAACACAGGTCATCTTTGCAACAGGGATCAGATCCCTCTCCCTCCTTCTTCATGACAAAACCTTAACTTCCTGTTTGACAATTTTAAAAGCGAAGTTTCCTCATGTACTGGTTTTCTTTTTCATTGATATATATCTATTTTAAAATTTCAGCATCTTTAAACATATATTAAGACAACAAAACAAAAAATCTGCCGTTTAGAAAATTTTTGTGTGTGCTTTACCTTCAGGGCTTTCTGGGCAGCTTCACTTGATCCAATAGCAATCAAGTTTGGTCCAGCCATGCTGCAAAAGCCCTTCAGATGCAAAGAATCATGAACAGGGACTGTGGAGACAGCATAATCCTGTATGGGAGCAAGGAATGGTTGTTATGAATATTTTTAAAGTGTCCTAGTCCCATAATTATATTGTGACATTCCATAATTAATTTTACTGTCTGCATATTATCAATCCCAGGGCACAGTGTCACCTGTTTAAGCATGACACAATCCTCTGCACCAGCTTGTCTGGAGCACTGGAGTAAAATCCAGAACATGTTTCAAATATTACTATTGTTGAAACTATAAAGAAATACATTAAAATGCTTAATTAAACAGTACATAAAATCTCTCCAGGAACCATCAATTAGAACACATTGCTGATACATGAGAACATGAAGAGTGTTTATATGCTCTCAAAAAATAACAGCCACCCACTATTCAAATTATTTTTATGCAGAAATCTCACATTTCAGATCCAACTTCAGCATATGTCACTTTACAGGATGTTCAAACCTTTTTAGCAACTTATACCTTTGGGATTTTTTTAATTAAGTCCTAAATAAAGTACATGAGTATGACAAACACCTTGGCCAGTGTAATTTTTAAACTATTTCAATGAATGACAGCTTTTATTTCCTGTGGCATGAATGAACGTACAAACCTTAAATGTGTCAGCCAGAATTTCTGCACCACGTTGATTTGTCCTCCTGGAAAGACCCACGAAAAATTCTCGGCCTTGAACGAAAAAAATTAAAACCAAAACCATTATGTTTTGGGTTTTTTTAAGCCAGTAAAAAAAAAAATCACATTAGCTCCTTCATCAGAATATAAATATTTTTAAAGCAAACCAGCTTTAGAGACATTCTGAAGGAATTTTTCACAGATTTTCATTTTCTATAATTTTTTTCTCAAGCTGAGTAGTAAAACTGAAAATTCAGCATAAAAGAATGCAACCTGCAATTGTGATCTGATAATCTAAAGCAATTAATCTTTATCCAGAAGACACATTTCACCAGAAGCATAAAGAGGTTCCTTTTCTAAAGCTCTGCAATGGTCATTGGGTCAGGAAAGAGAACAGCTGGGTTGGATTAGTACAATAGTTATTGACCATTTCCCTCTCCCTCTGAGATTTCCTCTGGTCTCAAGGCAGCTCTGCAGTCACCATCATCCTTCAGCTCCAGGGAAAATCAGTGCTGGATCTGTATTGCCTGAGAAAGGCCTCCCTTCCTGGTCTGCTTCTTTTGAGACCCTTCTTTCCCCTTGGTGAACTAAGGCAAGCAGACAGTCTACTGTGATGCTGATCAAAACAAATAGGCTCATTCAGCACGGGCAGGGAGCAACCCTGTGTGCAGCCGATGTGAGAAAATGCCTAATGGGTTTAATGACATAAAAGACACAGTCAGTATCTTCATCTTTGAAGTCAACCATGCATATAAGTTGTCTAGCACATGACACCTGATAGACAATTCCACCACTTTCTCCATAAACAAAAAATGCTCTTTTTTTGCTTTTTTTTCCATTGAACTAGTGACAATTGTCGGCATCAAGCTAAAATGAATCTCGTGAATGTACCTGCTTGTAGTAAGAAATATGAAATAACTGTAGACAGTTGAGTACTGAAAGCATTTTTCTTATTGACACTTTACAAGCTAAAACAAAATCTGTACTCAAGTGCTGCTCTTTGTACTGCGTATACGGCTATGCTGTTTATTCAGGCATTAGGCAGGACATCGAGGGTTGCACTGAGAACTCACCTCTCAGCTACCTTTGTCACATTTGGTAAACAACTGATTTAACAAACCACAGGAATGATGTTTTATTACACTGATGTCAGACAACATGCAGTCTTTAAGGCAGTCAGAATTAAACAGCAAATTCACGATCACTCTACCTGTAAATAAGACATCGCCACCATCCAAGGTTGCATTTTCATCCACCATTTCGACTATATTCAGGTTGAGACTCTCTAGTACTCTCTTCATGGCTTCAACCTGTTTAAAAGAAAGTTATTTAGAACATATTGTACCATTGAAATAAAAAAAAAACCCTGCCAGAAATACATATAATTGATAAGAATTAAAGACCTTTAATGCACCTTTAGCAAGATGGATGGCAGGGCCCTTTGTGTCCCTGCCCATCAGAGTTCCCCATGTCTTTCCAGAGGCCTTTGTGGTCTGGTGGGGGGATGGGGTGTCAAGAGGCAGAGAACAGGCTCTTGCCTTTGTGCAGGAGCCATGCAGCGTTCAGAGAAGACAAACAAGAGGTCCAAAACACATTAAGTCCAGTCTGTCTGCACAGTAATATCCTCTTGCAAATCCTGTCCCTTGGATTTGAGCCAGAAAAAACACCAGGCCAGAAGAGAGGTTCACTCCTTCTACAATGCTCAGATACAAGAGGTGGCAGCTCTACCACAAACCTCTCTTCAGTCAGTAGACAAAAAATAAAATCCCCATGTCAGTAAATATTCATCTTCTTTATAGCTTTGCAATTCTACTGAGCACCAGTTCTGGCATTTTTGAGCTACCTTGCTTCAGAATTACAAGATGTTTCATGCCTATCTCGTGGGGCTGACTGCTTGCTGTGGAGAACTGTGCACACGGCCAGAAATCTGAGCCCGTTTCCTGCTGACAGGAGCTTGTATTAGGAGTGGGGAATGCAGCTTCAGTAGATTTCTTCTTTCCCAGTGAGAGCTGCTGAGGATGCCTAGAGCAGAATCTGTTTCTATAGAGGCTCATGTTATCAGCCACCCAGAACAGGGCTAACGCTCAAACAACATCACCGTGGTGCCATGTAAGCCAAAAAAAGCATCTACACACAGTTACCCTCTTATCAAAAGCTCACAACTACAGCTTGCAGAATGTCAATAAAAATAGGAGCTCATCCACAGAAACCTGTGAACTTCATCCCACACAGCAGCATCTTCATGTTCAGTGAAACTTCCCCACCATGGTTAACCAGAGGTGCCCAGAAAGTGCTAACAAACACAGGAGACACAGTGAAGACCTATTAGACAGATCTGATTTTCACATTTCCCACAAGTCATTTATCTATTTAAATGGGATAAATTAAGCATTTCTAGAAGAAACGTAAAAAACCAAAGCAAGTAACACCTACTAGTCTTCAGCACTATATATCAACAGAAGCAACTCTAGCAGCCCCACTCTTGGGCTCTGCCAACCTATACCTGCCACGCCAGGGAAAGGATATGCAACAGTGACTAGTCCTTCACATCCTGCAGCAGTCTCACAGCAACAGGAGCAAACAGTTTGGCTGTCATACCTTCCTAAGAGTGGTGCTAGCTTTTGGGAATAAGGGAAGGGGTAGACATGATCCATCTAAGCTGCCTTTTCCTGCTCATTTTCATGACTCAGCAATGTGGCATTTGTGAATGATCCTATTAACCCTGAAGCCCAGACCCAAAACGCAAGAGCAGGTCCCCATGGGCTGTCAGGACAGGTGATGTAGGTCTACAGGGGGTCTACACTGTGGGCAACGTCTTATCAAAGACTGATCCGCCCTCTGGACGTTCCGTTTTCACTGTAGCACCTTGTCACTCTCTAGTCACTTTACAAAAAACTTGGACAAGCACAGTTACAGTAGGTGCCTCAGTTTAAAGCTATACAGGATGAAGGGAGGTCTTTGTGCCACCTGGAGAACTCCGATGGGTTATGCTGCCATACAGAATTGTACCTGGAGGCTTCCTGAAACAAAACACTCGTGCTCCCCACACAAAATCCCATCTGAGGCTTTGGCATGCAGACTGGAGCGAGCCTGCAGCATACCCTTTACAATTAACACTTCTTTTTGCTCCTCTGTCTTTTGCTTGATGATAAAATGACTTCAGGCAGAAACCTGGAACTCAGGAGTCTCTAGGCTTAGTAGAGTGGCTTCATCTTTCTTAGTCTTGTTGCTTTAGCTCCAGTATTCCTTAAAATTAGATTTATAATGAAGATTGGACCCATGTGATATTTTAAAAATAAATATGAACAGCTGAGTTAATATGGGAAAATTGCTTTTGTACAAACATGGCAACATTTCATAACATTCATATGCTGATAGCAGAACAATTTCTTTTGTTGTGAAGCACAGTGGGTTTTACTGGGCAGGTGGTCACATGCTTAAAAGTCATAAGACCCCAAAGAAGAAAACAATTTGCTTAACATGAAGTCATAGAGTTACAGCACTATAAAAGAACGGTTCATTCCAAGAATGCACAGACTTACTCATTTGAGCTGGCACAAAGCAGACAAGCAAACTCACAACTGGGACACCAGTCACAGGCAGTTGGAATAAATAAATTTACACATCAGAGGGGGTTCTTTAAGGCAGAAGGCCAAACGACAAGAAAAACTAGGTTGAAGCCTGTTGTGTGGTCACCTATCTCCAGTTAATCTATGACCTCCAGAAACTTCCAAAACCAAAACACCTAGAAGAGCAAGCCTTTTCAGGAGATATGCTGCTGATCAGGTACTCCCAACAGAAGCTGCCTGACTTACGGAGGAAATCAACCCAGTGGTGGCCCTTGGTGAGCATACATTCCCCATGCCACTCCTGTCCTCCTCCCTCACCACATCTTCTCAAGTATGAAGCATCAGCACACCTGTGGATGTTACTGTGGCAGAGGCCCACCCTATCCACTTTCGGTGGGCAGAGACAAAAGCAAAAGTTTCTCTGGATCAGAGAACAACATCTGAGAGAGTAAGGACGTGTAAAACCTGGGCAGCCTGTAGGCAAGACATGAAAAGGTGCCTTACATGTTGCAAGGCTGTCTAAAGACTAATCAGATCAGCAAAATGCAACAATTCTGATGAGTTGGGACCAGGGATGTGCAAAAATTGCTGTGATGAGAGCAAACCAACACAGGTCATCAGTGTGGGTGTGAGCTTCCTCTGGCAGGTGGAAACCTAGTTTCTACCTGAGCACTGCAAACCATGCACAGTCCTGCGAAGAGACTCCAACACAGCCTATCAAGGCAGCGCAGAGCTCCCCAGAGAGAGGCAGGCAGGGAGGCAGCAGCACTTCACATCCCTGGCCCAGAATGGCCAACTAATAACACTTGCACTAGAGTACCAATTAAGTAAAGTGCCTAGCTAATGAGGATAATGGAATGTAAATGCTGACTTTGGATCTGTGATTTGAGTCATATGGATGTTTTAATCACCAGCTGCTGATTACCATTTAACCACCAGGAGATATCAGAGATGCCTTGAATTGTTTCCTTCTTTAATTTACAGGGGCTGATACAGCTGTAGCACCAATATTAAGAAAAGTTATCAGAACTAAAAGTTGTCCAAAATCACAGAAAACTAGTTTAATTTGGTTCATAATGGCCAAGACTTTGAAGATATTTGTAAGATCCTCATGATGTTTTCCCCCAACATCTGGATTCATTTTAGCTTATGAAACTAAATTTGAATAAATAAAATGACTGCCATACAAATAGCTGGATCATTTTTCCATGATGAGTGTTAATGGATTCAAGCCTATGGTCCAACCATTTTGCAGGGACTTAAAGCAACCAGTAGAAATTCCTAGAGTTTTAATCAGAAAGTGCTGTTCCCATTTCTGGTTACACATGCTACGAGTATCTTTCAATATTCCTTGCTTGTGTAAAATAGAAGTCTCAAGTTACTGTTTCTTATCTACAGGCAACATCAGAAACTTCATTCAGCAGAAGCAGAAATAAAAAATGAAGTACAAGTTGAGATGGAGAAGATCAGAGGGAAGACTTGACATTATGAAAAAGACAACTGGAAAAGGTAACTATCTTTGCAAAAAAAAGGGATTCCAGAAAAACAAACCTAGAACTGAATAGCTCATCTGCTTTTGCATATAGCTGAGTTTCCTGTATGGGGGACAGCACAGTTGCATCACACCCATCACATCATCTCTAAAGACATCCTGCAGCACTCCTGAGCAGGGTCTCCAACACAGCATGTCCACAGTATGTGTTTGACACATTTCCATCTTGGAAACCCCACACTGCAGCATTTGGAATTTGGATTAGTATGGGTGGTAAAGTCCACACAAGTTCCTTGAGTTTGCATCTCATCACTGCAAAAGGGAACCTAGAGCTTTGCTCCAACCTTAAGCCTTGCCACATCAAGAAGGATTGTGCTGCTTTCTAACAGAGCTCCCACCCCAGAGAGGAAACAAGAACAATCTGTAGCTAAGGATGGACAAGTGACTCTTATCCTCAAGTAAGATGTTAAAAAAAGGGATGTAGGAGAGGGGGTTGATTTTACAGAGCCCTCTCTCCTTCTCATATTTTGCCCTCCCCAAACAACTGATAGTCATTTTTCTGAAGTGTGGTGTCTTAACACATACTGGTGAGATTTTCATTCATTATGAATAAAAGACTAATTCACAGAGCTGGCTTTGATGTATGAACAAATAACCACCTCTTGCTTTTTTTTTTCAGGAAAGAACTGAAAAACGGTGGATCAACAAAGTCTTCTGTGAAGCTGTAGTTACCCAGGAGACACCAGTAAAATACACAAAATATTTGGACATGACCTGATTACAAGCATATTCACTATGAAGATGACTTAGTGCTTGCTTTTTTCACAGGCAGCCAAGAGGAAAAGTCATCTTCCCTTATTTTATCTCCTTTATTTGAAAACTAAAATCCCAGGTAGTCAGAATTGTTCCACACAAAGAAAACACTCATCTGTATCCTTTCAGATTTCTGTATCTTATTATCTCAGGTCAGCTCAAGGTTTGTAACTTGATACTGGGGTTTATTGTACATGTATCCATTAGTACATGGGTTGAGTGTTAAAGCTTGTATGCTTTGTGCAGTGATATTTTTCTAATAAGCACATTCCTGGTGTGAGATGGGATGTGTCTAATCCATAGCAAAGCTGATTGAGAGACAATGGGCTCCAGCCAGCTCAGCTCTGTTTCAAGGAAGGAGGACAATAACTGCGTTTGACATTAATAAGAATCTAATTTCCTCGTGCTTTAAAAATGGAGCTCATTACCCTCCAGACCAGTGCCTTCCACCAATTACTGCAACAGACATGTGGGGATTTTTACTCCTCTATATTAGTATTTGATGCACTCTAAACATAGGCTGTTTCCTAAATTATTTACTGGTCTCCTGTGCACTAACCATATTACAGGTTTTATGTTATTGACAGTATGAAGGAAATTATCTTTTCAAAAGACAGTGGAAACAGGGAAATGATTTGGCAAGACACCATCTCACACCTGTCAAGAGCAGGGCAGTTTTTCTCCTGGGTTGCCAGGCCTGGGTGGTGCCATGAGTGAGGCGCCACTGAGGCTCCCAACACATCCCATGGGCAGAGGCACAGCTGGGGCCTCGCAGCTGTGGATGGTACCGAATTAGGCATCTTCTAATGATTGCAATGACCCACCTGCCTTTGCCTCCGAGCTCTTGGTGAAAGGGGGAAGATGTCTGCAGACCTGTCTTAAATTAAAGGATGCAGAGAGTCATAGAAGAGAAGATCATCCATTGACTCAGAGATGAAAAGGTTTCTAAACCAGCAGAGCTCAGCTCCATGCGCTAAAAGCTCAGTTCTCCAGAGACCAACTGCAGCTCTAACAAAAAGGGCTCTCAGTCCAAGACACACCACTGCACTGTCTCCTGAAACTTTACATCCACCACCCATTTCTCCAGCTTGTTAAATCACAAATACTTCATTTCAGTCTCTACTTCATTGTGTTTTGAACAGTCATTCACATCTGTGCAAAGCAAATGTTAGACTTAATAAATGCAAAAGTGAGACTATGATATCTCAAAGATGATTATTTCTGGAGCTATTAGCTCCAAGTTCACAAAGTGCCACTGTCAATATATAACACATTTTTCAGCAGGGTTCCAAGTAAAGGCTATAAATAGAGATCGACAAATCCAGGGACAGGAAAGGGTAGACTTCAGTTTTGCAAAACTAGATACCAGTGTTGGTCATGAGCCAGGTTCTTGCTTGCCTGAATCTGCTCCATTTGGAGATGAGGGAAGTCTGTCTCCTTTTAATGATAAGCATTGCCCTTCTGGACTTGGAGAGGCTTCAGAGAAAGTAAAGCAGTGCTGTAATAGTTTTGAGGCTTTTTGAGAAGAAAAACCCACTACTGGTTGTTTTCTTGCTTTAAGTAGGTCAGATACACACCCTTGTGTATATTGATCTTGGAAATTTGTGGGATGTGGGTTGTGGCAGAATTTCCAACTCCTGCTCTCAGTGTTGATACCGGAAACGGCCCTGGCTCTTGAAAGGTCATGAGGAAATTGGTGGAAGAACAAGATTCTTCAGCACAGCTATTCAGTGCAGGTCATACTGTAAGAGTGTGTTAAGTACAAGACAAGAAAGGGCACCTCTGTCCTACAAACAGCCACCAGCACAGCCTGGTAAGGACATCCTGTACCTGCCATTCCCATCCAGCAGACAGACCGCAGTTTGCTTTAGCTGTCAATCCCACTTTTCCCACACACAGAGCCTTTGTGTCCATCCCATTGGCTCTTTCTAGAAGGGGAGAAAAGATAAAGACCAGCAGCAGCTTGGCCTCAGAGTGGATCACCAGCTGCTCGTTAACAAGCTCCGGGATGGCATGGGTGGAATATGCTGCTCCCAAGACACCCAGACAAATCACATGTAGATTGTTCAGTTCTGACTGATCTGAGCATGACTTCATCAAACTAGACTGACCATCACAACACACGGAAAACAGCGTTACCCAAGCAGTGGCTGTGCCGGAATACCAACGAGTACACAGCCAGCACTGTGCTCTGCTGGCAGACAGTGCTCCTTCCACTCCACTCAGCCCGACATGCTATGCAGTGCATGCACAGCACCACTTGTCCTCAAGATTCAGCCATTTTTCATCAAACAAGGCCACAGGAGGGCCAAGAAGGAACACCAAGCTACTCCCAAGCTATGTACTCAAGCAAAAGATAATTTGTTAGCTGTTCCTGATACACAGATCCCACATTAATGCTTTTAGATTGCAGCTCTGAGACAGTTTCACCCTTATCCAAAGCTTGCACCAAGCAGGTGCCATTTTTAGGAGAGCTTTGGGAGTTTATGAACGATGGAGTTCAGAGAGGGCTGCACAAATAATTATCTCATTTGTTACTGCCCACACACTGCTAATTATCGATCCAAGCCAATTTACTGCTTTACTGCAGAAACAGTCACAAACAACGCACTGATGTACCTGGTGCTGAGTGTCCACTGTGCCGAGAGAGTGACCCAAGATTGGGGTGAGCACAGTACCACCAGGGATCAATAGGGAAGGGCAAACATGGAAAAAGCTGGACCAGAGGCAGCACAGAGAGCCTGGCACATGGAGGAGAAGCAGAAGGTGGCAGGTGGCCTCTAAGGCTTCTTGTCCTAGAAAAGCTTCTCGGTCAAGCAGGAGGGGAGATCCAGTCATCTGGAAGGTCTCAGTTCAAGTGGCAACCTGCTCTTCCAGGTACATGCAGTTAAAAATACAATTAATCTGGTTGTCCTTGGATTGTGTTTTAATAATTAAGCAGAATTGAAGTGCATGAGAAAAACTTTACACAACACACAGTAAACCATGTCTGGGTTTCCCCTTCCTCTCTTCTGCCATTTAGCTTTCGAAATGCAGGGATGCTATTTCCCACAAAGCAGGAGCCAGCAACCAGCTCACTTGCTACAAAAAGTTGGGCTGAAATTTCAACCCACAGCAAGTGGAAATGACAGGAAAAAAAAAGGATGCTTAAAAAGATAGAGATTTAAAGTCAGTAGAAGAAAAGGCTCTCTGAAATACACTAAGCATAAAATCAGGTTAGTGGAAAAGTTTAAGCGGCCTGAATGCATTGTTACAGGAAAACAGAAGACTTTGCCGGATAAAGATGATGACATGAAATTTAAGTCGTACACAGGCATGCTGAGAAAGTAATGTTCTAAATACTTTCTGCTTACAATTACAAAATGATCAATTGTTAAATGTTGGCCAGAGAAATATATTCCATTCTGTCTGGACATGCACAGCAGGCCAAGAATGCACCTGGATAAGCCAAGCATTCATTATCTCCCAGACACTCAATATCCCATAATACCCTCAGCGGCTGCCAGCTCCTTGTCCACCGTTGACCACACGCCATGTGCCCCATTTAACAGCTGAAAAGTATTTAAAATTCATGAAGCCTGTTGAAAGCTCAACTGTCACATTCTGCTCATTCCACAGGGTATGGGAAAGCTGCGCAGAAGGGACATTTCAACCAGGGCTATTATGGGTCTTGAATAACCAATATTCCATTAAATTGCTAATAAACCCACTTGAAGATAAGTTGATCACAATCGAACCATACAGTAGCATTCCTTTCCTTTAACACCAAGTTGTCAGGTTTCACTCTGTACTGTACTACTGTTTCTGTGCCGTTTGTTCGTGCCTTGACACAGAGCATTCAAGATACTCACTTTGTCCCCAGTAATCTAAATGCCCTATTCTAAAGAGGCTGATAGATCTTTGGCAAGGATACTCTGCTTATTTTAAAGTAGGGAACTATTTTCAAATGAAAAAATGAAAAATGATTAAATACCCTCAACACGGATATTTGGGGTTTTGTAGCTTCTTGAACAAGGTGCTCACAATTTGAACACAGTGGTAAATGGCACAAGCACATCCTGGCTTCCCTAGCACTCAGCCCAACTTGGTCTGCTGTGAACTTTCATTCGGGTTTGCAGTTCAGACACCCATTCCCTCCTCCTTTCACTAAATCTTAGTCTTACCAACCAAGTATAAAAAACTTCTGGAATAAAAACTTTAAGAGTATTTGTTTTACATTAAAATAGATTTTGTTAGATTCCTCGCAGTTAATTGCCAAGATGCTGGCACGTCTGCTGCTGCCTCCTGATCTTGCTGTGTGCATATGTCCTTGTGCCAAGAGGGCTCCATATTTTGTAATGTCTAACACTGAAAAGCAGTGTCCTACCCAGAGGGTATTTAGAAGCTTTAATTTTATATTAACTAACCAGATACTGTTAAAAAGCAGCTCCCATCCAGCTCCATTACAGCAGCAAAGCATCATCACCATCTAGCTCTGACCCTTCCCAACCTGCAGATTTCAGCTGCACAGATGGCTGAGGATCATCATTAGGAAGATTTGGTTCCATTTAGTCTCTCTGGTGGGGAGCCCCAGACAAGACTCAGTGGTCACCACCAGGTCTTCACTGCCATGTACTAAGGATGCGCAGGGAGGAGAAGCAATTGCTCCAGCAGGTACTTGCCCAGAGCCCTCCAGAGCCAATCCAGCTCAAGGCGCAATGACCATCAGAGGCACTAAAGAATATTTTTCTTCACATTGAAATGACTCAATAACTGGCCTTTCACTGAGGACCATCCGGTTGTTCCCATCCTGTGTTACAACAAGGGCCCATGGGCAGAGGTTATACTAATCCAGTATTTTTTCCCCTCTAATAATAGGTTTCATTCATGCTTTCAGAGAAGTTGACTTATGTGTTGTATTTTGGCTATGCTAATACTTGCAAGAGTGTCCTGAATCTTCTATACATAGGCAACAACAATAATGGCAAAAAATGTAAATTCTGACCATTTTCCAGTAAGGTTTCCACTGCCAGGTAAGAGAAGTGTCATGCCAGCAGTATTATGGAAGTTTGCTGGAATACATGAAACGGAGTTAAATCCTTGAAGACACACCAACAGTTTTAAATAGTCAAAAATACATCTCAATACAAATAAGCAAACTAAGAGTCATCTAAAGACCAAATTGGCCATCACAGTGCTAGGTGGGACATTTCAACCTGAAAATAACATTTAGCAGTCCAATACTGTAGTAACAAGTTTTAAAAAATTATTAAAGAAAAATATGCAGTAAGCATGAGTAATTGTCCATCTCTGGCTACTGTTCCTTACACTCAAACTGACAACGGTGAAGAAAGAGCCAGTTTTCAAAGTCCTGCTTCAGCACTGACTTCCCATTTGAGGCTTACAGCCATAAAGAGGGAACAGAATAAAGCAGCAAGCAGTAAAATGTGAAGAGCACATGCAAGATACAGCAGTTGGTGCAGCCTCTCTATAGCCACAAATTCAAGAGGTAGAAACGTCTGTCTGTGCCTTGCCCTGCCTTTCCTTGCAGGATCACCATGCATTCAGCCCAGTCTACAGCACTGGGCTGACAAATCCTCTACCCCCAGACACTTGCTATGAACCCTGCAAATGCAGAGAGGGACAATGCCACCTCTTGGGCTGCTTTGCTAGGACATCCCTCACCCTCCTGTGTCTCTTGTGCCAGAAGGATTGCAGTATATGCTCTCTCCTCATATTTTGTATTTTTAAGCCATAAACCCACAGTAATTCACTTAAAACATCAAGAACTGCATGCAGACTACCTTCACTGCAATGTACATGCTAATTCCATTAACACAGTACTAACAAAACACAGCTCCTAGTTTTAACCAGCCTGCTCAAACCCTGCCTCCCCTCTTCCCCCTCCCAATGTCTCACTGGGACACTGTTGCTCAGTAAAATTACAAGACCAGAGAGTTACAGAACAGGCAGTTTATGGCAATTATATCTCCTATGTGACAACATTCACTCCTCCTGCCCAAGAGGACAACTACCTCCCAGATGGTGAACCATGCCCTCAGCCCTGAGGAGGGAGCACGGGAGCCTTCCCAAAGCCACTCCAAAACCTTGCCACCAAAACCTCTGCAAAAGGCACCCATCTGCCCTGTGACTGCAGAAGTCCTGAAAATTTGTGAATTTGTTGTTTATGACAGACATCTAAATGCTTGCAAAAAGAAAATAGCTACGTGCCCTTCACACAGTGATATTTCACCTAGCAAAAAATGGCCCCACTTACAAACTCTGATCTACACAGCCCTGATCTATGCAACAAATAGTAATGAACTACAAGCAAAAGGAACCCCTTTAAGGCCTCCAAGCAATTAAATACCTTTAAGTCTACAAGAGTTTCAGTGCACTCACATTTACACAATTTGCCCAAACAACTTCTGCAATATAGGCAACATGGGTAGAGAATTTTAAATATTTTTTAAAGACACACTACATATTCTTTTAATAGTCAATGATGGATGACTGATCAAATTTAAAAGAAAAATCTAGATTTCTGAACAGAAATCACTTATCTAAGTTCAAGTCAGTGTTATTTCAAATCTCAGAGGACACTGGTGCAGGTGCAAGCATCAACACAATTCTACATACATTTGCCAGGAGGGCATTTAGTTGCAGATGGGAATTAGGAGGGTCAAACCTGAACACAGAACCTGAGCTCTAGGCAGGCAGAAGAGGATGAAATCCACCTTCACCCAAGATGTCTCTTAACATTTTATACAATAAATGCAGAAATGCAAATGTCTGCATGCCTGTAATGAAAGCACTTCAAAAGCACTGCAGGTGCAATTTCATTGCTTTGCTCCTTTACCTGCCAAACAAGCTGCTGTACACTTTTACATATTCCAAGATCATATTTTTCATTAGAGCTAAATGTTGCATCCAGCCAAGAAGTGCAGTGAAATCAGGGGTGGGAGTGGAGTTACATAAAAAAAGTTTTCCTTGACATGTCTGTAACTCATTTAATCTTCACTTTGCTACGGTATAAACATCTTCCGCTTGTCCATGCATAAAATACTAGTGGATTTAAACAAAGGGAAGCTTGTAAGGCACGGGGACAAGAGGAAAAATGAGAAAAAGCAAAATAACAGATAAATAAAAAGTGTTCAAATATTCTACTTTAATAAAGCTCTTCTAGTAAAAAGACACTTTAGATGTGAGACTGAATCTTTAACGAGGTGTGCCTGTGCAGTCTTCTCTCCTTCGCTCACTCACCAATCCCACCCATGGGGCACTGCAGATGCAGCTTCTTCAGTATCTTACTACTGCGTTTTGCAGACATTTGCTTTGGAAAGGGAAATATCTCTCTGCAGGCTTTTAAATGCATCTTTGAAATAAGGGCTTCACTTTGAGTATTCTTTAATAAGAGCTGCCCTGAGGAGGAAGTAAATCCAGTAAGAACTCTTCCCAGGCACACTGCACTGGGCTAATTGAATTTGATGACCTACATTTCCTAATTACGTCTCCTCTGTCTGAGGTAGCACATGTCCGTGCTTCACTACACCCAGGCCAGCGCCCTTCACTGAGCAGCAGCAATTCATCCAAGGGGTTACATGCTGGAGCATCCGAGCTCTGCCCTCCTGCCTGCAGCCAGTTCCACACACACGAGGGACTGCTTTGGAGGACATGGTGATACCATTATCTTCCCAACAGCTCCCATATTTGGAGCGATACCTGTCTCCTGGAGCCTGGCCCAAACCTACCACTGCACAGAGCTACAGCAGTGGCACGACTGACAGAAGGCAATACCAGCCCATTGCCAGACTCACGTGGGAATAGCAAGCACATCTGCTGGAGTAACAGCCAAGAGCTGATGATACATCAGACTCCAGTTTTACTTTATAGTCAGTCTAATGGCTTTTCCTTTCTCCGCACAGTCCTACGTAACTTCAACACCACACAAAAAAAGAGGGAAGATTGAAATTTATACATTTGTAACCAAATGGAAACTATTACCTCACCGGGTGCTATCAACACCAGAGGTGTGGAAGTAATCTGACAGCTTGTAACATAGCATTCTCAGACAAAGGCAAGGCCAGAGCCTGCAGGTACCTACAGGCCCTAATGCAAACAAAAGATGAGCTTGGGGCCAGAGTGACAGTCAGTCATGAATAAGTTAAATGAAAACCACTGAATGCACTCCTGTCACTGAGGACCTGACCAGTATTTCCTTGGCAGCTGTTTCTAGCATTGGCTGCTGGGAGGGATGTCACTGCTGCATAAGGCGGCTGATCCTCCCGAGGATCACAGCCACAGCCAGGCAACCTCCAGCCCTTCACCAAAAGGGCTCACCTGTGCACATGCCTTGTCATCCACCCTGGGAGGAGGGAAACAGTGCCTGCACCATGTTGGTAGTGTGGGTGAAATTACCATTAGCACCTGGTCTGTGGACAACCACCTATGACTGCAGCATTGAGCCCTCAGTGCATCTCCTGCAAGAATCCTGGAGAAAAACAAATATGCTTTAAAATTTTCTATTTATGTAGCCCCAAGTAAGGAAGACAGCTCAGGAGTTCCTCATTCACTCCTCACATTTACTGTGTTACATTTCAGAAGGCCAGAGACAAACATACACTGTACAGTAAGTTTTTTGGCATCTTCAGTAAGAAGGGTCTTTTGCTGACTGGTGTAACTCCACACTGGGCACACTTACAGGTCTGAGGGTAAAGCAATTAAGTGGAAACCTGGAAAAGTAATGACTGCTATATTCTTTGTAAATGTTTGCGCTGTTTAAAACTTGTCTCTACCTATTGCTGAATGCTTTTCATGTCCTACAAATGGTAAGTGCTCAAGGGGCAACACAGAAATCCTGTTTTCCTACTGTTTTGGCTGATGAAAGAAAGTTACAACTGTAGTTATACAATAGTGAAGAGAAGCATCAGAAAAAAATAGTCCACAAGGTCAGAGCAAAAGGAATATATTTTGTTTGGTCTTCTTCACTTTCATCTCTCACTTCAGCAGGTAACAGGTTGAAAAAAAGAGCAAACGTAAGAAGCAAGTCTCCAGGATACTGGAACACATCAAGTCTTCTCAATACTCACTAGGCTCTCACAGGAAAAATACAGTTTCTCAGAGACCATTTGTTACAATGACCAGAAAGATGACACTCCTGAAAAACCTAATGCACGGTTAGAGGATATTAATTTATAAAGGCATGATGGTTTGTTCAGAATACAGATAATACTCCAGGCTCTTTCAATTGCAGACAAGGTGTTGAAGTGAAAAATCCTCCTAAAAAGGGGCAAATTTCATAGACAAAATGGATATTCCTAATAAGTAAAAGCAGTTACATAGCACACAGACTTAACAATTTTCACAAGCCTTATTTTCACAAAGCTGAAATAGTTAAATCACTAAGCAGCTAATTTGCATGGTAAAAAATAGTGATGCCTAGGAGCACTTTTATGAAAATGTCATTAAATGTCCAGAAAGCCCACTCTCACATGTGAAAAAGAATGCTGTATTAGATGAAGGATCAGAGATAAAGTCTAAGTTAATTTGTGTAGAGAGAAAATTAAATCAGATTTAAAAGCCAAAACAATTATAACAAGTTTTAGTGCAGTGTAACAGAAATTGAGAGAACTTAAAAAAGCAAAAGGACCTAGCAAATTCTCTGGGTATCAGAATCAAGATGCACCAGAACTGTTTTTTAACTCCTTTGCTTCCCTACCTTAGGAACAACAGGAATAGCAAGAATGGTGCTGATTCATAACTACCTGGAAAGGGTGAAATTTTCAATATTCACACCAAAAAGGTAAAAATACCAAATAAATATTTCTGTTCTGCATAGGGAAAAAGACAGTTAAATATTCAGATTGTACTATGAAGAGTGATTTTCATCCCATCCATAATACAGGAAGGCATTATAGAGCAGTTATTAAGAAGCACTTTTAAAACATCAGGTTAGGATGATTTCCACCTAAGGAGGAGGTTCTTTAGTGTCCATTATCCTTGCAGCCTAATGGGGATGCTATAAAAATTTGCAAAATGACTGACAGGGGAGTAATAACAAATTGAAGGATAAAATAATCATTAGTAATCATCATGTGTTTACAGCAAGTCAATTGCATCTAGTTTAAAAGAGCTTTGGATGAAAGAGTAACTCTAGTCAATAGCAGCGCTAGCACTGATGCACCAGGTCAAGCTGTATATAAGTGGACACTGCACTGATATGCAAACAGAATGTTTCCACACATCTCAGCTGATGAATAGGTACACTTCAAACAGAAACCCATCAGTGCAAGGTCACTCAAGTTTCACACAAATAGCCTGAGGGCACGCAATCATCACTGGCCAGTGACCAAAGGAGTTTTAAACACTGAGCAAACCAGGTCATGAGCAGGGACAACACAAGAGGAACAAGTGACCAACCCACCCTGCCATATGGCCACTGGGAAGGCTGCCTCGCTGGCACGAGAACCTCAGGCCACAGGCAGGGGATGGGCCATCTGTTTAGTTTTGTAAGCCAAACCACCACAGAGGACCATCATCTGCATGTGGGCTTAACCACAACCCTGCAACTGAAAAGACACCTTCAGAGAGACAATCAGGGCAACATTGTAGGGATAGAGAGATCCACTATCCTGATGCAGGCCATTGCCACAACTGCTCTCCAGAACCACACCTACCATACAGAGAACATCCAACAGTCACAAGCAGCTTAGAGAGGAGCCACCAAAAAGAATGCATCATTTCCAAAAGCTCAATCAAAGCAGCATTCACAGAGCTCAATCTGTTTTGGTGATCAAATTGAGGATTATAAAGGCCTTCCATCATGCCTGCAAAGACCTACACATGGAAGAGAAAATCAGTAACAATCTCTGACAAAATACAGCCCTAGAAGCGCTGTATAACCAAACCATTGATGCAGGGACAGTGCTTTTATTTTTAAAAGGAGGATAATTTAGAATTTAGGTAACTAAGATAGAATTGTATTTAACATTTTCCCTTCTTTGCAGCCCAAGCAGAGGGCACCCATGGCTCAGCAGTGAGCAGCCCAACCCCAGTATGACAGGTGAAAGGCTGAGCCCAGGAGCCCACTGCTAGTCTGGGCACCAGAAAACACTGGCAGACAAAACACAATGTCAGAACTTTTCCTTCCCGTTCAATGAAGGAGTAGAAGATACAGAGCCTGATGAGAAACTAAGGCACTTTTTGGATGGTGGCTAATGTCAGAGCAAAAGATGTAATTTTCAGAACAGATGAGTCTAAAAATCTTGACTAAAGAACTTTTTTCATTTACTTTTTCTTTTTTTTTTTTTTAATTGCTGCCACACATCCCCACGCAGGCAGGAGTACACTCACAGAAACAGATGACATACTCTGTTTACTACCAACAAATGGATTAATTTTGTCTTTGTGGGTAGTAAAAGGCCTTCCTGGAAAAGCTTGAGGCTATTTAGGACAAATAAGGTGGTTAAAGATATCTTACAGTACCACTGACTCGCCACTTCTGCTGGTGTACTTAGCAAAAAGAAACATTAAAGAACAATCTTCAGTGAAAGCACACGGCATCTGCAATACATAGTGCAACACATCCAAATAGTGCAGCACATCCAAGGGATGGGATAACTGGGGAGGAGCAGTGTGAATGGTAGAGTTCACTTGAGAGGGGGCGGGGGGCAAGCCAGCTTGGGAAACACTGACGGATTGTCTTTCCATTACCAAAAATTACACTTTGTGAAAAAGTATTAGATCATTTTAAGAGGTTTATACAAGGACACTGAAAAACAAGCTCTTTTGCAAATTGTATTTTTTTAATGTCTCCCTCCCCTTTCTATTTCCACTATGCATCAGGTTGTGAAAATCCAACATGCAGCAAGTCTAGTGTTCCCAGACAGAAGAGACCAACCTCAACACAAGTTAAATCTTCCAGCTGTTCCCAGCTCCTTCTCTTCTCTCCATCAGACAGGCTCATAGCAGCGCCTTAATTACTTGTTTAGGAAGGATGTGACATGTTCCAATTTAATACATTTAGCCCTTCTTAGAGCAAATGTAGAATCAAGGCTCAGTATGCACTTGACAGATCTCTTAGCAACTAGAGTGCAATCAGCCAACAATGGATGATTCACAGTTTTAGCAAGAGTGTGCAGAACTGCTTGCCAAAAGTCTGAATAAACTCACATTGCTAGACACTATGGTAAAATGTACCCTGATCTCTTTTAAACTATTATATCATAGAGGAAAGTTAAACTGCATGCATTCCAGCAGTTCGTCCGAGTCTGGAAATACAACTGAACTGCAGTATCTCAATTTGAAGATAACTGAGACTTCTCGGTAGTTATTTTCACTTAATTAGGACAATTGTACCTTTCAAGGGAAACTGGCCAAATCCATCAGTTTGTGTAAATAAGAGATTACTTCTGTTTCCGTTGCTCTGAAATGGGAAAAGGAGGAGTCTGGAGGATGATAATGGCGGTAGTTCTATCCAGAGTAACATTGATGTAAAAATGGGCTTAATCTCACTGCAGCACCCACTGGCATGTAAAATATTTAGAGATCTCTGTGCAATCGGTGAGTCAGAGGGGAATGGCCGGAAGGGGCTCGATAGAGTACAAATACCCATCCTGACTCACTGCTATACTCTCTTTATTGCCCTCCAAACCCCAGCTGAGGGCCAGACTGCCACAGCGCAGAAAAGATTGTTTGTATTTCTACAGCCAAATTACTGCCTCCCTTGACCAGTTTTCACTCCAAGCTTCAGATATTGCATTGGAAGAGTTTCCTCTATGCTCTCCACGTGGCTATCTTCTTACACAAACCTGGAGTTGAACAAATCCTTTATGAAATACTATTGAAAAAAATAAGCAAAACCGGCATTAGGATTAGGCCCATGGAGCAAGGACACAGAGTGACAGAGGATAAGTCACAGACTATTTCCTTTCAGATACAACCATGAATCATGACCAGAGCTTTTCCTGTGGCACACTGGACACTAGAGTGAAAACACTTATGAGTAACAGAGTCTGGTCTCAGGACATGGGGACAGCCTTTCCCCAGCATCCCAACCTCATCTTAATGCCATTACAGTGAAGGGGCCTCTGGATCTCTGGCACAAACTTCAGCTCCAGAGATCTGAAAAGTTTTTCATGGTATTTCATAGTGATTTATCTATTTCATCTGCTCATATTTCATGTTTAGGACTCTGTTTCCCATCATTCCTTCCCTGAGACATCAATATTCACAGCAGAAGAGAGCTAACATTGTTGTCCTTTCTACTTTAGCCATCTGAAGCTGCTACTCACTTGGCACCCAAGTGAACAAAACCCCATTTAAAAATACAGACCCATTTAAAAACAGAGCCACCTTCCTTTGTCCTTTTTTCAGAAGGTCTTGTTCTCCAGGTCCAGGGGACACTTGGTGGCATTCATTTGGAGACCCACCCTTACCTCCATCCAGACACCACACAAGTGCTCTGGCCCCACATCACTCCAGGAAAGAATGCCTTGTTCCTCACAGACTGGCACAGACCCAAGACAATGAAAAACTGCAGTGTGCTAAATCTGTTTACCATTTCAGCAATGTGCCCTGTCAGACCTGTGCTGCCCCAGCCACCAGCAGCCTGGGGATCTGTCCTGTTGTAGGCAGGAACCTTGTTCCAACATCTTCAAACAGCCCTTTCCAGGTATAGCAGATATGCTTGACTAAAAAAGTAGCTTTCTTTGGCACAGAAGAGTGGGTTGCCCTAGTCGGTTGGCAGAATTCACTTCTAAAAAGAGGATTGTGGTTAGGGAAAGGAATTTGAATACATTGAGCTCCACATTGTCTTTAATACTAGGATAGTCATAGGTATCTGCTCAAATGGGCGGACAACCCTTCAGAGCAAAATGAAGACAGCAGGGGAGGTACTGCAAGAGTCAGGAAGATGCATTAAGTGCAAAAACATCATAGCTGAGTTTCTGTAAATGCACAAAGACAAAAATTAGGCAGGTAAAGAGAGAAACAGGTACAAAGTAAAAGTTTCCTATTGACAACACTCAACAGACAAAATAGAGCTTAGGAGAATTTTCCACCCATTTCTATAAGGATTACATCAAAGGGCTGAAAAGAATGTGAGCAACACGGCCACAGGGAGCTGGGGCACAGGTGCCTGGGTCAGGGGGGGAGTCACAGGTGGGAGAGGGATCTGGAATTTTTACTTCAATCAAGCAGCAACGTGCAATCTGTGCCATGTACTACCATCAGCTAAAAAAAATGCTCTTATCTCTAGAAAGAAACTAAACTGGGGACTCTGTTCATGGAGGCAGATAGGATATAATTTTTTCCATTCTCGAATTGCTCTTCTGCATCTCTTTTGGGAGTTCTACTACTACCTTGGCCACAGTGTGTGTGTGTGTGTGTGTGTGTGTGTGTGTGTGTGTGTGTGTGTGTGTGTGTGTGTGTGAGGGTATTTGTGCTTTGGGGAACTCGATGTTACTCAATGGCTGACGTAAATCCTGCGTTGTCCAGGGCAGCAGAGCAGAATTCCCTCACTCCCTGTTTTACCCTATAAGGATATTCAGTGATGGCACTGTAAACCTGCATCTTCACACAGATTTTCTGCAGCTGCTGCAGCACAGCAAAGCCAAGCCCGAGTTTGGATTCTTGTGTGTTGTGATAATCAGCTGGGGTTTGGAAAATCCTTCAAAAAATCTAATATTCTGGCAACTCAACATGGCTTCTGAAAAAAATAGTAGTTTAACATCTGGAACAAAAAATATTCCGAGGAAGTCCAAGACCAACACACCACAGAACATTTTCCCCCCATAACTGTTACTGTACAGCACTTTCTTGTCCCCAGCTCAGTGAAGTTGGAATGTTTGCATCAAGATGCTGAAATATTTTATTGGAAGTCATTGCAGGAAGCTGGAAAGATAAAGACCTATTCATACATTTGAACATTTTTTTAATTTTCTAGGTTTTGTTTATTTTTATTCCTGTCCCACAAATTTCCTCAGTCTTTTAATGCATCTTAATCTTCACCAATATTTAACTCTGCAGCACAAATACTGCATACTTTGTTTTCCAATTTGACTTGAGAGTAGAGGGGAGAAAAAACATGTACGGAAAGAACTAAAACAGCCAGTTCTAACGGAAACGACTTTTCCTTTTTCCACAAGATGTCCTGGAATAGAGTCAGGGAGAAGGATGAAAAAGAAAGGTAGGCAGCAAGAACACCATGCTATTTCTGAGAATTAGCTAGGGTCATCATTTAGCACATTCCTTTTCCTACCTCTGGGTCCCAGGTCTAAGACTTGTCTAAGTTCAAGACCAAAAATATTTCTCGAAGACAGACTTAACTCTCAGCAGACATTGTCATGTAAGAGCAGTTCTCTGCAGTAAAAACAACCCTGCACTATCATTCACAATGAACAAGTAACCATACATCTACATAATTACACAGACACATGTAAGAGATCCTTTTAGCTGGGGATGGGAATTCTTAGTGAGCCTTTGCAGGCTAGGAGAACTCTCACATAATTTTCAATATTACCTGGAACAGCAGCTTCCCATCGCACACAGTCTGTAAGAAACTACCCAGGACAGAGCAGAACTGACACAATCCTGTGCTACCAAAGATGCTCCACATGATGCTCTTGTTGTACCATGCCAGAGTCTCCAGGAGAAAACCATTATTTTTTTGTTTCCTTTGTCTCTTACTGAAATCTCTAAGTTCAGATCATTCCCTGAAAAGTTTTAGATAGCTAATTTTCCACCTGCCCTCTCTGACATGAAGCAGCACGTGTACTTGGGACACCAGTAGTCTCCATGCATCTGATTAAAAATAAAATTAAGAAAAATTGCATTAAACAATGTATGATGGGTTCCGCTTTCCAAAACAGTGCCTTCAGTGTTGGCTATGAAATGCTACATGATTTTTCCTTGAAAAGAAAAGTGTTGTTGTGTTTGGACAAGCTCATGCTCTGCCCTCTAATTTGAGTTACTGGGGGCTCGAGTGACATCAAGTCAGATCTCACATACTGACTGTTATAGCACTAAAAGTAACATGGAGCTCCCTGCACACTCTCACCCACCAGTGTCCAAAAGATCCTTAGGCCCCTGAAGAATCTGGGCACAGCCTCAGCTCAGCCAGAGCAACTGGGTACAACACAGCTGCTCTAGACCTTGGATCCAACAGGAATCAAATCCAGATCCCCAATACATCTCTAATTCCATGTACTGCACAGAGGATTTATACATTTTGATCCTGGTGCATCAAGCTCTCTCGAGCAGAACACACTGTTTCTATGAAAATCTGCTAATGTAACAGACAGCAGGAACGGGCCCTGTAGTACTCAGGTTTGTGAATATGTTTGGGTGTCAAGCAAAGGCCTGTTGCTCAAGAACCCATGCAGGCTACAGTGACTTGAAGCCCCTCTGTATCAACTGCAAAAACAGACAAATCAGCCTAATCAATCTCATATGCAGGCACACCTCCCAGAAATGGGAAAACAGTGAGAAGAGAGGAGCTCTGACAGAACCACCCGTGGAAAGCTCAGATTACAGAACCAACATGTAATTACATCTCTCCATTCCCAATTGCAGCTGAACTCTACTGTCACATCAACAAACACTTGGCACATAAAACAACAGCTTTCAAGCGCTCTTAGAGAAATTAATGACTCCTTCCCAGCTCTGCAGCTCAGGAGGTTCATTATTTGCTGTGGATAGCTAGAAAATGGTGCATCCCTGCTCAGATGGCTCAGCCAAGGGCAGCTACAGGTGCACAGCTCTGGGTGAGTAGAGTTGGTAAGGGGCAGTTTGGCCACCAACCAGTGGCTCCAGCGGGCAGAGAACTGAAATGCCTTCAAATGCTAAGGAACCAAGTGAAAGCCACAAATCTCATGTCAGTGAAGAACTTGTGCCCACTGTTTTGTTGGGCTGAATATAGAATGCTACTCAATTAAGCAAAAAGCAAACCTCAACAGACAGGAAGAGCTGGGACCAGGAGAAATGTATGTTGGCTTCTTGCAGAACAGAAGCTCTGACCAGCAGTGGTAGGCTTTCTGATGGTTTGTTTGTTCATTTAAGATTTTCCCTCTTGATCAGAGCAAACAAGATCAACAGGCACTTCAGAGAGAGTACAAATAAGCTTTTAAATCATAGTCTCGAATTTTTTCCAGGCTCATGAAATTTATACCAAAATGCTTTTCTCCAAGTTGTTCCCCTTTTCAAATACAAATAAGGCCCATCAAACCTTCTCTCATTTCAAGTAAGGAAAAAAAAAATCCCTAAACTCCCCTAAACACAACACATAACTGTCATTGCTGCACCATTTTGGGGAATTATATGAAGGATTTCTCTAGTGAAGAGCCAGCTGCCACCAAGGACCCTGACACAAAAGGTTTTCAGTGTCTTTGGAAGTGCTTGCTGCTGAACAGCTACTTGATAAGTCACTCCTCTTCCCATACAAACAGTTGTGACACAGGGACAAAAACTAAGACAAGCAGTTAGTGTACAACCAGTGCGCTCTTGTCTCAAACTCAATGCAGCATTGTATGGATTTCCATGCTGCATCTTTTGGGTTGCAAACCATATAAGCTTTGCAAATGGCTCCAAGAGTACCTCTACTTTCTTTTTTCTACAATAAGCCTTCTTAGAAAGCAGCTGATAGCTTTACACACAGGCAGAATAAGTACATCCCACAGATGCACACCTAATCCTCTCTCCAGAGCTGAAAAGCCCTCAGACACAGTAACACTTCACTATCCCTCCCAGTATCAAACCCACATCTTGCTCACTGCATTTTAGCCCTACAACTTCTTAACCTACCTTCCATAGCTAATTCTTTCCTTTCAACAGCTGGATGCCCAGAGGACACTTCTGTGTTTCACTGTTACACTATACAGAATGTAATGAATCTTTAATTAAATGGGCTTGATGAGGAAAGTCATTCAAATTAGGCTTCATCAGCAAGACAAAACCCCAGCTGTCTTTCCTAAAAGGATATAACGAAGCACAGTTTTAACTACCTAGAATCCAATTTCAGCACTGCAGAACTACAGTTCACAAAACCAGCATTTGTTAGGAAAGCAGAGAATGCCTGAAAGTGTTAAATATCTTGGAGACTGTAGGGCAAGTTATAAACCATGCAGCTTTTATGGCAATTCCTTCATAAACCAGGAGCTTCTAACAATCTAACATGCTTAATGCAACCACAAGAGCGCAACTGGTTTCACATGGTTTCTCATTTGCACATCCAGCATATTACTGACAAAATGGTGCAAGCACCCTGAAAAAGGCACCTCTGCGAAGATTTTTGTAGCTCCACGGAAACAGAGTAAATAAAGCACATCTTCAATGTGCTTCTCATCCCTCTAGGATGCAAGCAACACTGGGAGGTTCTGTTGTTTAATCTGCACAAAAGGATTCATGCGCTCAGGGCTGAATGACTCCTCACATTGACTTCAGTGGAAATAAGCTACCCTGGATTTCAGAAGAAAAAAGCACTAACAGAAAGTTAATGAGGTACAAACCAGGTTATGAATGGACCAAAGAAAAAATTCTCCTAAAGTTATTTCCTGCCCTGCTGTGATCCAATACATGCCTTTTAAGGGCTCACCTTACTCACCCTCCCGCCTTTCTTTAGGCAATGCTTCATTGTACTCCAAGACTTTCTCCACTTTTCTAATCAGTTTCCATTATGTCCTTTTCCTTTAAAGTCTCCCACTGTTACAGCTCCACTGGGAGCAATAATGCTGAAAAAAGCACCATAGACTGGCTATGGGCTTTTAAATAGTCTTGAAACGGAGCCAAGGTGGAATAAGTCTACTGGCCAGGGGCTCCTGCTGCAGCGCCTGCATCCCTGCTCCTGCCAAGGCAGATCTGCACACAACACAGAAAGTTTTAGAGCAGAGTCTAGCCTAGGGCAAGAAAAAATTCCTGACCTACAAGTTTTAAGATGAAAGTTATGAGGCAAGAGGCTGGATTTGGCCCCTGTCAAGCCAGAGGGAAACCCAAAGGCAGAGCACAGAGGCAGACCAGTTCTGGCAGACAAGTGTTCAGCCCATACAGAGAGTTTTTCCTATTTCCTCCTCCACTGGAAGAAGGAGGGTGATGCAAGTTTGCCTCATATATTCAAACAGAAAACCACCACCATACCTCTGCTATCACTTCCAATGAGCCATTTTACTCACCTTCAAATATTTCTCTTGCAACCACATTTCCAGTTCACACTCACAACTAGCAAGGTTCAGAGCTGGCTGGCAATCTGATGAGACAGGCTCTCACAAGAATTTCCTGCTTCTGGTTCGGCCAGACATACTGCAACAACAGACACTCTCGCAGTATTTTGGCACCTCCACTCCTTGTTCAGGCCAAGACCAAGGAATGCAAGTGAAAAAAACACTTTTTAATTTTTAGAATTTTAAAATAGCTGTTCTCTCTGATGCCGTGGGTGTCTGTTTGGCTTCCATGCTCAAAGACTGCTTCCACTGAGATTAACTGAATTTGGAAACTGCAGTGCTGAAGGTCTGACCAAAAAGTTTGCTTCCCAAGAAAACAGCTTGGTAAGACACCACCACCATAGGGTGGCAGAGCAGTTTGCTCCAGAGAAGCAAGTGCTATGGAAAGAACAAATGACTGACCTTCCAAGTACACTGAATTAGGTTTTCCACGAGTCCTGGGATACTTCCAGTAAGCATTCCAATCAAGATGATCTAGTCAAGGAAAACTCTGCATAGAAGCCTCAATCATGTTCCTCAAAGGGCAACTCATGATGAACTGAGGAAACTAGTTTCCTTATTTTCTGGTGTCTTCTACTGAACTACCACACAAGCCTGCACTACAGCTGGACAAGGCCATTTCTCAGTGTGACTAATGTCTCACAGTAAATATTCAGACACTTATAGGCTGTCACAGCTCACACCTGTACTTCAGGGAGCATTTTTCTAGGTGTCACTGCTGGACCAATGTAATTCCCACTGACAGATCAGCTTGGGAAAAAGCCTTGCTGTAAATTCAGATTTTGGGTCACATACAGATCCACTCAGACAAATCCCCTCTCCTCATCCCAGGTTTCAGCTCATAGGAGAGCCTGGATGTATGCCCATGCCTCTGGCATGAAGTAAGGACCACAATGCACACCATAGAAGGTCCTGGCTCCTATCAAGAGGGGAAATCCTCAGACATTCTTCTGGCTGGTCACTGCAAACACAGCTTCCTACAGACTATGTTGATAGAAGCAACAGTAAAGACACTTTCAAACACACCTTTCCTACCTCCAGCCTGTGATGGCATACTCCTCTGCCTCATGCTTAGCTTTCTTACAGCAGCAAAAACAGGGGAAGTGGGGACAAGAGCACTTTTTGTGAAAATGTAAATGCCACTCCTAGCATATAGGAAGCTGAAATTTACAGTATGAGTTTAGAAACAGAACCCCAAATTCCTCAGTGCACATGCCTATAGCTGGGTTAGGCTCCTAAATCATGCGTAGGCTCAGGAGGAAAGAGCCTGACTTTCAGAGGCACTGAGCCTTTACTTGCCATTCATGGGTCAGAGGTCAATGATGACCTCATTGACAGGAGTTATCACTTATGCCTGAATCTGTGCAGGGCTGAGGTTAATGCCTCATGACTAGGAAAGCTGATGTTGAAGGCAATCTTCTCCTCATACTCAGCTCCTCTGGGGCTCATTCCCAAAAAGTTAAACAAGCACATCTATTTTCAATTGGGTATAAAGGACCAAACCTATCAAAAATCTCATTACTGGAGCAGTCAACACATACAGGAGACATGTCAGATGCGTTATGTATCATCAATGAAGTGACAGCTCTCCCACCCCTGGAGAGCATGAAAAACACAAGGCACAAACATTAAGTGTTTTTTAAAGATCCACATTCAACGTGGATTTAGCTTGTTCTTAAAACTCATTGCAGGATATATTTAATATTGCTACATGCTTTATTTAATATTATTACAGATGCAAGCTCTATTGTGCTATTAACCACACACTATCATGGGCACCACACTACGGTCCAAAATCTCCTAGTCAATCTTTAAGGCTGAGAAACCCTTTAAAGCTAAAACCATATCTCAAAGGTTACATTACCTCAGACTTTTCACTAGTGAAAACATGAACACGAGACCAGCTCAGAGAGGTGGCAAATAAGCAGACACAATGGAGGAAAGAGTTAAAGTGCTTTAAACTAATAAGACTAATTACAAGCTCTGCATTAAGCACTGGCACCTTACAGGATTGATCCCCATCTATTTATATACTTGCACCATAAGCACAAGCCTTAAGGTTAAAAGAAAAGGTCCCTCTGCTTGAATCCTAGCATAACATACAGAATACACAGCAATTGCCTGTCTTTATTCTTTCACTCCTTCCAGTTTGTTACCAGCACAGTACTTCATGCAGATGTAGGTATGCAGTGAATCTGCTTTCAAGAATGCAAAACAGGGGACTATTTTTAGACATGGTTTCAGGATTTACATAAATCTGAATAAGACCTTATACACTGTTTTATTAGCAGCCCTTTGTTTACATACCATCTGGAGAAATGCAAACCCATCTCTAAAGAAGTTTTAGGACTACTGTTGCATGTTAGAGGGCTGGCAGACCTTTAGAAGCTCGTGTTAGGCTTCTGGTTTGTGTGCAGCAATCTTGTAGAGAGGGTAAGGAAACTAAGCAAAGTGAAAATTAGGTTAAAATCAGAGAAGCCTGGTGCAGAATTACAAGCAGTCCCTTCAGTCCTTAAGATGAAGCATGGACAGAGAACATTTCAACCAGACAAAAGTTTGTGGATGTTTTTGGTGGCTGCTGACATCTGTACCAAAGTTCCCCTAAGGATGGAGAAATGAAAAAGATACAACTCATGCTTAGGAAATATCAAAGTCTGGATATTAAACAAGTTAGGATATAAAAACAGCAAGTCCCAGGAAGGTTAGGATATGCTTGCAGCTAGCAGAGGGGACAGTCACAGGAGTATTTTCCCGCTAGTACCACAAACCCAGCTGCCTCTGTTCAGAGCCTGGATAGCAGTCAACCTTCCCCTGCATTTACTTTTGCTACTCTCCAGTCATCCTACATGGCCAGGACACAGTGCCACAGCAATCTGGGCTGCAAAGAAGTCATGGCACCAGCTACTGGAGCAAAACCATTGAGAGTGTTAATGCAGCTGAGTGACAGGTACTAATACATACAGGCAGCACAAGAGCCCTGGCAGGCTGTGGCACCTACAGGTCCCAGGCACTCACAACCCCAGTTAGATCAGAGCATCGCTGATGCCATGTGTCCACACCAGCCTTCCACACAAACATGTGATGTCAGAGAAGACTTTGGAAATACAGCCACAGAAGAGTGATTACCATCCACCCCTGCCCACACCAGTTCCAGTCCTGCTCCTGTAAAAGCGCTCCAGTCAGCCCTGCACAATGCACAGCTGGTTTGATGCTCTCCTGTCAGAAATGGCTTTCAGGCTGCTCGTGGCATTATCTCAGATGGTAAGATGGATGTCACTCCTGGCAGCCTGCCATTCCTCAAGCCCACCTAGAAATGGCTTCTGCTGCCGCTGTTTGCAGGCATAAAAAGACCAGCAGTTCTAGTTGGCAAATTTTAGCAATTTGCTTAGCTATAAAGTCAGAGCATCAGGTCAGAAAAGAGTGGCACCTTTTCCAAATGGCTCCTTGCACTCTGAAATTGAATAACTATTTTCTATCACTGATGCCGGTATTTTCAGGCTCATTTGATCTATATCATGCTACTCAGGAAAAGCCTGTGGATCATCTCCACATCACGAACTGGCAGATTATCAGCTGCCATCAGCTGTCCCACAACAACACAGACTCCAAAGCCCATGGGAGTCTGTCCTCCCCGGCACTTTTCTGCAAAGGCTCTTCTAGGACACTCCATTCCATAACATTAAGCCTGATTCTCAATATATCAAATCTCTGTATGCCAAGGATTCAGTGCTAGGCCTTTCTAAGAATCATTTTGCAAAGCTTGGATAGAAGTATGTTTTCACAGCTGATGTGGAAAAGCCAGAAACAACATTTTCCAATGAGAAATCACTGCTTTACAAAGTGTGTCCTGTTTCTTAGGGTTAATCTGACTTGCTAAGGGCAGGGGGACTGGAATTCTTTATACTGTTGACATAAAACATCTGACTGTCTTCATGATGGAATTATTCCATTTTCTACTACCTGTTCTAGGATGGATATATTGAGGCAGGGAAGAAAAAACAAACCAACACCTGACCTTAGAGCACCCATTGCTGGTGCTAATGACAGCCCATCTTATGCCATCAGACACCCTGATAAAGCTTGAGCACAGGTTTTCCCTTGCCAGGTGGGATGAAAACACCAGCAAGATCTCTGCAAGGTTAAGGCAGGGCATCTGCCTCCGAAACAGCCAGTCCTTGGACATCTCATAACCTTCAGGATCACAGCAAGTGACTCATTATGAGTCTGCTAAACAGCTATCAGTATTACAGCTTATTCATAATACATGAACAGCTTAAGTGGGTCACAGAGACCTGTATATCCAAGCAGCCTGATTCCAACAGCGGCTGGCACCAGTAGCTTAAGGAGAGAATAACAGAAAGAGGACAAGTATAGAGCACTGTTGTCTCCAGTAAATTTTTCCCCAGCTTATTGTAAAAAGCAGTGCACATATTTTCAAAGCCAGCTATTGCATCTGGATCTTAAACCAGCTATTGATGGGTCTCCTTTCACTAGTTGACATCCAGCTGTACTTTTGCCCACCCCCCAACATCCTGGCAATGACTCTGACAGTTCAGTAGTGCATTGCATGACAAAGTACTTCCTTCTGCTGGAATCTGCTGCCCGGGTATTTCTTTGGATGTCATTAAGTTTCATACTATCATTCCCTGTTCATTGCTCTGTACCATTTGAGATACTGTAGAACTCTCCTATTTCTCCCCTCCTATACCCAAAATAACTTTGATCTGAAGGCATTTATCTAATCAGTGTTGCTTCGTACAGGAACCATCCTACACCGCAGCAAGGTCTTCTCATCCACACCTATCTTTTCTCCTTATTCTACAATTCCAAAATGGGCAACCAGAACCTCACACAGCATTTCAGGTGCAAATGAACAACCAGTCTGAGCCAAGTAAAAAAAATGGCCCTTCAGAAATACTGGAGATACAGAGCCATGAACCAGTGAATTAAAACTTCAGTGAATACCAAGTGACTCGCAACAGCCATGCCACCTCTCCTCTGTACAGTGTTGGAAGAACATGAGATTCATCACTTTTACTATATTAAGCACAGTGATGACAGGCATGCTCAGCTACTTGGGTAGGTGAAACGCTTCAAAGCACTTGCACTGCTTGCAAAATTAAGTCCTATAGGACTGCTAAAAGTCTCTCTCTTACATAGATGCATGGTCTGCAGTTTACTACTAAAGATTTAAATTATTTTAAAAAGACCCTGCTATTTCTGGAGAGCAGGCGAAAAACTAGCTCCATCTCTGAAACACTTGTCTTTCTAGCCGCAGTTTGCATGGAGATGACCATCCCCATGGCCACTGGTCTGCAGCTCAAAGGACATCAGCTATACTGAAGTGCAGAGACATATGCACAAGCAGAATTCTTATCCTACAAGATCATCCTTTCTGAGATATCAGATTCAGCTTCCGTGACAGCTCTTACATTAAGCCTCAGAAAAAGCAAAGAGAAATGCAAAATCACTCACAACACTGTCAACAGTGTCCAATTATGTAGCAGTTTTGTTTTGGTTTGCTTCAGTGGCCAGCTGGGACTGAGCTGAGAAAGATAATTTCATCTTGCCAGAGAACTTCAGCTGGCATCCAGAGACAGACATGGATAGCCAGATGCTTTATTATTAACATACATAATGAACCTTCCAGAAACAAACTATAACAACTACTTTTTAAACAGGATGCCAAATACTGAATCTCTACTGACATGAAACTGAGTTCTGGAAATCCTGAACTAGCTGATTTTTATCTACTTGTTTGGTTTCGATATTGACTCCAAATGACAGAAAAATGGCACATTACAGCTGGTCTACAGGAGATCACTGGCCTTGGATGAATGCAAGACCCAATTCAGGCACATTTCAGTCATAAAACATTTTACTTATCTTTTTTCTGAAAGAAAAATTCCTAGTACTGCTACAAGAGAGACAGCAATAAAAAATATTGCCACCTGATGCTGTGGGTGCTTCATTTATCTTCATCCTCGTACTGTGACTGTCCAGATCTGGCACCAAGAGAGAAGCTCTCTTACACTGTATACTTAGAGATATTCTCCTATACTAAATACCAAAGAAAAGCAGGGTTGTTTATTTTTTAAATTAATGAATGATCAGTAATTAATGACAGTAATTTCTCTCTCAGTAGGAACACATTCTCTTCAGTCACCAACTTCTGGTTGGCAAGCCTGTCATAAGCAATGACTTCTACACTGATGTCTGTATGGGGTAACTTACTGGCAACAAAGACAGTTTTGTATAGCTGGCTTGTGTTTCAGGTCAGGCAGTTAATAATCAGGTCTACATTTTTGATCCAGCCTTATTTATCAGAAGACTTTGACAAAGATAAGAAAGCCTCTGAAAACCGAACAACACAAGCAGAGACACTGTTTTCCCACACTAATCTGAGCTGCTAAACTCTCAAAATATTCAGCATGAATGGATTATTGCAAGTTAAAACTTGCTATACAGTCACTTTCCACAGCATCCTCAGTGGAGTCATGATGTGCCTGCTGCAGAGCCAGAGCACCTGTTCCAGAATCACTTTGGAGACCCAGCAAGCAAAGAATAACCAGTAATATCAGTAGAAATGAAAGTCTGCATGTTTATTTTAATAAGAAATGTCAGTGCTAAGACCAGTCATCCTTGCTGCCCTGGTTTCCTCAGCAAGAGAAACAGTCGGACACAACAGTTTAAGTGCACAACTGGCCTTGGTGATACAAAGTGGTTTTGGGAGAAATAGTAACAAACCAGAGGTTCTTGCCTCTGTCACATTTACGTTTCTACCTCAGAACAAGGTATGTTTTCCTTAATGAGGCTTAGGTGAAGATACGGACTGGAGGTGAGTTTGCAAGGGGAAGCAAGTGGCAGGCAGGGGAGGAAAAATGAAGATATGCACTTCTGGGCATGTGCTTGTCCTGGCACAGTGCTGTGAGCAGCCACAGATTGTGCCATTGGTACACCACGGAAAACCTCACTGGGGACTTTCCATGTTAGAGCATTTTGGAAGCCAACAGGCAGAATCAGAGCACCCAGGAGCTCTTCTGCATCACATGCTCTGCTTCACCACTCTCTGGAGATGCTGTCAGATGTCATGACGAGCAAGACAGACCTGCAATCTGCAAGTCAACTTTGTCTTTGCAGAGCGTGTAGGGAGTTACGGGCTTGTATGGAGCATAGGATTAAAAAAATCTATTAGGCAGACTATACTGAGGATGTTATGAATCCACCTTTGAATCTCAAAACCAAAATTCTAGCAGTGACTGTGGCAAACTAGTTTTTGCAATGCTTTTCAGTAAAAAACCCTCCAACTATTTATGTTCAATTTGAAAGTTTGTGTAGAAATTTCTTGGGGAAGGAACAAGGTAGCTCCAAACCACATGTGTAAGTCAGAGCAGCAGCAAAGGCCCTTTTCAGTTTGAGGAAATGCTTACAGTTATTTGGAACCTTTAGCCACTTAGCATTTGCACTGAACCATAAGCTCACCAAGGGCTATTTATCACAGCCAAAGGAACAGTGATAAACAAGGTACAGAAGCTGACATCAGGCTTGCACAATAATAATCAGTGTCCACATGAGATTAAAAAACAGGCATTTAATTTCGGTTCTGCCTTTTTTTAATCTTCTGGTCAGCAACTGGGATATTCCTGAGAATCTTGACATCACAATTCAATAATAGGGTCTAAATATGGCTTCTGCTAGAAAAGCATGAAACCCAAGATGCTTCCAGACTGTCCTTAAATACTGTTTTGCAGTTCTATAGATAGAAACCAATTAAACTGAATACAGTCCACTTATATTGATCTGAGTAGAAGCTACTTCCTAACATTTTCATTAAATTGGTGATCACAGAAGCAAAATTGAAAATGAAAAAATACCATTCTTGGCACAGCCAATTCACCCAAAGTGTTGGCTTCATTAATGCAGGGTTAGAGCTACCTCAGCAATGAACTTTAAGACCAAAGAACAACCTGCCTGAACCAAAAAGCATCACATAAACTATGAAGGAGATGCAAGGGACAGAGCTGCAGAAAAGAAATCAAACTGCTTTTGAAATAATTTGTTTTAGGAGGCTAAAACATCTCTTCTCACATATACTGATAATTACATAGGCTCCCAATAAGGTCTACCTTAATTCTGTCTAAAGGACTGCTTTTTTAAACTTCTCAGTACTGTTTAAGAGCCAGCCAGTACTGTTTAAGAAACTTTACTCACCTGATGTTTTAAGTACTAAACAATTCCACTGTGGTAACAGCTGTGCTTTTTATCCTAAGTTTTCTAGGAAGAACATCAAAGCTGGTCTGTAGCATCAAGGGTATAGAACAGTAAGGACATGCAAAGGGGTACAAGACCATCACAACTTGTGTGACAGTTTAAAGACCTACAAATTATTTAAAATGGCAATAAAATGTTTAAATCTTTTGCTGCTCTAGTGATCAGCAAGTGCCATACACAGACCAGACTCATTTCTTCAGGAAGCCAGCTGTCTCCCCAAGGCCCAGATTAAAGATGTGAAGTAAAGCCTCCTCTGGTACAGCCCTCAAATTATAACCCATTATTGATTTTTCAGTTGTGCAGCAATGAAGTTGCAATAAGAAGTCTGAAGGCAATCAACAGACATTTCAGGGCCTTGAGACAACTGGTTAAGGGATCAGGAGCACAAGTAGCACCCTTCTCTATCTTTGAAATTGCAGGGAGTGATGAATGAAGAAACAGGAGAACCAGCAGATCAATACCTGGCTCAGAGACTGGTGTCACCAGTAGAATTTTTGGGTTTTGATAATGGGCAGGTTTACAGAACAGCAGGCCTGCTGGTTACAGATGAGGTACACTTGTGTCAAAGTGGGGAAAGGATCTTTGCACAGGACTTAGTAAGGCTCATTGAAAGAGCCTTAAACTAGATTTGAAAAGAGATAAAACCAGGCTCACTACAGATAAGCTCGGGGGCAGCACACCAATGTCTGAAGGACAGTGTGCTAGTGAGGTCCTCCAGTTTGCCGTCTTAGTGGAAGTAGGGGATGGAGATCCATATGGCATCAAAGATGCAAGGGTTAGGCCCCTCTGCATGTGGTGTTTGTGAACAGAGAAGGGCTGGTGAGTGATCTGATGGTTAGAGGCCACCTTGGGCACTGCAATCATGAATTAAGCATTTTTGATTATTGGAGAAGTAAGGAGGAATGCCAGTAGAACTGCCACCTTGGACTTCCAGAGGACAGACTTTGGCTTGTTTAAGGGACTGGTTGACATAGTTCCTTGGGAGGCAGTATTGATTTGCTTGGGGGCAGGAAGGCTCTCCAAAAGGATCTGGACAGGCTGGATTGATGAGCCAAGGCCAATTCTATGAGATTCAACAAGGCCAAGTGCCAGTCCTGCACTTGGGTCATAGCAACTCCATGCAGCACAACAGGCTTGGGGAGGAGCAGCTGAAAAGCAGCCCAGGGGAAAAGGACCTGGGGGTGCTGGTTGACAGCAGCTGAACATGAGCCAGTGTGTGTGCCCAGGTGGCCAAGAAGGCCAATGGCATCCCAGCCTGTATCAGAAACAGTGTGGCTAGCAGGACTAGGGAAGTGATTGCCCCTCTTGCTTGGCACTGGTGAGGCTGCACCTTGAATCCTTTGTCCAGTTTTGGGTCCCTCACAACAAGAGAGACACTGAGGTGCTGGAGAGTGTCTAGAGAAGGGCAACAGAGCTGAGGAAGGGTTTGGAGCACAAGTCTTAGGAGAAGCAGTTGAGAGAACTGGGGGTGTTTAGCCTTGAGAGAAGGAGTCTCAGAGGGGACCTTATCACTCTCTATAATTACCTGAAAGGAGGCTGTAATGAGGTGGGAATCAGTCTCTTCTCCCAGGTGATAGGACAAGGGGAAATGCCCTCAGGTTGCACCAGGGAAGTTTAGATTGGATATTAGAAAAAATTATTCACCAAAAGGGTTTTCAAGCATTGGGCTGCCCAGGGAAGTGGTTGAGTCACCATTCCTTGGAGTATTTAAAACATGTGTAGATGAGGCACTTAGGGACACTGTTTGGTCTCAGCAATGCTGGGTTACCGGTTGGAGTCTACAACATTAAAGGTCTTTTCAAACCTAAAGGATTCTATGTTTCTAAATACAGGTTCTTTCGTACTAGCATGCGCTGTAAAGTAGAATAAACCCCTCATAACCTAATTAAGTTCAAGAGCCAGCAGAGCCTTAAATCTCTTTCTCCTGAGCCGAGCTTTTCTATAACCTTGGAATAGACATCATTATCCTGCAGAACGCTCTATATTTACAGAGACTGGAGAAAGCGTCTTGCATTTAGTAGTAGCTATGTATAAAATCCATAAAGAGCTTATTGAACACCTTTTGCCTTCTACTGTTTCCAGAAAACTCCACCACCTGGCCTGAGAATCATCCCTGCAAGCAGTGAGCTGCAGCTGGGACACCAGTCCAGTGCAGGGTGCAAGCTGTGGTTCATATACAGCTACATAGCGCTGCAGAATCGGTACAGCGTGTGAGGGGGTAGCAGCTGAGGATGCCCAGGATTGAGAAGCAGGTTACCTGGCCCAGCACACCTGGAAGCTCTACAGAAGCACTGCTGTGGACAAAATCCTGACATGCAGCAAGTAGATTTGGGAAGAGGTACCCAGAGATGTTCAAAATGCAATTAGGTTGTTTCTCCAATTCTTGTTGAGAGGATGGGATTTAACAAACATACTCCTTAACTGCTCCTCTCAACAACCAAGGAAGGAACTACAGTGAGCTCTTCTGCAGCATCTCCTGGAGCTTTCCCAGCACCAGCTAATTCTCCCCTTTGCGACAGCTGAGAACAGGACAGGTCACAGTGGGTGCATTTTGCTGAGCTTCTGGGTTTCCATTTATCTGCATAAGCACAGAAATCCTGGAAAGGCCATTCTGTGCTATCCTAAGCACATTAAGACAACTTGGGCAGCAAGAGCAATGTGCTGATGAGTGCACTTCTCAGCAACTAACACTGTTGTGTTCAGGAGGTGACGTTGAGAGTTTATACTACAGGAATAAACAATTGAGAACATACTGCTGGAACAAAAGATGCTGGAACTGGCAATCTGGTCAGTGATCATAACATTTCCACTGGAGTTACTCAACTTGAGCATCAAGTGCACTGGTGACTGCACACAGCTAAACAAAACACCAGCTTATCCATGCTGGCAATCTACTTTTGGCTTACTTCAAAAGCCTTTACCTTTCTGCCAAATTCAAAACTGAATTTTAAAATAAGTTCAGAAGTTGATAACACAGCAACATAATGCCTTGATAAAAGTCTGACTTGCAAACAAATCATTAAATGCATGACTAATTTTTCTACTTTACTAAAAAAATACTGGGCTCTTTCCCAGTACTGCCTGAACATGACCAAATTTAATTCAACTCTTTTTTTCTCCTTACAATAACTTGGAGCATGAACAGACATAACTCCAGATTTTATTTTGTTTTGTTCCAGACAGACAATCAGTAAAGAATCCAGTGTTGCTGAGGGGATAAGCAATAGTATCCTATAAAGCCTGAAAGCAAGCTGAATCAATGCTATTACAAACTGCTGCAGAAATTCGCCTGCTGCACACAGTGTTATCGTAATTTGTGACAAGCCTTCTTAATAAGGAGTCTAGTCAGTGAAAGAACATGCTGCATCAGTTCTTAAGTATTGCACTATGGGTTTTCAGTAGCATAAAACAGAGGAGGTGAAGACAGTACTCTCAGTTCATGCACCTGGCAGACAGTTTATCAGAAGCCACAATGTACCTGAAACAGCACTGTTCCAGCTGTGTATTCAGCCAGGCTGCTGTCTTAGGGATGCCCCTTGTCAACCACTTGGGCCCTTCAAATTTCTCTGGTCTGATCAGCCTTCCAAGGCCAACCCACCACATGCCTCTTTGGCAGATTTCCTGGACACAAACCTTCCCTCTATTAATTCTTTACAGAAATGGTATCCTACAACTCTGTTTCACTCATCCTTTCCTTTCTCCTGCCTGCTCTGCACAAAAATCCATCTAACATTTAAGAGATCAGTAAGACAAGTCCAGCTGAGTCCTGCCTTAGAGGGAAGCTCAGGTCAGGAGCACATGCTCAGGAACTGGGCTTTATGGGGTTAAGCCAAGCATGCGCCAACTGTACTGGTAAAATATTCATGGGTTTGCACTTACGTTACATAAAAGGAATAAGAGATTGCACTTTGAGAAACTGGTGCTGTACCTAGACTGCATCCACCCTCTTTCCCTCTTTGTCACCCAGTATGAGTGACTTTGCACTGCAACAGCCTGGGTTCACTTTCATACCAGGTTTACCTCAGCTGGCTTGGTTGGATCCTTCCTTTCCTGGGACAAGACTTTGCATTCATCCCTGTTCAATCAGGAGATCCCCAGGGGTCAGCCCCTTCCGAGGTCCCTCTGAACAGCAGCCCAGACCTCAACGATACTGCCTCTCACCCTTGCCACAGTTTGTGGCCATTCACAGCTAAATACAGATGCCACTATCTTCTCCAGGTCACTGATATAGGCATTTAATAGGGCAGCTGGTAGGACAGACCCTGCAGCAACACCACTTGCCACCAGACTCCGGAAACTATTTCAATGGGGAATTCACAGACTTTATTTAAACCTCAGAAAAATACATTAGGAGACTGCTGACAGCCACTCACTGGGATTAATAGGAGGGTCAGGAGCAGATGCTGGGCTCCCTCAGCTCAGAGCAGCTACACACCTTCAGTGCCTGAACTTCCTGAGCACCTGTGGCTGGTACCTCTAGGACCACCAGAGCTGGAGGCAACAAGAGCAGAGAAGCTCTGGCTACAATAGCAAACAGCGTTTCTTGAGGGGCTCTTTATGAAATCAAGGTTATCACAGATGTTTGCCAAGATGTCCAAGGCACACACCAAGCCTTCCATTACGGCCTGCAGAGCTCTGGGCAAATTAGACACTCCAACTTTCTAAAGCCTTGACCATCTCACTCTTTTCAAGACGGCATCCTGGTCACTAATAACTCCAACGAAGCAGACATACCAGCGAAACACAACTGACAGTCACGATGCTGGGAAGGGGAGGATGCCTTGGAGGAGAGAGGGACCAGGAACAGGTAAGTATCATCCTGCAGAAATCTTCTCCACCTGGCACTGTTGTAATGATGTTCCCAGGAGGAAGAACTGTTGTAAATAGGAGTTAAATGTTCAGACAAGCACTGCAATGCATTATTATAGCTTTAAAAGAATATTTGTTCAACTATTTTTTCTTTTTTACTTCACAGAAAACTCAAGGGAGGGATTGTTCCATCATTAAAGAACACTAATAAGGTTCAAATTATGCATCAGAGCTCTTTCTCTCCTCTTAGTTCATGGCTTTGCCTGGACAAGTCACCCATGGAAAGAAGTACATCTGTTCTCCTACAGAGGATATTGTACAAATGGTAGCAGGAGTCACATTGGTACATACCAGCAAAAACTCACTTGGGACTCTGGCTGAGAAACAGCTGCTTCTTAGAGTAGCATGTGGCAAACACTTTACTCTGATGCTGTCACACTTAAGAGCATTCACATGTGTTACAGAGTAACTACCCATGGATATGCACAAGGAAGTGCATGCATACTAGATGTGTCTGATATGTCACACTGTTACACTGTCGGGAAAAAACAAGTAAACTTTGTAATTTATTAAAGAAAGGCACTATATATAAAAGAACAAAAACCAAAACCAAGTGGAACATCTCATCCATTGCACTTAATGGCCAAGAGGAGCTACTGCTATACTAGAGCTAGTGGCCTAGTATAGCTAGTGGATCACAGGATAAACTATGGTACCAAAGACAGGAATTGAAAGAGACGAGAAGTGAGTTATGCTAAAAGATTCTTACGTGAAGGCAGGTTGTTGCTATAGTAGTTCTGCAGCTTCAAACAGGGTAAGGTTTGTTTAATTTGCTACTTACAGCTCGTTGAGGAGGAGATAACTGGGGTACTTCAATACATGCACTGCCTGAGGAACTAGATTATGAATGGGCTGAGTGCATTAAAGAAGTCCTACGAATATCTAAAGTAAGGCTCCTGTGGGTGTGCATCCCTCACACCTCTCTCCAATGAGAGAGCTTGCACACCCCATACATCCACACTCCTCCAGCCCACAGGGCCTACAGTGTCTGCACAGGGAAAGTGACATCAGGTTCAAGGGCATTCAGGCTAACACAGAGTACACCAAAACACACACCAGCTCTTGCACACAGGCCAGTGTGTACAGTTACCACAGGTAACAATGATGCACTGCATGGGGCTGAGCTCAGGCTGAACATGTAACGAAAACGGGGTTTGCATGGGGCATTGCTGCACCGCTGGCACGAACCCGCACAACCGGCTGGCGACCCATTCCGCCGGACCGGGATGGGCAGGAAGGCACTGAGAGAGAGCCCGTACGCCCAGAAAGGATGAGTCATAGTTTACACTGTCCACTCATCTTCAGGAGCAGCACACCGCTCTCCGGTAGCCCCAGAGCTATCCTCGCCGTCCTGCACCGCCGCCCCACCCGCCGCTCCCGCTGGCGCTCGGGAGGGCCCGGGGACACGCCCGACGGTGCGGCCGCCCCGAGCCCACCTGCGCGGCAGCGGCACCGCTCCCTTCCCGGCCCGGCCCGCTCCGCTCCGCAACGCACCGCACCTCCTTCCTGCGGCTGGGCGCGCCCGGGCGAGTGAGGAGCGCCGTCTCCTCGCAGACCACGGCCACATCCTCCACGAAGACGCAGTCGGGGAGGCTCTCGTCGGCCGGCAGCTCCAGCACCTGCAGCCCCAGCTTGCCTCGCAGCACACCCACGTACAGCTGATGCTCCCGCTCCGCGCGGGCGAAGTCCACCTCGGGGCCCGCCGCTCTGCGCAGCGCCTGCCGGCACAGCGACTCGGGCAGCGCCCGCACCACGGCGTGCGTGCAGCGGCCGAAGGCGGCGGGGCCGCCGCCCAGCCCGGCCATGCTGCGCGGCGGGGACAGCGGCGGAACGGGAGGGACGGGCGGCCCGAGCGCCGCCGGCTCTGCCAGCGCGGAAAGCGCCGCCCGCGGCCCGGCCGCGCCCCATTGGCTCCCCACCAACCACATTTCCATGGGGCCGCCCCCATTGGCTGGCGGCGGCGGCCGGGCCGCGCCATTGGCCGCCCCCCGCGGGGCGCCGCCGTACCTGTGCGGGCGGGGCCGCTCCGCCGACACTGCGCGGCGTCGGGGCCGCCCGAGCCCCGCGGGGCACGGGGGCTGCGCATCCTAATGCCAGTAGTTCCGCAGCCATGCTGACAGCGTTTCAAACGCCAGTGTCCCGCAACATTCCGGCATGCATCCCAGCTGGCGTGAGCACTGGGAAGGTTGCTGACCCTCCTTTGCCGCCGCCTACCCTTTTCCTTGGTGGTAGGGCAGGGAACCGGGTGGTTCATCCGGGTGGCTAAAGGAAGAATAGCCTATGGGCAGCGGCAGTTCCAAATACAAATCCAAAGGAAATCAGCCCAGCCGGCTTTCCACGAGGACACTCACTGGCAGAGCGTGTCCATCTCCCACTACTTTACACTGTCAAGGTTTTCAGCTCTGTGGGACACCGGTGTTCTGCTCCACTTCTGCCTCAGGGACTGAAACAATGAGCATTTTCCACGCTCTCTCCTACAACAAACCCTTACTTCCCCTGATTTCATTTCCCCCAGGTTTTACCCTGACTGGAGATTATCCCAGAGGAGGGCCAGCTCTTCCCAGAGCACAGGTCTGACTTCCAGGCAGTAGGCAATGGCATTTTGGGCCACACCTTGTGCCGTTTGCAGCACCCACAGCACCAGCCCTCATTGTGCTGTTCCTGCTCCCAAGCCTCTCAGTTACCGCCAAGGTCTGTTCTCACTACAGCAGACAGGAAGAGAAGAGGAATATCAATTTTCCTTCCAGCTCTTCTTTTACTGGCAAGGTTTTTCCAAAAGTCCCTCTGGTCATGGAGGAGACCCCACTAGCACACAAGCTCTGTTTCTCCTTCAGTGCTCAGATAAAACCCAGGCTGCTGCCTTGGCCACGCTGTCCTGCATATCTGCAGATGTTCAGCATTTGGGAATATGGTTAATGAATACCACAGAGAAAATACCAAAGCGTGCTTCTAAAATGGCAGCTGAGTAGATTTTCATCTCCATTTTCCGCACGTTCTCCAAATATCTGTAAAGGCTGCCTTTACTTAATGTGCATAGACAGTTATTTGAACAACTGCCATTCAATGAATAATGTGCAAATATTTCTCTTCTTAAACAAATGGACAGGTAATTGAGTTGCTATTATGTAGGACATTTCAAATTCTTGAGAAACTGCTACAAGTGGTATTATACAGTCTCTGGTAAAACGTGTAATCCTTCCATCATCTTTAAAGCCTATTTGTACTTTTTACATATTTGGAATATGGCCATTGGCACACTTTGTTTTTCTTTTTGTTATTGTGACTTTTAGCTAGAAGAAAAAATGCTACTATCCAGTAATTTAAAAACTTGCCAGGGTTCCTATCAGAAAAGGTACTGAAAACAGTTTTCTTGCAGCCAGCTAGTTGGAAATTATGGCTAATACAGATTTTTGGACATCCACCATCACCTTATGAATTTGTAATTTATGACCATTTTTAAATCTCACTAAAGTTAGAGGATATGAGGTGATGCTACACAGTCATCTTGTTGTATGTACATGATATCCCAGGACAGTGAGGCTTGCCCCTGAGCATTGCCACCAGGCTGAGCTCAGGTGGCCACAGCTGCTCCCTGGACACTCCTGACAGCTTCCCTGGACCTTTATGGGAGACAAGCCTGGAGGAAAGCAAATCTCTTTATGAGTTGCAGTGCTATGAGGCAGTCGTGTGCTATCAACACATCGTGTTTGGGAAATACAGTCATTAGGTGTTTTGATAAGGTTTCAGAACTAACACCTACAGTAAAGTCATCTGTGTTCTCATAAGTGCATAAAATGGTGCAGTTTAAATACAAATTAAGATCTGTTTGCTGATTATTGTTCTATTATTTATGGTGAACAGATATGCATCATTAACAATCTAGAAACAGATACACCCAGAGCAAAACTGTGCATATGTATAATAAGATTATCAAAATATCAGTTTACTCGCAAATTAACATTACAAAATAAAATGTGTTTACTCAGTCTTATGGGAGTAATGTTAAAATTCATCATATGCAGTAATACAAAATGGGTCAGATACAGGCATCAACATAGTATTTAAATATTGTCTACCTCAATAGTCAGTGTTTTCCTGTAATTATGTCCTCCTGGAGAAACTAGTGTAAAAGGGCAAAGCTGCCCCCCAGCAAAGAAAAAAGATGTGTCACACTATGAAATTCATGCAGAACAATTAACACTATGCTTGTAATAAAATGTGAACTGCAGGCCACTTAAGCAGTATCACAGAAAACTGTATTAAGAAAGAAGAAAATGCTTCATACAGAAAAGGATGCGAATCCAGGTGTGTTGTGACTGACATAGAGTCATCTGCTGGCAGTGCCAGAAGAAAATTGCTTTGCAAAATGTACTCGAGGGTGCATATGTGAACAGCGCATTTGCTTTCAGAAGAAAGGAACAGATATTGAAACAGAAGACATGGTTTTAAAGTTATGTCAGAAAAGTATCGATACACAGTGAAATTTTATCCGTTTGACAAAATAAATAGTAGCATATCAATAAGATTCTTGTTTTCACAGTCTCAGCTCAGCAGCAGTCTGCAGCTATGTAAAAAATTACCACAAAGATGAAGGGAGTAATTTCCACAAGACAGAAGGCAAGAAAGATTTAAACATCTAGATATATCAAGATACTCAGATATATCAAATACATAAAACTTTCTAACAATAAAGAACAATGAAAAAGATTGCTTGGGGAAAATGTGCAGCCTCCATACTGGATGTTTTTAAGAAGCAATATCTGCTAGGAGCAGAAAGCCAGAGATGAGGAAGAAAGATGGATAAGGTCCCATCCAGTCCATTAGTTCAATTATTATAATTTTTAAACTGAAAACTATTGTTTTAGTGGAAACAGCTATGTAATGATAAATCTAATGTCCCCACTAGAAAATGCACAACCTTTACATGCACCACTAGATGACTGTAGGTCAGAGACGGTCACTGCTGTTGAACACTTTGTGTGACCATGACAAAGGAGAATTTGGATCACTGCTCAATACAAACACATACCACACGGACCAATTGCTCAGGTGTACTGGGCAGCTGCAAAGTTGGAAAACAATTCCCATCACTTGCAGATGCTGGAACACCACCACTGTCTCTAAAGCTCACATGATTAATGAAATGCTAATTGAAACTCATGAGTGGAAAGCCAAGACAACACAGTAACTGAACCATTTAGTCACTAGCCTGTCCCACTATGACAATGGGAATCTGTCCAAGAGAGATGGAGAGACACTGATTTAACTTGTGAAAAGGAATTCACCTTTAAGTGATTTCTTCAGCTGGATAGAAAACTGTGCAACTACAGGCAAATGCTATTATTCATAGAAACAAACACTACCCTGCTGGAAAGGCTCCCATTATGATCAGTGGGTCATTCTCGTAAAAGGGATACAGGATCAAGTCTTACTCACAGCCATAGAAGAGGAAAATGTTACTTTAGTCATACTTTAGATACACAAACAGTGACTCAAAGGGGTTTCTGTCCAGATAGCTGACAGAAGTTTTCTATTTCGGTTCTTATACTGTGAAGTAAAAATACAACAGTGATTCAGTGAAGCAGTTTTTTTACCAAATAATTGTCTGGGCTCCTCATTTAGAGGAGCTAAAGACATTAGACAGTATGTCATTTCACTTCACCCCACTGCATGGACAAACTCCCAAGTGTTCTTACATTTTCCAAATGCTGAACAGATTTTGTTTGCTGTCTGTTCTTTACATAATGGATCACTTCTAGAAGAGGAAAACCAACTTCTGGATGCCATAAATCAACATTGCATCTGCCAGCCTGTAAAGAAATACTTTTGGGGAGCAGTATTTTCCCTTGCCTGAGTTGAACCTGAGCTATCTCAGAGTCTTAACAGGGTCCGGTTAGTTCTATATATAGTTGGTTGAGGGGAAACACAATATTTGTTTTGTCTGCTATGGGATAATGATCTGGGTGTTTCCTCAGCTGGCATTTTGCATCCTGCAGAGAAGGAGGAATTCCCATGAAGTGACAGCTATGAAATTGTTGGGAGACAAAGCTGTCAAAAGGCGATTTTTTGAAAGTCGGTTTTGGCAGCATTGTTGCCATGACACATGGTACCGAGGAGACTGGACAGCATGCAGAGGCACAGGGCATTCCTCACATTTGTAATCTTCCCACGTGTTTCATTACAACAGATTGCACTAGTACAACCAGGATTGACTTTTGGATTCACTGGGCTGGGCAAATAGAGCACTGAGGAGAGAGCTGCAGGATTCTGACTGTTTACTTTCTGCGCTCCTATTTCCTCACCTTCACCATGTGTTGAGTTTGCTTTTACCCTTCTTTCTCTGCAAAGTCACTTGTTGAATTTTAATAAAAGCATGGGTTAGGTACCACAGGTTCAGATGACCATGACAAAAAAATGAGGTTAGTTGTAGAAATCTATTATGAATTACAGTAGTTTAAATATCTCTTACAGAAAAGAACTACACTGTATTTGTCCCTGATGGACAGACTTTCCAGAAATATGTCAGAAATGCTACTCCATCTAAGAGAGAAAGAGGAGACAGAGGTAGGATAAATGCCTTGCAAATGGTTCTTATTGTGACTGCAACACAGTAAGACTACTCCTGCTATCAGACAGCATTTTTAATAAAGTATGCTGTTCTGTAAGCTTAGAAAGAAACTATCAGCTCTAGCAGTAGAAAGGGTGATGCTTCATGCCATTCATACTTATGCAGCTGCTGTTCAACAGGTCTCATGAATCCAAAATCAGCTGCTGTGAGGTGCTATAAGTGTCCTTCGTGGGCAGCACAAAAGGGCTACCTGAGGGGAGGGTGGGATAAAGTCTTTGGTAAATGATGGCTGCTAAACAGGGCTGCACTGATACAGGAAAAAAATGTATATGTGTGTTCTTGCCTCCCCTTCAAATGTCTTGATTGCCTAAAAAAGCAAAAGCTTAAAAATGCTGATTGATGCAGGTTAGTATTTTTGAAAGGACCCAAGCCCTTTGCAGTGTAACTTGAGTTGCCTTTTAATGTTTATCCTGAGTCTCCATTTCCCTTTTCTGTGGAGCCAGCTGACCAGCTGGCAGCACCCTGCAGGTGTGGCAGGCTGTCCTTCCCTTTCGTTGCCTGAAAAGCCCTCGCAAGCTCAGCAGTAAGTTGCAGTGACATTTGGCTGTAGAATTTCTTGCTCTTTGTGGTTTGCATTTCCCCTTCCTTTCAGGAGCCAGCTGCCTGAGAATTAATTCCCAGCCTTTCTTATCGCTTTGGCATCTTTTGCCTTGATTTATACAAGCTTGACTAATTTGTGGTGTTAACTTGGTCAATAGCTTGCAAATGCAACTATGAAATGTACATTTACATGAAATTTGTTAACGTGGAATTAGCTTTTATATCCACATGAAAGCAAACATATAAGTTTGCATATAGATATATGTGGACATTTAATTATGAGGGGGTGCTGAGCTGAAGCATCTGTGGATCTTCAAGGTCTGTTTTCCAGATGTCTGTAAGAAGATCAGATCTTACCTCTGCATGTCCGGTGTTAGAATCATGTACCCTTTTTTTGTGATGTCCAATCTAAACCTCTCAAGGCACAACTTCTGCCTGATTTATCATCTCTCTCTGTTTAGAAGAATTTATCTCCATTTAGTTTTTAACTGTCTTTCAGGTACCCATAGGCTGCTATTAGCTCCTTTTTCAGCCTTCTCATTTCCAAACCAAACACTCCTAGTTCCCTAAATCTCTTTCCATGCCATCTGTTTCAGACCCTCTAATTATCTTGGTAGTCTTCTGCAGGGCAACCTCCAGTTTCTCAATCTCTCTCTTCAGGGAGGCAGCCCCAGACTGGACACAGTATTCCAGATATGGCCTCCCCAGTATCAAGTAGAAGTGGGTACTAGTTTCACTCAGTTTACTGGCCATGATCTTCCTAGTGCAGCCCAATATACAATTCACATATTTTCAGGCTGTGAATCTGGAGCCCACAGTAGCCCTCAGATCCTTTGCAGCAGGCCTCCTGGTTGGCTGTTCCTGTTTTGTACAGATCCATCCATTTGCAAATCTCTGCAGTTCTTGTTGACCTTCTTGAATTTGCTGTTAGCCAAGTGCTTGGGTTTCACAGGGTCCACTGAATTCTCCCACCAATCAGCACAACTCAAATGAAGATTTCCACCTCAGCATATTCAAATCACAAAGAGCAAAAAGGTAGATTAAACTGATTTACTGCTGTTAAAAACAACAGCAACCTTCTATCTGTAATACAAACCCTTCCATCATTTCACTCGATTAGGAGGAAATCTACCCAAAATCACCTCTTCACATTCAGCTCCATGGAAATGACATGCCTGTATTCAGATCCAGGGACCTGTGCCTAATTACACCAGTGAAATATCTCAATCCTTTTATTTGTGTTATCTTGAAACTGATGGCTGTGTTTTTTTCCTTCATAATCCTGAGGACTTGTGATGACCTGTAAATTACTATTTGCTTTATGCTGCAGGTGTTCTGCACTGACACACTCTTGTCTGATCTGTTCATTTTTCAAAATCTCTTTCCTTCTACATTTGATATTTTATTCTACATTATTTTACATTAATATTTTGTGGAAATCCAACTGCTTTAATTTTGGGTAGATATACAAACACTGCCAATCACATTATTGGAAAGGAATGAATGTTGTCTTAGTAAACTGCTAGAAGTCAGTTCCCATAGTGAACCTCTGCCAGTAACTTTGCTGACCACATAAATTCAGTTCTTTTTGAAATGTGTTTGTGGAATTAAATGAAGAGGATCAGTTATGCCTTTTACAATATAACTGCAAAGACAAATTCAGCACTGAAAGCAGAGAGTCCTCATTAATTTCTCTGAAAGCTGTAACAGAAAATTTCATGCATTTTGGCAGTTCTACTCCTTACTGCTATAAATACATATAGACTAGTGCCTCAAAGTGCTCATATTCTTATTCCACTCAGGATCAGAGAAGAAATACCATATGGTAATAAGCACAGTAAGAAGGGATGGAAGAAATTTTATTGTACATCTAGCTAAAATATAATTATTTAATTATTATGTTAACAGTTTTAGAGGATGGATAGATAGATCTAAAATATAATTATCAGCTCACTTTAACAGATGTATTAATGGCAGGAATGGAATTATGCACTTACTTACTCCTTTCAGCATCAAAGAAGATAAAACAGATTTGAACAGCACAGGGAAAAGTATTCTTTCATTTATTTTTCACAAAAGAAAGGCATATTTTTAATGATAATTAATGGTTTCAGGCACTTCCACTTCTGGTACTCTTCTTTCAAGACCTGAAAGCCAAAGGCTTGGGGAAGCACCTAGGAAAAAGCATCATCTGAAGTATTCTAAGTAGGGCATACCACACCATGAGTCATTTCTCAAAATCTCTCAAGAAACAAGACAGTGTCATGTGGGAAGCATTTTGTAACAAAGAGGAGAACTGCTCTGTGTATAAAATGAAACTATAATCTAACTCTGAATAACAAAGGGGATATATCAATAACTGCTGCATTTTAACAGCTGTCTGAGGTACCAGATGTCTTTTGCTGTGTACATTCTCAACTCCTGATCAGAAAGGGAGATATATACACACACACAAAAGCAACACAGCAGCAATATGGTTTAAAAATACTCTAATACAGAAGACATAATTCAAAATCTAACCAACCAACCAACCAACTGAAAATGCAAATTTTTCCTATTTTAAATTTGGCAAGTATGAATTCAAAACTCAGCATTTTTATCACTATTCTCTTGTCCACATATTTTCTTTCCACTAAAGGCTACTTTATTGCGATTAGTTAATAAAGTCAACACGAAATAAATCACTTTTTCCAAGATGGCCTATTTGAGCTTTTTTCCCCCCTATTGAATTGATTTAAATCTTTCTTAAAGGACAAATTAAAAAAATTAAGGTATGGTCCAAAGACCATATTAATCCATGTTAGGCATTTCATAGAATCATAGAAAATCTTGGGCTGGAAGGAACCTTAAAGATCCTCCAGTTCCAACCCCCCTGCCATGGGAAGGGACACCTGCTCAAAGCCCCCTTCCAGCCTTGAACACTTCCAAGGATGGGGCACCCACAACTGCTTTGCACAACCTGTCTCAGAAACTTAGCATCCTCGCAGTAAGGAATTTCTTCCAAATCTAATCTAAATCTCTCCTTTTTTTAGTTTAAAACCATTATATCTTGTTCTATCACTATGTGCCCATGTAGAAAGTTGCTTCCCTTCTTTTTTAATAAGTCCTCCCTTAAGTACTGGAAGGCCACAACAAAGTATCCCCAGACCCTTCTCTTCTCCAGGCTGAACCTCAGTTTCCTCGATCTGTCTTCATAGGAGAGGAAAGTCAGAAAAAGCCATACACTAACTTTCACGGGCCCACCAATCTCCATTACATGCACAATATTAAATTGATTAGTTGTATAAAAATATTTGTGCTTAATGATGCTATTTGCATATCATAAACTGCAGCAAGTATGGGTTTTTTGATCACTTTGCAGAAGTAATTATCCTCTCTCTCTTCTCAGCTTTTCCTTCCAAAATAGAACATTTTTTTTCCTACGGGCATTACTACACTTTGTGTCTACATATGAGTTTTCTATTCGTGTTGCTGTTTCAAGAGCATGACCTGCACTGAGTAGAGCCCCTGGAAAAATAAAACTGTCAAGGACAGGGCAAAAAATGTGGCATTTAGCCCATGAAATTTGGAAGCCATCCCCAAAAGAGATCATGTTGACTGTGGACATCTGTGTCTTCAAAGTAAAATGCAAAATCCACTTCTTTGATCTAATCCTCTGCTCAGTAACACCACATTTATAAACAAACATGCATCATATAAAATCAGCATTAACTTGCTCCTGTTGAGCAGAGAGAGAAGGCTCCTTCTGTGCCCATTTTATTTTTGGGAGGCAACTTGACATTACAGCAAAGAGACACTCTATATAAGGACCTAGATATGTGGAGAATTTTCAAAACTAACAGCATATTGTGCACTGAGACTGTGATAAATGAGCAGGTTTTTACCATGTTTAACCACATATTCAGCTGAAACCCCACCTGAAATCTGCTGATGAAAGCAGCTTTAGTTTGCATGCAGCAGTGACAGGGAATGAAGATACATATCAGGCTGATGAGCATTGAAAAGTCATTGTTTTTCCAGATGGAAATCAATAGCTCTCTTCACTCCATTCTTTGGCAAGATCAGGAGCTCTGGATGGCAATTAAAGCTTACCCAGTTGCCAAGAATTCTAATTAAACACACAAGAAATCCCACATTTCTCCTTCTACCTGAAACATCCCTTGTGACACATTCATTAAGCTCATTACAGACAGGCCTTGTGCTGTTGCTAGCACTGATGTTTTTTTTAGCAAAGAAGTCCAGATTCTTGTTTGCACCTGCCTCCACCACTGAGTGATCCCCCAAAGCCCCACAGATGCTCCATGATGGCCACCAGCCCCTTTGCTGCACAGGGGTTTTCACAGGGGTTTCCAGGGGTTTCCAGGCAGTGTCTTCCCTCTTCCACTCTATTTTCAGTGGTTTTCACATCCTATTGATTTTTTCAGCGCACCCTCCCTTGCCCAGGGTACTTCCCATTCATCATTGCCCTCATTGGCCACTTGATTCTTTTGCTTACAGTGACCTTCCCTGCATGCTCTGTAGTGCTCAGCCTGGACACTCAGGATCTGCACTGGCATTGCCAGCCACATTGGGAGCAGCATGCATAGACAGTGAGAAGCAGGACAGGCTGTAGCCAAAGTGCAGTGCTAACTAACTGTGTGTGGGACTGTGCATGCAGAACACTCCCTGCTGCTGCTTTGGGTGCTCACCTGCACAATCAGGTAAATGAGAGCCTTCAAAATGCTGTGAAGACCAATTTCATTCTGATGGACTTGTCTGATTCTCTTGGGAATGAAGTTCTATCTTTTATGTGTTTGTAATTACAGTGTCCATCCATCCTTTGTGAACTGAGGAAGGTCTGGATTCTATGAAAAAAGCAGCTTTTACTTCCCTTGTAGGGAAAAATATAGCAAAAATTTCTCATAGAACTTTATAATCACTTTAATTTTCCTGGCACATCTTTGGTGCTGTATAAATGACAGTAATTAATGGACATCTGAGTTTGAGCAGTGCAAGCAGTTTCCACGAATTCCTCCTAATTGTTCTTGACCAAAATATGTGATTTTTCAGATGTCTTCAATAAATCAGGTCTGAATCTAATGCAATTAATGAAGCTGTGCAAAGCATATTGAAGAAAAGAGTGACTAAATCTCAGGCCTCTTATTTTATCATCATGATTATAATTTTATTATGAATTTAATTGGGAAACCCATTTAGTACCCATGGATTGAAGAGTAAGGGCTCTAAAAAGCTCTTAAAACCCAAAGGTAAAATAGCACCTTACTTAACTCAAGAGCTCAAGACCATAATGTCTAAAACATTCTGTTGTATAAATCACTTTGTTTATGCAAAAATGGTTATATTATCTTAATTAAGACTAGCTTAACAGGTTTAACTATACCCACCAAATAACAAACAAGCTACAGGGTATATCAAGGGAGAAAAGAAAGGGTCAGAGAGAATCCATCAGTCCCCTTGAGCCATCCATAACCTTTCAATTTCCATGTGAACATCTGAGAAAGAGGAAGGTTAAAAAGAGTATTATGAACATTAAAAAGTATTAGCTTGTGTTAGGCTTTTTTTTGGTCCCTTTAATAGCATTTTGGTTGTCATTCATCCTCAGCGTCTGGTGTATTGCTCTGGAAGGGCAGAGAGACCTTAAAGGCAGGCATAAGTGAATTTATACTGTCAGAGAAGCACAAGGGTGCCTCAGAGGTAATGTAAATGATCACCACTATCAGAAAAAGAAAAAATATTGAACAGGCAGTACTACTGTTGATGACAGAAATAGTTAAAAATTTCACTTCATCTTGATGTATTATAGCTCACCAATAAATGCCATATTAATTCTTTTTTAACACAAATAATTTATACGCACATAAACTATTGCGATTAAAGCCTGAGAATCCTCCTTGAAGGAGGAAAAGACCATCTATCCCTCATCAGGTAGACACCAAAGGGATGCCTGGCTATTTTATAAAAGCTGCCAGTCAGTTCTATGTGTGGGATCATCTATCACAATAGGCAGTGTGCCATCTCTCACACTGGTGAAGTGCTGTGAACATGGTTTGTAGTTATATTTGATAGGGCCTCAGGAGATAAATTACAGAGATTTTACATTCAGTGCCTATTATTAGTTCCTAGGGATTTTTCAGTCCGGATAAGGAGGAAGAGGGGAGGAAAAAAAGACATGTTCTGAATTATTTAAGAGAGTTTATTAAAAAAAAAGTTTAAGGGTAAAAAAATTATGTCTATGTAGGAATGTTTTATTATTATTATTTTTGTTTTGTTGTTAGTTCAATTGGACAATATCCCAATAGGACTAGCAACACAAATTTTTAATGGTTGATTTTTCTTTTTTCAAAGTCTAGGGCTGGCAGTATCTGTCTAGATATATCACAGCAAGACCAGCTTTCTTCTCCTATTTGCAATGATTTGTAAGCACAGCTGTCAGGCAGTATTTGGGTCTGGGAACCAACTCCATAAAAAACAATAGCTTATAACCTGTTATGAACATGTTGGGTGCAATATTGATGATACTTTGTGACTATCATGGTGGATACTCTCCAAGATGCAATGCAAGAAGGCCCTTCCTGCAGAGGCCTCAACAAAGGAATTTGAGGAGAGAGACCCTAATCATAGTTCAAGAGTACATACTCTGAGATTTCTTGGGGTTTACTGTCATTAAGAAACCAGAGGTTGAAATGTTGCCACAGCAATGCCATCCTCAAATGCTGATCCCAGGGAAATGCTGAATGATTAAAGATTAGCAACTATTTAAACCATTTTGGCCTGGAAAGAATTTAAGAAGAATGAGAAGCTTGAATCAAAACTTGAGTAAGCCTGAAGCTATCTTGACATGTTTCTGAGCTAAATTCCCTCCTGACACTTTTCTATTATTTCAGTTCTTGAACCATCATTCTTTGCATGCTGGGACCAACAATGCCTTTTATTGTAGCCTGCCCAATCTTCCTCTTGTACACAAAGGGAAAGCTCCCTTGGTGAGTGCCAGAGGCAAATACTGCTTTCTGAAAAAGTTACACAGAAGAAGTATGCTTTGACTTTTGTTTGCATACTGTAATCTTCAGTCACATTGAGAGAAGGCTGAGTCATTCATAAATATGGCCTTTGCACTTTAAAGGTCAGCTATGCTTTTCATAATAAAAACCTGTTAACATAGAATCATCCTGGCAAACCTAAACATGAGTTTTAAGTAAGATATCACAAAGGACCCACCGGGATAAACAGTCCACCCATAAACTGTTACCCTGCAGTCTAAAACAAGCAGTACCAAAACAAGAAAAAGCGATTGAGCAAAGGTGGTCTTGGAAAGATCTAGGAGAATCTGTGACGTTCCTCACATACCATAGCTTGGAAAGCAGTTTTCAGAAACGCCTGACACAGCTGAATTTGAGAATATGCAGACTTTTGTAATGGGCGGCCAGCTTAGGAAAGAAGTGACATGCAAAGGACTAGCTCATGGTTGAGAAGACTTGCAGAGAAATGACAAGGGCCAGCTGCAAATAAAAGCATAACATTTGAGAAATAGAAAAGCACAAGGTATTTTCCAAACATAATGAAAAACTCAAACTTTTTCAGGGGCTTAAGGGTATTTAAATGCAAATGAGCTTTCTTCACTCAACACAGAATCAAGACCTGCTTAGAAATTGTTGCATTATTTTCTGTTGAGTAATCATAACATTTGAGCAGTCAGCATACTCTAACCAAGCACTGTGAGCATGGTGCTGGGTGTGCATAGGATTGTCTCCTATTAAATAGCACAGATGTCTGTTCTAAATGATGTAGCACCTTCATAAGCTGTTTAGCTGAGACCAATTCCTTTACACATGTACCTCAACATCATCCCTCACTGTAAACCTGCTATTTTTATGAAAATAAGTTAGAAATATATAGAAAGAGTAGCATGGAGTTAATTTTGTACTAGAGCCATAATAGATTTTAAATTTTTTTACTGGAGTTGGAGTTGATGAAAGGCTGTAGGATGACAGATAGAAACCCAAGCTGCAGGCTCACGCAGGCAGCAGTGGGAAGCAGATGTGCCAGCCCCTGGTGTTGTGTTCTGGTCATGGCCCCAGCAGCCCTTGGGCAGCCAGCAGTCCTCATCCTTAACAACCTCATCCCTCTCCAGCCAGTGCTAGCAGGGATGCTGCACTGTGCCAATTGTCACAGAGGTGTCTCTCTTCTGGAGGGTTTCCCAGTTGGATGGCAAGAGTGAGAGCAGACAGGGAATGCTGAACTGCACACAGCACTCATGTACAGTGAACTGAATCCTCACTTTCCTCCAAACCCACTTCCTTCTGCCCCATTCATGCCAGTAGTCTCTCCACCTCCTTTCCATTCAAGCTAGCCGAGTTGGGTAACTTTCCACTTCTCTATTTCCTTACCCTTTTTGTCCTCCCAAAACATGTCTAGGCTCCAATATTTCTTTCTCTACATTTCTACTGAGAAGTCCGTGCTGACCTGGTCATGACTGCAGCATGGCACCCTTCTGCCATCCTGGCATTCAGCCACCCCACCAGCTTATAATGTTTCTTTTCAACTCACCCAACTCTGGGATTCCTCAAAGCCATAGCTCCTCATGCTCCTTCATTGGCTTTGGGCTCCTCGGAAAGCGGCTGGCAAATTTCTGGGCACTGCCAATTTACCAAAGGGAAAGCTGTTTCTATTTCCAAACAGTGTGTAAATTAATTGATTTGACAATATTTGTTTCTAGTGTTTGATAAATGTTTACTCATGCTGATTAGGAATGACACTATTTCTGTGCCCAGTTTATTCAGCAGTGTGCTTAGCATTACATATCCTTTCAATTGACTCACTCTTGGACCACTTAAAAAGCCAACACTGGAAGCCTTCAGGTGAGCATACAAAGGTGGAAAATGAAACAAGAAATTAGGCACATTTTAAAATATTTGGGCTACTGGATTTCTATAGCTGGTATCTAAATGCTGTTATTCCTCACATCATATTGGTTCCCTGTTTCTACACCCAGAAAGACACCAAAGCTATTGTCATAGTTTCTTCATTTCAGATTGTTAAAGTTTGAGCCTATAACCTATGGAGATTATGAAAATACCTATACCTAGTGAAATATGTATTTAATTTGTATTTAAGTGAATTTTTGAAACTAGATTTTATTTTATATATTTTATTTTATACAGAAAAGTGCCTGCCATTTTCCCCCCAAAAAAATTCTGATTTAGGTAATTACCTAAGTGCATATGCTTGTATCTTCAAGCATTAGTTTAAATTTGCAAAGTGAGGTGGTAGCCCAAGGATATGTCATTCCCCACAGGAAAAAACTGAGCTTAGGAAGAGCAGATCACGTTTCTGCCTTGAGCCTATGAACCAAGGGCAACTTTCCTACAAAAAACTGAGAAGGAAGATGAGGATAAAGCAACAGGCAGAAGGAAAACTGTGGAGACATGATGTGTATGTTTTGGATGCCATTAGAAGAAGCAGGTTAGGGATGGGTATGTTCTCAAGCATTTATCTCTCTGCAAGAATCTGAGCTGAAAAGCAGAGTTCAGCATTGCAGTAACACATTTTCTGTATGTCTGTGTCTAGGCAGGAAAGAAGTCAAATCCCTTTCTGCAATAGAGTCAGGGTCTTTATCTGGGACAACCTTCCCACTCCTCCCAGCCAATACCCAGTAGTCACGTCACAGTTCAGCACACACTGGTACAGGATGAAACTTGTTTTTAGAAGTTAGATGTCAAAAGGACACCTTTTTATTCCCAAAATGGAAAACTCCTTGTGCTGGAATAAGATAATTGAAAAGTTACTGAAACAAGAGAGTAACAGTTAATCCTGCCCAAAGGGTAGATCTAAATTCTCCCTTGAAAGATTACTGCATGTAGGATTATATATAGTGGTTAACCAAATATTCAAGGGACATTAGTAATTACCATAACATCCCGCCACTTACTCTGTCAAATGCACAATTTATGCAACAAACCCGTAAGTTCAAAAAGAATTTGTTTACTTTAAAAATAGTTGGAAATACATTTCCAATCCACAGTTTTTGCCCCAGTACCTTCCTGTTCCTACCTCAAAAAATGTGTGAAAGGCTTCTAAGTGTTTTGTGCAAACAGCTTTCCCAGCGAGCTCTCTCAGTGCCATTTGCTCCTACACACATGCTGTGCCAGAGTGTGCAGCTCCCTCATTTCCCTGCTCACCCAGAGGTATGTGCTGGCTGCCAGTGTGAGATGGCTGCTCCTGCTGCTGCCCTCCAGGTCCAGAGCCCTCCTGCTGCCCCATGCATCTGCTGGGGGGAACCCTCACTGGCTTTCACACTCATCAGAACAGGGAAGAGGGTCACAAAGAAGGTTGTGGAACAGAAATCAAACTTTATGCTGCAATTTCAAAAAATCTAGGATTTGTTAAAAATACACATCTGGAAGCAGAAATACACCAGGCAGTTGTAGATAGAAGTCAGAAGCCAGCAGTTCCTACCACTCCACACCAGCACCAGTAACCAGGGGCGTACCAGGATGGCAGGAGAGTTCATGCTTCTCTCAGCTACTTTATTCTGGACTCAAAACAAGCTGCAGCCCTGGTCTCAGGAGGACAGCCCTTGGCCATGGGGAGCAGCCAGCTCTTCCACCAGGAACTTGCAGCTGTCAATGGGAAACCTCCCAGTCCTTACTGTTCCAGGCTACATTGAGTCAGGACCCTAAAAATAAGAGCAGCCAGTCCCAGTCCCTGTGCTCTTTGATCTCATGTCCCTGATGCTGAAGGGACCCATGGTTTCTGTAGTGCTTTGCCAGCTGGGTGCTGGCCTGCCTAGTCCTTTTGTAACCTGTAGCCCTGTCATTTCAGAGAGGTGTCACACTGTTAACAGAAAGCTTGCACTTTACATCTGATACATGTTTTGGTAACTTGCTTGCTTCTTACCTACACTCTGCAAGCACCAGATGCTTTTAGGGACATGCCATGTTTTTATAGCAGCACTTCAGTTTCTGGTGATATTTATTTAAGACTGTGGAATATTTATAGTTAAATGTAACTGAACAGTGGAATAAAAATAGACTATATAAGTTAAATTTATGCTATTAACTGACTCAGTACTGGTAACCAAGAAAGAAGCAGCACTGGGTAATATAATTTTGCTTGACCAGTCCAACTTAACATGTTGAGCTGAACTTAAATGGCCCTTTGCACCTGTGCTTGCTGCCTTCACCTGGACTTACAGCATGGTTCACAATCCCTACCTTTCCTCAGCACAGGCACAGAGCTCACTGTTCCTCACAACATGGCACGCTGCCCGGAGGGAACCTCAGCCACATGGGAGACAGGTCCTAGAGCTGCCACAGCCTGTGTCCATCCACCCCCTGCCCAGGCCCTGGACACAGCATCACCTGCAGAGCTCTCCTGCCCACCTCTCTCCTGCCCCACTTTCTGCTCAGCTTTCCCTCTGCCCTCAACATCTCTGCAGCTGAGCCTGTGCTGGCAGAAGCTCATTACTAAAACAACCCTGTGAGGCTTAAAGAAAAGATCTTGCAAATATACGGGAGTGGAAAGCCCCACTTTATTCATATTTGCCTTCTCTTGGTGGTGTGCACGCCACGGGGCTATCATCTTGCTTTCCAGCTGAAATAGAAATTCAGTAATGCATAGTTGGGGAGTTCTGTCACTGCAGTAATCATTTAGAAGTGACAAATAAGACAGTGAATAAAACAAACAGATGGAAAATGGTCATCCCATCCATGGACACCTGCTCCAGGATGCAGTCTGTAATGATCTATATACACTTTAGAGACAAAATTACTTTACCACATGTTGGAGAGTATCTGTTCAGATCTGGGAATCAACAGACTAAAAAAGTACCTAGTAGTAGTTTTGAAAATAACATATTATCTCATTCACAAAAAAGCGCTTGAATTGCGAAATGAACCAAGTGGAAAAAACCCTTAACCAATATGAGACCCAGCACTATTCACCCTCCAAGACAAGTCAGGGACATCGTAAGCTTCCAGGAACTTTTCAAATGTGGGTTATCAAACCAAATTTTGTTCAAAACAGACATTCCTCTGACTAGGAACAAGGTAGAGTCTTCCATACATTTTATTTCCAGGCTCAGGTCTTAAGGGATTTAAGCAGAACTTAAGAATTTTAAAGATTTTTAAGGCTTTTGGAGCCCATATTTTATTTGGAAGACCTACGTACTCAATACTTCCAAAAGGCAAGGCCAACATGATGGTATGGCTAAGCAAGATTTTAGGAGTATAATAATACTGGCAAGCATCCCAGTCTGAGTACAGTTTAAAGTAAAAAAGAACCTTTGCAAGAAGACTTTGTAACAGTTCCCTTAGAAAAATTAGCTGTGATTATTAGATTTTCCCCAGGAAGTAGAGAAATAATGCAAAGAAAACAAGCCTGTAGTCAACAGCACTCTCCCAGGTAAAGCTTCCAGTCCTCATCCTTCTGCCAGAATGTATTTTCATCCCTGAGTTTTGAAAGTATCTCAAGATGCAGATGGCCAGAGTGGTCCTATGTAATCTTGATGAAACTTCATGCTATGAAGTAACTGTCTGGTAAAATTTCTGCTGTTTCAGTACATAAGCATTTTAAGACTGGGATTGTTGGTCTTTATTTGTAGGAAGGCCAGACTGAGGTTTCCACAAACTGAGTAGAAAGAAATCTCTTTTCCCACTCTACTCTTCCATTTATGTTTAAGGGGGAAGCAGAATAGGTCCTAAACATGCACTCATTCATTCCCTTGTTTTTTTCAGTGCATATAAAGAAGTTAAAATAGCTCACCAGCTTTCCTCGAGACAAAAAGCCTAAGTAGATGACAATAGGTGACAATTAACTCACTAAAGCAACAATACTTTTGCACAAACAGAACAGATATTATTGCAGGTCTGGACTTTGAATTGAATCTTTGATGTCCAACAATGTGTTTGAAGAACTTAATAAGGGGAAGGAAACAAAAGAAGATGTAAATATAGGAAGAAAACTGAAAGCTAGTGGGTTGAATTTTGGTGGTGATTACATAAAACAAGTGTGAGCACACAGAATATATATAAAAGCCTTACTGCATGCTTCAACATCAATTATAAACCATCATTCCAAAAATAACTTTCCCAGAAAAAAAACATATCCAAAGGAAGAACAGAAGACTGTTATATAAAGGGAATCAGTGTCTAAAAAGAAGGTCCAGGAACAGTGATCTATTCACTAACTCTGAATTACTTCACCTCTTTCATGGAAAAATACAGGGCAAACATAAGGCTTTCTCGCTTCATGTGGTTAAAACTATAAATACATCTTCTGCTGACCTGCATGTACTTACTGATGCCAGGCATACTAAGGGGGAATTCTTGCCAGTCTTTTGCTCCTTTTTTTTTTTTAGTAACAGGTACATGTTCACAGCCTTTAGCCACAGCATGGTTTGAAAATGACACTGAATTTTACCAATGATGGTGGCTATTCTTAAAATTCATTTGCCTAGAACTTGGGGATTTTCCCCATTAGATAATTGCTATTTTAAGAGTAACTTATCAGCCAACATGAGTCAGAAAGATGAGATCCAAGCTTTGCACTATTTGTATCACCATCTTGAGTCAGTAATTAGTAATGCTGTAAAACAAATCATTTTAGGCATCTGAGGCACATAACCTTTGGCCAAAACAACACTGTGAGTAGACCTGGCTCCAACAGAAAACCATTCAATGTGTTTCAGATGCTGTCCACTCTTTTTTTGGCAGGAAAAACTAATTAATCCTGTATCAAGATGCAGACAATATTGCTTCTAACCCTTTGTATCAGCCACATGGGCATGGAGAGCCTGGCAGTGTCCCACTGGACTTAACCTTTGCTTACAAGGGTCATCCCAACAAACACACACCCCTACTGCTGCTGGCCAGTATTGAACTTAGAGCAATGCAGATTGTGAAAGAGTTCAGCTGCATGGGAAAGAAATTATGTTTCTTCCTGCACAGAAAGGAATGGATTCAGCATGTAGCAGACTTGCCTCCTTTATTTCCTTGTCAACTTGTGGCCCATCGTTTATCCAATGGCACCCTGAATCTTCTGCGTCACATTTGCTTTGACTTAAATACTTCTCTTTAACTAACACAATGTGTATGATGGCAAACCAATAAATTTTAAAAAGCAAGACTACTGCAGAAACAAAATATGCCATTTCCCACACAGATTAGGTGCTGATTTTCCTAATGAAACAAAAGAATTGCATATAACTTCGCTGTTCTGTATTCCAGATGAACCTGGCGCCTCTCACTGGCTCTTCTCAGTGACAGCTGATTACACACAGGGTGTAATCACCTCACCTTTTTGTCTTCTGACCTTGTTTGTTTCCTCCAACTGAAACAAACCTGTTCCAAAAAATACTTTTGTCACAATCCACACCAGGGAGTTTTGGGGCAGGCCAAACCAGATGACCAGTGTCTCTGGCCTGGGATGATGCTCTACCTCACATGATCCCGTGCCATCAGCAAGCAGAGAACCTGCCAGCAACTCAGTGGAGACAAGAGGATTTTGGCTGGACCCCAGCACACTCTAGGATGACAGCTCCTACAATTTGTTAAATAGCTTGAATAATTTAGAGCAGTCTTAGCAGTGTTTCAATTCCCTCAGGAGGTGCTTAACCCTTTCTGCTGCACTGTTGTGGCCATTAGAACCCACCTTCTCAGTCCTCTCTGTTGAAAACCTTGTAATTTTTGCCTTCAAACAGATGAATTAAATAACAAATTCCCCACACAGTTTGTGAGGACATCTGGATAGACCTACCAAAGACAGGCAGCTCCACAATGCCTTGCTGGCACCATCACCTTCTGCACATCCTTTTCATCTGCCTTCACTTATCCCCATTTGCAACAAAAAAATTTTAAAAATCCCACCCCCTAAAATCCCTACCTATAAACTATCAGACTATCCTATGGGGTTCCAGATGGCTGCAGCCCTTCCAGGCTAACAGCTTTGCTGTAAAGGATTAACATTCAAAGGGTTCAAATATTTACAACCATCATGGAACAAGGCCAGTAGACCCACAAAGGGTACTAAGATTGTTACACTCATTTAGCATTTTTAAAAGGTACCAACTTCCCCTCCTTCCCCTACAGACAAAATTCATGTTTGTTTTTTAAAAATAAAACAGATGAACAAACAATATTGTTTTGAACTTACTCAAAATTTTTTTTGGAGCTTTTTTTCTTCAAGCAGCCAGGTGATCTGTACTTACTTACAGAAGGTAAGTGCTTTTGCTTTGTTTTTTTTTTTTTTTTAAGCAAGCTACAGTTGTAAATAAGGCCTCTGATGACTAAAATGGCATGAGATCAATGTGTAAAAGCTTTTTCAGGCTGTTATTAGAACATCTAAGAAAACCTGGTTCACTTTTTCCTCTGCACAGGCAAGTTTCCTCTGCCTTTGTGTACGGCAACAGAGAGAAAAACACTGGGAAGATGTTGGAAAATATGATAGTAAAACTGAAAACACTGACAGGTGGGCTCAGAGGAGGTAAATCTCTCCATCTCTTTGGTTTTTAATGGACTACATTTAATACTGAAGCACTGCCTTTCCCTCCCATTTAAGAAGGAGCCTATTTATGGAGGCAGGAAGCAATGTCACAGGGCTGGAGAAACAAGTATGGCCTTAGCATTTCACTAGAACTCATTAGCTCTTCAGAACCACCTCTGTCATCTTTTCCCATCTGCCTCTCAAACCCTCCCAGGAAACCCTCCTGTGAGCAGGGGTGAGCTGGCTCAGCCCAGGGTTGCACATGGGTTCATCCCCAGGAGCAGCTCATGTGCCCTGTCCAGATGTGACGTGTTTGGGCTGCAGCTGGCCACCGAGTTGCTGCCTGCCTACTTCAGCTGGGCACAGTCCTCAGACCAGCAGGGAGGTGGCCAGTTGGAGAGGACAGCTCAGGGAGTGCAAGAAGGGCATTTGATGGCACCTCCCCAGCCATAACCTCCCTTCTGGGAGATGCTGTGTTTATGATGGCTGGCAGCTCCCTGAGGCCAGGCCAGGGCTGTACCCACAGCCTTGCTCTGCTCACCCACACCACTGGCAGCCATGAAGGACCATGGGCAAAATGAGCAGCACAGTTTCTTGTTAGAAACATTTGAAAGCAATTTTAGAGAAATGTATCTCATTTGGAAAACTCTATGTCACAGAAATGTTGTGTTTCTGGAGCAGGGAGCTGGGAGGTGGAGGTGCTGCTTTACACAAGCAGGAGGAAAAAGCTTGGAAATGCTTTCAGCTACACAAAATCTGAGCTGCTGTGAGCATGAACTGAACAGTGGTTACCCAAGCATGTGGGTGATTTTTCCCAAATAATGCTCCTGAAGAGCTACTTTTTCCTTTCAAAACATGTGTTGTGCTGCACAGCACCTCCTGGGTGCTGCACTACTGATTCCCATCGCTCCCCTCAGGACAACAGGACTGCATGACAGCAAATGTCCCAACAGGAGCCCAACCTTAAGAGGCAGCACCACCACCTGCAGTGCTCCTGACCCTTTCCCCCACCCAACCCTACTGATGCTGCTCCCAGTCTGAGCACACACCCTCCCACCAAGACATTACCATGCCCCACAGTCTCTGCATCACAAACAGGCTGCAAAGCTGCCAGCAAGGCCTTGGGAGCCCCTGTCCCAGTGTCTCCTCTCTGGTAGCAGAAAGCAGGGCAGAGCCTTCCCTTGACTGCAGCAGCAGAGGCTCACCCAGGGGTGCTGGAAGGCATTGGGAGTGAATCCAGCCACGTCTCCATGCCCAGACTACATGGCCAAGCTAACCAGCTGGAGCATGGAGGAACAAGGACTGCTCAGTGGTTTTAAAAGGGGAAATTATTTTTCTGCCAGACCATCCCAGGCTTCCAGCATTCACCACACCATCTGACCACGGGCTTCATTTAAAACATGCTCTCTGTTTTTGTCTTGCCAGGGAAAAGATATGAATAACAAGCTGGTACAGCCTTCTTATAATGCCACATTTTTCTGGTTCATAAAATTTCTAGCAAAAAACATTAAGAAGATTCAGATGGATTTCAGTGTGCCAGCACACCAGATGCAGGTTGGATGCCTGAATGACAATGGACAGCTGGACATCACCTTCTCTAGCAGCAACCCAGCCCATGAAGCACCCTGACCATGGGATGGTGGAAAGGTAGGATGACTCAGAGAAGACAGTTGCCCAATTTCCAGAAGCCCTGTTACCAAACCAAACACTTGGAAACACTGGTGGAGCCATGAGCAAGATGTGGGCAGTGAAACTAATGAGACCTCATTTCCTATGGATTTGAGTCTTGCAGTTGGACTTTCTGGTGTCTGAAGACCATACGAGCACCAAGAAGAAACTTTATGTGGTCAGGCTGTTCACGGCCTCTCCATCTTCATCCCCACCCTGGATTCCTCATCCAGCCTCTAACTGAAGCTGGGCTCAGACTATCAGCTCTCCCAGGGCACTGGCAACACCCTCCTCTCCCTGGCTGCTCCCCTTCCTGGGCTCTGCCTCCGGCTTAATCTCTCAGAAACAAATTCCTTCATTGCATGGTTGGCTGAAATAGATCCAGTGGACTCAAAAATAGAGAGCAAACTAGCAGGGAGAAGTGACTAACAAAAATGCCTGTAGTAAGAAAGCCAGCATAACAACCTTACATAAACATTAAATATAAAGCAGGAGCAGACGACATCTCTGAGTCTAGGAGTCAAAAATGAAAACTTTCTCAGGGCGAGGAGATGCTGGGCACGTACCACACACCTCTGAGCACTCAGGGCTGCAAGGGAGAGGGAGGGAGCTGTGTTGAGGTCTCCCACTTCCCTGAGCATCAATCAGCACTGTTACCTTCCCAAGCTCCCCCTGCATCTCAGTAAGCTCAGCAGTGCAGTCCCTGCTCTTCCACGTCCTGCTGTGGGTGTGAGGTTCAGCAAGCATCCCAACTGCTGCACAGCCCTGCCACAGGGCACCCAGCACTGCAACACAGGGTAAGTGGAAAAAAGCTGGTAAACTCTGCACAGCTGGGCAGGCACACACTGCATTTCCCACATTAAAAGCAGATTTAGTTTGCTTATGTGCTTACCCTCAGTGAGACTAATTATGTAGCACCAGCAAGGAAACACCTTTGAGCTTTGCCAACCTGCACATGGTTCAGTGGCACAGATTGGCTACCACTGTGACAAACACTGCTTCACATGCATCTCTTGCAAGGGCAGTAAGAGTAATGCTGCAACATGAAGATAACCTGACAAAATAAATGGACCAAATCAGATGCAGAAAGGAGAGGCTACCCAGCTCCATTTACAATACTGGTGTCATCAAATGCCCCAAAACTATATGGTTTTTTAAAAAAACCAAAACTGAAGTCAAACACATTCTAGTGACTGTGGAGTTTGCTGTCACAGGCAGCAGCAGGACTGCAGTGCAACTATGGCACACCATCACAGTGCCCATTGAAGGGGTTTATCAGTTCCCCTCCTGCATTCGAGGCTGCAGTGGGGGTGCAGAGCGATGCAGACAGGAGGTTTTCTGCATGTGCACCGGGCATGAGCCACCAGCAGAGGTGGCCATCAGCCTGCTGGGCTACAGTGAGGGGACTTGTTGCCCTGGAGAAGTGAAGGACTCAGCAGGCCCTGCCACCTCTGAAGTTCTATCCATAAGGCAGAGCCCCGCTGCTTACAGTGGGGCACCCATGGGAGACGCTAAGCATAAACAGGAGTGAGGGAGGTTTACACTGGGCTCTGAATTCCAGCCTGAATTATCCAGTGACCTTATACTTTCCCTGTGGCTTTGGCTTCCCATGTGTAAAATGCAGAGGCACATATAGATAGCTTTTCCTGCTGAAGTAGAACACATGCACTAAAGACTGTACAGCACCAGAGACCACAGAGGTTTAAAAATAAATACTTTTTAAGACAATGAAGAATAAATACCCATCACATGAACAAGTGCAAAATTAGCTGGGAGCAAGTTGTCTGTGGGACAGGAATTCCCTTTGCTGTCAAGCTGGTTTGTGGCAGAGCTACTGGCCACAGGGCGTGATCCAAGAGCACATCCCCTGCTGCAGGAGGCCACCAGGACAGCGGGACACAGCCTTGGTCTGTATTTACAGCTTAGTCCATGCATCCCACACCTTCTCTCTTTGCATGATAATCTGCTTCTCAAAATATTTTTCTTCCTAAAACTAACATGAAAATGAGAGCAGAAGAAACATAGCCTCAAACTGATGTTTAAACAGCACAGAGTTACTAAAAACTGAAGTAAAAAAACCCAACCAAACCCAAAGCAATCTGAAGATGTTATAATTTGGAATAGAAGAGAACTTACTGAGAATCACCAAGAGGATTTCAGATATGCTAAGGGAAAGATGGCTCCCCTTCACATCAACAGCAAAATGTCACTCAGCATCTGAATCAGGTCCCCTCTGCACTGAAAATCAGCTTTTGGATGGGGCTGATCCAGACACTCTATCATATGGACTTGTCTGTGCCACAGAGATGCTGGTGCTAACACCCAATTTATTTTGTCCATTTAGGAGACATCTAGTAATCTCGATTATTTAACAATGTGTAAAATTACAAACATATTCAACTACAATATGTTTCTCTTGCGTAAACCTCTCCTCTTGGCCACATACATAATGAAAACCCTGTTGACTCAGTAATAAAATCCAGAAAGCTTTCAAGTTTCAGAACTGAATGTTCAAATTTTGTAGCTCACTTCCTTTTCTAACCAGACAGCAGGGCTGCCAGCAGAATTTCTGGGCATTCAGCCCCTTTTGATAGACATATACACACAAATATACATACATATATATATATATATATATATATATATATATATATATATATATATCACTCTTCTGGGACTGGCGGAGAGCAGGCACTAATTGTTTTAAATGCAGGAACAAATGCATTTTTAAAATGAATCGGAATACTATTTGTTTTCATCTGACAAAACAGACAGCTCAGACCTGGACAGGGAAAAAGATCAGCTCCAGCTCTGTCAATAAATAAATATTTGCATTTCAATCCAGCAGAAGAAAAATGCAGCATGGATTTTGGGAGTCAACCTCAAAAATTCATGTGTGGAAATACCACGGTTCTTCATGCAAATGGGGCAGTTGCACATGCAAATGCACGATTAAGGTGCTATGTGCATGTACAGGTCAAGCATGTGATGTATCACACCCCAGGTTTGGAGGCTTAGCCCCACTCCCATGGAGAGCGGAGCATCCTCATCCTGCACTGGAGTCAAACAGTAATCAGTGAACTGGGCCAATCACAACTGGGAAGACTTTGATAGCTAAATACAAGAGCTTTAAGGTTATAATACCCAGAATACTTGTGGATCCTGCCCAAAAGACTAAATAGCTTCCAAGTCTTTTGCACTATTTATAACAACCACCACCACAATTACATTTATTTCTCTTCAGAAGCACTGTCTGCTTTTGTATTTATACTGTAAGCAGCATATTAAAAAGGGAACCAAATAGGTTTTACATATGTCAGTGCAATCCAAGAGCAGCAGCCATGTGAAGGAAAGGACAAACATTCAATGAGTTGCATATGGCATGGAAATACAAAGTGAAGTTCAAGTCTGAGAGTTTTCCCACACTTTGGCTAAGTACATTACCAACAGCCACTACTCCCAGGCACCGTATAGGAGCGGGATGATACAGGGAACGATACAGGATCCCCACAACACACTGAGGTACTTAGACTGGTGTGGGAACAAAGCACAGCTGAATGTGAGATAAAGTGGAAATAAGCATTGGCTGAGGATTTAACTCTCTGGCTCTTGACTTGAGAGGCAGAGCAAGGTCATCCTAACCTACCCTGCACTCTAAACAGGGAGATCTTTACATCACTTTCATGATGAAATCTTTCCACTGCCAGTGGGCCATGAGTCAGAAGGGAGGGGGATGCTGTTTACTTGAAAAGGTCTTGGAACTAGAGGGAGGAAAAGGAAAATACATAGGAGAGGCTAAGGATGGGCTCCCAGAAGAAGATAAGGAAAATAAACCACAGACAAAATATGGGAGTGAGGATGGAGGTGGAAGCAGAAATAGCAAAGAGAAGGTGGAAGGGAAGTTGTATTAGAAGAATACAGACAGAAAGCTTAATACAGGTAAAGATGGCAGAAGGAACAGTAGAAGGGTGTAAATGGGAAGGAAAGATGAAAAATGGGTGGACAAAAAGTTGTGGGTTCCCAGATTCTGCACTATTGATGTACATGTGCCCTTTGATAAAATAAATGCATAGCCAAGATGACCCTGATATCATCAAGACACCACTGACTCTATGAGGACACCCAGCTTTGCACTGGCAGAGAGTATAAAATAAAGATGCCTAAATAGGGAGAACCATGGCAGTAACTAAAATGAATGGGATCAAAGGGAAATGCCATTGTTCCTAACCAAAACACAATTCCTCCTTCTGAGAGGGGACAATGTGTGCATTGTAGCTGCTCTGCATATGCTCATGTCATTCACAAACCCCCATAGTACTCTCACTTACGCTTCAGGTACCTGAATGCTTCCTAGTCCTTAGCACACCCCCTTGCTATCCCCGGGAGTCAGGAAATAACATTTATCTCCTCTCTACAGAGAGACATTGAAGCACAGGGAGGTGAATGACTTGTCCAAGACCATGCGGGCAGGCTGTGGAAACCCAGAACTTGAACCCAGCTCTCCCAAGTTCCAGGTCAGAACAGCAGCTGCTAATGAGAACCAAGAAAATTTGAAAAATGCAAATGAACCATCTTGGAAGTTTTATAAGTGAAACTCCTGCTGCAGGCATGAATGGAGGAAGTGCAGACTCCAACAGGGAAATTCTTTGCCACCCCATCTCCTGAGTCCCTGAAATCCTGTTGCTCTGGGCTAATAAATATCCCTGAGCCCAAGACATTCTCTTGGCCCTCATCCCAAGTTCACATAAGAAGCTATTTCATAGGCAAAGCTCTTATTTACAGTTACTCAACTCCCATAATATTTTATCTGAGGTGGCATTTTTAACACTCCCCTCCCCAGTACTGGATGAACTGTCTCTTTCTTTACTTTACGGGTTTGTAACTAATCTAGTTAAAACCCCATAAATATTAGGATGTTTCTGTGCTCCCCATTCAGACAGAAGGCTGGCTGAGGAAAAAGTCCATTCGCATTAAAATGATGGTGACATCCAGACTAGAACTGACAATTAGTTCATTTTCTAAGGCAACTGTCACCATGCCAGCTGCCCTTCAGGAGTTGACTGTGCATCAACTGTGTAGCCTCCTAAACATGTGATATTCAGGCAAGGGTATCCTGCCATAAAACCCAGAGAGAGTCACAAGTCCTTGCCAGGTCACACAGTGGGTTAATGTGCTGTTTGCTATCCCTGGGAGGCCCAGCCAGGAGCCTTTGCTTTACTGCAGCCCTGTGTACCACTGGAGCAGCAAGGAGAGGAGGGTCATAAATGCAAGGAATGGGGCACCAGGGAGCAGCCACAGCCACGGTGGGTGCCTCAAGCCAGCATGACTGCTGGAATCAATGAATTCCAGTTTGGGTCCAGGACAGCTCAATTCACTTGAGTCAATGCTCACAACTAACACACAGTAAAGAGATGCAAACAGGCCATATTGAAAAATGTCTGTAGTCCAGCTTGCAAATAAAAGGTTGTATTATTCTGTCCCTTCTCCTGGATGTGCAATGGCCTGAGTACTGCTGTGGCAAGGCCAGTGCTCAGCAGTAGGACCCCCTTCTTTCAGCACCCTCTTTTCCTGATGCCTGCCTGTGCAATGGGATGGTCTCTGCAATGCATTTGTCTGAAAAGGAGCTGGTAGACAAGGGAGTTGGAGCCAGGGCTCAAAGACCAAGGCAGCCCCTTGCCCCTGTGCAGGAAGACCCCAGTAAGGAGAGGTGCTGAGCTGCTTTGACCAGGATAATGCTGTCCTGCACTAAACAGGTACCCACAGGATGACCCCATCCCCTTGTGTCACCAGTATGGCAGGTCACCTGCAGTCAGGGAAAGATGTCCCTTGCAGGTGAAGTTGGTGAGAAAGCAAAACCATCTTACCAAGATTCCTTGCTTTTTTTACACACACAGAGATGACTATTCTTTTTTTTTTCTTAAAGAGCTCTATACTTAACACCATAGAGTGCTTAGCCAGCCCTAATACAGGCTTCTGCTTCCTTACTCTACTTTTCTTCATCAGAAAATTTTCCTGAGAAGTTAATCATCCCAAGATCCCTTTTCAAAAGTTTTTTTTTTCTCTTCAAGAGCTGCCAACTATTTAATCAGATTATTGAAATAAACTCACTTCTTAACCAAGGATAACTTCTGAGGAAATGAGGGAGAGGCAGATGCAGCCACTCATTCCTTGGGAACTCTCCAGAAACCCAAATGTCAGTTGTTTCAGTTAATTAATGTCTGCTAATTAATTTATACAATTATTTTTGACCAGATAAATCAACTTCAATCTCAATATAATTTAAGAGAAGTGAGTACTCAGATAAAATCTCAACCAAGGTCAAAACTAAAGTGTAGGAAAATCTCCCTAAATGTGGATGTGGGTTTCCCACCATTTCTGTCAGTATCTCATGTGTGGAAGGTGTTTCCATCCTGTTGGATGGAGAGAGATCTACACATTTTGCTTTCCCCACAGCATCTGGACCTTCTCACCTTTTAGAAATGTGCCCTCTCATAAACGTTGAGGATCTCAGATGTGATCCTGAGCATGAGCTTCTTGTCTGTGGAAAACTACAAGCACCACACACTAGCCTCTGCTCCCACCTATCCATGCAGAGGTTTTGCTACCCTGCTCTGCTTGCTCCTGACCATTTTACACCCCACCTTCACCAGGGGCATTTCAGCAACAACTGTCCTCCCCTGCCAGAAGAACTGCCACAGTGACTGTCCCTTTCACTTGCTACGTAAGCGAGGAAACACTTACCCCACAACCCCACCATCTAGTTCTCTATTTTTGAAACATGTAAGGTCTGAAATGTAGAATTTGGGATTTCACAACAGGTAATATTAATAGAAACATTCTTAGGATTTTTTTCCCCCCAGTGTAAATGGAACACTTTTATTTTTTTAAGCATGTCCCTGTGGTGCTCGCAGGCCAAACACTGCAGCATTGTGCCTGCCCGGGGAGCGCGCTATAAACACATCTGTCTAGCTTCTCTGTCAGACCCACTGAGCTCTCTATAAACCAGGAAAAGTAAACCTGTACATTAAATATTTACTGTTTTCAGCATGTATAATCTAGAAGTGGTTTTAGCAGCACAAATGAGGCATACTTTTAATCAGTGAATTTTATTTTGGCATGGCACTGTTTAAGGCTGCATGGGTATGTTCGTGAAACCAGAGGGTCTCCTCTCACAGCCAGTTACAAACATTATCGTGTGATCATACAGTGCTCACCTGAAAGACCCATCCTATCCACGATCGTTCTGATCTGATCCCAAATTATCCTGAAAGCCTGAAATCTGAGCTCATGGAGGGTTTCAGAAGTAGACTCCAGGTTAGGCAGTGAGAGTGGGCAGTGACAAATACATAGTTGCCTGTATACCCTTGGCAAACTGATAGAGTTGGGTGCAAAGCGTTAAAGGAATTAAAACACAAAAGCAAACTTCTTTGAAAGTAAAAAGCCACAAGCTAGCACCAATTTTCTTTTACAATTATTGTATCAGCTAGCTTTTAATGCCTGCCTTATGCAGGAGAGCTTCTGCTTTCATCTCAACACTGGCACTAGGAGTCAATTTCTGTACAACAGGAAAAGAAACGTTAACGCAATCATAAAAAAGTTTCTGCACCGAAGTAGTCGTCTGATGTATCCTGCTAACCTTTTACTTCCTGAGGACATTGGTCTTTTGGAAAACAGTGGGTAGCAGACAAGCTTCCTGGCTGGCTCAAAGAGGTGTTCTCCCTCAGGCTCTGAGCAAGCCACTGTGCTCTCTCTCACTGCTGCTGGAGGGTGCCCATGCAAGGACCCTTTCTCAGAGCAGCCCACCAGCTCTTAACAGCTGGCTCCCTCCAGTTTTATTTTAGCCCTCAGCAGAGATGAGGTAAAGAAAAGATTTCATTCATGTAGTTTCTTCTTCACTCACCTAGAAAAATCACCCCCAGCAAGTCAAACCTTTCAGATTTGGATGCTAATCAAGTCTGGAGGTGGTTAAACACTTGCCCCTGATCACAGGCACGTAACACTGGGACGGGCAGCTATTTGCACATTCTTGGACCATAACTCCATCTCCACAAGTATTCTTAAGGAGCATACATGATTTACTGGCTGCCTGCAAGTTCTTCCTATCTCCAAGGATGACATCGTGTCTGCTTATTTGTCTGCTATAGTTTTTTCACTGCACTATCACAGACTAGAAGCAGGAGGCACAAGCAACTGATCTCCAGCAGCAGAACATCCCTGGAGGAGGTTGTGGCTGGCTTCCTGGCATCACTTAGCTTGTATATGCTATGAAATAAGCACGCACAAGAGAAGAAGATGGGTAGCTACTGCTGCAAGGTGCTCACATAACATACTGGTAGGCAAAGGGTAAGTGTTCCAATGGAACAGAATGGAAATGAACAGTAACACAGAAAACACAACTAAGGTCTCACCATGTTTTAGTAAGCTTGTGTACACAGCAGAGAATGAGTAATGATTTTGGACAAAGCCAACAGGCACCTCAGAGGATTCTGAAATTAATCCTGTGACATTTCCAGCAGCTAGCCTGGAAAGTGCAGTAAGTGACAGAAAGCACTGTGTGGCAGAGCATATTCAGCATCCTGCCAGAGCAGGCCTTCTCTCCTATTCACATGCAAAGAAAAGAAAAGAAGTCAATACTCCTTTCTTTTTCTAAGAAAAAAAGCTACAAAAACATGTTATTAAAATCAAAGACTAGGCAACTTCTTTGAATGTCTGTAGATCAGTGACAGCAAACTATTCCACCAGGTCACAAACAGCAGGGAGGGAGGAAAAGCATCAAGAGGAAGGCAAAGGGTTCCCCTAACTTTGACACAGACTTAATGAAATGTAGCAGTGATTAATAAACACAATGAAACAAAACACCTTTTGGAAGAGTTTCTCATGTATTTAAAATGTAGAAAAAGAAAAAAAACCAAATCTGAACCTACCAAAGAGAGCATATTCTGAGCAGGCAACACAGATACGAGCAGGAAGTGGTTATCTCCAAGGTGGAGTTGAGTTGTAGATTAAAGCAGACAGCAACTGCCAGCTATTATGGACCACAGCCTGGAAGTGTGCTTTGGTCAAGGATTTCTCCTTGATTGACTGCAATCTCAGATTCACCTGGCTCCAGTAACTCCTTAGGATCATGACCAATTATCTTCTGAGCTTGCTCACTTTGTCTTTGTAGATGTCAGTTCACATGCATTTCTCCCCTTGGAAATTCTGTACTCCTGAAGACCAAAGTTTAAAGTTAAGAAGTTTTTACTGAGGTCACTTTGGATGATTAACTCTCTGGAGTGAGATCTCTGTCCGGGACCTTCATCTCAATGGATGCTGGGAAAGAACCTTTGTATTCCCTTGATGCTTCAGCCTCCTTCATGAAAGTCATGAGACACAGCTGTGAAATTTTTTTAGGATTTATAAAGACACTACAGGCTATATTGCTATCTTCTGCAAGCCTCATGACTGCATGGGACGCAAACAATAGACCTAAGTAAGAATAACCTTGTGCAGCCACGTGCTAGTGAGAGCTACCTGATTATTTTTATTTTGTGACATGGAGAGCCAAAGCCTGTAATAGTCTTTCCACTGGAAACTTCAGTTAGAGAGATGCACTTGATGCAAACTGCATCTTCTGGATGTAGCCTAGCGTTGGAGTACACCTGCATGAGTGTAGGTGAATATGCATTAAGTAATCTGCCCATCTCACTAAGGAAATGGTAGTGACTGGTACTAAGACAATGTTTGACTCTTGAATGACCATGAAGAAGGTATTTTGAGTCTCCGACTGGTGAGGAGGAACTAAGCAGGAGGTGGCTGTAACTACTCCCACATCTGCATCCAGCTTGGGGTGAGGAAGCCGTGCAGTATGTACTGCCTGTCAGCGTTCAACAGGAACATGCTGACCACAACAGTCGGCATGGATGCTCCCTGACTCTGTTACATTGCTATGGCCCTTATATCCACCTGAGCTGCAGTGTAGCTGTGCAGTTCACACATCAAAGCAGCAATAAGCACAGCTGAATACTACATCACATTTTCCTTCTCGTTTCCCTGAAGGGTGAGTAGACTCACAAGTGCCCCTTGCACTTTCACACACAGGGAAGCTCTATGACACCTTGACAGCAGCCAGAGGAAAATGCAGCATTTCTTCAAAGCATAGTGCCTCTCAGTGCACAAATACTGCAAAGCAAAACCCCCAAAACATTAGAAACCACAGACAAGGCACAGACTGTACAAAAACTGACAGGCATGAGCATAGGGAAGCAGTAGGGAAGAGGAAGAAAACAAATAGGAAATGCCACACTCAAAAGAATTCAGCATAAACTCTAAGCAAATCAAAGCAAGGAAAAACTTCTGAACCCACTTGAATTTTAGCTGCCAAAGCTGGCTACTCTGCTGCTCTGCCTGTGCATTGCCACGCTTAATTTGCCCCACTGGATTTGCACCTCGTGTGAGGGACTGAGAGGAGCCATTGACTCTGGGAGCACTGATTTAGTGCAGCAGGAACCAGCGGCCTGGCAGGGGCTGCCGGAGAGGCCCAGCCCGAGGTAGGCAAACACTGTCATGGTTTAACCCAGCAGGCAGCGAAACACCACAGAGCTGCTCACTGACTGTCCCCGCAGTGGGATCAGGGAGAGAACTGAGAAAAAAGTAAAATACATGAGTTTAGATAAAGACAGTTTAATAGAACAGAAAAGGAAGGAGGAAGAAGAAGAAGAACAGAACTGGAACACATGAAAAAGTGATGTCCAATGCAATTTCCTACCACTCACTGACCAGTGTACACCCAGTTCCCAAGGAGTGGCTCCTGCCCAGTTTCCCCCTAGTTTGCATACTAAGTGTCATATGGTATGGAATATCTCTTTGGCCAGCTGGGATCAGCTGTCCCAGCTGTATTTTCTTCCAGCTTCTTGTTCTCTCCAGCCTACTTATTGGTGGGGTGGTATGAAGAGCTGAAAAGTCTTCACTGCTCAGCAACAACTAAAACATTTGTGTGCTATCAACATTATTCTCATCCTACATCAAAAACACAGCACTGCATCAGGCACTAGGTAGGAAATTACCTTTATCCCAGTCAAAACCAAAACACACTGTAAGAGGGAAGGACAGAGGGAAAAGATGGGAGCAGGGTAAAAGAGAAGGAAGAGTAGGGGAGACAGAAGAAATACACAGCAAAGGATGGGTAAAGGAAAAAGAGAATGAGAAAGAGGAAATTAAACATAATACAAAAAAGAGCTGCATGTGGGATTTAATAAGATCTTTCTCCAGAATCCACATGGTTGTAAACCTCTGGTGAGCTCCAGTTTGGTGCTGGATACTTACTGCCAGTGGGAGCAGCAGATTTGTTTCTTTGGAAAGTCCTTTTCCTGGAGAGACATAGGCCTGTGAAAATGACAGGATATACTCAGTAAATCTGTACTACCTGCTACGTAAGCCGACTGTTTCAAATTCCTGCTTTGCATTAGCCAAGCTCCCAGAGATTGGCCATAGCACAAAAAGCAAGAAGTCAGTAAAATACCCTTCCTGACGTGAAGCAGGGTGTATTTCCCAGTTCACTTAGGGCAACAAAGGTCTGGAACAGTATGTGACAATGAACAAAATCTAAGAAAGGAAGATATTCCAAACTTTTTTCTGTTTCCTGACATACAGATAGGAAATGTAGGCACAGCTCAAAGGGTGCACGGTAGGTCATGGTTTGTGACAGGGAAACATGTGCAGGGAAAGGGTCACAGTCTAACCTGAACTCCAAAGAAATTCAACCCATCTCAAGTGTTGACAACTACTTGAAATTCAGGACAGGTTTGTTAAAAGGTGCTTCAAAGCTTTCCAAGTGACCTTTTCTTGAGCACATGTGGGTTCAGTTACAGTTTCCCATCAAAGTTGTGTGAATGTGTAGTAAGACACGAAAGTAAGTGAGAAAAGGCACTATTCATTGACTTTTCCTGTGGCATTTGATGAATGTTTTAAGTCATAGATCAAAGCACAGAGCTCGGTGCATGTCCTTAAATTAGATGTAATTAAATAGACAAGTGTTTGCATAAATCCCTGAAAAGCAAAACTGGCCAATTTAATCACACAATAATGTGTTAGATTTTTCATTTTTAAAAAATTAATTAAGGTGTTTTTTTCATTAATCAAGGTGTGTTGAATCACAAATTTGTTTCTCCTGATCTCAATGCTGCTGTGTAAAGAGTCATCCTGGGGAAAATGTACCAGTCAGATTCCCCATCTGAAAACCACTTCAGAGTTTTAAAACTAAAGTAAAAATCCATACACTTGTGAAACCAAGTGAAGACCAGCAGAATGGATAGCTTGGACTCTGGAAACGGGACTGAGCCCTGCTTCTCATCACCAGCTGGGGCTCAGCTAAATCTATAGGGGTGGAAAGTCATTACTGCCATCATTACTGGCAGCCATTGAAGCTAGCTGGTGGTCTCTCTCCAATTCTTGTTGGACACATACAATAACTCCTGTCATCAGAAATGGTGCTACTTGGTACACATTGGCAGTCTCCAGAGATAGTTGCATGTAACTAAAGACTGGTCTTCCCTTTCAGCAATTGTCATTTCTAGTCGAATTTTGAGGCATACAAGTGATGAAAAAAACTGCTGGCCCGCTGCTGCTTTCTGAAGCACATGTAAAGAGTGCCCGGAGCTTTCATCCCATCACCTTCCTCAGCTTTCCAAACACTCACAACGTAAAAAGTAAATCCAATTTACTTGAATGAAAAGAAAACCATGAAGAGAATAAATTGGGGTAGGGAAAAAGTCTACAACGGGGACCCTCTATCAGGACTGGCCGGGGCAGGGGCTTGGCCACTGCCGTGAGGAGGGATGACAATGCTGAGGACACGAGCCCCTCTGTCGGGCACGGCCAGCCCCGCGGGGCCATCCCTGAGGAGGAGGAGGAGGAGTTCGGGGCCGGGCTCCGCAGCTTGGCCGGCAGCGGCATCGGTGTCCCCTATGACGGGGACACCCATCGCACCACCCCGTTCCCGGGGTCACGACATCCCCCTGCGGGGAGCGGCTGCCCCATCCTACAGCGCCCACCCCGTCCTATCCCATCCAGTTCGGTTCGGTCCCGGGACTTCGTGCTGCCCGCGGAGCTCGGCGGTGCCTGCGGGTTTCGGGGTGCCGCACGGGGCTGTCCCCACCGGCCCGCGCCCACCCGGGGCTGGGGCCGCCAGCGACAGGTGTGTGATGGAGAGGCGAGACCTCCCGGTGCCCGCGGAGGCCCCGCAGCGCTCCCGGCGCAGACAGGCCCCGCTGCACCCCCCGGCCGGGAGCAGCGCGCTCCAGAGAGCAACGACCCTCCTTTCTGTGGCAGGGCCCGACAAGGTGCCTTATCATTCCCGCTGCTGTGGGAATACACCTGGAACAGCACACGGGCCCGCGGCCCGGGAGCGGCACTTACCGGAGCCCTGCGCACCGTTCCCGCGAAACGGTTCTTTGTGTCACCCGTTCGGCCGCGGCACCGGCCAGGCGACGAGACGTCCGGGCTCGGCTCCTCCGAGCGGCGGGGCTGCGGCTGACTCCCCTCCCCGGGCGGGCGGGACGCAGGGACACCCGCTGTATAGGAATGCCGCAGCCAGGTTAATCACATCCCTTCTCTCCGCATCCCTCCCTCACCACTGTCTCCCTCGCCCCCACTCCCTTCACTTTGCATGGGCATTGGAGGAGTTCTTGCAAGCTTTCGCCTCTCCTTTGAATCCGCTTCTTCACCTTCCAGCCATGAAGGTGACAAGAAAAAACCCAACTTGTGTTGGGAACAATAATCTCATTTGCAAAGAAAAATCCCTGGAATGGGGACTCATTGTAACGCCTTTGGGCAGCAGACCCAACTGCTGGGCTATTTCAATAAAGGAGTGAACTACAGCAGAACGCCAGTTGGCTCCTCCAGCTCAGTTCTCCTAAATCATGATAGACAGATTGCGTGAAAAACAGGAATTCCAAAGAATTTCCTGCCCTGGGAACAGAAGTTAAGGCTATATTTAACAACATCTGAAACTGTCAAGAATGCTTTGTGGTTGGATAACAGAGCAGAAAAATGTGAAAAATGCAGGCTACTGCTATACCAAATATGGAAATATTGTTACGTCTGGGGTCTAAATCCCATCTGGAAATACTTAGAGCCAGGAAAAGAAAAGACGCCACAACAGAAGCTAAATCTCTCCTCCCCATACCCAAATATTAAACTTCAACGAGGCAATACTATTCAAGGGTGCCCAACTTGAGTAAGGGACACTGAACCCGGGGATACACAGGTTGACAGGAGGATGTTCGCTGCGTGGCCATCCCATCCTGGCCTGGAAACCGGGCCCCTCGGTGCCGCTGGGCATCGCCGGGCTCCCGGGACCTGCCGCGCCGGGAAGGGCTCTGACTGTCCCTTGCACGGCAGCAGCGGCAGGGTCCGACCCCGGGCACGGTCGGTGACCTGGCGGGGCAGCGCGTAGGGCGGGCGCGGGAGCTCCCCCGCCACTGCCGCCGCAGGTGTGCGGGCGTGGGGCGCCGCCGCACAGCCCCGAGCGCCGAGGTCGCTCCCGTTACCGGCCTCAGGCTGAGGCGCGGACCCCGCGGGACGGGACGGGACGGGGCCTGCGCGGCCCCCCGTGTGCGGCCCGGCACGGCCCGTCCCGGGGCGGGGGACCCCCCGCGGCAGCGCCGCCGCCGCGGCCGCGGTGCCGGAGACGGGGCGGGGCGGGGCGGCCTCGGCGCGCGCCAGCCGCATTCCTGGGATGCCGCGAGCGCTGGACGCGGCCGCGGCCCGGAACGCGCGACGTCAGCGCCGCGGCGCACGCGGCGGCCCCGCGCCCCATATAAGGCGGCGGCGCCCGGAGCCGCCTCAGACCGCGCCGGCCGCGCTCCCGCTCGCGCTCCCTCGGGCTCCGCTTCACCGGCGCTGGACATGGGCTCTGCCGGCACCCGCCCCGCTCTGGCCGCCGCTCTCCTCTGCCTGGCCCGCCTGGTAAGTGCCGCGGCAATTCCCGCGGCCGGGGGGGAAGGCGGGTCGGGCGTCTCGGCTGCGGTCCCGGCGCTCACCGTGCGCTCCGCTCCCACTGCAGGCTCTGGGCTCGCCCTGCCCCGCCGTGTGCCAGTGCCCGGCGGCCGCGCCACAGTGCGCCCCCGGCGTGGGGCTGGTGCCGGACGGCTGCGGCTGCTGCAAGGTCTGCGCCAAGCAGCTGAACGAGGACTGCAGCCGATCGCAGCCGTGCGACCACACCAAGGGGTTGGAGTGCAACTTCGGAGCCAGCCCCGCCGCGCTGAAGGGCATCTGCAGAGGTAAGCGGCGCCCCCGCTCCCCCAGGACGGACCCCGCGTCCCGCAGTGCCGGGGTTCGGTAATTTCGAGCCCATGTATGGTTATGCTTTGTTGTCGGTAGCTTGGCAGAAAGGCACATGACTTCAGCAGTCTGGAATGCGATTCAGTATGTCTGGGCTCCGCTAAATGCACATAAGGAAAAGTGATTCCTGACTAAGTTATTGTTCTGGCCCCGCGTCCCCGGGGGGTTGTAGGGAGCTCCGCCGTATACTGAGTTTAACAGACCAGCAAATACCTGCGCTTAAACCAGCGATTCCCGCCTCTAACTTCCTTCTTTTCCCCTCCCTATTGATCTCTGCAGCACAGTCCGAGGGAAGACCGTGTGAATATAACTCCAAAATTTACCAGAACGGCGAGAGCTTCCAGCCGAACTGTAAACACCAATGTACGTGCATAGATGGAGCTGTGGGCTGCATCCCTCTGTGCCCGCAGGAGCTCTCTCTTCCCAACCTGGGCTGTCCCAGCCCCAGGCTGGTCAAAGTCCCCGGGCAGTGCTGCGAGGAGTGGGTCTGTGATGAAAGCAAGGATGCACTGGAGGAGCTGGAAGGTTTCTTCAGCAAAGAGTTTGGTCTGGATGATTCTGAAGGTGAACTAACCAGGAACAACGAGCTAATTGCCATTGTGAAGGGTGGCCTGAAAATGCTACCTGGTGAGTGTGGGTTCATCTGGGTGACAAGTTAAGGGGAGGAGGCCAGAGAGTGGCTGTATGACTCCTTAGACTCCAGTGGAAAGAAACACAGTGAGAGAATATATTTAGGCTAAGCCCTCCTGTTCTTTTCCAGTTTTTGGATCCGAGGCAGAAAGCCGAGCTTTTGAGAATCCCAAATGCATTGTGCAAACAACCTCTTGGTCCCAGTGCTCAAAGACATGTGGGACTGGCATTTCCACCAGGGTGACCAACGACAATCCCGACTGCAAGCTCATCAAAGAGACCAGGATATGTGAAGTGAGGCCATGTGGCCAGCCCAGCTATGCCTCCCTAAAGGTAAATACAGACTCTCCTGGTGTTCCTTTTCTTCCTAAGCTGTTTCAGGTAGGGGGTAAAACCTGGAGAACAATCTCCTGCTAATAATGTTATTGCCTTTACTTTATAGAAGGGGAAAAAATGTACCAAGACTAGGAAGTCCCCATCCCCAGTGAAGTTTACTTATGCTGGATGTTCCAGTGTGAAGAAGTACCGCCCCAAGTACTGTGGCTCCTGCGTGGATGGCAGGTGCTGTACACCCCAGCAGACCAGGACTGTCAAGGTCAGATTCCGCTGTGATGATGGGGAAACCTTCACCAAGAGTGTGATGATGATCCAATCCTGTCGATGCAACTACAACTGTCCGCATGCAAATGAAGCTTATCCCTACTACAGACTAGTCAATGACATTCATAAATTTAGGGACTAAGCTGTGTTGGGGGTGGGACCTAAAACAGAATTTTGAAGTAACCAGCCATGGAGAAAGAACCTCTGATGGAAATGGTGCCTTGCCCATTTGAGGGCAACATCAAGATGTTACAGGAGTGCACTGTGCAACTGGACACTAATGCAACAGAGATTTAAGCATACTTAAAGCTTCATAGTACTGGAGCAACTTTAATGCTTCTTTTTGGAGCACCTTATCTAATTATATACTGTTTTCTGTTTGTAAGTGATCAGATAAATGTTTTGTTCCGGTTATGAAAACTTTTCTATCCTGTTCAGTTTAACACTATGCTTCTCCCTATCCCTCCAATCTTCTCCCACCCTTTCCCAACCAAGTTGGAAGTTACATTCCTTCCTGAGGTGGGCACTTGTGGGGTGTTCACAGTGGCAGCTATTATGTACCAACTGTAGTTTAATGGCAAACAGAAATCAGTTGTTTTAAAGCTGAGTGTTTTATTTATCAACCTGTAGCTTTGTTTGTTTGTTTTTTCTTTGAGTTTTTTTACCCCTTCCAGCCCCTGTAATACTGGAATAAGTTGTAAATGATTTTAATTTTATATTCAATGAATTAAAAGAATTTATTTATGGAATTAATCATTTAATAAAGAAATATTTACCTAACTACTCTCAGTAGAACACTCTGATAGGCAACAGACTTAAACACAGCAAAGGAAGAGGTTTTTTAGATACTGAAAGTTACAACAAGCTCTACTACAGATACAGCAATGGATTAGAAAGCAGAGTCTTATTCTTTGGGTAAATGATGTCTTGAAGTGGTGTCTGCAGTCTGCAACCCTACACTCTAGAAAGCATACACACTGCTTCTTGGCATTGAAAGGAAATCTTTGATAGACTGAAATGTTAATTAGACTGTCAGATTATTCAAACTGTCCTGGAATTTGCAACATAAGGTACTTAATTAGAATGCAGTGCATGCACAGTGATGTTGAACATTTGGGTGGAAGTGGTCGTCGAGTCTCCATTTTTGGTGGCTGCCTTTTGCAAATTAATACATTTCTGTGGCAGAATAATGCTTCCTACAGTCTGCAGGAGGTAGTTTGCTTTCACTAAATTCAAATTAAGTGAGCTTGAAGCAATGACTTTTGTTAATCCTAATAACCCAGTGATGAAAAGTAAACATACCATTAACAGAAGAATGTGAGGAATTTTGAGTACTTGTCCAATAGAGTAAAAGGCAAAGCAGCTACTCTTCCTCACTTCTCCTTCCCACTTTTTAAATATGCAATTATACTTTACTCTGTGGGACACAGATGACATTGGGCTAACTGAGGGAGTTGTAAGAGAGCTTGCTGGACATTTAAAAAATAAACTAGAGCAGGATCTGAGAAAGCAGCAAACATTTGTACTCCTCTGGTTAGCTACAGATAAGAGTGACAGGAAACCTGCAACAGGGTAATTTTTTAATTCTTGTGTGGGTATTTCTCTGGCAAAATATTCTCCCACAGTCTTTAGTAAGAAAGATACTGCTGATTAAAAACAGACTGATTTTGAGGTTTTAGAATTGTGAAGGGTTGTCATCCATTGTCATTAGTTAAAAGCAGAATTGGTTAAGGGTCAAGTTTTTATTAATTAGACAAAAATATCTCAATAAAATAAATAGTCAAGTATCTCAGAAGCTCATCTCTGGCAACTAATGCTTTGCCTGAGAAATTACAGACCTCCCTTTTCTGCTCAGTCAAGTTCCCTGCCTGAAGGCATTCAAAACTTGAGCTGTTTTGGAATTCACCACCTGGCCACCAGTCTCAGCTGTACCTAAACTTGCCTGTACAGTATTTGTTGACAGTAAAAGTGTAAAAAGCAGGGAAGCACTTTTGTTTGGCTTCTACTTAGATCTAGCAGTGAGCCCTTCACTACACCGGCTGCTCACTGAGAAACCATCAGGTTTACAAATTGGGCTGTTGTGTGGAGAGAGGAATACACTGCTCCTGGACACCCAGCAGCTGCAGGCACATTCCTCACCCTCACCACTGTCACTTACACTCAAATGACATCCATCTTCACACCAATGTAAATAACAGTTCCCCCCAAAAATCACATACATGTGTAACTATACTGTACACATAGACCTCACGCCTGTAAACACACACACCATACATAAACAAAAGTGGCCCTTCCGACTCCTGCCTGAAGTGTGTCTCTAGCCAGGCCCTGGGTTTTACAACCTGCACTTTTGGTTTTACCATGTTTCTCCAAGTAGAGGGATGGTTCTGTAATTTGCTCACTATAAAAACACAGTGTTGGGAGAATAAGGGCTGCAGGAGCAGATCACATAAATGTAAGAGTTAAATATACTAAGTGAAATTATCCTGAATAAAGAGAGGAAATGAATCCCACTAAAAGTCTTCCAAAGCCAGGCTGTTGCACTAATTGACCATCATGCATATAGTCCTCTCTTTGCATTTCACAATTACATGACAAAACTACTTTGATAATTGTAATTTTTTTGTGTGTCATCTTTGCACTTGCTTTGAAATCCTTTTATATCCGCTCCTGTTCCAGCAGACAAAAACCCCCTAAATAATAGGTGTAGAAATATAGAGGACAAAAGCTCAGGTTCCATTAAGTGCAGAAGCAGGGCTTACAGGTAAGGTAATGAGCACAACTATAATTTTACTTCTTGTCAACAACTAAAGTATCTATATCCTTCTTCAAGAGGAATACTAGAAGATGAGTTAGGAGCATGATAAATAACGTACATGACAAGAAGCTGTACATTTGCAGTGAATTTCAGTGCCAGACCATCCAGCAATTCAAACCCTGAATGTAAATCCATCAGCCCGGTGTGGAGGTCCCTGAGCCAGGCAGAGCTGAGAAAGCCCGGACATGCCAGGAGGGAGAGCAGCACTGCCCTCCCTCCTGCAGCACAGGTTCCAGCACTGTCCCCTCCGCAGCAGCCCTGCGCCAGCCATCCCGCCTCTCCCTTCTCCTGTCTGGCCCCGGTCCTTTGGCTGCTCCTTTCCCAGCCGCTGGGACTGTCCCGCTGTACCGGGCACGGGGCACTCGCATGAAGCCGGTGCTGCCGCCCCAAGGAGCGTTTGTCACACTACAGGTTTAGGATCGAAGGAATGTGTAACACTGTATTCCCCGCACTTACAAGGGTTCGATGGTGGTAATCGCTACATCAGGGTTACACATAAAATCCTCCCTATTAACGAAGGCAACACAATAAAGACAAAGTTTCAGATTAAGTGCTCCATGACAGGAAACAAAACAAGAGCAGGAACAAGCAGACAACAGACTTGAACCATTACATTAAATCCTCTCTTGAGGATGCTGCCAACTCCATCTTCTGAAGCAGCAGCGGGTGGCAGAAGAGCTGACTTTGTGCTGACAGTGGGATGATGAGACTACTCCTGAACCCCCACTGAGCCATAAGAATCTCTGTACTCCACACATCAGTTACCACAGAGCCCATAGCAGAGCAGCCCCATTGCTGCCTGACCCTCCAGGGCACACTGTCTGGGAACAGGCACATCTCCCAACTACAGGTGAGCAGCCAGTAGGCTCTGCAGGAACAGGCAGAGACTCTCTGGATCAGTGGGACTGCTGCAAGAGGATTTCCAGTCCACTGAAACCGCACAAATCCCTCACAGGTCTTGAGGACTGAATCAAGAGTTTGCAGTGGGCAGTCATTCAGGGTTGGAAGTTAAACCTACTGAGCTACACAGAAACAGTTGAATGTGTCACACCAGAGGCTTGTTCTTGCCAGATGCTCACCCTTCTGAGCTGACTCTGCAGAAATGCATGTGTACAATTTAGTTTACTTGTTTACTCAGTGGAACTATTTCCACACAGAGCTCCGAGTGCTCAGGATGCATCAAGGAAATCTGTGTATTTCTACGAGCTGCTCTGCCTCAAGCCAGTTTTTTTCATGTAGACATATCCCTGTTTTCACCTTCACAGTTTTTTTCTCCATGTTCCATAGTCACAAATAAAACAGCACACAGAAAAGCCAAGGTGTCACAGTGAAAGCAATAACATACCACAAGCTTTGGAGATACCTATAAATGCATTTCAACTCAGGAACAACTGAACTGCACTGAACTGCAGTGAAGCTTGATGTCTAGAAAATACAAATCCTGTAAAAAAAAAAAGACTTCAACCAACAAAATGATACAATAAACATCTATTATTCTGTAAAGACCAAACACCAAGAAATTGAATAGATGCCATCCACTATGCAACGGTTTTTCCTCCATAAAAACTACAGAGTAATGACTTCTATGTACACAATTTATATTTATGAAAGACCCCAAGGCACCAGTCACATAAGCAACTTCATGTCTTGAAGTACAACCACTTAGAAGGATGGAATGTAGCAACAATCCAGGAGGAAAAGACTACACAGTATTTTGTAAGTTTTCATTTACTAGAGAGAAAAAATTCAAAGGTAGGGCACACAGATTTGCCCAGATGGGAATCCAGCTGAGATGTGTATGTTAACAACTTCACCTCAGCAGTGCAACCCAGCAATATTTTGAGAACACTGCACACCAGATCAAAAGAAGTCCAGTGAATCAGACAAGTCAAAGACACTAGTTTCTCTGAAACTACTCACTTCCCTCAGCATCTCAAATCAACCAGGTTATATCCTAATTAATTGATTAATTAACTAATTAAGCATTAGGTAATTAACTGACAAAATCAGACATCAAGCTGTCATGGCTATTAAGTCTATTAAAGAGACCCTGAAACAGGAAAATATATTTTTCTCTACAGAAGTAGATACTTTTGCTGTAGTGGAACAATCCCACTAAAACCAGTATGGATGTCAAAGAACAACTGAAAGTAGAGGCTGGGAAAAAAAGGTCAACAAAATGATACCAATGAGAGTTTAGATCACAGAATATGCTGAGTTGGAAGGGACCAATCAGGCTCATTGAGTCCAACTCCTGGCCTCACGCAGGACACCCCAAAAACCACACCAAATGCCTGAGAGCATTGTCCAAACGCTGCTTAGACAGAACTGGGGCTCTGACCACTTCCCTGTGGAGCCTGTTCAAAGCCCAACCACCCTCTGGGTGAAAAATCTTTTCCTGAAATCCAACCTAAACTTCCTCTGACTCAGCTTCATGCATCCTCAAGTCCTGTTATGCATGATGAGAGTGGAGCTCAGTGTCTGCCCCTCAGCTCTGCCTTATGAGGATATTGTAGAATGCAATGAAGTCTCCTCTCAGCCTGTGCTTCTCCAGGCTGAACAGGTCAAGTGACCTCAGCTGTTCCTTATGTGACTTCTCCTCCAGACCCTGCACCATCCTCATGGCCCATCCTTGGATGCTCTCTAATTGGCTTAATGTCTTTTTTATATTGTAGTGCCTGAACTGCTCACAGTACTCAAGGTGAGGCTGCCCCAGTGCAAAGCAGAACAGGATGATCCCCTCCCTTGACCATCTGGTGATGCTGTGCCTGAGGTACTCAAAGACAGGGTTGGCCCTCCTGGCTGCATGAAAATTATGAGGACTTCTTGGCAAGCTTTCAATGCCACCAGTCCATTCTTCTTCACAAATATCTATACCTCATCCACCAACCTAATTCTTACCTCACCTGAGCATAGCTCTACTCCGTATCGGCACTTTTGGCAAAATGGACAAGTTCTAGAATTAGAATACAGTTCCAACAGAGAACCTGGAAGTAAGGAATGGAAAGGCAACAGCAGATTTCATGGTTGTTTCCTTCTGCTTGTTAAGGCAGAATGAGGATGATCAGAAGAAAGTAGCAATGTGATTTTAAGAACACTTCTGCTTTTCCACCAGCTGGAATGATACAGGAACCAGCCAGCTCCCAGTGTGGTCATTCATTCTCTAAAAAAAGACTCTCTCCCTTCTCATTTCTATCCCTCCTTCTTTGGCAGATTATTTTGAACTCATTCTGATTTGTCATGCAACCACATGAACAGCTGTACTGATGCAGCTGATGCAAAAAGAAGTCTCATGCAAATGGATTAGATAAATACAAGGACTACTGTGCCAGCTAAAAAATAATAAATTAAATCCACTGTTTCTATCATGAGTTCATAAAGACTTCCCCTTGCCCCAGAGGTAGGCAAGGCTCTAGTGGCTTCCCATATTTTATCACTCCATTGATTTTTCCTGCCAAAAAGCCTACTATACTAAGATAGTCTGGAAATGCTTTTCTGCAGGAAAATCTAGTAGTGGTGGTATCAGGCCAAGTTAGGGAAACTTCGCTTCTAAAGCAACAAGAAGAAAGCCACAATGCACAGGGCCACTGAGGGAAGAAGCTCTCACAAGAAAAGCATGGGTCACTGAGACCCACTGGTTACAGTGGGAACACATTTCTATTATCAAATCACAGACAGACATCAAAACAACTATCCCTGTCTTTTCCTGCTTTTACTTGTCATCTGCAATTTCCCTTTCAGTTTCAGTATTTGAGTTGTTTTTGCTGCCATTTCTTGTCTTGCATATATGTGACCTCTTTCCATTTCACCACAGTTTTCCAGCAAATAAAACCATATGCACTGCCATAGCAACACAGGGTAATCTTTGTTCACTGAAGTACACAGAACAATTTTTCTTTTATTAACAGAACCTGCATCTGCATACAGTTTAACTGAACGTCATAGCAACGACATAAACACAAATCCAAGATATTTTTTCCTTTGGAGGGAGGAAGAATAAATGTTTTCAGGAAAAGAGCGTGGGACTTGAGAAAGCAGAATGAAATGTTTGTGGCCAAATAGGGCCTGAAGTTACTTCATCACAGCTGTATATTTACCCTTGGAAAGCCTGCTCTTGCACGGTGTTATACATTCTCAGCTCCTACAGATGTCAATAGAGAACAGCTGTATTTGGCAGGGCAAGGACTGAATCCCAGCTATGCTGATACACAACATGTAGCTGGGACTTGCTATTAGCACTAGCACGAAATTAGAAATCTATGCACTGTTTTAGATTACAGTGCATATTCTGTACTGTCAACAGTTTTACCCCTAATGCAGAGTAAAACTGCACTGACTGGAGTAACAGAAACTGGTCCAGTCTGCCTCTAAGAACCAGTGTCAGTCATACTTTCTGCCACAACCCTCCTTTCCTCTACGGATCAACAATTACTAATGCCAAGATAAATGCACTAAAACTTAGAATTCAGATGTGTTCATTCAAAACTTAGCTGTTACACTGACAGGGGGTAGAACTTTGTTTACCCATGACAACTCAATAACTTACGCCTCATACCCCCAGGAAGTTATACAAAAAAGGAAAAGAACCAAGGTCTCTCCTATGGCTGACTCAGTCCTATCTCCCAGCTATTGCTGTGTGCTTAGCTATGCTCTATTTTTGTCCTTTAAGGTTTGTGAAAGGGATGACTTCATTAAGCTTTTAGGGTTTTTTTAAGTAGTGTGTTCATTCAAGATAAGAGCCTTACTCTTTGTAAGCTGATGGTCCTTCAGCACAAGCTGTGAGGGTTCAGGGTCTGAAACCTGAAAAGTTTAAACATTAAAAGAAATGTTCTGAACAACCTACACACAAATAGCTTGTTCGTTCTGTGACAAGTAGTTTATAGAGGAAAATAAATAAGCATACTAGGCATAAAATCAAACACTCAATGCAAGCTGGTGTTGAATGATGAAGGTTAAAACAACATCGCACAGTTTTCATTCACAGACATGATCTGTTCTGAATCACAGCAGAGTCCTGTGGGGAGCCTTGTAGAATATGATTACAATAGTATGTTTTCAAAATGGACAGAAGTGAAGTCTTCCAGGTAGCCTTGGCTCCATGTACTAAATTGCTTGACCAGAAATTTAAAACTACAGGAGATGCTTTTTCTCTCTTCAGCTTTTTACAAGGTGCTTGTTCAAGGTTAAGTCACTCAGAAACAAACTAAAAACTTTCCTTATCAGCCTATGAAAGTGTTAAAAACATCTGCCCAGCCAAAGGGTGCATAAACTTTGATTAAACCAGTAACACTATAATGACGAATTAACCACCGCTGCAGTTCCTACAACAGTGCTATTGCTGTGGTTTTTAGCCAGAGACCCTAATTTTGATTCCTTATTATAAAGAAAAATTGAAAAAGCTTATCAAAACTGAATAAAATATTTGAATTGCACCTGGATTTCTATTTGATGAATCACCACTGTTTAGACTAGTGTAACTGTAAAAATAGGTATACAGTAACATAGAAATGAATGGCAAATGCTACTAAGGCTCTCAATTTCATTGAACTCTGAAAGATGATTCTTAAATTTGTCTAGGAAATTTCAGTTCTAGTAACCACCACAGGAATGCTCCTTAGCAATTTTTTAAAGCCTTCTTTAAGGCAGAGAAGGATTTAAAGCTGAAGATTTAACAGCATCTTCATTTAAAAATGCCTCCCTGACATCCGATCCCGTCAGATCTCGGAAGCTAAGCAGGGTCAGCCCCGGATTAGTACTTGGATGGGAGACCTCCTGGAAAATGCCGGGTGCTGTAGGTTCTAGTCCTGAGGACTTCACTGTCACTGTCCAAGCTCGCTCGGCCTTGGCAGATGAACCTCAGGACTGAAACGGTGGGGCCAGTTCTGCGCACGCTGAGCCTCACCTAAAATCCACTGCGCAGGCTGGAAGGGCACACCCATGTGGTGGGACAGCCCTTCCCAAATTTTCGTTCGCGAAGCTGAGCCACACACACACACTTAAAAATAAATTATGTTGTGTTTTGACTCACAAGGAAGCTAGATTTATATAAGAAAAAAAACTCAGAGGCAAACCCTTTTGTACAATTCATGAAAACCCCCAAGGGCATAGGAAAGTAATGCAAATTACAAATCTGCGTTCCTCAGCCAAAGACTAATCACACACACATGCAGATCAACACTAACATTTGCAGCACTCTCATTTCCACTGTGCTATGAATCCAACAAAAATGCCATGCTTTTACTCCAGATGAAACATTTTCTGGCAAATGAACTGTGGCAGTTCTGCTGTTCTGCTCTTTTACTGGTATTACTATGAATGAGTTCAAGACTGGTTTAAAGTAATTTGTGGCTATGAAGTCAGTGTGCAGCAATCACTGATTAGGAAAAGCTTATTCACTTTCACTGAACTTAAAAAATACGAGAGCAGCACCTACAGCTAGGAATGTTAGTCTTTTAAAAAGGGTTAAAAAAGCAAACATTGAAACAAGAAGTGGGCAGATGACCAACAATGACTAAAAAGGAAAATAGAGCACAGGTGGCTACTGCCAGGCAAGAAGAAAAACTTCCCTGTTTTACCAGGGTTTGCAAAACACACAAGGGAAAGGACATGCAATACCACTGTGAGAGCAGTGTGTGACTGCAAAGGTCTGGCAGTCTGTCCAAACTTCAGCAGTGAGATGTCCTGGCGAACAATCTTTTAAAGACAATTTCTTTACAAGTTAAAAGCCTCAAACTTCTAAAACTTTGAACATCCCAACGATCCTCTCCATGCAGCACAACTGGTGAGGACGCAGCAGCCTGGGGCCCTGAAGCCCAAACAGTCCGGAAGCCTGAGCCCTCTCCTGTGTTGCTCCCACAGCCTCCTGTTACCTCCACAGGTTCCTTCCTTGCTTTCTGATGTATTTCTAACTACACTGGCAGGAAAAAGCACTTACAACAGAAATACCATTTTCTTGCCAATTGAACACGCAGGCCAGGACATCAACTTCAGTCACAAATGTGCCAATCTCAAGCACAAGACAGAGAGTGGGGTAATAACAAAGGCAGCATCAACCTTACAGAGCTGTTTACAGAGGGATAATGTCCTGAAGAGTTTCCAAACACTGACTTGGCTAGACCCTTACAAACTAACCCACATGTGGATGCAGAGTTATGAGAATGCCCTGGTGCAAGGGGGGACAGGGGCTCCTCTGTCTCACACTGCTTGTGGCATGTGCTGTTCTTACCCGCCAACAGACTCCATAGGCACAGGGGACCTGGATACAGGGTAAGTGCTCTGTGATCTAGAAATCTTCTCAGAAGTTAACCACAAACTTCTATTGTCAGCACACAATACAGTACAGGAATTCTTTTTCCCTTTGCAATTTTTGTTTACAGTATTTGTTTTAAAGTAGGTAAATTGAGTAGATATGCTAGTAAGTATTTACAATACCTAACTTCAGCAGGTATACTAGGAACGAGGTGCATAACACAGGCATTATTTTGAAGTCCAGTGTATTTGCATTAGTGCCACTAATGCAACCAAGCAAGGGAAAAAACCCAAGAAGTATTGCACTGAGCACCCAATGTCACCAGAGAAGATTATAGTCAAAAGTAATGTAAGACCATGTTCAGCAGGTCAGTGTTACACAGAAATACCCTAAAAAAATTAATCTAATGGAACATCAGTTCCATTAGAATTAATTTCATTTTTTTAAGTAAGTTTAAGCATTAAGACTCAAATCCACATAAAAATACAAATATGCAATCAGATTTTTAAACCTAGAAATCAGACACTGAACTCCTTAGGGGAAAAGGAAAAACAATAGTGCAATAAAAGGCTGCAATTAAACAAGAATATAATTTTTTTCTAGAACCAGCAATTCCTCATCCCTTTATCTACATCCCTAAATTTGCATTACTAAATCCAAAAGTAGGGAGGCACTTTGGGAGTGTTGCCTTTACTGAAGAAAGTTAAACCAAACATCTAGGAACTCAGTTATATAAAAATCATTTAATTCAATAATTAAAAAACCAAAAAGCTATTCCACCCTCTTCTCTCAAAGAACCGTCATGAACTGTCCCGAATTTCCCCTTCTTCCATAGATGAAAGGGATGAACTTTCACTGCCCTTGTTCTCTGCGGGTTCACTGCCATCTGAGGATATAGAACACAAAAACCAAACAAGCAGTTAGTTTCAGCAGTGTTGTTTGCTCATCAAACAGAAGCAGTTTCGTGTCTTCTTTTTCTTTTAATCACACTTTCCTTGAGGACAGCTATTTCATAACACATAACCAGTCTCATAACATGGGATAAAGCCCTGGGTAGGCCCTGGTTGAAGAAGAAAAAAGCAAGACAATGTTGAGAATTTCGTTTAGTTTTCAAGTCTTGGTCTTTCAGTCAAGTAGGAAAGCAAAAAACTCTTCATCCACTAAGAATTCCAAATCAATGTCTTGGTTTGTTTTAAATTTTGTTTTTGGGGTTGCTACATACACATATCCCAACTGTAATGAATTACAAATAATGTACACTTTTGCTAGCATTTCAATTCAGATGGAGAATTACTGAGAAATTTTAAATGAAAATGGAAAATTAAAATGATGTGCCTATGTGCTTCTTCCACACGTTCCAGAAACCCAAAGATGGTGATAAACTATGTGCATCCATGAGCTAAGGCTGATGAGGTTCAAGCTGTACAACAACTTTTGCTTCAGGGCACGGCTATTGTGCTCTGCTGAGATCATATAGTGAAGCACTCATTTCCAAAACTGGTCTTCAGGCTCACAGCCCACGGATCCTTCTTTAACAAGCACTGACTTTGATCACCTTGCAGTGAGGTCACCAAATGCCACTGGTTGGTGACACTCAAGCAGCACAAAAATAAACTACAGCAAACGAGGCCCATGATTCACACTCTGCTCTCATTGTTATTTTCAGTATTTGATCTTGCTATGAATTTAAAGACATTTTTGAGCATTTAGTGTCAGATGCTTCATTGTGAGAATGTTACCAAGAGGGAGCTAATGAAGTATAGTTACTGTCTTGTCAAGATAAGTTCTACAGCTGGCAAACGTGGATAATACATAGGACACAGTGTGCACCTGTACAGTTTCCAAGGAATTTGTTCGAGAAAATAGAAGCATTTCACCCAGAAACATCAGAGGTCACATTTTGTCTACATTAAATCTAGTGTATAATCAATTAACATTTATATGCCAGATATGTACTGAGTAATGCACAAAGTAAGGATTGTTTTTGCCCCTGAGTCCTGTGAAAGCTTCTATAATCCCCTACTATCTTCAGCCATGACTGACCCTGTATGCTGAAATCAGAGCACCTGTAGGTTTTGCTATTAAGCAAGTCAAGCATCAAAACATCACATAAAAGAATGTGGCAATCTTCTGACTCACAGCAAAGCTCAACAGACAAATTTTAGCTCTATTTTTGTCTGTTACAGTAAGTTCTATTTAACAGGAATTATAGACTGTCTTCAGTTAAAAAGCATTATTTGTATGGTGCCAATAGCATTGCCTGTAAATTAAGATTGAAATATCCTTCCCACCATAAAACTGTCTGCAGTTTACTTTTATATTGTAAAATTTAAACTCTGGGTTTAGGTTTTTTAGTAGCAGTTTCCTTCATCAATCCTTATTTTCCTCATTTACTTGAAAGCTTCAGCCAAAATACTTCAGCCATTGCTGAAAAAAGGATAGGAGAAAGAGACTTTACACTCATTAAATTCTAGCAGTTTCTCTTTGAAGGTGATCAGCTCTAGCTCTCCCCCAGTCTTTGGGGGTTACTACTTGAATCACAGGGAGAATGGTGATCTTTCCCCACAAGTGCCTGTTGCTGTGGCTATGACAACTTGCCTTCATTCTTCCCGAGAACAGGGTAGATCTGAGATTGCTCAGTAAAGAAACCATATTTTAGCAGTTAAGTTCCCACAAGACTTTGTTTTGTTCTAGCCTGGGTCCCTTGCCAGCCGTCAGAAGGGCTGTGGTAGCTGAGCCCTCATGCTGCAGCAGACACCCTGCCAGACGTCCACTCATCGATGTGGCAGCTGTGCCTGGAATGCAAAGGGAGCTCAGCTGGACAGGCGCTCTGAGCAACACGAGTGTCCCTCCATGGACACAAGTGAGGCAGAAAGGAAAGGCAGTATTAGCAGAAACAGGATAAGCAAGAGCAGGATGGATAGCTTAGGAAGGGCATGCAAACGATACAAAAAGCCATACATAGCAAAGAAACTGGACTGCAAGGAGCACAGAAGATGCTGTAGCAGAAAGGTCACTTCTTGGGAGAGGGGAAGGGGCTAAAATACCTCTCTGATTTCAACAGACTTTCTCCCTGAACAGTCTGGAAGTGAACTCAAGATTTGCACTCTTAGCAATTATCTGTGAATGCAACTGGTAAAGTAAATTGAAAACATTTTTTTCCTTCCTATGTTTCATAAAGAATAGAAGAGTACAATGATTGTGACACATTTTAACAAAAGTGGTATTTTGTCTTTAGGCAGAATAATAGCAACAAAAAAGCCCTCCTACTTTTACATTCATGTTTTGAACATGGTTTTCCTGAAACAATCGGGAGTTCATGCAGCAAGCTTCCACTGTTAACAAAAAAATTCCAAAAACCAGGATTCAAAACAAACTCAGGGCTGAGTTTGTCATCTGAACTTAGAAGATGACAAAAGTAAGTTATGATAAAAGTTGTGAAAATCATCGTATTTTTGCCATTAGCTATAACGTTTGCTGTGTTATGCCCAAGAAACTTCAATAGGGAGCTACTCAATTCCATTTTAATGGATCTATAGAAACAGTTAAAACAACAAAAAAAAAAGGAAAGAAAAAAAGAAAATTAATAGTTCTCAAGATCTGAACTAGCTGTCAATGTTCCCAGAATACCAGCTGCAGGCATGGCAGCTAACCCAACGATCCCTGAAGCAGAGGAAGGTTGCTGTCTAAGATATACACTTGCCCTGCCCTGTGACAGAGCTGTTGGCACCTCCCCAGCCATTACTGTCTCTCTCTTCCCCTTCTCCTCCACCCTTCACAGGATCAGCCATTTGCTGCAGCAGCAGGACCTCAAAAGACAGGTGTTCAATCAACACTTACTTGAATCTATACCCTTAAAAGGACAACCTTCCCATTAGCTCAGGAGACAATGGCAACAACCCGATTCAGTAAATGAGTCAGTTAACTGTGATTCCCTCCTGACCTCAAAATCACAGGGGTAGGGACTGACTGTTAATAAACAAGGGACCTAGATCAAGAAATAATGGGTAAATGCAAGAATACCTCACTTCATGTACTACTCCAGTGTTTCTATGTGCACCTTCAGGGTGAGTATCAGCAGACCCAGTTACTAAGACAACACTACTACCTAATCCCCTGGCACACTGGCACACTCTCAGGAGCCCCTGTAGTGCACAGCACAAGAAATTTTGGCATGCCATATTTCTGGGAGCAGGGTGCTCTCACTCAGTGTAATATAGCCAGAATAACTACGACCTGTGAAAGTTCAATATCACTGGGACAATATTCTCAGTCGTGTATTTATTCAAATTATATACATATAGAGCCATGACTGAGCTGCCACAGGGAAACAGTAACTGCAAATATATCTAAAGCTTTTCCTCAAAAATCTGTAAAAATTACAGACTGGCATATCACCAAAAAGTATGGAATTTGACAACTAAGGTGACCAGATGGGGGACTAGGAGACGAGAACTGATTCTTGATTTCAGCAGCTGCAGAAAGAGAAGCTGGGACATGAAGCCTTTATACTGGAGAGAACGATGGAACTTAAATTAAAAACTAAAATAGAAATTCCTGCTAGACATGAACTCTCTTCCACGTTAACTCCAGGATGAAAGTCTTCCCTCCACAAAGCAATTTTCAAAAGATAACACTTTGCTTTTAACCCACCCAGAAAACTATTCTGCCATTATGATTCCTAACAACTATCCTGCAATTCAGAATTATTTGTCCAATATTAGGAGCTATGCTAGGAAATAATGGAACATGATTCCTTTTGCATCATTAGCAGGCTCTACTTAAAAACTCATCTCCCCCAGGCAGGCTGACTTTTTGGAAAGAATCAGCTCTGTCAAACCTTGCTGCATAAAAAAATTAGCTCAAGTCTGAAGAGTTTTTACCTTAAAGGCTAAGAATATTAAAAAAAAAAAAAACACCAGTAAACAAAGTTAGCAAAAACACATACAACACAGTTGATGGATGTATGCCCTCAGCCAGCATTTTTAACACAAAGCATTTCATAGTAGCTTTTTTAATAGCAATCTTTTAGATTCAGAGGGAAATACAAGACATACTGCCCATTTCTGGCATTATTAATAGGTATACCCTTAATTACTGTTTATATAACTAAAATAGCAAAGTATCGCATAATAAATAAATAAATGCTCACCTTGGCCAAGAATCACCATGTCATTCTTCAGTGTTTTCAAGACCACAAATAACGTTGGATACTCAATTATTATTTTGCCTTTCAAATTGTCTAAGAGGCTTCTACTGGGATCCAGTTCATTGTACCTTAAAAATAACAGGAAGTTTATTTCAGATTTTAATCCTAGCAAGGACATAACACACATTTTCTGAGAAAATTAAAATTCAAAAAGCTTTCAGGCATTTCACATGATTTTCAGGTGATATTATGTCCAGAAGAACTATTTTATCATTCAAATTACACGTCTGGTCTTATTATTCAACTACATAATTTTTTTAAACCCTCCTAACATATATGAATAAAGAACAAGAGAAGAATCAGTGTCAAATTTCTCTAGGGGCTGAAATGTTTTATTATGTTGTAATGAATATCTTTGGCAAACCAGATATGGACATAGGTTTATCAAAATCGATATATTTGTCAAAATCAGACTCTAAATTAAAAATAACAATATCCTACTTATCAGTTTTAATGCTACAGATTTGATTTACATGGTTAGTAGTGTACCTTACTTATGTTTGTTTATGAATTATCAGTGAAGCACTAGGAAGATGACATAAAAAGCCTACTGGACAACTACTAAAGTACAGGTACACTAGAAGCACTTGGAGCTGTTTTTGTAGGAGAGATACCCTTGTTCTGATACAAGAACATTTCAGTAATGGTGCAATACCCCTGTTATGCCAAAGCAAGTCTCTGCTTACAGCACCATCAGGAAGAAACTTCCTGCAGAAATCCCCACACATGTGTGTGCTGCAAGAGGCACATGATTCGGATGTTCTGTCCCTTCCCAAAAAAGGGTTGCTCTTCACCCCAGAGAGTGAGAACAGGTACATAACAAATGGTATCACACTAACAAAAAGTAAACTGAGCATCCTCTCCACAATTATTTTCTCAAACTGTCATATCCTCTCCGAACTCTCTAACTGGAAATCTGGGCATGGGCTTTTAGGGAATAGAAGGGGTATTTCAAAGGGCTCTGAAAGCAGGACCCAGTCGCTTTCACTTGCTCTAAGTGCGGAATCCAAAGGATGGTCTGATATTTCTACATTGTAATCTGAGTTATGCAATTCTTTCTGTAGTCAGTATTATTAAATTACCACTAAGCTATTGTATCAGCTAAAGACAAATGAAGTTCAAAACCAAAATATACTGTAGGAAGTACTTGGAGTATTTCCCAGAGCTGCTCTACCTCCTCCGATCATTAACATATTACACAGTTCTATTTTCTTTTGCCAAGAACAACACTGGATAGGTGAAGGATTCATATACTTTATGATTTACAGTAACGTATGATTAGGAGCAGTATATCAGGAGTCAGCACACAAGAAGAATACTGAAGGTAAAACAGGATGTGAGTTCCTGGGATTTAAGGGAGATGTAGTTTGAGCAAAAATTCTCTCATATTCAACTTGAAATCATCATGAAAATATTTGGTTTCATGTTTCACTCAAGCCAAAGTAATTACAACCTCCTCTTACTGAAACCCTTTAGAAGGGATAACAGCATATTATAGTTCTTATTGAATGAATGCATTCGTAACTTGTGTATTAGCACACATGAACAGAAACATATTTACTGCTTTATTTACAGTACTCTAAATGCAAAGTATGGCAATACCTTTCCTGTGGCAAGGACCTCAACACATTCTTTTCTGGTTAAGCAAACATTTACCACCAAGAGGCTAAAGTAATTTACATGCCACAATACACTTTCCATTATCTCATATTTTAGACAAAACATCTTTAGCGTCCAGCTTGGCATATGATAAAACATTTGTACTTAAAAACTATTTTATGATAGTAAATTACTGAAGGGTTAGATCACTGAGTCAGAGCTTTATCTTTATTATTTTTAAAGTAAATTTTATTGGTTGACAGCAACAGAGAAAACATATAAATTTTTAGTGCATAATGTGGGCTGTCAACTTCAGGAAGAATATAACAAAAGAGCTTAGTGCTTCTCCTACTTAAAGTTGGCTGTTACTGTCTGTGCTATCCAAGCCCTCAGTCTACCACATTCCCTACTTCATACACAAGTGCAAGTTTAGGTTTTCTGCTAATCCACCTGCCAGCCTCTTCCTGGACCTTGCATGCTAAAAAGATCTTGAAACAAGACTAGTATCCATCACATCAATTCCAGAGTCCAATTAAGCACAGCTCCTGAGCAAGGCTTATTATCTCTGAAAGACCCTGTCATGATAAAAATCTTCCCAATTTTATCCCAGAACTAGAACAAAGTCATACATCAGAGGGTGAACAATGGAGACCTGTGGGCAAAAGAAGACTTCCCTGTAAGATTGCTCAAGGAGCCTACATACATATACACAGTTTCAATTTTTACTTATGAAAAGACTGTACTTGTTTGGAGAAAAATGAAACAAAATGGCATTTTTACAAGTCTTATAACTTTCTGTAATGATTTTTCACCAGGATGAGCCGAAGATGTAGGGTAACAATGAAATGGCAGGTCTTTCCCTGTATGTGCAGCAAATTGATCTCACCACAGGCAGGAGATGGAGCAGGGAGAACCTTGCAAACAGATATTACCAGATATCCTTTCATCCTCACTTTTACCTACTCTTCTATCACTGGGACTGAGTAGCCTGCTCAGTAAGAACATACAATGAGCTGCAATGTTCTTCAGGCCTTTCCTTCACTGTGCACTCCAAGTAACGACCCAGTAAAATGAACAACCAGCGTTAAGTCTGTCTCTTAAGCTGGACTCTTCCATGCTCCAGGACCAGCAGCAGGAAACAACTTAACTGAGACTGTGTCATTCTAAACAAGCTCCTTCAGCTCTTCATGCCAGCATTGATTTGAGATAAGCCTGGCTCCAAACTGACCATGCCAACAGAACTATTGCCTTTAGACCTATTTTCACATCTTTCTTTTAAACGCTCCCCCCCCTTTCTCTTTTCTCCCACTGTCCAGCTCATACAAATTGTCTGCACTATGGATTCCCAATCCCACTATTCAGTGGGACTTCTCTTGGCACCTTCTCTCTCAATCTTCTTTCCTCCCTGGTATTTACTTTCCACATATTTTCTCTTTCCCTTCCATACATTCCCTCAGCCTCCCTGAACAACTCCCACCATCTAATAATACATTTCCCTGATTATTTTCTTGCCCGAAGCAAGGCTTTATGTCCACGTTACGAAGCAATAAATAGGCTGGATTTTTTCTTAATAAGAAATGACTCCATTTCTAAGGACCACAAAGAGATGATCTTAGCAGACAACAGCTTTTGATTTTAGTTGGCATGAAATAACAACTGCTTTTTGAAGGACAAAAATGAAGTAGAATTTGCCTGCCAGTAAGCAATTTAAAAGCCTACAAAAATTGTGATAATTGAGAAAATTTAGCAAGATTCAGCAACCTCACATCAATTCCCATATAAACTGTTATATTTGTTCTATGAACAGCTTTGTTACCTTTCAGAAAATACTGAAATTAAGGTGGCTCTGCACTTCTGATACCATCTATGAGTTTCTGGAAAGGCTAGTTTCATTATCTATAGTTATTCCACCACCTTCCAGGAATTCAACAACTCAGCCTCCTAATCTGTCTCCCACAGGCAGGAATGCCACATTAGGTCACTGCATCACAACAAGCTCCCCTCAAATGGAGCCCGTGGCTATCACTGCAGTGGCGTAACTTGTCTCCATGAATTCAGACAGCAGGAAATTCCCTGCTGATCAGGTTTTCCTGAATGTCATCTACAGGAACTTTGATTTTAATAATAATAAAGAAAAATCTGCAATTTGGAATTAAAGATAAATTACAACCATGTTATTTCTTTAGTTTAGTCTTCTAGACACTGAAAAGTGAACAAAGAAGTTTTAGCCATGTAAATAACTGTAAATATTACTAAAATGCATATTTGCATGATGACGTTCATGATTTTCCTGTGAGAGAGATCAACTAAAACCCTTGCACATACTTTAAAACAAAGATGATTTTTCTTCCTAGAACTGAGTGGAAACATCGAGGTATTTACTTGGCATAACTCAGATACAATAAATCATGCCATCTATTTTGAGCCTAGTCCTAAAAATCCCCAATCAAACTTATGCTAACTTATGGGAAGAACAAAGGAATTTTTTTTGTCCAGACCAAACAGAGTAGCATTTCTTAAGTATCTGCATTTGTCTAGAAGAGGGCAAAGACTGGGTACAGCATTTAAAGTCTCTCCCAAGCACTCATTCTGAAGTGCTGCAGCACAGCAAAGATAATAACTAACAGATGGACTTTCATTCCTAAGTGGTGAATAACCTCTCCGTGTGGTTATGATTTGGTGAACATGGAAGTGGGGAAATGCACTCTTGAATTAGGTATGAAAGGAAAGTTGTATGGCAGAAAGTAAATATAATGTATTGAAACAATGAACAATTTTTATATTTAACTTTGTCACTAGAATTCTGACATTCTAAAAAGTCTAAAACTGTGAATTTTATTAGTTTCTATATAAAAAAAGATTAGAAAAGTCAATGAGCAAAACATCAGAGATCTGAAACAAACAAACCAACAAAAAGACTTGCTGTAACGCTTCCTTTATAATTAACTCTTATCAACAGCAAAGCAGAATGAAGGAGTACTCTGCCTGAAAACTTTCAAGGAGGGAGGATGGGAGCCCAATTCAAGTTGATATTTTAATATGACAAAAATTATACTACAGTTTACACAAATACTGAAAACTTGCTAGCTTCTGCTTCAACTCTTGGTTATGTCTCTTCTCCCAGTCTAGGACCTCCATAATTTGCCTCTGCAAATGCTCACTAACTTCTCTATACTACTGATACTTGCATAATCCAACCAATACTGATACAGACCAGATGCCTGGCCAATCCCGTTTCAAGTCAAATGCCCATCACATTTTAATAAAAAATGTGCTTTTTCTGGAAAAACAAAGGAAAATCTCTTACCAACCATTTTGACCACAAGTCCTGCTAGGAACCAGCTACAAAAGTACGGTAAGAAAAGTGGCCAGCATAATCAGGAAAAGCATCTTGGACATTATCACTATCTCCTTACTACACCTACATACACAGAATAGATAAAGGCACATTCAAATAACTAGAAAACCACGAAGCTGTTCCTTTCCCTTGCCATATTTTGGCCATAGGTCCTCTTCAAAGACCATATTCAGGCCAGCTGTAACAGTCCACTGTCTCATCTCTTTTATGGGCTGTAAGAGGCTCTGCCACTATGGAGATCTAAAAACTACTACAAACTCAAGTCTAAAATAGAGAAAGAAAACCTGAACTCACAAAACACATCTTATTACATGTTTCAGGGTGTTAAAACATCCTAGAAGAAAAAAAACCACAGGTGAAGAGAGCAGGAACACCAATTGTCACTTAGATTATTTGACACAATAGTAGATGTCCAGAAAGATTTAATGGTTTGTTCACTTTTACCTTAGAAAATATACAGAACAGTAAACGAAGAGATAAGCAAAATAAGACAAGTATGTCACCATAGAAGCACAAAGACTGTTCTTGTTTAAACCTCTTGAGAATGAGGCAATTTGACAAAGAAAAAAAGCCAAGTAAAAATTGTTAATGAAAATAATGGAAAAATATATCAATTGATGGCAAAGCCCATAAAGCAGATAAGACAACTGCTGCAACAATTTAGGGGACTGAGCTTTAAGAGTGATGTGGTAAAAAGATTTGAGACGCTCAATAATGATGTAAAGGTTAATTGAAGTGCAGAACATTCTGCATCTTTTAGTTATAAAAGAAAGTACAATAAAACAAAAGGAAAATGTGAAACCAGCAAATGTCAGTTTCTGCATTTGGCAGAATTTGGTTCAAAGAATACAGAAATAAAGCAATACTGAATTTCAGGAATGCAAATACTTTCCCCATCTCATAAGACATAATGAAAAGAAGTAACAAAAATCCAGCAGCAAGTGAAGTTACTGCAATTCAAGTGCATCATGGCAACAGTTCCTTACACACATGGGAATTTATTTGCTTTGTAAAGCCAGGCAGCTTTACAAACTTCTCAAAAGCTCAAGGTTTACAATTCTTTAAATGTTACAGAGCTGATATACTGAAAAAGGGTACACCACAATCATGTAAGGCTACTATATGACTTAGATAAAGAAACAAAACAGCCTGAGCTAATGACAGTCAGAAGACCTAAAGCCACTATGAAATTTCACAACGGAAAAGTTCCTATTAATAAGAGAGTGAGTTGACTACTAGAGATGAATGCCTGAAGTTTCAAAAACTGAAAAGGTATCAGTGGCATATTTAGTACAAGTAAAAGCTGTGCATGGTTCCTCAAAAATGCAGGGAAGTCAAAATATGAAACTTGTGCCATTAATACAATACTGGCATGATCACAGGGAAAAAGCCAATGTCCTAAGTCTAGTTACATTACAGCCTCATGAAACATAACTAAATAATTTTAAGAGGTACAGGTTGTACGAAGGAATATCAAAGGATGCAATGAAAAACTCTTTATATATCATGTTCAGAAAACTAACAGTTCAAATCTCCTTTGTACACTGCTAAAATAAACAGAAATATAAAACTGATGAGAAATCAGTAACTGTAAATTGGCAGTAGTTCTGCTATTATGCTTGGGTTAATCTAATGAACCACCACGTCGGGAAGAATTAATACTTCTCTTGTTTTGAACCCCTAGATAGCAAATATTAACTTCTAAATTTGGCCCATATGGAGAAAGTCTGAATACCCTTAATTCTCTGTATTGAATAGTGGAAATACATACATAAATATACACTTATTTGCAAGGGAATCACAGTGCCATTACCTTCCATTAAGGTAATGGGTTACTAATGCTTTACAATGAAAAGGAAGAGCTATGAAATAAAGGAAACAAATTATTCTCTTGGCAAACAAGCAGGAAGGTCAATTCCCTCCTTTGGCAATGTTGAAACAATCAGGCCTTGCTCATTTCCATCAGGAAAGAGAAAAAACAGAGGGATTCCCCTTTGGCAGCATCAGGAGGAAATAACAGGTTTTCTCCTTCCTGACAAGAACACAAAGAAGTTTTCCTCTACTCTGACTCTGTGAAAACACTGATGGCTGTGCTGCCATGTTTCACAGTGCTGCAGATTCCCGTTCAGCCTATCATTTCAACTGTCCAGAAAGAAGGTTCTATCTTTGCTTCTGGAAACCTCTTACTTCTTGGTCCCCAAAACTGAGAAACCCTGCAAACTTTAAGTCAGCATTTCATCATGTCTTTTTCTTCGAAGAAACCAGCAGCAAATCCTTTTTCCTTCAGATAAATATTTTAACAGCGGCCAACACAGTTGAATCAAACCTCTCAATACATCTCAAAACACTTATGCTAGACTGGAATGGGACAAATAGTTTGAACATTATTTCTGCTCTACAGCTTATTTTTACCAGCTTCTTCCCTCAGCCAAGGGGCAACAGATTGTTCAAGAGGGGTTTTCCAACTGCAATATTTTCGTGAATTTCATAGCCTGCTTTGCCTTCCAGTCTGCCTTATATGTGCATGATACACACAACATGAACTTCCATGAAGGCTTTTTCCATACAGGTCAGTTGTCCCCAGTAGAGAGGGCAGGCTGGAGCAAACTGCAAGGTTTGTTCATGAAATAGCCTTTCCTAGATGCACATTTCCTAAGAGAGAGGACAGAAAATCTGCCCATGCACGTGCTGGGTGGGCTGCTCTCATGCTTCAAGCCCAGTTACAATGCAGAAAAGTGGATACTGTGTACAATTTTCTTTGTGTTTTAGAATTTGTGGTCTGCCTACCTGCTTTGTGAGCATGAAGGATCTGAAGCTTCGAGGGTTTGCTTGTGGGGCTTACAGAACACCACTAACATGATTGGACAGGTCAAATCACTGGCTGAAGCCAACTGTAACACCTACTGTTATCATCCCCCACCTTTACATATGTATTTTGCCTTTGCAAGTTGTCTGAATTTAACTTGCTGCAATACAGACAGCAGAGTTTTGGAGCAGAGGCTATGATTTCAAATAAATCTTTCTGCAATAAATGTCTCAGTCAACGACACTCTAGAAAGTCTAATGCAATACCATTAATTATAAAACAGTTCAGCCAAAAGAATTCAGCATGGGTTACAAAACACTGGATTGTTTCTTTAAAAAAACAGGCGTCTACTGGTTCATTAAGGAATCCCTTTCAAGAAAAAATGAATGATTGCTCAAGTTAGTAGATAGACAAACTGGGTTTTTTTGGAATCATCCCAAAAATCTTCCGAAAGGTCAAGTAATTCTAGTCAGACATCTGAAACACTTAGCTATGCATGCTACAGATTCAGACCATGCACACTTACATGCAGCAATTACTAGTTTTCTGCTTTCCATCTATGTTGTGTAATACAGGATTTCAAGGAAAAACGTAAGTAGCTAGGAAGAAAAAGTGAGTGTTTTTACAGTAAAAGCTGTGTAACCTGGCATCTGTTGCTCTGCGTTGCTGTAGTCAGCAGAGAGACTGATTTTCAGATAAAGAAGGAGCATGTGAAAAATGACACTGAAATGGCCACAGTAACAAAGCTTGAAATTACCTACAGAAAAATGTAACAAACCATTCAGCAAGAAAAGCTGAAGTTGTATTAAAAAATCCACATAAACCAAAATCTAACACTGGGAAAAACCAGCAGCAAGTATTCATACACAGGAGTGCTGTGTTTAAGAAACAAACTACAGACCAAATTCTTTTTCCCCTTGAACAGACCAAATTCTATTTCCCCTTGAACAGCACAAAGTCACTAATGCCTGACTACAGTTGTGCAGTGAAGAATGACTATTGTAAGCTACATCCCTGCTTTTGTAAAGCTGGCAGAGCTCCTTTTGTGCCAGCTGCTGCAAGCCAGAGACGCGTAATGAATTCTGCTGTCAATCTTCTGGCCTAGGTTAAAGCCAGCTTGGGGTCTGATCCAACTCATGCCAAGGCCAGCAGTTCAGCTAGGGATTCGTATCCCTAATTCCAGTCTCATGTATACCACATACTACACAAATGTGAAAAGAAATTGCTTCTAGAGTAAGACTAGAGGATCTTAAATACATCACCCCAAATTTTTTAACATTTGCAGAAAATGTAAAGGAGGAAATCATGCTTGAAACATGCCAATTCTAGCATATTTGTTTTGCTAGACGAAGTAGTATTTTTGAAACAAGGTTGTAGTAGGATGATGCACTGCACTAACAGCAGTAACATTTTAAAGAAACTGAGTTACGCATAAAAAGCAGAACGCAAAGACTGTATGATGTCTAAGATTTACATTAAGTTACTCACAAATGCTAATGCAGAAGGAAGTGCCCTAGGAAGAGAGTATGAAAACCTAAGGAAAACACTAACCTAACAATATTTGAGGCTACCTTCAATGCATTTCAATATAACATTTTTTCTATAATCGTAAAATCGCTGACAAAACAGGTATCTAACAGACATTTTTAAAGATAGGGAAATAAATAATCTAAATACTACATTAAAAAGGATTTGGTTCCATTATGTTGCTACTACTTTCTGAATTCCAAAATGATTATCCAAAAGTCTGTTGGCTCGTTTGCACATACTAAAGCAAAAAGCTTCTTCCTAAATCTATTACTGTGACTGCTGCGACCTACTGATGTGCTCTAACCTTTAGTTATTTAAAATAATAGACTACAAAAGAAAATTCTCTTTGAGCACAGAATTCAGTCATCCAAGGAAATAACTCGCATTTCTGCCAGATGATCTTGAGACAGGGAAGTGCTCCAAAATTACTAACATCATCCAGCCTTCTGGGAAGCAACTGCATTGAATCGGTTAAAGCAAAGTAAATGTTCACCACCATAAAGCAATGGCATTCGGTAGAGAAGAATCTCTGATACTTGTTTAGCAGATTTTCTTCTCTGTGGTCCACAAGAATTAAGTGGCAAACATGCCAGTCATTCTCATGTGCACCAGCCAGTGTCCCCACAGTGAGTAAGAAACCCCTTGATGTTGGAACTGGCACAAAAATTCTTTGGGCATTTTTTGCTTTCTGAGTAACTGAAGCATGAGCTGCACCAGTACTACTGATAGAGAAAACAATTCTACAACTGCTTCCATATACATCCCTGTATGGTGTGACAGTTTTACAACAGGAAAGGGACAGGATACAGTCTGGTAATGTTCTGTACTCCAGTTCCCTCAAGGGCATGGTCCACTGAAAGCAATGGGCTTTGCAAAGCTCTTAAGGCCAATCAGACTATATTTTCCAGGCACCGAAATATTCTGTCAGTGCCTACTCCTATCTTCAAATCCCCTCAAAGTTTTCTACAACTTATTTTCAAAAACATTCACATGCCATTCTGACTAGGAAAGAAAGAACGTTACTATACAAAAGAGCAAACACAGATGCTTAAAAAGCACTATTTTTTAATTCTATTAAACTAAAAGCATGTGATTAAAGAGTAAACTAAACTAGATGCATGCAAGATGTTGCTGAATGCAGTAAAAGATATTGCATGGTTGAACCTCATTAAGGTTTATTTAATCAATTCTCTCAAAGTATCTACTGTAAATTAAGTTTGTTGCATTTACTTCTCTTCTAAAAATAGGATCATTTTATATGACAAGGCTGACTAAATAAATTTTTCATTCAGTATCTCTAAGTTACAAAACAACCTAACTTTTGAATACTAACTAATAACAAATACCAAGGATCTGTTTGATTTAGGAATTCTTTCTGGAAGGGGCTGATAGCTGTTTTGATTTGTTTTGTTTTGTTTTTTTTTTGTTAAACAAACCTGACAAGGCTGTTCTCGAGAAAATCAAAAGGTGTATTTCCCAAACCAGATTGTGTAATTTGGCCATTGCACCTTTCCTTTCCTTAGTGGAAAAAACACTCTTACCACATGAAGTCACTTTGAAGGCATCCCAAATAAAGGTCTGAAGATAATCAGGACACTATTTTATCCTGAAGAAAGAAAATAGTACTTTATAAAAGAATGTAGACTGTAAAAATCATCCAAGAGGCAGCAGTTAAACCTTTCTTGGAATAATTACAACCAAGGGAAGAACGGACACCAACCACCAACTAAATATTGCATAACAGGTGATAGAAGCAAGCAGTACCAAATGGAAAACTATTCTGACCCACTCAAATGCAGATTTTTTCCAAACTGCTTTAAAAATGAGAAGGTTTTAAACGAAGAAGAGAATTGTGTAATACTAATTTTTTCAAGCCCTCCTTCATAAGATTCCTAATAAAGCAAGTATAGTTGAGAAGACTATCAAGTGTAACCTACAGTTATAGAGCATTAGATGATGGGTAGGGAGGAGAGGACATGAGGAGATACTATGCTTTAGGTCACCCCAAGTAGCTGTGGAGTGCTATTAATTCATACTGAGAGCAATTCTTACAAGCTGGTTTTAGAGAAGACAGGAATAAGAGCTTATCACAAAGTTCTTTTAAGAACTGTCCCCACTGATGATAAAAGACACGTCACTGGAAGAAAGGAAGCCCTGTGTTTCGCAGCGATCCATGATACCTGCACACCAGTGGCTTTCTGAAGATCTGCAGAAAACTCCTGTGAGAAAGCAGAAATCTGTACTATGTGGCTAATTTGTATTTCTGGAGAAAGAAAAGAAAAAGAACCAAAAAATTTAAAGCATTCTACAAAGGACCTTCAAACTAAAAGGGCGATTTGCTGTCAAACACAGAACAGCCAAAACTAAACCACAAACTCCTGTTTCATAAACAATTGCAGGAAATACTAAAATCCTTCTGAAACATACTTATCTTAAAACTAGAAGACTAACATTTTATAACCTATAATAATCCTGTTATATACTCTCCAAAACACCACTGCATTTCCTCAATAATATGCAATTTTAACTATGAAAAGTATTTTTTTCAAAAGGTTCTGCTAAGCCTAAAAACAACATCTGATCTAACAATGTATGTTTACAGTCTTTCTGTTATCTAGTGCTTGTGGAGAAGAAATTTTTCTGGTGTATACAGAAGTTGTGGATAACACAACGTTCATGCAGACTTACATGGATTGGTATCCTACACCAACCCTATTCCCTCAGTCTGCCCACAAGTGACAGAAGAGCATTCTGCCATACAGGAACATACAGTCTAAAATCACGAGACACAGGATGAGAAATTACTCTGAGCTGACAGTGGCACTCAAGGTTAGACAAAGCAGCAGTTAACAGCTCCCCACTACTAAAGAAATGTGGATAAAGGTGAGAGAGCTCTGTGTGCCCTCAGCTTTTGTTCCATACCTAGCTAAGCAGCAAGCTGGTCATGTTTCAATCACAAGTACTTCCACTGCAATTCCAGGTATTGATTTATAGAATAACAACCATTACCCCCCAGTTAATTTAACTAGGGGGGGGGAACCAAAGGAGAAGAAATAAAACTAAATTCTCTCTTACTTAACTGTAATGCAACTACAGTAAAAATTTGAATTCCCTCACAGAGCCTTTGTCACAACCACACTGGCACAACTGTGCTGAGAGCGCCTACTGGCACAGACACAGCTTGTGTCGACAGAAGATGATTTTCTGCTGACATAGCAGTCCCATCATTTCAAACAAACTTTGTTCTTTTCTTTCAGAGGAGGAATTTTCTTTCAATATGCTGTCTCCTTGACCTGTCTGCACTGCCCCAGCTGGGCCAGCTCCACCAACTTATATGAAGAGATCCATATAATTTCCAAGTGAGGAACTGCAGTTCTCAAGTCAAAACACTCTTCTATTTTAACTTTCTAAGTTCTTTTTGTACTTCAAACTTCACATTCTCTAAGTGGGACAAATACTAATTACTTCAACTTTGTACTCAACCAATACAGCTGCTTCTGGGAATACAGATGAGTCTCAAACATTAGAATATTTGAGTTAATTTAATTTAACTTCATGAAGAAGAATTCTTGCTCCAATCTGTGAAATAAAGAAGCGTTATAGAGACTTCAGAGGAGGGAAATGGTTGAGTAATAACAAAACCAAGGAGCACAAGAAACAGTCAACTTTGATAGTAAATTGGTTTCTTTCCCAAACCTTCTACACAACTTACAAGACTCCACTTCAAAAGACCAAAAAGAAGGTTAAAAGGTGAACTTTACATGCTATTAAAAAACCAACTTTTCCTTCTTTCCTAAAAAAGGAAATGGGAAAGACTAATATTTACACTTTCAAAATTCTTTTCAGCTCCCCACACCAGTCCACCAGCAGCAGACTGGCGAGTACAAGCAGCTGGGAGAAGACACAGCAGGGACAGCTGAACCCAACTGGCCAAAGGGTCAGTGTATAAACTAAGTGCAAAGCCGGCTGGGGCTGCTGCTGGGGAACTGGCTGGGGACTGGTCAGTGGGTGGGGAGCAACTGCATTATGCATTACTTGTTTTGTATATTCTAATTCTTCTATCATCATTATTATTATCCCTTCCTTTTCTGTCCTATTGAACTGTCTTTATCTCAACACAAGAATTTTACTTTTTTCTTTTCTGATTCTCTTCCCCAACCCACTGGGGGTGTGGGGTGTTGAGGGAAGGCCTGTGCAGTGTTCAGCTGCCTGCTGGGCTAAACCACAACAGCCAGTCAGCAGAGACCTCCTCAGACTCCCAAGACCCTTAAGATATGATCAAGAGGGGTCTTGCCATAACATCCAGTAGTTCTTCCAGTACTCTAGGAGGAAATCCATCAGGCCCCATGGACTTCGGAACATTCAGCTGAAATAGCTGGTCCCTGATAACTTCAGCATCCACAAATGAAAATTCTCTATTCCCACATTTGCAACAGGGTACTGAGCAGCCTTTCATGTTTTCTTCCTGCATAGAAGAACCATGGCTCTGTATCTTCAAATTCCCTTAAAACCAACAGGTTTCTAGCTGGTAGCTCTAACAGCAAATGTTTCAACCATATTTCAAATAATGATTACAAAAAAACCCCAACAAACAATCTAAATAATTAAGAGTTTGTGCTTGAATTTCAAAGTACATTACACATTTTTTAATATTAGTGAGGAAAAAATACAGCACAAACAGGAAGCTCAGTTACAACTAAAATTCTTTTAATATATCTTCATTCCTCCCTTAGAAATAACATATCATGTTTTTGGGAAGCATATTATTTACATTTGTTACATTTGAAGACAAGAATGTACTTTAAGATGCCTAACTAGGAATCACTGGTCAACCACAACAAGCTATGATACTAAGCTGATACATATCCTTTCCAGTAACAATGACAACAGGGTGGAGTGTTCAAAATGGTATTTTATACCAGCAAAAAATATTTCTTTGAAGTTAAATCTTGAAGTTCAAGATTATTGTCTCCTCTGGAAACAAAGAAAACAATTCTGCACAAGTCTGAATTCTGGAGACATAAAAGCCCACACACAGAAATATGGTAACATGAAGAGTGATGAGCTGGTAACTTTGAGAAAAATGTGTAATTTCAAATGCAGCAATTGGATTCTGGTACACACAATTTTTGCTGCAGTCATTTAAAAAGACAATTTTCCTCAACTATCACGTCAACTGTCTTGGGGAGGTTAACATATCCACAGAGGAACTTCCAGAAGGGAATGGATATCTACAGTCATTTAAAATTTTAACACAAACCTCTGTTCTGTTACATTGGCATGGACTGCTGCTGAAGTAGCTCAGGTAAAGGTACACTCACTCAATAATTACACTGAAATTTGAATGTCGACATAGTAAAAGAAAAAGCATTTTTGCTGAATAATTTTTAAGACAGCTAGTAATTACTCCCTGAAGTTTAATCTATGAGATTATGTAATCTCCAATTGTAACAATAAAGACTAAGAAATGTATTACTTCTTTCTGTTATTTTGCATCAGGAAGCACACAAACTGAAGAACCACCTTACCTGACAGAGTTTCGGTTCCTGTTTTCTATTTTCATTAAGATTTGTACATCTGACTGAGGAGATGTTTTATAGATTTTTAACCTGGAAAAAATGTAGTAAAGGTGAAGAAACAATTATATATAATGATTTTTCTTCCCATCATCCACAAGAGATGGATATCCCTTGAATATCAATAGCCAAAATAATGCATTTTTTTCATGAAGATGATCTTCCACATACTAAGTATTTCCTATAAATGAGAGTTATAATTACTAATATGTTTTTCCAATTACACTAAAGAAAAGATTTACTGTCCCCTCAACTGAGGTTAATTATGGTTGCATTTTTTAGAATTACAGTTGCTTTATTTGATCTTTATGCCATGAGCCAATTTCTTAATCTTTTCCTCATTTAAATTTGGTGGCTGTACCCCAGGGTTAGTTGGTTGGTGAATGTTAGGATGGTTTTCATCACAGGAATTAAGGACATACTGCTGACTGGGAACTCAGCTCTGCAAGATGAAAGTGTGGCTAATGTAAGGTTATTGATTTAGAATCCTTCCCTTCTTTTACTAGTGTATTAGATGAAATAGGCAGAAAAGTTATTCAATACACACCTTTGACAAACTACAGGATCTGACTCCACTGGATCAATGTACGGCTTAAGGATATCAGCAAGTGTTTTATCGTCAGGCACCCTTTCACCAGAGATAAAAATCAAATATGTGAGACATGGTTCATCATGTACACAAAAATCTATTATGAGTCACTTGGAGGCAGCTGTGTATTTGCACGCTACAGTGGCACAACAGAGTAGTTTATGGGAGGATCATAAATGTGTATCAATACTGCATAGGTATCGACAGCTTTATCTCAGTTTCAGCACTGGATTTCACAGGCAAACATGAGGAGTAAACAGATGCATCTCTACTTTCTAACCCTGCAATAGGAACATGCTGTCCCTACAGCCCGAAAAGCAGACAAGGGCATACTTCTCACCCCCCCTTCAGGCTAGGAAAAAAGGAGAATGATTTGTCAACAAAAGCTTATTTTTCAGCCTTTTCCAAATGTGCTTGTGGGCTTTCCTACAAAGCAAACAATGCCACCATTTCACCCTATATGAAGGTCAGCTCCAGGGATGGCAAGTCTTGCTGAACATCTGCTCCATGACAATAGAATATGTGAGGTGTATGGCTGTTGCTATTACAAATATACAAGCTGCTGTTTACATAGAGAAAAGGACTAACAACCAAACATTCTGACTGATTTGAAAAGCCTGCTAGCTTTCAAAGAGGAAAGGACTATACAACTTTCAATATTTTAATTTAAATGCCCTTTTAATTAAGACTAAAATTAATACCTGAGTCTACCCTGTGTAACAGAACCAGATAAGAACTGATCAAAATGTTTTGCAATTCAACTTCAAGAAAATTAATTTGAACTGTCTAAAAATCTGTTTTTCAAGCTCTGTACCCTTTTAAAGTGTATTCAGCATGACAGTGAGGAAATATGAGCTTCAAATGCCAGTAGAACTTGTTCTCCCTGAAAAGAAAAAGAAATGCATATTCTTAGTGTTAGCTGATAACTGTTACTTATTTTTTCTATGATAAAGCAGGGTAGCCTACAGGATAGGTGCAGGAGAAAATAAATAGTTAACATTTTGAATGGCTTCAAAGAATACAAGGGGCATGCAGAGAAACTGAGATGCCCTTTGAAAGATGCAATGTTCCCAGATCCTGCTCATCCTCATGGGATGAAAATATGTTCCTTAAAAATACAGGTAAAATATCACCAATTAACTGATCAACAGTATTTCACATTTTAAAGGTATATTCCACGTGCTGTTTAATTGCAGAAAAGAAAACTGCTTTTTGGCATATCACCCAGGACAGACTACCAAACCTGTGCAACAATAACAGCCAGAGGTTCCAGCTAAGGCCAGGTTCTACACAAACAGGGGACCTGACTTCTCACAGCAGTAATGGCCTCAGCAGAAAGTGTGTCATGGCCAGGGAAGGAAGTTGCATTCTGGCATAACATGGATAAGAGAAGTTAGAAAGCATCAATATTTTACAGAAACACTGTAAGGCTTTTGGTAGAGACCAAAAGTGATGCCACATTCCTTTCTTCTGTGAGACAGTTGTTAATTTTTAAGATCCATCTTCCTTTTCCAGCTCACATAATTAATACCTGAGAACAGAAGCTACTGATACATAGTTGCAGAGCAATATCATCTTAAGAAAGGAAGCATTATCTAGAGGATACTTTGCTAGATCAGGAAATCTCTTCTTGCCTTTTTGTTCATCTGCAGAAATCTGTACTGACTTACGACAAAGCATTTCTCCTCTAATTGCTCCAAATGCTCCCATTCAGTATGGTGAGTGTAACAATTCCTTTCTAAAGGAATGCCCTAAAACAAAGCACACTCTAAAAGGAAGGTTCACAGCCCCTTGCTCTGGTTCAGAATTCTACAGGACAAGAAGCATAGATTTAGAAACTGGAAGTCAAACATCTACATGAAGCATAGGAATGCCTGATGGTAGTTTCCACCACCTTTTATTTACACTGTTTAAGATCACTGAATCACTGTATCCAGGATAATCACCATCAGTTATACAAAGATTCTGGTAGTACAATTAAAAGTAAACACAGTGTTGTTTGAACATGTTATTTAATTTGTTTATCAGGCACTTGAAACATTATCCAGCAGGTTCTAGCTGGTTGCAGAGACAAGTGTACGTGCATCCAGTAGTAAACAGGAGACTTTGCTGCTGAGTTCAAGTACAACACCAATTTTTAAACGCGAGCACTTTTTATGAAGTGCTCTTTATTAACTAAGTAATCAATCCCTTACCTAGTTATTCCTAGGAGAAAACTGAGCTTTAGAGCTGAACTGTACTTCGTGGAGAATAAGTAAAATCAAAAGTGTTACTATTTACCAAAAAAAGAGCAAGCAGAAACCGTTGCTCCAAGAAGCCAATAATTAAAATACAAAGAACTAATGAAGGCAAAGGTCCTCAAAGTAACATTTGCCTGAGCAGAGTTCTGCAGCATGCCTTGTAATTCTTCCCTTCTCTCTGCTCATGTTTGTTAAAGCTGAGAACGAAAATTCCTTCCTTAAATGAGGTGAAATTAAGAGCACATCAGATCTGAAAGAAGTAAGAAGATTGTAGGGCCAGAGCTGAAGGATAACACAGAAAACATTATCAATCACTTAGTATGTATATCCAGAAGCTGGCATAGTTATCTGGCCCCATGAATTTTATGCTCTTTTGCATGTTGGTGTGATACGGTCTTAAATTACCAAACTGCAAAAGGTTCTGAAATAACTCAGAACCAGTGAGTGGAATTTTGGAAGTTTTTTGCAAGATAAGTGAAATAAGGTTTTGCAATTGTTATTTTGACAGCTACCATACACACAGATCAAACTGGAGTATCATTAGGGTTACGTAACCAGTTCAGTTCACTTGGAATTAACAAGCTTGTGATTCCTCTAAGGTACATTAATATCTGGCATTTAATATGGAACAGTATTATTTCACAGCAATTTCCCAGGGAGACTTTAGTAAAAGTTAGTAAGCTTTAGACACAGAAATAGGGCCACCATCATTAGCTACAGGAAACACTAATGAGGAGCCCATTTATTAAAATGCTTATAAGGACTGTTCAGATGAGGGGTTTGCTCTATGTTATTAACTAAAGTGGGGTTCACTGGCATTTTTTCATTTTCCCCAATTTTTTTGAACAGGCCATGTTTAATCATTCTATGTGACCACCCCTTACTGTGATATGGACTTTTTGTCAAATTTTTAAACTAAGACAGCGAAAGCAACGTGAGTACTCAGATCTTCCTCTCCCAAAAGAAAACAGACAAACTGTGACACAGCACACAGAAACGTGTATGTGGGCGGACTAGAGGGGTGTCTCTAACACAGGTACCTGAAAAAGAAATGTTCTAGAAAAGTACTTCTAGCTATCTTCTACCTGGTTTTAGGGTACACTCTTCATGTGTCAGTAGAATCAGTCGTCACAAAGCACCTTCTCATTTCACATGCAAGACTAGTTCCCTGTGGGCTCACTGAGGCAGGCTCAGTTCACCACTGCAGCTGTAAAATCATCTTAAGAGGGTTCTTTTCAGATTTCTGCCCTCTGTCCCCCTTCCAGGCACAATCTGGTCTATGGAATAGTGAACAGAAAGTGCTATAAATCAGAGAAGCTGAAGTTTAAAAGCTCATTTCTTGTCAAGAGTTTCACTTTGGAAAAGCAGAAATGTAGATTTTTTTTTTCCGCAAGCTAAAACTGCAGTTAATGACTTCATCTCTTTTCAAAGTACTCTTGTCTGTAAATAAATGGCAAGCAGAAGGAGGGAAGACAGATTAAGAACAGGGTAGAAGTAGGCAAGAAAAAAGGAAGCTTAGAACTGAAACAGCCTCATACTCCTTCACTGTACAGTGAAGTCTCAAAAAACAACCTGCTGGATGCCTGTTATTTAAGTGAAGCATCCCTCACCACCACAGATCTGTGCCCAGTTAGAGAACTGGATTTCAACTGTAGATCCTCTCAAAGCTGCTTCACCACAAGTTCTGATTAAAGTTAGATACCGTGGCTCCAGATCTCACTGACTTGATTTTCCATTATGGCTCACTGGGGTAGTATTTCCTTCAAATACAACTGACATGTACTATGTTAATTTTCTAAATGAAAATGCCCAATCAAGTAAGTCATCTGTAGTTGAATAACAGCTCACTCCATGAAGTGTTCCCTGCTGCTCTGCTGCCACAGAACACCACTCCATGGGTTTTCGGATACCAAGACACTGACTATATGTGGGGAGTGACAGTGTGTGTGCCTGGATCTCTTAAGGTCTGAGGTGATTAATGAATGCATCCTTACGGACCAGAGAACCACCTGTACAACGTGGATGCCTTGTGACCAGGAGAATCTTTCCATATTTGTTAGGTGAACTACTGACCAATAGTGTTCTAGCATGTTATATAGAGGAGTAGATAAAAGTGAAGCTGTTACTAAAAGTAAAGTCCCTTGTCTTCGGTGAGCCTTCTGACCACGCTGCAGCTGTCTCTGCCTCCTCTGACCACAAAGTTAAGCTGCTTTACCCTGACAACGGGTGACCCCAATAACTATAAAACAATCAAACACCAGGTATCTGGATGAGGCACAAACACATCACTGATGTCAGTAAAAGCAGCATCGTAGCCCATCCCTGCATTGCTTGGCTTCACATCCTATTCTGGCTACTTCAGAAGTATGGAAACTGATCAGAGGGAAAAATGGGAGCCAAGTATCTCTTTCCTTGCATGAGATGTAGCTGTAAAATATGTTCAGAACTGCACATGCTGTTTCACAACCACTGTTCTTCTAAAGCAAAGTAACTACCTACCTTTCATTTCTCCTAAAACTTCCAAAAACTTCTTTTCCATAATATAGTGTAATTTTCACTGAACTACCATGTAAATGATTTTTTAATTTTTACACAGCAATAATAGAAAGATTTTAATTCTGATGTTACAAAGACAGCATGAGTATATAGAAAGGGGCTGTTACCTTCAGCAGGCTCACAGAACAACTGCAAAATTTTTCATCACCTTTTACAGTTACAGCAATATCTGGGAAGATGCTCCAAGTACTGCAGTCATAGGCAGTATAGCTGCTGAGAATTAAAGGACAGACCTACAAAGGACACTGGGACTTGGACATGCCTGTTAAGTGCCTTGGCAGATTTTTAGACGTTTCTAATATTTACGTATTTCTTAAAACATTTATGAAATATCTCATAAAACTTAACTTCTTATCTAGGTTTCCTCTGAAATTTTCTCTCAGTTTTGCCTAGAATGCAGTAGAAGGTTTTATATATATATGATCAAACCTTTTAAAATGTGTCTATATATGTATGCAGACTAAAACATATATTGACAAAAATTTCAAATTGATCACATCTGAAGGTACCAACTGCATTTTTGGCTCTGCAGAAGAACTTCACTGCCAGCCTGTGAAAGATAGTGATTCACTGGTGATTTTGCTTCTATTTAGCAACCAATATTCTTAAAATGTTTTTACAATAGATCACTTACATCAAAGCACTAATCCCGTAGTATTTCCTGTCTGTGTCATTTTGAATTCATACAAGAGATTACAAGGACATGAAGTTTAATGACGAACCAGTTATCCTTTTATCTGGCAATACCCACTACTTTCACATAATGCACTGAAGTTTAACTGAAGTACTGGGTGTTCAGTATGTATACTTCTGGATAATATTGCCTTCATCAATTTTCTTAAGCAGTGAAGATTCAGCCCAAGTAAGAGAAGAGATTCTCTTGTGAACTAAAAACAAATTAAGAGAACATGCAGAGATGATGATTTCATCTCCCCCGGTCCTCTGAAACTCTGTTCCTAGTGCCAAATTGGCTTTGTTGCACTTCTAACAAGAGTACAAAAAAGGACATGTCTCTGTTTTCTTGAAACTTCATCAAGCTAATTCCTGAATGTGAAATATAAACAGCAAAAGTGAAATATTTCTACTGAAAGTTTGTATGTTTCCTAGTTACAGTGAGCAGCCAGATGAGCAATGCAGTGCACTTCCTCTGTAACACAGTCTTTACTAACCACGTGTGCTGCAATAATCAAACATGCCAGGCTTGAACTGAGCCCTGTGTAAATCAAAAGGACATTGTCAAGGCAGAATAACCCCAACTGTAATAATCTTTAAAGAATAAAATTACTGTCCTCTTATGCAAAACCCCACAAAATTACCATCAGATTCACCATGAAAATTAAGTATTTCAGTTGCAAAAAAGCAGAAAAAAGGGAATTCTCAGGTAGAGAATTCAGTCAGTACTTGTCTTCACATGGGAATGTCCTGAAAAGCTACTGATTTACTGAAATTCCAGAATATCCAGCTTTCTGATCACTCCAGAGTAACATTCTTTGCTTGAGAACTTACTTTGGTGGGTCTAAGAAAGCAAGCAAAGCTATGTACTAAGTAACAGCTAAATTCAAGTTTAATAGCTCCCCCAGTGGAATATTAGGCCAAAACTCACCTGAGAAAGCTCCTTGTTAAATTCTCAAGATCATCAACACTTCAAATAATTAATTTCAATTATTCCTACTTATCTAAGGCTTAGAGTTGACATTTTAGGCCTTTCAGGTGTACCTCACAAATAGCTTCTGCAACACTATTGTTCTCTTAAATGATGCTAATGTCAAATCTCCACACTATATTTTGTTCTCACAATTAAATCAAAGAAGAGAGATAATGTAAAAGCTTCCTCCTTCTCCTACATATATCCTCTCACCAAATACTCTCCAGCTGCAGGCATGCCTTCCACAAGGGAGGAGACTCACAGCCCTCTGGCCCCTCTTGGTGGGGAGAAGAGGTAAAAAGGATTTTGTCCGGGAGATGCTGTGAATGGAGCAAGGAGGGAGCTGGGTGGAGATGTCTATGCCAGTGCAAGCAGGGGGGAGGGGTGGAGCAGGGCAGCACAAGCTGCAGAGCTACGGGAGCTGCACTGCCCCATTCCAGTCTCTCACTACTGCCATCATCTCCTGCCAGGGAACCAGGAGCCATGGAGTTGCAAGCTCCCTCCACTCTTACCATTTCACCTGCTAGCTGGAGCTTCCCAGTTTCTGCTCCAGGCCTTGTCCCAGCCTGGCCACATTCTCCACCCCTTTCCCAAAGGCTTCCTATCTCAGCAGGTCATTCCACCAAGACCATGGCAGAATGTATCCAGTGGGAAACTTTCAGTTCTATTGTAAAATAAGGGCAGCACAGGAAAAGCAGAATGAAGCAACACATTAAAATAATTTATGAATAGTAAGTCAGATGTACCATGAGTTCACAAACTGGACGCAGACTCTACTTTCTAATGACTCTCCATTATCTATTCAGTATCACAAGTTAGTCTAATCCATGTGTTGCCCAGCATTGGCACGTATGCTTTCATAACATCCAATTTAGCAAACAAACTAATGGAAACCAGGAAAAGAGAAGTCTGGTTAACACATTGAAACAACACTGATCTGTCCTCCAGAGCTGGCACAAGCAAGAGATGACACAAGAATACATCTTGTACTTCCTAGTTTTGGATTACTCTCATTCCTGCCTTGTACAGCCCAACAGCTTGGCTCACAGGGACAGCGTGAAGAGGACATCAGAGAAGACTGTTCTCAGTTTTCCATACACATATGTTGAGCAGTTTCCAATCTCCACCCTCTGGAGCAATCTGTCTACAAATCTCACTGACAAACAGCATGAGAAGAGGTTCAGATCTGTAGAAGAGGGACACACACTAGGCCTTGAGCACTGTCAGGTGCTAGAGTCACATAATTGACATATTGCACAGCTTTATCCAATTTGAATGTAACGGTCAACAAAATGCTGCGGGTGTCATGAAGTCACATGGGACAGGTGTTAATGCTTGACATTCAGTGGTTCAATCAAACTTGATTCCTTAGGAACCCATTTAAAGGAAAGTAAGTAAACTATGTGAATTAAAAAAAAAACACAAAACCAACAACCAAAAAAGAACACCAAAAAAACCAAAGGTTGATTTTTTAATCTGCATTGTGGAATTCAAACAGTCTATTCTTGTGTAAGCAACAGTAGCAGCACATTTTCTTTCTTTCCATGGGTTCACCCTGAGTTTTCTCTAGCAGAACCACTAAAATATGTAACTTTAGAAGTTTATGCTACTACATCTATTTTAAGTCTAATCTTCCGCTAAAAACTACTATATCTGCAAAACCCAAACCCTAAGCTTTTGCCCCAGCACAGCCTGAACAATACAGGTGGGTCTGCTAAGCAGTCTCCAGGTGGTTATTACTCTGTCAGAGACAGACCTCTGGTGGCCAGCCAGTGCCTGACTACAGATGTCCCAGAATAGAGGGAAAAATGCATCCTGAGAATGTAACTTGCCACTAAAACTGAGACCATGTAGAAAAGAAGTGAAGGAGCCATCAGGGGAAGCTGGCACAGCTCATTGCTGTAATAAGCTCAGAAGGCATTTATATTTGCCCCAATATATGACTGAGCTGAACTCTAGACCCAAGTCCTGCCACAATGAAATACTTTGCAATTTATTTTATTTTTACTGTGAAAATACCTTAAAATACAAATTCAGGATACTAGAGAAAACCTACGGAGTGGGTAAGTAAAGAATATTTAAAGTCTCCTAAGCCTTCTTCCTGAATTCTTATCTATCTGTCTGCACTTGCCTAAGCTGTGCTGTATCAAACATTCACATCCTCCAGCACAGCAGCTCCCATCACAGTGTGCAACATAGAGCTGTACTGGAAGGATTTCTTGACACAAATTCAGCCTTTTCAGAGAGATAAATTTGTGCAAGCCTTCTGCATCAACCCTCTATCATAAACATTTGAAGAAACATTTTCTTTTTCCGGCAACAAAACTCAATGTCAATTAAAAGAAAAAATACAATAGCACTGATTTTTCCCACTGTTACACAATGTTGGTGTTTTTCAGCCTAAAGCATGAATTATGTAAGCTGTTAAACTGAGCTCAAAAAGCATAAAAAGAAGAAAACCTGAAGCATGAAAATATTAAATCACACAGTTTGTGCTAAGAGATTTTAAAAGGAAGTGTACTGATATGAACTCAATTTTTCATCATTATATGCTTAGTGAAAATTAAATATTGCTGACTGTAAGCAACTGAAGACTCACGTGGAATTGAATGTGGTTGAATTTTCTCTTCTTTTTGTAAATCCAACAGGCAGTGTTTTGAGCTCAATATTACACGCTCGAGCTTTGTTTCTCAAGCAATATAACTGTAAAAAAAACCCACAGTTTTTTTAAAAATTGGAATAATATATTAAATAAACAATAAAAAGCTAACAACAAACTGTGGAAAAGCCATATCTAATGTAATACCTTGAATTTTGAAAAAAAATTACAAATCAAAAAGTTAATAGAGTAAGCCTAGAAACTCTCTGATCCATTTTCAGGAGCAGTTTTTCTGTGATTGAAAAATAAGACGCCAACGGCCTCTTCATAGTCAAAAGTCACAGACAGCTCTTTTGGGTGTAATACCACCATGTGGCTGCTTTTGGGGTTACAACCGTGTCAGCAGAAGAGATGCACAAGCACCACCTCAGCCACGGACAAATTCTGATGTGAACGTGGCATAAATCCTATAAACATGCCCAGTACCACACCCCAAAACCTGCTACCTCTCTACCACCTTCAGCCCAGGTGATCAGGATATCCTGGTGCCAGGCACAGATGCAGAGCATGACTCCAGCCTGAGAGAAAGCCAGAGTCTTCTGAATTAACTCTGTCATCAACAGGAGTGCTCTCTGAGTTTAGGGCTATATTTAAGGATGTCTTCTCAAGACAGAAAAATAAGATGGCCCTGATGGCTTTTTGCAACTTATCAACAAGTGAAAATATTTTGTATCAGATTTGGTAGGAGGTGTGTTTGGTTAGTTGAAAGAGCTTCAACTAAAGTCCCCTCACGCTTAGAAGGCTGGCGCTTACGTCAGAGTTGCAGAGATTTGCTCTTTGAACAACAGTAGGTCCCTTCACTCGGTGTAGAGGGAAACATGCAATCATTTTTAGGCAAATTAATAAATCCATTGCTTACTTTGAAATTTTGTACTTAAAAATCTAAAGAAGTTGTGAAGGTGGAAGGAAACATTCAGGCGTTCTTAACACATCTATTATCCAACAGTAACAGTCATCATGTATCAATTTTAACAATGTACACAGTTAGCAATCTGTTCTAAGCAACTGGACGGACCCATCAATACTATTATTGCACAAACCTAGAGACTCTTTTTGATTTCTGGTTCTAAAATTCAGGGTCATTCATACCTTCCTAGGAGAGGTATCAGCTCTGAAACCTGGACTGGGACTGCCCAGTGGAAATTCAAAGGTAGTCAACCCTAACTCCAACAGACTACACAGCTAATTATAAACTTACAAGTCTTTTTGTTGCTGGACCATGCACGATACAGTGTCGAGCAGCAGCATCAGCTGTCCTTCCTACATCTTCCAGGAAACGATAATCTGAAGGTAAAAGAAGAACAAAGAAAAATGTAGTGCTAACCTAGTAAAACCAAAAGAATTTTAAAAAGCACAGGGTAGATTCTTACCACTCAAAAGGTTCAAGTCAGTAAACTCATTTATAGAGACAAACGCTGTTTTATCCCTGACTCCATTACAGCTCAGTGCAAGCTTATGTTTCTTTACACACAATAAACTGAAATGACAAAAAGAAAACCATAAACACATTTAGCACATAATGGGGAAAATAATCAAAACAGTTTGATTCAGATAACAGATACCTGCACGAATATTTCATGCATCGTGGACATCTGTATTTAGCTTCTTCTTTGCTACAGGTTTCACACCTGAAAGAAACAAAAAAACATGACTTAATAAAGCACCATCTTTGGGCCTGACTGGCCTATGAAAGTACCTGCTTAACAAGCAGGCACTAGGCCATCCATGGCATTTTCAGGAAAAGCTATCTGCATCTTGAAAGAAGAAAGAGAAAATACAAATGCCCTGGATTAGAAAAGGTGACAGACAAAACAATAAAAGCTATGGGAATATCTTCCAACACATACATATTAAAACACAGTGCATGTGCCTGGAAGCAACAAGAACCCCTCCCATGCTAACTGCAGAGTTGGAACCACAGCAAGCCTTTATCACCTTACTCTTTGTGACCTGGTTGTATCATTTCTTTCACTGAAACAGAAAGACCATGACAAAGTGGTAAGTCAAACAACTTCTGGCTGTCAGCAGTGTACCCCCAAAGCCAGGGAACCTCTCAGGCACAATGTGAAAGCCTTATGAACACACTTAGCAAGTACTGCATCAGTAAAACAAAAATACAATTCCTCTACAAATAAGATCTTATGCTTTTTAATTAGGCTATCACAACAGATGCTTCTCCTATTCTTGATATATTAATTGCAATAATCGTCACTTTTCATTTATTTTAACTCTGACAAGTAGTAGAGAGAAATAACCCTTCCTCCACATCAGTAAAGTTTTCTGGTATAGTACTAAGCTACCATTTTCAAGTACTAGAGGAAAAATGTCAGTCTCAAGACGCTTCCCTCCCTGTCCCCACCACGTGCTTGCGGCCAGGTGGCAGGAGGGTGAGAAGGACGGGCTCAGCAACATCACCTCCCGATCAACTGCTACCTCTTTATATCGGCAACACAAACTACGGTAAGAATCCGAAAAAAATGTTTCATGCACAGCAAAGCAGAACCGGGGGATTGCTCCGAGCAAGGACTCCCGCTCCTGTTTCTGCAGTATCTCCGCAGCGCCCGCTGTAAGCCAACGGTTCGGAGGGAGCTGTGCCTGTGCCAGACGGCCCCTGGCGCAGGCCGCGGGCAGCGCTCGGCCCCTCGCTCAGACGGGCACGGCTCTGCCCACTCGCCTCTCCCGCTGGGACGCGGGCCAGAGGATCCCCGCCGTGCCGGCCCGGCGCTGCCCCTTCCCTCCGGCAGCCGCCAGGAGGGCGCTCCCGACGTCGCCGCGGCCGCTGTGCCGGCCCTACCTGTACAGGGACATCTTCCCGCCGCCCGCGGCCCGCGGGGCGCTCCCGGGCCCGCTCCCGTCCCGCTCCTCCATGGCCGCACCACCCCCCGCCCCCGCGCGCGGCCCCACGGGGCGGGGCGGGGCCCCCGCGCACTCCCCGGGCCGGCGCCGCCTGGCGGCCGCGAGCGCCAGCACACCCACGCGAGGAAACCCCACCCGCCGGTGTTGGGGGGAGCGGGAGCCGCGTGCCGGTGCCGACGGCTTTCCGAAACACGGAGGGGCTTTCCGAAACACGGAGGGGCTTTCCGAAACACGGAGGGGCTTTCCGAAACACGGAGGGGCTTCCCGCAGCACGCTCTGCGCCGCACCCCTCGCGCTGCCGCCCGGCCCCGGCGCTCCCCCGCCCGTGACGCGGGACATCGGCACCTGTCCCCGTCCCGCCGCACCAGCTCCTCGTCCCGCCTGTCTGCGCAGAATGTGCAATTTTGCTTCTGCTACAGTAAACACACATCCGAGCAGCTTTTGAAGGCCGTAAAGCTGCTTGTTTTTAAAATCATTTCTGAGATGTAGAGCTTCCAGAAATAGGGCAAGGAGACGAATATACGCAAAGCAGAACATTTTCTAAATTATTATAATCTTTCAAACCCCCCCCCAAACATTTGTCACAACGTCAGCTCCAAAGTCAAACTAAGCGCAAATGTCAAGTGATGTCATTGTATTGACCTTGAAAATGCAAAAAGTGAGACATTTTCTCTAACCTTTATCATCACTCTGTAATCTTGTTTTTAGTTTTATCAGCTTTTCTCAAAGTGATCAAAACTGATGCTTCGATACAAAATGTAAAAGGGCATGTACGTGTACGTTACCTTGTGGAAGCAAACACCGACCCTCTGGCAGCATTCCAAGGCACAGAGCTCGTGCATTGTCCCCTGGGCAGACAAAAGTGCCCTTCCAGTGGCTTTTCTTTATTATTAAAAATGACCAACACAATACAAAACAGAACAGTGAAAGACAAACAGATGGCTTGGAAGCTTATTTTATTATACTTTGGTAAGGGTGGTTTCCTGCAGATCAAAGCAGACAAGTTGTTTGAACACTCCTTGGGGCCCTGTAGACTTTGGGGTACTCCTGAGCACACTTTGAAGTGATAATAGATACAGGCAGATCAAGATAAAGAGTGCTTTTGCTAATGGTAAAATTGTTCTTTTTTTACTAAAAAAGTTGGTTGGACATTTTAGGCTTAATTTAAAAAACCCAATATGATCTAATAATTTTGCCAAAAACATGGAATTTCTAAGAGGATGAAATGTCGTTTATAATATAAGAGCAGACATTCAGAAGACATGTTGTAGTAGATTTTTTCAGAAGTTACAAAATATATACAGAATATATCATCTGAAGGAGGCTTTGGCATTAGCAATGTTAACTGAAATACAGAATCTAGAACTCAAAACTGCTTTAGGTAGCTCTTCTACAATTTTTACAATGGCTGTAAAACTAACTGTCCTGACTCTATGCATCATATACAATGTGCTGTCTTATATACCATTTCCCAAATAGTACACAAAAATATTTTAAACAAGAAATCCACATAAATAATGTTTTCATTGTAGTGAAGTATGTGACCAACAACTTAAAATAAGTACCTTTACAACAGAAACAGATCCTGATGTAACCAGCATATACAGTCAGAAAGACACAAAGGGACTCAATCTCTGCTAAGGCCACAAGCACCTTGTGTTATGAAAAGCACCAAAGCAACATGGACAGGAAACACAAAAGAGGTAGTGTGCCATCTGTTCAGATGCATGTGGTCCACAAAGGACTAGAACAAAACAATGTTTAAGAAAAGAAGACATATTGTACTGTACTGTGGCATGATTCACTTTTCATATATAAGCTATTGCACATCTAGGAGCATAAGCAAATATTGCTCCTTCAGTATCCTGTGTCTCCAGCTTTTCTCAGGATGATTACTTTGTAGTGCTGTTAAAGAGATTGCTAAGAACACTTGAGGTCCTGAAAAAAATCCATGTTCAGATACTCCATTTCAGGAAATTATGCAAGAAAGCACCGAGAAATTTATTTTTAAATACTTTAAGAAAATTGTTGCAGTCTTTTCTCTCTTTCTTCTATTTTTCAATACTATTTCTCCTTAGGGGCAAGTCCTTTTCTTCCTGAAGTTCTTTAACTAAAATGATTCTTCAGTTTCCTAGTAATTTTTTTCTGTAACGGATCATTACTTTTGCATTCAATCTATGCAGCAACTCCATGTTGATGAATAAAAAACCAGGACAGAAACCTTAAAGGAAGCACACTGCACCACTTTCTATGAAGTGCTGCTGGCCTGGTTTGAGGTGAGGAAGTGCATTAACTTGAACCACTGGAAGCTGACTGGTGTCCTGAGTGTGAAAAAAAAACTGGGTCTTACGCCAGCTGCCATCTTCAATCTGCAACACACAAAAAGAATACTAGATTAATACTAAAGACAAATGAAAAGTGTGTTTATAGAGAGGAAGAGAAGTAGTGCATAGAAACACTTCTTCTTCTAGCAGTTCCTAAAGAAACTGTGTAATTTAACAAATGCCATTTCTCCCTGGCATGGGCATGGGCACTTTGGACAAAGCTGTAGCTGTAAACAAGCTGAGCCCAGAATCCAGCTGGAGTGAATGCAGACAGTGCAATGTGGCTCAGAGCAGAATGCCCTTACAAACAAAGTGACTCAAACAGACTTTAAATTCACATCCAAATCTGAACAGTAGGTGTCAGGGTTATCAATTCTGTAGGCCTTTGGAAGACTATGTAGGCCTTTGAAAAATAAACATAGGAATCAGTGATGCATTTTTGTTATGAACTTTGTATGGTTTATTCTAATACTTTAAAAAAACCTCAGTAAAAATTGATAACTCATAATAATTAAAAATAACATTATAACAATGTCTGAGGCTAGGAGTGTCTTGATGTTTGCAGTCAATCCATTCTTAAAAACCATCAGGTAAAGGAGATACCACTGATAAATGAAATCCCTGCAGGGGAACATATGAGATTCTGCAGCAGACCTGTACAGTACACAGTTTCCCACAGAATGAATGACAGACCTTGTAGAATCTCACAGAAAAATGGCACTTCTCAATAGCCACCTTAGTATGCCTTAATTTTTCTCAGGGAAAACAGTCCCAAACAGACTGGAAGGTGAGAAGGGGCTCCAATGGCCATACCTTATCTGCATGACATAGGCTAGAGCATTTCCCTGGCATCTGCTCATAAAGACTAGAAACACAGCAGCTTTGAAGTGCCTCAATAAAACCACTTTCCATTATGAGATTAAAAATCTCACTTGACACCTCAATATTGATATGGAGCCAGTCTTTTGTTATTGCAAATGAAAGCAGAGCTATAAAATAGTGAAAGTACAAGATGCATGGTTGCTGTATTTCAGAGTTTTCTCCCAAGACTGTTACCAAATGTCCCACATCTTGGAGAGTAATCTGATAAGCTTTTGAAAATTAATAAGCTCTTCCAACTTTTCCTGAACACCTGATTTAATACTTTAGTTAGCAATGGACTCAATTTCTACTCATTATTATTTTATGAAATAATCAAACATTTTACTCATAGTCAATGAATTTAAAGGTATTTAGTTGTAAAAAAAAGATGTCTACCCTGTTTGAGCCTGAGAACTCTTTGAACCTGTTTGAACTCATACTGAAGGCTGAATTTTCATTTTGAGAGTAGCTGTTTCTAAATTTTCCTGGAGGATCTTCTTATTTCCATGCTGATGTCTCTCCACTGTCTTCATTCAGTCTCTAAATGCCTGAGACACAATGCAAACAGCAGGTACAGATACCCTGTATCACTGCAATTGCTTTTACCTTTGAATAGATGTTGAATTCAGTATCAAAAGGCTGGCATGTGCAGAACTGTGTAAAAAAGCATGTTTTAAGGGGTCTGATCTAAAAGATTGTTATTTATTTGCAGAAAGTTAATAATGTTTACCCAGTAACTTCATTATTGTTTTAATAATGCTAGTGCTAGAAACTATTTACCATGCATTCATCCATAAGGACCTTCGGTTCCAGCAGCGTATTTGCTTTAAATATTTGACCATTCCATCCTTTGAAGGTAACTGATGTCTTCCGGCCACCTGCTTTATTTAATCCCCACAGTGGTGTGTTCAGACAATGAACTGTGATGCTGTGGGTTGCTTCTGAGCTCAGTAAATGAAGGAAGTTCATCTGCACTTTTCCAACACCAAACTCCAGCTAAGTTCCAAGAGAAAGACATTGTTAGACTTAGAGCTGGACTATGCAGTTTGGCCGCAGCAACACAAAGTGCCATGAACACTCAAGTGTTGTGTTCAAGCACGGGAGCATTTATACATGTTTATATACATTGGGATCAATGCCAAAGACCATTATTTGCATTCTTCAGGGGAGATGTCAGATTCTATTACAGCGATTACTATAAACAGAAGCTTCCATAGGACATTTTCAAATCTTAAATATAAACATTTGCTAATGCTTATAACATTGCTGAAACACAGCTGGGCAGAAAAAACTGTTCTTAAACAAGGAAACTGAAACAAATGCTTTTGTGATTCAAGCAAAGATAGTATCAGCACTAGTGTTTCGATGGCAGCCACATCACTCTGCTTGTTTAGTCTTCTTAGACCACAGGTTCTGGCAATACTGATATCCCATTACAAGTGCAAAAATTTGTAAGCGTATTTTGATTTTAGACAGAAAATGTAGTTACTCATTATTCAGTAAGAATTCATCTGAGACTACTTCATATTCAGATTCAGAGTTACACTAATACATACAGTTCACAGAAAATCTGTAACTTTTGTAACTGAATATATAATGGACTTTCAGAAAGATCCACGGTAAACCACTCCATCCACCCCCCGCCATCTAGCACCTTTTCATGAGCTGACTAAATAAGCATGCATTAGTTAGAGTTCAAGCACAGACAGAGTCTCTCTAGAAGCAATGCATACCTTTGTCACAGACAGCGGCATTAAACATGTCTGACCACCTGCAGTGAAGTTGCAGAAAACTTCAATGGCATCAGAAGGACATCCAATATTTGGGTCAATCCAGTATTTTCCTATTAGTATATAATTTTAGATGAAAAATAAAACCAAAATACAATTTCTAATAAACAACTTACTAAAATATTCAATGCTTCTTTGCAAGTATTACATATATTCTCACCATAGCTTCACAAGGGAAAAAAAAAGTACATGAAAGTGTTTTCACTACTATAATACTGAGCAAGAATATAATAACCATCCAACTATGATTACAATTACAATGACATGACAGGTTTCAATATGGGGGTGTTTCTATTTGATAGACTGATTCAAGAACATCTGGGATACAACAATGGTCAGTGTATCTGGCAGTGGCAGTGTATTGTATACAATTTTCTCATTAGGAATCTAGAATCTGATCCACAAAGAATTCATTGCAAGATTATAAATACTTCAAAAACTTTTTAATTACAAAATTGGATTCAGTTTCAAATTTTATGGATACCTCTGTTTACTGATACATGTAATCTGTCTCTAAAATCTATGTAATATTAGATAGCTATGTATTTCCCCCTTTAAAATTCAGAGATTGCATCTTAAAGATGAAATAAAGACCATTGTGACAGGCACACTACAACAGAATCTATCAAAAAAATCTACACATCAGAATTTTAATGCAGAAAGTAACATTTGGAAGCAACACATTTCAAAGCTACTTGTGTTCAAGCTTTAGTGGAAGTGGTCACTTACCATCTGATACTTTATGTTCACAATTAAGCAAATCCCTGCAGATGCGTGCGGGGTTATCCCGTGTACCAAGAGGGTTCTTGATGCTGTGCAGTAAATTGCTAAGGTAGTGGAGCGTTTTGAATATCTCTGTACTGTGATCTAGTAAAGTTACTTCAGTATTCTGGTATTTCTGCCAAGGGCCATTAGCAAATGTGTTACCACAAACAAGTATTGCAACAACAGTACACGCAGTAACAGTCAATTGGCCATTGAGTAGCCAGACAGAATTGAAGTATTTATAGAACACAATTGGCCATATAAAGCAGGGTAAGAATAATATATCCCAATAAACAAATCAGTACATTTTATTAAAATTGTCAAAGCAGTGATGTTGCAGGCAGGATTAGATCATGCAAATTTGTCATTATGAGATATTAACATAAAAATGTGAATACATTTTCTTGCAACCAATGTGGCCATACACATATATGTCATTATTATTTTTTTATCAAACTCTAAATGCTGCTTTTAATATCTGTGGCTGAACAGCTACAGTCTGCTATGTGTGATAGTCAGCAAATTTCCATTACAACCAATCATGACAAAAAGGTAGAAGTATTGCTGGTTTTCTTAGTTTTATTTCAATTATATCTTATAAATGCTAGCATGGTGAATTATATTCTACAATAATTACTTGCTATCAATGATTCATTTTAAACTAAATCTTTGGAAATAAGCCCTGTCCTGTCCTAAAAAAATAGAATTATAATTGCATACCTGTATGACAATGTAAATACATTGAAACATATTACCTCCATCTGCAGGGCAGCATTTGACTCAAACAAAGCTTGAACAGCAGCATTGAGGTCCACTTGTTTCTAAAAAACAGGTATTTCAGAATTTAAAAAGATGAAAAAGAATATTAAAAAATGCAAGTGGTAAATTCTTTGAACACTGTAGCAACATAGCTTTGTTATTTTTAGAAAATAACTGTAAACACATTGAAAATAGGATCCTTCATTTCCTTTCCAAAAAATGCAAGCATGCATACAGAAAAAGCATATTTGATTTTTATTAGTACGCCCATACCCCATTTAATGATCCTAGTCCTGGAACCTGGAGAAAAGATACTGCAACAGTTGCTATAGATTAATGTCCCCACTTATTCCTCTCATTTTCTATAATATCCTTAAGCAAACCAATCCAGCTAAGGGTGAAAAAGGTGTCATTCCTTTATAAAGAAGCCCACAAAGAATATCTGAATCAGATATCAGCAGCTGATGGATCACTCTTCATGATGAATTAAGAAGTACCAAGACTGACAAACCTCCTCTTTCTTGTGTATCTTCATTCTCTGCTCTTTGTGTGACACGTACCAGATCCAGACAAAATGCTGGTATTATTTTAAAGAATTAAATCACGCACACAAGCATTTGGTTCTTGCAGTTTGTTCTCAGATTACAGACATCATTACAGCTTTAGGACCCTTCAGATATTGACTCTATTCTAACTAGTGCATGTATGTGCATCTATCTGTCTGTCTGTCCATCTATCACATCTGAGCAAGAAATAGCACAAAACTTTCTGTTGTTGACTTTCAGCGTGTCCAAATACAGGAGGAAAAACATTTGACAAGGTTAAATGATGTCAACAGTATGAGCATGTCTGTGATGGTTGCCTCTTGAGGGCTCCCCAGCATGGCAGAACAGAACTGACAGTGTAGAACAGAAGGTTAAAAAAAAAATGTACTGCTGTACTGATGGAGGTTGTAGAAAGATGTATGTGCGTTTCAGGTACATCGATGGAACAAGCAATGCATTTGAGGCGGATCCTGCTATTTTCACTTTCAAAATAGCACTGTGCTGTAGGTTACAGTTTTTACAGAATTTACCCTTGGTCCTGGAGGTCCAGGTGGTCCCTGGAAAATGAGAAAAACAGATATTAGGTGCTCCCCATCTTTACATAATTAAATCCATGTTTAATCACAATGGAAAAATAACACATTTTTTTTAACGCACTTACAGGTGGCCCTGGCTGGCCCTGCAGTCCCTGAGGACCCTAGAAGAAACAGAGATAACATGCAACAGTTATACATTAACATCTCTTGTTTACATTTAAGTATTTTTTAAATCACAGATTATGAAGGGTGTGAAAAGTGAGAGCCATCATGTGATTCCTAGCACCACATCTGTGCCAGCAAGGCTATAATGATAGACTGCAAATGGCTTTGAGGCCAAGATCGATGTTTTACATGCATTCATTGAAGAACAGAGGAGATTCAAAATTGAAGCAATTTCTGGATGTTTAGATAGATGATCTTGTGATACTTAACCAAGATGACCTTAACAACATAAGCTCCAGGGATTCTCAGCTGATACATCCTGACCTTATTTATTTATGTTTCCTCCACTCACACCCAAAGAAAGGACTGTAAGAATAAGTAATTTTAGCATAGGTATTACCAGTAGCATAGAAATCCCTGTCAGTTCTGTGTCAAGCATCTAGCTTCCCTTTACTCTTCTGAGTTGCATTATTGCCCAGCTTGAAATTTTATTTGAATCCCACTACTAGTAAATACACATAAAATATTATTGTTGCTATTCATTATTACAAAACTGATATGAGTTTGCAAAGATTATATTGAGTGTTTTGGACTAGTTCCTCAGTTGCTGAAAATCAATTGGGTTTCATAGTGTCACACTTCTTTGCCAGCTGGGAAGGCTGAGTTCACATTTAATTAATCAGAGCAGCTGCTCAGGTGCTGTTAGACTGCTCCAGGATACCTTCAGTCTCATGTGAATATATTACTGAACTACCTGATCATGCTTGGCAAAGTATTTTTAATACAAAATTAAAGTGTGAAAAAGTAACTTGAGAAACAAATTTGACATTGTGAGAGTATATTTATCTTGGTTCAGGACTTGATCACGCAAATGCCAAGTCAAGGCAACGCACAAAGTCTTCAACAGTTTGTCCCTAAGTAACCACTGCGCTCTGATGAATAGATGTCATTGTTCTGAGTGCTGAGATTTAGACATTCCAGTAGATTTTTCAGATGACTGAATGCTTCAGTTAATGTTCTGTGTTCTTGGCATGTGTCACAGTTTTAAGACTCAAAAAGTCTTGGGACAAGAACAGTTCAAATTTATAGTGGTTTCTGAGCTAAAATAATGTTTTGAAAACAAAACTCTGCATTGTTCCAATGACTTAAGGTATTTTGCAGAAAAGGAATGCTATCTGTCTTGATTCACTGTCTTCTTGCCAGGGAAACCCATGTGGGAAAAAAATAAATACTGAATTCTATTTGTGAACTACTTAAATGCATTAGAACTTCAGAGAGCTATATCAATTATCTTTACAAACCATTAAATATAATGAAACTGCATAGAGTGTGTTGAAAATCCTGTAGGGATTTTACCAATGTTTTTTCTTTCTGCTGCAGAGCATCAAATTAAGGTTAAATTACACTTTTCATGGACTGAGTTAATTGCTAAATGTTTTACTGGAATGTACAGGATTACCTTTACAAATCTACTTAATTTACCCTTTGATCGCATTAGAATTTAAGTGTGAAAAGTGTAATTCCAGTTCAAAAAACAAAAGCAGACTAAACCATTTACTTTCAGTGTGCTCTTTAATTTTTTAATCACCTCGACAAGTCAAAAGGCCAAAGTCTCAATCTTTTTCTAATACTGCAAGGCCCTGATTTTACATGCAATAATACATGAAAACATGAGCAATCTCATGGACTTCCATATTATCCAAGAATTCTGAAATTTTGGAAGAAAGCATTTTTAAAAAAATTACAAATGTTGAGCTTTCCTTGACCATTTTTTAATTTTGATGTTACATCACCATATCTCAAAATGTGTAAAGCCTAATAACATCCTTCAGTATAATAGTCTGATATACAATATGGTTTATTAGCTGGCATTATGATTGCAACCATAAAACAAAATATGATAATAGAAAATTAAAGATTATGCCTTATCATATCCTATCTTTTTTCAGCTTGAAGATACTCACAGACTAGAATGCATTGCCCATGGAGATTATTCAATCTCCATCCTTGGGAGTTTCCAAGACTTGGCTTAATAAAGCCCTGAGTGACGTGTTCCAATTTCAGACCTCATTCTTTTCTACATCAGCTTCCTGTTTAAATGTCTTGAGATGCCTTACAATGTGGATTATCCTATGATTGTGTATCATAACTGATTAGGTGACATTCCATGAAAGAAAAAACATTAAGAAAATGAAAACACACTTTCAGAAATGTCAGAATTATGCAACAATATTCCTACTTGTAATCTATGGTTTTCTAAATGTTTCAATCACAGCAATATGAATATACTGAATTGAAAAATAATTTTGATAATTAGTGATTAATTTGATTAAGATTTTTCAATCAACTCTGTTTCTTACTCTCCAGAAATAGACTACAGGACATGAGCCTTTTTTCACCACTGACTTCAATAAGGAGACATGATTTTACATTCTTTTTTTTAGGGGATAAAAGGACATTTCTTTCTAGTAATGAACACTGTAACCCTTACAGACTAAAAAATACACCTAAAACTTGGACTACCACAAAAAGATTAAAACCTATGTGATTCTAGGAAGAACACCAGTGTAAATTTTAGAGTCATTAATTAAAGCTCGGAATGCACAGTTGGATTAAAATAACTTTCTCTCCTTTGTATCTGAAAATGGTTGGAAATAAATCACTTTCTTGGGAGAAATTAATGCCACTGTATATGATTTAAAGTGAAACATGCTTCTTCTGAAAACACTTACTAGGTTAATTCATCTTGATAAAACTCAAGAACTTATTTAGGAAACAACATCTCTAGCACTAGCACCAATAATGGAAACAGATGCTTCTTGTTCACTATCTTGAATGACTTTTATTATTTTTTTTAAGTGGCAGCATTTTAACTCTATGCTGTCATAATAATTCTTATGAACAAACAGTAGAAAAAGACAGTCAAGATAGACAATAACAGCACAAATTAAGAAACTAGTTTTCCTCCTATTCTGAGATAGCAGATACCTCAAGAGCATTAGAATCAAAGAAGAAAGTTCTCCAAGATATGTACAGGAAGCTTAGTTCCAAGGTTTAATTCTTTAAGACACTATAAGGAATACTTTTGTTCTATTTTTCAAATCTTTTATAAGGCAGTTAGATTGGATTTTTATAGGTGACTTCTAAAAGCAAAATACAACAAGGTAAGTGAAACTAAATAATTTTAAGTGAGATGGGGTGAAAGGCAGGGTTAAGAGTAACAGGAACAAGATAATATCTGATATTAAGATAAATCTGCTGATTACTGAAAAAGAAACTAATACATCTGCCATATAAAGTAATATCATAGATAGCAACTTTGTGTTCACATTTGCTGTAAATGTGATAACTCAGTTGCTTTTCACCAGAGCCATTATTAATTGGGGACTGACTCCAACACAATTTTAAAAAGAAAACCAACATTTATTAATGAACAACAACTACTGCAATATTCTTACTGAAAAAGGAAAGACAGGAAATTCATAACCCATCAATGTTTCCTCCTGTTCCTACAACTGGCACACCTTGGACAGACACTCATCCCCAGGCCTAGGCTTCTCCTGAGCTTCTCCCCCTCTGGACAAGATGACACAGATCTCTGAACACATGCATACATGCTGGGAGTCACTGGGGCACTGACAACAAATGGGATGAATGGTTTTTCTTTCAGCTCTGAACTAGGACAGATTTGGAGTATGTACCTGCTGTATGATCGGGGCCACACTGCCCAAAACTCACCCCCACTGGTCACACCTACGTAAGTTAACTTAAACAAGAAAAGGTCAGACTTTTGACACATGCTACCAGCATTCTTGGCCAGTGCTCTGCAGGAGCACAACACAACTGCCTGCCATTCAGAGCACACAAGAGTACATTCAGCATTCCACATGAATAAAGTTTACACAGCCAAAAATATGAAAGCACAGCAGTTGTTTCATCTTACCATTTCGCCCCTTGTGCCCTTTTGACCTCTTGGACCCTATAAGAAAGAGAAGCCATTATTCCACTACACTTTCCAGCTGCCTAGGACTGAAATAAGCAGATTAATATCGATCAGAGTTATACTGCTCCCAAGAAAAGTCCAGTCTCATCTGTGGAAGTATTTACAACTCTAGGAGATTAATTTTTTTGTACTACTAGAAAACCAAATTGTGTGAAAACATCTTGTAATTCCTGCATGTGGAAAGCTGTTTTCTTCAGCTTGCAAATGTGGTTTTTCTCACTAATTTTAACTACCTGTGTTGTCCTTGTCAATCAGATGTATTCCCCACAATTCCATCCACTGTAGTACATCACTGCTTCACCATTTTAAGAGTAGAGAATAAAACTCGGTACTCTCTGTCACTGAAGAAATCCATTTATCCCATAGATGTTTATTACGCTGTTAGTTCTCCTCTCACAATCAGACTAAGTGGTATTTTTCAGTCCACATAGCAATTTTGGCTGGTTTGGCACTTAAACTGTGTTTCCAAGGATGGCAACAACCTTATAATTCTTTCCTGGAAGAATTTTGTATCTTGTGGCTGCATTTCATAACACATAGAAGTAATACTCAACTATAATGTTTTCTTAATGATAATGGAAAACTATTATATTCTATATGAAGTCTACTAAAAGCCTTCATACTGATGCAAACTGTAAAGTTTTTCTCCTCGGAGCAACTGAAGAGAATAGAGCAAGACTTAAACTATTGGTTTTCCCAACAAGCAGAAAGAATTACAGAAAGAACATTCCCTTTCTTTCTTTTTCACTCGTAAATATTTGTATTTATTACTTTTATTGTATATTTGTTGTTTTTATGATTATTTCAATTTTTAGATATTCTCATTCATTCTACATCTAAAACTAGCTTCTACAACTACCTTCTGTAGTTGGGTAGTCTGCAGATAAGAGCCACAGGAATGAGGACAGACCTTCCCCACTGCAGGGAACCTGAGGTGCACTGAAGGTTGTCAAAAGGGCTGAGATAATGTTTGAATTGTAACGGGGTTCTCACCAGCACCTGGAATACCCATACAATGGCTCACAGGTTCTCTCAGAGTGTCTAGAGGGGTAGTCTGGACAGTTCAGACCACAACAAATAAAAAATAAACTATATTGTAACCGAATGTGATACTCTCTAGATAGATCTAAGGATGAGAATGAATATCCAGGTGGCAGTTACTATGTGCTCTTCTACATCTTGACTTGCTTGCTGCCCTTGTAGACATGCTCTCTGTATACTGTACTTGGACAGAAGGTGATTGCAATGACTTTTTTATCAGTGGCTTTTGTAATTTTTTTTCATGTATGTATTACAGATGCTGGAGTCACACACACTAACTCACCAGCATGGTATAAAAAAAAGGAGGTCCTGCTAGTTGCTCTTTGCAAACAGAAAAAATTAGAGGGTTGCTAACTGCAAAAGATTATTTAAAAACAGTACATCAAAACAAATTAACACAAAAATGAAGGGAAACTTACAGGCCTGCCAGCTGGACCTGTTATGCCTTCTTGACCAACAGGGCCAATATATCCCTGTAAACAAGCAAAGAACTTATTAGCCCGCTGTGTTTTTCAATATGAAGAAAACCCTTGTGACATATCCTGGTTTAAAGTTGCTTAGCAAACAGCCCTATCAAATATCCAAAAGATCGTGGTGATACTCTTTCTAAATATTGAGTGCACATTGCAATAAAATCAATGAGGTAAGTATTTGAGTAATTTGTAATGTTGTGGTTGGAAAGCCCACATACATTCTTTAACATGAAAGTTGATGCACTAAAAACGGTGGAAACTTAAGTACTCTGATTACAAAAAACCATATTTACTGAGTTACAATCAACTATATCTTGAGCTATGTTACTGCCCACAAGTACTCTTACATGGCTGCCAGTAAGTGCTGTTATCTTGTTACTTTCCTGATCCATTTCATTTAGAGCAAACTGCTCATGTCCAATGTTATCTTCTATAGAAATATTTAGAAAAATAAAGTAGCTGTTCGAATAGGCTCCTAAAGCTGCTGCTCTGCGTCTGGTTACCCGAAAAATTCCGTTCTGTGAGGGCAATGGCAGCAGTGAGAGAAGAACATTTTGAACTAAGGTCTTCCATGCTGCAACATGCCTTTTGCCACTAAGAATAATGTTCAACCCCAATGGACAAAGATATGCCAGCTGGGAGAGTCACACTTAGTCAGCAGAGCTTGATTTTTTCTTTCTATATTAAGAGCACAGCTCTGGTTGTGTGTCTGCAAGCACGTTGCAGTCAGAGCAGCTGCAGGACAAGCAAAGGTTGTCCTGGTCTCAGACAGAAAGGTTTGGTTTGATTAGGGGGTTCTGGCCTTGTTAATACAGAAAAAGATGATTTCCTAAGTTGAAAATGTGTGCCACTTGCAAATCATCCTAATGATCTCTTTCATGGACGGAAACACTTACAACTTGGCCTGTTGGACCTTTCGGGCCCAGAATTCCAACTAAGCCAATGTCCCCTGCAGGACCCTGAAAATGCAAAGGAACAATTTAATCAAACATGGACACTAGCTATCCACTTGTTTCAATCTCTGGTAATCAGTGAAAGTAAGATAATTTCTAAGAGCAATAACAGTGAAAATACCAAGTGCACTGACCCAGAGTGTCTGTCCTTAGACGTGGTGTACACAGTTCTGCCTGTTCCAACAGTTCAGAGATATTTTGAACAAATTACTGTTAAAGCTCATTAATTCTACACTTTCCTAATGTTCTCACTCTGCAACTGGCTTAAGATCTAACAGAAAAAAAGAATAAGCACATACTTTTGGACCTGGGAATCCTTGAAACCCCATTAAACCTTGATCTCCATCTTCTCCCTGTAATAGAAGCAGACATCCTTACTATTATTTCATGTTGATAACTCTTGGACTACTTGTTTTGCATCAACAGCTGGGATTACATACAGTCTGTCCTTTCAGTCCAGTGTCTCCTGCTGATCCTTGATCACCTGGTGACCCTGGAAGGCCTCTCTTGCCTCGCTTTCCTGGATGACCCCGAAGTCCTTTCTCACCCTGTAAATAGGAGGAAAAAATAACTTTTATTACAATTATGAAAGTTATAAATGCAAATATGGGTTTCCCATAAGAAGTGTGGAACACACTTTCTCTTTAACACTTACTCCATTCATTTTATTTCCCCAGGAATGCTTTCCATAATTATATATACACTAAAATGCAAATATGACTTGACAGGTGCTTGACTTGGAAACATAAAACCCCTGCATGTTGGATCAAGTTTAGTATGATATGTCCCAGTGCAAGTAATAAAAATCACAAAATGAAATACAGAAGGTTAAAAGTAAATTTAAAATGTAATCATCTGAGCAATACACAGTGCACTTGTGGGACTCCCTGCTGTTGGACTAGAAATCTACATTGATTCAAAAGGAAACTAGAAAAGATCCTCCAAGACAAATCCTCTGAGAACTATCGAATATATAGAAATCATGTCTAGCTCAGGAAGTTACTGAGCTGCAATAAAAGCTGTGAATATACATGTTTCATCCTTTGTGCTTGTGTTTTTTCCCAGGTTTTACCATTCTGTTTTAACACAGTCTTTTCACCTGACTCAGTATGTCCACTATTAATACTTATTTTGTACTATATGTGGCTACAGTTTTCCCTCAACTCATCTATTCCTTGTCTTTTTCAGATTGCATGAACTTCTGAGCAGGAACTACCTCCTACAGCTCCTTGTCTAGACAAAGGAGTAAAATTCAGACTGGGAGCACTGGAAGTAAACAATACAATTAGCGAATACAGTTTATACTAAAATATTTTCATGAAAAGATAATAAGGACAGTATCCAGTTTTCAAGTAACTTAATGTTTTAAAGAACTGCTTAACAATAAAATCTCACAAAGCAGTGCAAATCATGATTTTACATAAAAATTCTATTCTAAATGAAGAAAATTATCTGTATTGTCACTATTGTTTGCCTATTTTAAACTTGAAATGAGTCTAATTAATATGAGGATATGCTGCTGTCAGGTATATGGTACTGTCTGGAAAATGGAGTCCACTCAGATTTATCTCTTTCTGATAGGGCTGAACAAGAACAATTTAAGTCCTATGGTAAATGGATGTCCCAGATAGAGTTATTAGCTCCCAAACTTGAGACTTAGCCTTGAAATTACAGTACTTCTCTGCTAACAGGTTGCTTAGATGTTCCAATCATCCCAACTGCTTTAGTAGCTATGGCAGTTTAAAATTGAAAGTCAGGAAACTTTCGGCCATAAACCTGGAATGAACAATTAAAAAGTGCATTGAATGGCTTATGGAGTTGGGAATAGCACCCAGATGGATGAGACTTCTATTTTTAAATTACAGTTTTTGGAAATGGGGTCAACGCAACTTGTAGTCTTAGCCTTTAGGTCAGTCTTGACATCGATTACTCATATGATTAACAGTGGTCTGTGATTCCACAGTCACTGAATGCAGCATGAAGACTAAGCAATATCTGCCATGCTGTACCTAAACAAGGTCCCATGTGTGTACCTTTAGTCCAGGTGCTCCCATAGGCCCTGGCATGCCTGACAATCCTTTGGGACCTCGAGCTCCAGGAGAACCTGCCAGACCTGGTAAGCCTGAGTTTCCTTTATTGCCCTTAACAAATTGAAAAGAATGGATTACAAGCAGAAAAGCCAAACATGTTTTTCCACTGGGTGCTGAAACAGCTGTAGACCATAAAATCAGTCAAAAGCACTTAATGCTTTCTGTATATATGAACACGCACAGAGTATATCAAAATATATAGAAAGACAATGATAAGCAGTTTTATCTGGATTTCTGCTAAAAGTAAAAGGCTGAAAATACAGTTGAGTATCACAGTATTCATTTTTCAAGAAGCAGGAACTCCCTATGAAACAAATGAGACTGCCCTCCCAAAGATGCATTCAAAATTCAACAAGTTTATTTCTAAGTATCAGGCATAATAATAATACTAGTATGGCTGTGTACACTCTGTAGAGATTCACACTTTACCACATGAAAAAAGATCAGAACATTTGTTATGAAAATATAGGGGAACATCACACTATAAACAAAAACAACTATTTTAAATGTGAAAAAAACTGAGTATGTGGAGTTAAGCCACTTTTGACATCTTAAAAAATACAAAATGGAAATTTGCTACCATCCAAATGAACATTTCTGTGGTTCAATTTAGTAGAAATATATACATATATAGATATCTGTCTTTTTTTATTTCATATGACATTCAGTTAAGCACTCCCAGAAATAAAAGGGTTATATGAAAAAGGATTTTTGTATTATATGTGATTTTCAGAGTTTTTGAATATGGTGCTGTGGCTTATAGACTGATGGACTAATAAACTTACATAGCAAAAGTTCTGGGTTTTTTCATTCATTGTGGCAAAAATCAGTTATAAGCCCCTCCTTACTACAAATTGTAATGGGGTAATGGAGTCACCTTGAATATGATTGTATGACATTTCCAGTGAAAAAGCCAAAATGTAAGAGTTCTTCAGGGTAATACTTTTAAATCCAACTCCAAAGAAGTTTAATTACTTGGAAGAGGTCCATGATCTGAAACTGGAGAGTCTAGAACAGGCTATACCTGCCCCCTACAGGTAACTTGTTTCATTTTTCCTTTGTTCAGCCAGATTGGGAATTTATGCCTGTAACAACAGTGCCTCATTCGACACCTTGATAAATTCCTAACACTAAATTTAAATTGGCAACCTTTTATAACAATTACTGGTCCACTGAGAAATAACCATACTTGAAATCAAAGTCATCAGACCATGAGAACAACTAAGGGAATTTTCTCCCCCTCCCTGGAGGGACTAACTGCAGCACTGTGTCACTGCTCCCAGAGCCAGCAGGTCACCCCTTCCCTTATGCTAACTCTATATCCTCACCAGAGTATCAGGAACAAAGGAGAAAAAAAGAAAAGACTTTGTCTCATTTTCAAGATGCTCAAGGAACTAACCTTAACCTTAGAAAATATGTAATGCAAAATGACAAGGAAGCAATGTAGAAAGCAACTTACCTCAGGGCCAGGCTTCCCCCCTGGCCCAGCCTTGCCAGGGTTCCCAGGAATGCCTTCTGGTCCAGGGTACCCAGGAGCTCCTCTCTGTCCTGCTGGCCCCAGTTTCCCCTTGAAACAAGTTCAAATCAAATACAGCACTGTTGTCTCTCTTCATCTTCACCATCATGCAACTAGATTTCAGTCACAGTATTTCCTAAACCCTACATAACAGCAGACCCAGGAATAGGAATGAATACTCGCAAAGCGAGCTGAGCTAAGGTTCAGAATGCTGCTGCTTTAACCTTAGATTTGCTGTGTTATGGGATCTGAACAACTTCAGCTGAAACCACGGGGCTACCCCTTTGTGTGCCAGGCCTGGAAGATGGCTGAGAGTGTTGACTCTTAAACTGACACAAGGAAACATGGCAAAGTAATCTATTTATCTCTCAAAACCCTCTCACCGTATAATTTTCCAGTCTTTATTTTACTAGATACTCAATCAAAAATACATACAAATTCTAACAATGCAAGTTTGTGGTAACTGTTGCTATACTTGCACAAAAAAAGCCTCATGTCACATGCAATAGAGGAACATTGATTTATTTCCTTGCAATTATTTCCCTTTAGATTGACATGAACTATCTTAAAGAACTTGGAGTTCTGCAATGAACTCTTTATGAATACATTTCTCAGAAATTTAAAATACTCTCACTACATCTTGTCTGTAAAAGTATAGTTAACAACAGTCACACAGAATAGAACAGATGTGTCATCTTAGTCTTATTTCTAAATTCTACTTGCTGAAGTATCTTGCATTTGGGATGTGCTTTGAAACTTCCTCAAGTTCTAGTTTTACTGCCTTCTCCTCCTGACTTCTCTGTGTATCTTGCCTATCCCTCTTTTGTCTGCTGAATGATACACTCTCGGCAGTCTTCCAGAGGAAAAAGCTGAATATTTACAAAAGACACACAGTTCCTTGCCTTCAATAGGCTCCTCTTGCCCTCTGCCCAGCAGGTACAAGCTCTGTGAAACAGCTGCATTTCTCCAGTTACTGACAATGTTTTGATGTGAGGTAGTAAAAGTTATTTACAATATGTGCTTGTGTGGTACTAAATATAACCAAAATAACCTTGATGCATTTTGTTCTCAGTTATATTTACAGAACACCTACTGCTTCCTGCTCTTTCTTCTCCCTCAGGGAGAAACAGATGCAACTTAGCTTCTCTGCAGTAAATCAAGAAAGAACATGAAAAATTTCAGCTCAGGGCAAGCAAGAGAAACAAATAAACCTCAAGGGATCTGCTGCACGTATCTGTCATGGACATGTGGATCCAAGCTTCTGTAGGCTGCAGCTGTTCAAAGAACTGATGGGGCCAGGACGAGCAGTAGTGGAGCTCTGTGCAATATAACATAATAACTGCCAAATGGACTAAAAGTCACATGCAAAAATGATCTAGTTAAGTAACCTTACAAGTGTGAAGGACCTTGGTATTATATTAGTTACATCTCACTTCCATATGCTGAATTCCATATAACTGAATATAATTCAGTATAATTTAACATAATTTCAAAAATGATTAATATTAAAAAATGACAGGAGTTCCTTTACACTTCCTGGATAATAAGAAGGTTACTTAGAGTGAATGTAAGATCTTCAGGTACCACAGCATGATTCAATTTTGGTTTTATTAGCTAGTACTGTCTTTGTTTCATAACCTGAAAATAGACTGTAGAATTTTGTTACTTACAGGAATTCCAGGTTTGCCTGGCTGACCCGTTGCTCCTTTCTTCCCTGTGGCTCCCTAAAAGTTACAAACATTTGTGAACTGATGAATGTCTTAAACTCAATCCCCTAAATGCTGAGGATTGTTCCCCTCTTAGTATGCATGGTCACTGCCTGGCTTTGGACATCCAGCTGATGAGAGAATATAAAACATTTTTGCCAATTTTCAACAAATCACCAAGATGAACTATTATTTCTAAAGGGAAAGATTTTGTCTTTGATATTTGTCAAGACTTGCTCTGTCATTATGTCTCTAGTATTCTGTAGCCAATTCCTTATTTCCAGGTCCCTGAAAACTCAGTGCAGTGTAGTACCAGGAGGATTCATTTACAGATCAGAGAAGCAAAATCTCAGGTGCCTTCCAGAGCTGTTTTGCCACAAGGAACTCCACTTAAGGGTAAAATTGAATGTAACTCAAATGTTTCCAAAAGAATCTCTCATAATGCTTTATATCATTCCAAAGTAAACCTATCAAATAACACATATTTACTATCCCAATTTTCCAGTTTTTAAGTGTGGTTTTGTTTTACTCTTTTCTACTTACTCTTGAACCTCTTTCTCCTTTTGGTCCTTGCTCTCCCAATTCACCTGGCTCTCCCTTTGAAAAAAACATATATTAAATAAATGAAAAAGCATTTCAATGCAGATGAAAATTGCGTTTTCAACAGTTAATAGATAGATCTCACTCGTTTGAAACACTTACTGGAAGCCCTTGTTGTCCAAGAGGTCCTCTAAGCCCTGGAAGCCCTATAAGACCCTAAGAAGGAGAAAATATAACATACTGCAGTACAAGTAACCCAGGCTGTCATGCTCAGTGAGTTACAGACTTGCACATAAAGCTCGTCTTGGGAGGTTCTTGATGGACCCAGATTCACCATCATCACCTAATAAAGTATGGTGAGATCTCCAAGATCAAACCTAAAGGAGCTTTTATGTTTTACAGTCTTCAAACTGTGAGTGGGAATTACATATTCTGAACTCCTGTAAGAATATATTAACTTCATTATTGCTATGTCTAACTGTATTATCTATGTAACTTGAACAGTATATTCTGTGTCAAGGACTGTCTCTTGTATTTCAGCAAACTGCATCAGTGGTAAGCATGAGTTGCCATTCATTTTTTGTGTGCTGAAAGGCTGAATATAATTAATGAATAATTATTAGAATTAGATTTACAGATTAGTTCTTAAAAAAATTAAGAGAAAAATGTTAACTCATTCAGTATTACAGAATCACAGAACTGTTTAGGTTGAAGGGGACTTTCTGAGATCATCTAGTGAAACTCTCCTTCCCGAGCAGGGCCAGGTAGAAAAGAGTGTCCAGGACCACGTGTAGTCAAGTTCTGAGTATTTCCAAGGATCGAGACTCCACAACCTCTCTGGGCAGCCTTTTCTAGTTCTCAGTCATCCTCACAGTAAAAAAAGACATTTCAAAAGGAATTTCCTGTGTTTCAGTTTTTGCCCTTTGCCTCTTGTGGTACTATTGGGACGAGTCTGTCTATTCATGTCCATTCCATCCCATCAGGTATTTATACACATTAGGGTCACTCAAGACTTCTTCAGCTCATGAGTGGCAGTTCTCAATTTCTCACAGGAAAGATGGTCCAGTGTGTCTTAAGAGTTCATCAGTTCAGGGAGGCCCCAGCAAGTGCATCTCTGCACACTTGTGAGAGAAGATGATACTTCTACTCCGTAACTCCACATGCATGCAGAGTATGCCATGTTCAAATAAAAACCAAGAGGTTTTACCTTGTAGCCTTCATCACCAGGTTCTCCTCTATCTCCATGTTCACCACCAGGACCCTAGAGAGAAAACCAAAAAGCAAAATAAAACAACTGAGCTGAAAGAATGCTGCAGTGAAGTACAAAAAGAAAGCTGGTATTTCTGTCAAAACAGACTAACCAGTGAGCTGGAACAGACAAATATAAATATGAAACTCAAACTTGGCTAAAGGAATAAACATGATATTTTTCTAAACAAAATGCACCGGAGTCAGACAGCCACTATCTAAAATATTTTGTAACTGAAGACTAGAAGGTAAAAGATGGATCTTACATAGGCCTAAATAAAACAGAAGTATTGACCTCAGTAGAATTTCCCCAGGTTTATTTATACCCATATATGATATCTGAATTTAAAATCTGAACAAATACTTGAAGAGACTCCATTTTCAAGAAATTCAAGGAAAACTTTCTTACAGTTTCTGTAACACAGCCCACTAAAAGTTGGGTTCTTTTCTGAGATTACTTTCTGTACTCAAAATCTGCTTTAATTTTGAACCTTCTCTTAATATAAAGACAATTTCAATCCCTCAGCATGCCTCATGTGTATGAGAACTGCACAGGAGCAGAGGGAATAGCATGATTTTTTGTGAGTAATGTAGTTCTTCTTGCTGTGTTCAGACACCTCACTAGCTCCACTTTAGGGGAAAGGCCCTTACTTCTGTTCACAAGAAGCCGGATTTTTCCCCGGGATTTCAACTGTCATTATAGCAAATGGACCAAATATAAATCAAAGGAAAAATGATGGGATAGGGAATCACACCTATAGAAAGTAAGAATGGCTGAGCCTTTCCAAAAGATATCCATCTGATGTAAAGACACATAATGAAAAATTGGCCAGTCAGCACTAACTGCAATGTATCTTTACAGGCCACAATTAATAATAAGCCAATTCTAGTGCATATCCACCAACATATACTATTATGCAACTGCTTGTATACTCTCCAAACTTTCAGCAACCTTGTGGCATGTTTCCTGTAAGTAATGCACAAGATGAGAAGGCCTCACTTGCAATGCTTGAGCAGCCAGCATTAGAGACAGTTCAGCTATAACACAATGGATGGAATCTCTTCCCTTGTGCATCACCATAATTAAGAACCTGGTCCAGACTCTTGTCTTCAGCTACATCAGGGTCTTACAGTCCTGCCTCTCAGGAAGCTAGGCATAAATATTAAGAGTAATCAGGAGAAAAGTAGACTGTACAAGAAGACTGGTACAATCAAAGACTGAACATGAAATGCTTTTAATAAGATTTTGAGATGGCTTCATAATTGCTGCTGAGAAATACTCCACATATGAATTCAGTACAAAAATGGTTACAAAATGCAGTTCTCTCAATGAGTTAAATTAGTTAGCAGTGAAAATGAAATAAATCAAAATATTTTTTTTATTAGTAAAGCAATTAGGTATAATTCAGGGTAAACAGAAAGGGTAAAATTCTGTTCCAAAACATGCTGGTCTAAATACAGACTAATGGCACTAATGTAATTAAATAGAGGGCACATGCACTTAAGCAGGAGAGAGCACATGGCTGCATTTTTCAGAGAGCAATTATGAATTAAAGGACCATCACTCTACATTTTTGTAAAAGGGAGTACTGACTCCTGAGATAGGGATATAAAGCTTCAGAAAGAACCCCATTGGTTCCTAGCTTGAGATGCACAAACATAATTTTTTTGAGAAAGAAAGACCTACTGGTTCACCTATGGGCCCAGGTGGTCCAAGGACTGCATTTTCTTCGCCTGGGAAACCCTAAACCAAAGATAAGTATTAAAAAATGTTAACTTGGAAATTCAACCTCGTCTACCATGCACACAAGTTTTAACGCTAATAAAAACCAGAGAGCACGCTGTATGGATACTAAAAGTGAATATGATGCTTATGGTTCTGATATAATGGAAATAGTAGCTTCATTTTAACATTCACATAAGAAAGCTAAGTATTTATTCTCAAGGGCAGCTATAAAAAAAAAGAAAGAGTACTTGAACAATTTTCATATAAACATTATTTAATGAAAATAAAGAATAAACAGGGTATTTGACAAGAGGGAAAAAAAGTAAATTTCTTCCACTATTTCAAAAAATACACTTGATATAGAAAAACAAGTGTACAGAAGACTCCAACATTAAGCCTGAACTCTATTAAATTTCAAATATGAAACAACTGCCATCCAAGCTAATATCTATTCCAGATGATACCGAGCAATATTGCATACAAAGAGACTCACATTTTAAATACAATTAAGAATTTTTAAAGTGCATCAAAATGCTTTTTCAGAAATGACCAAGCAACCCAGACACCTAGCTCCCAGCAATTTAATTTTCAGTTAGGATTTCTGAAAATGATATCAAAACCTATTTATAATATCAACCACTAAATGCCTATTAACCATATTCATTGCAAAACTAGCCCTAGTATAATGTATTTCTCTGTCAAGTGTTACTCCAAATCAATCTTCATGAGATGAATCCACATACCTGGCTTGGGGTCACACAACCTTTAGTCAGCATACAAATCTGTTTGCAGGATTTGAGACTTCACAACAGTACATTTGACACTAAAATAGCAGCAGAGGCAACATCCTGTCCCTAACATTTTGAATTAACCACAGATATTTGTCCATCTCAGTTGGACTTTCAAGCAAATCTGTGGGTGTACTCACAGACTAAGAGTTGAGTAAATATTTAGCTGGTTCTGCACTGATTATTTTTGTCAGCAGTGCTCACTAAGAGCAGTGGTGCTATCTGATACAATAGAATGTGTTTCCTACAATGGGTACTTTGTATTTTAAAACCTCAAGCATTTTAACAGTATAATTTGGGACTCTGTCTTTGAATGATCCATTTCTCTAGTTTGCATTTCTTTCCATTTTCTCTCACAATATGAACAAATACTGCAAATGGTGGCTTTGCTGTGTGCTGTCAAAAACAGTGAGCATGCAGTAACACTTCCTCTGTTTCTAATTTCACAAATGGTAGGACAGGAAAATCCATCTTCATACCTTTTCTCCTTTGGGGCCTGGGGGTCCTGGGGGCCCTGGAGAACCCTGGTGACCCTTAAGAACCAAACCAAACAAAAATTAGTTCCAAACTAAATAATTAAAGAAGTAATTAATTCCAAACTTTCTCTTAGCTATTTGTTACTATTGTTTTGGTTTTTTCCTGCTTTTTAATAATTCTAAATCACGCTATGACATCAATGGCCCCAGGCAGAAGATGGATTGTGTGCAGGAAAAGCTCTGAGCACAGTGGGAAACCACAGGTTCTGGCAGGGCTTAATGCAGGTGAGGGGGGTTGGGGGAGGGGGCTGGGCAGGTTCTTGCTTCAGGGTTAGGGTCACTGATGGATGTTTCTGTTTGAAAAAGAGAGTGGACAGTATGGTATGTAAGAGAGGACTCAGTCCATCTATGATAATTGTAACTATTTTTCAGTGAAAGCCACAATATATTTATGTTCTTCAACTAACCTATTCAATCAGTTTCTGTTACTGAAATAGAAACTGCCTGGCCAGACAGTGAGCAGAGGTCATGATGTTTGCTCAACTCTCTTTACAATGAATAGCTGTAGTAGTTTCATAGGAACTTTTTTCACAAGGGTGAGATACACTGGACAAACAAGGGTTTAAAATCAACAGTAAAAAACATGCTAATGAACTCACAAAACCCAGTCAACACTGCTTAATGCTAACATTTCTGAGTAGACAATCATATGTCCTATAAACATAAGTGAGTACCTGGCTTTCCTAAAGACATTTTTGTAGTCTAGAGACAGATCCCTGTGAAATTAGAGTACTATAGACTTACTCTGGGATGTGTGTGTACATGAATTCAGTAAAAAACTCACCCCATAACCTGGAATTCCTGACTCTCCTTCGGGCCCCATTCCTCCTGGGTGTCCCTGTTAAATGCAATAACAAGTGAAAGAAAAATAAACTCCATTGTAAAGTGTTCCAACAATGCCTCCTTTATAAAGTCAGCATTTGGAAAAACCTTCAGATATTGACATTTGACATCACAGACAACTTTCTTGTTAGGTCCAACTTCATTTATTAAAGAATACTGGGCTTTCCCATGTTCTGAGGAAAAAAGGGTCAAAGTTTTCAGTCCTAACATTATAATCCTTGTGCATAACTGAGATCAAAAGGATCTGAGCTTTCGGAGGTGTGGAAGAGCTCTGTTTGTAAATGCTAGTATGACAAGAGAAGCTGAGGGTGATCATCACGTAAGGAAGTTGAGTCCTTCTTTTAAAAATATTAGCCATTATATAGTTAACTTTACTTCTGTACTTCATGTGTTCAGGAACACACTGCTGCACTCATTGGCTACAGGACTGGACCCTAAACTACTGAGACAGGCACGTGTCCTCTCTAGTGCAGAGTGTGGATGTCTGTGCATCTGTCATGCAGGGTGGTGCAAGCTCAGGGAGCTCAGTATGAAAGGAGATAAAAGTTAATAGAAATAGACTTAAATCAGTTAACTTTGAGTGAGAATCCTATTCCACAGGAGTAGCAGTCTTCATCTGAAATGCTTCGGTTTAGACATGCATAAGGCTAACTGTATGTGATAGCAAACCCCATGATTTCTTTTCTTGGAACTGGAAAGGTTTAAAAAATAACAATAGCAGTGAGGTTGTATGTGCAGTGTGGGGCATGAGTACCCCATGGCATACTCTGCCATCCCACTCCACTGATTGTCCGGGGACCAAAGAATAAGATGAGTCCTTCCAGATCCATGGCTCAGGTTTCTGTCTGGAAAGGCGCACAGGTCTTGTTCTGATGCTGAAAAACCGTGGCACACACTGGGGGACACAGGCTGGGAAGGACACTCCCTGCATCTTCAGCTACCTCAAATCTATGGCTTGCTTCTTTCCATAGAGAGACAGGACTCTGCTAAACCAGAAAAATACGAGCTCTTAAACCACCCTGTTCTGTACCAACCATGGGACCTCGAGTTCCTCTTGCACCTTTGGGACCAGTTTCTCCAAGTCGGCCAGAATCACCAGCAGGTCCAATTTCTCCCAGAGGGCCAAGCTGCCCCTTTTCCCCCTGTTGGTGTTATTGTATTAAAAGCAATAAGAGATTGACACTAAGTTTCAAAATGTGATTTATGCTTATTCAAAGTGTGTAACAGCATTATTTAACAGGTATTACATTTTAAATACGTCATTTATTGTAGTTATTAGAACGTCCGAACTCAGAACTCCACAGTACAAAAAAAATCACCACTAAAGCCTTTCTGTTTTGTTTTAGCCAAAGTTTAACAATTTTTAATAGAAGTAGAAACTGTTCTGAGTTGCAAAAGCAAATCTAAATTTCCTAAGGTTCTGAATGTTACTGATCAGAGAAAGATAACAATTCTAATTGCTATGGCTAGCAAGAAAAGAAATGGCTTAAAGCATGACATAAAACAGGGATAGTTTTGGTTCAATGGAATTTAGTAATGTAAATCTGCATTTCAGATAAAAGGAAGGGATCTGGGAAAAATGAAAAATACTACCTTCTTTCCTAAACGGCCCCTCTGACCTGGGTTTCCTGGTGTTCCTTCAGGGCCCTATAGATTTATTACAGAAAGAAATAGAAATGATTGAGAAAGGCCTAGAAACATGTTTAAACTGTGCTTCAAACTGGATAACTAATTAGGCTTTTGCAATGCAGAGAAGTGGGAGGAAAAATGTCATTAACTGTAGCTGTGAGCATGTCAGTAGGACTGTTTAAAGTTTCAGCAGAAACAAGTGAGCAACTAGCAGGGATCACTTATCAAAGTAGTGGAAATTCACTGAAAATAAGAGAGAAAAAACCCGAAAAGTCTTGTTCACACAGAAAATATTACTTCAGGAATAAAATTCCTTCAAGACAAACACTGATTTTTAAAATAGCAAAGGCAGAGGAAAAGTAGGAAAACCTTGAGGCTATCAAGCCTGAAGAGCTCAGCCCTGACACAAACTGCTGGGGAGCAGAGACCTAACTCAGGAAGTGCTGGTGCCTCTCACTGCCCACCTCTTAGTGACAGTGTAACTGCAGATGCTGCCTCCATATGAAGGGCACTGTGGAGCTACAGCCCCTCTGCCCTTGATCACTTTGAAAACTGACTCTTCCAAAGGTCTGAATGTGTCCACTACTCATTGGTTTCAATTTACCCAGAAGCTTGTGAGACAGAGGAGGTAATTTAGCTTTAGTTTTGGATAAAGTGAGACATATTTTGGGCCATTGTGGTGATAAATCAGGATACACATAGTTTAAACAGATTTATGAAGCTTATTGGTTGCTATATAAGCTGTTTGAGGAAAATATACTAGTACTCTCATCCCCAATGAAACACTTGGACAACTGACTACAGGAAACTGATTTCCATGTTTAGACTAGGGTGTTATTATCTGTCTGCATCCCTAGAAGGAGGGCAAAACAAAACTGTCATATGAACACTCCCAGATGCCAGTGAGGATGAGTGGGGAGCAAGGCTCCAGCTGCCTTTGGGACATGCAGAACAGAAATGTGAAAAATCCCTCACTAACCACATCCTCCCAAACACGGAATTTCCAGACCTGCCTCTCTCACTGAGGCACAGAAACACTGCTGATGCTGTTTATGGTACACATGTATAATTACATACAGTGTAGATATGCCAGGGCTGAGCTGTCTTATGATGATTTCTATGTATGAAACTTTCAAGCTTCTCCAGAATTGCCAACTCAAGCCAGAAGGTCAGTCATATCATTCTATCAGAAACAAAACTTGCCCTGCAGCACTCTGTCTGAGGGTGCCAACAATTAGAAGTGCACTTTTTTCTTTCACTAGGAGTAGTTCACTGTGCAGAACCCAGGACTAAAGACAGTAGACTGTAACATTGATGCTTAGAGGACACAGGGGACAGTGCTCACAGCCATTAACAGCTGGCCCTCCATCTAATGTTTACTCAGATTCCACCATCACATAAGAGCTACACAGAAGGCAGCCAGAGGACTGCAGATGAGAACATGATGACTTTTGGTAAGAGAATCTGATGTCTAACTTGAGGCTACAACACTTGCTTTGCAAACTGTGCTCCAAAATGTTAGTTCACATTAAGAAGTTGTGTACAAGTTCATAGATGGATTTTAACTGCTGTGAGTGATGCCAAGAACAAATAGGCAAACACATCTAATTGTGTTGACTATGAAAGAGAGGTCTGAAGTGAGAGGCTCGAGGTTGTGTTGTATGTGTGTCTGGATGACAAGTCGTGAGGAATGACTATTTGCTAAGAGATCACAGATTTAAGATAGGAAAAGTATTTGTGTCTTCTCTCTACCAATCCTGAAAAGCTGAATCACATAGGAAGCTTATTTAAAGATGGTCATCTTTAATTACACAGAAAATCAAAAATAAAGAACGCCAACAAAATTAAATTTACTTAAAAAAGCAAATGAACAAAAAGTGCACTTCGGCCTGAAAGCACTTACAGGAATGCCCATTATGCCAGGTTCACCAGTGGGCCCAGCAACTCCTGGTAACCCCATCTCTCCTTTTTCACCATGTTCTCCAACAAGTCCCTGGTCTCCAGGGTCTCCCTAAAACAAAGGAAAAAACCCACAAAACTTAGTCAAGCTGCTGCTATAGAATTATTTCTCTATGAGAAAAGTGAACTCTGAGTCTTCAGGTTTGAGCAAAAGCATACTAAAAGTGATGCCTGCCAAATGCAGATCAGGCTCTAAGCTAAGGTAAAGCCCTTTCTATCTCATTCATATACTCCTAGAGCCACATTTTGCCTCATCCATGACCAAGTATATTAAGTTGTCCACTAAGACATCCCCTGTCCTGGCACAGCACTGATCCAATGCAGGCTGCAGAGCAGCCTTGGGCTTGATCTCTCCAGCGTGTTAGTCACCACAGAAAAAAGCTGCACTCACTTTTCCAGCTTGCATTTCTTTGTCAACCTATTCAACTTTGCAGCCCTTGCAGGGTGGATATGTACCCAAAAGGCACAGGAAAGCCTGTAACATACAGGATGTCCTATGTTAAAACAAAGTGCATTCAGCAGGGCTCTGTTGACCTGGTGAAATAGGATAAAAAAGGAGATTTGGGTTCTTAAACTAATATGACTGCTTTACATTTGCTACAAAAACTTAGTATACCTTTGGGCCATCTTTTCCTTGAACACCATCTTCTCCTGTAGGTCCTGGTTCACCCTTATAGAGAGAAACAGTTGAAAACAAAGTTATTGACTAGATTTCTTGACATACAAGTAGTGCCTTGGAAGAACTCATACTGGTTTTACACATGCTTATTATTTTTGGCCAACTTTTATGTTGCTATTACAGTTTATTTGTCTTCACAGCCCACAAAAACTCTAACACAAGAAAACAAAAGCTGACGAGCATTAAAAAAATTAGGTAGTATATGTCCATATAACACTGGAGACAGTGGCACTGCGATTTTTTGGTTTCAGAGTACACAACATGTAATTTCAGCAAGCTCAAAAATATACCTATTCTGTCCTGAAACCTCCATGTTTATGTGGATAACCAAGATATTGGTATGTTTAGTGGCTTAGTTTAGGGCTATAAAAACCTCACCATTTAGGATCAGTATCAGCACCACGGCACTTCAGCATATTTGCTTTTCTCAGGTAAAGACACTCTTAACTTGCAAATATGTGTTGCCCAATACTAAAAACACAGTATTTCAGACAGAGGGGTATAATTAAGTCCAGAGCACCCACTGTGGACCAGTACCAGGAATTTGTCCTCTCCAAGGACAGGCAGAATTATGGAATGCTCATAGCTGGAGATTTTAGGCAGGAGAAAAAGATGATAGCAAGGAGCTAATGGAACAAGAGAGCTCCACAGCAAGACTCAAGTCTGAACGGATATAGTTTATATGCTCTTTTAAAAGCATCCTGACAAAAGTCTGCACAGGAAGAATAAGCAGGGGTACAACTGCTTGGTAAAATCAAGTGCTGAAGGACCAGAAGCAAATCAAATGCTTTAGATGGTAGTACAGGGAGACAACCCTACTCTGATGAGACTATCATTTTCTCATTACATCACCTAGACAGAGAATCCATACACAGAGTTACTGTGTGCTGTTCTCTTAACAGCTGGGCCAGACACCACTGGATTTACCTTCAAAGCATTCATTCCTGTCTCAGTGACAAAGAACAACAGAATCATTAAGCCTGGCAAAGATTTCTAAGATCATGGAGTCCAACCTTTGACCAAAAGACTTGAGACACTGACATGTTTCAGCATTATAATCACAGAGTCACAAGGTTGAAAGAAACCTTCAAGATCATCGTGTCCAACCATCAGCCTAGAAACACCATAACCACTCCTAAACCATATCCCCCATGCCACATCCAGATGCCTCTTGAGCACTTCTAGAGATGATGAGCCCACCATCTCTTTCGGCAAGTTATTCCAATGCCTAACCACCCTTTCACTGAAAATTCTTTTGCTAACATTCAATCTGAACCTCTCTTGGTTCAACTCAATGCCATTTCCTCTCATCCTTTCACCTGAGACACGGCAGAAGGGACCGGCCCTCACCTCACTACAACATCCTTTCATGCAGTTGTAGAGAGCAATGAGCTCTCCCTTGAGCCCCCTTTTCTTCAGAATAAACAAACCCAGCTCTCTCAGCTGCTTCTTCTAAGACCTGTGCTTCACCAGCTCTCCTGTTCTTCTCCCATGCTCGAGCACCTCAATGTCCTTTTTGAGATCAGAGGCCCAAAAATGGACACAGCACTCAAGGTGTGGCCTCACCAGTGCCAAGCATAGAGGGGCAATCACTGCCCTGGTCCTGCTGGCCAGACTATTTGTGATACAGGCCAGGATGCCCTTGGCTTCCTCAGCACAATGTTGGCTCACATCCAAGCTGGCTGTCAATTGGCATCCCCCAGTCTGTTTCTGCTGAACAAGCCACCCTTCTCCAATCAATAACTTTTAAACTTGCTACAATATTACACTTTAAAAACAAACCCAAAAGGTATCAGAAAGTATCTTCTTATTGAATTCTTCTGATAAATCAAGATTCCTCAGTTTGCATTTCATTCATAACATACTTTTATGTTTCAGAAGAAGATTTGCATCAATTGCTTACCCTTAAACCTTGATCGCCTGGTTCTCCAGCCTTCCCAGCAGGTCCAATGTCTCCCTGGAATATCACAAGGAAAATCATTGGATTTTTAAAGATCAATACTCCTAAAAATGACAGGGTATGCAGATAATGCAGCCATCAAGACAATAACAATATTTCTTAATGGTTCATTTCCTGTATCACTATTTACTTGGCCAATGAATCAGATCCCTCTGATTTGCTTTTATGCAAGTTTGAAAATTTAAACAGCACAAGAGAGAATAATTTCAACGTTTACCTTTGCACCTGGTTCCCCCTGTAGGCCAGCTTCTCCTTCAGGGCCAGGAGGTCCCTGCATGGCACAAGAGCTATTGTTACACATGATCACTAATAATAATTTTGCAACAACTCAATAATACAGCCAAATTGCAGCAGAATAATGGCATATGATACCAGGAAAGAAGCATGTCTGAAAAATGCAGTCAAGACAACACAGTTCTGACTGACTACTTCATCACTGTTTAGTCTTAGAGCCAAGTAGATACAGACTTTGGAGAATAAAGCACTTTTTGGAGGCTTCAGCCCTTAATGAGTTAATGGTATCAGACTGCTTCTTGTAAAGTTTACATATAATTTTGTTTTTGATAGTCAGAGACTGGATTTTAGGTGACCAAGGAAGCGCATTTCTTTGAATAAGCCAAATCCTTTCTGTATTAAGTTTATCCCTCGGCTACTTCATTACAAATGTGGCTAATACATTCTGTCACATTTCTTTCAATGAGATATTAAAAACAAAGCAAAAACCAGAAGCACACAGAAGGAGAAGTTTGCAAGAAGTCTGCAGCTGCTTTTCTTCATCCATGATGTCCAAGGGCGTATGATTAATGCTGTTCTACTGTCTCACCGCCAGGAAAACATTCACCTTCTACGTGCAGATGTCATGAACATATACTTAAAGACAATTGTCACAACAGAAAAAGCTATTTATTTTCAGAATTTTTTTGAACAGCTTTAAGTAGGAGTCTCTCAGTAGCTCATGGTATTTAAGTCAGATCTAGTTAATAAAAAAAAAAATCCTAAAGGTATTGATCAGGCTGTCAGTTGAGTGTTTTAATTGTTATATAAATGATTAAAAGCTCACCTCAAAACCCATTTCTCCAATAGGCCCAGCATCCCCTTGTTGTCCTCTTGGACCCTGGCATTAAAAAAAATGCTGGATGCATCATTCAATTAACATTAAATTACATTGTATAGTCTTCAATTTGTCTCTTCACAACTCTTCCAGTCAGTGTAAAAAACTGTATTTCATTGTCTTTCCTCCTGAATCCAGCAGTATCTCAGTCCCATGATGGTAAATGGACCAAAGACCTCACTCACTGCCAGCCTTAACACACTGAAATAACATATCTCAAACCATAGCACAGATGTCTTTTCTTTTAGAGAGAAAAAATATTATCTAAACTAAGCTCTTCTCATGATTAACTGAGACTTTGTTTAATTAAGGTTTGTTAGACTGTCTGGTTTGCTTTGTGGAAAAGCCTACAGTCTGATATGGCATTAACTGAGCACAACTACTGTGTGCTGCACCATGGATTTAGCAGCATTTGTACAGAACAGTCACTGAGGTGTAATAGACTAATGTCTTGAGCCTTTTTGGTAATATTAGTAACTGTACCATGAGCATTTTATTATAAGCCTTACATGTCAGTAATAAATTTACCTCACTAGCACACTGGCATTGTTTCCCAAAGTAGGATGTTCAAATTCTCTGCACATGTAGGATCTGGGCTTGCAGAATAGGATTTGTGAGCTGGGGGGGAGAGGTTGCCTGTAACTTGCTTCCAGTTGATTCTACAGCCACTATGAATGTGTGACAAGACAAATAAGCTTTCTGGATGTGACCAGTCTTTGAACTTTAAGAAAGTTCATATCTATTTACCACTTTGGGACTCATGTTTAAATACATTCTCAATTCAAAACAATTTTTTCATCTATTATTCTTATGTACAAGAAAGATGCTGCTACCCATATTTATAATAGAAACCTCTTAAACAAATATTTACTCTATTTTGTTTCACTTCCTCTTACAGACTATTCCTGCGGTTTTGCTGCTCCTGATGACCTGGCAGTAACAATGAGAGTGTTTTCTTCCCTTGTAACAACAATGTAAATTGCATATTACTTCCAGAATTTCAGCAGATACATTTGGGCTTACAGCTCCATTTAAGAATGAACAAGTAAAACTGCAGTTAACTTCCAAATGAGAATTCCCTTGGTTCTAAACTAACTTCATAGATTTTTGTTTGCAGTAACTCCATGGAATTTCACTAAACAAGTGTCACAAAGCTTAAGTTTGATTCACAAGTCAAGTATTTCTTCACATTACCATGGAAATGAGGCTGCTGGATTGGTAATCTATCTTTCCCCCAAGATTTTCAGAAGCCGAAAATTTGCAGCAATACAGGGACTCCTTTTAACCATTAACATCAGGTAATTTGCAGAGCATTTTAGTGAAACATCTGACAAGTACATAAAATTCAAGTGTAATTTACATCAAGCCTGTTAATACAAATAGTTCTAATTGCTTACATTTCTCTGCTCCTCCACCAATAATTAGGGTTTTTCTGCTCTATGCAGAACTAATGAAAGGGCCAGAAAAACTGAGCAGCTGGCTCTTATGTAGTGACCAGCTGACAGCAGATGAAATCAAGCTGCTTCATAGGCAGCTGAAAAAAGCCACGGGTTTTGTTTTCCAACATCTTCTGTCATTTTATCGCTTCTTTCAGCTCCACAGACCATTTTCTGAAGACATTTTACTCTTTCAGCACTTGATAGGAAAGGTATCCGGTTCACAGGATAAATTTTTCTTACTTTTGATGCTGAATATGTAATTTCTATGATAATGAGCACAACAGAATTGTAGGCGGCTTGAGAGTAGACTGCTTAGATTAGATAAGACAAGTGGTCATTCTAGAGATATGAAAATTCAGAATTGACCAGAAAATGTAAGGAATTTCACTGAAAACCCTTGCATTGTAAGGTTCTCAGATGTTGCAGCATGAAGATAAGATACAATAAATGAAAGTGACAAAGTAACAGGAATCCAATAATAACCATTAGAAAATACATTTCCTGTGAAACACTTTGCCACTCCTATGAGTTGGCAGCTCAAGTTAAGTAGCCAGTTGTATGCTATAGAAAATTTATCAAAATAATTGATGTTGTTTTCCTGGCCCCCAAAATTGTGCAATGACCTTCTGTAAGAATGTCAGCCTATGGATTAGTAGAAATAACATTAGAAAAAATAACAAATACTAAAAATAATATAATTTGTATCAACAATCACTTTCAAGATGTAAACTAACTATGTACCATTTACTCCACAAAATTACTTTCCAGAAGCAATGAAAACACAGGTTTTGTCAACTCTGTTATATTTCTGCAATATAAAATGACAACCTTCTCCCAAGTCCTACTAGACAGCACACATTCTTTCACTGTATTTATATAATCTGATTTACCCCCAGAGATGGTGCTGCAATACTGTTCCTGTCATGGCTGTATCTTGCAGCACATTACACGTATTTGCTGCAGATTCTGAATGACCTTCTGTAGCAATATAAGCAACATGAAACTGAACATAGCTTTGACATGGTAACAAGAATCCATCCAGCAGAGGTATGTCTGAGGTTTATTATAGCAGTCTCTTTTTTCTTAAAAATTTAACCTGCCAAATACACAAGGTCCCCTAGTTCCTGAATAACTATCCTAATATTTGCCTAAAAAATATCACTAATCTGTATTCACACATACATTTACATAATACATAACAAAGTTGTCTGCCTCAGTGTGCTATAAAGCCACAAAATATTGTGGGCCAGATCCTGTCAGGCTCTCTTATGTTGCGCACTCCTTATTGGTGTGCACTCTCTCTCATGTTGTGCTCCCCAACAAGGTGAATGGATCTCCTTCTGAGCAAGTTCCACTAAGCAAGAGAGGCAGACACTAACTCTGCAGCTTTGGAACCATTGCCCCACAATTCCTTCCCAACCACAGCTGGCAATATGGAATCTTGGTAAAATGGAGCTCGAACTGCCAGGGAGTTCATGTAATTCATGGAAAAACTTTTAAGCAGGCATAAGGATCAACTTACTGGCTCTCCCATTGGTCCTCTGTCTCCTGTGGTTCCGGGAAGCCCAAGCAAACCCTGGAAGATTAAAATAAAATGAAAATATAATCATTGGAAAGAAGCTGTTTTATATTACATGAACAGCCACTTCCTTTTATTTCTGCTCATACAACTTACTCAGAAACATCCAAGAAACACGCACAGCCTTTTTTTCTGGTTGACATGCAATGACACATCACTAGCTCCTGTGGCAGGCGCGGGAGCTCTGAATAAATCCTTACTCAGTTTCTTTTACATACAAATGGATCTTAGCTGACCCAACATTTAGCAGTTCCTCATCATTCCCCTCAGAACCATGTGCTGCTTGTGTGCACAAACTGCCCTACAAGCTGTATTTGAGACAATCTAAGATTCACAGCCCAATTTTCTCTTTGCTCAACCTTTCTCATAGTATTTCTGTCTCTCTCTCCAAGAAACTGCAGCTGAAGGAGTACTAGAGTAGTATCTTGTGTTTTGAAATAAATGTACTGCTTCACATCATTTCAACCTAATGAGGCTTTGCTTTGTTCATTTCTGTATATATCAATAAATTTAAAAGTTCTAGTGAAAAAAGAGGAAACAAAAACCCCTTGTATCAAAGGTGAGTGGCAGCAAGCTCCTGAAACTGAGCAGAAAAGGCAAGAGAAGTATAGTGCCAACCAACATTTTGAGCCTCAACTGCAGCACAAACCCACCATTACTGCTTTGTTTCTGTTTTCCTGCTTCCTTCTTTATTGAAAATCAAGTATGATTTGGACTGATTGGTAACAGGATTTGTAAAAGAAAATCTCAAGTAGAACACATTAGATTTTCATTGAATGAAGCTCAAAAAAGAGGAATTTTCTCCTCTATATATGTAATATGCATTTAACATATTTCTACATTTACCTCTACATCAATACCATACATCTACCCTAAAATCAAAGAATTATTTTTCTATGTCACAATGACTTTCATCCTTATAACTACAATAAAACTAAAAAAAACTAAAGAAACTTATAAGACCCCGCTATTAACCACGTTGGCTATTTCTTCTGCTGCAATTTGCTATCATATTGTATTCTGTGGACCACTATCCATGAAAACACTGGTCTTGTAGCAGACTACATCATGTCAGACTTGCTCTCACTACTGGCCCTGACTGAATGCAACCTGTACTGTTAGGAGTTTTCTAGCTTCTCTGAAAGTAGATAAACTTCCTCATATCAGAGTGTCAAACAAAGTATGAGATTTTGTGGGTGAACTTAGGTAGAAGTACTTCCCATTTTCATACTTACAAGTGCACCCTGATCGCCCCTTTGTCCTGGATTTCCAGCTTTACCCTGGTCAAAGAGAAATATCAAAAGATAATGTTGATTTCAGGCAATTTCTAAATACAGGTCAGAAATTAGTAATTACTGTGTTAAAGCTTACTACAAAGATTGACTGTGATACTTACAATGAGCCCAGGAACTCCTTTCTTCCCTGGATCACCTCTTTCTCCCTGATAAATAACCAACAATGTGTGAATTCTGTGTGCATTTGCTAGATAAACTGCATACAGTTGCTGTCAGTTTAAATGCTGGGTAACTCAGCAGAAAGTGCAGATTCAGGCTTAGATGGGCTCATACCATAATAAGGAAGTACCTGGAAAAGGCAGAAATTTGCAAATCTCCAGATTAAATGGCACTCTGTGGCTTCCGCTGTGCTTGGTCAGTTTTTTGTTTGTTTTTCTTTTATCTGTTATGTTCTACCTCAGTGTTTTGTGCAGTAGTGAGTAATGCAAGCACTCACCTTAATGCCTTCTGTTCCCTGCTCTCCCAGAGGACCATCTAGACCTCTTGGACCCTGAATATTGAACAAATGATTTGAAATACTAATTATGCATTATGTTTGGTTATCCTCAAGGAGATGTTACATAAACTTTAGGATGAGGGAAAACATTTTCATAGCATGAAAAACAATTTTCCTTGTACATTAAGTGCAAAACAAAGCTTCAAAGAATAAAAAAAGTTTCTGGTTTGCTGAATTATGAATTTAAGAAGACAACTGTAAACAAAATGCTCAGGGTCTCCGTTGGAGCCAGTTTGCAGATTGATATTTGCTGCTCTTTTTTAATCCACTGTGTATGCAAGCAATAGATACATATTTAGAGAAATTTAGATGAGCACTGTTTACATGGAGAGCTTGGTTTTCAGTATGTTACAAGTTGTATGTACAAAACCCCATCTTGCTAGTAAGACTCTAAAACAAGCAGATAAAGTTCTTCCATTAGTAAACCAGCCTGAGGAAAGATTAAAAGCAATTTATAATTGTGAACTGCTCTATTATAATAAAATGCCTTTTGTAAATTACTTTTTAAAACCAACAGATGAACGAAGATAACCTGTTATATTATTGTATCACAATATAGCAAATACCATGAAAACATTCAGAAATTATTATTTAAGATTGCAAATCTATAACAATTGGCTTACAAGCAAACAAAAAATCCTTAAGTAGGTCATAAGAAAAATGGAAAAGAATATTTGAACCATGCTGACTTAGGAGGTTATTCCCATGAATCTAAAAAAACCCACAACTGTTTAGCTATGGAACATTAAATTAAAACCAGTTAATAACAACTTAAAACCAATGACCACTTCAAAAGAACTAGATAAGTATCAAGACAGCTAAGCTCTTTGGAGCAGTATGTAGTGGGAGGATGAGACATAACAGCTTTCCTGGTGGCACATGGGCTGGGCTGGCATCAGAGGGAATGGTACACTACTATGGCAGTGTCTAGAGGAAAATAATCTACATTTTTATTGGGCATTTGTGAGTTGTAGAGAACCTTACACCTTGGGTCATGGTTTATAGTGAAGTCATGCAAATATGACTGATTTTCAGCGAATTGTAATACTGTCAGATATGTAATAATCAGGGCTGCAAAATGACTGTTGGAAGCACATCTGATTTAATTTAGATTAGTTTCCCTACAAAAATATCTGTGACTTCCCTATCTCTCTTGAATATTTTGAGAACAAACATACCAGAATTTTGTTCTCGCTGACCTGGATTTACTGATCCACATCAAAACCTCTGTCAAAACATATGGTGAGCACCCATTCACTTCTCTATGGAGCAAAAGTGCAAATAACTGACTGGTAACTCAGGGAACAGTACCCAGAATCATGTAGGCTTTTCTCCTGGAAGGAAACCACTCAAGAATAGGTCCTTCCTGTGAGCCGATATATAATTACAATCCCTTGCAGAGCTAGAAATATCCCACGAGAACACAGCTGTCAGCATTTCAGCACTGCTACTTCTGTCCATCTCAAAGGAACACAAACCATAGGAAAAGGAAGAAGAGCAGGCAGGGAAAGCTGACTGAATACTTGTGATACCTCTGAAGTTTAGGACACAGCTTGTATGAGGCAATCCTTGGGTTAGTCTGGGCACCTTTTGTGTTTTGGTGTAAGCTAGGACTGAATATTTACATGCTTTGTTCCAGGCTAGAGGAAAGAGGCTCCAGAAGATGACACTGAGCTGCTGTATGGCACTCAAAGAGAAAGGTCCCAAGGCAAAGGATACTGAAAGTCTGTGGAAAAATCCCAGTGACTTCAGTGTGCTCAGAGATCAAAACAACACATTAACGGTGTTTTCAAAAGTGATGGAGGCCTACATAAAAACATTTGAAGTAGTCCAAAGGTAGTTATAAATGACAACTTTTGCATGTTTATGCATACAGAAAATAGGTCAGTGGCCAGTTTGGTTCCAGTTCTGCTCTCAGCCGAAATCAATGACAAAACCGATTTCACTGTGCTATGCAGAGAAAGGAAGATTCATATTGTTTTGCACATGGAAATAAAATTATCTTCTATCTGATTTCAATACAAATGGGTTGAGTCCAGAGGACAGAGTTCAAAGGAAGCAACTGCACATGGGTTATATATCAGATTCATATTTGCAACACACTGCTCTGAGTAACATGGAAGAGCAATATTACATACCCTCCTTCCCTTGGGTCCCTGCGGCCCTGATGGTCCTCGTGCCCCTGAAGGTCCCTACATATAAAAAAAACATTATTCATTGTCTTCTAACCACAGATTTCTGAAAATTACAAGGCTCATGCACCTTGAGCAATAATCAGTGCAATGAATGCAAATCAATCATTCACTCACAGTTCAAATTCAATTAATTATAATAGCACAATTTATCTAGAACAATCTAAATAAGAGACTCTGTGTAACTTTGTTCTGACTAAAAATCATGATGTGCCTGTTGAATAAATTTCTTCTGTCTATCATCCCAAAATTTCTAAAAGGTATTTCAGCAATATGTTAAAAAGCATGAAAATGAAAAGGTTCAGTTTTTATCTGTACTGAAGACCCACAGTAGACAAATTATAACATTTATACACAGAAAATCTGAATAAAATTCTTTTGATTAACAATGAAACTAAGCACAAAATGAATATACTTAAATTATATTAGGCATCAATTAATTAAAAAATGTTATGCAATTATTAACCATCGTTAATAAATTCTATCCCTCTACTTCTCTCAACTGAGGGATTTTTAAATGGATGAGTAAATGATATAATCACTTTTCCTGTCTCTCATGGATCATCCCAATAAAAAGAAGCGGAATAGACTTTGTGTCTGGATGGGTAAATTTTTGTGACAGTTTTATACACAGGACAGATTAGAAACCATTCTTAGCTTCAGCAGAGCAGAGCAAAAGGAAAATTTGAAAAAGGTACATTTTATGTCAAACCAAAGCTCTATACCTACAGGTAATCCTTCTGGCCCCACAGGCCCAGGGCCTCCTGGAGGTCCTGGATAGCCCTAGATTAAAAAAGACATAGAAAGACAGAACATTTTAATCAAAATTGTTATTATAACAACAATAATATATCCAGTTATTTACCTGAAAAACTAAAGCTAAGTCAAGAACAGTTAATCTTGCAAAATTTATTCTCAACATTTTGTTTAAAAACTAGATACTTATCTAGATATATCCCAATAATCATTAAAGCAACCTAGGAAGTTTTCGCACACACAAGAACTAGCTGGCAGGGATGTGCTGAAACCAAAGATGCCAAGTTCTAAATGAATTTCAAAATCCCCTCATGAAGGCTGTGACAGTGGGAACAGGAAGTGGCACATTCTGGTGTGGGTGAGACTGTCCAAGACCAAATGCCAGAAACAACTCTTGTCTGAGGATTGTGATGACTTCCTGATGGAAAGGTTCTCACTGCTGTGACTTAAGTGGATTGACATATGTCAGTAAGCATTAAAAACAATTGAAAAAAAAGTAGTTGATAAGACTGGATACTATTAATAAATCCTTATTCACTAATCTCCCTAATAAGGCTATTTTTTCCCCATGGATCAAAAGCAGCTGGTTAAAGGTATATCTAGATGAGAGAGATTTAATGCAGCACAGAATGCTTCAAAAATCATTGTCTCTGCATGGATCATTAAGCTGGTCTGCAGCCTGAGGGTAACTTGATCCTCTCCTTGCCAATGGATGCCAAAAGAGTAATTACTGCAAATATTCTATAATAATATCAATTTCATGGCAAGAATATCACCCCCTACACCATCCTCGGGCCCACACCTGCAGTTTCTGTGAGTGCTTGCAAGAAAACAACCAACCAAGCCCTAAACACTTATTCTTGAGAACGTCAACATGGATGTGACAATGGGCACATGTGAACAGTTTGTCACTTCTGTACCCCAATGCACTGACATGACAGTGGCTTCTTGCTGTGCAGTGATGCAGGAAGTTCTGCACAATGATTTAGGACAAGTGGTGTTGTCAGGAAGCCAGTCCTCCCACAAGAGTGGCACCCAGGAGCTGTTTGGGTACTGCTGGGCAGTACAATTAGAAGTGATATTAGTCTATCTGCTAGAATAACCTGTTGCCCCCAGTTTACACAGGAGATTGTTATTTTACTTTCTCTCCTTTTAAGTTATCATGTAAGGCTCCTAAGAGCCATTTTTCAAAAATGCAGTTTCATTGAACAGATCACTTTGCAATATCACAGAGGAGAGAAAGTTGTTAAATGAAGCTTTGTAAGAACTACACATCATCAATACTACTCTTTCCTGTGAGGCTTGCGCTGTCAGAAGAGTGAGAATTTATTACTGTTTTGAAGAGTAAAGTAACATAATTATTGATTCCACACTAATTGTAGCTTACCATCACACCTTTTTCTCCAGGAGGACCTACTGGTCCTGGACTGCCCCGCTCTCCCTTAAAAAAACAAACAAAAAACCCAAACAAACAACAACAAACCTCCAATGAATGCTCTTTTTCCCTGTCTTGTTCAACATCCACTGAGCAGTAATTAATGGTATTGGTTCAGGGACTGCCTTTCAGAAACAGTGCAGAGACCTTTTGTAACTTTTTCTTTCAATTTCTGCCCTCCTTCCTACAAACCTGTCCATATTTTGAAAAGATGATAAAACTCAGTTTCTCTGTCTTCCCTTTCCCTAGAAGACTGAAGAAGACATTTGGTACTACATCAGTCTCTGAGAACTACTGCTAGCAGATCCATTTTCTCTCTGGTTGTTGCATCATATTTATAGTTATGATCCTTAATCCATAAAATGTAGGACAGCAAAATAAAAAGAAAATTTTGTTCCTCTCTCCCTCCTTTTTTTATTATGTGTTAGCAAAGCACAGATCTAAATGCAAGGCCACACTTCAGCAGCTGCTGGAACAAGTGGAGTTGAAGAAGCAAGAAGGGTCTTTCTTATCTTACATACTTTTTCATCTTTAATCATATAACACTCGGCCTAAATATCAGACTTAGCTGTAGATTATCCTCAGAAGATTACACTTTTATTACATATAGAACACATGACATAGTGATAACACTATATTTTATGTTGCATACTGTAATTATGCAGGAAGTATGTTTGTCTTTTAAATGCACAGCATGTTTACCTTGTGCTATTTAATCCATAAAAGAGGAAGACAAGTTCTACAGAAACAGCATAGCAGTGACAACAATTATTACACCATGACAAAGCTTCCTTCTATTTGCTGATGAGAAATTAATTAGTTTTTGCTGCCTTTTCCCTCCTAGCTAAACTAGCAGCAGTATCACAAGGTAATTTTTTGGGCCAAGTATAATTATAAAGAACAAGAATCCTTTGACATGGAATTCTAAGATGATATTATGATTAAAACCATATGAGACTAGTCTAAATTTTAGTTTTAACAAGCAGTGCTTTCCATTTATGTATTTCCTTTCACAGATTATATAAATTATAACCAGATTTCCATGAAAATTCTAATATTATATTAAGACTTTCTCAATAAAACATCTAAATAGCAGACACCAGTGAAGTAATTCAGCCCTGCAGGGAAAAAATAAAAATGGTGCTGGATTGTTCTGAGAAACAATTATGTTTTTATCATAATTGAAGCTGACATGCAGTGCAGTAATATTTCCCTGTTTTTCAGTTTTAAAATACTTCACCTAAATAAAACCATGTTAAATATGCTTAAGCTACTTATACTGTTTGAGTCACAGTAAGTCTGCCATACTTTGCTTTCATAAATACAACTGTTACTGCACCAACAATCTTGTCTTTTTTATTCAGTTAATGCATATAGCCAAGTTTTACCTTTCTTCTTTTGTCTTCATTCTATAGCAGTGCAAAACCAGCAACTACTGTATAAAACAAGTATAATTTATGCCAGTTTCTCCAAATCAATAACAGTGAATAGGAAACATCAAATCCATATACTAAATATATCAGGTCTAAATCAAGGATATCAGATACGTACCTCAAATAACAGCATTTGGACTACCATTTATTACACCCCTGTGCTCTGAAATAGCTACAGGAGTTTTAGCTCTAACAGTAGGCAGTAAATGATCTCTCACCACTATTTTATCACCCCAATGGTTTTCAAAGCTGATTTTTGCTGCTGAGCAGTCAGGTATATTGTTCTACCTTTTCACCAAGGCTTCCAGATGGCCCACCTTCTCCAGATAAGCCAGTTGATCCCTGTTCAAAAACAAGACATACTGGTTTTAGCACAATGACTAAGTACTTCACAGCTGGCAGCTCTGCAGCAACAGAGCATGGCACATTTCTTCATCCCAGAGAACACTTGGTCTATCTGTATAAGTGCACCTGTGGGAAAGTGAGGGCTGCACAAGTTCTTCTGGCTCACAATCCAAGCAGAAAGATCACTGCATCATATGAAATGGAAAACATGAGAAGAATTAATTTTACAAAGCTTATTCCCAGTGCTTGCAATACAATAATTCTTATGAAACCTAAAAGAAAAAGATACTATAGTGCAAGGTCCCAAGTGAGAAAAGTATTACACTCTGAACTGGAAGTAAAAGCACAAAGTTCTCAGAGTACATTGCATGAGTGCCCTTGAACCATGGCAGAAATGAGGAAGCTCCTACTAATGACATAATACACAAGTGCACTGCAACTAAAACACTTTAAAAAGCAAAAAAAAAAAATCAATTCACACATTGGCATTGTTACCTCTATGCGTGTAGGAAGAAACTAGCCTAAGTACCAGTATACTGGCACTTAAGTGACAATTTTTTATTTTCAAAAAGCATTACTTTAAAAAAAAGTAGCTTTATCTGTATAATTTGAAAACAGTTCAGCCTCAAACACTTTAACAGAACAGGTGTAAAGCAACTAAGTTTTATGATTACTTGTTATCTTGGACTTCTAGCTACTCTGGAAACACCACAGTTTAAACATATTACAATGAGCATCGATATAGTTGCCTTTGAGGCTGACAATATTGGCAGAAATTACTTTTTGGAAGGAACTAAAGAGATAAACAGGCATCCCTGTGGTTGCTGGACTGACGAACTACGTGTGGGAACCTGTGTATTATATGTCAGAACTGAGATGTCTCTTGGCATGGCAGCAGTCACAGATTGGCTCTGGCGATACTGGCACTAAGGCAATGGCTCAGACGTCACTGGCAGGAATGAGGGACTGTCATGATGATCTCTGAGAATGAGAGCTACCACTGCTACCAGTCCCAGCCAAGAGTGGAGCTCAGTACGAGGCAGAAATCTGTGAGACAAAGAATTGCCCTGTTATCTTGCTTATCAAGATAAGAAGTATGGAGGTAAAGTTTCAAAATGCTAAAGACCAATCACTTTGATTCTCTTATTCCAGAAAGGACAGAAGACATAATCAGAGCCAAGATGAAACTCAAACCTATTCTCTTTCCACAGAGACACTCCTGATCTCTGAGTCAATGCTACCCTGTTCACAGGACTGAAGATCCTGATCACAAAGATGTGCAGCTGTGGCTTGCACCAGCAGTGAACATTTACTATACAGCCTCTGATCTTGTCCTGTTTTCAGTTCCCAAGCACTGTCTTCCCAGCTTGGTTGCTCTGGGCTGAAGAAGCAGGAATGACCAGGAAGCAGTGACTGTGAACGTTCAGTTGGATCACCCAGCACACCAGGGCTGGCCTATGGCACCCTGCAGAGTGAGCACAGATGCTGGCTATTAAAGTTTCCAATACACTGCCTATTCCTCAAAAGAAAGCAGTTGAAAGTAAAGAAAATCTACAGCAAAAACCACAAAGAAGGGAGATTTTCATGGATACAAATGATGTAAAAGAAACTTGGCATAACTTGAATTGGATATGTATGGAAAGAAAAACAGTAGTCAAGATGATTAGAAGTGAAGCCACTGAAATGCTGAAAGCAACAGGGAATTCAAGATGAATGAAGGGGAAAGGAAATTCATGACAGAGTAGCTAAATGCTCTTCCATCCCTTCATTCAAAAGAGAGGGCAAGGGTCTGAGACAGAAAAAGCTAGGGCAAGTGTTTACAGGCAAGAAAGGAATATAATTTTGGTCCTTAAAACAATTAGTAGTATTCAGTGAAAGTGCAAATAGAGAACAAAACATCTTGTTCCATCAACATATCAGCCATAAAGTGATGTTTTCCTTACAAATTTTCTATAAGATCATGTAGCTCTTTGAACCCCAGATTTGGATTGGCTTATTATAAAGACCAGCCACCAGGACTACACATTGAGATTTCAACTCTCTCTCTTTCTTATGTCAGAGAATAAACACAGCCCAAAGCAGATCTGTTGAATCCGTGCCTTCTAGTATCGCTTCAATCCTCTGGGGAGCAGTGGAATCCAAATATAAAATTGAATGTATTAGAAGACAGAAAAGTGAGGCAGAAAACTCTGAAGCACCTTATTAAAAAAACAGTCATCAAGTCATTTACAAGGATTTGTGTAAAAGTATCTAGTGACAATAGAAGTATAATAAACAGCATTTTAGAAGCCTTCTCAACAGGATCATTTTGTGGAAGATGAATCAGAGACCAAATCGCACAACTAACACATGTCTGAGAAAGACAAAAACATCTTGCCAGAGCATATGCTCCGTGTTAAAAACCGGGCTGTAGTTGAATAATGGAAAAAACATTGTAAACAATGCAAACCAAAGTATGGAGTAATCCATTGAAAAATATGGTAGCGAGAAATGAGTATTCACCTGGTTCCAAACATTCCTGTGAAAGCAGTTACCTGCCAGATTGTATGTCAACATGTTCTTTCGTGATAACTGAAAATTATCCAGTCCAGATTTATTTCATTTACAGTTTAGCATTTGCAAACATGTTTATTCAACATTTATTTGATGAGATGACATAAGTAAATTTAAAATATTATCTTGCCACACCAGCATTTTTCTTTTAGCGTATTTTGCTATTTCTAATAAATTTTCAATAAATTTGTCCTGAATCTGAGCTGAATCATTTGACTTCAAATCCAACATTTAGCAATATCATAATCTCTATCTGCTCACTAAGATTCACACTTAAGCATTTCTTTATAAGTCCATTCACTTTGTGTGTCAAGAAGGAATTCATACATTTTGGCACAGTACTCAAAATTATCAAAATGAGGCAACATTTAGGTTTGATTTAAACAGATCAAAATCTACTTGAGGGTCCCTGAAGATTCCAGCCAACTATCTGTGTTAAAAAAATAACAAGGCTGATGGACAGGAGAAGAGTGGATGCTCTAACAAGCAGCTTCTACTGTTTCATACTCAGCTCATAGATAGAAAAATGCCTCTACCACTCACAAAACTAAAAAACCCCGAAGTTCTAAGAAATAAGAATTAACCTAAGCTCTGCTCTTCCAGTCAGACCTACTGGCACTAAGAAATATTCTTAAAATCAATCCATCTGGACCCAGGTATCATAGGCAGAATGCTGGATCTGTTCATGCAAGCCTCTAACAGATGTGACCCAGCTCAGGCCTGCACAAGTAAGAGGAAAGCATAATGCAGGGTTACACTGCCTGCCATTGGAAAACAGAAAAGTGAAGCAAAACTCCCTGGTATTTGGGCTTCAGAGCAAGTGCAGTAGAGCAAAAGGCAGTTGATCTGTCAGAAAGGAGGGGTCATGCACAGATGATACATACCATGGAATCAAACCCCCTACGAGTTACGGATTTTTCAGTGAACTTGTATAAAATCAGTGCTTTCAAGTGACTGTTTTTGATCTGATCTAAAATAGTATATTGCTGAACCCCAGACAAGCTTTTAAAATCAACTTTTATTTTCAACAGAGCCTTTGTGTAGAACACAATACCACATGTATGAACTGAACTGAGCAGCTGTTAATATTCTGCACTTACGGTAGGAGAAACCTGAAGTTTTGATCAAAGTTCTGTCTCCAGATCCTTGGGACAGTTGAACAAAACTAACCCAGAAAGAAACCAGGAAAATTGTCCTGAAAATGGAACCTCATTACAGTCTAGTCGCATCAAGGTCTTCTTCTAGGCCAGTAGTCTGGTTTTTTAATGCTGTACAAGAACTGGATACAAATTGATTGCATCACACAAAAAAATAAAGCTTTGGCTTGTATCAACTGCCTTTCAATTTTGTAATATTTTCCTTTTAATTATTGAAGTGTATAAAAGTTTTTCATCTTCAGGGAATAGTTTAGAATAGGATCAATTTTGGAGGATATATTTTCTCATTGAAAGGAAAATATCTAGTTATCCGAGTTATCCAAAAGGTCAAAGAATATAAAGTAAACTCATGCCAGATTACTTACAATTTATTGCCAGTTCAGTTACTGAATTAGTTACTTTTAAGTCCCTTAGTGACTAACAGTACATTTGCTCACTAATGGCACTTTAGTTGGAATTACCAAAATGCAAAAGTAGATTAGAAAACAGCCCCATGTTAGACCTTGGCATCTGAGTAGCTCCTGGCTGACAGCTGTGCCAACTGGTGTGTGTGTGCCACACAATGATGTTGAGTTTTCCTTGTGTGGTCCTTTTTTGTTATTCAAGCTGGTGGTTCCACCTCTAAACTTCAGAAAACATTTCCCACCTCATAACCACAGTACTAGAAGTGTTATGAAGTGATCATGAGATCTGTAGCTGTGTTACCCAGGATTATATGCTGGAAAGCATTTTATTTAAAAAGCAGAGCCTATTTTCTTCTTTTTGACACTGAGATCTGCTCATCTGTTTTAGTGGAATTTTCTGTCTCTTGAGAGTTACTCAACCAGAGGTGATAATCTGAGTGAAAATCTACGATTTGCTACTGTCAGTGGAAGAGGTGAATAAAAGCAGAGATGCACCATATTTGTACCTTTAGCTGATATTCACTCAATTCTTTAAAGGACTCAGAAATTCAACTACCTGAAACAGCAGTTTAAAGAAAAAAATACAGAGGTTAAATTTTGCTTTCAAGAACAGCAGCATAAATAGGGTCATTCTGTTTGGCAGCACTATGCAGAGGAATGCTTGCATTTAAAAGAGGCAACCTGACAAAGTCACAGCAGGATGTGCTCACTGGCAAACAAATCCCTGGAAGTCAAAGCACAGGTACTATCCCTCTAGCTGAATCCAGCTGATCAAGAGCACTGCCAGCAAAAGATCCTTCAAGAAAAATGAGCAACAGCTTGATAGAGCTGACCTCCAGGTACTGTAACCTTTCTTTTCAAGAGAAAAACTGGCAAGAATTACAGCAGATCAGGTCATCTAGGGTGAAAACAAGAAGCACAACATAGACATAGAAGTATCATTATTACCATTCATTGTTAAGACTCTCATAGAACTTACACTAATCTTTATCAAACTGGTTTCTGAAACCAGCTGAACTAGTTCCTTCTTTGGAAGCCCTTGGCAATGCCCCACTCATTCACCAGTCTTGGAAAAAAAGGCTTCTCTCAATTGACTTATCTTTTGGCCTATATTCCCAAAGCCAGGACTTTCCAATATAATTCAAAGAAACCCTCCTGTCAAGCACCCTGAAAATATCAGTTAAAGCTCATTTAATCTTTTCTTCAAGCAAAAGAAATTGCAGTTTCCATTCTCCCTGAATTATACATCCCTGGTGCCTAATCCAGCTAATTTTTGCCTTGCCAGGAGATGTGGTAATTACTTTATGATAATTCTTCTCAAAAGCTACTCAGTTCCTAGGCACATGGCCTGACTGCAGCATTTTCTTGCTCACAGACTCTCACAGACCGACCATTTGCAGCCTGCTCTGGAGCTGTCATTGGCAGCCTGAAAAAATCACTATTTTTTCTTTTTCATGGGGAAGCACTTTTCATTTCAGCTTGGTTGCCTTCTGTTGTTTCAAAAATTATTTGCAACCAGGCAATCTTGCTGACATGTAATTTTCGAAGATTATTTTCCCACGATTTGTGTTAATGAATTGCTTCAGTTTGTCCTTTTGACATCAGCTGCACATGCTGGAGCTGACAGTTCTACCTGTGTATTCCAGCTTGTGTATAAATGTCAGTGATGCCTAATTCAGAAATGTATGTGCCACAGGATGAATTTCTATAATCAAAGTGGCAAGGAGAAATAGGAATTAACTTGCATTTGGTTACTGAGAGTAGTGCAGTGGGGATAAACATTAGCATTATCAAACACTAAAACAATCCTGGGAAACAACTGGTTCAAGTTCAGATGAGTTAAATTCTGTGCTATAAAAGCCAAACAATCAATCATTTTCTTAAATCATCCCTGACATTTTAACAGACAGATCATTTGTATGAGATGCTTCAAGTTTTGTTTTAAAGTATTTGCTATCCATCACTGGACAGCATCTGATCTAAGCATACAAAATCCAGTTGCACATGTCAGCAAAGTGAGATTTTCATCCCCCAAAAAGTAACAGAAATTTTCTGAGCAGCTGAAGGAGTTGCTTGTTTTGGCATGGCTTCCAAAAGATTTTGCCTCATCAGCAGTGTACATTAGCACTGCCTGCTGAGCCCTTACTTCTCACTATCTTAACCAAACCCTCTCCAATTGAACCCGATGGTCCTGTATTAACTGAATATCTCACAGCAAAGAACAGCTGCTGGATTCTGCTGCAGCTCTGGGCTCTGCTGAGACAAGCAGTTCCACATGAACCTGCCCCTCTTCCGCTTTACACAAACATAACTGATGCTGTAGCCAGAGAAACAATTTTTGTTGTAGGACTCAGTTAAGGAATAGTGTTGGAGGTTTGACTTTAGGTACATTCTTGATCTAGTATTAAAAGTGTGTCATTTAAGCTTTGAGCACCATAAACATTTTATAAATTTAGTCTACTCTGTTTCCACATTGGACAAGCATCCAGAAATACTCTGGCACAAGCATGCTCTGAAGAATCATCAGCTTCATGTGACCTAAGAAAAGATGGCTGGTGTGGCTTCCAGCCTACTGACAAAAGTGCATTTCAGAACATAGTCCACCTTACTAGACTGAATAACCAAGTGTCATAGCCCAGTCTTCTGCTGTGGAAACTTTCCTGTTAGTGCAGAGTTGCCATCTGTATTTTTCTAAGCAGATATTAAGCACGACTTGACTTTTACAGAAAAGAAATAACTATTTTGGCACCTCAAATAGCAGTGGCAGATGTATTAGTGGAAGACAGGAGACAAATGATGGCAAGAAAAGTAAGAAAATTGAAAGAAGGCAAACCTTTGGTATCAATGGCAGACATGCACACGTGCTTCATGGCACAATTTGCTATGAATTCAGCATTTATAGGATTTAGTATTGCAAAATTTCTCCTCTGGACAGCTTACTCAGGAAATGCACTAGTTATCTTTTGGAAAAACTGGAATGCTGTGATGGATTGCCCATTGCTAAAAAAGGGTATTGTTATAATTTAACCATAGGCTTAGAAGTATTCACTATATTCTGTAATTTGAAAAACTCTGTCAATAAAGATTATGCATAAACAGCAAACTCCAGACAAGACAAAAAGTGGGGTTGGTAAGGTGGTGCGCAGAAGGGGCAAACCATACACGCAGAATTTTATTAGACATTGGACTTACTATCAACTTTTTAGTAAGTTCTTTCCCCCTTTGCCTTTAGTATTAAATACATTGTACAGCAATTGCACATTTACTGCTTTTTGTACAATTCCTCTTTGTATTTAGTGTCACCAACATCTGGTAACTCCAACTTCACAAGGCATGAGAAAGGACAGATGCCTTTCTGCAAACCTTCTTTTGGACTCCATCCCAAAATCTGCCCCATCAATTGGTAGTAGTTGTCCTTTGTCTTCTGTTTTTCAAAACTTTGTTTGTTTATTTGCTTTGTGTGTGGCATGTTTGACTCCAGAGAAGTCCTGGAGTCATCATCTGAGCCAACACTGAATACCTGGGAGTGCATCCTCTCTGCATGCCAAGGGAAAGAGAAATTACTTGTTACAAACAGAAACTGGTGAGAAGCTGGAAGTAAAACCTGCATCCAAAGCACACACAAGTGATATTTTCCATTAGGACTCACATCTGGAAAAGCATTTGAGAAATACAAGAAAACCATCCTCTTCCTGCTAGTACTTTTCAATTTTTTTAGGAAAAGCTTAATTGTAACAGATTTCAGTGGTGAATAATGTGAAGGAAAGGGGGGTTGAAAGGTATGAGGGTTCTGCTGAGTGTGCATGAAAGACTCTCCTGCTCTTGGTGTTTCACCATTGTCCTTAATGACAAGATAACACACATTATCCCCCTAAAGACCATGTAAGTGGACACTAGTCCTCTGCTGCCAGATAAGACAAAGCTCACATATCAGGATCAAGGGCCTATGAAGCTCATTTGATTAAAACACATGTACATAAAGACAACATCATTCTAAAATCCACAGGTAAAAAAGAAAAATATTTATCAATAACTAAGAAACTACTTCAGTTTTCAGGTATCGCATGTCATCCTGTATATCACATGCAAATTCTCCAAATACTGATGTGTGGGAAATGGTAAATAATGATGGGTCATAATTCTGTCTCTTTATAATACTGTAACAGGGCTGCAACATCCCCTTGTTCAGTATAGCAAATATTTTGTTATTTTATTCTCGCAGCTTGACCCTGACCACAGTTTTGTAGCTGATATGATTATTTTACTCATCATCATGGCAACATATAGTCATTGATTATGTATTTGAACCAGCAATTATTACATAGAATGGAGCTCTTTTAGTGGTGAAAGAACTTAAGTTCCTACAAAATATCTGAGTTGTGGACATGTTGTGCATTGCATTCAAGTTCCTGAGGAGCAAAAAAATTCCATGTCAAATCCAGAAACTTAAGGTTAAGTAACTACCTTCTGTGACTGTTTTATATACTATTATTAATGTAGTGGTATCTCTCCATAAAATACATTAATTCAAGAGATAAAATCAATTTAGTCTTGCTCTATGCAACATTTGGGTATCTCATGCATGGGCCAGCAAATTCACATCTGCTCATAAATCCCAGACAGAAGTTAAACATTCAAAAGGGCAAGGCATGAAACTAAATGGAGAGAATTCTGAGGCAGCATTTTTAAGTGACAACTATCAACTAAAAATGCATCTGCAGTGGAAGAACTAAGATAAACCCTTAAAAAAGGATTTCTGGATCACAAGCTGAATAACAACACACTGCTGTAAAAATGAGCACATGTATTCAAGTAATTTTCCCTTTCTCAATACTCTGAACAGTTTGGGCAGTGAGCTGGAGTCATATTGAAAACAGACTATAGGGGAGTTACGATGTGACTTAAATTACCTAGAAAACATGGACGGTTAATTGAATTGAGACTGTTAAGCCTGAACAGAAGAAGGAAGGAGACACACAATAACAACCATCACAGGTAAAATGCTGTTTCCAGAAAGGGAGTCAGGTCACACAAATGGGAGAACTTATTAAAAATAAAGATGGAGAAGCCCTTGTCTGCCTGCAGGTCACAGAGCCTTCATTTGAGCAGCTTTTTAATAACTGGTTAGACAAATATTTGTCAGAAATGGTATCAAGATAACTGACCCTGCCCAGGCAGTAGAGGAAGGACTGTGTGCCACTACAAGGTTACCTTGAGCTCTGTGATTTTATGGAGGGTAGACAGAACAAGTCTGCAAAACACATCTCAGGCTAAATGTAGCCTCTCAAAAGATTTAACTGGAAAAGGATCATTTGTTCACTTAGGAAAATGTACCTTGGAAAACCCCTACAACCACCTGCAATGTTCACACAACATATCAGGAAAAAAGCAGAATTAATTCTAGGAAATGCTCAAAAATGTGAAATTTCTTTAAATAGTATGATTCTGAGAAATGACAAAGGAATAACTAACATACTACAGCTTCAAAGACAGGCAAACTTCATCAGAAAGTTCCTGAAACACATTACTCATTCACTCTCAAATAAATAGAGAATTAAAAATAAAACCAGAAAGAGAATTCAAGCTTACTGCTTCACCAGTTTTTCCAAGGTTTCCTTGGTCTCCTTGTTCTCCCTGTTAAATGTAGAAAACAGATGATGCAGTTCAGTAGAAAAGTAATTTCTTTCATATGTGTATATCAAAGCCCTCTATTTTTGAAGAGCCTTTTTATTTTCCAAGTTGTATCTGCCAATTAAAGCTTTAAAAGCTAAAATTAAGCAACAAATAAAAATTGAGTTTTGTCAGTGGCTAATTTTGATTTTGTAAAGTGATGTCCTAATGTATTCAGGGTTTGCATGCAAAAATGAAAACTATGTATCAACTGCTCACTAATACATTAAGTAAGCTAATACTATAAATTAATTACTTACATTTTATTAAATCCTCCATTCATTACCTTCACTATTCACAACTGCTTCAAAGGTAAATGTTGCCTTTGCACAGTATTGGTAATTGCAATTTTGTTATGAAACATTAGGAAAATTGAGGTCTGAATGACATTTTAATCTTCTCCTCCAAAAATCTTGAAACTATCATTAAGTATTAAATTAATTCTGTTCTCCTTAATAACTCTGCAAGTCACATTACATAACTAGAATATTTTTCTGTGTATTTTACAAGTGGAAGCTGGGTGTGTATGCACTGTTAATTACCTGGCTATAGCTATAATCTCACTCATTTAATAAGGGATGAACGACAATTTGCATACTGTTTACACAGATTGAGGCTCAGCACTGAGAAATTCTGCTGCCACAAGCTCCTCTTTCAAACTGCAGCACTTCTTCTCATCCCCACTCACACCCCCCCACATCCTGCCAGTGTAGGAGCTGCCCGGAGCACCCTCACATCCCCAGGCAGCTGCATTTCATTTTAGCAGGTGCAGCCTTTGTTCCCACATCTGTCTCCTAGTGCTGCATAATTTCCTTCTTTTACAAATTGGGATCTTGCAAGGACACAGAATCACCAGTATGATGCACATTTATATTATGGAAACACATGTACTCACATCCTTTCATTGGCATTCCCCTATGTGGCAGTGTATAACTGTACACAGTTGATCCTCCAAATATATTCTATTGCATACATAAAACCACCACTTACCTTTAAACCTTCTGGTCCAGGATCACCTATAGAACCTTTCTGTCCTGCCTTTCCCTAAAATAAGGATTAGAATAAACTGCTGTAAATATTTTATTTTAAAAAGATAATTACACTCCAGTTTTTGTATTTATCAAAATATGTGCATTAAAATTTCCATTTTAGTAATATTTAATACCAAAGTTTGAGGAAAATGTATTTATAAATCTGCATCTGAAAGCACACTGTAGAATATTCCATCAAATACTAGAACAATAAGCAGAATCTGTGTTGAGTCTTACAGCAGTCAATACTGAGGAAAAACTGTCACAGACCAAGATGGAAGCACATCTCAATTTCACTTTGAAAAACATTACAGAAAGACAGAACAAAAAGGCAAAGCCATATTTTGTCCTGTTGATTCCAGCAGCATAGAGATTCACAGTAACAGAATTTGACATTTAGACTTTAGGGACTGGTATCACAACCTTCCTCAACCAGACAAAAACAGCTCAAACATCCTTTCCTCTTTATTCAGAAAAATTGATGATGATTTTAAGCCTCATCTCTCTACACTAACATTTTGCTGCTGATCTTGTCTCTATAATGCTCTGTTAATAACATGTTGTCAGCTGGAAGAAATACAGCAACATCAATCAGAGCAGCAGGCCACAAAGTGACAAGACCTTTGAAGCATTTTATAAAATGCATCCCTCCCTCTTTTGTCACTCATACAGACCCACAAAGGCATATGAACTAGAATGCTTTCCCCTTAATTTTCAATTACATGATTGGAATGTAATTATGTCTCCCATTTAGGAGGTTATTTTCTCTCCAGGTGTATTTTACTTTCTGTACAACATAAAGCACAGCCTCACCCTTTGGTTATCTGGACAGCACAGCCCTGTCTAGACAAGCTTTCCCCATCAGCTCTGAGGAAAAGGCCCTAGTCCAGAAGTAAAGGTCCAACAGACTGGATCTGACTCAGGTTCTGGTTTAAAATGATCTCTACTCTTTTAAAGGCATTTTCTGCTCTAGCAATGAAGATCCAGAAACAACCTAATAAAATGCACCAATGCTTGCACTGGCTGAGCTGAGCTACATTGACAGCTACAGTGTTAATATTTGGATAGTCTTTGAGAGAGAGGTAATTGCAAGGAAACTGAATAAACACAGCCACCTCTTTAATATGACATCTACTGTGTTTTCACAGGGCAAATAAACAAATACTAAAATACCAGCTTTTTTTTGTTGGTTTGGTTTTGGTTTATTTTTCTGTTTTGGGGGGTTTTGGTGGTTTGGTTTTGCATTTTGCTTTGTTTTTTTTAATGTAAAAGGATTAGTTTAAGAGAATTTAAGTATTTGATTTTGGAATACAATGTATGGGAAGGAAGGAATGAAATCTCAAATCTCATGTGATGAGATTCAGTTCAAAGACCTCTTCCAAAGTTCAAAGAGACTGAGCTCTGTGGAACTGATGTATACCGTGGGGAAACAGAGGAGCATCCTCAAATTTGACTCCAGTTGTTTCAGACACATGGGAATGCTTTTTACCCTGGGACCTGAGAACCAGTGTGCAGGCTCATATTCACCTTCTGTTCATCATCCATTGCAGAGAATGGTCTATTTTGATGGCAGCATTGCTCAGGTGGGTTGCAGGGTTTTTTTGTCTCTTGCATGTTTTTCAAAGCAAATGTTAGACATAAGGGCAGGGGAATGGAAAGAGAGAAAAGTAAGGTGAAAATTTATGGCTGCCTGCTTGGTACATGCCTAATCCTGAACTGGGGACTAATACTTTGACCTGAAAACTGCACAGTAGAAGGAGATGAGGATTCCAGAAGCACTAGAAACCTGCTCCATTACTGCTTCATAAGAATAATGAAAAGTGCACAGTACATCACCTACAAGGGTACTTTACCTAGTTTAGACAAACCCCATGAAAGTCAAGGTAACAGTGGCTGAAAAGAGGGCTAACCTATTAACCATGCCCATAGATATTGTCTACAGGGCAGGAAGCAAGGTTGTTGTGAGAAAGGCACAGGCAAGACTTTCAATAGAACAGCGAGACATTAGGAAAAAAGTCTATAAAACAGGCAAATGACTGAAGCAGATTGATGAGGAGAATGAAGAATCCCCACTCCTGGAGGCTGCAAAACACAAGTTAAACACATCTGTCAGCTAAAGACATAGCTGAGAGCTGATGGTGCCTTGGGCCATGGCCAGACCACTTCTTCAGGTCCCTCTCAGAGACCTTCTCTGCTGCCACAGCTATTTAATTAGTGCAGCAACAACACAGTGCTGATAGCGCTTACTTTCAGAGGTAGCATTCACTTTTTAAAACTCCTTTCATGGAAACTGGAAACAAATCCTATGTAAATCAAATTAATATCAAATTGCAATCAAGCAACCATAATTTAAGAGGAAAGATGTGTTCAGCAGCTTATTGACTAGCCCTGCTAAACTGTGCCAGATTTAACAACGTCACGATTCTGACTCTCTCTCCATTGTAATCACAAATTGTCTGTTACATGCGGGAGTGAAGCAGGAAGGACAAGTAGAGATGGGAACAGAGTTCAGAGCAGCAGTGGAAACAAGCTGGCCTGGAGCTGTGAAACAGCTGGAGCCAGCAGAAGTTGCAGAATTCAGGCAAGAGCAGATGGGCCCCTGGATGAGGAGATAAAACAGGCAGGGCTGCCCATCAAGCCCAATTCCCTTTTCCCCTGCCTCTCATTTCAGGAGGGGATGTTAGCCAGCAAGCTAACTAAAAAATGTCTGGAGACAGTAACCCTGGGGCCCACCTCAGATCCACATACTCTTCTTTTAACAATTTGCTATGAGAGAAAGAAATCAGAGAGCCATAAGACATGCCAACGCTCTGTGTGCATCTCCCATTGGGAGAAATAAAAATCAAAATAATTTAGGTCAAAGTGACCCAAAATAGATTAAAACATTTTGGTTTGCTAGGTTACACAGAAAGTTTTCCTCTTGGGTCACTTTGACACCAGCTGATGGTGCCTGTGCATGCCCAGTGACGTAGAGGATGAGGACGTAGGTGTCTCACTGGCCACGAGTCACCCACTACAACATCTTTTGCAACTGCCACAGCACAACATGGGGTTGCTGTCCAGCCATGAAGCCCTGCCCAAGGAGGAGACTCAAAGCATGATGCAGCCAAAACAAAATTCTCCATGAGGCTCTCAGCAGAAGCTCAGACAGATGAAACTGAATATTGAACTAAGTTACAGCATGGTTTGAAATGGTTTAATTTTTTGCATGTTTTCCTCAGCTGAAAAACAAGGAGACTTATGTGGGACAGTTTTTGTTTGGGTTTTTTCTTGTTTGTTTTGGTTGCAGCTTGTTTGTTTAATACCTAATGTATGTGGCAAATAAATGTTTTAACATTATTTTTAACATTAAGCAAATCCCCAGCTTTGACTAGCTAACAAATAGGAAAATGACATAAGGATGCAGCCACTCTAAAAGCAGGAAACAGTGGAAAAGACTTTCTCAAGTTCATGCAAGAAATGGCAAGTCATCCAAAACAAACACCAAGCCAGTGATTACCACACATAAGCAAATCAAGTAAAGGCAGAAGATAAAATTGCAGTCAATGACCTTAGTGACACTCCTGTAATCCCTAGTGCAGGCTGGTATTCATTTTCAGTTAGACTATTGACAAAAACAAGTTTCAAGGTCACTAAAATACTCTTAGACACTAGTATAATTTTATAAATAACAAAGAAATTGGATAGTAAACTTCTGTCTTTTAACATGTCACCATAAACAGCATTGTGATATTCCAGCTGTACTTTTTCCAATAACTATTTACCAGGTTTCTGGTAGATTTCTTAGATGGTATCGCCTTTTTATTTCTCCCTCTGAGTCAGGTGGATTCTCCCCCAGTTTAAATATTTTAATATATCAGCCAGTTCAGTCCCTAGAAAGTGCATGGTGGTTTCATCTGTCTCAGAGGAACACCATAAGTAGTTTGTTATTTACTTCTTTCTTTTCAAAAAAATTATTTTATGCACCACGGCCATAATTTTTTGTATGGAAAACCATTTCTCCTCACAGTTCTGCTTTGAGCATGTGCTGAGGAAAGACACATGTTTATTCAGGAGATGCCATTTTATCACAGTCACTTCTCACAGTAAATCTACATTTTAAAGCAGTCCTTCTACTGAAAAACAGCCTGTCCTAACAAAAATACTCACTTTTGGGCCAACTCCTCCAATAGGTCCAGCTGGTCCTACTTCTCCCTAAAAGAAATCAGGATTTCTTTTAGGGAATGATCTAGGATGTCTAGTTTTTAAAAAAAGAAACTGTGGACATAACTTTTCATATTTATTATATCATCTTAAATTTACTTCCTATGTGTCTGTATGAGTCCAAGTGTGATAGAAACACTACAAAACAGACAAATTCATTAGGCAGAAAGCCATGACCTATGTAGATGCAACGAGAAAGGTTGTGCAACTGTTGGTATACCTACCATGATAGCAATATTTTCACAATTTTGAGCAGGTAGAGACTCAGCAAAGATGGGTCAAGCTCTGTTTGCCCTGCAGCTACTCAATTCTGGCAACATTTGACACTTAACGCCTAGAAAAGCAGTAGGAACATTCCTGCTTTTCTCTCCTCTGTTGCTATGGCATTTTGCCAAGGCTTAACCCCTATCTTTTCTGAGGGATGGAAGAAGGCTGGGGTCAGGCCTGTCAGGTGTGTAAGAGAAGAAATGAGGCACTGTTGCTGTGCAGTGCACTGATATAGATAAGAACCATGTGAAACTGAAGTGTTAACTCTTAACGGGTTCACCCATTACTCAGTTGAAGTCTGAATTAGTATCAATGCTGTGCCAGCTTGTCATGCTGAGATCATTTTGTGGTCCACTGTTTCTCGTCAATATGGGAGATTCTCTCCAAGTTTTGAAGGAAGTGATACACAGCCTTTTCAATTACAAGTGATTAGAGACAGGAATTAAGAAATCCTACCTGTTTCCTCACTTCTAACTAAATAGATAATTTTCCACTCTTAGCTTTTACTCCCTCAATACCTGTCATGGAAGCCCATAGCTCAGCTAACTCAGCTATTTAGAAGTCAAGAGGCCTTTCCCCAGCATCACCAATTAAAGAATTTCTAATGTTAGTTATTTTTAGCCAATGAGACATAAGCTTTTATTTTTATGATGATGAATTAAGAATACTCAGTGAATCTATAAAACAAAGAACTGCTTTAATCCCTCTTAAGTAAACAGTTAGACCCCTAGTAACTTAAGTGTACCTAAGGCACTGTAGTTACACTGATATATAATTTCTATCTCCTTCCTACCCACCACCTCCTATCTCCCCAGTTTAACTAAAAGAATCACATCAAAAATGGGACATATATTATTTGAGATTCCACTGAAATAACTAAAATAAACCACACAATGGATGTGCAGTTCTGTAAGGCTCCTAAAATCTCTTTGGAACACCTGCCAAATGCAAAAGAAACTTCATTTTTTGCATGACAACACCATACACACCAAACCATTGTTGTCTCTTAGCCCTCACAACCCTTTCTTTGAAACATAGTATCTTGATGGATAGATTTTTGTTCTTACCTCAACTCCTTTGGGGCCTTGTGGTCCTGGAGGCCCTCGGTCACCCAGAGCTCCCTAAACATCCAAACACATACAAGGAGAACTTGCATCAATAGACAGTCACGTTGGTCTGGTTTCTCTCCTCTTACAAGTCTGGACAAAAATGAAAACCTGAAGAAGGCAGCTTCATTTCTTACCACTCTTCACAGAATTTCCCTTAGAATGTCATGAGAAGATGCAGAAGGCTTTTAATATCTGCTGGAAAATTTCTACCACATACATTTAGCTGAAGGACTTTTGCTTTGATGTTGTGAGAAGGAAGTAAGAAAACATTTGAACTCACAAAAGAACAATTCCTCTCTTTTTAAAGAGTTACAACAGACCATCATATTTAGATTAAAGCATCATCAATGTACAGATCTTTGATTTAGGCAGTCTTTAGAATAACATGTGATGACAATATTGCAATGGAAAGAAACTACAAAGTGAATTTTAACCACTAGCTTGTCCAAAACTATGTGTGATTTTCAGCCCTTACCTTTCTTTTAGGATTATAATCAGTTTCCCAGAGATAAAGCACCTTATCCTCTGCCAACTCAGGAGTTTTCATGACTGCTCACACCAACATTTTCAAAACTTTTTTAAAGTTACTTTGTATGTCAAAAACTTTGGGCATACCAATTACAATGCTAATAATTAAGAAAAGCACTTGACCTGGCATAGAACAACAACAACAAAATTTATATAACCATATTATTAACATTCTGGGAAAGTTAAGCTTAACAGTATCAGATAAAACAACAAGAACAAAGAAAGTGCTCTTTAGGAGAAATATGATCAGCCTCTGAAGAAAGCAATGGTGGGAAAGTTCCAAGTGTAAGCCTTATTAATTGCATACTAATGAAACTGAAGTCTAGACAGAAGGTGCAGACATTGGTCCAGTAACCATTTACTCATCATTCAAAGTAAAATGGAAGAGAAAAATGGAACAGACCAACTCAAGGCACTGATTTTCCTCAAAGAACTCATCAGAGCAGGAAGGACAGGGTTGGGCTGCTGTTTGACATACCACCACAGAACGACAGGAGTGCTTTCAGTAGCACTACATAAGTAACATTATAATATAGTTAGTCATGAAATGTTTTCATTGACAGAACTGTTGTTTTACTCTAACAGCAAAGCCCGTTAGGAGATACAGCCTTCGGCACAGTGGAAATGGCAGCAACACTGCTACTGTGCATGCCCTTCCACTGCTCTTAACTGGATCCAGAAAAAAGTCCCAGACTGTAAAGTGAATATTAAGATTAAATCAAATTGCCATCCCCTCTTCGAGGTTTCAGGCAACAAACAGAAAATGAAGGTAGACATTACACATATGCAAAAGTGTCTGGAAAAAACCAAGGGAGTCAGCAAATGGGTTATCCTGTAATTCACATACATATACTCCCAGCTGACCATCCCTTTCAGAAGAGGTGAAACTCCTAATAGCCACTGCTATTAAATGTGTTAGACAATCATAGGTGAACGGAGGAAGGAAGCTCTCAACTACTTCCATGGCACAACACAATGCTGGAAAAACTACAGTGGTGGTCAGCATATTCTGACCATCTTTTCCTCTCACTTTTCTCAATTAGAGAGCATAAATACTTGCAGGAATAACATAGGAAACAAACTAAGTTATTTCAGACCTTCTTAAAAACATTCTTATTCCTTTTCTTTAAAAAAAAATGCATGTTGTTGGTTTGTTTTATTTTTTTATTAAGTGGTGGATCAAGATCAAACACCTAAAATACTGTTTCTAATTTGAGTAGTGTTCTGTAGACCAAATTACATAATAAATCCTTTGAACATTGATTTAGAAAGGTCAGATATGCTGATTACTGCACTAATTTAGGGAAAATTTACAATCCAGAACTTCTACTGGTATTAAGAAACAGCTTAAACTTCCCACCAAGAGGCTGAACTTATCCCACACCAACCACTAAAAAATAAAGCTTATCCTGTTTTCTTGGCTTTTAAAATGGGAATTGCTTCTGAGGAAGCATAAACAAAAACATGAGGAAAATAGCAGCACAGTGAGAACAGTTCTCTAAAAATAAAAGCTAGAGGAAATTTTTTAGAACTGCAATCAACTCAAGACAGCTGGGAATCCCAAAAGTCAAACACTTCCAAAGTTATGCAGCCCTTCTGCCTCAGTACTGGGAGCAATATAAGTGTTTTTCCAGTTTGGTAATCTTTCTTTTCAGATGTGAGCTCATCAATTCTTTGTGATTAGGGCAGGCTGTCTATGCTTTTTGCCTCTAAAACCAAATGTGCTGGAGAGCACTGGATTTTGTTCAGCTGTGTAATGTCTGTATCAACGGAGCACAGAATCCTAAATTTTGGAAGCTACCTTTTAGCACCTTTATGTAAGGACTCTGAGGAGACAACAAATTGGTAAGGTATGTATTAACCAATTCTAACAAAACCACTTTGGATATAACGTGCAGTAACACAGTCTCAGTGAAGAAACTGGGCAGCAGGGATTAGATCTCAGTCAAATCATTCATGCATCACCCTGGATGATTCAAACTGAACTGCAGTTCAGGAACTGCTGTATCTCTCTTCTGCTATTTCCCCTAGACCCTAAACAGTGTTTTATTTAAGTGCTCTGGTAAACTCAGGAACACAGAAGCAACTGCCACTGTAATGGTCAGACAAACTCATTCATATAAGGCTGCTGATGTTAAAAATACAGACATATAAAAAAGCTTGCAAAGCAATAAATCAGAACTAAAGAAAAGACCCACACCTGTCTCCCGAAATATATTTTAACTTCTCAGTTTGCCTCATCAGATAACTAGTTCTCAGCCTTGCTAGCAGATTCGTATCTGAGCTATTTTGGTACAAGGCTCTTGACACAGCTGAAATACCAAAAATGCAGAAAATATTGGCTATGGCTCTAGCAACTGGATTATTTGAGATCTTCTCCAGGATGATCCCCTTTGGAATGGAGGTATTGTTAAAATCTTCCAGGAACAAATAAGCCCCTATCTTTAAACTATTTACTGCTCCCCATCCTATGCTTTCTTTAGCCGTCTGTCACAAAGTTTCCCAACTCTGTTGATAGAAAATATTGCAATTTCCATGTCTGTTTATTTATGGACAACCTTTATGTTTTGTTCTTGGACAAATTATATTGTTAGCCTTGCACAGTTCTTTTTTCTCACTGATTTCTGCCCTCTGGTTCACTTAAAGATCAAAACACCCCCTTCATTTTGGTACAAAGAAGAAACTGCCTCTCAGAATACAGTCATGCAAGTATCCTTTTCTGCACCTAGTCTCACTTGATTGAGTCCTTCTGGAATACAAATGCCAGAACTGTACTAGCTAGATAAAGCATTCTCATGCATTGTGCAGTGGCATTAATGAGATATCTTGCCTCATGTGTTCTAGAATTTCACTTAATTTCTAACTGCCTTTTTGTGCTTTAATTTCAGAAAAATCTGGCAATATCTTTGGTCTAAGTTTACAGTAGGGTTTATTGTTTTAGTCCTTGCATGGATCAGTCTGAAATAACAGAAGTGGAATAACTTAGTATAAAGTGCAGGGCTTTTAGATCATCCAAAGGTCCTCAGCTTTGTTTCATATAAAACTTTATTCTATCATATTTGTAACTATTTGTCACAGAAAATATAACCTAAGAATAGTCCCAAGGCTGTAAGTGAGAACCTTCATCGGTACTAGCCTTTCAATACCAAGTAGTCAATCTTTAGATATTATTCAACCATCTTCCTCTGTGTTAAAGTCTGACTCACTTGCACTGTCTGTATTAGTGTCTCCTGTTTCTATTTTAAACAAAAGTTTCCCATATATGTTTTTATCCAAAGCTTCATTAAAACTCTATACATGTATAATTATACATATATAATTATTGCTTCAGCTGGGTCTAAAATATTGGTCTACTAAAGAGCAGGAGCTAAATTATTCTGATACAGGAATTTTTATATCTATTATTATATCCATAATATTGTATTCATCTATTGTAGCCATAACTTATTCCAGCATGTGACTTTTACCCATTTTCCCTATCTTCAGCTGCTACTTGTTTCAAAAATAGTTAAAAGCAATTTGTATTACTCAGGTAGGACCTGAGCTGTACAAAGACCTACGTGCATTTAGCATGTGTTTTATTTAAGCACAGGTGAAACACATGCTACTTTCTACTCCAAAGCATTTTCTCACACTCCTCTTGCCATTACTGTTCCACCTAACACAGTAATTACTCTTCTAACTGTGTGGACAGCAATAAACATTCGAATAACTTCCTCATATAAAAACCTGAGGCAAAGTACCTATTTTCTGGCACTAAGAATACCTTCTTACAATGCCAGGGTTCACCTCTCAGAGCCTGTTCCTCAGAGATTTACACTGTAACTGTTATTTTGCGTAAGTTTTCATGTAATCTTACCTTAGGACCTTCAGGGCCATTTAATCCAGGTACACCAATATCTCCTGGAAAACCCTAAAGAAATCACACAGAGAAATTATTTGCAGAGGAGGAATGTTTCCAATGTACTTGTTTTGATTCTGTGAATTCATTTAACAAACCTGAATCACAGAAACAAGAAATAAATTTGTTCTACCATCCCGAAAACATCAAAATCAATTAAGTTTCCTTGAAAGGACTTGGATAGGTGACAGATTTTAGGCAGGTTTTGTTAAACTTAATTTAGCAGATGTCAGGATGGATTTAATTTCTTTTAGCATAAGACTTTTTATCCACTAAGCAATGTTTAAAATTAAACCACTGGACTGGTTTGGATGCACAAAAACCACTGCCAAGCTGCCAGCACCAGGTCCAGCACTTATGAATTCAACTGTTCTTTCAAAAAAGTTTAGAGAACAGCTGAAGCCCTTTAATCCATGGCCACACTTTCAAGATGAGATCACTGCAAGATTAAGAGAAGGGTAGGAAGCCTTTTGCCTACAAATCAGCAGGTGATAATCTGGGTCTCACTGGCAGTGACTGAAGGTGACCAGCATGCAGCATTACTCACAACATGCCCTTGTGAAACAGTGTGTGGTATAGGTCAAGGTGTGGGTAAAGAAAAATAAATATGCACAGAAAATCAATCAACTAAAATTATAACTGTAAAACATCTTGCCAGTAGGCTTTGAGAGGGACACCAGGGTGATGCCTCTATGTCAGAAGAATTCAGTGCTACAACTGGATTGCTTTGTATGGAAAGAGTGCATTTTAAGGAAAAAAAATGGTGCAGCTTAACCCTTATGCAATATAGTAGTGAGTTGACTTTCATAAGGTATCCAGAGAAGATACCTCATCTTTGTATTTGCAGAATAAAATAAAGCATTGATAAAAGACCCTTCAGTTACCACAGGGCTCCCTCAGTCACCTGCTAAGATAGTATTTGATTTTGGTTTTTTAATAAACTTTAAATTTCATTAAGTCTTGACTATCTGAAAATAACAAGACTACCACTTCCTCTGAGCAAAATATTTATTACCACATCTATCCACAACATGGTCTAACACCAGGAAAAACGTTTCCTTCTTCCTTAAAAGAAAATAATTACAGACTGAAACTCACAAATACCACTCTTTGCATACATACGAAATGAAAGCATCACACATGTTAAAGAATATCTGATAGAGAACTTCCAGTTGAAATTCTCTCTGGCAGCCTTCCATGCTAATGCAGCCTAATAAGTAGGAAAGAGGTACTAAAAAAATTTGCCTCATTAGGTCGATAATAGTTAACCATACTCTCTTCTTCAAGAACAGCTGAGCTTCAAATACAAGTAATAAAAATTTCTACTGATTATTCAAAATTAGCTGACATTCATCAGCAAAAACTTACTAGAATGGTAAAGATAAATCACAATTGAGCAAGAAATGTGAAATGAAATACTATCTTATCCTCAACTACCACTCTGTTTGCTTTCTATAATCTGGCCTTATAGGATGCAGAGAGACTTAAAAGTAGGGATTTAGATGGGATGCAAATATTTTTAGTAATTTTTATACATTAAATAAAAAAATAAATGTATAAAACAAAATATGAACTAGAATTATGTAAACAATCAGGTTTAGCACTTGAATGCTAATGAGTATTAAAAGCAAACAACTAAAGAGTAAAAATGTTCTGACTTCTCAGAGTAAGTGGAACAACTCTAACACTCAATATTTCACAAAATGTCACAGTGGTTGCAGTTTGTTTTGCCATAAAGCAGCAATTACTAGTAGAGCTGTGCAGCCAGTTCAAAACAACTCTAGGTGGCACAGAGCATATTATTTTCATATACCCAAGCACTGATACCTAAAACACTCACTTGCATCACCCTGTGTTTCTATATAGTTCATAACAGGAGGTGGTGGGGTTTTTTTTCAAATCCTGGCCACTGTATTTTACTGGAACACACTGAAGTGTTAGGTCAATTATTTAGAAGTTTCTAACTCCTCCTTTCTTAATTTTAAATTTGCTTATTTACAGACAGTAAATAGTGAGCAAGGGTTGGATTGTTTTGTTTGTCTAAGCCTCTAATGTGTGAAAAAGTGCAAAATGCTAACACAGAGACAACTTTTCTGGAATGGTTATTGCCATGAGAGAACAATCTGTCAAGAAAAATGTTAATTTACAAAGACTCTGACTCTTATGCTTTCATAAGGGAATGTATCTACTTTATTTATTTATTTGTGTAAATTTTGCTAGAAAGAATTCAGTAAGAACCATGAGGTGTAAGTGTTGACAAGTACTATTCACAATTAGAACAATAATCGTATTTGGAAGCCTTTCCATGTCAGATAAAGTCAGGGTGCAAGAGGGCTACTGGTTTGAGGGCATCAACACTAGCAATGCATTTAAAATTTTAAAATCCTCATCATTATCAGTTCTGTGATGCAGGATTAAGACTTTTTTCCTTGAGTCATGGAGAAAATGTAGATGCTATGACAGTATTAGAACACTGTTTCCAAGATGTTCTCACAGTAGTAATCCACAAAATAAGTGTACTAAGACAATTCCAGAAAAAATGAACCAGAAAGGAGTTCTTAAAACACCTCAGCAATAGCACTTGCCATTCATGTTCCCAGCAGTGAAGTGATATACACTTATCACTATCTACATTTGCCCAGAGTTATTCAGCAGTCAGCTCCCAGTGAAGCTACTCTAGATTAAAAATTCATTATTCTTCCAAAAGTGAAATGCTGGAGATTAATGTATAGTTTTCAGCTGCAACTTAGTTTACAGAAGAGGCTATTCAAAACAAAACATCACTCAATACTATGACTTCTGCTCAGAAAATGCAAAGTGTAGATTCTTAACTTCCTGTCAATCAGAAGTCTGGCAGCTCATAGGATACAAATTATTATCGAAATGTTGCTGCAGACATGGCCTTTTGCCTGCAAAGCACTTTAGAACTCACTCTGTTTAATCAAAATAGAAGTGACATCAGAAAAATCCGAAGTACCAGCTATCTCAACACAAATGTGCTTTAACCTTGCTATGAAAGTGTTCCTTTTTGTACTGAAGATTTAAATATAAAATTAACATATTTATTGCTCTTATTTATCTATATAATGTGTATTTAGCAGCAAAATGCAGAGATGATCAGGTTGTTACTATGGTAGGGCATGTCAGTTCCTCAGAGATAATCGCGCTGAGGAAACATAAACCACAGGAGGGTCATATGAACAAGCATGGTTTGACATTATTTAAGAAGTGAAGATAAATGGAATATTCCTGCAAAATTAGTACATACTTATTGAAAAAAAAAAAACATCAAAATATGTACTTATATGAAGTAACTTTGGGAAAGGATCAGCTAAAGATTCTATGCAAAGGTCAGCAGGAAGTATAATCAATTCTTCAATAAGAACAGCTCTTCAGATGTACGCCAGAAAATGCAATTAATGCAACTATGGTCTTTATTTCTACATTTCCTTCAAGTTATCTGCATGTAACATATTTGATGCAAAATTGGAACAGAAGTCTATGTTATCACTGCACTCATGGCATTTTTTGCACAAACTCAAAAGTCTTGCGGTAAGATAAAACATGCATTAAAAATAAAGGTTTTTGTTAAAATAACAACTCAAAGCAGCCAGCGACTCCCATACAGAATACCTGCCTTTTGGACTGTTTGCTGTTATTTGAATGTATCCCTTTTTTTTTTGTAATGCTACTGCCTCGAGCATGAAACATCTGAATCCCATGTATTCCTTCCCTGAAGGAATAAGCTCACAACTTGAGATCAAAATACTGCACAGATGAAAAAACTTCTGTTGAGGACAATGACTAATGCTCTCTCTGCTCCAGATGAAACCTATTTATAACACCCAGAGCACATCTGAAGACACATCTGAAGAAGACTATCACCCTTATTTTGGGGGGATAATTCAATGTAATTACTAGAGCAAAATTTAACTATAAAATATTCTGAATACCAGTGGAAGCCTGTTAAAAACTTGTGTAATTTCACTCATTAACAATAAGCATTACATGCTTAAATGTACACAGTAAACACAGGCACTGTGAAAACAGCCAGATCAGCACTTTCCAGTTGTCATACCAATAAAATAAAGCTCCATAGAAAGTTCATATTTTGGTGGTTCATTTTCAGATGCATGACAAAGCAGCAAAACGTGTAAACTGATGAAGAACATGCTCCATAAAGCACTCACTGAATATATCCAGTGGTTTGTGAGCAGCACGCACTCAGGCACGCGACAGAGCCTGGCTCTGCAGCAACATACCCAGCAGAGAACTTGGCTCAACTCTGCAAGACTTCTGCACTGAAAAAAAAATGCCCTTGGCAGCCAACCCTGGTACAGCTGCCCAGAGAGAGAGCACAAACCTCTGTCCCTCCCTCTGCTCCCTCCTGCCCACCAGCACTGCAGTTCTCAAATGGACCCTGGCTATGGGTGGGTGGCCTATTTTAACTCCAATCTGGTGACTTATGCTGCAAAGGAAAGAATTAAGCAGCAGTTCACTGCTGACCTTCACTTAAAACAACAAAAACCTGTGAGGATGACTGAAGTCAGCCAGCCCTGTTCCTCACTGTTGTGTGCAGAGATAAGTAGACTTCAGCTGCTGTAGAGCCAGATTTACAGCAGTTTACCCTGGAAGAATCAGGGATACAAGTGCTTATTCCCTCCACTGGAATCTAAATACTCAGAGTTGTAATTGGAAAGACCAAAGGATCCCCAGTTTCTTATTTCACAAGTACCTAAAACAAGCTTGACCATGAGGACAGGGCACATTTATAAATCCCACTGTTTTGTGTTGGACAAGAGTGGAGAGAAACAGTTGGAAGTAGGATCTGACAGGTTCTGCTGATAGGCAGGCACAGCCTTGTTCTCCCTACTAATAGCAACACTCAACAAATCTCAACATAGCCTTTTTTTTCCTTCAAATAAATTTTTTCCTAGAAGGCATATGGTATGGATTGCCACGTCCATACCAAATCCAAAGTAGTCTCCTTGCAATACACCAATTCATCACATTCTTCTATTTCCAGGAACATCAAGGGAACATGTAGCATAGGATGTAATGTCTGTTTTCTACATGGGGTCACACAAAGTCTGACAAGACCACTCAGATAATAAATAGGAGCAAGGAAAACAGCCCTGTCTGACCAGCTAGCTAAGTGGTTTTGGAAGAAAAGACACAATCAACTACATGATAGCAGGCTTTTCTTGTAGAAAAATCCACACTATTTGCTCACACTTCATATATTCAGTTGTGTTTAAATAGCTTCTGGCAACAACAACTAGTTTATTTTCATAAGACAAAGTAACAGTGAGAGCAAGATACAATCTTCAGTTTTAAGCTGCTTATTTGGAATTATTTTTATTATATAACTTCTAGTATTTTCATTTTGTTGAAAATCCTAGTATGCTGTTATTCTGTTTCTGCTATTTTGCCATATGGTGACCATGCTTTTATGAAGTAAAAGGTGGCAAAACTTCTACTTTATTCAGATGTGTCTTGTGTGATTCAAGTTAAAAGAAACATTGCTTTGTGGTTTTAAACCTGACATTTCGCAGCCAATTACTCAAACAGACACCACCTCCCCTCCCCAAACCAAACCATCAAAACCTGGACACTCAAGTTTTAGTTATCTAGCATAATGCACTTTATTTGCCTTGTGATGATGAAGTAAGTCTGCACTACTGAGCAAAAGGACATGCTGAGCTGTTCAGACAGAAAGATTCCCAACCATAACTGCCCTGAGGGTACTAGCCCAGAGCAATGATCTTTCCCTCAGACACAAAGGAATATGTCTGTGTTGGAATAAGGACTGCCAGCATAGGTATCAGGGGCAGCAGGACTTCTAGACCAACAATTTGCTATTAACCAGTCACAGGCATCCCTTGCTGGAACCTGTAAAGAAAAGAGATGATGCAAGGACCTCCTTTGCTAATAATGAAGAGGCTCACAAAATCTCAAATCCTGAGCCATGGAGGGAGGCAGCTGTGGACTGTGCACAGCATGCACAGGCTTTGTGACCTCTGGATACCCATACACTAAAACAAATAGGCTTATTCTGAAAAGACCATCTTGTGTTGCTACAATGCATTTACCAGAGTTTCTCTCAGTGAGGGCTCTTCTCAATAAGAAAAGCAAGAATACAGAGCCTTGGTTTGAGGAGATCTGCTCAAATATGTAAAGCCAGGAAAAAAGATAATTTCTAACATATATTCCAGATATATTAAAAAAATAAAATAATAAACAAAAAACCCCAAACAAACAAAAAACCCATCAAAACAACAAATCCAAAAAAACATTCCTTGCAGGTGTTAAAAAGAACAAATTGCAATTTGTGTTTTCATCTCTCCACCAAATACATGTGCATATATACATGTCTTTCCAGTACAGACCACAGAATCTTTCCTTAAAGCCCATGGTATAAATGACATTCAGCTTACCTCTATCAAGCAATTTCTTACCTCAGGTCCTTGAGGACCCAATGGTCCACGGGATCCAGGATCTCCAATTTTCCCCTTAAAAAATCCAAACAATTAAGATTTTTGATGAAGCTTATTATGAAGATTTTTAAAACATTTTAACAAGAAAGCCAACACAAGCTTTGATATGCCTTTTTCACTAAATAGGAAATTTTATAATTGCCTCTCTTTGGATTCAATTAAGATCAGTTCTTCATATCTCTTTGAAGTCACAACAAAAAAAAAATCAAACTAGTTTTATACAAAGAAAATTGTGAGTTTTGGGACGGTATAGTCATATAAAAAACCCTTGAAACACATAGCTGTTGTCACAATAAAAACTACATCTTATTTAAAAGCTAAAGAAGTAACCAAGATATTGATTTACATACTTGCCTATATATTTTAAGCATCTAATCATCCAATGGTAGTTTTGTGAATAATAACAGTAAAATTGGGTCCTATCCACATGCTATAATGACTCCATGAAACACAGATATTTACACATCTAAAAATGTGCCAAAATATTTCTCTAAGTTATATCTGTTCTTCTACACTTTTACAAGTTTTCTGCTGCCATAATTAGATGGAGCAAAATTAAGGTCTGATCTGGGAAATATTTTTTAATTTTTAACAAACTGTTTTATTGTAAATTCATCCTACAAAGTTTAAATTGTATTGCTTCCAGGACTAACATCTCATAGATTAATTAGAAAAGTCACAAAGTTGGTCACATTCAGTTTCCACTTAAAATACACAACTGTTTAGACAAAAAAAAAAAGGGTTTTTTATTGAGTGTAAGGGTCTATGACATTCCTGAGGTTTAAGTAGGATTATCAGGAAGTGGCTTGATTGCACATAAGAAAATTGACACTGGACTGAGTATTGGCAGCTTTTAGTCATATATTGAAGAGAGATAGGTATTACTGCTAAAAGCCAGGTAACCTGTGCTGCATGCCTGTTCTACCTCAACATTCACAAACCCAGCAGAAGCAGCTGCACTCCACAGACATCTTTAAAGTTGCTACAAATCAATAAATACTGGAATTCATGACTACTCCCATCCCTGGAAGAAATGACTGGCCATTATTAATGATATTTCAAACACTCTCTCCAAATCCAGCTAGTCCAAATGGTCATCTTGGCAGTTCCCAAAGCTCTCAGTGGATTTGATTCAAGTATTACCAACATGCCTATTCCCTCTCAAAGTGACTGTCACAGAATACCTAATATCCTAAGCACTCCTCTATTAAAATTCGACACATGGTATCTCTGTAATAAAGTCTCACTTCCTAAGCTCTGACTCACTTACTAACAGCAGTCACTAGAAATAAAAACATCTTAGATGTCAGTCTTAGTGTATTTTGAATTAGGTCACTTCTAGAGGATTACATGTAGTATGAGTGTAACAACCACATAAAAGTATCAAATATAACAACATACAGTGTTATATTGAGAGCAAAATTTGATGTGCAAACTTACTGGGGGTCCTGGTTTTCCTCTGATCCCTGGAGGTCCTGGTAAACCCAGAGCACCCTGAAAAAAAGAAAGCTATTAAATGCACATGAAAATGAATTGTTGTTTGAAGCAATAGATTGCTATATTTTGCCACCTGAAACAGGCTTCAGAATAATTTGGTAGGTTGAGAATTGTCTTCTAATATTCAACTTGGATCAAAAAAGTTCTCACAGGATGTGCTATTTCAGTGACTTCTGATGTACTAGCCAAACAGGAAAGGAGATCCTTTTTTATCTCACTTTCATGACACGAAGGAGCATGCCAAACCATGTGCTGTGCTAACCACACTAGGCCCAGGTGAGCTGCAGATGAACCTCAAGGTTTAAGGGAAAAATATCTTTTACAATCATTTTTTAGTAAGATTCAGATCATACTGTAATTCTATTCTTGTTTGATGCATCTCTAAACACAGCTGCCAGAATTCTGCCTGTGCCATTTACTTTTTTTCTTTGTTCTCACATTCCATAACTAAGTTTTAATTAGCACAGCATTTCCTTAAAATGTGTTAATTCAGTGATATCCAGTAACTTTTCTACTGTATTCTACTCTTATGCAACTAACCTGTTGCATTTTAAGAGACTCAGGCCAATGAAGTCGTTGAAACTGGATAATTCCGTAAAACAATACAATTATAGCTTACCTTATCTCCTGGGTACCCCTGGTCTCCTGGCTCTCCTGCAAGGCCATGTTCACCCTAAACAACATGTAATTTTATACAGACATATGTGTGTGGCTGAAAATGAGGTGGTTTTCAGATTCAGAGAATGAGAAATTTTAATTACTAAGTATTAAATTAATCTAACATTGATCTTTGACAATGCAAGATGTTGCACTGAAACACCCCCTCCAGGAAATCCTGTAGACCTGGATATTGTTACATCCAGCACTCAGTGTTCTGCACAGAAATAAAATATCAGATCATGACATGAAGTAATTTTAAAAAGTAAAAGTCAGGAGAGAGAAGAAACCAAAAGGGAAAAGGGAAGGCTTTGCCAAATACATTATGCTTAAAATTTAATGGAGGGAGTCTGAAAGAACTATGTATCTCTAAGATAATGAAAATATTTAAATCACCTTATCACCTTTCATTCCAGGCTGTCCCACACTCCCTGGGAAACCCTGTTGAAATAAAGACGACATAAATCTCATGTGGAAATTTAATTCGGAAGGCAGCACAGGCAGCTCAGCTGGCTGTGGGATCATTTAATACCATACCATGGGCCCTGGAATTCCTGATGGTCCACTCGGTCCTGCTGGCCCAACGCCTCCCTATCAAACAACAAGAAAGGTGACTGCATTAAACATTTGATAAATTGGAATAACTTAAAGACTGCTAACAGAATGTGGAATTTTTCTGCACCACAGAGAGAAACCAGAGTCTTTTTCTGGCTAATTACTTCGTGAAAAGAGTTATCCATATCATAAGTCCTCCAGCTTTACAGTTCCCAATTCTCCTGTACATTGTATATTCAAGAGGAGACCACAGTACACAATAAGGAATCTTTTTTTGTACTGCAGCAGCACATTCAGTGGCCATTCCTGCTGTCCTTCAGGTTACATGCCAACACTTCTCTGTAGGTATTGAATTTGGCTTCAGCAAATTATTTTATGATGAGTAGGGCCATAAAAATGGCCTTTTATGGTTTTTTTTACTGGAATTTCTCATCTATCAGTGAATTCAACAAGTTAAAAAAAACAAGCAAAGAAACAAACAAAAAAGATGTAAGAGATGTGACTTCCAAAATACCAAATGTGCAAAATTAAGCCTGCATTATGATGGGCACGCTAACTTTTCCTGTGTTCTTGTACCTTCAAAGCCCTTACTGCATCTCTCTTCTGCAATTTATATTCTCATTTTGCCTTTGTTCACATGAACAAAGACAAAAATACAACTAGCTCTTGACACTGCACACAGGTGGGCTGGACAAGCTACTTGAAATAATGCTCCTGGTTTCTGTCAGAAAAATGTATTTAATCTCATGTTCAACATTACATCTTGCAATATTATAATTTGTTATCATTGACTAAGCATTTTAAAGCAAACATGGTGGACTGTAGTCTGAATAAGAGCCATGTGAACTGAAGCCAGGGAGCACAAACCCATTTGCAGGGCGGGGGTGCTCAAGGAACAGGCTGCACCACCCAAGCTGTACCTGGAGATGGTGGGTTCACCTGAAACTCCCCCCCGGCCTCAGTGAAATTCTGCAACAGTTTAAAGAGCAAAATGGTCCCTCCTAATGAAACTCTGGAACAAAGCACAACTCTTCCAATTATCTGACTGGGAAAGGAAACCAGAATAACCAATATGATGCTGCTGGAACTGTGGGAAAGAGTCCCATGTATGACCAAGAGAAGGTTGGCCACTCATATGGAACTGTGACACAAAAAAATTGCTGATTTCATGCTTGCAGTTCAAAATCTAAATATGCCATTGATTTTTTTTTTTCCTCAAGAAATAGCTCTTATTATGGTTATATTTCATCTATGTGCAAATGGGAAAAGCTTTGGACTCATGATTGAAAATTATTTCTCTGTTTCACAAAAAAATATTGACCTTGAATCTCTCTGTAAATGACTGCAAATCAGCAAGAAGGCAAATGGAGCTTTGACCCCACAAACATTTATGTTCATGCATTCTAGCTGGGCAAAAACTGCTAAGTTGTAGTCACAATAATCAGTAACAATACCTTTTCAGAACTGATACATAGTAGGCTTTTTAAAAAACCTAGACACATTATTACAATGATCAAAGTCTGACATTAAGTTTCAAAGACAGTCACATAGGAAGGAAAAGCAAACTAATTCTAAGCCAATTCTCAAGAGTGTAACCTCTTGTAGCATGAGTGCTACAATTGGCTGGAAAATGTCAACTGACAAGAAAGAACACAGTAAGTGATGTTTGCAGGATGAAGGCTTGAAGGCTTGGTCAAGAGGTTTCTTGACCAAGCTTTTGTTTTCACTATGGCAATGCCATAACAATCCCAAATCAGGCAGCAAGGGATGACTTACAGGAATATTTTCTGTTGTAAACATATAATTAAAAAGTTAATAATAATTGAACTCAACTGCTGTACTTCAAAGGAAAAGTCAGATGGCCACCAGTATAAAGTAACAAACTTATCAAGAATGTTCCAGATCTGCAGATATCAAAAGAAACCCACAAAGCAAACACTGGAGACAATCATGGCTTTCTTAATTCAAATGTAAACATGCTATTTCTCCCACATTATGAACATGGTTGCATAGCCAGGAATGACTGAGACAATGTCAAGAACTGAATAGAGGTTCTCTGTGAGTAAATACATGAATTACTTCAAAAACAAGGGAGTAGGACAACACAGGATGAGTCCCATAGGACTCACTGATGTCCCAGAGCTTCTCTGGCACAACTGTGTTGATACAACTGCAGCATGTAACTCCACACTGAGCACTACAACCTTGTTCTACAAATATTAAAAAAAAAAGAAAAAATTTGTTTGCCATATTCAGGAACGAATGAGGGCTGTGGTTATTAAAGTATTTGAGACTCCTGCACTTCTTGAAACTACTACACTGGCTTTAGTGCTGTAAACTAGCAAACTTAGTTATTTCAGATAAAAGGAACAGACACAGTGCATCAGAAATAAGCATACTGTGGTAGTTTTAGTCAGGCCTTTTGAGAGGCCTTGGTTTTAGTAGGCCTGATAGTGCCACATAAATTCGGAGAGACAGGAGTCACCTGACTGAAGCAACCAAGGCAATATTTCATACCAGATGACGCAAACTACAAATACAGTAGAGCAGGAGGTATTCTTGCAGCTCCATTATGGTTGAGGGAGAGGCAAGACAGGCAGCCACTGCCTTGCTGCAGTGGACCTTGGCTGCTGCCCACTGCTACTTTGCATTTTGTTTGAGTTCAGGAAAGTAAACAATCTATTGTTATTCTCTCTCTTTTGCCTTGCTGGGTGTCTCTTTGGGTGCTTTATGGATCTGGAGTGATGGGATCTGTTTTCAGTGGGAGGCAGGAGACTGTTGTTACATCTAATGTGTGTAGGTGTGTGTTATATTGTAGTTTTCTTTTAATTTTCTCTTTTCTGTACCAATATACATAACTAGTTTAAATCTTGGAGGTTTTTTTCCTCCCTTTTCTCAGCAGTGGGTGAGGGAGACTGACTGTGTTGGGCAGTTGGCATTTTGCCAGCTCAACCCAAGACCCCAAGTGTATCTACACCAAGTATAGAAGTACTCCATACTGGCAGTGTGACAGCAGTTTGGTAGAGTGACTAAATAAAATCATGGCTACCTAAAACAGAATCTGTTTAAATCTTTGGATTTTCATAGTAATTTTTACTATTTCACAAATACACAAGACAAAAATTCCAATGAAACCACATCCAAGTAAGGAAAAAAATGTACTCACTCTTAGTCCTGGAAATCCAGAAGGACCAACACCACCAACAATTCCCTTCAAAGAAAATTAGTTTTAGATTATCTGAATATTACCGTTTGAAAAGAAAACCCAGTGATAAGATTAACAAAAATTCCCTACAAATCAAATCATTTGGGATTTTTAGAGAGTTCCCAAAGAGGGACACTATCACTGTACAGAGGAACAGGCTTATTAAAATCCCTGGATGGTGCCATTCCATCTCCAAATATGTGCATATGAAATCATTCCTGCTTTTAATGCAGAAATATGAGATTTTTTTTTACCACAATATTTAAAGTGGAAGGAAGAAAAATAATTTTTTTGAGGGTGAAAAACAAATTTATTAAGATTGCTTTGAAAGATAAATAGAACACCAGCTCGGTTCATAGGAAGATCTCCACAAAATTTACATTGTCTTCATGAAAAATTTATTCTTGATACAAACTACAGTATTTGTACTTTACAAAGAAGTTACAGATTCAACAGTACTCTTCTACTGCCTCTGTCACACTCAAGTTTAACTCAGAAGAGGTTAAAATACTGCAGAAAACTTACTAAGTCTCTCTACCCTACATGAACCAGGTATTGGAGCCCTCCAGTTCCTCATGCTTCATGTAGGGTGTCCCAGCATCTGGGACCTGCTACTCAATGTCACACAGAGGGTTCACCACAGCCTGCTGGCACCCACAGGGAAGGGGAAGTTTTATGCAAGCAGATCTAAGCCCATTCTGAAGGTGTCCAGCTGGGCATGACTTGGACATGCCCCAGAGGACACTTCCATGCTCTTCTCCGTCCCCTGGTGCCTACACACCTTCTCCAACCTGCTCCAAACTAACCAGAGGTAGAGCTGAATACCCCAGCAACACCCTCCAAGGCAGACTGACATTCTCAGAGAACTGGGAGGGTGTTGTGGAAATGAAGGATGGCATCAGTCAGCTAAGCAGAAGAAATTAGGCATGGAGACAAGTGTCATTAGTGTCAAGTCAGCACATGGGAAGAAATGTCTTCCCTTGAAGTTCCTGCTGCCACAGGCCTCCCAGGCAGCCCCTGCTCTACACTGCCAGCTCATGAACAGGCTCTGTGCAGATCCCATTAGCACTGCAGCCCCCCGCAGCTGCAGCTCTGGCCCCTTGCCTGAACAAGCCCTGCAGGGTGAGTTTTGGGGGAGGAGGGGAGAGGGGTTACTGCCTGTCTAAGAAGGCAGAAAGATCAGCAGCTGTCTTGGCAGATTAGATGGAACTTGTTTGCAAATGTTTGCACTAAAACAGGCTTCTTTGTAAAGTGCAAGTCTGTAATTTCAGATCCAGGCTTTCTGAGCTTGTTTCTATTAAAGTACTGTTCTGCAGATCTGGTGGAAAGACAATATCTGCTTTATCAGGAATGGAGGAGACTTGGGAGTACCAGGAGGGGAAGGAAGAACTAACATTTTAATCTTTGCAAAGCAGCTGGTGACACTCACAAGCCCTCAGGGGGTTTTCAAGATGAAAAGCACTATACTGACATCACCTGACATTCCAACAAGGGAAACTTTGCCTCAGGGACCAGAATTGCAACAAAATTTTTTTCCTTTTTTCCAGAATGTTGACACCAAACGTTGATAACCCAACACAAAATTCACATCAGCTTTTCTAAAACAAGTCTCTAAGGTGGGTGTCAGGGCAGGTCTTCACAACAGAGACAATCTCTGCCCAATTGCTGACTCTGGTCCATATCAGAAAAATCTTTAGATGAAAACTGATAGTTTCCAAAGGAACGTCCAACAATGCAAGATGATTTAAATCAGCTGCAATTTTGCCAAGTGCTTATTGCTGTTTCCTTGCCTTGCCCAAAGCATTTCATTGGTTTCTGACACCAGAGGAAACCCGAGTTTGGAGTCTGCAGCCAGTTTCCCAACAAACACAGCAAGATAGCAGAGCTCCTTTGAGGGTAACCCGTAAAATGACATGACTGTCACAGTTTGAATTCCACACTACAAGAGCACTTCAGCCTGCATGCACTGGCAAGGACAAAGCTGTTATCATACTGATTATAATGCACTAAATGACATACTAGCATAATTGTTTTCAGTAACAGTTCAAAGGATGAAATCAACTATCAACAGCATAAGCACACAGAAGCTTGGGGTTTACACGTTGGCAGAATCCTATTTTGTTAAGGTGATCTTAGAATAACGGTTTAAATAAACAACACACTCAAATCCTATGCAAGAATTTTTGAACTCAAAACATTCATTAGTAATGCAATGAGGGCAGTAAGGGATCTGATTCTCAAGGTAGTCAACACATGTACTAGTGGAAACTGAATTCTTTCAGCAGCTTTCTGAATCTTTTGTTGCTCTTTTTTATACTCACTATAGTATTTTCCTAGCAATTTCCATGGAAAATTTAACAGTCCAGCATTTTCCTGTAGACTTCAAGACATTTCTTTTGTGACAAAAGTCTCCTTTCTGTTTAGGAGGGGAATTGAGTGTTACAAATTTTATCATGTTAATCAACACAGAATTCAATACTTACAGGACTTCCATCTGGACCAGGAGGGCCTCTGTTTCCAAAGTCACCTGGAAAACCCTAAAGCAGAAGAGAAAATAGCTGTTCTTCATTACCCAAGATACAGATTAATCTATGACCCTCTTCTAAAAAGCATAGTCTTTCAGTTGTACTGCCTATCCTTGGTAAGTATTGGAAGAGGCAGAACTGCCATTACCCACATGTATATGTATTTTTTTAACTCACAAATGAGGCATCAAAATGGAAATGGATGCAATGGGACAGTTTTCCAGCCAGACAGGTTCACAGATGCAGGTCACAAATGATACAGCACAAACCCAGTGTAGCAAGAGTTACAAAAGGAACTTAGTAAGTAAAAAACGAAAGCAAAATGAACAGTCAGAAAAAGCCTAAAATTGGAAGCAATACAGTAATGCTACTCTGTGCAACAAGTGCTTTATTAAATCAGTATTAACATTTAAAAATCCTATAAAGCATACAAATGATGACTATTCATAATTTTAATATAAAACAGAACCTGAACTGTTTTTACAGTTTCAACAGACTTGATTAATAAATTCTTGGTAAAATTTCCAAGGGCTGTTCTGACACTTTGACAACTGGTTTTAACTAATCACAGACAGAAGAAAACTATGTACAAACAATCTCCTTAATGTGTACGTAAAAGCAAAATGCATCATACTAACAGGACAGACAATGCATTAAAAACACTGCAGAACTAGAGAAATTTTTTATTATGATCATAAAATGGAAAGAAATTGAAGACACATACTTCTAATGTGAAGTATTTTCTTAAAACCATATTGTATGCTAAACTAATTTAAAATTCAAACAAATCCTCACTCTATAATTTTCACAATAAAATTTGGAAAACTGAGTATTTTGTTCCATTTCAAATATGCCATAAATGTTAAAAATATGAACAGCTATTTAATAAACCTGATGAGTAACACCATTTTGTGAATTATAAGTGCACAATCACTTGTATAAATCCATTTCTTTTTACACTTTAAAATTACTTTCCAAAAAGGAAATTATATTTGGGATCTGTTTTCTTTCATGAAGATCCCTGCCAATCAGACAGGGGTTTTTCTCAAGTATTATTATTGACAGAAGTTTCGTCCAACAAAATAAGTTGCACTGTAGAACAACAAGTAAGGAGCCTGACTTCAGGCACTACAGAATTCCCATACCAGATTTCCTTTAGTGACAGTGGTCCCCCCCAAAGCATCAGTGTTGCCAACTCTAGGGTACTGTGCCAGAAGACCTTGTCATTACAGCCATCACTGTTTGGGGTTAAAATTACACACATTCTCTAAGAATGTAATCCAGAAAAGTACTTCAAACCAGCTTCTCATGTTTTGGCTCTCCTAGTTTGGTCCCTACATTAGTAGCCTTTAGTAAGTACTTTATACATCATAGAAAGGATTTGGAATGGAACCTTGGATTGAGGAAATTACAACATTACAAAGAAATCAGTACTGAATGAAGATAACCACAGACATGTGCAGAGGTGCTTTTGGTGCTCTGTCACCTATGTGAATTGTATCTCAATTGTTTTATATAAATAAAAGTCCTTATGAGAACTTAACCTGGCACTGTGCTCTCTGATGGTAAATGGAAAAATAGCAGCTTCCCACAGCATGCACAGGATCAACTAAGTGTTACGGATTGAAACAACTATACTGGCAATTAAAAGCCTCAGAGAAACCTGCCATGGAGAATGACAGTATAATGCAAAACATGTTTTCAGTGTACTCTGCTGTCATCTCCTCTTGCTAGTCCACACTCAGCACAAACCTTTGATTGTCATCCAGGTTCTCCTTAAATGCTGCATGTGACTCACCCGCATGAGACACTGACAGCTACTGCAAGGTGTTGATGGCACAGAGCCCTCTTGCCCAACACTCAGATGCACAAAGTGGCATTTGATTCAACTTACAAGTAAACAATGATATGGTCAACAAGCATAGAATAACCCTGTCCTTCTAGGAGAAAAATTAAAAACCAGATCCCTCCTTTGATTTTACGCCTCAACAATTTGATAGCAGCTTCAGAAAGCAGTCTATCAACTTAATGGTACTTTGCCTTTCTTTACACCAAAACAACTCTTGTAGGCTTGTCCTTTTTTTGGCTGGTGTTAGATCGCACAGAAAACAAAACATTTAAACAGAGTCCTCCACAACTTTCTTAGCATACATCAAGGGTCAGATGATGATAATCACACTACTACTGCTGAACAAGCTTGTCCAACATGCTAGATGAAAGCAATCTGAACTGCTGAGTGCAACTGACTGCACAACTGAAGAACACTAGTGTGGTTTCCTATCTCAAACCACAAGAAAGTTAAAATTAGAAACTCCTAGATAGCTTCAAAGACCTAAAATAATATGGTTGCAGCAGAAAACAAAACATTTGGAACTGAAGATGCACCACAGGAAACACGTAGACCTTGATAATGTATACTTGGCAGATTTACGTTTATTCTCAGCTGTAGAAATATATGTTAAGTGGAGGACAGCTTTAATTTAGCCTAGTCCAGAAATATCAGACATTAGAAATCGCTGATCATTATCTAAACCAACTCCAAAATCAGATTTACAAAGCTTGCATCATTGGTGCACCTTGTGCTAACACTGATTTTACAGCATATATTTATGTGCTTCTGCTCCCTTTTACCCTTTCTCACAGCTGGTACCAGTAACAAGTCATGAGCGTCATAATGGTAACCCTTCCACACTTCAGAATGTTTAGTAGTTATAACCTGCAAAGAATTTGCACTTCTACAAAGTACTAATGAAAAATAATAGAAAGTCATCTCTGAAAAAAAATGAAACTAGCTTTTTTCAGCTGATTAAAGATTGAATTATAGGTGGATTTACATTGACAGCAGGAATTGTAACAAGTATTAGAAGCTTTACCTGTCTCCCTTTAGGACCTCTTTTTCCACAAAAGCCTGGGATGCCCTGAGAAAAAAAATAATCCATTAAAAGTAAGTTTTCTTTAATACTTAAATTCAAATAATTAAACTTGCATTTAATTATTTGATTGGAAAAAGACAGTGTCAGAAGCACCACCATTAAATAAAAATTTTAAAAATAAATTCAAAAAAAGGAAAAAAATTGAACAAAGAATCATGGATACATTGTCCTGTGGCAGAAGCACAAACTTTGCTTGTCTTTAATGTGAACAACTATGAAAAAGGGCTGTATCCTGCTTCCATCAGAGTACATAGCCACACAGCCTTTGTGCTTAAGAGAAATAAGAAAAAACTCAAGCACAGAGTGACAGAGACTTCCATGGCTGGTTTTACTGCAAAGATCATCTGACAAGTATTAATTACTGGCTGAATGAAATTGCATCAGTGAAAAATGTTCATTGAGGGCCTTGTTGGTAAGAAAAAAATAACTGTAATCCTTGCACCTTTATAGTAAAGTAAAATAATAATTTACAGCTGCTCCCCATTTAACTGCAGCACCAGTGCATTTCATTGATTAATTACATATGAACTATATATCTGATTTCCTTCGTATTAGTTTTGCTTTTAGCAAAAAAATACTTAAATGAATCATTATACCTTGTACATTTTCCCCCATTCTAATATATATTGCCCTACCACACAAACATCCACATTTTATTCATGTTCCATTAAACCTACCCTTTCTCCTTCAGGTCCTGGTTGTCCTGCCACACCTGGAGGTCCAATGAAACCCTAAAAACATACAAACAATGCTTTTCACCAACACTGCTTGTCCCTCAGCATTGGCCAGCTATGGGTTCACGATAGAGGGATGAAATTCAGGCTCATTTGAAACTACCAGTGAAGTTCTAACCATTTAAATGTTACTAGGATTTACTCTCCAACCAACAGCAAAACCAATTTCCTGTTAGGAGGGTAGAAAATCAGTTAATAAAAAAGTACTAGGAAAGTGGTTCAATAAAACAAGGTTGAATCGGATGCCTTATTTATCACACTAGATGAAACTAGCAATTTTTTTTCATAAGTTCACCTTATTCATAAAATGCATCAGAAAAAGCGCTCTCATCATCAATAACAGTGAGATTGCCTCTATATGTAAGAGCGGTTTCAAGACGAGAGTTTTTCTTAATATAAGAGTGCATTTCTTCAAGTTCAGTCACAACATATTTCTGTGCTATTGTTCCTCAGCTGTATGGAGAGATGGGTTCTGCACTACCAGATTCAACCTAAGATGGGCATAAAAATATTATTAGTTACTAAAAAAGAATTTCTTGCTTTCATATCTCTCTTCAGTCCTTCGATTGTACTAATTTCATTTTTTTTATGTTGACCCATTTTTTTTATAAATTATGAAAGGTAGTGTCCTTCTGTCATCTGGACCTAATGAGAGCAAGGAAAACAAAGGCACTTTATGGTCTACAGTTTTTTTTAAAAAGCTGAAAAGCAGAGCACAGTTTGACCACAGGAATGTTTTAAACAAAGCTCTAAAGATACTTCATATCATGTTGCTCCATGGCATTATGTCTCTAAAGGGCTGCATCATCATTTTTACTGGGAGTTGCTTTTAGAATTCATATACAGGACTTAGCCTTAAGACATGACAGGTGCTTTTCCCTAAAATTACTCATGCATTGGCCATTTTTAGCTTTATGTAAACAGAGCAGCAGTAACTTCTCAGGAAGTGACTGGGATCACTTAATGTCTTGTTGGTTGAAGGGAGAACAAGACAAAATGCTTGAGAATCTGAGCAAAAACAAACTGAAGAAACATAAAAGAAACAATCCCTGAGGGTGCAATATGTGTTGGCACTTGATCCTGACAAACTAATTTTTCCCATCACTGTAATGAAAACTGACATTAACAGAAAAACATTCCCCAAACACAGACAAATGTTTAAGAATCTACTGCAGGTAAAGGCGTTAAAGAAACAGGACACATGCAAATCTTGCAACACAAAAAGGTTATCTTAATAGATATTTGACAATAGAGGACACTGCACAGCAAACTATATGAGCTGAGGGCCTGAAAACAACAGGGAAAAACCTCCCTCAAATGATAGATGCAACCACCAATATGCTGTTTTCAGGAAACCTGTGTCTACTGATTGATGGTGAGAGTCAGTCTGAAAAGCTATTTATACATGCACCAGTATGTATAGAAAAAAACCCCAACCTATTTTACTTCCAAGAACAATCAAAAGCAAACCCTGAACGCACAGAGAATCAGGAGCCTTCAGTCTCTGAGATATATATACCTACAAATGAACATTCTAAAATCTCAAGATAACTTTTGAGGTTTTTATGTGACATGACTGTTTCCCTTTATCAGCTTCTGTAGTTGTTACAGATTGCAAATGCCAGATTTGTCTCCCTTCTTGACTACTTCCATGATGGAAATAATGCTTCAGGCAGGAAACATCCACTCCTCTTCACTCCCGGCTCTCACACACCCAGTATCGCTTTCTTCTCTTGCCTGCATGCAAGTGAGAGGTAGGGCAGCAATGGCAGGCTGCTCTATGCAGCTCACCATGGGAAAAAAAATAAACTCCTACATGTATCCTGAAAAATACCCTCTGGTTTCTCATTTGTACGTTCTGTAAAGGCAGAGTGGTTCAGTGGGCATACAACTGGCAGAGCTGAATTAAATTCCTCACTCCCTTTCTCAGGTACTGTATGTGTAAAAATAGACATGCATACCAAAATGCTTAAAATGCTTACTTACTCTTACACCTTTAGGACCTGGGTTACCTTCCGGTCCAGCTAAGCCCTATTACAAAAATACATGAGTTGTAATTAATTTTAAACAGCCAGATACAATCTTTGTCAAAGAACTGCAACAACATTTGTTAACTGTAAACTGGCAATACGTTCTTGAAATTACTAGGAGTGAGGACCGTGTCATCAACTAGTCCCCTGGAACCATTTTCAGAAAGGTCTCCCATTAATACCCAGCTGAAATATAGACAATGACTGAAACTTCCATTACATTAAAACTATTTTTTTTGTGAGGAAATTTTTTCCAGACCCAGTGATCTGGCATTGCAATGACATCATTTCCCATTTTTTTTTAATGAGCTTTTATATTTGGATACATTTCCAATTATTTTCAAGCTAATGTCAGAGTAGCAAATGTAGTTCAAATGCTCCAAAAACACTTCACGTGAGCTTACACAAAAATGATATATCACCCATAACTCTATAAAACACTGTAATGGAATTTTAAATATATAACCATTAAAACCTAAGTCCAGTAAAACACTGAAGAATTGAACAAATTTACTCTTTAAGCAAATGAGTATTTCTACTTTATGTCTTATTTGTATCACTACACTGAGGTATCTGTTACCTCTTATGTTAATCAAAAAAACACTAAAATCAATATTCATGCAAGTGCTTGTGTTTCGAAAAACCCTGGCTTTGTTGGTTCTCCTAAAATATCTCAACAGGGAATAAAAAAATTAATGTTGTGTTTCCCTGAAGGGCTGAATAATTTGAATAATTTCAGCAGTGCAGTAAACACACTGGTGAAAAACTGGGAGGAACAGGCAGTTTCCTACTGCTTCTGGACTTGAAACACAAAGAGGATAAAACTTATAGAACCACATGAGGCTTATGGAGGAGTGTGAAGTGTTTAGATATTTGGTATTTTGGACATTCACTGTTTACACATTCAGTATTTTGGTAATGCCATTCATATATTCCAGAAAGGAACAGCATTAATGCATCTACCCCATCAAACTTTAAAAACCGTGAGACTCAACACTCCCTCAAGAGCACTACCAGAGAAAATAGTTTGTGTCAAAGGTAAAGAACAAGATGCAAACCAATACAGTTTTACAATTAGTATTTCAAAAGAGTTAGATATGGTACTTCTAAAAAGAATAAATGAGAATAAACCAAACCAAATCGAAACAGCAAAGACATTAGAATAGTTACTGCACCTGCCTGCCAGGGTAACCAATGGCTCCAGTACTGCCAACCATTCCTGGAATTCCCTAAGTGGAAAAAATGAGGGGCAGGGGGGAGTGGGGGTGGGTAAAGGAAGAAAGAAAAAGGAAAGAAACAACAAACACATTTAATGTCATAGTTTGAAGTTTGTTTTATCATTTCTATCTCTTAACATGTAGTTGTATGGTGCAGCTTAAGCTCGAGGAAAAATTACTTTTCAAAGCAAGATACACAGTAACATTGTAAAATTCACTCATCATAAATATGTAACTTCACCAATTTCAGTTACATATCCTTTGAAAAGAGTCCAAGACTTCGTGAAATACAACAGTGCACCCCTTATTTTCACAGTAATAGCATAGATGCTATTTGTAAAAAAATAATTGAGGGGGGCTATAGGAGACAGGTACTTATAATGAAGTAACTGCACAGGTCTTAGCTGTATATGAACAAATACATTAAATTTTTTTATTAAAGAAGAATCCTTGTGTCCTTAAAAGGTCAATTTTTATTTGTTTTGTTTCTTCCAGAATCATGTCAATGCAGCACTAGATTAATTATGAATGCATAGAACTTCCCTCCATCTTCTATCTCCTGATGTTAATCACCTTCTTTTTCTCCACTGGTTCTCTCTATCTCACTGCTATATTACAGTTACCACAGAAAAATTCCTGTGAGCCCATAATAAAAATCACCACTCATTCAGTTAAGATATGTGTGTAAAACCCATGAAACTCATGGATGTGGCTCCTGAGTTTCTATTTCCCTTCAGGTGTTTATCATCTGTTCTCATCACCATTTCCTTTTCAGGATCATCCAAAAGGAGACTTGTGCTTCCACCTACTCTGCCATTAGGAGCCTCATTAATGGTAACAAAAGACATTGGCAATTGGGTATCCTTGAAACTTAGATTCAGATTGCTTCTTGAACTGACATGGAAGTGAGAAAAGGCACTAAATAACTACTGCATTTTTGACATGTTAGGAGATGTAAACCGCATTAAATCAGTAGACATTTGGGAGAATCCAAAATGTGCCTCTTATAAGAATGTTACACCAACATCTGCCAAGCTCGTGTGGAAGCTGAAAAATAAGCTGGTCTTTTCCATTTCATTTAGACCACTTTTTTCCCCACACTGATCTCTAAACAATCTGAACTCTCAGTCAAGAACAGTCCAGTATTTCCTTAAGCAGTCAGTAATTTACACTGATAACTCATAGAGAACATTTCCAATGGGTCATACATTCCTCTATCTCCAGAGTACCCTGTATTGTGCTGCCATCACTCACCTGCTCTCCCTGCAGCCCTCGCAGTCCTGGATAACCCTTAGGACCCTGCAGGTGGAGAAAGATATATGTAATAAATACAGTTACACAAAGAAAATGGATCTTTTTTTCTACTCTAATCTCCCTTTATCCAGAAAAAAATATCCACAAGAAAGTTGAGTTAGAGAAAAGCAGTAAGAAATCTTCTTGGCAGTTTAGACAATTTCAAGATACCAGCATGCTTTCAGACAGTTCCAGACTTGTTCTCTCAACCAAATGAGTACATGGGATGCTGACACCAGTTACTGCTGCAATTGAAAAACTAGATTGTGTAAAGTGCATTTCCCCATTCCAAATCCTAGTCAGGATGCCTTTTCTGAACAAGCAGTTTGGAGTAGGGGTATAAGTAGATGGTCATCTCAGACTACTCTAGGACACACTCAGGAAAGACAGACCTTCCAGGACACATGACACCTCTTTTTAAAATTAATATAGAACAAATTTCAGCTCTTACACTATGGAATTTATATTGGTAGGGAAAATAGCCTCATCCCAGAAATCTTCCCTGAGATGCCGTAATTATGAAACTGTCAAATTTTACTTCCTGTGCATTGACCATTTCAAGTATATTTTAGTTCTCAAAGGAAAAAAAAAATAGAGGTGGGATCTGCCATCTGCATCAGTACACTTGAAAGGGGAACAACTTCTTGAATGTCTTTACACTGTACTAAACATACCCAGACAAGCTGGCCTAAGAGCCAGGCTCTAACAGTCGTATGATTTATGCAAAAGCCAAGTTTCTGGCCTCCACATCCTTTGCAAGAGATACTGGGAATACACAAGTCCAAAAGCTACAGTTTTGAAGAGAAATACCAAAACAATCCTTATTCTGGATAGAAATCTATCATAAAATTGGACTCAAAGACATTGACTGAGCAGCAGGAGTGCCTTGGCTGATGTTAAATGTCTGGCTGCCTTGCGGCAGGTTGATACTCATCACTCAGTAGAGACTTGAGACTCACTGTAATAAGAAGAAATTTTGCAACTGGTTTCAGCAGATCAAGTAATCCAGATTTTTGGATGAGCTTCTGCACAGCCATGGCAGTATTTTGCACATGAAATTAATTTTATTATCTTATATGAGATTAGAAGACAAAATTAGTTTGCTTGGTGACAATTTTGGAATAAGCCAGTAACTCCTCTTCAGCTTTCAAAATGTGCCTCAGAAAGCTACAAGGTTTTTACAGTCCCAGCCATCTCTGTATTTCATTAATTTTACCCATTACAGAATTTTATCCTCTCTCTATGCTTAAATAATCAACTAAAGCAGGTGTTGCTAGAAGACAACTCCTAGTAGTTTCTTATTTTTGTAGTAGGAAAAAAGGGAAGCAAATGCTGCTCTACACAGAAACACTCAAAGAAAAGTTTATCACAATTTAGTCTCAAAGTGGGTCAGTTTAGCTGATGAACACCTACGTGAAGTCTCAAAAGAAGGCACGCGAGCAACTGTGAGATGAAGAACTGCCTATTGGTGGGCATGTTTCTACACAACAGCATCTTCTGTTACAGCAAAACTGCTCATACATTGGAGTGGTAAGCCCATATTCTTATTCAGAATTAATATGGCCTGAATTCATTCTCACTCACTTAATGTTGGTTGGCAATGAAGCTAAACCATGCTAAAATTAGTATCATTCCAAAGAGAGCTTTCATATAGGGGTGAAAGGAAGGTTTTGCACAGTAGGCAGACACAATACCAACAACAAGCCTAAAGTCATTTCATCACCTCTTGACCATCAGACATCCACCTGATGGCCCCTTGGGCCAGGCTAAGGTACATGAAAATGGAAACAGAATCCTACCTTTTGGCCTTTGATGCCAGGCGGGCCTGGAAAGCCGAGGGGGCCTGGGTCACCCTGTACAACAAAAACATCCAGAATCAATATGTTTCACTGGAAGATGACACAGGCTTATAAACATGTAGGACTTCATATCTTCTCCTCATTATTGGATATTTAGTATGAAGAAACAGCTAATGTTTTTTTGATTAGGCATAGATTTTTACTGGATTTTTTAGTGGAAGAAAACAGAAAAGCCAACAGCTCCCAACTGCAACCATCGGGTGCTATATGCCTGCTCCTGTAACATGGCCAGATCATGGCTGGAACAGACTTAGTTCACAACCTCACAACATTTACTCTTAGCCAACATAAATGGGAGTGAAGAAGCTACACAATTCTTGAGGCAACCCTTTTCTCAAATTCATATATATTTAACTATTACTGTTCATTGCCTGCATTACTGTTATGCCAACAATCCTCAGCCAAGAACCAGGACACCATTATGGCATGCACTGCATAAAACACTGCACAAATTAACCCGTGTAAAAGGTGTCTTGAAAGATGCATACAGACAGACTGTGTGGAATAAAGTAATTCTCATAGGGTCCTTTTAACTTCACAACCACATGACAGCATACGGGAATAAGAATTAGAGCATCTCAAATGCCAGGGAGAGGGGGAAAGATGCAAACTTTTACTGTTGCTGCAGACAGGGATGGAGGGAAGGTTGTTCTAGCTCTTTTTTATCTTGCTCAGGAATGACAGCAAAGAGATTCACTCTTTCAGGATTAGTGCCCAAATTCAAACTCAGTGAGTCAAGGAATGGACCCTGGAAGTGAGTTAGCATCCAATTAAATTTAAGTCCATTAATTAGGGCAAGCAAGTTTGAATTAGGGGAAAAATTCAGAACACAAAATAGCGAGGACTATAAAAATGCATATCAATCCTGTATTTTTTTTATTATAGATGCATTCCACATGTATTTAGCTGTAGTTTTACAAATACATGTGTAGGCTGTTCTGTGGCTGCTTGGGTTCATGCCAAAAAATATAGCTTGAATTTCAGGCATACACGTACAGCAAACAACGCTATCATTGAACTGCCAAACGCAAAAGCTGGTTAGATTAAAATAATGATATTTCCACAAAAGCTGCCCTTCAATTTCTCATTAGGGCATCAACAGACACATTTCTGAGTTTCTTCTCAGCAGCCCTTTAACATTTACAACACATATTTGTAAATGTTAGGGTCTGAAAGTGTGTATGTATTAAAAATTAAGTTATTTTATGTACACATCAGCAGCTACTAAACAGTAGTTATTTGTTAATGCTTTCTTCATTACAAAGAGTGGTCCTGAATTCTTACAGTATTTTCCACTTAGCAAAAATGTTCCACACTTCATCTACTAGCAAATGCTGTTAATGAAACTTAGCATAAATAGAAGATATTCTAAAAGATATAACAGAGGCTAACACATCAGAATGCACATATCCAATTATATTTTTTGCACTATCACATTGACTCTAAAGTTTCATGGATATTCAATATATTTGCAGTCTAAAAATGAAATAATCACATGCTTTCAAGCCCACAATTTCTATGAAGAATAGAATATTTCAATATTTATACTCAAATATTTTGGGCAGAGAGAGCAACTGCTTGTTTGGCTGAAGTAGCTTAGCAGGCACTAGCAGGAAAAAACTCTGAAGCGAAAGAACAAATTTTAGCACCAAGAGTCCACTTAAAAAAACTGGTTAAATACAATACAACATGCAATAATGTGCCCTTGTCATCGCCAAATTCTGTTTTACAGAACTCTCTGGACTAGTGCAAAGTACTAAAGAAAAGGTATTTGTTACATCAGTGTGAAACTAATCCAGTTTCATTGTTCTAAAAGTACTTTCCTTTTATTTTTAAAAATTAAATCAAATATACAATTTAAGTTTTAGCTTTTAATACATTCTTTTATTTTCCTTTGGCTCATTACATCATTTGTGTCTAGGCTGGTCAGTCTAACATAACTGTTAAAATACACCAGTGTTAAAGTAAATACAAAGCATTGCGATGTCACAATTTGTCTGAATATTAAACAAGACTTCACAAAAAATGGGACAGACAAAACATTTTTCTATAATTAAGAAAATAATACCTTTTCTCCATGCTTTGCCCGTCCTGGAGAGAATCCTGGGTCCCCTTTAGGGCCCTGTTGCAGAGAAATTAAGCTCATTAATGTCATCAGGGAAGAGAGCTTTTAGTAATACATGCGAAAATAAGTACTCTCAACTGTTACAGCAAGAGAAGGAGGAATGTTCATATACAATGTGCTTGTTATTACAGATATTCTTCTTGTAACTGTTTCAGTAAAGAACTACAAAGAATACAATAGTGCAAGGTCACACTGAAATGAGATTTACATTTTCCAAACTTTTGAAGAGCCGATTTATTGGCAAATCTAAGCAAGATTTCAGCAGACACCCCAACCAAGTTGCTCTGTCCATATCTCCAGTGCCTCAGGACACCAGCAGTTCCTCAAACACTGCACAGGATTACCAGGCTGTGTTACTGCAGGGACTATAACCTTGCCCAGGTTTCCTCAGGCTCAGCCTTCCCACTCAGCATGGACAGTGTGTGGAAAGGACAGAGTTGTGAACACAGAAAAGGCCCCTGGCTCCATCAGAAATTTGTGCCTAACAGCTGAGAGAGATGACCATTCTTGGCTGGGAATTGCCGCCCGCTTCCCAGACCAGGCAGTAAGCAGGAAGGGCACTGCCACACCGGCCTCTCCCATTTCACCTCCCCACTGCCGGAGTCCATTGCCACACACAGTGCCAGGCAACACAGGCCAGTACGTCAGGCCACAGAGAATACAGTTCTATAGCATAGCTGGAGTTATCCAAGTATTTTCTAGCTGATTGAAATTTTGGAAGAGAAAGAGTTTTATTCCTTGAACAACTCCAATCCGTGTTCTGTTTCCATTTTCCAGTGAAGTCAAATTAAGCTAAGAGTTTTAAGAAAACTGTAATCAACTCCCAGCTAGTTAAAACACAGGTCTTCTGAAAACTTACCTATCACCTTTCCCCTGTAAGTACAATTATTTCCTCATTGTTTTTAATCTAAAAATGAAACAGCCACTGCTATGCATGGCTTTCAGTTGAAGATTAACAACACTTCGCCACAAGTCAAGACACGAGGATAAAATAAAAGCATTTTGTTATTTAATAAATGTAACATTACTGTGTAGTTAAAACAGTGACAGAATCCACAAACTAGATTTCCTTAACTAATCTTTTTTTTCAGAGACACAGGAATAAACTCAAACCTCAGGGATATTTTTAAATTACTTTAAAAACACCCCTCAACTGTGTGTATCAGAAATTAAATCCTGAGGACATCAGCTATTGGATGGAACTGCTGGACCTCACTCAGGGCTGGATACCATGATATAACTTAATGTTGCTCACGTTTCAAATGCAAGTGCATCAAGGACCCTTAAGCATCTTAAAGACAGAATAAAATGCTCCATTTATTTACTGCCAGAAAACTGTAACAACTCATCTGTGATGTTTCAATCAAACAAAAGTTTGTTTCAGTTTACATACTTGGTGTGGTCAACTGGATCTTCACAGCAAAAACGTCATGAGTACCTGGCTAATTTTTATTTAAAGAAAACGGTTTCAAAATATACCTGCATAATTTAAAAAGATAATTTAGAGTCCAAATAATGAAAGAGATCACTAAGGACCTAGGAATATACATTTTTATAAATAAATAAAATATATGTAGGCACATACACCCATGTACAATTCTTCTTCATGGAGAGAGCTCAAGAACCGATTGGAATTATCATCCAGTGAAAGAGGAAAATACATTATAAAACAAAGCCTTGGAGTAGTTAATTAAAATTCCTAGCAATATATTCTATTATACAGTCAGCATAAATACGGTAAAAAATTAATTATGAAAGTCTAAGTTTAATTGTTCCTATAGAACTACGCAAGAACAAAAACACGCACAAAAAATAGAGTCACTGGTTTTACAGCATTTAGCACTGAAAGTTTTATTAAAATTCATATGTCCTCAAGCAGATTTTAACACCTGTCACGACAGGTCAGATTCCTGCAATTAGGAATTGTACTAAACAAATCATGGTGCTGCTTTTTTCCTAACATATCTATCAAATGGTTCAAACTAAATATGAGTTGAAGGCATTCTGCAACTGCACAAATCTGTCAAATCTATTTAAAGAGCCTATGTTACTCAAGTTTGAAGGTGTTATTTGAGCTTCCAGTCCAGTATTTTCTTTGATTTTAAATATCACATCCATAAACCTTCAGAAAATTATTCTAGCATATTAATCACATAATAATGTCCAAAATATCAGAATATTTCAATATAAAAGGTTGGACAGGGACAATAAAATCCTAATTTATAGAGAATGACAGTCTATCTTTTTTTCATTTTTTTAAGGCAAACCAAAAGACTACAATAATTGTTTATTCTCATTTAAACTTCATTTTATCAGAGGTTTACACAAACACTTTTGGGAAGTACAGACTACTTGCACGAATAACAGTTTCCAAGTCATAATTCTGCACACTCAGGTGTTTTTCTTTCCACTGAATAATCTGCAATTTTGTTTTGATATGAAGCTCAATTTGATTGATTACATTTAATTAAAACATGTTTATAGTAGCACTCTCCATCTGTAAACCAAAGAAAGCCAATTACTTCCATTATAGGAAATGGCTCTGGGCCTTCCAAAAAGTCATTAAAAAGTTCATGTATTTATATAGCAACATGGATAAACTAACTCACCTTGGGGCCTGGCAATCCTGGCAAACCTGGGTTACCATGTGGTCCTGGAATACCCTATAAAAACAGCCCAGACAAATTAAAAACAACAAAGACGGGGATTACTCAGCACTCCACTGAAAACATGTGAAAAGTTTGCAGACAATTTCACTGCATGTTTGCTACTTTTAGAAGCACTGGTTAGGATTTTTAAAGGATTCAAAGACATAAAACATACGCATCTTCCTAAAAAATTAACATGAAGCTGAGTACTTCCTTTTCTTTTCATAATCTCAGTTTCTATTATCTTCCCAGGTAATTCTCAACAGGTATTTGGCACTGCAATATTGCATTCCAGCTACAACACCTGGAGGCATGGAATAAAATCAGTAAAATCACATTTTGAGGTACCCATCTATACACCACAAAAAGAAGGAAGTGGATGAGTTCTCAGTGACTTAAGAGACGCCTTCTTTAAACAAACCACAGACTTCCTGATTGTCCCACAGCTAATGTAGAAAACGGGCTTGTTACTAAAAGCATTCAGCTTACAACATTCCAGGAACAGAATAAGCTATCAAGACTCCCTCCACTTTCAGTATGTCCGTTCCTGCAACACATTCAGCAATCCTCACTCCCTGAAAAACTGCACATCAGGGAAATTATTTCAACGGCTTTCAGCAGCTACTCCTCTTCTAAACAGTGAAGGACCAAACTGGTGAGAACTTGCTGCTAAGTAGGCAACAAAGTTTCTGTTGAATTCACTAATGCCAAAATTCCACCCAATTAATCCAAATACCAAATATAATAACAATACTTCTCAACTTGCTTGTATATTCCGTGGTCTAACAACAGATAAACCCAGTGTTTGGCTTTCCATCACACAAGGCTGAATTTACCACTTACACCTTGCAGTAACACTGAAAGCTGTATCTGTTAGTGCTCCCTCCATAAGGACAGTGTTGACCTAACTCCACAGAAATGCTAATACCATGTGCTGTTTGAGAGATTAATTTGCACACTGGCAATTTTGGAGGTACCCTCAGGGATTTAGGAGAAAGGAAACAAATAGAAAGTGCCAACATAGCTGCAGTGCTGCAGTGGCTCCTACTTTTGCTGCTTGTAATGTTATTGTCTTGGGCCATAGTATCACAATAAAGAACTGCTGAGGCAATAGAGGAGTTTCCCATCATTGTTAATTCTGAAATTGCTGAAATTTCATCATAGAGAAACAGAATAAGCCAAGACGCTGAGGAAAACTTCACTGTCAGATGTGAACTTCTTTACCATAGAATGACAGGGATCAAAATCAGATTTTAATGGAAATCACTAACCATTAATCACATATTCCCAAAGTGACCAAACAATGTGAATCTCTGTCAGGATCAGGTTGGACACACACTTGAGAGACCCTGGTGAAGGCCCAGGCAATGCACCTCTGCACTTTGTTCTTTCCCTTTGTTGCATTTCAGGATAACGAATGGCAGCTCATGTGAAGGGCAACAGAAGTCACAGGGCAGGCTGTACCTGCTTGAATTTATCAGTGTTGTACAAACTAAAGTGCACTGACATTTCAAAATCCTTTATTTTTGATCAAATTGTTTTACAGACTTTCTTGGCCCATATATTTTAAACTCAGAACTACTGGTAAATATTCATCTCAGCCATTTTCATATTTTCCAGGTACTCTATTGTAAGCTGTCTCTTCACATCGGAAGCATGTCCTACACAATGATTAATCCAGAAATCTCATACAGTAGAGCACTGTGCTTTTTAGTACTCTATATCTATAAAAAAAGACCTGCACGGAAAAAAATCCCAAACAAACAACAAGAGGAAGAGCTCTGAGCAAGAACACTCTCACCAAGAGGCATGGCTTTAAATACATGAACAGTCTCCTCTAAAGTAAAGACAACTTCCCAGTTGTGAGAATCTACTTAGGTACATGGGATCCTGCCTCTGATGCCAGAGATATCCTTGACAGAGTCCATATGCAACATAAAAAGCTGAGTTGTAAGAATTGTCAGCTCATAGAAGGATAACTTGAAAAAAGGATAAGTTATGAAGAAATGGATTTGAAGAACGCTTTTCATTTTATACCTTTAAATGTGTCTCTTCTACTCCCTTGCCTCTGACTGCTCTAAAGCATCAGCTTGGTTTGCATCCTCTTTGACCAGTGCACTTTCCTGCTCAGTCACGCCCAGTTTAGAACATCCTGTGCTTTGCTGGCTTTCAACATACTATTGAGCAGCAGTTTGTTTAAATATTCCTCAAGGGCTGAATCAAAACTCCTCCCACACATCTGCTGCCCCTGCATATAAACTACTCCCTTACCCCTCACTTTTGATTTGCATAGATGAGGGCGCTCTCGCCACAGTCATTCACATCCGCATATACCACAACAAATCTTCACCTCTTCCTTCCAGTTGCCCTTCCTCTGAAACCCCTAAAATGAACCATTATCTCAGGGACTCCTTCAAGCATCTTTCTTTTGTGCTCGGTTTTGCAAACACAGATTTATCCTCTTCTGCCTCATCAACTGGTCTGTGCAGTGGCACAGCCTCTCTCCTGGCCATGGCAGCTAGGGCAGGTTTGTGCTCACTGTGGCACAGCTCCTGCTCTGTTCCCTGGCACAGGGCAAGGCTGCTGGCCCTCATGTTGGGGTGCACCCAGTCACACAAAATAAATAACAATTGCTACTGTAGCTCAATGCATTGGTAAAGTGCCTTGATATCGATCAAACTATGATCAAGCTGCCATAGCTCAAGAGACTAGACACATTTTTGGAAGGAGTTTTCCCCCTGCAGCTCTGTCTTGCAGTGGTTAATTTTATCGCCACCGCCTGCTCCTCTGTGGCTACGGCCTGCACTGCTCACTCCCTCTCATTCCAAAACAAATGAATGTGACCTTAGATTGCAGCAGATGGGAACGGCATGGAAAAAGCTAGAAGTTAATACTGTGAGCAGCAAAATCTAGGTACAAATGTAACAATGCTCAGTGTGTGCGCTCATACACAAAATTAACTATGCTGGAGGCTCACTACAGAAGAAATGGTTTGATATGGCTCGCTTTAATCTGCCAATATTAACAATCATACACTTTCATAATCACTAAGCATATGAATGAAGTTGAGAAAAATAATATTATGCAAATTCCAGTTTGATTACTGGTGATCCACCTAGAGGTGCAGAAAAACATACTCACCCGAGGACCTCTCTTTCCTGAAGGACCAGGTAAACCTGGAGGACCTGGAGGACCCTGGTGATAGAAAATCACAGCAGTTGAGCCTAAAATCTGATGGAAGGACAGTATCACAAGTCTGAATGAGACCAGTTCCTCTAACTGATGACTTTCTGCTAGTGCAGACTTTCTCAATTTGAAAACCAATTTGCAAACCACAAACAAGTCTGTTTTTAATTTGACTCCAAATCAGATTTCTGCTTAGAAAGTATCTTACACCAGAGAAACTGGAGCTAAAAATCTATTACCTAAGTGTATTGGTATTAAAGGAAGAAAAGATCAGGTACAGCAAGCAAGAGCAATGTATTTCTAAAGAAATAATAGAGAAAATTTAAGCCTTTTAAAGAAGCACGCTGACATGCCAAACACACTAGAAAAGTTGGAGTAACTTAAATAATAAGGTACTGCCTCACAGAAAAGACAGACATGCTCACTAGCAACCTCGTATCTTTCTCAAGTTAAAAGACCTCATCTTTAATAGCACAAGAAATCTAGGAGAGACACTGAAAACTCTTGAACTGACATTCCTGTCCAGATTTAAAAATGCACTCAAAAGGGCACAGAAACCTTCCACTCTGCTCTGCTACAGTAGGATGATTTGTAATATCTCCTCTCAAATTGTAAGTTAAGAGATGTGGTTTGATTAGAAAATTGTCCTGGGACTATAAAAGATAACATATTTTTAAGTAAAATAGTTGCAATTAGTGTCTATTCTTTTGCAATTTGTGATACAAAGGTTTTCTATATCCCTGTTTCAAATGCTTTCTACATTTTTGAATATTTAAGACTAATATTATCTTTCTGCTACTAAAAATAAACCAGCAAGAATCTAGTTTTCATCAGATGCAGCAGATACAGACATTTCTCTCAGCCTGGAAGAGGAAACGTAAGGGTTACCTGCAAAGTTAAAATGCATGAAAATGATTAAATGACCTGTGTCAGGCAGAGTCTCAGCAAGAAATTTTTTTCACCTGTGAAATAAGCTAAGAGTGAAATAAGCAAAAGTGTGAAATGTTAGCTAGAGTCAAACAAGTGAAACAGGCTGAAGTGAAAGGGTAGCCAGTGCTACCCCTTGCTGCTGTTCACTCAGGATCACTGAACTGCCCTCACAGCATTCTCACACACCACTTGGCTACAATAAGAGCATCTCACTCAGGACTCAACTCTGCTTATAATGCAGGGCTTGCCACCTCCCATTCCTCTTGGGAACATCTCCAGGCTGCTTCTCCTTACCAGCCAGAGGTAGCACCACCACTGGTCATCTACATTTCTCCTCCTGGCTGGGTGTCTTCAAAATCCATAAAGCTTTTCCAATAGAGGAAACTAATTCCCAGCTCATTGCTCTTGCAGGGGCATATCCTGTGCAGGTAGGCTTGAAGATGCAATTACCTACCAGCAAGCAACATAGACCAGCTCTTCAGCTCACATTAACCCCTTCTTTTACCAGTGTGGCACTATGTATCCTGTTACTGCAAACTGCTTTGGGATTGTGCAATGAAAAACAGCAGCTTACATTTATTTTTGTAACCTTCACACAGTGCAAACACCTTCTGCAACACAAAAAGGAGGGGTTCTTCAGATGAACAGAGCATTTCCCTGGAAGCAGTGTTTCAGGAGATCACACTGTTCCACTTCAAACTCATTTTATATTTTTCTAGGGAAATTGCAATAGCAAGAATTTTAATCCGGGTCTCAATAGTTTTGAAGAAATAGGTGCCCCTTTTTCTATGCTACCCATAAATGAAAGCCTGAATTCTGGAGTCCTGCATTGCAGCAGTGGGTGAATTCCACAGCTGTGGGATCATGGAATACAAGAGGCCTAATTGCACAGGGCAAGAATCAGTTCTGGTAGATGATTAAAAGTTAAAATGAAGCTGAGCAGTTTAAGAACCACAAAAGCTAGTTCTTGCCTGTCAATTCCAACATTAATTCTGCATTCAGATCTTGAAAGCGGATTCAAACCAACAATAACATAGTGAAAGAAATAAAAAGAAGGGGGTTTCATGCCTCATCAGGATTTTTTGCTGCAAGGGAAGTTTTCAAGTTCCTCAGTGTTGCTTTTTTAGGCTCCTTGTTGAAAAGGTTCTGTGAGTACTTATGCATTAAAATGTAAGATCCACATATATGAAAGCTGTATTATCTCTGGTCTTTACACAAGTACTAGACTGAGAAAGCAAACCAAGATCATCTTGTCAAGTCTGAGGCCAACAACAGTGGCAGGTACTACATCACAGAATCTCCAAAGAGCACAGCTCTCAGTTTCATGTGAAGACCTCTTCTAGCTTTGGTGTCATCCTGTCTGGTAACAGAGTGTTTTAGCTTTGCCTCTTGCAGTGGGTACTGCTGGCCCCTTCAGCCAACCAAGTGTCCACAAAAGTCTAGATTAACTTCCCAGCTCTGATCCCTCAAGACCTTGGGCATGTTATCTACATCCTGATCCAGTAAAACACCTCAGCACAAACACAGCATATTCACTGCTACAGACCTGCGCTCCTGAGAAAGATAAACTTCTGCATCCCCCATCTGTAGGACAGGCAGAGAAGATCTTTGAACTATCCAAATCAGCTGTCATCTTTGCCACTGTATGCATTGTGTCTGTATGTAGGAAAAGCCCCAAAAACCAGAGCATTTGGAGTTTTTTTGTAATGCAACCAACCAACAGCATTATCAGCACCATTTCTGTGCCACATAAAAAAAGAACAGATTTAGCTTTCTTGGCCATGTCTGAAATCAAAATGAACAAGCTGTGTGATGAAATTAAAAGCTTCCATTAGCATTAAACTCCAAAATTGGAAATGAACCTCATGCTGACAGAAGCTACATGTTTAGTGATATGCCACCATAAATACTACTGTAAGGGACAAAAAGAGGAAAAAAAGACCAATTTCACATTCCAAAAAGATTAAGCAAGAGCACCTCTACATGCCTGGATCCTGTTTAGTGTAAAAACTGAACTTCTGAATAGGTTCTTAGCTGCTGACTAATTTAAGAAAATAATATTTCAATGCTGAAAGAATAAACACAATAAATTTATCAGCATATTCAAGTGTATATTACGAGCTTCTTAACATGTATTAAATTGCATTCCAGTAATAACCACACAGATGAACACTTATACAAATAAAAACAAACAAACATAAAAAAGGCAACTGAGATTATTTCCTCCATGCTATGGTTTAAAAATTTTAACCAAAACTCACATAAGAATGAAGCACAATCTATCATATTTCCCAGGCTAAGCAGAACTGCTGTCCTTTCTGGTCTGTAGCTTCATATACATTACCCACATTTTGATGTATTAAAAAGTTTATGAGCCTTGTGCACACGGTAAGAAAGGATGAATGAGTTTCTATTAGAAACACTACCATGCATTTGCAATTGTCTGAAAAGTCACTTACCCTATGAACTGAAAAAATGCTGTAAAATCTCAAAAGACTGTTCTAAAAACCATTTTGCATGCAGGTTTGCTTGACCTCATAACCTTGGGCTATGAATGGTTTACCAAACTAAGTTCTGCAGCTGATCTCTTCTAGTACTATAAATTTTGATAGCATTGCTCAACTAAGAAAACCGTGACAGTCTTCCAAGCAGACTGGTTGTTCTTTTCATGGATCAGCATCTACATTTGTGAACTGTATGACTTTAACCTGTACTTTTATTAAGTGTCTCTGTAATTAGCAGTTACAAACATCAGGCTGCATTCCAAATTTTAGACAAGCCTGGGTTGCCTACCACTTCACCACAATGGGAATGTCTTGAATGCCTATATTCTTCCAGTAAATAGAAGTATATGACACACCAAAATTACATGCAAGAAAGAGACATATTTAAGGCAGACAAACAATTGTACAGTACAGCCAGGACAAGTTGCAGGCACAGCTTTGGCATGCTTTGAGAGGTTTCTTTCAAAGCTTCTGTTAAATGTATGTTGCTGCTTTATAGTAAGAAGAGTAACAAAGATAACTTACAGGAGGTCCGGTTTCCCCCTTTGGACCTCTGACACTTCCCATTTCAAACATTTTGCCAAGATCTTCATAGCCATAAGCATAATTATTAATACCAATTTTGTAACTGTTTTCTGTGTGGTAAGTCTCATCAGCATCAAGTGCACCTTCCTGACCCACACTGAGCTGATTATCCAGATGGAGCTCATCACGCAAACTGTACAGGGTTGTGTTGAAGATTTGCTGCTTTTTGCTTGGTTCATGAAAATACTGCTTTGCTTTTTCCATTCCCTTGCTTTTAGTTTTACTCTGTTTTACAGAGGAGATGAGAGAATTCTCACTTTGTCTGCCTACATCTTCTGTGGCATTAGCTGAACTATCTGGAGACGATCCTGCAGGAGTTTTGGCAATGTTTCTCCTTTTGCTCATCTCCTGCTGCTGAAGAGGCAGATTGACGTTCTCCTGGAATTCTGTTTCAGGCCAAGCTTCCAGTAGTGGAGGTTCAGTCTCTGCAAACTCCAATCCAGAGGCATTTCTTGACTCAAAGTGGTCTCTTAGAAAGTGAATCTGAGCAACACTGGTAACAGGCATATTGGATGCTTCCTTCCATCTATAAGCCAATATTTCTTCCTGGTTTTCATCATCAATGATCATCTTTGAAAAAACATCCAGCCCATCTGACACGAGTGGAGCTCCCAACTGAGAAGGAAACATTTCAGCCTGGCGACACTTCTGCTTCACATATTTACAATAGTTTGCAGAGGCTTCTGCAGAGGGAATAATATCTAGCTGACATATAACTCCTTCAAAGCCGACAGACTGAGAGTTCATCCTTCCCAGGGTAAAGACACCATCCAAATCAAATGTCTCCACTTCAGAAAGTACTCCACTGCTATAGTACTTTTTCCCACACTCGGCAAATATTGAGACAGTCTTGTCTCCAATGCCAATGGCAAATGAATGCCATTGTTCATTATGAACACTATAATTGAAGTATACAGGCTGCTTCCCTCCAGGGTACACCGCTACCTTTCTCGGTAGCAGCTGGACACCGAAGTGCAGTCTACTTTTGTTCCTAATACTGAAAAGGAAAGCATTATTGACTCTGTAAGAGTACAACCCAACCAATATGGTGAACTGATGCCCTAAATTTGATGGTATGACTTGAACGACGGGGGACTCGATATGTGCATCACTAGTGAGGACAACTCCTGACACAGTTAGACGAACACCCTGAGGTAACAGAGACGATGTTGAGGGCACTGCTGTCTCTGAGGGCTCTTGAGCATCTTTCACAAGGCCTAGTTGATGAAGAACATCTATTGCTGTAAAAAGAAATAAAGGCATACTGTTGGTTTCATTTACAAGCTCATAAATTCAGATCCATATAAACAACTGTACACACAACATCTTAACAAATCTATACCTTCCAGAGCATATACACTGCACACAGCAAGCCAAAGATATCCTTCAGCAAGACACACTGATTTTTCACATAAATCAAACAAATATTAAAGCAAGAACAAAATTTTGATCTTAAAAAACCCAATCAAAAAAACCAAACACACAGAAAGGCCCACAATGTAGGTTAATTCAATTCTGAAAGTGAAAAATCCCCATTTACTCTCTTCAAACTTTCATAGTGATCAATGAACACACTTTGGTTAATTTCTTATTTATTTGGCTAACCCTATCTACTCTTTGAGCTGAGAATTACTGGGTTTGTTTGGTTTCATTTACTTTTTCTTCTGCAATAAAACCATGCTTTTTTTCTTTATCTGAAAAATTTGAATGAAAGCATTTGAGGGAAGAGCTGCTTTGCTTATACGGGACAAGCTATTCATAACACAGTAACATCCTGGTAGAGCACACAAAGACAGTCACTGGCTCAAAGCAAAACACAAAAGTAAGCCTTGCCAAGGAGCAACTATGTGCTGCTGAGGTTATTCAACTGGTACCTGGGAAGAATTCCACCAGGGAGCTCTCTGCCTGCCAAGCAAGGCCCTGTGCCATTACAGAGTTGGCTTCAAAGGGAATCATTTTCCCGGTGGGATGACTGTATGTATCTGTGCCAGTTAGGCTAAAAAACAAAATCTTTCAAGGGGGAGATGCTTCAGAGTGCACCACCATCACCTCCTTTTCCTCCACATTTGTTTACTTGTACTGATGAGGTGAACTCTGCAACAGTGGAAGTGGTGAGGAGCAAGGAAAGAGAAGAACTGTCAGGACCTGAGGGGCAGTGGTCCCATCTTCTGGCTCATTTGTCCTTCTAAAGAAGACAAGGTTGCAGCTACCCTGACAGAACAGTGAATTAAGAGTGCACTCCACAGCTGGAGACATTAAGGACACAGTTGTCCTACTGATTTACATCTTACAATTTGGCTTTGACATATAGAAGTCTGGGGAGATCTTCCTACAGTGGTGTTTTCACAGTAGGATTCTCTAGTGTCTCATAAAATATCAGCTTTGGACTTTAACCTTTTCCTTAGCGTGGACCTTTCAGCATCTCCATCTTTTACCTAGCTAAATATCTTCACCTGATGGGTAGAAACACAAATACCTAGACTCCTGATCAACTGAAATTGTATCTGTCCTGGGGTAAGAAATCAAAGCTGCTTTGGGTAAATCAACAGTCAAAGGTGACCCCAATGCATTTGGTATTGCCTAAATCAGATTTAGGCATATTGGAGTTGGTGGGCATAGACACCTTCTTCCTTCAGAATGAACATAAGGCCACTGATAAATCCCTTAAAATGCAGCTGAAACACCACAAAGGCTTGAGTAGGAGCTAAACCAGCAGTCCTTCTTTAGGGCTGCAAAATAAGACAGAATTTATGGCACTGACTGATTGGTAAATCTGTTTGAGAAAAGTGCTACAGAAAAATATCAGAAATTGAGTCAAAACACAATCACGGAAATATGGAACAAGAAGGTTGGAAGCTAAGGAAAAGGCTGAAGGAACTACATTGCTTGGCCTTGAGGTGGGAAGGTTTGGGTTGATCTAATTAAAATTGACTATTATCTGAATTGAGGCCATAGGGAAAATAGAAAAGCTGAAGAGCAACAGACAGAGGCTGCCACACAAGAAATTCCAGCTCCATATACAAAGAAAAAGCATTCTCACCACAAAAGTGGTTAAGTACTGGACCAGGGGGGCAGAGACATTGTGTAATCTCCATTCTTGGAGATTTTCAAAGCCCAACTGGACAGGATCCAACAACCTGAACTAACTTCAACACTGACCGTCATCTCAGCAAGAGTTCAGAACAGATGAGTTCAAGGTCCTTTTAAGTTAAATTTTCTGGTTTTTTTCACAAGGCGAAACTGAACATTAGTTTTCATAAACAGCATTACACAAAAGTGCACAATATCATCTTTTTCCGTCCTTTTCCCACTAGAACAATTTCAGTGAAACACCTATACTAAAAATTACTTGTAGTATCCAAAAGTAGCACTGATGAAATAACCCTGGCAGGGCAGACACTGTCACTTTCTATAGCATTTAGCTGAGGGCACTCTTACTATGGATGTTGTGCTTACATTAAGCAAACAAAGCTATTAAATGGCACAACAAAAACTTGCAGTAAACTAGAAAAATTAAGGATTCTCTGCTATATTAAGAGAAAAGAGCAACTGAAACAAATGGATGCTTACTCTTTTAGTGGAAAAAAAGGTCTCTTTTCCCAGTTTCCCTTTCTCTGTTTACTGAATGTATTCATAGCAAACTTTAAGAATAAACAGATGTTGGCTTAGTTTCAGTGGTAAATTATGAAAAGTGCCTGAGATTTCCCTGAGAGGAGTTTATAAATTGGAACCAAAAGCATCAACCTGAATGCACTGTACGTCTTGAAAATTAATTACACACCTTGTAGAGTTTCTAGCCATGTTTGAGATTCACAGACGGGCCAAGATTATCCTGGCGAGTGGCCAGCACAGACAGAGGTATGAAGAAAGCACATCTTTGCAGAAAGCCATGTGTATGCCAATTTCTCAAGATGTTTAGCCTCAAAGCAATTAATTCACTATGGCCGTATTTTTATCTGTCAGACTGATAATAGAGGTCAGGTTATAGTAGAGCTTCGAAGCACAGTGTATCTGCTAATGAACCATCACACTTTCCCAGGATCCTAGTCCTGCCTGTAGCTCTGGAGGAGAGAGCTGTCCTCGCATTGCTCTTGTGAAGAGAAGCAGAAACCACAGCCCCTGTGCTCTGGGCAATGCAGTCTTACACGTGCAAATAATCCCCGAGGCTGAACACACTGGTCCAGCCTTCCGTGCACTGGCTGGGCCAGCTGACTGCACAGAGGAGAAAAGCTGGTAATTGAACCTAACGTTGTGCCTAAATATCACATCCTAACCTGAAATATTTGACAAGTACTCCTATTTGTAGAATTTTTAATGATATATTTGTATTTAAAAATACAAAGTATTATAAATTGAAATATAAAATAAAAACCTTAAACTGGCTTAAAGTAGTCAGTTTAAAAATGACATTCAAGCCTAGTGCTACTAATCTCAAACTGCAAGTAAAATTGCCAAATTTTTGTCGGTTCTTTCAAAATTGTGTATAGTTTAAAAATTCTTAAAAAAAGAAAAAATGTCAGCAATAATTAGGAGTAAGATATTCTCTACATTGTGCAAACAGACTTCTGTGAACAATGACAGGTCCTGATAGAGCCACACGCAAATAAATGTTATATGAATAATTGCATCAAATAAGAAAGTATAAATGAATTATTCCTTGCTGACTTGCTGCCTGTTAACTGACTGTCAAGCCAAAAGGCTGTTCCAAACTTTTTTGGCCAGTCACTTCATTTCTGGTCCAACACGTATTTTTATTTTATTTTAAGGCTTTCAGAAGCTCTTGGCAGCACACAGGACTTTGGGAGCAGGCAACCCTCATTTTTCCTCCCAGCATGACAACCACTATTTTCTTTACCTATCAGTTGTCAGTTTTCTGTGTTTACTCATGTCTGCAAAACATCTGTCTTCCCTTACTGTTTACTCAACCCAGTAGTCCACCAAGTTGTAACAGCTCAACTTCTTGAAGGGAAAGTTGGTTTGGTTTTTTTGATATCCAGTGCTTTCCTTCAGCCTTCTAGGAGGATCTGAAAAATTCACGACCTTACAGCATCATGAGGGAAGGGAAAATCTAACATGGGCTTTGGCAAAAGACCTTCTGATCCTCTTGTGGCACTTAAAAAAACAAAACTCAAAGGAACTGGGGAAGAAGGAAGGGATGTGGTATTTCATTGTTTCACACCTATATTTCATTCAGTCCCTTTTGGTTACTTTCCACACTCCTCCATACTCAGGACTACTCTGAAGGCAGGATCTCTGAGATGCTCTCTCTGTTTTACCAATCCTAGTACACACGTTTCCCCTTCCCCTTTACCAGAATGGACAAGGGAAAGGTGAGGGCCATTCTTCAGTCAGCTCCATCAGAACTGAGAGGAATTACTCATGAGGTTGCCCATGGTGTAAGTGATGAGGCATCTGCAACTGGGTACATTAAGATACCTGGCTGCAAACAGTGCTCTCCAGAACACTGGGTCAAGTGGTTGTCATACGAAAGCCAACCAGATACATTAATTCTGCATGTCCTTGAGCCACACTCAAAGTGCTATTCCTAAAGACTGAGACTGTACCTTTACATGTATTTCACTGAACACAATTCACAGCAGAATCCCGAACAGAACAAGGAATAGTTTCTCAGGCAAAACATGCAGAGACTGTCTCATCGGCTCAGGAAAGAAGGCATGTTTATCAGCTAGCATCTTCGCAATTGGCAGAATACTCTTTTTTTCAACTACAACTACCAAGAAATAATAAACAAAGCATTTATATGTTCCTAATGGGCAGACAATCCTCTTCCTGCACAAACACTAAGCACGGCAAATGCTCTGCAGCTTGTAAACTGAGACTGAAGGATATACTTGAGCTGCTCTTTTTTTTTTCCAGAAGGTTTCCTTAGTCTGCTGTTCTCTGAATTGCTTTTTGCAAGCCTCAGACTGCACCCACTGGCCTGTGTCACTGCGCCCCCAGTTCTGAAGCCTTCAGTCTTTGCCTGAAGTTTCAGTAGAAACCAAATTTTCAGGCTGAGGCACACGAGAAGGGAGAGAAACAGTTTATTTCTTTGCAGAGGAGGAGGGTGCACTGGAGGCATGAAGACACTCGAACCATGGCTGCACACCTGCCTCTGGCATCCCTCACCTGCTCCTACTACACCAGGAAACTGCCTCCCTAAAAAAAACTCTTCCCTTTTCATCCCCACAGGCCTGGAGCAGGTCAGGCCACACACATCTAACAGTGCTGCTCCTCCACTGATGAGAACTTGGCTCAGCTATTAGAGAAATCCAGGAAAATCCCATCATCACAAAAACATATGGCCCCCACTGAGCTGGATGTGAAAAATCAACCACCAACCTTACCAGGCAAAAAATGGGCAACTAATGGAAGGCAAAACTATGAAGACAACACCAAGGAAAAGCAAAACAAAAACACACAACTGAAAGAAAACTGAAGCTTTGCCAATCACCAGAAACGAGGAGCTGGAAAAAAGCAATGGTGAGAATAATAGCGGGAGGCTGCTGAGATATCCCTAAGGGCTCTAACAAAACATTATCAGGAATGAGTCTTGTCTTAACCATGCAACCCAAGTGTGGGTATTCAGATGAGTATTTACAGTTAACAAGGATGACCTGTTTCTTGCTTCACCTGGATGGTGAAGGAACATGGAAGAGAACTGATGCTGTCACTCTCACAGCAAATAAGAAGTGACTAAATGGCATGTAGCCTCTGCCCCTTCAGGATGCTATTATTCCCACAGCAGTCTCCAGAGCAAGCTGCACATCTGGTGCTGTTAAAACAGCTGGCAGATTAAAAAAGAAACTAAAAACAAGGCAACCCTATTTCCTCACTAACATCTGCATTTGGATGCAAAGCCAAGTGAATACCAAATTTCCCATTTTGTTTTAGTGATGCCAGCCTAGACTAAGCCTTTATTATATGCAGTGGTTTGCCTGCAGTCTTAAGTGCAAAGGTAACTCAGTCACAGCTTGCCACCCCCAAGGACACCCACTTGCAATGAAGACACAATCAAAGCCTTTTTACTCTACAAGGCTTCTCTTATTTATGAAGCACTTGCTTAAATATGTAAGCAATTTCATAGACAGAAAATCTGAGTAATTTTCAAAAGGTCATCTTTTCCAAACTGGTTGCTTTAAACTTTTGCTCTCATTATAATGTAGCTGGTATTTTCTTTAAGCCACATGAATTAAGGAACCGAATCTAAGGTCACTAGTAACAACAGCCATTGACTCTTTTCATCTAGGAACAGACTGTACAAATGTCCCGTTACAAACAAAGCATTCTCACCTTGTTTGGTGACTTGTGCAACACCCACAGCTATACATATTGCAATAAAAAAGAGAGCTTTCCTAAACGGGAAAGAAAGAAAAAAAAACATGTGAGAAAACATGTACAGTTTCAGAAATCCAAGGAATTAGAAACTTGATTCAACATCCAAAGTCCACGACAGGACACCACTGACTTCAGTAAGTCCTGAATCAAAGCCATCACACTGTACAACTTACACAGTACATATATTTTACACTGGCTTTTATTAATAAAGTGACAGCATCTGCTTCACATTTTCTTGTAGCAGCTTTCAAATATGAATGCTGCTTTGTAGTGAATTTCTTCCTACAAAGAAAAAAATGTTAATGTAAAGAAACCATAGAATAAATTACAAATTAATGTCTATAGAGATCATTAGATACTTTTGACCTGCTATCAGTCTTTTCATTGTATCACTTCATCTTACCATAAATGTAATCGTTATGTCACATTTTTGTCCTTGTATTATAAAATTTTATCATGCTACAAGAAAGACATGCTCTTGGCAAGGGAACAAAAAAAAAGGAAATCACATTTTGACTTAAAACTCCATGCTAGGAAAACACAGAACTGATAGGTATCATAGGCTCACTGTCCTGATTTCATCCAGGATAAAGTTAATTTTCTTCTTCATAGCTGGTGGAGTGCTGTGTTTTAGATTTAGTATGAGAATAATATTGATAGCACACTGATGTTTTAATTGTTCCAACATATATAAGGTTGATACAGATTATGTGCTGAAAATTTGCTTTAGAAGAGTTGACTACCGTACAGAGAGCATACCTGTACCGTGACTAAGAACAGACTGTCTGGTGTTTACCTATTATTATATTAGCCAGATTAATATCTAATCACACTCTTATCAGTGACTGAATGCTTTAATAAATGAGAAATATATTTTGCTAATGTAGCACATCCAAGCACAGAGGTATGTAACAATTGTACTAGCCTGTTAGTTCTAAGAAGGAATATTTCAAAAAAATCATAAATATGGTTCTCATACAACTCACACTCAAGCCTCAGCTCAACCCTCTTGCTCATTAATGTAACCTCATTGATTTTTCATAACAATAAATGCTAGAGTGACTAAAACTGTTTGCTGGACCAGTCAGAGAGCACTTGAATATGGGGAATAAAAACTTGTTTGAAAGTAATGTAGTTGCAACTAAATACCTGTAATTTCATGTGATGTAACTTTGCTGTAAATATCTAACTGCTGCCAAAAAAAAAAGCAGGAAGAAAACCCTACCACTTTATACAGCAACATATGGTTCAGAGACACAAGGTTCTTCATGGATATAAATGCACACATGCACACATATAGCAGTATTTAGTGAAATATCTTACTATTCCTTTCAAGGGTTCTCAACTCAAACATTCCAGAAACATCAAAGTGCATGAAAACCACAGAACAAAAACCTGGTTTTATCAAGTGGATTTGCATATTGTGAGAGCTTAAATTTTGGCAATCAAAACAAATGAATAATTTAAGGAACAGTAAGAAATAACAGTCATCATTGCCACTTTAGTATTGTAGATACCTCATGTCTTCTAGAAGAAAATGGACAGAATCTATAGGATATTCAAAAATAGCTATCAGTGCTTCAGTTCTGATCACAGAAGGGGAGAAGGGTGGAAAGCACACCTTACAAATTCCAAGATGCCTGCAAGGGTATGTTTTTTAATTAACCACCACTAGTTCCTAGTTATTCCTCCCTTCAAGCTTTCTCCTGCTACAACCATGAAATGTCTACAGGGGCAGTTCTGCCACTCCTACAAAAGACCTAACACTGACTGCTGTCCAAATACCACATCAGCTACAGGACACTCAATTCAGTTTTTTCAGTTCCAAAGACCAGAATTCAAGTTCATAGTTTCTGCATCACACAATGCAGAATCTTTTGATCTAAGATATCACAGAAGATGGCTGTGTCAGAAAGACAGACCATGCATTGCACTGTATCAGCTAAAACTCAGGACAGCTCTTTATTTGACTTTCAAAGGTGCAAAATGGATTTGCAACGAAAAAAATCAGATAAGACATTTTAGCTACCTCTAAAACAAGGACGCTCAAAGAACTCTGGAGTCCAAAATTCAAAGATGACTCCTCTTTACAAAGCTGTACAAAGCTGCATGTGTCAAGTATTGGCCTCTGACACCTCCCAGCAAACACTTTACTAAAGTAAGAAATTCTAAAATGCTTCCAGGGCTGCAAATTACACAGATGTAACTGGATATACAGAAATATTCAGTGAGCAGTAAAGACACGTCTGTCTCTCCAGTGCTCTCCAGCTAATGTCAAGAACAGATGAGTGATGAACTAGGAGAAAAAACAGGGACCACAGACAACCACATGGCTGGAGGTCCTCTAACACGTGGGAAAAGTTAGGCTGCTTTCTATCTTTTTCACAAGTAAAACTTCTGTAAATGAAACCATGTGAAACCTAAAGCAAAGTTGTACATAGGAGTCCTTCATGGCTGAAAATCAAGCAATGAAATTCTATCTTTTTAAGAGAAACCACTAGTGCAAACCTTCTCTTCTTGATCAAGACCACTACTTTTGACATGTGCAGATTTTCAGCTGCAGAGCAGTCAGTTCTCAGACTCCACTCTCACACCAGCACAGCCACTTAGACCTCAGACTCCCTGCTGCACAACATGTATGTGGCTTGATCCATCGTCTGCTACAGCTGCAAGGAGCTCAGCTCCTTGTCTTAGCTGAGCCCACAGATCTTGGGGAGACCTGCCCTGCTGGAACACATCAACAGAAAAATGCAAAAGCATGTGGCAAGGAAGACTCCAGCTGACTCAAAAACTGGCTGCTTTTCCCACATTTACACATCACACATGAAGCTGTTTCAATACACTTTGGCTATGTCCTGTCCTAAAACCCAAGTATCTCTCGACCTTCCTCCCCTTCTACCTTTTCATCTTCTCTATTTTACATGCAAGCACAAGCTGAGGGCAACTATATAATCTTTTGCAGGAAGGCACTATCAAATATGATTGAGCTATTCCACCACTTAAAACTGAGTTTATCTTTCTGATAATCTTTGACATCTCATGGCTGTTTACCACTTCATACAGTGTGGACAGCAACTATCCATGGAAATTTTTATGCATTAATGGTGACAGATGAATGCAGAAACTGATACGCTTCAAAGCAAGTTTGGCAAGCAACAATGAAAAACTCCATCCTCTGAAGACTTTTCAGCAGCATACAGAGCTCAGGTTTGGTCAGTGGACAGCATTATCCTCTTCATTCCAGCGTGGTTTCCTAAATCTCAGGGTTAAAGGAAGAAATATCACTAGCTGGCTGCTAGAGAAGACAGGAAAACATGTTCCCAGTGTAACTGCCACAAATGCATTCAACTCTGCACTCATCAGTGGTGATGGTTTAAATATCAGCACCTGCCCCATCGGCATGGTTTCACTGGATCTTCTCTGGGGACTGCTGAGGAGAATGGTCCAGGTGGGTCTTTCAAGCCTGAGAAGGGCTTTGGGAAAGGTCATAGCACTGTGTGAACAGAGACGACCCGAACTTCTCAAAGACCTCAAGCTGTTATAAACCTTATCTTTCAACATGTGAAAGGAATGGTAACTCTTTGCTGCTCTAATGAGACCAGCCAGCAGATCCAGTGCTGCTTCTCAACTATTAAAAGACTTGCTATCAACATGGCCTGAGGGACACAACAGCCTCTCCAGGGTGACAGTCACATGCCCTTTGGGTACAGATGGCACCATCTAAACAGCTGGCAAAGGAAGAAGCTCCTGAACCCTTAGCCAAAGTTCACAATTTGATGGGGGAAAATACAAGATAAGGTGAGACGTAGAGGATCAGTGGCCTATGAGGAGTTCTACAACATGGCTGCAGTTCAAAGGAAACACCCTGCCTGGTGGTCCAGACATTCTCTGGACAGCATCTGGCTTAAAATGAGAACTACCACATCCAGAAGAACACTCAACTCTGCTAGTATCTTTGAAAGGAAAAAAAAAATGAAAGAAACATTATTTCAAAACCATTTTATGAGTAAATCTGATTTCTTATACTAGATCTCTCTCTAGATAGTGTACACCAGTGTCCACCATTATCCTCTATATTAAGGCAAAAGCATGCAACTCAAATTCCAACTCACATGAAACACTCTCTTCTTTCACATGGTTTATCCCTGCATATTTTTTAGATCATTCTTCAAACATTCTGCAACTCAGTGCTTTCAAGAAACAAAGGTGACACAAGGCTGTTCATACTTTAAAACTAAATGTTCTGTCAATAAACGTGGTGAGAGATTTAGAAATCATGCAGCAGTTTTATATTTTTAATGTGCAGAGACACCCCTATACAGGCCCAACCTCAACAGCATTTCAAAAAAAAGGGCGGTCAAGGTTGCAAGGGATTTACTGGTTTGACATAAGCTAAGGAAACCAGACCCTTTTGCAAGGACTTCTGGTTTCTTCACACAGGCAATCAATGAGATTGCTTTCTCTCTAGACTAGTAAATTAGGTAAACAATACAGAAGTATATAGACAAATATTCTGAAGCTATCTCAAATTTTGAACTTGAGCAAACTGCATCTCTGGTACTGTCTGTCTTTCCTGTAATACAATTTATGTTTCTCCATCAGCAATACCCCTCTACAGTTATCAATAAAACAATTTTTTAAATTGCATTCAGACAATTCCTGAACAAGTCCCACAGACACATCCATTAAACACGCAGATCTCCCGGGAAGGCCACCATCAGGCAGCCACGTAACTGCTCTCAGGCATTCTGGCGCACCCAGTTACACACCAGGCAACACGTTGGCAGCCTAATCCTCACTACACAAACCAAATCCTTCCATCCCACTTGGAGAACTCAGTAAACTTGGTTTAAGACACAGCCAGAACAAAACAAGCGTTTTGCAAAGAGACACACATAGTGGTAACCTCTCTAATGTCATCATTACGACTACCACAAATCCACAGTCATCTTGCCTATGCTGCTTTTAGGCAAACCATAGAGAGAGGAGCTCCACCTTTGCACCATAGATGAGGATGCAATAGAAATACTCAGCCTATTGTAAAAGCACATAAATACAAAGCACCTCATCTGGCCATCTCTGTTAGTAAGAGAGTAACCTCGGCTCTTAAATGTAGGTTTTGTTTGTTGGCTGTGTTTTAAGAGCTAGGTACCAAAAGGGCTCACAAGCTGCCAGGTTTCTTGTGGGCACTGCGCCACGCTGTCCCCCGAGACCCTCATTCCCCTCGGGGATCAGAGGTGCTCTGTTTGGCGGGTCAGGCTGTTCCCGGTCCTCGAGGTGCCGGAGATCCCAGAGCCAGGCTGCCTGGTGTGGGATCGCGCAGGAGAAGGACGACACCAGGGTGCTGGACAGGACGGGGCACATCGCGTACGACTTGGGAGAGTGCGGAGGGGAGAGACGCACAGGCAGCACGCCGCCGGTCCGACGGGGGCACTGGGGACCCCGCGGGGTTACGGCCGGCGCTCAGAAGGTAGGGTTGGGGACACAGCCCGCCGGGGTCACCGCCGCTGCCACCAGTGGGGACCGGAGCCGCAGCCCCCATCCCCTGCCCGGCCCCACGGCAGGGTGGCAGTGCGGTGCGATGCGCCCCGTCACGCCTCCCCGGCTCCCGCTTACGTTTCTGCCGCGGGAGAGATGAGTCCTCGCCTTGTCCTCTCGGCTCCCAAATGCATTTGTATGCATTTGCCCGGGCAGCGGAGATCCGAGGGAAAGCCGAGCGTCGCGCCGCCGCAGGGTCAGCTCCTGTCCATGAAACCCCGCCGGCCCCGAGGTCCAAGTGAGCTCGGCGCACGCCCGGGGGCGGCCCGGCCGCGTACAGCCCTCGGGGGCGGCGCGGCGGGGGGGCCGGGCGGCGGGGGCGCCCCGGGGCTGCCCGCGGAGTGCGGCGGCGGAGCAGCAATCACCGCCTGCCCCGGCACCGGCGGAGCTCCCCGCCCGCCGCGGTGTTGAATTTCAGCGCTGGCTGCCGCGCGATTACATCAGCACACGCGGCTCCCGGGGCGGGCCGGGCCCCGGCCCCGCATGGTGCAGGGCACCCCGCGCCGCTCCACCGGGCGCCGACCCGCACCCACCGCCGGCAGTACCGAGCCGAGCCCCAGCCGGGCCCAGGTGCGGGCGGCCCGAGCGGCAGCGCCGGGACAGGTGATGCGTTAGTGCATCCGGGGGGCGAGAGGAGCCTTCGGCTGCCCATGGGCTCCAGCTGGGGAGAGTCGGCAAGAGCCTGCAAGTTAAATTAAAATTTGGGGACCGGCGGGGGGGAGATGATGTAACGATATGAAGAGAAAAAGCTGAGTGCGTTGAAGGGTTTGTATCTCGCGTATAGTTGGAGTTGGGTCCAGAAACGTCCTGAAAAATGTTTGAAGAGCAGATGTAATTTAGTAGTATTAGAATGCCAAAAGTAATATGACACCTTTCACTGTCTTCCTAGAGAGACAGAGGTCTTTTCAGCTTAAATTTCCAGTTTTCTTACCTTGTGCCTGTAACATAGCCTATTGTAACTTTATCTTGTAAGACGTCTTCATGCAAACTTGTCACTAAAAACAAACGCAGTAGAGTTAAACAATACCAGAGGTTGTCGTACCCACTGCACAGCAAACCCGTGGTCAAATCCTGCAGCCTTACTTAGGCAAAACTTCCACGGACCTCGGCAGAAATTTGATGTGCGTTAGGGTTAGGATACTTGGCTCTTACTGGGTGCTACAAAAACAAAGATTTCACATCAGATATGCAGTAAATACCTTCTAGTTACAGGTAAGTTGAAGAAAGACATCATGAAATAAAACCAAATGTATTCCCAAACAGCAGAACATATAAGAACTGACAGACACAGAGAAATTGTGTAAAAGACAAAAATTTTATCTTGTCACTGAGGATGCCCCACTCAGCTGAAAAGCACTTTTCTAGCTGATCCATTTAGCTGTGAACTGGCAAAAAGATGGGGAAATTGTGAGCGAGCCAACAGCAAACCTAAGCCACTGAATTTTGCTGGGGTTAAGAAACCAAAGTTACAAGGAAAAGATACTCTCAGGCAATGCAACAGTGTTTGATTTCACATTCAAATTAATTTTCAATACTCTGAATAATTCAGAATCTGTATAGTCTTATTTGCTACAGTATTTCTTATTTACTTTACTTTTTGAAAGCCAAAGGTAAACACTGACAACATTTTACTATCCTGTCCAAATACCTTACATTAAACAAATGGACAGCAAAATGTGAAAATATGTGTTTTCACTGAAGAGAATGTGTTGCCTATCCAGGGAGATACTGGACACTGCTACAATAAAGTATTTGTCAGCCTTCTGTTTTAAATCACACTTGAATGGCTTCCAACAACAGAAGTATTATATTTCATTTAGGTTTTGTTCATGAGCAATAGGATTAACTAACACATGCACATTACTGATTGGGTTTGGTGCTATTCCCTGAAATCTATCAATATCTTAAATAACATATCATGTATGCAGTAGACAAATAGTTTTCTTAACTTTTTAGGATCAGCATTAGGGATGTTACAGAGAGAATTCTGCCCTGAGAGTGACCCTGTATATATCCTGTCCTTGTTTCATTGCACATTGACAAGTACAGGAGCCAACCTGAAACACATGGTGAGGTGGGCTGGGGCCATTACGTGCAGAGATCTCCCTTTCCATCAGCATTTGCTCTGCAGGAGGCACAACTTGAGATTCTTGCCAGCTGCACATACAGGGTGTAAATAAAGATTTGCTGACCCTGATTATGCAGTTATTTAAAACAGCATAAAAATTAGCATTTGTTGTTAGCATTGGTTTCTCAGTTTTCTATATTCAAAACTACAAAATTAATTTCACAAGATAGGACCCTTGACTCTATCAACACTCTGTTCCTTACATCCTTATTTCAGCCCTTGCTGGGGTTGAGTGCAGCCTTTCATCTGGTTCAGACAAGGTCTTTGGCTGTACTCACATACCAGGGGGCTGGTCAGGCCATGGGAAGGCATAGGACAGGGGAAGGAAGGGTTACCTGGGCCTTCCCATTTCTTCACTGCACACAGCTCACTTGTCTCTGAGTCATGTGTCCACAAATTGGTCAGGAATGGGCAATGGATGCTCCTTCTTCCCTTGCCTGGGTCTGTCCACCTGAAAACTCTTGCACTTAGTTTTGAGTAATAACTGCAACTTTGCAGCTCTGTTACTTCCCTTCCATATTAACACCCTTCAGAGCTGCTGAAGCTCCTAACAGAAGAAATTAGCACCATCTAATGCAGATAAACCAAAGGAAAAAGCATAAGGAAATTAAATTAACTCCCTGATGTCAGACAGTGATTGTGTGGCATTGTTGGAAACAATCCAGCAGTCCCCAACTTGTTGCCCATCACCTTGTGTTTAAGATCAAATCCATATCTCTTTTAAGTTTCAAGGCAAAAGTCAGTGTCAGTTCTATTCTTACACTTGTTCCAAGTGTTCTTACAGTCTAATAAGACAATGGACTATGTTTAAAGCTATCAGATTACGTGTGTTTATTTCCAGAGCTATATATAGCAGTCTGTATACTTAAACACACGTAAGATATGGTCAAGCTCCAAAACTATTAGCACTTACTGCAACACAGTGATGCTGGAGTTTCATTTCCTATGGCAAATGTCCCAAGAGCCCATCTTTCCACATCTGCTATCTCCTGCTTGTCCACAGACTATCCCCAATTTCTTATCTTTCCAAGTAAACATCAGAATTACTGAAATAAAAATATTAATTCCTTCAAGATAACACTTCTTGTCTTTCTGACATGATTACAAGATTTTATTCTGTTTGTTTGCTCCTTTTCCAGGACCTTTTTCCTCCTCTCATGGTCTGACTCGCACATCTGTCACACCAGATTACTGCTGCTGAGTTCCAGCCGTGCTTTGGGGCACAAAACAGGAGCTACTCCTAAAGAGTGTAAGAGACAAGGAAAACGGTTCCTATCTGTGATTTGCATTCCAGAAAACATGAAAGAAATCAATGGTTAGTGTATTGCCAGACCCTAAAAAAAAAAGGAAAAAAAACACGGGAATTTGAAGGAAAATGTCTGAAATGGGAATGTGAGTACATAGCATTGGAACCTGAACCTTTCCCTCTGCAACTGGGAGGAGCTTTAACTTTGACTTCAGCAGGAGCAGAATGGGACCCACACAAGTTTCCTGGTACTGTCCCAGAATTAGGAATTTTTGGCAGAAAGCCCATGCTGCTATTGAGTTCCCTTTGGAGAACTGATTTTTCTCTGCACACCACAGTTATGGTGTTAGGCTACATACCAAAACTGCTGGAAACAAGTTCAGCAAAATTATTTAAAATTCTCTGTGGCAGCCAAAAAGCAGTTTAACACATTGCTCTGGTTAAAAAGTTACCAAGCTACCAAATGTGATTAAGAAATAGAAGAAATGGGAAGGATTACGCCATATCTTTGACAACAATTAGCTAGAATTGTAGAAGGGGGGACTTCAGGTCTGAAACAATTAGACATGCCTATTCATTGTAGAAAAATAAAGAAATTGTAATGACCAGCATTTATCTTCTCTCTCTAGGTATGCCTGTTACCTTCTGACAGTTTTGAATATGACAGAAACCTGGAAATGCCTTTAAAGAGCATGATGACTATTTAGATTAATCCTGTCCCTTCTAATTTTCAATTAGGAAACTAAAGAGAAAATTAGCATCAATTTACATTCTGAAGTGTTCAAAGTGGAGAGGACTTTACTACCCTACAACACCAACACGGAAAAACCTGTGAGAGGAAGGAGAGATGCTGTAGGTACAAGGAACCAAACTTAAGAGGTCCTGGCACACAGACCAAAAAAATGGCATGATAGAGCGAGGACTGAAAAAAACCACCAAGCCACAAATAACCATATAGACTAGTGGGATTCTTTAAGATACTTAGTTAAAACAAACAAAGGAATATATCCAGCCAGGAGCAAGAAACAGAAGAGTCTCAGTGAACCGCAAGACAGAGCAGAGACTCCAAACCACAAGATTCCTGTGGCTTCTACTGGGAAAGGTGGCTCATTAAGCCAAGTTACTTGTAATTGCTTACAAGTCCAGGTATTAACCATTTTGGAAATTCACCACTGCAGCAGAGACCCACCATGAAGCAGAGTAAAAACTCACGTGGAGAGAGTTAACACAGGCAATTGAAGCAGTCTTCTGGAGAAATAACCCCACATCCAGCTGCTGAAAAGCTGTGACATCTTGTTCCAGTGATGGCACATCATATGCCATACCAAGAATGTAGAGAAGCCTAGCCAAACACACAAGAAAATATTAAAGGAAGAGAGGAGCCTGAGAAGCAGTTATTAGGAAAGTAGTAAGGAATGGAAAATACAAGAGCAAGAATGAATGCAACTAAGGGACCATGGGAACAGCTCACCAAACAAGACAACTCTAATTACCAAATAGGCCAAATTGCCAAGAGAAGCACAGTAAATTTCCATCTCAAAGAGGGGCTCTGGAGCCTAAGAACTACTGGTGAAACTAAAAACAGAAGGAGTTGAGAAAACTCAATTACTTTCATTTTTGGTTAATCTTTATCCCATCATCGATGGAGTGTTTTGCCATCCAGGCAGGAAGTGGAGACACCCACTCCTACAGGCTCAAAGATGTATTATTAGACATGAGGTGTTTTTGGGATACTCATTGAGCTGAAAAACCCTTTGCAGGCAAAGTCCATAAATATGACTAAGTCTGATTCCTACAATTCCTACTGTTGTGTGCTGAGAGACACAGAGCAAGATGGGCCTCAGTGGATGTGTTTAAGGAGCATTCCCACACCAGCATGGTGGCTGTAACCTCCTACCAGGGACTTTCAGAAACCTTGGCAGTGTTCCCTGCATCAGGGCTTCCACATCAGGTCTTCCCAAAGCCTGCTGCCCATAGAAGGAGCCCTCTCCAAAGGTCCCAGGTCTCTCTCTGTCAGTGTATCAAACTTGCTCTGTCTCCATCAGTAAAAAGAAGCAAAAGAATGAAAATCTGGGGTTGGCTTATATGGAAAAAATAGGCTCATACACACAAGGACACTTGTTTAACCTCCTTGGTAATGCTCTGTAGTACCCTTTCACATATGCATCAAAAACCCCATTGAAATATCTTATAGGGCATCTTTCTGCTGGACAAAATCTGCAGGTATTTCCTTAAAACGATTCTCAGTAAAAGAATAAAAATGGAGCCCGTTCAGAGCAAAACCATCCACATTCACACGGTGCTTTTAGCCTGCTAGCAAAATATCACCAGCACTAAAAATTGCTCACACATCTGGAAGAACCAGCACAGTCATCTGAGAATTATTTCATTCTCAAGCCACAGAGAGCTCTGCATCAAGCCAGCCCTTTTTGAAGACATTCCCTTTCTTTTCTCAGCAACTGTGGGAGATGCTTCATTCTGCAGTTCATTAGTCCTTGAAAAGTCATCATCTCTGCTTCCAGCCCTGGAGCTGCTTGGGTTCTCACGCTGCTGCCCTGCAGCCAAAAATATGTGTTCCTTCTGCAATAACAGGTTTGGCTTGATTCTGCAAATTAGCTCGCAGAAGCCTTGGGCTTTGGGCCTGCCTCCACTTTCTCACCTGATGAGATGTGAGATACTGGTGCTTAGTGGCTCACACCACGTTAAGTCTCTGCCTTGTTGTAACAGGGCTTGTCCTCACATTAAAAATCTTATTAGAATTTTCTCCCCAATTATAAAAGTAGAAAATTCCATGAGACTCCTGTTTATGACCTTCAAAATGATGCAAACTATAGTTGTTTGAGACAGCCTTGAGAAGTCCATTTTCCTTCCTGAACTTTGAAAGGGAGAGAAATAATACCACACTATGAATAGTTACGAACTCCATCTTCTGGAAGAGAGAAATTTAGTCACAAAAACATAAATAATTTGACCAGTTTCAACCATTAACAATAAATTATGGTTCTGGTATGTCAGAAAGTTTCCTCCGAGTTGCCACCAATTCTCTCTAGTGGTTTTTAAATATCCTGAGTCTTTTAACACACAGCCTGCTTGAATCATGCAGAACAATGGAGTAATTTAAAACTGACAATAATTGTTAATGGTGTTTAACAAAACAGGAGTTTCCAGACTATTTCCAGAAAGATATTAACATGATGAATGAAAACAGAAATTGTACTATTTCCCACCTTTTTCTTCTCTCACACGAGTAAGCCATCATAGGATTTCTTCAGCGCTTTTCAGCTTCTAATAAACAAAAAGAATTTGGTTTATTGTTGTTTGGTTTCTCTGGATTAAGAAAGCCAAAAATATTGTCAAGTACAACATGGTATTTTGTATGATGAACATTTAATCTTCAAATTAAGAATTTTACATCAGACATGTATAATGGCAGGAAAAAATTTCTATAGAGAAAGAGATTTTAAGTTGATTTCTTTTTCTGAAAATACCAGACAGATGAATATGTGGAATTGAAGACTAAAATACATTGGCACTAACTTCAAGGCTGATATTTTGAAAATAGCAATATAATTAATTTTCATAAATCCCTTACAGCTGCACCACCAATATAGCATAGCATTTTTAATAGGCTGTTTCATCACATTATTTTTAGCTATTATTTTTTAGTAAGCGAGAACTACTATTGCAGGAAAGTAAAACACAAGGTCTTTCAACAAGCACAGAATTTAATCAGACAACTCTTCCCCTCTCCCCACTCACATCATGTGAGAAACTAAATAAAATCCTCACATAAATACTCATTTAAAAATAAAAAACTAGAAAAAAATATGAATACCTCTAAAAGATGAGACTTCTTTCTGCTTGGATTGAAGAAGTTCATTAAGCCAGATGAGCCTGGCTTACGCTTATCAAGAGAGCCATAAGAAACCCTCATAGTTGTTTAGTTATCTGGTGTTGACTTAGACATAAAAATGTAGACATCTCTAAAACCAGAAAGAGAAAAAAAATTACATAAAAATTCTACAATTTATTATTTTCTATTTTGTAGTTTTGAGATCACCTTTTTATCTTAAGTACTTACAGCAGCAGAATGTGCTTACAAAAAATAGTGTTTATGGTTATCAGATGTTTAGCTTTGAATTGTTTGGCCAACACATGTAAGGTAGCTGCCCTTGTCCAAAGCAAAGTATTCACTTTTATTAGTACACGTGCAACGATTCAATATTACATATGCAAATATAACAGCATTTCTATTCACCTGTTGAAACAAAACACATTTTAATAAGAATGGTCACAAAATTAATATTTTTGTATCTCAGAATTTATTTCTGTAGTTTAAATACACATTAAGTTGAACAAGCATCCCTAAATGCTTTCAGAATATTTACATAATCCTTGTAGTGACTCTACTGATTAGAAAATTATTTCCCTAAGCCTAATATTTTGACAAGTGTTTTTTGTTTTTTGGGGGGTTTTCCATGATACAGAGTGGTGGCAGGGACAGGAGGTGAGGTGGGGGATGGTGTTTGGTTTTGTTTGGGATTTGGTTTTTTTTTCATTCACTGTTAAATTTTGGTTGGTTTATTTGGAGTACTCACAGATCCTAAACCACCACATATGTTCAAACAGACTCTTGAGCAAAGAGGGGAAATCAAAGGTGTTAAACTTTTCAAGATGTAAAAGCCTCTATTAAACCCATCTGGATATTTCAGTGACATGCTTCTTCATGACAACATAACTTTCATTTTCAGAAACATCATCTCTACCAGGCCCTGGTATCTCTACCTTAGCATTATCCCAGTAAATGTCAAATGCACACATAGGTTTTGTGGAAGAGCTCCAGATTGCAGGAACTTGGTCACAGAGAAGGGGAGCATTTCACAAATTCCTCTAACAGCTCTGTGCCTCTAGTCAATACCATTTTCAGCTCTTTGGAGGTTGGAAAAGATTTTGAAAATGTTTCGTTCAACAAACTTGGGAAATAAGAAACTTCTTTTGCTCTTCATTTGTGTTTCTGGAAATAAAAACATGTATCAGCAACTGCCAGGCAAACATGCTCTTGTCCTACACACAGAACTGGACATGATGCATTAATCCATAGAAATAAGACATGCATCTATTTTAAGAAAAAAGATAATTTTTTTTCATAATGATCCTTTCGAGGAAATGATGGTGGCAGCAAGACAACTAGAAATCTTCTGTCAGACTATCATCAAGCAGCAGGAAGAATTCTATCAGCACCAAAGTTTCCAGTTCTGGGCCCCTCACTTCAAGACTGACATTGAGGTGCTGGAGCATGTTCAGAAAAGGGCTACAGAGCTGCTGAAGTGCCTGGAGCACAAGTCTTATGAGAAGCAGCTGACGGAGCTGGGCATGTTTAGCCTGGAGTAGAGGTAGCTCAGTAGGGACCTCGTTGCTCTCTACAGCTTCCTGAAAGGAGGTTGTAGTCAGGCTGGGGTCAGTCTCTTCTGCAGTGTCCCAAGTGAAAGGACAACACGAAACTGCTTCATCTAGATGATTCACTTGGGGATTTGGTTTAGGGCTGATTATAGCATTGCTAGGCTGACAAATGGACAAGATGATCTTAAAGGTTTCTTGCAACTCTGATGATTCTGTGACTCTGCAAAAGCTGCTGGTTCTGCACTGTGGAATTTTGTGCACTTCAGTTGCTTCCCTTAGAACTCTGACAGGAAAAAGAAAATCTAATCTTCGTTTTGCAGAGCAACAGGGAATATTACTCCAGATTCATGAATAATGTAATAAAATAGTTATCAGGCAAATAGTTACTAACACTGACAATTGCTTCCTTCTTAATGTTAGGGGATTTATTTTCCATTCTCTTCTATGCCTCTCCAGTTCAGCTGCTTCCCTCATTTCACAGTCTTCCACAAAGACACTGCAGAAAATGATACCACAAAGCATTTGGAAAAGGGAGTGTTTACAAAGCATATAAATAGACTGTGCTGTATCCAGAATAATTAGCTGTAAGCAAAGTCATAAAAAATGTGGCAAACTTACAAGTATGCCAAATGACTGAAAACCCAAGATATAATCAGATGTTAGGGAGAGGTTGCATGCTATAAGCATAGAGGAGAAATGTCTCTGTGAATAATCTGAGGGGGGACAAACAAGTCATGGGCTACACTCAGATCAAATGCATGTAATACAGCTGAAATATCCATTGAGCCAGATGATAATTTAGCTCATGACCCTAAAAATACATTTCTGCAATCTTATGCACAATAAGGCAGGATGCATTTTCCAGACTACTTACTGAAAACTGAATTATACTGAAATAAGAACTTTAAAAGTCTTAGAATTCTTCAGAACTTCACCATTGCAATTAGAGCTTCTGAGGGAAATTATTTAGAAAAAAGAACAGTAAGCACTGAAAGTGTACCTCATTTTTATTGTGTAAGCAGCTAGTTTCAATGAAAAACTCTGACCCTCCTGGCCCCCTGCTGTTATGTTTTAAAAATTAATGCAGGACTTCATCAGATCAATGTTTATTTCAGACAGGGAGTTTTTGGCTGAGCTGTACCTAATGTCCTTGGCATGTTTTAAGTAGTATATCAGAATGAATCATCTGCTTGGGTAATACTGTATTATATTGCTGTCTCATGTTTGGAGAACTAATGCTTTTTCTCTTTTTTTCCAAGATGTTCTGACATGTGTTAAATTACTTCTATATTGTTTTCTGACAACATAATTTGGCTCTGGAAATGTTATAGCCAATTGTATGAAAATCTTGAATTGCTTTCCCAACAGCAGGTAATGACATCTCACACCAGGGCTTTGTTTTGGTCTGCTTCACTCTGTCTTATTTTCAGTTTTAATTTGCCTTGCAATTCTGCAGACCTGAACATACTACAATAAGAATTCACAGTGAGAGAGGAATAGAAAACGACTTAGAAATTTTCCAGCAGACAACTTGGATACTGTTTCATATGTAAAGAAATCAAATAAGTACTTATAAATAAGTTGCAGGGGATTGGTTTCAGTACTTAACAGACTAAGTTAGGCCATGCTCTGGAATGATATTCAAAAGTACAGCTCATACTTTGCAAGTCTTCAATGAGAGTGGTTAAGAAATCTTCATTTTTGTCTAAACATGATATATTCATGAGTCCCCAGTTCATTCTGCATCCTAAACGGACAGTAAAATGTTACAAGCTGCTGCTACAGCTCCTTGGGAGCAGCAAACCTGAAATTGTTTTTATCCTGTTTTACTTGAAGTTTAATCAAGCTGACAAAACAGTATTTCTATCTGCAAAAAGCTACCTATTACTTTTAAATAGGCAAGTATTTAACGAAAAATTTAGTCTATGATATTCTTTTGAAAGAGACAGACTTCAACTTGTTTTCTGCAAAGGCACATCACCAGGACTGTTTTCAACTCTCTCCATTTCATGTAAAATATTTACAATCAACAGCAAATGCCCATGAGAGGAGCAAGGGAGTCATGTTTTTCAGATGTTTTGGATGTAATCTCAGTAAAAGGAAGGAGATAAATGTTTTTCTTTGTGTCATCATGCCTGAAACAATTGCTGCCAGGTGCAGCCACAGAACCATCTAAAGCTGAACACCTTTCAGGGCATGAAGTCAGATAATTTAAGTGATATATTTCTGCACCTGATACAGCAATAAGAAAAAAAAAACCTGAAAAACTCTGGCATGAAAAACAGCATGAAAATATTACTTAAACAACTTCTTTGGGAACATCTCAGAGATCATTTGAGTATTTACTGAAAAGATATTTTTTCTTCCCTGATTTGTCAGGGACCAAGACAAGATCTTATAGATGTTGTGGTTAATCATGACTGTTTTAGAGAACTGTTAACTCCACTGTTGGGTGTTACTTTGTAGTAGGAATAACCTTTCTGACTTTTTACACACCTGTCACACAAGTGAAGAAAAATTGTAAGAATATGCCTGCCCCAAACCTTTGAGAGATCAGTTTATAGACTCCATAGCTTCACAGAAACATCTTCAAACAGTTTTAAATCTGGAAGAAGATGCATGCCTAACATGGGATTGCAGTCTCACATGTATTTAGCACATGTTAAGACATCAAACTCTCAGTGGAGGAGGAAGGCTTCTCACCCTGAACCTGATGCTTTCTCAGGAAAAAAGAAACATGTGCAGTTTATTTTCAGGGGCTTACAGTCAGGGCTGCTTTACATCTGCCTTACGTGATGATCCAGAGACAGATAAACTGTACTCTTAGCAGCCTCTAGCCTGAGGTGGGTCTGAACCAAGGCCTTCACATCACTGAACATTAAAGCTGCATATGGAAAACAGCATGAAGAAACCTTCATTAATAACCAAAATACCTGTCTTTAAAGATTCAAAAGTTTGTCAGGCTGACGTAACAGTGGAAATGAGAAAACTTGAGGTATCAGCCTACCATACCTTGCTGTGTCATAGGCTAATAGGGGTGAAACAGACTTGGTAGGGTGTTTCCAATGCCAGTCTGCAGGTGAACCATGTTGCCATACCATCCTCAGGGTAACAGAGGTCAGCATTGTGAGGTGGTCTAACACTGGGACAGCATTTCTTCAAATTCAGCAGCACACATCCTGCCTGAGGGGCCATGTTACCTTCCCCAACACACATAGCTCACTTGATCTGACCAATGCAAGCACCAAGCAGCTGTGCCAAAGCTCCTTTTTACTGCTGGTTTCTAACCTCATTGAAATGGAGTAAGCACACAGGCACTACAACAGCATCAGTCCTGGTGGCAGAGGCCTGAAGGGCCAAGGCAGGGACCTGGGCTAACACAAGCAGGGCAGGGGCAACAGGACAGTTAGCTGGGCAAAGGACTCCAGCTCATGCCTTGCTCCATGGGACAGGTCAATCAGCTACATTACAGATGAACACGCTGCCTCTATAGTTGCACTAGTATTCACACCACTTCTCAATGACGTTTAGAGGATTAGTCAGTATTATTGCTACATGGAAATAATTTATGTCTAGGAAAGTAACAAATACTGGCATTGGAAGAGGAGAAAACTTAAGAATAGTTTCAGGTCACCAACCATCACACCTTCCTCATGCTAAGTATTAAAGGATCTCAGGTGCAGCAGAGATGCAACTCCCTCAGGCTGCCTGCCAGCCCCAAAGCAGTCTGGACTCCTGTGTGGCAGGGCTTAACACTCAGCAGCTCTTCCCCAGACATGCAGTACTTCAAAAGAGGCTTGGGCAGTACTTCAGCAGCACTGGGATCTCTCTCAGTCATGACAGTGCACTTGCCGGGGGTGAGGATCTCCCCTCTAATCTGCAGGGGACAGCAGCTAGAGAGAAATTACCCCAGGTGGGACTAAATCCTGCTGTACATCTGACACTGCACCCAGGTGCGCAGGGCTGGTTCACTGGACAATATTCCCTTTGGACACCAGAATCCAAGGCAAATATAGTTGAGAATAGTCACTACTGAGGTCAGCTGCTTACATTTCTCATGTACATTCAATCCATTCTGTCCTCACTTAAATTTATTTTCCACTAAGTGCATCAGTTTCCATGATGTTACCCTAGATTTACACAAATGGGAAGAATAGAACTGCTGAATTCCCTTAAAGTTGCCTTTATTTTGGTTTGGGCTTTTTTTTTGGCTCGTCTAGTAACAAGACATGACAGACTTACTCAGTAACAGTTCTTTGGCCAACTGACATTAACAAGACTTGAAGGAAATATTGTCGTTCTTTACAATACACTTATAAATGAAGAAAAATTCTTTATATCTGGCATTTTCATGTAGCCAGCAGGTACTTTTCATCATTTGCTAGGATGTTATGTCCATAATAGAAGAGTAATAAATGATCCAACAAAAACGGTTGGCATCTATAAAGCATATTAAATATTGATGTCTGGCTTGGGACTTGGACAGAGCTGAACTGGTGACAAAGGAAAGCAGCCATCTCCCACAGTGTTGCATACTGAAAATGAGCTTTAATTCATTTTCCATTTCATTTCCTGATTCAACCACCTTTTTGAAATGAATGAATGCATCTTCTTGATGACTTTTCCAGCCTTGTCTTGGAAGAGGAAATGGAAAAGACTGTGGTTGATGCATTAAAAGCATGGGAAAAGCTGTGTAAGTTTTGTCATGTTTCCTCTTTATTCTAGATAAGGGTGAACTCTTCCTTGTAGGAAAGTTATTGAAATGGGCAAGTATTACAGATATTCTGGAAACAGGAACAGTTTGTGGCTGATCACCTTTGCATAGATTATTTATGAAAAAAAACCTAAAGGGAAAAAAGTATTTGTACAAGTACTACAAGGAAGTTCAGGAAACATGACAATTTTCAGAGGAACATAATATGACTTGATTAACTACGTCTTATTGTGATACTTTTTGAATGGTCAAGGACTGTTCAAAGTGTCAGATACAAGAAGAAGCTTGTAACAAACACTGTAATGGACAACAAATAAACACTTTAGAGGAAGGAATTTTTACTAGCTTGTGATTTTGGAGATGTTCTCCCCTTTCATCCCTCTAAAAACCAGGATAAATGAGATGCATTCTTCACTATCACAAGCATGGTTTCCATGAGAAGTACACCTGAGCATCCCAAACAGGGAGGGTGGAGATGGTTCCAATGACCATATCTCAGAACAGAGCCATTACATTCAGACATTGGTATTCTGGCGAGTGTCCTATTCCTGTCAGTCCTCCAGCATTGCTTTAGCATTCAGTCTTCAAACTCCCTTTTGCATTCATGTAAAGCAGCTTTACATAAACAAGAATCAAACCCAGATGTCTTTACAAGAAATACTACATGGGAAAAAGTGCATAGTGCTACAAAGATAGAAATCTTTCCTCTCTCCATCCATTTTCAAACCTGAAATTTTCCTTAGACATATAAAGACACATATAATTAAGGACATTGAGCTGGCTATAGGAATGCATATTTGTAGCCCGGCTCTAAATTAGGCTGTCAAAGCAGAAGTGGTAAGACAGACCACTAATCAAGGAGAAAACCATTTATAAAAAGAAAAAGGGGGCATGGCATGTCTGCCCAGAGATCATGTAGTGGTCTTGCACCTGCAAGGCCCCCATGACACAAGTGGCATACTCTCCTGCTCCCAGTACTCCCATATTTTTTGTCTGGACCAGGTCTTCACCCAAGTGCCCTTGTGTTGAAGGACAGGAAGAAACACCTTCTGCATTTAGATGGGGTGATCAAGCACCCATGTATTCCAGGTGTCATATTCACAGCTTCCCAGAGGCTTACAGTGAGGCAATCACAGACAAGTTCTGTGATTCTGCAGCATGTTCAAACACGAGGCTTCCCAAGTTCATTCAGTAGTTTGGGGGGGAAAGAGGGATCACTGGTCTATACACTTTCGCCACAATACAAATTACTGTCACGTTACCTGGTGTTTCCTGGCAGGGCAGGAGTTTGCACAGTGGCAGTTGCCCCAAGGTTGCTCCTGAGCAGTGGCCAACTTCTGTGTGCAGTTGTGGGGGCAGCAGCATGGCTGTGCCCTGCAGCACAGTCCTGCTCAGCACCCACACCTCTGCCAGGCTCCCAACACCTCCAGTACATCACTACTTTCAAGTGAAATTCCACTGCATAGTTTTTGCTGCATGAAGATACAAAGAGCCCATGTGTGCAGCCCTTCCGACACTTACAGGCTTGGCAAGTCTGACTCAGTGAAAAAGTAGAAATTGTGGATATTTGCCATTTTCCTTCTTTATATAAGTGTAGGCTGACAAGGCCAGTGGAGGCATCGAAGCTGAGAGAGCTTTCTTCTTTTACATAAAACCTGTATCTCTTTGCCTCTTCCTGAAAGCCTTGCTTTTTAAAAGCAGCCCATTATTATGGGGACAGGTGTGGTCAAATCAAAAGCAAAGGGAAGTTGGATTTCTTCCCTGCCTGAAGCCTGACAGGGAGCAGGAAAGAACCCTAAAGTGGCTCACACCTGCCCCTGCATTGCAAGGGCACCTGCTGCCCCCCATAACCTCCCCACTCCTGGGGCTGCCCCAGCACATGCCAGTGGTTCTGCACCTCTCCCTGGGCTTCCCTGGCCTCCAGGGGCACAGCTCCACCCCTACAGAGACACCATTGCTTCTGGACAGAGTGGGAAGCACAGGGTAGGGCTGGAAATCCATCATCTAGCTCATCTCTTCCAACACCCAGGACATGTAATGCCAAGTCATTCCTACACGATCCCCCATATTGCAGGGGAGGATTAAATAGTGTGCTTGGACACCTCCAGAGGAAGGCAGTAGAAGGCATGCATTACTTACTGATAAAATGAACTTCTTATGATGCCAATTATCATTTAGGACAAAGTCTTCTTTTATCAAAACACAACATTTACGATCACTTCCCCTCCCTTCGCGTTCCTCTTTTTCCAAAGGTCACACTTCTCCTTTCTTATGTTGCAAAAATGATACTTCCAGAACAAACAAGTAAGATAGCAGCCATGCCAAAACAGTGGGAATGCTTTCCCTATAATTGAGTTTCTTGCTGAGAAATGAATTTAAAGGAGGACAAGATAAATTCAGCCTTGTTTTATTCTCTCAGTGGCAGGGGGTGAAAATAGCCATGTAGCTACTGTGAATCTATGGATGAGGTATTTTGCAGCTCTTCATTGACTGCTTTCCCTGCCTCTTCAAGACCATGGGAGATATTTTTATTACCAACTCAGTGAATGGAAATACTGCTAGCGGTGAGCACAATTACCTTAACACACCTACCTGCCAGTGTTTTAACTCATCTCCTACAGATTCAGTTGGGCAAGCCTGACTACCTGCCATTAAACACTGGCTATTGCTGTTCTGCTGCATCAGCATGAAAGAAAGCTAAAGATCTTCCTCATGAAGGCCATGGTTGTGTCTGCCCCTTCACAGTGGATGTAGCACAAGACATGGTGGAAATACTCTGCAGGATGAAATACATCTATTTCTACTCAGAAAGATGGAAATAACCCCAACATCATTCTACAATGAATCAACTTTGTTAAAACATACTAAGCATAGCACTCCAATCACAATGTATTTTAACAGCCTTACTGACACATCAGTTCTGAGAAACACTCCAAATAGCTGCCTTGGACCAGTACTCACCCAGCTGAAGAGTAGCAGTTCTGGGGAAAACATCTCATGAGCTACCCCCAACAGTAATGGCAGTTGCTGAATGCCTGGAGGATACATAGGAACACCAGGTGATTACTTGTGGCTGATCATTGTAATTGGAGACAATACATCTCAGCTGGAGCCTCATACAGAAAGCCATAATATATTAAAACATCAGTCTGTGTTTTATGTCTTTTTAATATCTGTGTTATTTACATTTTTCTGGTTTACTAAAGAGCAGCCCACAAACAAGTAAATGAGGGAACACAACCCTATGTGATCAAAACCACACCACCTTCAAAAACTGCTAACATGAGGTTAAAGCTTTTACCTAAGCAGTCAACTTTTCTTGCCCTATCTGTTTTTTTTGGAGGGGGAGAATAGATATACTTACATGTCTTTTGAACTTCTGAATCAAGCTGGAAGGAGTTCAAGTGCCCAAGAGGAATATATTGTAGCTACTGGGGGATAGGAAATTTGCATACACATTCCTGTTAATATGAGTAAGAAAGAAAATAAGGCACAAATTCCACCACTCCATAAAGCACATCCATCTTTATGCTAAAGTGATTTACAGGGTAAAACTGTTTGCCCTTAAGCACCTTTTAAAGTAGAATCAACCACTGATAATAAACCAGCTATTCAGAGAGAAGGATAAATACACTGGTGTAAGCAGGTGAAGCTCAGTGTCAGTCCATAGCACAGATAGACCCTGTACCAATAGTGAACATGGGTCATTGTAAGTATCACTTTCTAAAGTATCTTCAGAATTATAGCCAGTGTCAGGCATCATCACACTATCTTCCAATATGATATATGTTCTGACACTTGTGGTTTTCTGGGACCTGTGAAAATCAAAAATGCTTCTTCTAAATTTAGTACACTTTGCTGTGCTGAAGGGCAGCAAAAAAGGTCCTGCTACATGTCCTCCAGTCCTGGGTTTGTTTAGCTGAACCAGGTCTGGGGCCAAAATAAGATAATTGGTGGATAACCCACGTTTGTCTTACTAAAGGTGATACAGTTACTCAAAACATGATTTACTGAGGAGATTCCTGAACTGACAGCCCACTGTGCAGTGCCCAGTAAAGGCTGAAACACAGGCTGTTTGTTAAAAGCTGTGCTCAGGCTTTTTTCCTGGATCTTTTTGGATCATGCCAGGATGTTACTGCCATCACAACGAACATATTGTGTTCTCTTCCTCGTGCTGCCTCCTCTTGGGGTCTGGCATCTGCTGTGTCTGCTGGCTGCTCTCAGGGGATGCCTTTCCAGCCCCGTGCCTCCGGTGCAGGGAGATTTACACAGTGTGTATGTGACTGCCAGCTATAGACCTGATAATACCATAAACACCCACTTTTCACCTCTTTAGACGGAATGGGTTAAGTCCGTATGTTTAGCTTTCATTTTTCCACATTCTAGAGCACGTAAATACACACCAGATGTGCGTGAGAGAGGATGAAGTGCCCTATGTCAGAACCTGCTTTTACATCTCCAGGGGTTTCTGAGGATGCTTTTGCACTGGCTGGTACCAGCTGGTGGCTCCTACTCATGGAGCCCTGAGGAAGCAGCTCTATGTCCAAACATGGTCAAGGGTGGACCTTCCTCTTCAGATTTCACTGCCAGGGACCTGAGAGCATCTGTCCTAAGTATGATATAGAGAAGATAAAAACAATATGAACGTTTTAACCAAAGTGAGGAAGAGAGTCTTGCCTTGACAAGACTCTCATGGTAATTTCATATACCATTTTGCTGTCAGCATTTATTAATGAATACTATGAACTACGTGAAATTTTCACTTGTTTTCTCATAGTCTTACCTTTCTATTTAGTTATTTACTGTCTATCTAGTGAAATTTGTACTCCATATCAGAAGACTCAGCACACTTATAGTTATTTTTATCAGTTGAAGTACCATGTTTTTAAGTATCTAAATATTTTAGATGGGTTTTTTAAACATTTTGAAAAACTGAGTTTTTTTCTATCTCATAGATTTTTCCCTATCTTTACAGGCTACAAAGCTCTTAAAGGGATTCCTTCTGCTGTAAAGTTTTTTTTTTTTGTCAAAAGAACATTTGTCTTATTTTCAGAACATTAGATAGAGATATTTTGCCATGCATGAGACTTTTATTCAAAATAGATAATAGCTACAAAAAGAAAAAAGTGCTCTAAGCATGAAATTAAATCAGTCAAGTCAGTAAGAATATCAACAGGAGTTGGTTTATGCTGTTTATTAGAGAAATGCTACAAATAGCAAATGATCTGCAAAGATTCCACAGAAAAAAGTTTCCCTGAGCATAGTAAATTTTAATGATAATTTTGCTGAAAATTTAATGTATTTTGATATAATTCCCAGTGCAGGTAATGATCCTACTTACTATAGGATACACTTAATCAATCAAAAGTACTCCAAAAACACTCTGAGAGTGCCTTTATTTGACTGAGTCCAACTGGGAACTCCACATATGTTAGGAATAAGATTTGCAGTTAATTGGCAAAAGCTTAAAAGATTTGAGAAAGGTTCTTCTGCACTGGAAGGCATAATCCATGTTCATAGAAAGTCATATTTGACTCACAGGTGAGTTCCATCTTGAAGACAAGCTCCTGCTGATCTGAGCATCTTCTGCTGTCTCACAGTCACCCATTTGCTCAAAGCCTTTCACTACAGAAACGGGACATGTAAGAAATGCCACTGCCAAGGAATCTCTTACAGCAACCAAGTCACTTTTCTTACATAAATCCTCTAAACAAAACAAACTCTCTTAGTAAAATAACATTTACTGGGGCCATCGGCTTGTGCCAGAGAAAGCAGAAAGTTGCTAAATAGCTCTAAACCAAGAGGATGTTTACAGTTTAAGATTTGTTTAGCATTTATGGCATAATAAGGTCCTGCTGCCACATGGCTCAAACTCTGAGATCTGAGAAAAATGAGTAAATAATAAGGAATTGGTCAGGACTGGATTTCATTCTCAATGAATTTAGTGTAAAAATATATTCTTCATTGCTCACATATATCTTCAAAACCTGTGTGGTGCTGAAAACACCTGCCAGTTTTATAGCAGGAAATTTGTAAAAACTCTTAAAAATACAGCACTGATTTGAGCACTTGCTTTGAATACTGATCATAAATAGAGAACCTACTTCTTCAGGAACTCCTTGATGTAGTTGTATTCTCTGGACTTCTTGGGAGGAAATTTTTCATATCAATTATACAAAGAAATGTTTAAATGTCTATTTCTGCATTACAAATACTCATAACATGTCACATCCTAACTGCATTGAATTACTAAGGGTTGGAATGACATCCATAAATGTCAGAACAATATTTGAACTCTTATAGAACTTGAACTCCATTTTTGTCTATAGATACACTATAGGATAATATCTTTTCAGAAATATCCACGTGAAATTTCTCTAAAACCACAATCTTAATAAAACAAGACACAGGAAATTTATTTGAATTGGAAAGAAACTGGTTTGTTTGTTAGTTTATTTTTTGCACTCTGGCAAAGGACTTGCACAAATACTTAAAAGTTCCTATGTTTGGCTCTTCAGATTTTTTCCCCTAGAAAGATAATGAAATGTTCATACAAAATAGTTTGGGGTTTGCATCATATTTATATATTGATTTTCGCAAGGAGAGAGAAGAAAAGGAAACCTTATTGTGGAGGAACAGTCGATGTCCTGAGGACAACCTGAAATGCCAACTTAGCATTTTTGCACTTCAGAAATATCTTTGACATTTATAAACAGCCATGATGGTAAAATTGAGGCTGTTAAAAATATATGGTTTACTTCAGTAGTTTATAATTCACAGTGGCATTTAGTGGGTGGAGTTGTAAATTAGTAAGTGGACTGCTGCCACAGCAGAGTAGGCTGCTGCTCTGCAAAGGAGAATCTTTGCTAAGAATAGGAATGTGGTCATGATGATAATGAACAAGGGCTCGGCCTGCCTGAAACGTTGATGGCAGATCAGCAGATGGTTGTTGGATGTGTAACAGCTGCTCTAGAAATTAGATGTTATCAAAAATTTGTTTGAAAGATTGAATTGGATGAAAGGCATGCAAAGCTTAACCAGTAAGACCTGGTTTCAATTTTTAGTAGCACCACCAAAAGGCAGAGTGGCACATGAAATATTTATGTTGTCGATAAATTGGAAGGTACAGTTTTACAGCCAACAAAATGCTATGTTTATTCTTCTGCAAGAGTGAGGTAAGACTGCAGCAGTCTCTACACATAAAAGCTTCTTTTTCCCTATTGCTTCCAAATGAAATAGATTAATCTGCCAGGAAAGCATTACAATATGCTAATCAGGTATTTGATCTGGTCTGTCAAACACTCAAACAAAAAAGTCAGTTACTTCCTGGAAACAATATTAATGTCCTCAATAAACCCAGCATTTTAAAGGCACTAGATTTCTTGGGGCAGGGGATGTGAGTGGTGTGGGCAGGAAATCCTTATCACTAAGATGATTTGCCTTTGGACCATAAGTAGTTGCAAAAGTCTTATCTAAAGGCTGCAAGCCAATAGTGTCACATTGGAAATCCCGAGTGAAAAGTGCAGATAGATGTGGATGGCAATATAAAACACAGACCACTGTCAAACTTTTGGAAGCTTTACTACTGAGTGACAGCTGCTGTATGATTGCTGTTCTGCCAGAAACAGGCAAATACTCTGAACCCAAATGCCTCACAGGGTGACCTGCATGACTGCAATAATTTCATGTTTTTGACTGCTTGAATTGCCTGTTTTGACTGCATGACTTGCAATAATTTCATGTTTTTTACCTTTCATTCCCATGTCAGAAATTCAAGACTCCAGTGCTTTTCTTTCTTCATTGGTTAATTTTGGCAATAGCCTGCTACCACAAAAGCTGCAGATTTGCTGTGACCCTGTTAATATGCTGTTCCTTCACCATCCCTGTATGTGCTGCTTGGTGCAATACTGACCACAGTTTGTTTCTCTCAGCAATCCTTAGACACTTGCTGCCTCACACAGAAGAAGGCATCCAGCACAGGCAGAGTGATGGCAACATTTCTGCAGTAGTCTATTGTGTGGCACTGACATCTAGTGGGCTCCAACAACAATTCCATTTTTCTCAAATGTTCAAAAAATTGGTCAAAGCATCTCTTTCCGGGATGCTCTGACCTTGTTATAAATGCATATTCAAAAGTACAATCAAATATGAACAGTTGGACGTTGAATTTAGTACTTAAGGCTGACTCTTACTATAGGAAGATTTATTTCAATTAGGAGCTCTGGTTTACGGAGCTCTGTTGATAGTAAAAGCTCTGAAGAAGTCATTTCAAGTAATGCAGCACTCCCCCCCACACCTCTGCAAAAGACAGAAAAGCTTTGTTCTGTCGTGCTTCATGACGAGCAAGTGAAAAAATAAGAGGGTAGGACTGTTGGATTTCCATGACTGTTTACATGAACAGTATGTATGCTCAAAAGCTATGTGGGCTGGGGTCCCAGTGCCTGACACAACTGTCACATGGTAGTTCAGACTAGCTAGAAAAGATATGATAATTGATGTCAAAACCATATAACTATGTCCCTCAATATGGTCTTTGCAATATTCTTAAAATAATTTCACCTTTCGGCTTCATACACAGACTATGATGTTCCAAGAAGAAGGTAAGTTTTATTATTCCTATACCACATGTGAAGAAATTGTAGTACCATGTGATAAAATTACTTTCTCACAGTCATTATTTGGGAAGTGGTAAAGCTGCAAATATACCTCCAGTCATTCACCTATTACTGCACAGCAAAAGGAAGAAACCCCAAAAGTTTATTTCTCTTTCCACAGAAGCCAGTTCCTCCAAGTATAAGACAGACAACTTCTTTAAGATAGACAGCTGGGATGTGGGACCAAATTATTATCTTCCTGCTCCAGGAAGTGTGATATTCAAAGTACAAGGACCATAAAAACAACACATGATTTACCAAGTCCAGTTCCCTAAAGTTTCAGGACTTTTGACTACTGAATGTTTTGCCAGTTGCTGCTTGCAGTCCTAGTACAACTCCAGTTTGAGGGTTTAGGGGAAGCACAGCAACAGCTGCCATGAGGACCACTGAAAGGGTGCACTAATGTGAAAAGAAGCATTAATTCTCACTCAGATGGCTGTAGTTTCTGAGCGGAAGTGTGCTGTTGAGAACAGCTGCTTTCTGGTTCTGTCAAACCAGTCCCCAGCTTTTTCATGAAAGCCTGATTGTACACAGGCCAGGCAGCTGGCACAACTGATTTTATCATCTTTGCCTTGTTATTATCCTGCTAAGCTTACAGTTGTTAATGTTGGCAAAGAATCTATAGACTCACACACAAATAAATGCACTTACCTATTTTAGTAATGTGAGCTTTGATTATTAACTAGAGGTAAAATTTAGTAAGTTTATTTAAAATTTCATATTTTTCTCCTTCTATTTTGATATGTTTCTTCCATATATTAATAAATGTTAAATCAAATTTACATACATTTATCTTGAAAATCTGGTTCCAGAATTGCTGTTATTCTTCAAAGTATAAGCTGGAGTCCTGCAGAGTTGTGACTGGTAATACATTGCCAGAACTCCTAACTTTCCACTGTTATACTGCATTAAAATATTACATAAATACACAAATGTAAATAAAACAGCTGTTTTATGCAAATAGATGCTGCAGTTACATAATCATGAGTGGGAAGAGAAGTAGTATATATACACCCAGTGACACAAGGCATGACCCATAAACCTTAGTGTATTATAGAACTCAATGGATATGAATTCCAACATGGGCACTACATTACTGGGATTAGATGTGCTACTAAAATGTGTTTGTTTCATTTACAGGATATTTCACAGGATATAAACTGACTTATGAAAGCATTTCTGGGATTTTCTTTTTCAAATCTTTGACTCCAAGGCCTTTGGTCTAAACACTACATTCCCACACAGTCAGAAAGCAGTACTGGGACTCAGAATAATTTCAGTTATAAGCTATTATTCCTTATATACTAATATTTTAATTATACTATAAATCTTTACAGTAACGTAATATTTTTGGTTGGTTGGTCCGGGTTTTCTATGTGAATTCTGTTTCTAGTCACGGGAAGGGATGTTTCAGGGCCTGTTTATATCCAACAGTACAAAATTTGGACATGTTATAGGCAAGACTGAAGATCACACAGTAGGCAAAACACAGCGCTCACCGTCCCTGCTGGTGTGTTGGTCACCCATCCTCTTAATTGTCCGAGATCAGGAACATGACATGCTTTAATTTCTTTTCAGACTGAGACAATTTTTCAGCCTGACAGGCTTCTGGCTCCAGTACTTTTACAAGTGACCATCCCTGCTGTCTACCCTACACTTCTGAAGGCGGTTACTGTTCGGTGCTGTTCCTCCAGAACAGCTCCTCAGTTGTGTCAGCTGATTTTGTCACAGTGAGTTCAGGTATCTCTACACACTGTGCATTCTTTGAGTACACCTTCAGCACACTCAGTGTCAGTATCCCTGACAGTCATGTTTTTGGCTCTGAATAGCAGTTGTAGAGAGGGACCACATTTCCTACTAGAACCAGGTATAGAAGCTTCCAATAGAGACAGGGCAGACAGAGCCTGCATGTGGTGATCTCTTAAAATTGCAACAGCAATCTCCAAAATTCAGTCATTAACACCTGAAAGCCGGTTTCTTCTAGGATGCCAAAAAGAAATTTCAGTTTGTCCTAAGCAGCATGTAGTAGGCCCACAACATGCAGAGAAAGAGAATGTCAAGCAAGAAAGTAACTCAGTAGTGTTTCAAGAGCAGTAGACTACTGAAGAATTCAGGAAGCATCGAGTTCTAGGTTCTAATCCAATAACTGAATTTATTGTTACATTAATGGATAAAATGGGAAAAAAAATCCAAACTAGAGTTTTATGTGAAATATGTAAACATGAAGTAAAACAGATCTTCCTCTTGAATAAGTGCAGCAATCACTAGCCTGAAGAGTAATTTTATCCCTCTCACATTCTGACTGCTTAGCGTTCATGAAAAGAGGAAGGATGTTAAAAGTGAGAACTGAAAAAACAGATCCAGTGTCCCACATATGCCAAGCAGCCCATCTGCTAACAGTGGCTCTTAGGGCATTTTCCTGAAAAGTAGTAGCATTCTGTTTGTGGCTCCTCAGGAAAGCGGCAATTAAATCAGGTATTCCAAATCCTACCAGAACACTCTAACCCCATGGGGGGTTAAATGATGGGAGTCTTCCTCTTCCATCCAGGCTGTCTTAGAAAAGAGAGGTATCTAAGCATTTTCTGAAGGAAAAGCAGTGTCAAGGATGTCAGTTAATGTAACACAGGAAGCAGCACCTTCCTCTTTGGCAGATGAGGCTCATATGTCATGGGCAGCAACATGCTGCAAGTTTCAGGGAAGAACTAGCAGTATTTTGATTTGGGAAGAGATAGACCATGTTGGTGGCTGTCCATTGGGGTGCATCTCACCTGAGGTGGTGCTTCTGCCCCAAGGTCAGACACCACTGCTTTCAGTTTTTTGGCATCAGTTTTTGTGGAACACCATCCACAGGAACTGCTGAAACTTAGCACCAATGGAAGCTATGAAGTGACATAATTGCATCTGTATATCCAAACTTTCTTGGATGTTGCTGGTTTTTCATGTATGCTAAACTGATACCTCAGGGAATCATAATCAACTCTTATATGACTGTAATCAGCTCTTACCAGACCATAGAGTACTGAGTCCTGAAAGAGACCTGTGTGACTTCTATACACCAATGACACTAATTTTAGGATATGGAAACAAACTTGCTGCGTAGTTTTTACACACACTCGTGTATAAGCGAGACAAAAGAAGCTGAAAAAGGCAAAATGATTCAAGAAAAGGAAACACATACACACAATAGCTTTCAGACTCTTTTCTTATGAGGATAAAAGGTACAATGGGAACTTTGCACAGTCTGGGTTTTGTTTTGGTTTTAATTCCTGGCATTTGACCGGCATGTAAGCAAGATAGCTCTGATTGTTACAGTTATTTCCCTTTTCTGGAATTCACTTCTTGTCATAATGCCATAGGATTTCCTCAGATTTTATCAAATTCAGCCAAACATTACTTCTATTTGGATTATGAAGTAATACTTTATTGAAAGACCAGGATAGTTTTCAAGCTGGGTATATTAAGTTGTTGCCAATGTTGTCACAAATATAAATCTGTTTTCTAATTCCTAGCCCATGTCAAAGTTCCTTTCTTTTCTTCTTGGACATTCAAAAATCATAATGAGAGATGTTAAAATAATGGAAATTACTAAACTTAGAGACTATTTTCCCCTAATTTGGTTCACTACTTCTATTAAGTTATGCTACTGTACTCAACGTTTTCAAATACTCCCTTTGTGATGCTTTGATCCTATCGCATAGTTGCATCTCGGTACATGTTTATCCACACTAGCTCTTTTAATAACCAGACTGATTTTTTTTTTCCTTAACGGCTTATTGAAAATTCATCTCCAGCTGACGTTTTCGTCAGCTGGAAACTATTTTTCATGAAGACAAGGTTTGGCTAACAAAGCTCAGGACTCAAGAAACGGGAGGGCCCGGGACGGGCGGGCCTGCAGAGCCCCCGGGACGGGCGGGCCCGCAGCCCCCGGGAGCGCCGAGCCTGCCCCACGCCAGCCGTGCCCGGGGGTGTCACCGCGCCCGCGCGAGGGGCCTGTGCCTGCGCCGCCCGCCCCGCGAGCCAGCGCTTACTGTGAGGGCCGCGACCGGCTCCGGGAGCCTCCTCGCGGCAGGGCTGGCGGGCGGCCTGACTCGCCCCAGAGCAGCCGCTGCGTTCGGGCCGCCGATAATGCCCGGGACTCGCCGGGGCTAGGACGCTGCTGTACACACCGCCAGCAGTTCCCTCACGACAGCGCGGGGCGGGCCGGGGCCGAGCCGAGGCGGAACGGGCCGGGGCGGGGCGGGGCCGGGGCCGGGGCGGGGCGGGGCCGAAGCCGGGGCGGAGCGGGCCCGGGGCGGAGCCGGCGCCGCCGCCGTTCCCCGGCCGATCCGGGCCCTGGGCTGACGCCACGGCTCCGCCAATCCGCTGCGGCGGGCCGGGCCCGGCACCGCCCACGGCGGCTCCCACAGGGACGGGCCGGAGCGGCCGTCGCCGCCGCCCCGGCTGTCCGGGCTGAGTCAGCGCCCCCGCCTCCGCCCCCGCCCCTGCCGAAGATGAACATCATGGACTTCAATGTGAAGAAGCTGGCGGCCGACGCGGGCACCTTCCTGAGCCGCGCCGTGCAGGTACGGACCGCCCGGGACGGGGCTCCGCCGCTGCGGCCGGGACCGGGACCGGGACCGCTGGTGGCTCCGCGGGGCTGCCGCCGCTTGGCCCGGCCCGGGGCGCTGGCCGGGGCGCTCGGCTCCGCCCCGGGGGCCAGGAGGGGCCGGGCGGGTTGTCGGGGCCGCCGCGGGCTCCCAGGCCAGGGGGAGCGGCACGCCCGGCTGCACCGGCGGGGCGAGGCCGGAGCTTGGGCCGGGCCGGGCGGCGAGAGGCGGCTGCGAGCGGCCTCCTCGGGCCGCGTCCTTCGCCGCGGGCTGGGCAGGCCCGGCGTTCGCCAGGCGGCTGCACAGCACCAGCCTCGGGGGCGGGCGGGGGGCTGAGACTGCCCAAGGTCAGACAGGCAAAGAGGGGAGAAGGCGCCAGGGCCGGAGCTCGGAGGTGCGCAAGGCATCAGCTGCCGGAGATACGGACGGACTTGGTGCGTGCACTTTGAGCGTGCAAAGGACAAAGGTGTGTCTCGACTGAAATAAGCTGCTGGTTTTACTGGCTGCTAGAAATGTATCCATCCTGCTGCCTGGTCTTTAAAAGTCGAGCTCTGGTGCTGCGCAGGAAAGCCGGGTATGTGTCTGCTTAGGCTTTTTGTTTTGTTTGAGCTTTACTATCGCTTTTAGGCTTGTTTGATAGCCCATTGTCTCCGAATCGGTCTTCCCCTTTCTTTACGGTAAGGGCACTATAATTGGCTTTTGTTCCTTAGTGCCTGTCTTGAGCCATAATCCCTTTTCTTTATATAATCAAACTTGAACAGATTTCCTGTAGGCCGTTGGACATCCAAACATTGCATAGTAATCCACTTTGGTGTCTCAGGAGTTCTCTCTGGGTCACAGTCAGGTTTGGAACCTGATTAACGTTATCTCGTCTGATCGGTCTGATGTATTGCCCTAAACCTCAATATTCAAGCAGAGCCAATGATCAGCAGCACAGCAGAGCTCTGAAAATGCAAACTCGTCAAAACACATTGTTGTCAAATTTAAATGAATTTAAAGTAGTCATTGTAGCTTCTCGTTGTGATGGAGGTATTTCCATGCTTCCCCTAATACCACCACGGTCTTCTTCCAGGTCTACATGTTTCCCAGACTGACTCTTCTTTTCAGCCTCAACTTTCCCTTTTCTTGTTGGACAAGGGGAAAAAAGGAGATGCAGTTTCATTCTTCATTGTAAGATCTTATGATGGGACCTTGTGATTTCATTATTTTATCTGGCTTTTTCTGTTTAAATCAACTGACTAAATAATCTATATTTTTGCAATGTGTTGTGGTTTAGAGGAGGTCTGAACTGGGGTTTACTGCATTATGCTTTATCAGCATTATTGGTTTACATCAGTAGCATTACTTATTTGCTTAATCTAAACTAAAATTCAGTGGATATATAGAAGCAATAATTTTGCTCTTCCAGCTGCCACTTCCCCCTAAACCGAGAAGTTTAATGAAGCTATTGAGGGGGAGGAACAAATCCCTGAGGTGTTCTTATGGTCTGAGTAACTCACAGTCTGTGTGCTGCTGTTGCTTCCCCTGTTTTGCGGGGTTTTGTGGGTTTTTTGGTTGTTTGGTTGAAGTACTATATAAGGCCTACAGATACAGACAGATATGTAAATTTTTGAAAATATTGTATGGGTGTAGATTTTGCCTTCTCCAGTAAAAATTACAGTTCTGTATGTTGAGTTCAACTCTTACGTTCAGGCATTGCTGGATGGTGCGACATGACCTGACATTAGTCAGTTTGGGATATTAGAAAAACCCCCACTCCAAACCCTATGAAACGGTTCAGCAGCATAAAGTGGCACACAGGAAAATCACTTAAACTTTCCGTTTCAACTTAGAAGATGGTGAATGTCTTCTAAGTGTTTCACAGGCATATCAGACTTTTATAAGAGGGTTTGGGGCTGTTTTTCCTGCAACCACTGATACTCATGTTCCAAGAAACTTGTTCCTTCTATGGATGACATTCTACTTGTGTTCAGACTGCCATATTCTGGTTAGTAATCTACAGAAAAATCAAGCTGAATGGCCATCTTCATTTAAAGCCTACCCTCCCTTCTGGCAGGCAGATGATGCTTGAAGGAGTTGTTCTCAGTCTGTCTTGCAGTAGTTGCAATTTGTGGAACAAAGTAGCAAATGTCTATAGTTAGTGGTATTTGAGGTGAAATAATGCCATTGAGTATAGGAATAGGAATGTGAGTCCTTCCTGGTGCTACGCTGGGTAGTTGACAAGATGCTTGTGTAGCAGTTGGGAGTGAGTTGGGCTTCACTCTTTGGTAGCAGAAACACTTGCTGTCCATGACTTCAGGTAAAAGTTAGAGGTTTGTCTGAATGTAATTTGCCCTTCTAGTGATTTTGCAGTGTAGACTTGAAGTGGTGACTGGGCTGTGATAAGCCAGTTGTGTACAAACCAGTATAATTTCGATATGTGTGAACTGTCACAGTCCAGCAGCTTGTGTGTATATTTTGAATTTAATACAGACAGATGGATTAGATGTCTTACTGATATGATTTGTGTCAGCAAGTGCTTACATTAGGTATCTCTTTGTAACATGTTTTAAGCTTTAATAAAAAGAAAACTAAAACTTGGAGGGCTCTAATCAGAGTAGAAAATAATAAGTATTTGCTTATTTTGGAACAATTTTTCTAAGCAGAAGAAAAATTCTTGTTTCGTAGGACCACCTTCCTTATTCCTATCCTCAGGAGACAGTGATGTCTGAAAAAGGACATAAACCAGAAAGACCAGTTCAGATTTAAGTTTCAGAGTAAGTGAGGTGGGGAATCAGAGTGGCAGCAACGTTGCATTACACTCATGCTGGAAACCATGCTGCTGTCAAACTACTATTGAACACATTGCTTGGTATTGCTAGAATTAAGTTTTTCTTTAAAGTGTATATGTGAAGTCTAACATAGTGGTCTTCACTAAGCAATCTTCATGCTGCTGAGAAGATTTATGGAAATATTAATAGGAAAGCCCATTTTACTTACAAATATTCTTATCTGTAATTAGTAAAAACTAAATCCAAAGCCATTTTTACTGTATTGTAATGAATCTATACAAAGTTTTTGAGAACACCTTACCGTACCTGGCATGTTTTTAAAAGCCTTTTAAACAGTAGTAGTAGTAATACATCCATGAATAAATTTCATTCTTCCCAATATTGCAACTGAACTTTCTCACAAATGCAGTTTGCTTTTATGTGGAACTGCAAATGCCACAGCATTTATCTAGACTTTAGATGTGCATACTGGCCAAGCTGGGCTTATTCTACATGTGATGGAAATTCAAACTTGGACAATGCAATTTACTTGTGTTGTCTTCTTGTTTCTTACTGCCTACCAAAGAACTTGTTAGGAATGAAGTTTAACAGTCAGAATGCTTTCAGTCCTGTTATGTTCTTAATTGGTAAGCTTGTTAGAGACTTAATTGTAAGCCAAATTCTCCAGAAAATGCCTGACTTTGAACAACAGGCTGTCAAGTGATGAGATCATCATCATGAGGAACTCCTGCTCTGAAGAGGCGCAGGCTGAACCCTCAGTTCCGGTTTTGCTTGGCTGGTTCCCTGATGTGGAACGTGTGGCTTCCCCCTCTCCTAGAGAACATTGATTGAAATACAGACTGCTCGTGGATTAATAAGACTTGGCATGAATTTTGTATGAAGCGAAATGAATTGTCTGATGTGTTTATTTAGCTAAATGGACTTAGGTTGTACTTTATTGTTGCTGAAATCACAGCTTGATGAGAACAGCACAGGTCCTCTGACTGTTTCTGTAAGGCATAACAGGATCAGTGGTAACTAAACAGTTTATCAGACATTAGTTTGTCCTGTTCTAAAATGCAAAACACCTCCCACCCCAGAGAAGAATCCCACCTCCCAAGGAAGTTTCTTTTTTAGCTTTTAATTTGTCTTTAGAAGCTTTCTCTAATGTCTAATTTTAATTGAAATCTTGATGCTGAAGTTTAAACTCACTGGTTTTGTCCTCTTTGCTGCAGACAGGGCGTTTCTTTCAATACATTCAAGGTAGCTGCAATGGGAATCTGTTTTGTCTTCAGGTTTTGCTGTGGGAGAATTGCCAAACAATTACAAAATATACAAAACGGAAGTGGGTTTTAATTTTCTTCTTTACCTCTGGACTTTCATTTTGGCTCATGTTTTAAAGCACAGTGTGCAAAACTGGATAAAATGCTTCACATAAGAACTCTCAGTACCATGTTGAGCAGAGGATTTCTTCATAATGTTGTAAATTACCTTTCTTATCTTGATCTGATTTAACATCCTTTTTTTTTCTGGTAGTAAAGGTGTGTTGTGGAACTTCACAACTTTCAAGTTTGTTACTATGTTTTTATTGATGGCTGGGTAATGATTATATCTTTTAAAACATGATCTTCAAACTAACATAAGTGACAGTTTTAAATTTGTCCTGGAAAATGATTTCTATGAACTAATGGAGTATTTTCAACGTGACTAACTTGCAGTTCACGGAAGAAAAGCTTGGTCAGGCAGAGAAGACTGAACTGGATGCTCACCTGGAGAACCTTCTCAGCAAAGCAGAATGCACTAAACTGTGGACAGAAAAAATAATGAAACAAACAGAAGTATTATTGCAGCCAAATCCAAGTAAGGTGCCCTGCAGGTTTTTGTTTTCAACTTTTGAATTAATAGATTTGCCCATGTAAATGTTTATTGCAATAGCTATTGCATAAGTTACGACTGATGCAGTGACTCAGTGTAGCAATTTTAAATTTTTAAGGCTGGTGTTATGGAAAGCACATTTTAAAGAGCTAGTGAGAATCAGGGACACTGTACCAGTTGCTGATACTTCCTTAACCCTTCAGGTGGGAAAAACTTTATAGAGAGATCTTTGAACTGTTGCATTGGTTCCATACTCTGGTCCCTCTCAGACTGACAAGTTTTGATTGTTTCCTGTTTAATTGAGTTTGCTGCTCTAATTCCAGGTATCTTGGGTAGTTGTAAGAACTCTGAAGTTCTTCATGGGGTACATACGATGGCTTAAGAAACTTCATTACTATTTCATTACTTTAAACTCTGCACAGTACAGTCCAGCTTGAAGCAGGCAAGATGAACTGAAATACCTGTCTTTAACAATTCCATTACTAAAGAATGACTAAATTGATGCACCCTACTTGGGCAATACAGAAAAGTGTCAAATATGATTTCATCACTGTTGAATCTCTTACTGTAACAATAACAAAAAACATGGGTAGAGAAAATGTAGTTTTACGGTGTGTTACTTTTAGGTGTTTCTAAAATTGCTGCTCTGTGTAGTAATGTTGATGAGATCAGTTTCAGACTCATCCTACAGTTTTACTAGAGTTGGGAGCTACAGGAATTTGATTAGTATACAGACCTAGATGTCAAGTCAAGACCTGTCTCTAGTCACTGGGTGAACTATTTTACTGAAAAAATCTAAACCTCCTCTAGGTTTGCTCAAATTATAAAATTATAATATTGCTACTACCTCTGCACTGAAAACATAAATATTCTTGTAATGACAAACTGAGCTAGAATTTATTAGTAAAGGTAAATCATACACTGCTAGCACTTCTCTAATGTCAGGTAGATAAATTCTTTATAACACTGTTGTTTGAAGTACTACTTTGGAAGTCTGTTGCATCTTTTAGTTCCATAAAAACAGTATTTAGAAAACAAACCAGCTAATCCTGTGGGAAGGATGCTGTAGAACTTGCAGAACTTCTGTCTAGGCCAGAGGAAATAGTGGTCTTTTTCATTCAATTCAGTACTTGTAGTATCTGTTGGACTTTTCAGAAACTTGAAGCTTAGAATATTGAAGCACTAACTGGAGGCAAGTGGAACTATGAAGAAGTTTTGGTAGAAGGATACTATGTGGTAGTACCTCCGTTATGCTGACCAGTCTGTTTTCTGATAGCTAAAAATACTCAGTGCTGAGCAGGGGTCTTCATGTGTGAATGTAACTTCAGCTGTCTGGCAGCCTGCTGGGGGAGGATCACGTGCTGCAGAGCTGCTTTTGAGGGTTGTTCAATGGAGTGACCCTGTCTGGGGGAGGAAAAATCACTTTCAGTCCCAGTTTTAATTGTTCCCTTAAGTCAGACCTATATAACAGTCCAATAATTTTAGTTACGTTTCAGTTCTCTTGTGATTTATAAAATAATAAATAGTACAGTTTTAATAAAGAAAACAAATGAATTTTAATTGTTTTAGGTTCACCCTTGGTGCCAGAGAATGCACTTAGTACCTCTATTTGTCTGTGTCAGGTTATTTTTTGTGACCTTTATGAGAGAGTATTTAATATAATCCAATGTTGTTGAAAGTTGTCTAATTAACAAGTATTATTTTGATTGCATCAGAGTGGCAGGTTTGTTCATTGAAAAGCTACTTTGGGGTTGTCTGTACTATTGCAGGCTGAAATTAGTTAATTCCAACTGTACAAGTGAAGGCAACTACATGGGAAATCAAGGCAGTTGGTCAGAGACTTTGGGTGTTGTATGGGAAGTTTGCCTTTGTAACGAACAGGGTCCCTGTTCTGTGTGTGAGCTGTCCTCACCTAAGGGCTGCACTGTGGCTTAGTATCACGAGAGATAGATAGTAATGTTCATATAGTCCTGACAAGTTTTTCTGATAATTTTATTGCTCAAATTAAGGAAAGATGGGAATACAAAATGGAAGACTTTCTTGAATCTTTAAAGGTTTCTTTCAGAGTGTTTCAAGGGAACAGGTGGAGTGGGAAAGAGTTATAATTTCCAGGGCTATCAAACTTTCAAAGTATCTTAGTAGGGAACCTACAGTAATTGTTGAACTTAATTTCTACACTGCTCATTCTAGTGAACAATTTTGGCAATTTTTTTTGGAGGGGGAATAGAAGACTGGCTTTTTTAAGGAGAAGCATTTTGTTATGTTATTACAAATGAAAATTTCTGATCCAAATTCTGAAAAGCTGGATGACTGTGCTGATAGAGGGAGAGGAAATGTATAATTTTTCACTTTCAGAGATGGCTCTAGGAAACACTTGAACATAGCATGGCAAACATGGAGTACAGTTGGTTTCCATGAACAGTATCTTCAGCTTCACATTTTTCACTTAATGTTGACTTTAATGGCTGGATTTGATTTTTTTTGGTGTGTTCTTTTTGGTTTGCTTGTTTGTTTCTCTTTCTAACTTGTGCTTTGAATGACAGTAATTATTTCAAATAAACATTTTTTTAGATGCCAGAATAGAAGAATTTGTCTATGAGAAGCTGGACCGCAAAGCACCAAGTCGCATGAATAATCCAGAGTTATTAGGCCAGTATATGATTGATGCTGGGAATGACTTTGGCCCAGGAACAGCCTATGGTAAGTAGAAGCAAAAATGCACAGATATAATTTTTTTAAGCAATATAAAATTATATTTCTTGTCTTCTTCTAGATAAAACAGATCAGTGACATTCATATCAGTTTGAGATGACTTGCTGTCTAACTTTGAGCATTAGGAGATCAATGATGATGTATCTGTCCAAATCTAAAGTTGGAATGGTATCCATCTGCATGAGTGGATAACTTTCTTACCAGAACAAATGATTCTGGAATTTAATTTCTTTGTTAAAGGAACACATTTGGACATCTGACAATATTTATCCATTATATTTGTGGTGTGGAGTGAAAATATTATTGGAAATTAACTTCTGGATTAAGAAGCCTCTCTACCTATACAGTATTCCTGCTTTTCTTAATATATAATGTATTGATAAAGTTGAGAGTGTAGAACACAATCTAATTTTTTTCCTTCTTCAGTAAATTTATATATCTATGGCAGGAGGGTTGGGAGTGTTACATCTTTTTATACTGCCATTAATTATGGAGTCTAATTCTAGTGTTTTCTACAACTCTTAAAATTGCTGATAATTGTATCTATTAATTTAACTTAAACTGAAAAACATAGATGTCTGTATATATAATGCACTCGATGAAGTGTGATAGTTCACTCCCTTCAGTTTCTTTCTGCAAAATTACAGTGGTAGGAAAGACTTTTTCTTTTGTGAAGAATGAGTTCTTTGACTCCAAATAATGATGCGCCTTTTGAAATGAAGGAAAGCGCAATTAAAAAGAAGTAAATGTTTTATAGAAGTTTTATGGATACAATACCAATAATGGCAGACTTTGCTACTCTTACTTCCACATGATTTTATGTGTTTGTGGCCTTCCTTCTGACCATCAGCCCCACCTCAAATAGAGTTGTTCTTACAGGCTGTCCCTTAAGTTGCAGAATTTTTTTAATTCAGGCAAATAACGTAAAATATTAGCATAAAGATAGATAGACTGTTAGGGTTCATGTGGTGTCAAAAAATATTTTAGTTCTTTGAAAACTTAGTGTCCTTTCTAACTAAGCCATGTCGTCCTGTTGAAATTACTCTTGATACACCAAAATCTGTTTCAACATGTAATTTCCAACCACATTTCAAAGTATTGTTTATTTAATGTAAAAATGCTTATTTAGAAGGTGGAGCAGATAGGATGGAGGAAAAGTGCATTATTTTCTGATAGGTAAATAAGTTTTTTTCTTGCCACCAACTACTCTTGACTTAAAAATATTTTATGAGGGGAGGAAGTTGTTTGATCAAAATAAGTAGTTGTGACACCTGGTCCTGAAATAGGTGTTCAGTGTGAAATTACCATAGTCAGTGTATCTGTTCTCACTGAAACCTTACCTTGACCTGTGATTGTTTGTAATAAAAATGGTTTGGCTTGGTTGTTTATTTTGGTGTGGGTTTTTGGTTTGGTTGGTTTTATGGGTTTTCTTTGTACCTGATTAGGTTTTCTTTTGAAAGCTCTTTTCATGGCATTGAATTATCTTTCAAACTGCTGGGCTAAACTCTCCTAACTCTATTACCTGTTGTATTAACCACCTGCCTGAGTCACTTTGAAACTAAAATATCTTTTTCCTTTGCAGGAAATGCACTCATTAAATGTGGAGAAACACAAAAGCGAATTGGGACAGCAGACAGAGAACTAATTCAAACTTCTGCTATCAACTTTCTCACTCCCCTAAGAAACTTTATTGAAGGGGACTACAAAACTATTACTGTAAGTTGAACTGTACATGCTTCAGCATTTCACACCAATTCTGTCAGTCTTCAAAATGTAGTAATAGATTATGGTGCATTATTGCTTTCCTCAAGCTAATGTAGAAAAACTTGAGTAAAATTTGTCCCTTTAGTGTATTTTATTTATCTTTTGTCCAGGCAAAAGAAAAATAATTATGAAAACTTGCATTTGGTAATTTTTGTTGTATTAAAAGTATGTAAATTTAGTATAAAATATGTGGGAATAGTTAGGATCTAATTCTGTCTTCAATTGAAGAACCTTTTTGTGTGTGGTACTTCATTAAAAAAAATTTGCAAGTAGGCAGGCTTTTGCTTGTCAGTATGTGTAGCTGATCTTATAAACTAACCTAACTCACTTTCAGAAAGAACGAAAACTGTTACAAAATAAAAGACTGGATTTGGATGCCGCAAAAACCAGACTGAAAAAGGCAAAAGTTGCAGAAGCTCGAGCTGCTGTAAGTAGAGGTTTTTTACATGTGTCCATAACTTTCAAACTTACTGATTTATATTTAGCAACTTGCCTGCTTGGTTATATTTTTAGTCCTAGTTTCTTACCCCCCTCATTATTTTTCCAGATACTTTTCTATGAAATGCCTCAGTGAAACACAAACGAAAGTGAATTACTGATCAAGGTGTTAGTCTTCTACTTTAAAATATTCTCATCACGTTGAACTTACTTCTTCTCTTGTTCTACACTAGATGAATCTATACTGCCAAAAATGACTTGTTACAATCTGCCAATATTGGTGTAAATATAAATAGATCAATCTTTGCAAATATTGAAGCATAACTACTTTCAGCTGATGAACTATCTATGCTTAACTTCTGTATCAAAAATATTTGTAGTTTACTCTTTATCTGTTCCTTTCACACCACCAGAGGTGAGATTCTTTAACTCATATCACTTAATCATTCTTATTCCCTCAAAAAATGCTTGTTGAAAGAGATTAAATTGGGAAAAAAGTTACTTAAAATGCTTCCAAATCTTACTTTCTAAAGTAGTAAAAAGACCACAAGAGAATTGTTTCCCTTGAGCTTAGTATTAAAATAATATATATTATACTTCAGTTTTAGTTCCATCACCAGTGCAATCATCCAGAGCTTAGTGAACATCTGCTGCTGCTGCTACTGCTTGACAAGCCCTAGGTATTCATACAACAATTAATTCACATTTTTGTGCAGAAATAATTAAATGCTGCTACAGCCTGAAGCTCTAAGCCTCTTCACTGCTTTGCTTATGCTGCAATTTTAATTATGTTTTGAGAACAGTGTGTATGTTCAAGTATCAGGTTGTAGAATTCCAGGAGAAATAACAAAATTGCACCTCTGCTTTATCCACTGCCATATAGAAATGAGAACTAACCTGGCTACAGGTGTGATGCAAATGGTTCATATTTTGCTGGCTCACTTTTTTATAGAGAAAGGCCTGATAAACAGGGCTGGACTGATGGGTTAGCAAAGTGCATTGAGATATCATGAAAACCCGTGTTTTACCTTTTTCTTTTGCAGGATAAAGTGATTAATTACATTTACATGTGATTATTTTTTCCCTGTTATAAAAATAGATAATATTTGAAAATTCCTTCTCCCATGCTTACTGTACAACTGAAATAGCTTAGATCAGTGCTTAAAATAGAAGTCTAAACTATTTATTTCTATGCAGTTCACAGTCTTGGTTAGCTGAAACTTGCAGTGCATTGTGCCGATAATCTATTCACCTGCTCTATTCAGTGTTGTAACTTGCTTTTGTTTTTATCTATACATTTAAGCAACTAAACACCTCTCAGCCTGAAGAGAATAACATTATGGTAAATGTCTCTTACGTGCTCAACTTGCTGCATGTAAAATGGCTAAAGGTTTGTTGGCCTTCTGTGTTCATTCATTTCCCAGTCAAATGTTTCCTCTTGCTATCCAGCTCATTTTGGTCTTGTTCCGGTTTGCCATTCTGAAATGGATTGGTGTAGTGTACCAAATGCACTTATATCAGTACACCATTAGGTGTTGTTTTTATCAGATTATTTCTGATAATCTGAAATACACAGTATTACATTCTCATTACATTCTAATTTCTGTGAATGTAAACTTAAGATACAAAGGATTTGATTTTTCACTTCTGCAATTATCACCTATTGAAGGGAAAGGAATTATTTAGTTTTCCTGTCTTTTTAATATGAGTGCAAGTGATTGACGTGAAATTGACAGGAATATGTAGAAATTACTCCTTTCGAGCAATGTGTTATAAATAACTGCAACTCAAAAATGGTCACAGAAGTTAATGGCTTAATTTAGAGTACAATAGATCCTAAACTTATTGAAAGGACTCACTGCCAGTGGTTTTAGCACCATAATTGTGAAAGTGGAAAAGAAAGGGGTTAATTGGTTATGTACAGCATAGACTGTGCTTTCCAGCCTGTCCTAGTTTGGGTCTCGTATCTGCACAGCATATTGGGCCTTATCTCCATTAGTGTTCCAGATCTCTCAGTTGTGATCATCAGATAAAATAAACTCGTTTGTTACAATTTGCTTCTGCAACCTCTATACACATTTCCTCCTACCAAACTCCTGATTGTGTCATCATCTTACAACTGCAGAAGTTGAAGGTTAAAGGAGAACCACATTGCAAGAGGGAATTGGAAGAGCAAGCTGAAGTAATTAACTTTTAGAGTAAATCCCTTGCAGTCCTTTGATTTTACTGTGCTGCTTGCTACTACTTTAATACTCAGTTTGAGAGACCTCTGTAGCATTTTCAATTAAATTTAGGTTTCGGTAAAAGTGCTTGTGAAATAGAAAACTGGTAATGCAATTAGCAAGAGAAAGCATTTATCTGTTTCAGTGTAAAAATGAGAATAGCTCTCCCTAGTTTTCCATTATTGTAACACATTAAGGTAACTTAAATTCATCCTCAGGTAATTTAGTTTGTCTGATTCATGTCATTTTCTAAGTAGTTATGTTGTATGTTGTAATAGCTTGTTTTAAATAGATTCTTGTAATACATGAGTTCCACAAGTCATGCTCTCTTCAGTATCTGACTCTTTTCACAGAATTAGTGCTATCCATCCTCATTGCAACTTCATTGTATATGAAGGACTTTGGGCAACTTGACTTATAACACTCCTCAAATCTTTGTGAAGTTCTGAGGAAAGGAAAGTAGTTAAAAGACAAAGTATGGTTACATACTGTAATAAAGTACCGCCAATGTCTAAGTTTGTATGTTTTTATTTCCCCCCCCACACCCTTAATGCTGACTAGATATGGGCTGAGGAAGTGACAAAAGTAAGTAAACAATTTAAAAATCACAGAATTCTGAAACCGTAACTTGTGCTTGTCTGCTGGATTAAAGGATATTACATGTTGCTGATTTCAGTCTAATGCTGACAGCCTGATGTATTTTGTCACAATACAGTGTTCCCTCCAGGGCTTTCCAGGTTTCAGTGGCAGAACAATGGCTGGTGCTTGTTTTATGGTAAGCTGCTTCTGGCTGCCACATAGTACCAGAACTGTATGATTCTTGTGTGACAAGATACAAAAGAAAACTACAGGACTTGTCTCTCAAAATTTACTGGTATAATATCCTGTTAAAAATGACCTGTTAAGAATGAGCTTAGTTGAAAATTTTCAAAAGGTTTGGTTCTACTAGTGTAAACTGTCCTGAAGACATTGATCTTCAGCTTTTACCCAGAACCTGGGACACCCCACCTTTCTCCCCAGTGCCACTACATCTTCAGCAACTGAAGTTGGGAATAGGCACATCTGAAAATTCCACCTGCACTGAAAGCTGGGGATTGCAGCCTTGTCTTGTCAGCCCATCCTTTGCACTCAGTGCAGCGAATGGAATGTTAGGCAGTAGCTGCTCTGGTGCCATGAGAATGGCTGTTTTTAGGCTCACTGGCTCTGACAAACCAGTATTGGAAACAGGCTGTAAGGGAGTGTGCTAACAATGAAGAAGAGATTTCTCAGAGGAATTCTGTAGAGGAGGGGTAATGAAAATTAAGTCAGTAGAAGGAGGGACAGGGTCTTTGGAGTATGGTTTCTAAACAGGGACTAGCTAGGTGGCTGTGGGAAGTGTCAGGAATTGCCATTAGAAGCTTGCATGTGCAGCTCTGGGTGAAATCGTGGGAGTTTTGAGAGAAAATAAGTGAAGACCTTTTCTATTCCAGCTTTCTGTGAGTTATGGTGCAAACAGAGGGCTATGAGTGTGCATTCAAGGGGAAGGAGGCATTTAGAAATTGAACTGAAAAAGGAGGGTTAGGTCAACTTGGATTCCAAAGTTTGAGAACGATTCTACTGAGTAAGTAAAGTAACAATTTGGAAGCAGCAAACCTGTCTGCGGGCATACTTGGTACTATTTTGGGGAAAAAATGGCAGGGAATGAGTGCTGCTATAATGAAAACTTATCTTGAAGCCAAAACACAAGGATGAGCAACTTTAAGAATAGTGAAATTTAACAGATTGTGTCTTGGAAAGAAGAAGAAATAATGCAAAGTGCTTAACTATAGTATGAAGGAGACTAAAAGCTTTAACTCTTGTAATAAATTACATAATTCAAGGTTCCCTTTTTATTTAGTATATTAATAGCAGCTACTGTTGAGAAGAAACTGGAACACAGGTACTGCCTATGAAGCAGTAACCAACCCCATTTCTAAAGGCAGTCTGTCCTGTGTTTGAAAGTTGGAGGAGGAGATTCATAAATATTCTCAATTTAAATATAAGAAGCTTCCCAACAAAGATTTCAGACCACCCAGTCATCTCTGGATCAATTGCAGTTTTAGTTGTTTTGGGGGTTTTTTTAGTTAGAATGAAAGATTGTGTAGTGGCAATGAAAAACTTCAGTTTAGCTTCTTCATCTAACTGTACATTTCAGAAGGGGTATTGCTGTACTATAAAATACATGCGATAGGTACTGATGTCACCTTGTAAATATATATTTTGTTAGGAGTCTCATGTAGTCAGTGGAGAGAGCAGTGTGTGTTCAGCATGTTAAAGATTGACTGTTTTTGAGCATCAAGAGGAGCTCATAGCTCTGTTTTGACCACAGAGGAGACAAGGAAGCGCACCTGTGTTGGGTAATGTGACTATATCCACTACCAGCATTTTAGTAGAGGCATGTCTAATAAAACAGCATTAGGAAGGTGATTTTATTTTCTATGCTTTTTTGTGTGTTGTCCCTTAGCTACAGGATTACACAGTATTTCTGAGAGATTGTGTATTTTTATGTGAAATTTGGGAGGTTATTTACATATGAATATTCATATTCAAAACCTGCGTCCATATGCTGAGTTTGGGGAGCAAGTACCATTTTTAGGGTCTTCATGGGAGATGATGTGAGGCCTTCTAATGGTTCTACAAACACAATACAACTGCAGCTGGGGAGCCACTGGAAAGTTTAGTCTTGTATGTTGAGCTCTTCACTCTGTTCAGAAACAAAGATGATCAGGCCATGAGCTTCCCAGACTGAGTCAGCTGGTATGCACCTTTACCACCAGTGTAGAATAGATACGCTGTCCTCACCTGGCAGTACTGAAAATAAGGGTGGGCAAGACTGACTAAACACATCATCACATAATTCAGTACATGTAAATCTCTACAAAACTAGTACCGTTGGGCTTTTGTAGATGTATTTAAAGTCACTGCACTGGCTAAGTTAATACATTTTACCACTTTACTCGCTTTGCCATTTCTTATAGAAGGTAGCTGGTTTGCTATACATTGTTGAAACAAATAGAATCATTCTGATAGAAGTCCCCTTGTAAGTTGCTATTCTCATGCATTTCCTCTGCTTGTTCTTACATTTCTTTCAGGGACTGACAGATGCATTTCACTGTTATTAATTCAGATTTAATTGGAAGATTCTAACCAAAGTTTTTTTCCTCAACAAATTAAAAAACCTAATTAGTTTGTAACTTGATACAAACACTGCTGTCTCAGTTTTAAGTAAGAAGTACCCAGTTCTCTCTAGCTGCTTCCTCATTGTTTAATTACTGTGTAAACCTTCCCTGCTACAGTGACTTCAGATGGAGAAACATTTCTTGGGTAACTGCATCATTCTTCTGTGCTATTTTCTGAGATTCCATGCCACTTTTCATATTGATTAACATTAGCTGAATGCAAGAACGGATTGTTTTGTAAGCACATGAATTTTTTTTTAAAGCAGTGTTTAATTGGTGTCACCTTACTAAGTTTCCTGAAAATATATTTCCTTCTTTTTGTTGAGAATAGTAACTGCTGCATCTTGGACTTAATGCAGAATTTTGCCCTTGGGTTTGTTTTTAGAAGCAAGGCACTAAACACATATAAGCATTGAGGCAAGGTAGTCTGGATTCCAGGCTGAGGACATTCTGCCTTGGAACAATGAATATTAGATGTTAGAACACATATTGTGTGTGTGTGTATTTAGTGTCCTTTTTTTCTTTGCCCCCAAAAAGTACGCTAAAGGACTTTTGGCTTGTGCTGGGTTGAAGTTGTTTAAAACTACTGTAACAAAATTGCTGAGAATGATATGTAACAAGGAATAAATTTGAATTATTGAAATATGAAACTTATATACAATCATTTTAATATAAATTTTACTATAATTGAAGTCAGAACATTTGGTGTAGTTCAGATTTACTTCTTTTCAAAGACTCCTCAACTACAAGCTCCAGAAGTAGTTGTAGTAGTTTGGTGTCTAGAATAAGACATTTAAGTATGAGATGTCCTATAAAACTAACTGCTGTGCAGTTGCCTGGCAAAAATAATGAGATTTACTCTAAATTATTTCATCGAGACCTGTTAACTCGATGTATAAAAATAAAAAAGACTTTATTTATGGCTTCTGCTGGTATGCTGACAGAACCCTTGGTGCAGACACTGTTATACCAGTTATGCTTGGTTTGTTATGGGAGAGATGGGGTGATACTGCTGGCAGAAAAATGCCTTTCTTTTGCATATGTAGTACATGTCTGATAATAAAGCTGCTTGTTGTGGATACAGGGCCTCAACATTTCTGAACCCAGAATGCAATTACTCTTTTTGCCTTGTAAAGATCCGCAAAGAAAAAGCCCATTTCAAACACCTAACCTTGTGATTAATGCATTTTTATGAGCAATTCTGAATAAAATGGGACTGTTGCTGTCGAAGGTGTAGCAGAGAGCACTGTATGAATACCTAATGTGAGTTCTCACTTTTAGTCTGAACAGGAAGTACGAATTACTCAGAGTGAGTTTGACCGTCAAGCAGAGATTACCCGACTCCTGCTGGAAGGAATCAGCAGCACACACGTGAGTACCCAAAAAGGGGAAAGTCAACATCAGGGCACTTCCTAAAAATAGCTGCAGTAAACTACTTGGGAATTTTGGGCTATGAGGTTTCACTTCAGTGCATTAAAACAGCAAACCTTGGTCTTGGTTTTTTTTTTTTCTTTTATTCTAATTTAGTATCCCCTGAATTTAATTTCCCGTTCACCTTTAGAATGCAGAAGCTTTAATTTTCATCCTTCATACTCATCTTCCCATTCATCAGATTGAGTGCTGAAACCACAAAAATGTGTGCTCAAATATGTTAATTTTTATGACATTTTATCCTGGTTCCTGGTGAATCCAAGTACTGTGCCTGTTTGGTATTGATCCCTAAGTGCCAGTATTGCCCTTAGCACCTGACTAGGTGGCTGCTCTTTCTAATGCAGCGCAGTCCTCTATAGACTAAAAACCCGAATTCTTTGCTGTGTTACAGGCACATCATCTCCGCTGCCTGAATGATTTTGTTGAAGCTCAGATGACCTATTATGCACAATGTTACCAATACATGTTGGATCTCCAGAAACAACTTGGAAGGTAGTAACACTGTATAAACTTCAGGAAAACCACCATTTTTTTCTAGGTGCTTATGAATAGTAGGAAAACTTACATTGATATAACAGTGGTGAACACACAGGCATGCTGGACTGAAAGGAAATATATCTGTTCTCAGGTAATTAATTACCCAGTGCAACTACTTCTCTAAGCCTGCACACAGCACTAATGCCTTTTGAGGGTTGATTTACTGTGATTTTTGTATATTTGTAATTGAAGGAGATGTGTCCTTGGTAACCTCATTTAATGGCACAAAAAACAGTTTCTAGAGATATATTTGTAGTCGTTCAGTTGTCTTATGCTTCATGCCACTAAACTGCCATGCAATGTGGGAATAGTTTTTATACTGCCTATAAACTCCTGTTGCCTCTTACTTTGCCACAGGTCACTACCTGATGTTCAATGAAACCCTTTTCTCCACTGTGAGTTCCCAGCATAGATATTGTACTTCACAATATGTATAATCCAGAGCACTCATAGTGGAATGAGCAAGTTGGGCTGGTTTGACTGTCTCATGGGTTTAGCATTTTTAAAATAAGAGAAGACACTGTTTGTGCTAATAATCCTTTTTGTGTGATTAGTGGGGATGCAGAGAGATCTACACACTTGCTTTTCATAAAGTTTGCATATTCTAATTCCTCAGAGATCAGCCTTTCTTAGGGTTATACAGATCATGGTATTTAGGTGAGTCTATGCACTGAAGGATTGACTGTACTTGGGAGTTTACTGTAGTGTCTGTTCTAAGTAACAGTCTCTAAGGTATCTCTGTTTATGTTTTCCATGACAAGGAAGTAAAAACAAGTGTTCTTCAGTCTTATCCTTTTCCTGGCTTTCAACTTCCTCTGGCATTTGATTTCCTCAGTTTGTTTGTATGTGTAGTTTAAAGACTTTTTTTATTCTTGAAAAAGACTTTAAACTACCAAACTGTAGTTTTAAGTCTTTAAAACTTGGATCTAAAAAAGCTACATTTTTAAAGTTACATTCCATGGAAAGATGAACTATAAAATGTGGCAGCACCCTAAAACAAGTTGTAGGATTGAAAGCTTGAAAATAAACATTTACTGTATTAAGGAAAAGCAACTCTTAAATTAGAAATTAAGTAAAATATATTTACACAACTATTTTGAGAGGATATTTTAAAAATGTGTACCGTCATCCTACTGTATTTACCAAACAGAAAGCCTTAAATAATAATACCCTTATTCTAAGGAAGAACTTACTCCTCTGTAAAATCTATGTTAGTATAGCTTGTCCCAGAACAGTTGTCTTTGTTTAAAATTTGTGCAAGCTGCTACCAGGTATAAAAAACCAGTGTATTTGTAGAAAATACTGCCTTTAGGAAAACAGAATAATGTGCCTTTGTGTGGCTGTGATCGCATTAATATTTTTAATAAAATTACTGTGATTGCTAGAAGACCAAAAGCATGGAAGCTTTGCAAAGTTCTAAATGCCTCAAACAGTCAAATGAAGTTTCTCTGCCTATGTGGATTAAAATAGTTACGGTATTAAATACTGGGTGTGTCTTTCCTTCCTGGTGCAAGGAAGTCCCAGTGAAGTGTAACAGAGAGCACTGGGGCAGGGTCTCGAGTTGTGCTCCTTGCTTTGGGAGAGTTTCTCCATTTGTAGGTATGCAGACATTAAATAAACAGATGAACAGGGGTTGTGTGCTGTGGTCTGTCCCTATGTGTGTGGGCAGGTGCAGTACCAAATAAACAGCTGAGGCAGCTTGGCTAGATTCGGGCTGTATTTGCCAGTGCTCTGGTGGTTACCACATGGTGCTGAGTTACACGTGTTCTTTTCACACATCTAAGAATGATACTGTGCAATATTCTCATATGAAAGCCAAGAACTGTGAAGAACTTAGTTTTGTTTTGAGGTGGTTGACGGACCAGAGGTGTTCAGCCTCTAAGTGAGATACTTTGTTACTTGAAGCAGAAACCTGGTTCTCAAAATAGATGCATATTATATTTTACCTGGGTAAGAATCTGGGGCATAAACCCAACCCTGGTTCACACTGAGACTATTCAAGATCCAAAGCTGAGCACTGATCTTCCTGATAGTACTTTCCAGGGGCAGCTTAGAGGGAAGGTGGAGGGAAAACTTGTGATCAGTTCTCTTTATGTAAACAGACATGTTTTTGTGGATATTTCTCTTCAAGGTGGTACCAGCTGCTTATCTCTGTACTGCCTCCCCTTCCTGTGGGGCTGGGTTTGATTCTTTAAATCAAATCTCCCCTTTTAACTTTTTTTTCCAGTTCCTCTGAATGACTAAGCAAATTTGTTTCAACTATTCTGTTACTCTGGCTGCTTTTTTTCCTTCCTGATAACTGCTTTTGCTCTGAAGTTTCTCAGTTTCCCTGACAGACAAACCTAAGTTATAGCATAATTATTTTTTCTGACTACCCATTATTAGTCCCCTACTCTTACAAGCTGTGAAATTTTTGTTCCTGAAGCATTAAAAAAATAAAGACAACTTCTGTATAGCTGAAGCTTTTGAGTAATGTGCCTACATATGGCTTTGCAAAAAGAGTGAGACTTAATGCTTTACTGATTGACAGAGTGGTTGTAAAGTTTTGGGTTTCTCTTTCACTGGCTATTCAAACCAGTGACCCTTTGAACTGAGTAGAATGACTTATAAGCAATTACTGTGTTAACAGAGAACAGGTTTAGCAGTATATTAAACAGTCATTTAGCTGCATTGAGAAACAGCTGATTGTCATTTAAAATTAAATCCCTCTGTTTGAATGCCAGCTAATCAAGTAGTAAATATATCATGAGGTACAGCTGAGTTATATTTACAAAAATGTGGGGGTCTAGTTTTTCCTCCCTTTGTTCTGCTCATTTGATTTCTTCAGGGACCATAATGAACTAGTTTCAAAAATTAATGTAGCAAATGTAAAAATATAAATTAGTGGAGTTGGAGTCTCTTCATAGTGAGTTGAACCAACTCTTTATGATGAAGTGAGGTCAAGGTAAGCTAGGGAGTGAAGTGGTGTTTCCTCTTTTGAACAGTAGTAAACTGCTAACTAAACTCAGAACAGTCTCCTGAAGGCTTCCCAGTTATTATATTCAATTCAGTCTGAGTGTAAAGGGGCTAGTGCTGTCCATGTTACACTGCTGCTCTTTTCTTTCTGTCAGATGGAAGAATTGCATGACTGAAAGGTGAGCATGTTTAAAAAGCTGTTCTGATGAGAAGTTGGCAATCTTCTTGATTTCTGACTAGAGCCAATTGTTGAATCAAAAGCAGCGGATCTGACTCACATGAGAGAAAATGATATTTGTGCTAAAAAGGAGTAGCAGGGTGGGTCTGCCCTGTTTGGTGTGCATTTACCAGGCTAAGTATAGTGTGAACTTGTAACCTTGCGTGCAGGACTGCTGCAGGTGTTACAGATTTGAGCTGCCTTAATTCCACCTGTGTTTATGGCCACATGAACCAAAAACTAGTCACTGCATTGATGGTGACTGATCAGTTTTCATCTGATCAGATCACTAAAACAGCCCCTCTTATGAGCATATGAGCACCAGTAATGCTGCAGACATGGTTATGGGAATATACTGCTCTGGACTGAAGTGCATCTTCAGAAATAATCTAACAGGGGAGCATAGGTGGGGAGGGATGAGATGAGACTGTTTCTGACAGATTCATATGCACAGTATGGATAGATCTCCGTTATATCAAAAGAGTAGGCAAAAAAAGCAGTGAGAGATATTATCTCCATATCCCAGCACCTGTGTAGAAGGACTGATGAGGGAGGTTACATGTGGGAATTGACTGGTCAAAAGAAAGGAAGAAAAAGCAGCTACAGTGCCTTGTCATCATGACTCAGTCTGACTCCCAGTTGCTGACCCTTTTTCACTGCATCAACTCTGCCACTTTTCAAAGCCTTCATTGACCTAGTCTTCAGGTAGAATTAGATGAGTGTTACAACAAAGTAATGCAACAAAGGGACAAGAAATTGCTGTATCAGCTGCTAAATAAATAAGTTTAGTCTGTTGTGGAATTGCATCTCAGGATGTAGGGTGAGTGAGATGAGACAATCTGAGAGCTCATCGTTGCTTCCCATGCTGTTCCATTCTTCCTGCACCACTGTCCTGAAATCTCTTACTGCTTTGCTCTCCTTTCTGCGCCTTTCACTTTTCAGCCATGTTATGCTGTCCCCTCCTGTGTATCCGCTCTGGCGCTCATCAGTTTTTTGTGGTTCAGCTCATTAAGTACAAGACTATACACTTTTTTTCCCCCCTTTTTTCTGTCAGGTTAATGAGTTTAATTGACTTCATGGAAGGCTCTGGCAAGCGCTACCACTGGCAGTGAGCAAGTAGCAACCTGACCTAGAAAGGAGGAGCTTAAGCTGATATAAGTTCATCATTAGTGTAACCAATATTTTTGTTTTACAGCATGCAGTTTAGCTGAATCAATGAACTGATTCAGATTACAAAAATATTTGTGTGGTTTGTCTTGCTGTCAGACAGAGGCTGTGTTTTTAACTTGCATTGTATTTCCCTGATCTGGTTTGTCAGCACAATCTTTTGTGTAACCACATAACTGAGGAATGAGCAGGAGAAGGTGGAGGCTACTTTTACTGGCAGAGCTGTCAAAAGAAATGTTTATATTTAGGTTATACAGATATCAGTACTATTCTGTTACTGCTATCTACTGGTGTTTGTTGCAGATAAAAATAAGAATTGTAATTTAGGCACAGAGCCATGGATAACACCCTATGTAAAACAGGTTCACTCAGAAGTCTTTTTGTTTGTTTTCTCTCACAGCTTTCCATCTACCTTCCTCTCTAACAACAATCAGTCTTCTGCAACTCCTGTGCAGAGTGTTTCTACTCCCTCAGTCTTGGCCTCAGCCTCTGCTTCATTGCCTTCAGTAAGCAATTCAATCGTTACTTCAGGCATCAGTGAACTGAAGTCATCCAGTGGCAGCAGGAAAGCAAGAGTGCTCTATGATTATGATGCTGCAAACAGCAGTGAATTATCACTACTTGCAGATGAGGTAAGGGGTTTCTATGTACCTTGATCATTTGAAAGTAAGACAGGAATACTTGTGAGTAGCCAGTTAAGATGTGTTACATCAAAAAATTCCTGCAGTCAATTTTTTTAAATTAAACTTCAAGAGTCCTCTTGGAGCATTGTCCTGTACCCGTATATTCTAGTGTTCCATAGTGAGAGTTAACATTAGTTGCACCAGCTTAGCTTGCAAGAACATTTGCTAGGCAGTCAAGATGCAGTTCTGCTGTCTGCTTGTCACCACACCTTTAGCACCATTATCAATATAAAGTCTTTTGAATATTAAATATTGTAATTTAGGAAGAATATAGAAATACAACTACTTCTTGTTTTGATCGTGTTGTGTTTATTCCTGTTCCAATTCAATTGCACTCTGAAGTCAGAGAGTCTATACAAAGCAGGTGTTGGAACAGAGTTCCACCTGGTAATGTGACTGTAGCATAACACTGAAGAAAAGCATCCAAAAAAACCAGAATTTCAGACTTGTGGGGTTTTTAAATGTGTATTACTTAAATATCTCTATCTGACTTTTTTCTTACCTAGACAGTGACTTTGATAGAAGCTGGGGCCTCAGATTTTCTGTGGAGATGTAGGACATCAACACCATCTGTCTTTCTGTCATGCACTTGGAGATCCAATGAACTTTCTCTTAGATCGCCTGTTAAAGCTGAGGGTGATACACAAGATTTATAGATAAAATATAATACAAAAGAAGCAATAATGAATAGAATTTCATCAGGGGAAAAAAAGGACTTTAAAATATGCTACTGTCTATTTTTTTCCATGGACTAGTGAAGTAATTTTTGAACATCAGATAATGTTCCATAGATACTCATATTCAATGCTCTGTTTAACTTGGTTAATTTCAATTTTAAGGCATTGGAAATCACATAAAGACAGACTAACTCTTTCCTATGCAAAGAAAGTTTATAAGAATGTGTTTCTGGTTTTTTTAGGTGATAACAGTGTACAGTATCCCTGGCATGGATTCAGACTGGCTGATGGGTGAAAGAGGAAACCAGCAAGGCAAAGTGCCTATTACTTATTTAGAACTGCTAAACTAAATGGCTGGCCTGAATAGAGACTGTCAATTATGGCAACACCATATTTATATACAATTAACATTATGTAAGCAGGTTTATGTGTCTTCCATGTTATTGTCTTGAGGGACAAATACCAGCCATTAAAAACTGGCTTTTCTGCCAGCATGGTTGCATGGTCAATACTCTATTCAAACTTAATGTGTTTAAAGCTTTTACTTCATGTGCCAAGAACATCTTTCCTACAGATTTGTTTCTACTGAAGTTTTCACTAATACAAGCTTCTACTTTTGAGTAATCTAGATTGAAAGCAGGAGGTGCTGTTTTCTACTGAAATTTTTCATTAATGGCAAAGCTTTTCTTCACATAAAATAAACTTATTGTGAACTGATGCAGGTGTAATGCATGTTATTTGAATAACCAAAAGCGAACGCGAAACATCAACAATGTGGTTCTGTTCCTGACACTTGTGGAGTTCAGCTGTGCTGAGGCTTTGTGGCTGTGTCTTCTGAGTGTCTGTCTATTCAGTCGCCTTTGAAAACTTAAGGCAAGTTCCTGGTATGCTGAGATCTACACATAGTTGGGTTGACACAACCTAGTGACATATTCTGACTCGTTTTAACCTCACCTTGTATTTTTCTCCACTTTAATTGCTTTCCAGAAAAGAGTCTAATGCAATTTGATTAGTAATTTTAAAGATTCTTTCAGCTGCAAATCAGCCTTTATGTTAAATTAAGCACTGCATTTTGCTGACCAACTATGCACTGTCTCCTTACATTTAAGTAGCTCTATAGATGAGCACACATTTGTTCAGATTGTAGGTTGTAATGAAATTCTGCATCCCCAAATGTTATGCAACAGTTTATTGCCCTGTTCTAATCGGATTGAATTAGTGTTACACATTTTGCTTTGCAAGAGGATGTCCTTTCAGTGTGGGAAGGAAAACGTTTTGAATCGAAAAATGGCTTTATCAAAGTTAGTATTATTTGCAAATAAAATAACCTTTTCCTAAAATCTACACCCTTTAGTGCTTCATAAACAGCAGATTTTTAAAGTTGTAAAATTAAACACATTGCATTTTTTTATCAATTGCATCCTTCTTGGGGTAACTACCAAGAAAATCGTACATTTATTCTATTCAATGTGAAGGTTAGAGGGAACAATAATAATTACTGGTGAATTAGAAATAAACATGACTCATTCATGACCCATTAAATAAAATCAACAGGGTGATAAAACCCTAAAGTTCAGAAGGAAAAAGACTGAACCCTTTAACCCCAGTGGTGATCTCCAGTCTGCTCTAATGTGAACTACTCTCAGATGTGTTTAAATTCAAATCAATATTGTTCATTTGGTTTAGTTTGTAGAATATTCAAGGATACATATGTAAAATTAATTGACTCTTTGCTATACTGGACCATTTGTGTCCTATTTAAATGCAGTAAAATATTACAGAGCAGTATTTAAAAAGATGGGGTGGAGTTAGTGAAATTTGAGTAGTACAGCTATGTGGAGACAATATTTGGCAGCAAATATGTCAGCAGTTCAAGCTGTGTGTGAGAGATTGCAGTTGACCCTTAGTCTAACAAAAATGAGGATCCATATTTTCAGTTCTCCCTGTTGTTAATTTCAAACCAAAAGTAATTTAAGTAAAGAAAGTTGTTACTGTTTTCTTAAACTCATCTATTTTGAAATTCCCTGTTGTACCATTGAGAAGGAGACCTGGTAGAACAGTGCTTGTTTACACGGGTATTACATTGAATAGAACTTTATTGCAGGTAGTCCCAAAACTCAGTCTCTCTGTGTCATTTTGTGAACTTTTGAACAAAAATTGGCAGGACTTTTTTGGTTTTGCTTTCTGACTAAATGACTTTTACAACAAATATGAAAGTAACTGAATTTGCCTTTGGGTCTCTTATTTCTTCCTGTTTTCTTAGAACAAGCTTTATTGGTTGAAAGAAAAGAAAAAAGGTAAACCAGGCCAGGAAAACCCTATGTGAAAGTTCCAGACATTTATGAAATCAGAGTTCAAACATAGAAAAAAATTGAGTATGTGTTACCTTAGCTTTAATAACTGGTTTGGCAAGATAAATGCATTCAGAATTGATACCTAAGGATATGTGCATGGGGAGGTTAAATACTTCCATTGTTGTTCAGTGTATACCTTTTTTTTCTCCTGTATTTACTGGCATTTTACTTTTTTTTTCTAATTAGTGCTAAGATTTTGAACAATTTCAACCAGAGTAGCCATCACATTTATATTCTGTAAAAAACCTGAGTGAGTTTGCATCACAGATTATCAGCTTTTGTGGAAGGTAGGGTAACATACAACATCATTAGTGTGAATAAATGAGTGTTTTTAGAAAACTAAATACTAGTTTTAAATAGTTTCTACCGTAAGTGCTGGTTTTAATGCTTTCTTATTCAGGCCAAGCTTGAAAATTTAACTCCTACTGATTCTTAACAGAAATCCTGATTTGGACTTTTTGCAAAGGATGACATTTTTGTAATTTTTATGTTACTTCTGTTTCTTTTTAAACTAGTGTTGTATCTTGGAGCAAAATTCTCTACCATATGGAAATTTTGGCTATAGGTAAGCCCATCAGTGTGTAGTGTCTTAATTCAGGCAAATGTGTGTGGGAAGATGGAGGAAGTAAAGAACTTATATCCATGAAGTCCATGACTGTGCTAAGATATTGAACTTAGTCTGAGCAGAGCCCTATGCTAATTAGCCTTCCGAAATGCAAGCACAATTAGCTGCCAAATAGCCGTGTGTTAGTGCAGCTCTGCTGTTGCTGGCATTGGAGCCGACATCTGTGGATCTCACATACAGTACAGGAATTGCTGTGCTGGAATATCAGTTCTTATAGTGTCGCTAGCACAGGTACCTCCATAATGTGCAATTTATTGAGCATTATGGAAGTTGCAAGAAAGGAGAGTTAAGGCCTTATATTCTGGTTGTCAGGATATCCCATACCTTTAAGGAAAACTGTAGGGAGAGTGTCTTGTTTATGATGTAACAGTGAACTAAAGCAGTATTATGAAAATGGAAAAAATACCAAGTTTAATGACTGTGGGTGCTCTGCTAAAACAGAACTTGAGAGAATTGCTTACAAGCTGCTTTGGCAATGACCACAAGTCCATGTCCAACAGAAGCCACCAAAAGATGGTTGTGATGTTTTGGGGGAAGAAAAGCAAAATGAGAAGTGTCCGAATGTGAAAGCTAAAGATATTTTGACAAAACCATGCAAGTACTTGGAGTTTATGTACATGCTTACAAAAAGTGGCTTGCAGTAAGTAACCACTGAAAATGTATAGGTGTATTCTGGAACAAAACACTGGCAGAGTAAATTATAACAGCAATTCAGATTAAATAATTACATATGGTAGTTGAAGCTGCCTTTTTTTTTTCTTTTGATGTAGGTAGCTGAACACTTGAGACCTAAGTTTGGCCACAGAATGCAGCTTCATAATTGCATTGAACTGTATTGTTCTCAGTATTAAAAACATACATGAGAGTTCCACTTTGAAATCTGTCCCAGGGAAAAAGGGAGAAAAACTGTTTTGGTACTGCAAGCAATAATACATTTAGTTTAATCTGAGAATTCATCGTAAACTGTTAATTGATTTATATTTAATCTCATTTAATCTAACTTGATTGTCAATACTGAATAATGGTCTTTTCGGTCTCAACTCAGTTCTTTTTGGAAAATTGTGCAAGAATGACCTGAGGTGTATTCTACGAGCCTAGGTGTGATGATACGTGGAAAATCTGTTAATTTGCCTCTGTAGTGCTTCAAATAACTAGCAGTACAAAAGTTCAGTATGCTACAGGCAACTTCAGTGCATCTGTGTAGAATGTGGGTTTTCATGTGTTACATGGAGGCTTTCCAGTCTCCTCCTAAAAGAATGATTCCTACTGGGCAGCCTCATCAACCTTTGGGAGTTTGACAAATGCTTGTTGTCCATCCTTAGTAATTGCAGCAGTGCATCCAGAGAACCACTTCTCGCACCAATTATAATTTTAATATCCCATGACAATGCTTTTTACTATTGTCTCAATTAGTCATACCACAGAATAAACATTGGAATTACAACATATGTAGCTACTTTTGCTAGAAAATTATGGTCATTAATGCTTGGTTCCAGCAACAAGTTTCTTCCATCAGCAGTCTGTCCATCTGGGTTTTTGACTTGACAACACCACAAAGACTTACAATGATGTTCCCTTTCAGGCACAGGCATTTGAGAATTCACGCTGACTCCAAGTACTGGTAATTATCCAGTGCTATTAAATACAAGGTACTATAGAGGTACCCCAGCAGACTCTGCTGGTGATATAGGTTGCTTCATAATGGTTTTGCTCATTCTTCAGAAGTCATTATGCCTTCCAATATTAAGATGCCATGCTAAAATTTAATATGACAAGAACTCAGCTTTGTGTGGAAACTTTGCAGCATAAGGCCAGTAATCACTGGTAGATACATTTAAGACATAATATACTGAACAGAACCAAATTAGTGATGTGCTTTTAGATTAGTGGTGCCTAATGTCTGGGTTTCTAGGAAGTGGTCCGGCTACACTTTCTCATTTGTCTTAGAGTAATTCTGTTTTCTCTGTATATCTGATGGTATTGAATATAGAGATGCCTTGAATTTATATTTTATTTTGTCTTTCTTTTTCAGCTTACTCTCAGGGCTCACTGTTACGAAACTGGCCATCCTGAAACTGGCCATGCAGAATTCCTCCCCCCAAAAATGAACCCAAGTATTTAGGAGGAAATAAGCAGCTGAAGAAGGCAGGAACTGCTAATTCCTAAAGATATTAGTGTTGGAAGAAAGCCTGAGTACTGTCTGTTGTGGATTTTTACAGAGGGCAAATGCACCAATGAGAGATACATGTGAATGATAAATTTCTTTCTCACAGAGTATAGTACAAAAAGTTTCTCTAGTGCAGGATATAGTCTCCTATATGTATACAGATCTGTAGGTCAAAACCTAGAGGGAAACTTTTGGACTGACTTTGCTCTGTGTGAAAGGACTCCTGTCAGCTTTGGTGAGGGATGAACATGCCTGGTAGCCAACTGGTAGTCTAACTTTACTCACGCATGTAACAGTATAGCCAGGGATTTATATGTGATGGCTTAGGAAAGCAAATGAGGCATGATTGGCCATGGCTGTATTTTATACAGTAAAGATGTGTGGGCTTCAGATTTTACAAGGAGCTGACACGGACTTTCTGAATGTTAGAACATACCAAGAATATATTGCAATTCAGAAAACGTAAGAACAAATACAAAAGTAATAAGGACTTGGTGACTATGTCTGTACTGTGCACACAGATTGTCTGTGAGTTCCTGTTCAAAAGTATTCACTGTAAAGAATTTTAGTACTGGTATCCACATAATACCATCACTATTGATTGGAATAGCTGAACTGTGTTTCAACCTACCTTGAAAGCTGGGAGGGCTTAAAAACTTGACCTTGTGAAATAAGTCACTGGCCTGGGGTTTAGCCAGATACTGCAGTTCTGTGAAATCATAGGGGAACATCAACAACTGCTTCTTCCTGTTTGCATTTTAGAAGGCCGAAGAATTCACCATTTCAGTGTTGTACACAGAAAAGGCACTCATGACAATCCATAAATGTGAAAAGCTTATGAAACAAATGTTCTTAATTCCAAAGACACCATATTACTTCTCTGACTCAAATTTCTGGCAGGAGTCCCATGAGTAATTTTTATGCTTCCACCTGGAAGGAACAGGCAAAAATATTCCCATTTGTATTCAGTACAAAATACTTGAGCGTAAAAGGAAACAGATTTTCAGTTCAAAAATGGAGACTGAAATTGTTGGTGGAACGTAGTAAAGCTGTGCGAAATTCTGCAGTGCAGTATGGTACCTTTTAATGCCTCCTTCAGAATTTGTGGAGTGTCTCCACCTATCCCTGCAACTCCATATTAGACCTGGAGCAAAAGGATTTAATGTTTGAGTGCCTAAGCAGTAGTTACATTTGTGGCCTCCCCTATTCCAGTGCAAAGCTGGTCTTCTAGAGGGTCAGGTGGTCATCTGGTTTGAAATAAACACATCTGGAAAAGGGAATAGGGTTGTCAAAGCCCCATGAGCCATAAATAAAGTCCTGTAATCCTCTGTAACAAGAACTCTCATGAGTTTTTACTTTTAAGAGGTGATGGGAAGTTAATTCCCTCTCTGGTGCTATGGCTACAAGGCTGTCTAAACAAGGACTGCAGAATTAGGCTCTCTTGTTTTCCATGCACTGCCAAGCTATATATTTATTTATGGTCAGTCTACTGAGTCCTGTGAGACTAGAATTGAATCCTTGTCTCTCAGACCTACTTGAAACTGTTTTAGTTTTTTTTTCTTTCTTTTCATTCACCTTCAAAATTTAAGAATTTCTGGAAATCCTTGCAGAACTTGGTCTGCAGCCCAATCCCGATTAATTTTCTTTAAGCAGAATTCCTAACTGGCTATGTTCTAATATAATGGGCTGTAACCAATTAATCACACAGCTATTAGTGGAAGTACAAGGCAGTACATTGCAAGCTTGTTAGCTTCACTTAGCCGTGCGAGTTTGTGTTTGGTGAAGATGCAAAGACATCACTCAAGCTGACAGACACAGCCTCAGTTGTCTTCTGCGCTGCTGCCTTTACCATTGTTCTGTGACATGGAGCATTCCGTGTGGCATCTGGTGGTGAGAAACACCTCCAAGTTGGGTAACTTGATGAATTCTGTGCCTTAGCTGAGGAATTGGCAAGAAAATGTACCATGAATACAAACACCGAACTACTGTATGAATGTTACGCCTTTTATAAATCGCTTCCTGCCACAAGTGAACAACAGGAAACACATTAGCATGGGGAGCTTGAGTGCAATTAATAATCTCAATTTCTTCCTCCTGGCAGCACAGAATTGTTTTATAAATTTTTTAAAAATGTGAAATTGGTATTTGACAGGAACGATTAAGGAAGGCTATTTGGAAATGTAAAATTAATTAAAGCTTTGAAATATCTTTACACAGTTATGGGCAGAAGCAAAAGTACTAGAAATGAAATAATGAGATAGGAAATTGCTTATTAAAAAGGAGAAACAGTTGAAACAAGAAATCTTCCAATTCTACTACTGTGAGTTAAATTACTTTTAATTCTAGATACTCAACAGTGATGTTGGTATACATGAGGTCTCACAAAAACAGGGAGGTTTTTTATGTTAGAATTTTTGAAAATGTTGAAATCCCCTTTCTGGAGATTTTAGGGAGTTGTTTTATGTATCTTTGGAAAAGGGAAAAGCAGATGTCACTGAGGCTTAATTTCACATTTCCACATCAACCTTTACATGCCTTCCAATGGGAAAATCATTGGCATTTCTCCATTGAGAATATTAAGCATCTAGGAGAATTCCTCTGTGCAGAAAAACTATTCATTATTTTCAGTGTAATGCATCCATATTGCTGATCATAAAATTATTTTACAAAGGTGAGCATCATTGTCTATTTACCTGGAAAAATCTGCTGCACAGAAATGGAGGTGATTCATCCATGTCATCTTAGTGATACGGTGATTGAGGCTACTGTTTCCTGAAGGTTTGTGCCTTGGTCATATCCTCATTTAAAAGAAACAAGAGTAAGAAAAGCCCACTCTTACATTTGCTTCCTGACATGACTCTGTCTCCGATTCCCTTAGGAAAATGCACAAGTGCCATCCTGAGCTGCAGCGGAGATCAGTCCCTGTTGTGGTGGTCGGTGCTGAGGCAGGAGCAGGGCCAGCTGTGATGTCCCTGGGCAGGCCCACAGGCTGCTGCACAGTCTGCAGAGCAGTCACCCACACACACCTCTGGGGGGATGTCAGAGCCCCCTAATATTTGTTCACTGCCTGACAGAAGGATCTGCCCTTTGTTCCAGTGAAGCAGAAATTATCTGTAAGGCTTATTTCTTGGCCTGGCAAATAGTCTGAGGGCCAGGGACAGCGGCCATGCTTTTTCTTCAGGAAGCCTGAATCTTTGCCACCAGGATTAAGTAGTAAAAGCTTTGCTGTTCTGATGGGCCATGGCCTCTGCTATGACAGGAACAGGGAGCCAGTGACAGCTACAGAGGGAGCTGCTCCTGTGGGGAGCAGAGGTCCAGACCAAGCTGGGAGGTCACAGGGAGGCTGTTCCAGAGCCAGGGACACACCTCAGCCTACTCCACACAACCTGGAAAATCAGGTTGTGGATCCTTTTTGTCACAGTCCATTCAGCACCTTTTTGGCAAGGTTGGAGGAGGCACTTGGCCACTGTCCTCGGGGCCTTGCTGTGTGCGAGGCCAAGTGTCTGTGTGGGCAGAACCTGGCCAGGCTCCCAGGGCCACGTGTGGCAGAGGGGACAGGGCACTGCAGAAGTGACAGGTCATAAAAGCAGATACTCTGTGACTGATACAGATATAAAGTATTAGCAAGACTCCATTCAGCAGACACTGCTTCAGCCTGGCTGACTAATGCTGGAGTCTGGATGTGGGGATTTCTGCACTGCTGGGAGTGGAGGGCGCTGTGGTTTGTCACCTTATTACAGCTCTGCTGTCCAGGAGGGGAAAAACCAGGCTGGCAGCATTAGGAGTCACAGTCTGACTGCAAACTGCGGGTTGGAGCCTGGCTGCACTGAGTACAGAGACTCTGAGGGGTTTCACCATGAGCCACCTAAACCTGCTGCTTAAAAGATGTGACTGTTCTCACGACCTCTCCTTATCAAAGATCCAAGCTTTCCAGAAACTGGGTCAGGGGGCCTAAAATGTAGAGTAACATTGAGAAATGAGGTCACTGAAGGCAGGGGGGAAGAGGCAGAGCAAAAAAAAATTAACCATCATCCTTTCTGCTTATCCTCCTGCACTAAAAATATGTTTGCCCATGGAACTGCTCACCTAGTCAGAGCTGTAGCCTAGACAGAGGTTTGACAGACATTCTGCCTTGAAATTACATATATCCCACAATAAAAAAGGGGAAATTTTACTCTGCCCGTATTTTAAGATGAGGAATGCTTAAGTGCATGGTTTGAACCACTGTTCCACTGAAGTAACTACATGAAGTTAACACTGGGTTAAAAGGGATTAGTCTATACCAAAATGTGATTGTCCTCCTAATCATAGCTTGGCACCAAACCTGCAAGAACAAATACTAAATTATGTGCTTTTCCTACAAGTCTTGCTTTAATCTTAAGGGGAGAGAAAGGTTCGTAGCTAAGCAAGTATAATCAAACCTCAAAAGATCATTGTCAACAGAACACCTTCCAGTACCTTTTCCAACTCTCCTCCCCATTCTGCTGTAGAATGGGGAATGAGGAGGCACCCATGTGGTACTGAGGTGCCAGCTGGGGTTAAAGCATGAGCAGCTTGACAACACAGCAGCCAAAATGAACTGCAGCTCAAAAGAAGTGCTTCCTCCATGCAAGGGTAAATCACAGTCAACTCTTTTTATCATGGTTGCCTTAGCGGTGGGAAGGGCTGAGATACCTCTTCCAGTTCTCAGCATTCAGACACTTGAGCTTCCACACTGGTGGAGGCAAGGGCTGCTCTATGTCAGGCTTTCAGTGTACAAGGTGCAACTGAAACAAGGACTTGGATACCTTGTGTCTAGGACAGCAACAGAGCTGACGAATTCTTAATGGTGAATGAGGCCTAGTTCAAAACACTCTTTGAAACAGTCTGTTCACCTGGTGCCACAGTTCCAATTTAAAGCAATAAATGCAAGAATACTCTGATCAATTCTGTAGTTTATCTCCTGTCTGAGCTCACTATTGAGTAATTTCATAATGCATTTCCTTCTACCTATCCTTCATGACAAGGGATAAGGAAAAAAATTCTGGATAATATTCTCCATCTACCTTTTGCTTAGACCTTTTATGCATTTGGGAGGGAAGCTGATGTTCTGAACTAGAGTGTTCAATAACAGGTCAGTGGCTTGTCTGTTCTGTGTCTCCTTGCATATTCTCTCCCTTGGGCTGCTCCTCTTAGACATGACAGCAAATTTGTTTCAAAGTAACTGGCTTGGGCCTTAGCAATTTAAGGGAAACCACACAAATTCAGAAGTTTTCTTTTGCTGCTCTTGAGACAAATTCTCTGCATTTTAGCCTTTGGTGGACCCTTCCTAAGGCACACATGACCAATTTCAAAGTCCATTTACTTTAGGTGGTCAAAGAATCCCTAGTAAAGAAAGTTTTGTACTTCATCTAATCTTCCTTACACGCTGCAACAACCAGCAAATGATGGTGTTTCTTGTAACGGACTCTGGAAATCTATCTCATTAGATTTGAGCCTGTTTGCCTTTATGGGTACAATGTAAAGAAGTTCTACTGCAGCTCTTACAATCCAGCCCAGCTTCCATGCTAATTAATTAGAATGACAATAAAGCTTTTTTTTCCCATTTTTGTGGGGTGGGATGTGTTCTTTTTCTGTCTATGGGCTGAGCTGAATACTTTCTTTCTTTCCATGATTTTAATGTCTGCTGGAAGGTTTCCCTTAGCTCTGAAACAGATTTTTGCCTGTTACAATCATGTTATTCAGGTTCACATTGCAGGAATCTATGATTGAGCAGGTACCCCGGAAACCTTTCCAAGTAGTTTGTACATTATGATTCAAGTTCCTCTAAACATCATATCTGTGTGTAAAATGGAATGCACAATACTTTTTTTTCCCTTAAAAGCAAGGATACTCTTTTCTACAAAAAGACTGCCTTTTTTCCTCTAAAAAGGCAGGAATAGTAGATGGACAGTTCATGTTCCAACTCAGTCATGCATGCTTTCTGCTTTTATTTGTCCTTTCATTAACTCTCAAGATTTGGCACAACAAGAGCATTATATAAGATTAAATAATTCTTACATAAGTCTGAGTGAATGCCTTTCATGAAGTACTGGGTGCTTATCATGGCTATAAGTAAAAATGAATCACTTCCCTTTTAAACTGGAGCTTTCAACCTTGTATTCTGTGTGGTTAATTGCCACAAGCCAAAATAACCTTTTGAGCTCTATGGATTTTCACAGCTGCAGACTAGAGGAAAAAACCTTACACTGATAAATAGAAACTCAAGAATTTCCAAAAGAAATTATTCCCCACTCTAATTGCCTCTTTTAGCACAAAGCCCAACTCATTTGTGCCAAAATGTTAAATGTTCCTAGCTAGAGCCAAGAACCTGAGTATCATCTAAAGGACAGAATGAGAAAGAAGAAAGCCAGGACAGTATGAATTTGACACTTCAAGAACAGCAGGGAGCACAGCCAACAGGTCAGGAAATGTAGGTAATTAAGCTTTTGCTAGAAGCTACAGATCAAGTAGGATGAGGGCTCAGCATCTCACTAACAGAGTCAGGGAAGACTTTAAACATCTTCCTATATATAGGGAAATACAGGAATGTACCTTGAGCATTTTTAAGCTAAGAGAATGAGTATCTGTATTACTAGGCCAGATTAGCATGTGGAATAGTAATCAGAAAATCAGGAACCTAGGAGGAAAACTGGGAGAAAAGCTCATTTCTAGTCTCCTTAATGGAAATATGTGAGAACCAGTACTGGGAAAAGTCAGAAGTTGCAGAAACAGTACTGAGACTGCAATCATAAAACAAAGTTATGCTGGAGGAGAAGTTCTTTGGCTTGTAATGCTCCTCCACTCTGGGCTGGTTATCACCTGGTACATGAGTGAGTTTCTTGCTTCTGTAAAAGACAAGCAAGAGCAGCAGTGAAGGATCTGGTGTGGGAAGACAAAAGCGGGTGTAGGGAAGGACTGGGCTGGCAGTAGGAAGACACAGAAGGAAAAGGGAGACTGAAGGTCAGAAACCCACTGGCTGTCATATTAAGAAGGAAGAAGGAAATACAGAGAAGCAGAGAAAAATATTTAGTAAATATCAAATTAAGCAAACAATCTCTCTGTTGAGTGATAAAGAGGACCTAAAGCTGGAGAGAAGGACATGATTGAAATATTCTGCTAAAACAGCATGATAAATCATCCACAGAGAAACTGAAATCCCTTGCTGGCAAACATAGGAACAGGAAGTATGGATATAGTCAGTATATTGAAAGACCAGTGGATGGCAGTATATTTTTACTACCAAAATATTGGCCACCATGCCACATCTTCTGGTTCTTGCTCATCTGCTGACTAACACATCATATTTCCCAAGAACAAATCCATGTTTGACTCTGATTCAGCATAAGCTGCAAAGATTTGTGCCTTTTTTGTACAGATTGTATTTCTCCAAGACAATGGTGGCCACTGTTGTAGCTTTCTCACACTGAGCCAGCTGGGAGGTCAGAGCATGTGTCACAAGGAGAGGAGTGAAGGCATAGCATAAGAGCGAGCCAGCATGTGACCCAGCTGCACACACTTTCTATGAGTTTATAGAACATTTCAGGAATAAAAACTCCAAAGGCAATGCCTAAAAAATCACTTTTGAATGCTACTTCTGACAGTTTAGTGTGGTCTCAGTCCCAGGTTTACTGTTCTGCTATGAAGCTGATGATTTCCTCTCCAATGTAAGAAATAAACTCTGTAAATTACAGAGAAATTGCTTGAGATACGTATAAAGACAAAACCTGAGTACCATTTCAAGTCATAGCATAACACCCATTCAACCACAAACTGATGAGCATTAAGTAGTTAAGGGGAAGATTTATTTACTAATTAAACTTAAGAAAGCCCCCCCACTTTATCCTTGATTACCATATTTATTGACTCTAAGTGGAAAAAGCCCGACAAGTCTTAATGGATTTGACTTATTACCATATGTACTGTCTGTATTCCCTGCTCACATAAATTTCCACTGAGAAAAAGAATATACATTTTAAAGTAACAGCTTTTAAATTCATTTGATAAACAGGTTTACAATAAATTTCTGAAAGTTTGGAGAGGTTTTTCAAGAGTTATTGCTCATGTTTTCTGATGCAAAACACTTAGTGTAAAGCACACCTGACATCTGACTTCCATATACCTCAGAGGTTTTCTATGTAGTCTTCACTAAAGTGTACTTACTAAATGTTTCACAGTATCAGAACATGAGTTCCTCCATCAGCTTCAAAACCTGTGAACTAGATACTTACTGTAAACAATGCTTCTATAAAAGGACAGTTGAAATACAAAAAAAAAGTAGAGGGCATTAGTAGCCAAGTTTCTTTGGGAGATAGAAGATTGTACTTGGTTCTGACTTCCTTAGAGCAGCAGACAAAAAGCATGGTAATGGTTTCAATTATTTGAAGCTCTTCGGTTTTAAGAGCATTTGTAAAAACATGTTCAATTATAACAAATTGATATTTGCATAATTAACTTTAAAACAAGGCATTTTGTAAGTGATAAATGCATTAAGAGCTGAAATAATAACATTAAGACAAGCTAGTTTGTCAGCTTGTCAGATATGTGTGCTGAAGCTTCCCTTCTAATTACAAGATGTTTAGTACAGCACAACAGATATTTTAAAACAAATACAGAAGCTGGAATGTGTTTTCAATTGCAGTGCACTTCACATGAGAAGATTACCGTGACAAAATATGAAAAGGAAAGAGGACGGAGAGCAATGCTTTATAGACGTTCTAGTTTTTCACTTAGAAATTCTTCCACACTATCTGTATTCCACTTGAGGATGCTCAGTTCTTCTGCAATGTTCCCATTGTCATCCAGCAGCTTTAGTACAGGGTCAGAACCACGCACATACTGTGGGGGAGAAAAAAGAAAAGTCAGTTATCTTGGGCAGAAAATGCATTCTCCATATTAATACATCCCTGCTCCCAAGTGATTTAAATTAGTTCAGATTTCTAACTTGCATTTAATGTCAGAGAGAGGGAAGTGGAGGAACAAGTCAAATGAAGGAGGATCGAGGGTGTGTCAGAAACACCTATTTGTTGTCCTTGGTGCACCACACCAGTTAATGCATGTGCAGAGAGGCAATACTGTAAGCCTGGTTTCGAAAGATGATATTTACTTCACCTGTTCTAAGTTACCAACGTTGGATTTTTGAATCAAGCAGATGAACAATCTTTCTCATATGATCAATTGCCTTTCTACCATTTAGAAATTTCAGGTCACTTTAACACATCAAAGTTCTACTATCAGTTTTAAATGTGATCATGTTCTTTCCTGCTATGTTGCATCTGTGCCTTCTACTCTTTGTTGGTAACACAATTCTTCAATGCTTCTGCAAACTCACAAAATACGAAATGCAAATAAAAGCTTTTAACAGTATTAGAAAGCTGTGACCATTTCCGTTTATGGAAAGATTTCCCCAGGAGTATTTCACTTTGCTGACTGAGCTAACCTAGTTGGTTTTACTTAATGAAGCTAGTGGCACCTCTACCTCTAATCAGTTTTCCAAAAGTCTTGTAAAATAAATACAGATTCATTTGCAGAACATTTCTTTTTCTGGTAGTGTTCTATACTAATTGTAGGGTAGACTGTTTGAGGTTCAATAAATCTACAAAGTTAAAAAAAAAAGAAACAGGCATGCAGAAGGAGAGAAAGCTTTTGAAAGAAACTGGAAGACATGGAGACATGAATGTGTGAGACAGACAGAGGAAATCTGTTTTAGATGGAATCTGCTGCTGAGAAGACAAATCACTTATTGCAGCCATGCACAGCTATGAAGTGATTCCAGATGGTGCCATTTGGGGAATAGAGATGGGAGCACAAGATGTGAGAATCAAGATGTGTATCTGTGAAGTGCACTTGAAGTTCACAGAGGACTTTAAGAGGAAGGTGAATTCTTACACTAAATCTTGAAACCAAAGAATTATTGGAGCTTATGGCAATACAGTTTATGCAGCTTTGCATATACGCAAGTAATAAGAAACACCATTCAGTATATGCATTTCTATAAAGCTGGATGTTTGAAGCCTATGAAGAAAAAACAGCACAGTAGAACATAGCAAGGAAATTCTGAGGGAGGCGAAAAATCTAAGAATCACTGAATGCAGGGAAATGGCAGCTCTGTAAGAAAATGAGGAGATAATAGAAGAGGACAAAAGGAAACTATGGCAGAATAAGCTTGAGTAAATCCAAGATATCCACAAAATAAGGACAGAATGTAAGCATTCCTCACATTCTTTCATCATCTGCTATTACAGGTTCCAGTATTTCTTTTCTTGGCTTAAAATCAACTAAACAAAAATAAGATAAACCAAAACCCCACCACCAGTAAAGAATTGGTATCACTTACTGAGCAGTAAAGTAATATTACTAGAAGGAACTTGTGAAGACTCATACAGGTAATGCAAATTTATGTCCTCTACTAAAGGATTACTTGATCAGCAACTAGGGAACAATCCACGAGAGGACTGTCTCCACCAAATTTAATTCTTCCTAACATCCTGCAAAAAAAGGTAGGCTACTACTCACCTTGATTTGCAGTCCCCTGAAGAGCTTTGGCTTATCACTCCTGACAAAAGCTACAGTTTGGAGAAAAGAAAGAAAGAAAATCAAACTCCTCTCCACTTGCATTACGTGGACATCAAATTAATATTCCACAAATTATTTCTTTTGAAATTATGCTTTAGAAGGAATTGCAATGTTAAAAACCTTAATAACACTAAACTTATTATGCCAAAGGAACACCTATTTCTGCTAGTAATCCAAACAAGATTCCTATCTGCTTGGAATTTCCTTGAACACTGATGCAACTGTGTAAGTCAGTTTATCTGCACATAGAACTGACAGCCTTCAGCAGACTGGCCCATATGCTGCTGTGACACGCAAATGTGAGGAGAGGCGTTGGAGCGATGGAAATCTGGCTGGAGATAAGCTTTGTGAGGGAGGCTGAATATGACACCCATCTCATCAGCACACTCCACTGCAGCAGTGCGGGGAAAGGGCACAGAGGAAACTGTGGGTAGAGATGTTATTCTTCCAAACAAGACAGACAATCCTGTCTTGCAGAGATGTCCATGATTATATGCTGAAAACCAGCAAGGAAACAAGACCAGAAAACAAGAGGAGAAGCTGGTATCTCCTCCTCCCTTGACACTCATAAATGCTGCAAGAAGGACTAATGGCCTGGCACGCAGTGACATGGAGAGAAGTTCCCCTCTGAGGGGAGATGCTGCTGCTACTGCTGCTGCTGCACAGCCCTGCACCTGGGGCACTACTGGGCAAATGGCATTGACAGGAGCACAGTCCCAGTATCGCTGCAGCACAACCCAGGCCTTGTGTCAACCTTAACTTTGAAGAGACTATGAATTATTTCAGGACAAAATGTGAGCAAAATCCCCTACTTCCAAACACCACACGAATGAATGTCTGAGTTCTCAAAGTATTTAAAACATATTTAGGAAATACAGTCCTCCTTGCTCCTTTTTACAGTCAGGCCATGCTAAAGGCTGAATTTAGTATCTGTTTTGACATTAAATGGATTCAGGACACTCCAACAGTACGTCAGTAGCACCTCCCCAAGGATGAACCCTGTCAGTATGGATGGACTCCTACAAAGGTGCTAGCTGCATGTTAAAGCTGCTTTTTCAAGGTTAGACCACAATGAATCTCTCACAAATTGCAGTGAATCCAACTGGTGCATGGAGATGAGTGCAACCTCAGGACTAATGTTTCATACTGCTTCACAAAGTGTAGTGCTTTCCTCAGTAATTGCAGAGATGTCTCCTGGCATCTTTATACCCATCTTTATATTACTGCAGTTACCTTAACACTTTCTAGCATAGTTATACAGAGTAACATTTATTTTCCTCCCTCTTCCACTGTGCTGGATAAACTCTGCCTGGTGCACCAATCACTACACAGTATAAACAAGGTAACAAAATACCAATGATCCAACGAGCTGCCAGGCCCTCGAAAACAACAATACTTGTTTTTGTTCTTTCTGCAGGACTGTACACTAATATCATATTGTAACCTGTACTTGTATAGCTATTTCAAATAGCACTAAATAACTAGTACTTGTTCACATACTCTCTGATTCAAACTCAAAAACATTTTCAACTTGAATGTTCCCCATGTCCTTGCGGCCTGTTGTCTTGGCTGTCATCAACAGTAACATAAAAAAGTGGCAAAGATATTTCTCATTATTTGATAAGTTCATATAACATTGAACTATTTCTACAGGAATTTTTCCACATTTTTCTTCAATTTGAATCTACAGCTGAAATCAGTCTCTGGGGCTTTGCATGAATAGGATGTTGTAAGAAGCAGTCAGTATAGTGGATAACTTTAACTGCAAAGCTTAAAAAAAAGTTGTAAGAGAGCACAGTAAAACAGATGAAGTTTCCAAAGCAGATCTGAACTCTGGAACACAGTTGTGTTAAATAGCCTTTGGGAGTTACCTCAGATTACTGCACTTTAAGCTTGTAACAGGTGTGAGGATTTGTTACTTGAGTGACAGATGAAGCTCATTTGGACATGAGTGGCTGTTCTCTGCCTGCAGTGTTGGACTGAATAAGCTCACATAGAATGGAAACAGAACTAGGTGGAAGAAGAAAGTATTCTATAGGCAGCATTATGTTTTGTCACATTAGAAGTAGCTATTACACACTTGTATCAATGTGAAATGTCTAAATGTTCTGAAAGCTGAAGCACTACAGAATATTTTTGCTGCTATTTTAGACAGCTGGAACAAAATTAGTTTCTGTTATGGCATATTTATTTCTAATGCTGATCATAGTGACTTTCTGCATCAGTCACTTGAATATGCAATGCAACAAAGAAAAACACTCACTGTACAAATAACTGCATTTGTATATTCTGAATTTTATAAGCTAAAATGAGAAACTAAAATACTGGCATGCATTAAAAATACAGATTATCCCATCAAATGCTTTACTTTTTCTTTCCACAAAATCAGTCCTTGAGTTGAATTAACAGCCTTTCAAATGAAATGATGGGGTCAGGAAGTCAGAGACAGCTACAGTGGACATTTTGGGACACACAACTGCTTGCTCATCATATGATGTGGTGAATACATTCCACCTTCAGCACTGCCCCAACAGTTTCCCCTCTATGCCCTGACATCATCGTCGTTGTTTCCTATGTCTAAAGGCTACTTTCACATCATCTTTACACCGTTATTTAGTACTTTGATGTCTAATACTTTGATGTCTAATACTAACCCTAGCTATCTCTCCATTTTCTTTTCCCTGTAGCAGCTTTACAAGTTACACATTGCAGAGAAACAAGCATTTCCTTAACCCATCCGTGGGTGAGCAGGAGAGGCATTTTCCACTTTGACTTCTGTAGGTTGAATTCTGAGCTCAGTGTCATGACAGTATGTTATGGTGAATTAAGCACCAGACTAAAGGCAGAGCTGTTGTACTGACAGCTTTGTAAATCCCTTCACCTTATGCTCTTATAAAACATGTGCAATTCCAGAGCACACGCCTTCTGCTGGAAGGCACTCACTTCCCGGGGTGTTCCCTGTACTGCCACACAGCCAACCACAGCTAAAGCTCAGAGAAGGGTCAGGTCTTATGAACATTGTAAAGCTCATCGAACTGTTTCACAAAGAGAGGAAGTGCTGGGCAGTGCTTTTGAAGCCCTAAAAGCAGCCTTTACCCATGAACAGGGTACAGTGGAGAACTCACTGCTATTGTTATAATGTCTCTTTGTTTTAAGAAAAAGTCTGTGAAAACTAGTTTGTTGGAACTAAAGCCTGGAGTCCTATGTGGAGATTATTAAGGAAATTAAGAATCACTGTGGCCCAAACAGCAAGTCTATGTACATGCACACACACACCTGCACTGTTTTCTCTAGGTACAGGAGGACACATCGTGAGTCTGACCCTAAATGGGTAGGATGCCACATCTCCCCAGAACAGCTGTCCCAAGTTAATTTCAATAAACTGAAAGCAAATGTAACATGACTTCATAAGCTCATGGAACAAAGGGTATTCTGCTTACTTGGTCTTGAATTATTATACACAAGCCATTTGAAAGTATAAGGTTTTACTGGAGACACAAGTTTGTGCATAATGTCACAAATTGTACATAAAAAAGGCACAAAGGACTTGACCGTGCCACAGACTTGACCATTTTGTACCCAAAATGAACTTAAAAATGGTTTTATTAAGGCATTGCCAATTATCAAGTCTTAAACCTACGAAAAGAAATGCAACCAAAACAAAAGAAAGAGTGAAAAAGGGATATTTTATGAAGAAAGGAAATCCCAGCATTTAATAATGTCATAACAGCTAAGCATTGCTAAGACAACTAGCAATATTTGTTCAAAATGTGAGTATGTACATCACTGGGAATACAAGCAGACCAAAAGCATTAATGTCTTTCCTCAGACTCTTTATTAATTTGTTTTGGGGACAAACACATGCTCTGCAGTTTTGAAGACAGTATGAGCCTGCTTCAAAAGATACCATAAGAGCCCAGCAAAAAGGCTGAATTACAGAACACACCAAGCAGTCATTTACATTTTAATGACTGTAGCTCTTTACCTTTTGGGGACCTCAGTTTGACATAAAAATTTGAATTTCACAATTCATAGGGCACATCAATAACTACTATTTGCAGTTTGTTAACCAAGTTACAATGCAGCTGTTCATGGTTTTATAGAAAGCACCACACGCTTTCAGAAACTAATTCCAAACAGAGCTCCAAGCAAGCCTGAAGAAGAAACTTCACAAAATCCCAGAGTACTTTGTGTAAGCAGTTGGGCAAATGGCTTTTCTGAGTCTGAAGAGAAGTATTGTTTTAATTTCTGTATCATCTGTTTACAAAAGATTATGATAAAGCAATGTCTGTCTCCCACTACAATGTCCATGTTTCCTAACAAGAGTTTTACTGACACATTTATTAATGTAAGATTTAAGGTTAATATATTTTTCTTTCTTTCATCCGTATTTACTAATTGCAGATTTAAATAACTAGGAAATGAGTGCTCTTACTTCATACAATAGACTCCCAAAAGAAATTACATTTTAGTAGCTAAAAAAATCCCCCTCACACTTGCAGAACTTGGGTGATATAACAGTGCTTACTGACTCTGAAGTCAGAGAATCTGATGTAGCTGGACAGTGCAAGAGTTCAAGGATTAAGCACCTTGCTTCTGTAACTGATTTGCTGGGACCACATCCATTTCTTAACTAAAAGTCACACAGGGAGAGGTGAGAATTATTTTCTTGGTTAAAAAAATGCAGAGAAATATGAAAGAAATGTTCAGTGAAGAAACCCAGACTAATTCGGGTTTTGTTAAACTGGAAAGAACATAGGAGTCTAAATCCTGATCTCCTGTCTCACTGTGAACAGAACACAGCTGCCACTGCAAAGTCAGCTTAAACCACATATGCCAGATTAATCACTGACCCAGCTAATTTACTATTCTATTCCAGAGTCTTAGTTTTATGGATGTCAGCCAGAAACTGTCACATTTTGTGTTACCTGGTATAATAAGGTATTGCTTCATCTACGAATCCTGTCACTTAGGTTTTCAATGTTCTACTTTGATGGAGTGCTTTTGAATGATAAATATTTAAGATCAGTTTTATACAGAACAATTTCAAAATATATGTAACATAGGAATTAATTTCAGAGTACAGTATTTATAATGGAGCAATTTATTTTCAAGGGAAATTTATCAGGAAAAATAGGTCAGTGCTGACCTTGAAAGAAATGTACAGAAGTGTGGTCTGTTACCAGACTTATCACCAGAAGTTGTATTTGACAAATCCAACAGACAGTCTTGGCTGTTTTCACAAAAACCTTCAGTACTTTGGTGTGACATTACAAAGAATAACATCCAGCTTAAGACTGAGATAATCTTACTCAAAATGAGACATTTTCATACTCTTGCTAAGGACTAGATTTTTTTCATCACTTCTCACTTCTTTGCTTTCCCAGTATCTACAAATATATTCCATATGTAATGATTCTCACATTTCAGGCACACAGGTGTATTCAGCAACTGTTTAGAGCTAAAAATCATATGACTAGTAATTTGGAAAGAAGCCTTGATACAGAAGGATCATAGAATATTGCATTTATTAACAACCTACAGCTTTTTGCAACTGTGTAACTTTTACAAATCTCTTCAACCAATTCTAATGCTTTAATTATTTAAAAATGCGAATCTCATAATTAAAAAAACCCAATAACTGAACCCAAGATAATACTGTTCACTCTTTGGCCAAATAAAATATAATCCAGAAGTAGTCTGAGACACATCAAGTCTGTAGGACTAGGCCAAGTGAAAAAACAATTTACACAAGTACTTAAAGGTGAAGACTTCACAGTTATAGGAGTAATGCACACTAATCCATATAATTCTAATACATACACAACCAGCAATTAACAGCACCATTTTGTGTATATTCTGGAAAAAAACCCAAACACACCCAAACAAAATTTAACAAAATCCTTCCAGAACTGTGGGAAAGGAATCAGTTGTTTGTGATGAGACATTGTCAATGACAGGCTGCAAAGACACTGCTTCGAAAGCAGCAGCACGACCTTCAGGCATTGTAACTTCCACAGCAAACACCCAAGTGAAAAGTTGAAATAAAAAACACAAACACTTCTTGAATGTTAATGTCTTAAGATAGAGACATTAGATACTATTTCTGAGGGAAGTTAAAATCAAGGAGAAAATATAAGTAAAAGTATTCTGAGATTAATACTAGTGTGAAGACAAATACCAGCTGGAAGAATATATTCTACTGCTTTTTAAAATTTCTAAGTATTCTCTTAAAATATACTTCCCATCTTCCAACCTATTCTGATACTCTAGCAGCAAATGTGGTCCAGAAAAATTTAGATAACCTGCAGAAACTGGTGACGAAAAGGGAAAAGATAAATTTAAGTGCAATACTCAGTCCTTTTTTAATTCTTCTTGTGCCAAAGAAAAAGTGACAGTCAAAACAGAGATCCTACTTAAAAAACACTGAAATTTATTCTGCCATTTTAATGCTGCTTATCTTTAAAAAGTAAGCTATATGATTAATGGACTGTAAATATTTAAGCAGGTTTAGATAACCAAGGATTGAAAGTAAAAAAAAAACCCTATTCAAATTTTCAAGTTTTTCCTTTTGCACCATTCCAAGTCTCTGGAACACATTTAATGGTGTGAGGGCTATTCCCTACACATGAAGATAACTGAGGACATACTGCAGGCTGAGGGGCTGAGCTTTTCCTTCAAACCTATACCTCAAAGGAGCACTTAATTGTTACAAATTAACAACCATAAAGCAGCTGAGTGAATGGGCAACAACAGCTGGGAATGTTATCATGTTTGCATAGAGATAATATGGAGTTCTGTGCTAACAAAGTGACCTCCTCACATCCTTGAAGTAGGACAAGTCATTTAAGCAATTCTTATTTTGACATTTTAAAAAGTGGAAAAGAGAAAATAGCTTTGCTGTGGTCTTGCAGTCACTCAGCTGAACTGTGTGTGGGTAGACATGGCAGACAACCAGATAAAGCAGCAGAACTTACATAAATTGTAACCTGTTTTAAAACCTTTTTTTTTAACTTGTTTGTCAGGCAGCCTTTAAACAGGGAGGTATTAATACTGTCCATGGCAGATGGAGACATGCTGTTTGTACAATTTTTAATTCCAAAGCTAGATTAGTCTTTATGTTCAACTATGTCCAAAGTACAGTATTAGGGTCTTCATTACAGTACAAACCCGAAAAATAACCAAAGTACTGGTATCACCTAAGCTCTTCTCCAGTTTGAAATTTCTCACAGATTCTTTCCCTGCAGCTTCCTCCCAGCACACACTGATGGTACTGGTTTTCCTTTAACACTGCTGTATTCCATTCCATGTAGTTGACTGTCATTATCCACTGATAAAACAATTACATGGCAGGAAAACAGAGAGTTCCACGAGCGCAGAATGTAAGTTCATCTATCAATTACCGGAGACCAGTTCCGTGAGTCTCAGGTCAATGCAACCTTACTGATAAAATATACTAAATTTATGACTACCTGTAATAGTACTTAAAAATACATTTTGTCATTCAGCTGTGACAGTATTTCATAACTGAAAAAATAGTAGTGGCTTTACTTACCCTGGACTTGAGGGAACCTTCCCAATTTTCATCCACATACCTCTAGGACAGCTCCTGCATAAAGCTGTAATAATAAACAGCAGCTGTTAATGGCAAAAATAATATAAATTACTAGTTTATATATGGTGTGCTACCTGTGGAATTATCTCTCTTGGAGGAGACAATATGCTGCCAATTACAAATAAGATGCTAAACAGAATCACAATTCCGGATGTCTCTGATTTATGCAACAATTGACTGTTCCCTCAAGATACATGGTAATTTTCATTCATTATACTGAAAGTGTAAAAACAGAAAAAAATGATAGTTGTAGATATACTGTTGCTGTAAGCAAAGCTTAATTTTAATAAAATTGCAGTTGGACATATTACAACAGGAATTGCTAGTAATAGGAAAACTGTTTCTTCCTCCCTTAAGATGGTAACACAGTCTCATTAAAAGAAATTTTACTCTCCATTTTAAACCTAACATGGACAGTACTATGAAAGAATATTCAAGTGATCAAAAATACCACTTTTTTAAAAGCTTCTTCACCACCCAAATAAAGGTTTCAATTAAAAAAGGCAATGATAAACAGCTCAGATATTAGCTTGCATAATTCAAGTTCTTCTAGAATTAAAACATGAAGCAATTGCAAACATGGAAGAAAAATAGAATTGTGATAAACTTCACTTACCTTGTCTCTCTGTCTTATTGTTTAAAAAACATTCAAGAACAATTCTATCAGCCGTCCAAGATTTAGGTATCAGTTTGCACACTCACTAATCCACTGAGCATTTACACTGGTTTTCTCATATTGACAGTTATCAGCATTTTTCTATCAAGAAATCAGTATAAAGAAGTAGACAAGGGAATGAATAGCCTTCTATCTAGTTTATTATTTTATATAAGTGTATAACTAAGTATACTCAAATTTAGGACAACAGTCAAACGAATATTTCTGAATTCTCATTATGCAAATAATTTTTACGGTTATTTTCTTCCCTTCAAACAAGGATTTTTATGAACAAGATCACCGTAGCAATTCCAAATATGCAAGATATTTTTTAATTACTCACTATTCCAAGTTTGTAACTCCTGGGCAATGCCTGACAGAAGTTTAACAAAGAAAACAGCTCAATTATTGATGTCCAAATTTTGAGCTTGGAACTCTGCCATAATTGAAACCCAACTGTTCTGGTACAAAAAAGTTGAGATTCATGCTGGGACAAACAGCTGCTCTTGATGGCTAGACCAGAATAAAAGAAGAATCAATTTGCTTCATTTATAACTCTAAACAAAGGTGTCTCTACAAGAAGCAGAGGTTTATTTGCATCACTCAGCCCCACACAAAAGCACACTTGTCAATATCTGCTGCTGCTTCCATCCCATTGTGCCCAGAGCAGACGTTCTCCAGCCTTCCTTGTGAGGCAGGCACTGTGTTCAAGTAGTACTGAGAATGACACGGATCACTCAGCACAGAGGCACAGAAACACCTCGAGCCAGTTCATCACACAATGCTTAACTCATGGGTTAGTTCATTTTAAAGTGATGCCCCATGAAAGTGAGTTTAGTACTACAAGGAATGAAATAAAGATCCTCTAAACTATTACTACTGTCCATACTAACATCCAATGCAAATGCTGTGATGATTTCCAAGCTGATTCATGTCTGTATCTATAGCCAGGACTTACCTTCCTTTACAACAGATTAATAGCATGTATTCTCAGGCTTTCTATTGTGACAATATCTGAACTTTTCTCTCATCTTTTCCAAAGCATCAACTTGAGCTCAATTCATTCAAATGTTTTTTGAAAGCACCTGAACCTCTTGTAGCAGTTCATACTGTTGTAATCAAGATGAATCTGCACAACTGAGAAGAGGAAAACCACACCATTGGTCATGTTTGCTTAGATGATGAAGAAAAGTGGTAATTACAGCAGAATACAATCATTTACATAAGAACTGTGCTAAATAAAAATATGTATGGTAAAAATAATTGTTCCAGTAAGTAAAAAAAAGGAACTTTAACTTGGGTGAAAGAAAACATTTCACCTGCTGTTAGGAAGGGAACTGAAGCAATTTGTGCAAGACAATTCCAGTGGTGCCTCATTTATGCACAGATACAGTGTTGTTATCACAGTTTGTCATGGTGAAATCTCCAGAAGAAAAATTTCACTCCTGCTACGTAACCATTACTGTTTACAATCAAATGAGAACTCAGATCAAACTGAACTGCAAAAAGTAGTACCTGACACAGATTGCTCCTTTATCACAATAAAGTTACATTAGTTCAAAGGTAACAAAAAAGTTGCACAAAATACAAGCAGTTATACCTAATTTTACTTTTTAAACACCTATCTTTTGCAGACCAGTTTCTCCAAACTGCTGACTAATCCTGACCCTGCCTGACCCAGGTTACAAAGTGTCACTCAAACGGGATTTGCACAGCTGTTTGCAATCAGCTGAAAAAACCCTTCCTACCAGCATGTCTTAAGAAATTAAATGAAAGGGGCTGTTAAGGTAAAGCCACACAAGGTTGAATAGCTGTCTTATGGTAGTTGGATTCTCTCTGATATCTGTGTACTGTCCTCTCCTCACATCAAAAGGTTTAAATATTAATTAAGCTCCAAGAATAAGCAATAAAGCACAACTTATGACCACAGCTAAAACTCTTGAATTTTAACTTGCCTCAGGTACAAGATAATCTTCCACTAAATACTGACCAAAAATTAATCTCTTTCCAATAGAAACAATTGTTTTATGAAATTCACTTTAATTTTGATTTCATGTTATGATATAAGCAGATCTGCTGAAGAGACCTCCTGATGTCCTATCAACTCATACTATTGTTTTATTTCACACACATCAGGAAAATAAGGATATCATTATTCTTCACAGCCAAAGTTGCTTGGTATGTGCAAACTGCTACTATTGAAAAATACGGTGAATCACCTCTTTTTTTCAAAGGCTTGCAACTCATTGTTACTGTGTTGCATCCACCTACCCAGAAAGCAAAACAACGTATTTATCAATATTTGTTTTTCTGAGAAATTAAGTTACAACAAAAAGAGATTTTGTTGCAAGTTTCTTGTTGCTTTTTCCTAAACTCCACCAGTTTGTGAGTTTTACAAGAAAGCTAAATTGCTTAAAAAGAATATACACTGAGATATAAAGTATTTTCTCTTCTATAGGAGACAATGCAAGGTATTGACATGGACAGTTCAAAGTTGTCAAAATCACTCTAGTCTTTCTTTTTCCTGGAGGCAGAACATGAGTAAGAATCTGTGGGTTAACAGGGAACAGTCAGAAAGCCTCACTGCCAGGAACATTATGAATTACTGCTCTGTAATACAGAAAACCAGTAAAGTCATTGCTACACACACATCATTCCAAACTGGTGTCATCAGTAAATTTAGCCACAAAGCAACTTCTCACACTGACAACTCATTATCTTGTGAAGGGAGAAGCCTAACAATCAAAAACCAGTTATGTGGTTCAGTGCTATTCCTGGGATCAGTGGTTTATATTACAAGCAAATTCCTCTGTACAAAGCTGAAGCAGAATCTGAGCTCTCATTTATTTGTGGAGAAGAAAATTCCAACTGAATATAAGGGTTAAAAAGAAGTCACAATGAGGATGTTTAAGCACTGAAATAATTTACTAAGAAAGGCTGTAGAATCTGTATTCTTGGAAATCCTCAGAACTCTGAATTCTGCTTTGAGGAGGAGACTCAGTTTTTTCACTCTGTACGTACAAAACACAGTTGTGCGTTACTGTTACATTCTCCAGCATACACAAAATGTGTCATCCACCGAAGTGTTTTATTTTTGGTGTTAAACAATATCCTCCTTGCAGGATTATATAAACGTTTCTGCTGCTTCCAAATCCACTTCCAAAACAACTTCTGCTTCTGGCAGACCATTTTTGTTAACTTTGCTCTATTAAATGGTTTGGTGTAAGGTCATGTGAGCAACAGATCTGGAAAAAGGGTGAGAGAGAAAATGCAGAAGCTGAGTCACCACCAACTTTGGATCTCTGGGACTGCAGCCTGGACATGGTGGTGTGAATGCCCAACCTGAGTGGTGGTGGAGGGCGGAGTGGAATGGGAATGAGTGGCAGAAAAGGGCTCCTGTGAACAGGCTCCTGGACCTGGCGAGCAGAATTATGCAAGTGAGTAGATAGAGACAGAAAGTTAACAGTTCAAGTTTCAGTTTTGGAATATACCATTTGATTCTATCTAAGCATCTACTTACCTCTAGAAGCAGTAACCCTGAATATCTCTAATTCTCCAGCATCTGTGCTTTTATTATAAAACAAAGCATCTTAGAGTTGCAAACAGAAGAATGAGAACAGATCTCAGGAGCTACTTATTTGACCCTGCACATTTCATTAATTTTGAGACCTTTAATTTGTGAAGTTTTTTCAACAAATGTAGAGTCAAGTGCCAGTACTTTCTCAAGATGAAGGTCAGCCTTAATTAGCTAAATCTATTCCATTCACCAGCACAGATGCACATCAACAACTTAAAACTGTATTTAGCAAATTCACATTTGCAGTTTGCCCAACTCTTTTTTTTCTTTCATTCATAAGATTCAACAGAGGTCTTCCATAGGTAAGGCTTGCCCTATTACAGACAATGTGTTTTACCTTACTTTGTTTGACAGAGATGAACCTTTGGGGAATCTGAACCAAACAAAAGATGGTAAATTTCTGTCTTAGGCACTGACTAGCTTAGCTGCACCTTCCTTATCTAGGACTGCTGTTTGTCAACATTAATTTCCACTGCTAATAACAGCAGGTACAGAAGGAAGGGAAAGAGAGTACATGGTAAAGTTCTTGAGAAGGACATCCACTGCAGCACATTTTTAGCAGAAGGGATGGTTGTGCACAATATTCTTAAGCACAATACTCTGATAAGAGACTTTCCAAATCAGAGAGAACAGTCACCTCAATTCCCTTAACTTCCATATCAATATTGCCCATAAAAATCATTCCTATATGAACTGTATGGGACTCTTCTTAGTTAACACCAAACTTTAAAAGGAGGTCATATGACATTAGCCTTAATTACAGAGTTCTGATTACTTGATTGTTAAATAAAACATGCGGCCATTGAATTACACTAAAGTTACACTTGGTAAAAAACAATGAACATGAGCCATTTTTATGTACTATGTTAGAAATAAGGAGTACAGTTATGTAAAAGCACAATTTTTACAAAACAGTCAAAAGACTTTACAGAACACATCAAAAGACAGAAAAAGATGTGGCTTTTGAGAAACAGCTAGAAGTAAACTTAAGCTTACATTACACCACTGAGATGTCAATGTGTTCTAAGGAGTTGTGTTTTTAACCACAGAGTTGAAAACTAAGAGAAGAGACTGCTTCACTGGAACTATTCACATTAAGGGCCTCTGGCAGAACAAGCAGGCAGCCAACAGGAATTTGAGAGCAGCACTTTAATTAGTGAAATGAAAAGAAAAAAAAGCCCTGAAAAATGAGCGTAAATTGGGTTACACAGGAGTAGCCTGAAGCAATAAAAGCACTTCAAGTTATTCTACTTCCAGTAATTACTGTGAGTTTTGTGAAATATTTTGAGTTTTAAAAATTAAGTCTCAACAAGAATGTCATCTTATTCCTCCTTGTAATTCATAACAGCACATATAAGAAGCCTGTACATCTAAAAGGGTGGAGTTTAAAGAAAGTTTTCCATTTGATTTTTCCTTTTAAATAAAAGTAGCACATAGTGATAATGACACTGGTCATGTTTACCACTAATATCACAGCAAATATTTATTTCATTTCCTGGTAGGGTCTAACACTCACTCCATGCAAAGAACAGGTTTTAACTTATGGTCAAACTACACAAGGAGATTATATATATTATCCATTATAATGGATAATATAAAATAACTTGTTCTGAGAAAGAGTTTCTGAATACATCCTCATCTGCTTCCTAATAACATTTAATGGCCTGAGTGACAATTTTGTTATGAGTGATAGCTAAGGTAGACTACAGACATCTGAACTTGTATGGCCATGATTTTTACTTTTCAGTGAACAGACCAAGATGAACATCTGCAGCTACTTATTACGTAGGCTAAATAGGTTTAATGCAGTCTTTTTTGTGTATCATCCCTCACCACAAAACCGCCCAACCTGTGTGATACTATGCAGAAACAGGTGACTGATATAGAAGGAGGAGTTCAGAGTCAGGCTTCACTTTCAACAGAGTACAAGTTCTGTGATTTTGCAGTATTGAAACAGACCAAATTGTTCATGCCTTAAAATGACTTCCCACAGTTTCAAGTAGGAAGGACTTGGAAGAAGAACGGCTCGATGCAGTGGAAACATCTTCCTGCAGCAATGTCCAAGCACCCGGTGAAGTGCAGCGCTGGTTACAGAGTGACCCTGGGCCAGCTGTGCAAACACGGCTGGGCCCACCCGCAGGGCAGGCACTGTACCCAGAGGGCCAGGAACCCGTAGCAAAAATCAAGGAAATGTTCTGCTGCTCTGCTCTCCCACTCCCCCCATTTCCCAGTGTTTTAGTCGGCATTCTTGGGATTTTCTCCCCAGGTGGTTTTCCCTTTTCAGCATTTTTCAAGATCTTGAGAAAACACAATACTTGAAGTCCCTAAATACCACTATTTTCTACATCCCACAGGCTCTGTTTGTCTAATGGGGTTATGTCCATAGCCTTGCATTAAGTTTGAAAGGAAACTTTTGTATTTAATGGTGTGGGAAGAACATCAAGGTGCAAATCTCTCCTCTTAGACTACGAAAATGCATTTCAAGTTTCTGAAATATTTTAGTACTTAGTATTGTTACATCTATTACAAATTTGGTGAAAAAGAATCCTAAACTTCTCATTATCTTAGCAATGCAGAGGCTGGATATTTCAATAAATTACTATTCCATGCTTTGACAGTTTAGCATACTTTGATTAACCTGAACATGGGCAAGAAAATTGCTAAAAATCTCAGGATTTTAGACTTTTTGCTTACATTTGTGGAGTGGAGCAGCTATTACCCATCTCTGTGGCACTTTAGAATATGCATATAGAGTTCTGTATCACTGTTTGCCTTATGTCACAGTAGAATCATAAATTATGTAGAAATAGTGCACCATAGACACGTGTGATGTTACCCATCACAACTTGCCATCTGAACCACCCATTTTCATGACTCTTCTGCCTTTTTGGTTTTGCTTACACCTGATGTCATCTTTTCTAAGTCAGCAAACACCATAACATTACAACATGACAAATACTTGACAGTAGGAATTTAAAATGCTGAGATTCAACACACCTTAGTGAACAAAAATGTATTTCAAAGCTCCATTTAGACTTATTGATAACTTTTATGGGTTGTAGCAATCCCGCAGAGTGTGACTGTGAAATTTAATGTATTGCAAACTTTATCACAGAGTTGATTTTGAAAATCAATTTGGATTCTGACACACATATATTGATAAGTCTAAGATTGTAATACACAATTAACGGAATATGCTTATAGCTGTGTCTGAAGTGATCCCACAGACTGAGTGAAGCTGCAGATGGAGTGCAGCTATTTTCAGCTACTGCAAAATATGGACAATCTCTCCTGCTACTACAATTTCACGCACAGTTTGCTTCACCTCCATTTCATCCTTCCCCGTTTTACACCCCAGCAGAGCTCTGCATCTGACAGACTGAGGTTTAAAACTTGCAGCTGTCTAAGGCAATACTGTTTAAGCCAGCTTCTGAATTGGTGTGAAACTGCATATAAAATCTCCAGAGGAGGAGGAAATAACCAAAACATGTTTCCATTTTACCCACAGTCCAATTCTGAAGCAATTAAAATATTTCACTGGACAGGTGTCAGCAGAAGTTTGGAGCAAGACAAAGTCTGTGCAATATGAGCACCTCACAGCTATTTTCCACAATGTCAATTCACAAACTACTGGACCAATAACAAAACCAGGATTAATAAACATTTTTCAAGCTATGAAACAGTTCAAATCTGTAAACATCTCATTTGAGGTTGCACTGATATTATGCAGCACAAAGTATTTTTAGCCCTGAGGATATTTCACAGATCATTTGTGAAAAGTGGCAATTACATAAAAATTCTCAGATAGATGTGCTATCTCCTTAAACTTTAAATTCTCATTGAGAACTCAGGCACAAGTCATGCAATAAATTAACTCTTGCTTTCCCTGTTTCCAGTGTTTGCCACATACTTGCAAAGAGAATTAGATTTGAATCCTGAGGCCAGCCCTGGAATTCCTATAGTTTGCAGGTCTGTTTGTAGCACAGACTATGAACATGCTGTACCACATCATGGGAACAAACATTTGCTCAACAGCAAACAAACTCCATCATGTACCACGATCCTGGCTCAGGAAGAAAAAGACTCACACACTTTGAGGATGTTCAAGCTCATGGTCTCAGCATGAGCAAATCCCAGAGCACCCCTGCTCTCAACTTGGCAACACACAAAGCTGCAAATCAGCAAGTCAAACATCTTACATGGAGATGCAGGTTTTTAGAGTAAGATTAAAAGTTCTACAAGCAAGAGGGTAGGAAAAAAACTCTTCAAGACTTTCAACAACCATTTATTCTTCACTATTAAATTTTCCTTAGAAGGAAAGGGGAGAACTACAGCAAAAGGCAGCATTCAGCTTTTCTAGTCTGCATGCATATAATGGAAATTCTTGTTTAGAAAGAAGCTACTATAAATTATATTGTTACTTCTTATATAACAGCAAAATCTTAAACTCAATTACAGACAACTGTTGCAAACAGCTCTATGTTAAAACACAAGTCAATCCAAAATGTGATGATTCTGAATACAATCTGTTGAAATAATAGTCATTTCTCCAAATACTAATTTTCCACTGGGTAGACTTCAAGAGAAGTTGCAGAGTACAAGTTAAAAAAAAACAACAACAAAACCACAAAACAATCACCAAATTTGAAAAAACACATTTCTAAGAAGTTGCAACAGTATAGAAAATTTCCACTTTCTGAAACAGCATTCATAAGATATTAGAAATAATGCTAATCATCAACCACACAATCATAATGTTAATACATATTTCTATTCATGCACACAGTATGTAAAACCTTCATTCAATCTCAGATACCAAAAGGCCACCATAATCACTCCCATAATTCAAGCTAATGCTTACTATATTAGCTCCAAATCTCAAAGACCATTTGTATTACATTTCTTCAGAAATGTCACGGAAGTAAGAAAACAAAGCAACAACCAAAATGTGCACTGCTCACATTTATTATAAAGCTCAAGCAGGAAATGAAACTGGGAAACCAACAGAAATAGATTAAAACCCCAACAATTTATAATATCTCTTCCTTCCTGTGAAGGGATTGGCCAAACAACCTCAAGACCCTGTCCTGCTCTATGCTATTTATTTTGCTACATTCATCATGATTCAAATAAAAAAAATTCAGACTAAAAATATTTATAATGTGAAGTCCTGACCACAAAATAGCAGTTTTTTAGCCTTACACAGAAAGTATGATTGTCCACACAATGAAACCCAGGTCTGATTCAGGAAATTCAGAAGAATACCTATTGATTTAAATTCTGTTCTTTGATCCACATTTTACTGATGTGACATTTACAATACAAACTAAGTTATATCCTTGAGCAAGTTACTGATAAATTGTAAGACAGCTTTTTTCCTCAGAAGTCACATTGACAGAAATGCATCCCAACTCCCCCAGCTCATTTTCACAACAAATGACAACAGGAATTGCACTGCTCCACAAGTTCTTGTGCTACACCTTATGCACAAAGGCGAAACTGTGAGGATATTACCTGCACAAATAAAAGCATCTGTTCCTCCCATGGGGACAGGAAGCTTTGCTGCTGCCACCACAACTCTTACTGAGCACACTCAGCTGGAGACCCTTTCCTACTCTGCCATTCCCTGTTAAGTACATTTTGTTAGATTTTATTCTGAAACTTCAGTTTTTGTGTATGTACAAATATGTACATACTTATATATATATTCTCCAGGGACAAACTGTCCTTTATAAGGGCCATGTATCTAGCAAGGAAAAAGCCTTAGATACCCAATCCCACACAGATTGCATTATTACTTTGTCAATACATAAACCAGAACAATTTACAGCTTAATGTCTCTCAAGAACCTACTAATTATTAATTCTCTGAAAATCTCAAACACTTGCTTCTTGATATTTAATATAGTGTACCTAGCACTGTAAACAGTGATTTTATGAAATCTTTTTTAAATATTATGCTGTTTAAGGAATTAAACTGATGGGAGAAACCGGCTACATTTCATCATTAATTTCATGTTCTCAGTTACTTATTTCCTAGCCATTAAAAATAATTTCAGCATCTCTTCTCCTTGAAATATCTACTTTCCTGATGTTTGCCCTCATTATATTTGAGAGCACTCTTAAATTCCACATATTAGAAAACATGTATTTTTTCCAAGAACTCAAAAAATTCTTCCCTGATGACATTCCTTAAGAAACACAGGTAATTATTTACTACAGATAAAGGACAGGTTTTGTCTTTGCTTAACTGGCTGAAGCACACACAGCGTGGGCTCTGAGCAAGACCTTTCCCAAGATATCCAGCTGTTCTCTGGGCTGCAGAATGGAGCTGGGCAGTGCTGCTGCTGTCAGGTTTGTGCCACCTCAGGAGCTGCCCTGGCAGCTGCACCAACCTTTTGTTCCGGGCTGAGCTGAACTGCCCTGGCCCTCACACTACGGGTCAGTGACCAAGCAAGAGCCCTGGTCAGTAACATCAGTCTCCTTATCCTCTTCTTTTGCCCTCTGCAAATCCCATACACCTTCCCCTTCAAAGAAGTTGGACATAATTTGCAAATATGGTCACTTCACACCAGAGATGGGCTGCCAAAGATTCCCCTGTTCATATCAGGACAGTATTTCAGAGCAGTATGGCAGGTCTGCAAATCATATACATGTATATGGAGTTATAAATAAATGTTGCATTTTCCTCTTCAAATTATAATACAGATTCTAAAAAATTTTTAAAATGAAAAGTTTCATAAACATAACTTAACACATTAAATTATTCCACAAAGGATTTAGTCCCAAACTCACCTTTCTAGTTTCCAACTGAGCTTCCTCTTGGCAGCACTGCCTGCAGAATGGATCCAACTGGTTCAGGTTGAACTGTCCAAGCAGATTGCAGGAACTGCACAGCAAGTTACTGGAGAAGCCCAGCTCTCTGCAAGCCTCTGATGACAACTGTGCTCCATACACACTTACCTGAAAGTCAGTACAACGTCATACGTCAGTATTAAACTATTTTTTTAAAGAAGACTTTAAATGCTTTAATGACTAGAAAGAATAAGTATTGAGACTATTTTACAGTAATGCCCAATGATCAGCCCACAGGTTCAAATTACCACCCTATTCTGAAACGGTCTTAAACTAACAGTGAACTCCAAACACTCACAATATGTACACTTTGAGGTGTCAGACCTGGCAAAAGTAATTCATATACAGCTGATAACTCTACTGTTTTCCTATTTACAAGTCAAGACAAAAATCCAAACCTAATGAATCAGCTGAAATGAACATGGCTACAGCTTTCTAAAGGCCGCTCTTTCCAAACAATTTCAGTAAATTTCATATCACAGAAAAAAAACACTTGTAAAGTAACAGCTGAGCTTGGAAAAAACACAGGCAAGGAGTGATGAAATGGACCAAACTGTTCAACAAGGCACACAGGCAGGATTGTCACATACTACAAATGGAAGTGTAGATAAAACTCTGCAATTCTGATTTTTTAGCAATACATTAAACTAGGCAATGCAATTCCATGGCTTCTACACAAAACACCAGTTCTGCTTCTTATGGGCAGCAAAACCAATGTAACCAATTGTCACAGCCCTTAAATCACATTTGGGGTTTGTTCATGGAATCATTAAGGCTGGAAAAGACCTCTAAGGTCATGATTGAGTTCAGCCATTAATCCAGCACCACTGTGTCCACCACCAAACATCCCAAGTGCCACATCCACACACCTTCTGAGCACTTCCACCACATCCCTGGGCAGCCCTTTCTAATACTGACCAGTCTTTCAGTGAAGACATTATTCATAATTTTCAATCTAAGCCTCCTCTGGTGCAACTTGAGGCCACTTTCTCTCATCCTGTCCCTTGTTACCTGGGTGAAGAGACCAGCCCCACCTCACTATAATCTCCTTTCAGGTAATTGTAGAGAGCAAAGAGGGTCCCACTGAGCTCCTTCTCCAGGCTGAGCCCCTTCAGCTCCCTCAGCTGCTCCTCGTAACACTTGTGCTCTACACCCTTCACCAGCTCTGGACTTGCTCCAGCACCTCAATGTCCTTCTTGCAGCAAACACAAATTCACACTTACCTACACAGGGATTTCTCACAGCCTGCCTTAAACCCTTCCCTTCCAGCTGCTTGCCTCAGAGGTGGAAAAGGGAGAGAGGAATATTAGGAAAGAAGATAAAGGAAGTAGTTTTCTCAGATGCTTCCCAGTCTGGGTGAAAGACCTCAGGCAAAACCTGCCACATCCAAAACACCAAAACCATGAGCACCACTGTTGGCAGATGGGTGGGGTGACACCACCAAACTGGACCGCCTGGTAACAGGCCCAGGGTCAAGAGAATGATGCTGGGCCAAACAGAAAAGCACAGAATAAAAACTAAGTTTGCCATTCAGCAAATCAGACTTTTCTTCACATTCACACATCACCTAATCTGTACATGGATTGCATATCATCTATAGCATATCCAAGGAAGGCAGAGACAAAGCCCATTCCCTCCCCTGACGTGGCCAGCCCAGAGCGGAAGGACAGACGTGGCACTGATGGGACAGACAGGAAAATGCACATTGGGCCCCTCATTATTGTGTTTCTCTGTATCTGCCATAAAAAAAAGTTAAAGCACAAAAAGTAAAATACATGAAAAACTATTTTGAAATCCCTATTCTGTCAGGAAGATATTATTTTTCTTCCTACAAGACAATGATTAAGTAATTTGTCTGTATGACAACAGGCAAGCAAAAATGGGAGCCTGTTCTACTGGAATAATCTAATATTTATCCTGTCTCAGGGATACTGGCAATAGGAAATACAACAGTGGTATAAAAAAAAATCTAAGAAATACGACAAACACTGCCAAAGACACATTTTAATTACTGTTCACTTATTACATTAATCATGGTAGTACCTAAAGCAGTTTTCTTCCACCTTGCTGTTTGCCATTCACCCCTTTTATGCTTTCATCTTTTCCTCACTTTTGGATCTGTTCACCTTCGAGTAAAAATGGTGTTACTGGCATTGTCACTTGGCTGCAACTGGCCACACTCCTCACATCTTTCCCCAGCAGACCCCTAAGGGACCTGCAAACATAAGGCCAACTTTGGGGTTTTGTTTTTTGGTTTGGTTTTTGGGGGGAAGGTGTGGAGGGAACCATCCAAAAACCAACCAGTGTATGAAAGTAAAGAGTCCATTGCAAGAGAATTTCTCAGTGAAGAAGTTTTGGTTACACAACAAGCTCAAAACAGCTTGAGAATAAAACCATAGGGAGGGGAAAGAAAAAAAAAACAGAAGGAAGACGTTCTCTCTCATTAATTTTGACCAATTTTAGTACCTTAACTATCATACTATCGTGAAACAGTAAGAGTACTAATCATAGTAAGTGTCAATAATTAGGATTAGAAGAGAACCCTCATGCTCCAGAAGCAGAATTCTCATCAGAACAAGATAACTTCAACTGCTTGGCCAGTGACGCACCTCATTTCAGCTGCGTTTTCTCCTTCAAAGCTCTGACTACAAATAAACGTTACACTATTGCTTTGCTTTCACACCAGGTCATTTAATATATTAAAGCAAACGCAGCACCGATACAAATAGTACTAGAAAGAGGAGAAGCAAAGACAGCCTCCGACAAGGACAGAGAAAGAGGCGGCGGCAGGAGAGGGCCGGGACGCGGCAGAGCGGCCGCCGCCTGCACCGGGACACGTCTCACTGCGCCCCGCCCCGCCCTCGCACCCACTACTCTCTCTCCCTCTCAGGAACCGCCGCCGCGCTCAGCCCCGAGCGCGAACACGCCGGACGCGGCTCTCACCGCCTGCAGCCCCAGGAGCCACCAGAGCCAGCGCCGTCCCAGCGCCCACAGCGCGGCCGCCGCCGCCATGTCGGACCCGCCGCGGCCCTGCCCGCACCCGCGAGGACCCCTCCGGCGAGGCTGCCCCGCGCGCTGCCTGTGCGGCAGAGCACCGCCGTGCTCCCAACCCCCAGCACCGAGGGCAGCAACAACTGACCCAGAACATCTGGAATGCCAGAGAAAGGACATGCGCAGAGCGGTGCTCCGCAGCCAGGAAAGCGGAGCTGCCGCTCCCCGGCCCTGGTCGGGCATCGCCGACACAACCCTGAATAAGGCCCTTTCCTCTTTCTGGGGAGTTGCCGCCATCCGGCCCATCGGCTCTTAGCCCCAGTGACTGACAACGAGTCCGACCAATAGCGTTGTGTCTTTCCCGAGCGCCGTGGTGCTATGCCCAATGAGAATCGGTAGATGGGCGGGACTTCAAGTAGCGCCTTCCAATCAGGAAGGGACGCATGTAGGCGGGACATGGCCCCGCTCCGGCCGCTCGGCGTCGAGGGGGCGTGGCCAGTGCTCCGGGGGGCGGGGCATTGACAGAGCGAGGCCAATCGGCATGCGGGAGGGGCGGGGCGGCGGAGGCACCGCCCAATGGCGGCGAGGGGGCGTGTCCCTCCGGCGGGCCCGGCGGCGGCGGCGCGGGGGGGGCGGTCGGTTGCCGAGCAGCGCGCGCAGGGGCGGGAGCGGCGGCGGGGCCGGGCCGGGCCGGGCTGAGCGGGCGGCGTGTGCGGGGTGCGGTGTGTGTGCGCGGCGTGTGCGGCGATGTGAGAGCGGCCGCCGGGCCCTGACCGCCACCCCCACCGCGCTCCCTCCGTCCCTCCTCGCCCGCGCCGTCCCTGCGGCTCGCGCCGGCCCCGCGGGCCGGTTCCCGCGTTATGTCGTGATCCCGGGCGGGCGGCGCTGCTGCTGCTGCTCATGGGGCTGCTCAGGATTATGCTGCCGCCCAAGTTGCAGCTGCTGGCGGTGCTGGTGTTCGGGGTGGCCGTGCTGTTCCTGGAGAACCAGATCCAGAAGCTGGAGGAGTCCCGCGGCAAGCTGGGTGAGCGGCGGCGGGCGCGGCCGGGGCAGCACGGGAGGCCGGCGGAGCTCGGGGGGCCGGGGCAGCACGGGGGACTGGGGCAGCCCGGCCGGCACGGCCCCGGCACTCTGCGGAACCCGCTGTGCCCTCGGCAGCCTCGGCCTCCAGTGCGTGATCGGGAGACCTGGCAGAGGTCGGTGCTGGGAGGGTAAATATCCCATAGCGTGTGTGTAAATGGGGGTTGCTGGAGCAGCAGCGGCTCCCGGAGCGCGGGGAGCAGCGGCCTCGAGTGCCTCCTGACAGCACCGGGAAGGGACGGGGGAGCCGCCGTGGGGCTGAAACCATCCAGTGCTGCTGCTGCTGCAACCAATTGTCATCTTCTGGTTTTTATTTAAGATGTTTTACTAACGCTTGGCATTGTACTGGAAAGCACGGGGTAAAAAACCCCAGGAAGCTAAAGACATTGCTCCTAATGACAAATGGGTAATTTATTTTACTCTCGTTGAATGTAGGATGCAATTTTCTGCGGGTACTGGGTGTAGTTAGTGGTGTCCTAGACTGACTGAGCTATAGTTAAACAGAATAGTGGTGAACTTGAAACCTCCTGTGGAAGATTTCTTTTTCTTTTCCTGTCTTAAAATGATGTTTTTAGAGTAATGCCTGCCTGGCAGGTAAAATTTTAACACTTTGTCTGTTGTACATAATGCGGCAGAACTTTTTAAAGATTTTACATTACTTAATTAAGAGCCTCAAGAAGGTGAAAAATCACCACCCTGAACCTAGTTTGTGGTGCCTAGGAGTTGTAAAAACAGAGCACTGAGACTTCTGGTGTGTACAGGAGCAGGGACTGGTTTGCAGACATTGTTGATTACTTCTCATATTATTTGACTGTACTAAGATATACAGACTATGAACACTTTAAGACTGTAGGAAGAAAAGTGGACATCATGTTCCTTCTGGTGTTAAAACTAGAACTGGACTTTGAGTGACATGGAAAGTTTAACAATGAGCTTTCAACAGAGCCAGAGTCAGCATAACTTAATGTCGAGCTGTATGAATGCCATTGGGATTTTCCTTCAGAGCATTTAGTTTCCACTTCGCTCTCTCTGATCTGGATACTGGACATTAGGACCCTGGAAACTGCAGGGGTTGAGTGCTTGAGTTGAGGGATGCCCTTACTCTGCGTATTTTTCAACTGAACGTTTATATCATGTATAATCAAGGCATAATTTTTGCAGGGTCTTAATAGCTGTAAACAAATATTTGGAGAAGAAAATGAATGAAATTGGAAGATAATTCAAACAGGTGTTAACACAGTGCTCAAGGTTCAGTGGAATTTTGAATCCATCTGCTTTAAAGTGTGTGGTACCTATGGCTTCAATGCCTCTGTTGCTGACAGTGTGTGTTGCTTTAGGGAAAACTGCCTCCTGGCGTGAAAAGAATAATGTAATGCATGTGAGAAATAAAGAATTTTGCTGGTAAAACTTCTTCTTTCTCCTTAATATATGTGTAATGGGCTTGTTTAAGTTACGTGTTTAGGGGATTAAAATACTCAGACAGCTTATACTGCTTTGGGACAACAATCTAATTACTATCTTTTGCTGAATTTATTTCTTAAAGAGAGGGGAAAAGTATTGTGAAGTTTATTAAAGGTAAGAAGGAAAGATTCGTGAGCAACTTACTACTGATTCTCTAAAACTTGTGGAAGGAGGAGAAAAAAGGCTTTCTGCAGCAATTTTGAACTTGGGTTCTTTTTTTTTTTTTAGTCTGAGAGCATGCTTTGTTAAAATGCTTCTAGCTGTCTGCATGTTTCCCTTTTTACTTGTTTGGTATGTATTTTATGACTGTTAAATGTTAAGATTTCATCACGGCCATTTTTCTGCCATCGTGGTTGGTAATATTTCTATGGAGCTGTAATATGGAGAGTGGAATTCAAATGCTTTAGGCCAAGTAATGACACTGATTTGGAGAAAACCAGTCTTTCTCTCTGCCCCCTAAAAGATTGGAGGGGGGAAGGGTGTGAAGAGGCAGTGATACTGTGATTTCATGGCAAGGCCAAAGTGGCTCTTTCAGTCTTTCAGTCATGTTTCAGTGGGCACTTTATGTCAGAGGTCTCATAATGTCATTTGGGTTCTGGGCTTTGGGCTATGCCAGTGTTTGAATTGATCTGTCATATGATAAACTGCCATGTTGGAAAGTACTTGTAAGAGTTAGACATTGGTTAGGAGAACCAAATGACTTCAGATTCGATAGCAAATGAAGTAATTGTGCAGTATTATCAGCAGTTCTAATAATATTCAGCCATACTTTGTGACAGAAAGGGCTTTGTCCAATTTCTTCACATATGAGCAACTCCAGATTCTGTACTGAACAGCTGAGGAGCTTAATTTCAGTTCAACAACTTAAAATATCTTGCCTATAATGTGAAATTGAAGCATATTTCTGTGTGAAAAAAGAATGGGAAACTCTTTTCCTTTATGTAGATAAAACTCAGTCACCCAGGCAAACTTTTCTTTTTTGAGAACTATAGGGGATAGAAGTAAATAACCATCACAAGTGCTGCTGCTTTGTGTCTCTGTGATGAGATTATGATGATCCTAATATAACTTAAAAAGGTATTTTTAAACCTATGGCCTTCTTCATATGAAAGATAACTCTGTAATTAAAAAAATAAAAGAAAAATAAAATATTCATTGTAACTTCTTTGCAGCTCTTTTTAAATAGCCTGCAGTGGTGAGGTCGCAAGCAGACCCCAGTGATAATAGTTTGAAGTACATTTTTTGGTGAGATTTGTACATACAGCTATTCATCTTTCATATTATTTTCAAGTTTACATGTGAAGGCAGCTAAATTAGCATTCTCTCTAGACTAAGCTGGCCCTAGTTGCCGGTGAGAACTTTATTTTTTGTTTAAACCTGGTGTAGGTGCCTTCCCATTAGCTCTAGGAATGCACAGCCCTAATAGAGAATGTTGCCCGTGGAAGACAAATGTTGAGGTTTCACTGTCATTCTTGGAACAGAAATAATGTCTGACTATCCCTTTTGGTTTTTGAAAGCCTGGTGGGTGCAGCTCGGCCTTTGGTATAAACTGCCTTAGTGCTAAACATGCCTTGTCCTGCCCTCACATTGTATTTGTTGTGAGCTGGATCTACAAATTATCCAGCTGGAAGCAATCCATCCCTGTCTTCTCTTCCATCCCCAAAGTTTTGTGATTTATTGGTGGGGAGAAGGAAGAGGGAAGTTTGTACATGTTGTAGTTCTTCTGGTAAAATAATAATTGTATTCTACAACAGCAAGTACTAGAAGCACTTCAAGTTTGACCAGAGTAGTGGGAGAAGGCAGTGCCTCATTCAATGATTGAAGTCTATAGAACTGATCAGAGAAGGTGAGGACAGGAGATGGAGATGGGGAAGGATTGGTCCTTGGCAGGGTGTAAGTGAAGTAATAACGCTGTTGTAGAGCAGATGTTTACATACTGCTTTTGGAAACAGTCTCTTTCTGAGAAACATAATATACCATAATAGGTAAAGCAAGGATTGAACCTGCTTCAGATCATGTTGAGCTGTAATGTGGGAGTATTTCTTCTGCTGAGTGATAAACAAACTTACGGCTCATGTCTGCTTAGTTGAGCACCTTGAATTCAGCATACAGAATTCTGTGATTTGAAAGAAATTCTTAGTATTTTACTTTTTCTTTTTTTATTGTTTAAAAATGCATAAATAATTTGAAAGGCTAAGGCTCTTTTCCTAGTCCCAGGGGCACAAAATTAATTAATGATTGATTGCCAGATTTTAAACATTTTTAAGGTAGTTTCTTAGTGCCCTGCTGGGGTAGTGTCTTTCTAAGCACTGTGCAAGTTCCTAATAAACCACTGTTACTTTGAAGTTAAAAGATTTAACTTCCCACTGATTAAATCTCATGCTTTATAGAAATACAAGATTTTCTGGTTTTTGGGATGTTGAAATGATAGGCATCTCATGTTTCCTTCATTTAGAAATAAAAGAATCTCCTGTCATAGGCCTGCCAGTTGCATGTGTTTGGAAGATCCCTCAGAAGACTTCCTAAATTGACCTTTATAATATGGCGTGCATGGTTCCTTAGTATATTGTTATTTATAATTGAACTTCATTTATAAAGAGGATTTTTGGCAGTTCTGGCCACACACAGCTATGCAAATGATTTCCTAGCATTCCTTTGAAATATCTCCCTCTTAACCAGTAGTTATTATTTGCTGCTGAGTAGCCCAAGGCATTCTTCCAGAAGGTGTTTTATTGTATACCGGATTTCCTGAAATAAGAGTTGTAACGCTGATTCCTCAATACATGTCCGGCAAGTGGAACTTTCTTCCACTTTGTCTAGCTAGTTCTGTCATACTTTTTCATTTGGTTCCTCTTTGCCATTTCCCTTCATCATGCTTCCAGTTGTTTTAGTTTCAGAATAAAGTACTCCCATACTACGCTTGTAATTCCCATGGAAAAGTGTGATATAGAGCAATTGTATAATTTTTAAAAAATTTATTACATTGCTGTTTGTATTTTTATATTTATTTTTAACTTCTTGGAGAATAAATGTTGCAGCTGCTGCTGTTGTATTTTCTGTGAAATTGGTAATGTCTGAATTTTGACTTTTGCAGAACTCTGCACCTTCCAAGCACACACATCGCTGTGAATTGATCTTGCCCCTTTCACTGGTACCTCGACAGCTGGTTCTAACAGTGGAAATAAGAGGCATAACTTTTTAATTTCTTTCCTCCTCTGAAAGGCTGCACATGAGAAGCTTTAGTATTTTTGTACCTTGTTTTCAGGCCTCGTGCTTTTAGTGAAATAGCTTTGAGAACTGGTGATGTGAGATCTGTGCCTTCACTTCTAATAGCAGATGCTGTGCTAAAGAGTCATCTGGCATGGGGATATTTTTGTTAGATAATATTGAGGACAGTTCTGAGAGATGAAATGGACTTGAGAAATCAGATGAAGCGAGAGCCTCCAGTCCCTCCAGCCATGGGCAGCGGTGGATGAGGGAATCACCTGGGAAGCTACTCTGTCTTTCCAGATTCTCCATTGAAAAAGAAGGTTTGGGCCAGTACAGATGTTACTCTGTAATGCAAAAATGTAAGTTGGAGAGTGCCTGGAATTGCAATACCATCCTCCAGGGAAATCCTGGAAAAGAGCAAAGTTTGCAATCACCTGTTTAGAACAGGAAAACTTTTTTGGTCAGCCATAGAAATGTGAGTGCCGTGCTCTTCTTCATTGTGAATTGATGCAGTGTTACAGAATTGGTACTGATAACTAACTGTGAGGTGGAGTATTAGTTCAGGGCTGAGAACCTCAGAAGAAAGTGTTCAAGGAGTTCTACAAACTGTTCTTCCATATCATTGTTTTTCTGCATAGGAAGGGAGATTGAGTTATTTCAATAGGGAAACACCTGGCAGGTGTTAGTGTTGTGTTTAGCAGTCTAAAAGGAAAAGTAGAAATGATTTTCCAGGACTACTGGAAATCAGGAAAAGCTGCTTTTGATGCCTTTATTTACTCTGTGATAAAGGAACTAAAACAATGGCATTATGGTATAATGCCATGCCAATACTCCCTTTGTTTTCCTTGTCTACTTTCTACTTCTGAGCATGGTGAAAGTAAGTAACTAAAATTTTCATGTCTGCAGTGCTCCCCTGAAATCCAACGACTGGAAGTTCCTACGTCTTTTGTTTTGTTTTTTTTTTTTTACTTCTCGCTGGACTTTATCAAAGGAACCGATTTAAATGGCAGCAAAACCCTTAGAAAACCAGAGACTTGCAAATACTCCACTACATTAAAAGACTGGTTGTGCATTTTCTATGTGTATGTGTATCTACTTACGTGTATAAACACATAAAATCTATAAATATTAAAAAAACCTGTCCAAAATAGACCTTGTTAAACTACTTAAACTTCGGAGTTAGCATAACAGATCTTTGCTTTCCAGTTTGTCATTGTTGTCCAGGAAAGTTGTGGGTGTCTCATCCCAGGATGTGTTCAGGGCCAGGTTGGATGGGGCTTTGGGCAACCTCATCTAGTTGAAGGTGCCCCTGCCCATGGCAGCGGGGTTGGAACTGGATGGTCTTCAGAGTCCCTTCCAACCCAAGCCATTCTTGATTCTGTGTACATAGGAAGTGAAATAAATGATATGAATTCTTTTTCTTCCTTATTTCAGAAAAGTGACATAATTGCAACTGGATTATTTTTTTTCTTTACACAGCTTTATATTGCCTCTGGCTGTTGAAGTTAGGGACATTTGAGCAGTTCATGAACAAGTAATTTCCATATCTACTGGCTGGCAACCATGAGTCACTCACTGCTAGACTTATCCTGGCCAGACCACTCTTCTGAGTGCCTTCCCTCAAATTCTTGCTCCTCTTTTGGAATTAGATGGCTTTTGCATATGGAATCCTCCATGTATTATCACTTCAATGGATCAAAAGACAGCCTTTTTGTGTAACTCTGTGCAATCTGTAGTTTTTGTCACTTATCTGAAGTGTATTTAAACCTTGTCAAAGCAGTATTAAAATAGTGGTAAGTGCTTTACTTGAAATCTGTTTATGTGTCTGCAATACTAGCCTGGCAGGCACAATGGAAGTTCCACGCTGTAGAAAAATAGCTGAACCAGTACGTGTATTTGCTTTACTTTTTCAACTGCAAATAAAAGATAAAAGGCTGACCAAAAGGGCTCCAGTGTGGAGAGAGGCATCTGAAATTTGGCCTGCTGGCTTTCATAAATATGTACAGACTTATAGCTACAGTCTGTCCTACTCCCTGTCTGATGGGAGACAGGCAGTATCTTTATCAAACCCTTAGCTTCGTGTGGCGCTCATGGCCATCAGTTCTGTTGGATTTGCCAATGCCCTAAAAACCTGTGGCCTTGAGAAGCTGTTGTGTTGAAAGCCCAGCATCTGGAGAACTGTGGCATTCAGAGAAGTCTCCACTCACTTAGGAGAGAAAAGCAATTCCTGGAATTGGCTCAGCCGGTTCCTCACCACTTGACCATTTAAATTTTGGAGAACTCAAGTCCCTCTGTTTGACATTCCTATCAGTAATTGCCTGTATTAAAATAACTGCTAGTGCTGATTTTAACTGATATGCCCAGGCACTTCACTAAAGATATCAAGTCTTGATGCTTGTGGAAGCTTTCATGTTGCACAGATTTGTATGGGTTTGTGTCAGGAACATGCTGACTATCAGGACATCAGTATTATTGCAGGATATGCCCTTGGGTATCAGGGACTGGCTTGATAATGAGTGTCTGTGTGTTACCAAGGAATTAATTCATTGCTATAGTTCAGCTTTTTATAAATTAAGGGCATCTTTTTACCATAGAGGTATTGTTTGCAAATGTGTCTGCAGGAAACCCAACTACATCCACGTCTTTTTATTGTTTCTAGTATTGAGTTTATTATTGTTGTCCTTACTTTGCAATATTCTTGTGTCATCATGGTTCCAATAACATTTCTACTATAATGATTATTATTCAAGCTTTCTGGTAGTGACAAAATTCATCATGAATAGCTCGGAGTCTAGGGCAGTGAAAGAATTAATAAGATAATTAAATTACAAAAAGTATTTGGAAAGAAAATATCACTTTGGTCCAGTCTTTGTCTTTCTTCTTCATGTCCGTTTTCTGTATCTGGTTAGAGTTTAAAATGACAGCTGACATCCTTTTTTTTTCATCAACTTGCTGTCTAATTCTGAATACTAATTTGTGTTGAAACATATGTAAAACTTAAGTGCTGTTTTGATAAAACAGCTTTTGATGATTTTGAAGTGTTTATGCAAACCTTTTGCATAATTGCTGTAAAACTGTAAAGAGTGTGGGGATGGGTTCTTAGGTTCCTTAATTTAAAATGCATATATTCTCCATTTACTTCTGTAGTGGCTTTTCTCTCAGATGATGATCTTGTATTTTTCTTTTTTTTTTATATGTATAAAAATACATAGGCAGGTGAGAGTATGGAATATATAAATTTATGATGCATATGATCCTATGAAATATAAATACTCTCTATGTCTGTATTCCTCACCCTTGTCTTGGACAACAGATTGAAAGGCAGTAGCATTTCATTTCACTTTAAAAAAAGGTGCAAAAGGGCAGTTGGGAACATGAAGGAACTTGGGAGATATGAGCTGAGCAGAGATTATGTATGTGCATCTCACTTTCTGCAAAGTGGAGAGGGAAATCCAGCTAATTTAATTATTTCTTTTCCCTATTGAATGTTTCCCCTATGTATCTTTCCATTTTCAATATTTCTATTATCCTTTTTCTGGATATATTGTTGTTGAACATACTCAAAAGAATTGCATAAATAGCATATCTGTATTTTTTTAAAATATTTTCTTTGCATGGATTCTGTGGAGGGCTTTGGAAGAGTAAAAGTCTCTTTTTGCAAAACATGGCATTTGCAATGGATCTTAATATACAAAACAATCAACAATTGACTGTATTGGAGTTTTTTTTGGTTGTTCTGAACAAAGGATTTCTCTAATTCTAAGAGGGATTTACAAATTTAGAGTAAAAGTCAAAAAATAGATATGAAGATGATAGAATCTTACTCTAACACATTAAATAGATCAAAAATTGTCTCCATAACAAAGCAAAGCAGTCTAAGATTTTGGCTCCTTTAGCATTTGAATGACAGATGTAAATTGAGGAAAACATACTGTTTTGGAAGATCTAATTTAAAAGATTTTATTCTTTCAAGAACTGGGAATTAATTTCTATGAAAACCCAATTCCAGCCCTGGCCTTTCATTGTCTGCTCAAAGCAGAGGCTCACAGGGCATATTCCCAGGCTAGAGGACAGGAGCACTCACCTTGTCCTACTGACCAGAGCACTCTGTCCCAAGCACACATTTGCTTTCTGAGGATGTGATTGTGCACCAGGCACACAAAATACCTTGCACGAGGATCTGAGTTTTTTGAAACCAAGTCAGGTTTTTTGTCCCATAGTGTTGAATGAAGCATTTCAGTGGTAGAATCCTGGTTTTTGCTGCACTCTCAGTGACAACTTGGGAGCCAAGATTTTTCAGCATCTCATTTGTCAGGAACCCTTCAGCAGTGTGCACTCTTGAAAGTGTGAGAAGATATTTTCTTGGCAAAATACCTATAATTGCATACTATTTTTGCTACATTATCCTACGAACTGAGATGACCATAGCACCAATATGTCTTGTAGTTTGCCCTTCTTTTTTTTTTTAACCAAAAAAACCCTTACAAAGCCTTCCTCATATGAGAATAATTTAGTCTGTTTTAATAGGTTTTGAGGCAGATTAACTATTTTGTATTAACTTTGGTGATGCTGCCAACAAAGCAAGCTTTTGAAGATAAGTGCCTAAAAATCATTTACAATGAAGTGATTAGATCTTGCTGTCCAATTTGATAACTTCAAAGCATGTGAAGTGGGATTGGACTGAGTATCTTTTTGAATTCCATTTCACCTAGAAAGATAGCATTTCAAGAGTAGATGCATATTTGCTTTTTGAAGGCTGTTCTTGTCACAAAACCAACCTTTTGGAGGATTAGCATTAAGTAGGAATGGGAATATTTTGCATTTTTACTATCTTTCTACTTTTATCTGGGCGTCCCTCCTTTTGCTCTATACCTTGATCTATGCTTATAAAATAGGAGTTATAGTCTGTGTGTTGAATGCACAGGCAGTAGTTTAGGTGTTTTCTGCTATGAGACGTACCAGAAAGCCTTACTTGCTAGTGGGCTAGTTGTATTTATTCTAGTCCTTGAACTGCCTTGCAAACAAACATGCATTCTGAGCCAAAAGCAAAGGCTGAATGACCAGAAATACTTGTCTAAGCTTACACTTAAACATAGCAGTGTTCATAACCTGTCATGTCTGGCACAACCATCTTTGTAACTATTCAATGGCCAAAGCAGCTGGGGTTATATAAACCCTTCCGCACAGAAATCAGTTGGAGCTGCTCTTATTCCAAATCTTCGCATTTTGAGGAGAGATTCTGGAGTGGTTGATGAAGTAAAATTGCTGTCAGTCATAGGGGTGCATATAAGAGGGCTGGAGAAGTCACAGGACCCAACAGGGGAGCTGTTGAAGTTAGCAGAGGGTGCATGAAATGTTGTTCTCCCAGCAGTGTGCCTGGCACTCTGCTAGGAGCGGATCACCTCACCAATAGCCAGGGTGACAACTAGAGCTGTAGCCAGTTTCTCTGCCAGCAGATCAGAGCTTGGAGCATGGAGTTAAAACACTTGATTTCAGCTGAGTTTAATGCCTTGGCTTTGAGCTGCAGAGGTGGCTTATGTTTGCTTCTGGAAAGGACAGCCACCACTTCATCTAATGCAGAGAAAATGGTAGAGGATATTTGTCAGTATTCTTAGTTATTCCTGAGACATGTTAAATGCATTTGGCATAAAGGCAAATTTATCTTGTAAGTGCATGGTCAGGCAGAGAGGAAAATATTAAAGATGAGCTTCTAAAGCATGTAAATGAGGAGTAGAAAGAATGTGTGTGTAAGGATCAGTGCAACTTTTGCATTTGTGAGCCATCCACATGTGGTCTGGTTGATCTCAACCAAGAGCTGGTGACTGGTGGGGAATGTGCTTATTTTCAAGGCTGGCTTCAGTCTAGTTTGACACACTCTGAAAATGTACTTGCTTCTGATTGCTATTGCTGTGTTATTTACTCTCTAAAATGCCATTAAACCCTCCTCTCCTTTTTGATGTGAAAAACCAGCATAAAACTGAGGTGGTGGTTTAGCACTAAGAAATGATAAATCAAACAGCAAAACATTTAAATGTATCCTCTTCTGGTTTTCCTGTCTGCTTTCCAAACCATACTCTGAAAAACATGATCTTGCTGACGTGCTTGTGGGGACATTTTTCTAAACGTTGTGGTTGCTGGAGCAACCCAAAGCATTGTTTCTGCTGATTTTTATGTGCCTGCTTAAGTGTGATTGCAGAGTGCAGATGGCAAGGCAGTCTTAATATGAGAATTAGGAAAGAGATATAGATGATAAAATATACACATATCAAGTTAAAAGAAAAAATTGTGAAGTAGGAATAAAGTTATTGAAAGATGTTTGGTTTCTTTTGCCTTGTTCTAATCCATAATAAAAAGCCCTTAAAAACTGAATGACTAAGGAGCAGTAGTGGTGATTATGTGTAAGTTTTAAATATATGGGGGGTAGAATCTTGTGTCAACGTTGCAGTTCAAAGCACATATTGTTTTGGGATAAATAATGGGATGTAATACATTTCTTAAACTGGCACTATAAAATTTTCATAAGTAATAGTTGTTTTGCTGGAAATTATGAGAAAAGGCTTTAAATGTTAACTGAGATTGAAATTAGAGTTTTCAAGAATGAATGTTGGAAAATAGTAGACTTTTTTTAGACTTGCTTCCTCTTGTTGTACCATCTTAAAACAACATAGAAATAAAAATAACACATCATGTGCTTTTTAAGTATGAAAAAAACTGCTAAATGTCTGACAACTTGATGCTTAACCAACAAAATCTGTTAAGTATTCATGTAGCAGCAGGAACAGGAAATACAGTTATTGTTCCTACAGCTCTTTTACTTAATATATATTAAGTATGTGCATGTCAATGTAAATGTGAGTAGGGGCACTAGAGGTAACTACTATGCCGTAGAAACCTGTATGAAAATCCTCTCAGATGTCCACAGATTGATTTGGATGAGTTTTCTGGCATTGATGGAATTGCTTATCTACAAACACTGTAAATTCTGTTAATCCTTCAACCTTTACTGTATCAGGTTCCACAATTAAATAGTGACCCAAATTGGCTTTTCTATGGAAAAAAATTCTAGTCCTTTCAAATACATGTCAGGCAGAACTACCAGTTATTTTAAAGCTTTACCAACTGATGACGGTTAACTAAGTAGAGATGTAAAACTGTAAAAATAGATAGTTCTTTTTCATTTGTCAAAAGCTTAGTTGCAACAAGTTTGAAGAGCTAAAAACCCTGTGATATTTATGGATAAGAAATGCATTGATTTCAAACTGATCTGGCCTTGTTGTATTGTGTAATTTCAGCATCCTTCATAATTTTCCTGCAGGATATAATATATGGTGTTTTGTGGTGAGAAGATCTTAAGCAATGGCATATGGAAACATGGCTAATGTATCTGCTTATGGATTGTCTGTGTCTCCTCGCCCAGGGAAACCCTCACACAGGTTTTGAGTATTTTGTTCGGTTTCAGAGCAAAGAGTCCTCATTTTAGGCAATTTGTAGGCAGAAAGAACTTAATGATTTGAGGGTAATGATTTTCTTAAGTTTATCACTGCTTCCTGTTTGATCTAAATGCATGGTCAAAGTTAGCTGTAAGTATTCCAACAGTCCTTGAAAGGTATGGCACTTACATTATTGTCAAATGCGAAGTTTTTAGGAGGTGTATCGTCCCAGAACTGTTAGCATATGTCAAAGAGCATATGAATTAGTTGCCACAGGTATTCTTGGTAATAGTGGCTATTTTCCTCTAATATTTCTTTAGAAAACAAGTCACTTGTCACTTTCCAAAGTGTGACTGAGAGTATTGCAACCATTACATATCTTAGTGCTATTGTTCTGTTATACACTGCTGCCTTGGCAGCACTGGTGATCTTATAAATGTAAAAATTAGTTAGGCTTTGATTCCTTTTTTTTTTTAAATAGAAAAGTAGCCTGATCTGAAATAAAGTTCCTAAATTGCACTTGAATACTTATTTATCATTCTGTGCCTGTAAACCTTCAGGAGACATCAGAGTGCCACAAAATGAAGTGGTTGTGTTTCCACACTAGAACCAGACTCAAATTTTGTGTAAGGTAGTAGTTAAAGCATTTACTAGATGGTTAGTATTCTGAATTTGAGGGGTTTTTTGTTTGCTTGTTTTGTCTGCAGGCTTATGTCGGGTGAATTTAGAATACTTTGGTTTTGTTTGTTGTTTTGTTGGATTTTTTTTTTTAGTAAAGAGATTGCCATGACCAGAAAATGTCAGTGTGACGACTTGTACTTGAGAATTTTATATGGTAATATGTGAGACATTGTAATGATTCTCATGGCACTATTGTGATTAATAGTTTTTATTTTGTAATAGTTGTAATAAAACAATACAATGACACTGTCTTTCCTGATGGTTGCTAAAGAGCTAAACTATGTGTTAGTGTAGAAGTGGCTGTTGGGTTTGGCGCTTGTTTGGGCGTTTTTTTTAGAGGTGGGTGAGGGAGAGATGTTATTTCTGTTTTTTTTTTTAAATGAACATCCAAGAAGAACTAATGCCAACTGCTGGAGTAGCATTTTCTAATGAAAATTTAAGATCTCTTGCCTTGAGTGGTCTGATAACCATGGGATCAACAAAGCACACATGGCATTCCCTGTTTGTGTGTTTTGTGGAAATTTTCCTTTTTATGATGTTTTGTGAGCCTTGGCTACGAGGCTAGAATGAAGAACATTTTTTATTGAGCTTTTTGCCATTTTACAGGTTAATTTGTGAACCACTGACTGAACAGAACAACTTTTACAGACTATAAAGGGCAGCCTTGTAACATGGAATAACAATCAAATAAAACAGAGTTTGTTGGGCAGAGTAATTTTCCCACATCTTTTAAAGAGTCTGTACTTGAAGCAGGGGGAAGTTTGGGGCTGTAGGGCCTCTTGATGATTCACAGCAATACACAAGATGACACAATGGCAGGAGGTTGGTACTAATGATGTGGGTCACCATAGGCCACCAAGCATGGAAAGCTTCCCTTACTCTCCTGCCCCTGCTGCCCTGTCCGTGCAGTCCCAGGGATGTAGTGGATTGGCTTCTGTGTGTGTTTGGGGGTGTTGGTGACAATGTCTTCGTATTACAGATGGATGGTAATTTTTATAATATCAGTAGGGACTGCCCTAATATAGAAATGATACTGTCTCTTTGTTTGATCCAGTTTTTTCACAGGTGTGTGGCAGGTATGTGACATTACAGGTTTGTATGTGTACAAAAAGCCACTATATATATTCATACTCAAGTTTAGATTTGGTATTTCTTCACACAGATTTTATGAGTATTGCTATGTATAGAAAACTTTATTGGTATCCTTGTGCCACCTGACAAAGAGCTGCCTGGTGCCCCTTCCCCTGTTAGAGCTGCCTGCATTAGGTTTGAGTGGGCCAGTGTGCTTGCTCAGGCCACTGCAACCTCTCCTGGAAATATGACCTTGGCTTCTCTAAACCTGTGTCTGCCCAGGTATTTCTTCCACAGCTCACTTGCATGTTCCTAAAGTGCTGCATTTGTAATTAGATTTAAGCATGAGTCTATTCATGATGTGTGTTGGCTTGAAGTTACTACAGAAAGGGTTTTACAGGTCTTCTTCCCGTGCTGTTTGTTCCATTGCACTTCGCACAGAACGTGGAGCAATTTTTTCCCTTGCACTCCTGCAGCCATTTGTCCTAGTTCAGTTTATCACTGTGTGGGGGTGACCAAAGCTATGTATTCTATCTCCTCCATTCATTTCCCAAGAACAAGGGACCATTTGCAGCAGCTGCCCAGGGCACACCTGACCCCCTCAGGTTGTGAGCTGGGTGTGAAAGACACCTGTGAGATAAGAGCTGTGATAACTCCCCTCCAGGGAGTCTTCAGCACCTTCACACCCAGCTTGAGGGGGCGTGTCTGCTAATGGGCCAGCAACAATCCCAAAATACCCCATGACTCACAGAGTCAGATCACCCACTGTGTAACTCTCCGCCCTGGGGGAGGGACTGGGTGCTCCCACCTGGACCTGAGGGTACATAATCTGGGGGTTTGAAGACCTCAGGGAACCACTTGTCAGATCCAGAGGAGCATCAGAACCTCAACAGGAGGAGGCCACTACTTTCAACTGTACTGCAACCATCACTCTTCACCAGACTGCAACCGTCAGCTGCACCAACAGGTTTTTCATTTCCTTTTACTTTGGACTTGGGGTTCAGCACAGGGGCTGACAAACCCCTTTGCGTTTGTGCCCCTGGGTCATACTTCTGGGTTTTGTGGGTTAAAACTAATTTCTCTTTGTGCAGTTTCATTTATTGTAATATTGTTATTAAATGGTAACTCTGACTTATAATCTCTTTTGCGTTGGGTTCATTTCTCCTACCTGTTTGCTTTCAAACCAGCACACCGTTCTGGTGTTGAGAGAGTCTGTATAGTTGGGCTTAAAGGATTTATGAAACATTTTTAGTTACTAGTCCATATGGATTGTTATTTAATTGTGTTCAGTAAACATTGAAATAAAATGTTTATAGAGTTAGGTACTTTTTATATTAGTTGGAAGTAAGCATATTTAACTAACATTTCAGAGGAGAGAGCATATGTTGAGAAGACTAATGACAGTTTTGGGGACAGTATATAATTTCTGTGCAGTACCTCATAATAAAATCATACTGCTAAAAACTCTTCAATGTTTAACATGTGTATGGACAAATGTGTTATGCTTATTATTCTAATCCTTAAATAAGCAGTAGTGTCAGCCTTCGGAGCTCATTGGCTATTTCAAGAATTTAACCTGCTTTGACACTTCCATGGCTTCTTCCTGTGAGCAGCTTGAATACCACTTACTCAGCAATAAGTTAAATTAAATCAGCTAAGGAGACCAGCATACTGTAAATGATGCTGGTAACAGAAAAGGCATGTAAAATTGCTTGCAAGATGATAACATTTCATAACATTCTTGAAGACAACCTCTCATATATTGATTTTTTTCCTTATTTTTTTATCCCCGTATGTCTGCAAATACGAAATGTAGTCTTTCAAGGAGTCTTATTTCTTCCTTGAAGACTTGCTATATTGATCTGAAACCACAGAACTGAAATTGGTCATATTTTAACAGTGTTCCTTCTCTAATGACAATGTATGACCCTGCTGTTTAAGTGGAAAACTTGCTGCAGTATTTCTGTTACTGGAATCTGTGGAACAGTCAGTGAGGGATTTTGCTAAAAATCCCTTATGAGATACTGCAGATGGAACACTGCACTGCCGGCTGTGGGAATGGACATGATTCATGGAAACGTACAGCCAGCTCGCTCCAGAGTGAGGTGATGGCAGAGAAGAGATTGTGAATAATCCCTGTATGAATGAATGCAAATTTTTGTGGTTTCTTTTTGGCCTGATGCTCCACTTATCACAGGCCAACTAATGAACATACTTCTTGTTAGTGCAACTCTAGGTTTCACAATTGATAATAATATGAGAAAACTTATTGTCTCCCTCAGTACATGAGACAGTTCCTCCTTCTCACTTCCTTCCTTTGCCAGATGATGAATTTAAAAGCTGCTGCATATTAATTAGTTCCCATGATAAATATGTTAGAATTGTTGCAAAACTGTACTATTACTCTGAAAATGGTGTAAGTTTAATAAATTTAGGACTTAACATAAACAAGAGAACTTTTTCTCTCTGTGGCAATACAGGGATGACATATTTCATAAGAAAACACACAAAGGCTTGTGGTGATTGTTTTTCAAAGTCTGGGTCTGAAAATGAAGTACAGAAGGTCAGAATAACAGCATAGAATTTTTGGTGCTTTGCAGCCTCACATCCTTTTACCTCTACTCTCATAAACCTGTTGCTTCATAGCATGGCAGTGTGTTTGTAGTCTCTCAATGGAAATGTGTTTCAGTAACAAATATGATTTTAAGCTAATTTAGCCTGGCCATTCAAACTTAATGGCACTGTCTATGCAGTAATATAATTACTGTGTTTTCAGACATAACCATCTGCAGGGTGAGGATGGACAACTGAAAGATGCTCAGTCTGTGCAAGCTTTTGCTTTAGGGACGAATAGGAACCCACTCGGTCTAAGTGACTTAAACTGAGCCTGTTAAATTTACAGTCTCTGAACAGATTCTTCTATTTTGGTAACAACACAATATAAATTTAACATTAAATCAACAAATAATTTAACTGTAGACATGTCTGCATGAACCATGTTTTTAAATTCTACTGTAGTGAAATGTGTGCCAGGAAAAAGGGCCTCCAGCTAAACAAACAGAAAACCCATTATAAAAACTCAGTTTGAAGTTTTAAAAACTTTAAATGTCTAAAGTGGTTGTTCTTATCCAGTGCACAGGAAAAACAGTTGATTAATAATTTCACAAATGATTGGGAATAAAATGAGTTCAGGATGATACACTCTTGTGTATTATAAATTCTTGCAGAAAGTGGTGTTATCAGGAGAGCATAAAACACTAAGAGATGTATTGTTGCATGGAAATTATAAAGGCAAGTTAGGCATAGATTTACTGAAATAAGATGGGAACTAGACAGTGGATTGGGTATTCCACCCTTCCCTGTTGGATTGTGCCATTGCTGTGTTCATCCAATGGGATTGTTACTTTGTGGTTTGATGGCACTTTGGAGGAGGATGGTGTTATCTCCATGCTGACTGTCACCCTCTGCTCTCAACATTGTAACAGTATGTTGCATATGAAATAGGAAAAGGTTTTAACTGTAGTTGCAACTGTAAAAACCCAGTTGCTTGGCCACTCTAATAAAGCCACATGGTGGGTTTGGCTTAAATCTTGGGGCTTTGGTGTGGTGAGGAATACACAGGTATTCATAGTGAGACTGATTATCTGGACTTTATGTCTGCAATTAGATTGCTTAAGTTTCTAATGTAATTACACTGGACACGGTAGTACCTAGGGAATGCTTTTGCATTGTGTATAAGTATCTTTAAGTTCTAAAGAAGTCTGTTTAAAAAAAAAAAATTAAAAATTAAAAAAAAAAAAAAAGAGCTATTGCCCAGAAACTGCTTTAACATTTTTTGAGTAGTTGAGTTCAAGTTATTCAGTGTTGAGGCCTGTGTGGGCTTTTAAAAACTAACCACATAGTGTGACCTCTGCAGGTATCTCCTGCTTTACGTCTGCTTCCTGCTTCTTCTAATGCTTTAGGGAGAGGGCTGAATGGCAGCTGAGTGAGATTTGTCATGTTCGTTCAAAGTCTTTCTATCTTGTTAATTAGCTGGGAAAGGATCTGAATCTTCTGAGGACTGATTAGAATTGTTATATGTATATTTTACTGAGAGTAAGTTCATGGTTTGAACTTGTGATATATATTTTTCTGCTTAGAGATTATTGTGCATTGTTTGATGATAATGAGCTATTCAGGGGAAGACTCTTAGTACCAGGTGACTGGGTAATGGCAGGTGAAATTCAGTTTTGTGATACCTTAAGTGTATCCGGAGGAAAAGAATCCCAAGTTTACATATGTTAAATTCTGAACTGACTGTCCTCACTGAGCCAGTTCTTGGAGTTACAGAACTTAGCTCTATGGAAGCTTCTGATCAATTCTCAGTGCTGATCACAAATACATGTAGCATATTGGAAGGCATTAAAAACAAATGATGAACAACACCAGAATATTTTTTTCTATTGGATGCAGAAGTTCTTCTGTGTTGTCCTTTCTTGCCCTTCATCTGGGGAAAGGTTATAGCAGATTTGGAAAAGATCTATGGCTGCTGGGAATAATCAGAGGAACAAAGCATTTCCCATATGAGGAATGATTAAGTAGACCAAGGCTAACCAGACTTGGGAAAACATGTGAGGAAATGAACGGTGGGAGCCTGTAAAATCATAAGTAGAATGGATAAAATAAGCAAGGAATGCTTATTATACAACTAGAAGGAAACAATCAAAAATAAACTATTTGTTGATAGTCTCAGAAATACTGAAACAAACTGGTGAACTGTAGAACGCAATACTACAGCATGAAGTGATTATTGAAATGCTTGGACGAACTAGGGTTGGAAAAGTCATTGATCTGAAAATTCATTAATCTGCCAAGTTGCAAGTAGGTGGATGATGTTAAATACATCAGGAACATAACTGTGTGCTTGACCTGTTTTTATGTCTTCTCCAGACAGCTCTTGGCCTTTGTCAGAAACAGGATATTGGAACTTTGGACTGAACCTTAGGTAATGTGTGCACCAGGCACTTCCCTTAAATCCTTTGTGTCCCTTAATGCATCCTCATTCATCTTTTTCAGGGGATGCCTGACAGCTCTTCAGCATTGTGTTCATTCATGCCTTTTGCCTCTACAGAAGGCAATTAAAGACTTTTTTTTTGTCATTAGTTGCTTAAATTTCAAGCCATACCTAGCAAAAGATTTGTTAATCCTTTTCTTCTAGTAGAGTATGCAATCTTGCTTTGAAAATGTCATCCAGAAATGGATCATTTCCCTAATTCATTTGGGACCTTTCACTGTTTCAAAATAAAGCTACAGTTTCCTGAAATCTGGACATGGTTGGTCTCATGCTGCAGCTTCTGGATATTCCTGTGTTCTGTCTGCACCCTCCTCACCACCCTGTGGTATTTTCCCCTGTGAAGGTATTTATGTCCTATAATCATCTCACTTCTCAATCTCTGCAAAACTAAACATGTGGAATTCCCTGAGCTTCTTATTGTAAGATACCTTTCTGATTCTTGAATCATTTTTATGGCACTTCTGCACCCTCGTGGTTTTCCATCTACCACTTCAAACTGTGGCCATAAGTAATGTGGAGTGTTTCAGTGGCAGGCTCCTCCCTGCCACGCACACCATTGTGTTTCCTCTGTTTTGCAACCCTTGCCCATCAGTGGATGCCCTTTGTGGTTGATTGTGCAGCTGCAGGTATGGATGAAGTGGCTGGTTGTTTTAACATGTTCTGATGTTTCCCAATTTGTACTGAAATCAAATAGTAGTTAGGACTCTCATAACAGCAGCGCTAAATGAAATTGAAAGCAGGGAATTTATCATTATCTCCAAACTGAGAATGCCAACAAATAATTGGCTTCAATTTGTTTGATAGATAGTGGCAACTTAGTTTATAAATAAATACAGAGCTTTTATAGGATGAAGATGACAGTATAGCTAAAACTTCCTCAAACTCTTCTGAAGAGTTGATACTTGCAGTTTTTACTGATTTATTTTATTGATAGGAAAATCTAGCATCTACTATCTATCAAATGCTGTGAATATATGTAATGTGGAGTTTCTAGTTTCAGTCCAAAAGCACTAGAGTTTAACTGGCATGGAGCCATAGTTGTGCAACTGTGCTGCTTTTATTTTTGAGCCATTTTCAAGTTTGTCCACATGATACTCAGGGATTCAGAAGAATTTCTTTATAGAAGGCAAATCATGAAAACCCCCATGTCTTCATTTTAAAGGTCTAAGCGGCATTTGGAGTGTTTAAATGTGTATGGATTTAGTATTTATTTGTAACACTGAATAATTTTCAGTGTTATAACAGTATGAAAGAACACCATAGAACATGTTTCAGGATGAGTGATGGGTTACATTCTGAGTGTGCTGGTGGAATAAATAACATGTTAAGATAATGTGTTTCTTTATTACTTGTAATAGTCCACTTGTAATGCAGTGGAAGAGAAAGTAGATCACACTTTAAAGTTTTTTTTGCTTCTGTGTATCTCCTTAGGGAAAACTGTTTCTCTATTTTTTTTCCTGAGAAAGTAGTTAGGCTTTTTCAATTCTATAATTGACAAGTGATACTTCTGCTTAAATATTTGAAATGTAATTTCTTCATCTTGAGAGAAGAGCAACAGTCAATTTCCTGCCTCAATGTTCCGATTTCTGTTTGTGATGTGCTTAAGCTGGGGATAAGGTGGTTTGTAACTTGTATTAAACCACTTATTAAAGTGGTCCCATACCTGGTATTGTCTTATTACAGATTGGAAACCCTTGTTGTAGTATCTCTACGTTGAAAACAAGTCATTGTACCAACTGCTTTACACTGCATTTATATTTATGCAGGAGAAAGTGAACTATTTTGAATTTTAAGAGTTGTTCCCATGGCTAAGTAAGTTGCTGTCATGTTTTTTTCTTCACCATTGATTGATCCATTTGCTTACTTATCCCCAGGAGAGGGAGGAAGATATATAGTGCTCTCCATTCTATGGAGAAATACTGTTAGGGTGCTCTTTGCTGGGACTGAAGTGACTGTGCTGAGCACCCTGAGGGCCAGCAGAATGGGCACTCTGTACCCTTTTGGTTGCCTGTACAGATTTGCTGGATGATGGAGGAGTTGAGCAGCTTTGAAAATAGGGCAACACAAGCAATCATGGTTGTAATGCCAAGTGTGAGCACAGTTGCACTGCTTTATTTACTGTTTTGTAAAAGCTAAGCAGTATTTTGCAATCTTTTTTTTTTTCTGGAATCCAGCTGAGTCCTTTATGTCACTGGATATTGGGGGTGTTTTTTGGAAGAGCATATGTATGTGATGTTTATTATAGCATTGCCATGCTGTCAGGCCAAGACTGTAGTTACTGTGCCTCCTAAGGTATTGTAAAGGACCGTGCTGGTCCCAATTTGGAGAGAGACAGGCAAACCAATTGGGATATTGAAGAGCGTGGTGTCTGCCCAGCAGTACCCCTTGTGTGAGTGGCATTGGAACCTCTCTCAGACACTGTTAATGCAGGAGTAATGCACAATTTGCTCTGTCAAAAAGCAAGATTAAACCCATCTTGTGGCTTTATCAGGAAAACAGCTGTAATTTTTCAGGTGAAGTCACAAATTAAACTGTTTGGGATGGAGGGAAAAACATGGATCAAGTATGCTCATAGTATCTCAAATTTGTGGTTATTCTGGCTTGCACGCATGTTTCTCCACATTGAGAAGTACATGGTGTACGTTTTACTTCATTGTTGAAATTGTTTTTCTTACTTCTCTCAGTTTTAAAGAGGAGGAATACGTTGAGAACTTAAATGCATGTAACATATGGCTGAAATACCACGTATACTAAAGATCTAAAAATCAAAATTGCTGTTTCCATGACAACTGTAGCTGAGCCAAAGAGTTCTTTTCGTAAGACAGCAGTCATGCACAGCTGAAGTTCAGAGTCTGGGAACCCGACTCCTAGGATGCTTTGGGGTCCACATATAGATCTACAGGGAGATGCTATTTCTGTTTGTATCCACTTGTAGCTGGAGTGTCACTTGTTCCCAGCTACTGCCTACAAAACCCACAGTGTTTTTGTGGTATCTAATTGAGATGGCTGACATGCCGCAGATGGGAATAGCAAACTACAAAGTAATACCACCTTGGCAAAGAGAAGTTTCAAATAAAAAATGGGAGGATTTCTATCTTTAATTTTGCGGGTGAGGGCTGATGAGGGCTTTGATCTGCAGCTTTTAATTTGATTTGTTTATATGAATACCTGTAACCAGACTTTCTGTGCAAAGACTCTCTGATCTTGACTAGAGGAAAAATTGGGCTCTTCAACTTTTCTGCTCTGGATTTCATTCATGTAAAGTGGAAATTCAGTTTTTCTTCTCTGTGATACCTATTGTTTATGTCTTCACAAAATAGGAAAAGTGAATCTTGGCCACAGATCATCAAAATATTGAAGTGAATGAAGCAATGTCTGAACTATGGCCACTTTGGTGTAACTGTAGACTTTCGCTGGTGCATTTATTGTGCTTAGCTCCTCTTTAATTCAGATTTTAGATTGATACCAGAACAGAAATTTTATGAGATTAGTTACTATGTACTATAGTATATAGTTACTATATACTATTTACTATTTTGAGTATCCAGACATAGAGATAAATCAAGGTTGGATTAACCAAATCTGTCTGCAAATCATTTTCCTTCATCCAGGCTACCCAGCAGAGAAGCTTTATTTTACTTAACTGAAGCAAGTATTTCCAGTCATTTTTTTGGCTAGCCTCCAGTTTCATCTAAATATCTTTAGATTCTCCCTTTTGTAATTTAAAAGTAGACATTTTCATTTTGGTGAACAAACTTCCTATTACTTAAAAAAGGAGAAAATAATAACTACTATATAAAATATGGTATGATACAATATAATATAAAATATTACTGAGCAGGCAGTTAAATGCCAGCAGGGTCAGCCCCGGTTAGTACTTGGATGGGAGACCTCCTGGCAATCCCCTGGGCTGTAGGTTCTAGTCCTGAGGACTTCACTGTCACCCTCCAAGCTCGCTCGGCCGTGGCAGATGGAGCTCAGGAGTTAAAGGGTGGGGCCAGTTCTGCACACGCTGAGCCTCACCTAAAATATCCACTGTGCAGGCTGGAAGGGCACACCCATGTGGGGAGAACCCTTCCCAAATCTTTGTTCATGAAGCCGAGCCATGATGATATGATGATAATAATACTACTATACTGTAGCATAGTCCTCTTTCCTCCCCCCACCCACCCCCCATTAAGAAGTAACACTTTTTTAAATTCATGTAAACTCTTAAAAATGTAATTGAACTTTCAGTTACCCCATTACTGTAACTGGTTGGCATTACTTTGATTCAAATAGTTCAAACCTGTTCTACTGGGACAGCCTGTATAGTAATAGAACTGTTCCTTTTTCTGCTCTTGCTCCTCTGTATTAATGTATCTCAGTGGCAGTAATCGAGTTTGATCATCGTATTTCTGGAATACTAATTCAAGAAAATTTAATCCCCTGATGATACAACTTAGCCTTTCCAAATGTGCTGTTATAAAGCCACATGAGAGCTGAGCCAGTAGTGGTTGGCAATCAATGTTAGCACAGTAGATGGAAGGTAAGTGTTTAGAAATCCAGTGCCTCTCCTTCATAAAAGAGCTCTGATTCATATTCCCAGATGGATTTTGCTATCTTGGTTTAAGTGATTCTCTGCCTCACGGGCCTGACCTTCCAATCTGCCAAAAGCAGAGCTCCCTGGCAGGGATGGTAAAACGAGAGATGCACCAGCTCGTGGACACATTTGTGCTGATATTCCTCAGGATCTGAAGTGAACTCAAGGGGAGACCAGAGGCAAAGTCTCCTGGCTGAGGAAACAGCACAGAACGTGATCACTGGGCTTTGGGTTGGGTGCTCAGACACATTCAGGCAATTTCATCACTGACTGCTTATTTAAGGGGGTTACAGGTGGGGATAGAGAAGGATGCACAGTCAGGGCATGGGCATGTAAAGTGTCTGACTAGATTGACTAGTCAGGAATTTCCAAATATAATATGAATTTATAAATAAAGCTCTATTAATAAAAAACAATGAAAGTCATTAGCAATACAAGCAAACGCCTAGCAATAGATTTTCTTCTGCTTTCCACAACTTGGAAAAGGTTCGTGGACATTGCCACTTATTCCTGTTCTGCCTAAGTCAGTGCTTAGGGTTAGCTATGAGTGCACTCTCTTCATTTCACACTGAGGGTTGCAGTAGAGGTTTTAAGTTGGCTTTTTAAGTGATACTGCTTTTGGGGACATATTCAGAAATGGATCGTATTTCATGACAAATGGGTTTACAGTTAAATTTTTTGCAATTACTTGAAATAATCAAATATGCTTTAACTTCTGTCATTGAGGTGTTGGCTCGTGCAGCAGGTTTTGAAATCGATTTTTTACATGACACTCTTGGAAAAAGTGCCACCCAAATGAAACGTTTTTCTTCTGGCTCCCCAAGTGCTACAGATGTATCACAGACTGAATATGAATGTCAGCAAAGCAGAATCCTTAAATAAAATTTTTAGAACCAGTACACTGGAAAATATGACCTTTCACTTCAATTTTTCTTTACTTCCAAGCCCCAGTAAAATTCCTCAATTTCTGTAAAGTATGTAAGACCACATCACAGCAGAGTTGTAGATTTTCTGAGCAATATAGGGGTTTAGATTGTGTAGGCTTTATCTGTCGCAATTCTGCAGATATCTGTAGAGAAGAGCATCATTTTTTCTCATATTTGTTTTCATTTTTGCTGTGTTTCAAAATGGACTTTTCATGACTGGTTTCCCAGTCTTCATTTTATAGATCAAAAGTCTTTTGAGAATACCATATGATCTTTTCTTTTAGCAAAGTATATATAATTGATAAACATCCATTGAAAGTAATCTTTAAACATAGAATTAAAATGTCTCTGTTAAATGGTTAAACATTGATTAGCCAGAGACAAATCTTACCCAGCCTAATTCGCAAGTGAGGGGGGTTGCCAAGAGAGAAGATATTGCCATTGACAAAACTATTAGCTTATATTTAAGGACTCAAAGCATAGATGGGCTTCAGTTACTGTGTTGTGTTGTCTTCTATACCTGAGGTTCTGTACATGCAGACTTTTCCCTTTTCTGAGGTCTTTGCATACAAACCACTACTCCAGCATAACAGATTTTCTCTCTTGAGAAATTTTTTTTATGTATCCCATGCCCCTTTGTATCTCTGAGATTTCCATATCCTCCTCTTTATTTTTTTTTTCAATTATGGAAATACAGCTGTTTAACAACTCCAATGTTCAATTACAGTTGCTTTCAAACACTCCTAAAGAGTAATTTTTGCCTGGGGGAGAATATGAATGAGAGCAGCTCTTAAACCTCCTCATTTGGGGCATTACTAATCACACGAGGAATCATTTTACAATTCAGAATCCTTACCTTTCTAATCAGTGTTAGTGAAGTCTGGCCAAAATCAAGCTATAGTTTTGCTTATTAGAGGTTTAAAAGAGCATGACATCTGGGTTCCAAACTTGTATTCTACTTATAAGCTGAAGGATAAATAGAATACAAAAGCTTTCTCTTCTGTTTTAAATTGTTGTGTAAATATATTTTTTGGTTATCTAAGTAGTTGCAAATAAAATTTTATTTAAAACTGATATTCACACAGCAAGTTGCTGACATTGATGCAGTTCTGCCAACTAGCACATTGTACAGTGGGATCATGGTGCTTGATAGTCTACTACTAAGAACAGAAATTTACTTTTTTGTGGGATGGAACTTTATATTTACAAGATTTGTTCCAGCAAAGTGCACCAAGATTCAGTCCTGAGCAGAAATCTGGTGATAATCTGATCTATTATTTTTAAAGTAAGTAAAGGTTAGCTGAATCATTAAAAAATAAATTACTAAAACACAGATGTGAATAGTGAATACTACATGTTGATGTAAGTTGGTTGAAAAAATAAATGGATGTAATCTTTGACTTTTTTCTGAATAGAATTCTTTATACCTAGATGTAGGTTAACAGCTTTGTTATTGTCTTGTATAATTAGTATAAATTTGCCCATTGTATTTTGGAATTTGGAAGTCTGCATGGAACAGTTACTTTGAAATATCTTAGAATGCTTATGTGATCTAATACTGGTTTTAAATAGCAATTTGATCTTGGCAAGATTAGCCTAGGGCTTCCTCTAGCTGTTTGAATAATGAAATATTTAATGCAGTGACAAGTTGTGAGGTTTCTAACAATGGGCTGGATTGATCAAGATAAACTTTGTGCTTTGTGAGTTGTTTTTTTAACGGTGATCACCTTCTAAATAATGCATTAACTTGACCATAACCTTATCCTGTCTTGGCTTTGTCCTGGTGGAGAACGCTGAATGAAGCTTCCAACTTTCTGGACAAAGACTCAAACTGCTCCTGGTTCAAAGCCAGATTGGATGGAGCTTGGAGCACCGTGGTCCAGTGGAAACTGTCCCTGTCCATGGCAGGGAATTGTACCTAAATAATTGCTAAGGTCCCTTCCAACCCAAACTGTTCTGTGATTCCATGCTATGAGTTAAACCATTGAGACTAATTGCTCCATGTGCAATGTTGGGATCATGTGGGAACACGCTGTGCTGGGATATGGGGTCCCCCTTAAACAAAACAGGCTTCAGAACTCTGCTATTATGTTGTATCAGTTTAAATAAGGATTGTCCAAGAAAGAAACAGGAGGAAGGAGTGAAGATGATCACAATCTGAAGAGCGTTTAAGCATTCCTTGACTAATCTAGAAAGTTATTTCAATTAGTACAGGAAAGAAATACTTGTGAGCAAAGAACAAAAACTTATTACGGTATTTTGAAAAAGGATAGTGCAAAATGTTTACCCTGAAAACTCTACCAGATTATTTCTCTCCTCCTTTTGAGGGCAGAAATTGAAAATGTGAAATGTGCTTTTCAGATTTTCGAATATATTGTATTTCATACTATTCTGTGGTGTCTGACTTGATGTCATTTATCTTTTGTATTTCTATCTTACTTTATAAATCTATGATTTTGGAAGCAAAGGGATGAGGAAAATCACCATTGAATTCTTCCTGTATACCAGACAGACTTATTAACGAAACAAATTTTGTGTATTTCTTACTACTAAAAAAAAAACCAAACCCCAAACCAAGTTCATCCTCTCACTTCCACTTGTGTGGTCTTCCTTTGTTATTACATTTCTGGATCTTCAGTTTACAGCAGACTTGTGACTTTCAGCTTTTTAAAGTACATACCATACACATAAATTAAGATAAGCACGAGTTTATGAAGATGTAATAGTAATGAGCTATGCAGTGTCTCCCTTCTCACAGTAATGTATATTTGTAATAATCTTCTGTAGTAAGGCATTAAATGTGCACTCATGACTCCTGCTTTTTTGGTGATACTCCCACTAAAATATAAGAGATGTGTCACTTGCATTACCTGTGAAGTATTGCTTAGCATTTGCATAAACATACATTTACCAAATTGTACCAAGAGGGAAAAGGCAACATAATCATATCATAATTGCATAATCAATTCACTGTGATTATATTTTCTCCCTTGATGCAATTTAGTAAATGGGAGTTTGGGTGAATATGAAACAGAGTTTCTTGCTTACTGTGATGTGTTCAGTTAGTTTTGTGTTGCTTTTTTACTTTAGAAATAGTAAGAAATAGCTTTTTAACTCAATTTGCTTCAGAACATATTTTCCCAATGGCTTTTTCAGATTGTGCAGATATTTTTCTGAAGATGTTTCTCATAGTTTAAGTGTCTAGATTTCATGGAGTTCTAGAATCATGGAAACATAGAATCATTTGGGTTGGAAGGGACTTTGAGATCATTCAGCTCCAACCCCCTGTCATGGGCAGGGACACTCAACTAGACCAGGTTGCTCCAAGCCTCGTCCAGCCTGGCCTTTGAACACTTCAGGAGATGGGGTATCCTGGGGTACCTGTTCCAGTCTCTCACCACCCTCTCAGTAAAGAATTTTTTTCCTAATATCTAATCTAAACCTGCCTCCTTTCCAGTTTGAATGCATTTCCCCTTGTCCCATCACTACACACTTTCGTAGAAAGTGCCTTTCCATCTTTTTTATAGGCTCCCTTCAGACACTGGAAGGCTGCAATTAAGTCATACCAAAGCCTTCTCTTTTCCAGGCTGAGCAACCCCAACTCTCTCAGCCTTTCCTTGTAAGAGAGGTGCTCCATTCCTCTGACCATCCTGGGCACCCTCCTCTGGACTTGCTCCAACAGGTCTCTGTCCTTACTGTGCTGGAGCCCCCAGCACTGAATGCAGTACCCCAGTTGGGGAGTACTGTGTGGTGTGGGAGGTTACTGCAGGGGAGAGTTACTAGAAGAATATGGAAAACAATTCCTTAATATAAAACGTTTTTCCCATGAGTATTAGTTTGATTATTCAACATTTGTAGCATTTCTCCACAGCAGCAAGAGACGTAGCAAGTCTTTGAGCAAAGAAAGTTGACAAAAGGAGTTTGAGATCTGAAAATTACTTTCTGTGTGTGGAGGAAAAATTATTTCTTATTTCATACAGAATAAACGCTAGAAAATAAATATTGGGAGTGTTAGTATAACAAAAAGGTACTTGTCAGGTAGGTTCTGTAAGTCTAGCTTAAATCTTAGTGTAATTTTCTTAGTTGTGCATGACATGACTCATTGATAAGAAATATGGGTTATCACTGGCTATAATATTGATTCCCACCCACTGTACTGTATTTGGATTTCATGGTGTGTTTGTATAGGACAGTGCATATTTTCTAGTTGCAGTTACTGTAACAGGTGTAGATGTTCCTATCTGGGCAACCAGCCAAAAGAGCTAGAACCCTGCCATGACAAGTATTTTTGCTATTTCAATGAGGTGTAATGTGGAGGCAGAAGAGAGGGAGTAATAGGAGATATGTAGGTATGTGGCTCTCAAAAGTGTCTTTTAACTTAACCAGATGGTATTTACTTTGAACTGTATTGCTATTTTAAATTTTCACTGTTTTCACCCAGAGTAAGATTCCAGGGCTTCCTATGTGTCAGTAGGTGTCACTGAGAAGCTCTACCATTAAAAGTAGAATACAAAGTCTGCTGGAAAGTGGAGTAAATAATGTGACAGTCATAGCTCTGATTTGGAGGAAATGGAATCTAAGCTCTGTTTTTAGGAAGGATAAATGCATAAGATCAAAGACCCATGCTCAGAAGGAATGGATGAGTACTGAAGAGATGCAGTCTTCTTTAAGCAAGGACACACATTGCTTCTCTTCATGCCCTTTGACTCTTTTATAAGAGTCCAAGAGTCCCAGCCAAGACTTTTTGCGCTATAGAAGTAAACAGTCCTGGGTGCTTGTGTAGTTGATGGAGAAGATCCCTGAGGGCTGGGACAGGGATCCCTCTAATCCAGCTGTGCTTTTAGAAGATGCTGGAGCTGCTACAGCCCAGCTGGAGGTTGTTGCCCTCACTCTTTAACTTTGACAGAAAAGGATTATGTACATGCTTCCTCATCTGCTTTAGGCTGGTCGTTTAACCAGGTGATAGAGGCTGATATGAGCTAACTCACCTTGCCTGAGCCTCTTTTAGGTGATTTTTCCAGAGGAAAGGAAGTGAGGAACAGCTGATGGAGGTCAGCAGTCAGGAACTCTGAGGTTAGGGGATCTTTAGGTCAGTATGAGTCTAAGACCTGAGAAAAACAACCTATAAAATTTCTATAGAAATAAGTGGCTGAAAATTAAGATTGGGCAGATACAACTTACTGATTTCTTTAATTAGGAAGGAATAAATTTGCATAATATCTCAAGTCTAGAAACGTTTTCTCTTCAGTGAGTCAGTAGGTGTTAACTGCCATGTTTAACAGACAAAGGTATAGCACTTCTGAGTCTTATATTTATGAATTTTGGCCTTGCTCTTTACATAAGCAATATTCATGACAGGAAATTGATGGCTTTGTTTGTTTTGAACAAGCACATCAAACTCCAGTCTCTGCTTTGCTACTGTTGGGCAAAATTATACTGATCTTGCAAGCACATTGTTTAACTTTTATACAGTGTATTCCTAGAGATGTCTTTACACATTTTTTCATGTTAGTACAAGCTTTATTTTATTCACAGGATATATGTATATCTTCATCATACAAGATTAAAAAAATAGTATTCCCTGAAAAAATGAACAAGCCCCAGAAATGTAAGATTTCCAATTACAAATAATTTAAAATGTGACTAGTCCTGTGCAAGTGAGTGGAAACACTCCCTCACGTACTGAATTATCTTGTTGAGCTGGAAACGGAGCCATTAGCAGTATCTCAAACTAGTACAGGATTAGATGTTATCTCGCTTAGATACAGAGCTTCAAGAATTAAACTCCTGGGCATGTTGTTGGTGAATGTGCTAACTGGGTGCTCCTCTCTGGGACATTGAGCAGAGCTTTTTTCTATTAGAATAAGTAAATGTAGCTGGCAAAATCCCTTTAGCTATATGTTTAGTTTCTAATTTTAGGAAGTAATGCTACAATCCTCTTGCTTATTTTTCCATTAAAATGATTGTCACTTAAGTAATGAAGTAGTTGTTAGTTTTTGGAAAGCTGAGTTGTATTACATGGAAATGTACAAGAATTTTTTGAAAAGTCATGGGTTTGGTTTTTTGGTTCATTTTTTGAGGGGTGGGGCAGTTGTGTTTTGAGGGAGGTTTGCTTTGATTTTTTGTTTGTTGGCTTGTTTTGGTTGGGTGTGGTTTTTTTGTAATTATCTTTTTTAAGGCATCATAACTGTTGTTATATTTGGTTTTCGGATATCCAGTTATATTTAATATTACAGTGGAGGAGAAGAGGCTTTGAGAAGAATGTTGCCTTTCTGAAAAGCAGGCTGGAGTCCAGACATATTATTTATTCATTCCTCAATGTTCTAGATGTCTTAGGGATGTGTTTGGACATTCATTATTTCTGGCAGCAATGCTGACTTAGGCACACTCCACTTCTCCTTCCTTGGTGCATGTTCCGAGTTCTGTATAATCTTTGAGGGATACAGAGGTAAACTGAATCAGAGACTTGTTTTATTATGTAGCAAAAGTGATACTTAAAGGTAAAAGGACCAAAAGAGCAGTGGAAAATACAGATATTGCTTAAATATCTGTGTATTGGTGGTGTTTTTTTTCTGTTTCACTCCTTTATTTCTCTGAAAATTAGATACTGTGACAGAGAGAGAAGCTGGCTGCTGACATCCTACTGCTGGACATTGGAACAGGAAATTATAAAGCTGATGGCACAGTAGGGGTGGCACAAAGTTGAAAAAACATACCTTTAAAGTAACTTGAGTGTATCTCATTGTAATATCATATTCCCCCTCCCCAGTATGTGTAATTAAACTATTAATGAAAACTTGATGAAGTTGTGTTTTACTCTATTATGTATGAGCTTTGGTGAAGAGTAAAGAGTGGTAGGTAAAGGGGATAGAAAAGTAAGAGGATTGATGTTTATTTCTAGTTTTCCTTTGTCTGAAGTTGTCACATTTTAAGTCAGTGGAATGAAGACTTCATCAAGTTTGGGAGATTGTAGCTCAGGACTCAGGAAAGAGTCTTAATTGATCTGTGGTTTTTATTTCAACATTAGGTGTTGATTATTCCATAGCCCCTGTTTCATCATCTATGGAACAGTTTCATACACATTTCTCTGCACTGTCACAGACATCTGTGTCTCCCATGGCCACTGCTCTGTGGGAAGTCAGCAGAGATGCTGTTCTAATACTTTCTTATTGGTCCATTCAATGAACATTCTTTCTCTTCACAGTATCTAAGAAAGACAGGGACCCAGAAGGTTGCCTGACATGCCCTCTGGTTTCACTAAGGACAGGGATGGTTTGGGACAGAAATTAGTTGAGTTGGTAAATTGGAGGCATAAGGTCTTCAGTTGTGAAGGTGAACTGCAGTCTGAGTTGTGAGAGATTTACTGCTTGTTCTTTGGATATCCTGGGTAGCCAGGAAAGTATATTTTTCTCCAGCTGGCCAGCGGACTGCAGCTTTTCTTTGAGGATTTGACCAAAACTGCAGGCATCTATCTCTGTCATCTTTAGACTTGATTACTATAGCACACTTTACCTACTTTGTTCCTGACATTTTGCTCTAATCAGCATTTTCAAGTGAAACTGCTTGTAATTGGGCTTGCTACACTCAAATGCTCTGTATTTTGCATTATTTACAAGTTTACTCTTGGAATTGCTTAGTATTTGATTATCTGACATTTCACATACCCCAAGACTGACTTTATGGGGCGTGTATTGAAATATATCTGAGCACACCAGCAGCATACTCTATTAAGACCATTCTGGTTTTCATGAGAGCCTGAATCTTACTATCTCTGTATCTTGATTGACCTGAGCTGTCTCTGAATTCATAAATTTTTTAGCATTCTTGCTTATGGAGATCTCTTCCATCTTACATTTTTCTAGCTTGAGCATAATTTCTTTAAGTCTTGAGGTTTTTGTGTCATGCAAGTTGTAGTGTCTTTTGCAATTACTTGTGATTAGAATTGTACTATTTTTAAGCCTCTGAAAATATTTGAGTGTCTGTACTTTTTATTAATCAGCCTTCAGTTTTACAGCAGTAAAAAGAGTATAGGGATTGTATCTGCTTCTGATTGTGTCTGCTAAAATGATATTCATGGATTCTTTATGGACACCACACACACGCCCCCCACCCACTCTCAAGACCCCCCAAACCAAGTGTTGGTCTTTTCACACTTTACAACTTTATAGGATCTGGGAATGCTGTGACTGCCATTAGGAGACAAGAACCTCCAGTTTAATTGTTGATACTTTGTGCTTCCTTACATGCATAACCTGAAATACCTTTATAGTTATAGCACTTTAAAAGGAAATGCAACAGTATAAACAGTGTCTGAGGAAATAAATAAATAGCTTGCCAAATAGTCTGTTTTATTTATGGCCTGAGAGCTTACTTTTGCAGTTGAGCATATAGATTTAGACAAGCGTATTTGAGAAGGTACTTTAGAAATATTTCTCTGCACTGGGTCTATAGAAAACCCATTGGCCTGTAAAAGTGCTGCTGAGTGCTGTATGTTCATCTGGATGGTAAATGTACTTTGTTATTCATTACTGGCACTAGTGATCCTGAAGATGTTTTAATGGGTACTTAACTCAGATTTTGCTCTGTGCTTGCAATCAAATGTTACTCCATTGTCATCTGATTTAGAGAATGGCTCTCAACATCTGGGTACAAGAATGAAGATGCAAAAATTCTGGAAATGGCCTGATACAAATAGTGTCTGCGTTTGTAGGACAATGCTTTTGGTTTAATCTTCACCTTTAATATACTGGTAATGGGAATGTACCTGACCTCAGGATGCTTTACCTTCCCTTAGAGAAGCTTGCTAGATTTTTAAGATTATTTCTCTGCATTTCCTTTAGGTATCACATTACTGGCTATTGTTTTTAAAATCATTATCGACTGATTCCCTCAGTTTCTCCAGAAGTGTTTTGAAAAAAGTTCCCCATCCCATCTTGTAACAGAAACATCTCTGTTTCATCTGTTGGTAAGAAACAATATGACACAAGGGAAACTATTGAAAGAAATCACTGAAATTATTTCTAGAAGAAATCCCCAACAACATAATGAAAAATAAGGAAGACAAGCAGTTCCAATTTATGGCTATAAATACTATTTTATTGAGTGGTGAACAAGAAGTCCCTGGTAAGGAACTGCTTGGTCAGTGCAAAATTCTTGGGTTTGAACATACCTATGAAAGAGATACTCTGGATAGTTGCTGCCAATAGATGAGTGGCCTGTTAGTCCTGACTCCTATTGCAACTTTCCATCATTGTTTTTTATGACTACAGTGTCAGCTTTTCCTGCTGCCATATTTACAATTGATTTCCCCAGAAAAAAATGAAGAAAAATTAAGTTTTAAAAATATATTATAGAATATAAATGGAAATACACTTGTTTCCATTGATGCGAGGGAAGAAGAGTTGAATAAGAACATTCAGATCATGTTTACTGTGGAGTAACACTTAAATTCTTTGGGCTCTGAAGTTAAATTGTGTTGGATGTCTTTCTTGCACAAAGTGAGATGAGAAGAGAAACTTCTCATTTTACTGTAAACTTGTAATGAAATTCCGGAATACATTGACAGGTTCTTCAGTTCATCAATAGGGCTGCACTGAAATATTTGCTGTTTTCCTTGGAGTATCTTCTGTTACTTTAAAATGTAGAGTGAACTAGCCATGACAGTATTTTCTCATGCGAATTCCTGAATTAAGGCCTAGTTTTTACATTGACATTACCAACTCGACTTCTTTTTGCCGCAAGAGAAATTCAGTACAGTTTATAGCAGTATTTCCAACTATATTAGTTGTGTTGATTTGTTGGTATAGTGCATTATAAATACCATTAAATCCTTAATAAAAAAAATCAATGTAAACCGTTTGTCTGTAATACTTAGAAGTCAAGTGGGACTGATTTGCATAGGCAGAGGCTGCCTGCTGATTGATGGCATTCATTCCAGTAAGGCTGTGTTTGTTTTCAACAAATGAGTCATTACGTGCAGACTGCCAGGTATAGGAGGCTAATCACAGGTAAAGACATTATGGGGCTTGATCTCACTGGCTGGGTCTGCTGAGAGACTGTTGATTCCTATTTGTAAACATTTCCTATCAGAATTGTAGAAAAACCTGAAAATGGGGAAACATGACATTTACTTCTACATTCCTCTAAATATTATGATACTAAGAGGAAAATCCACTTCTGGGGCAAGTAGTTTCAAAAAATTGATTTAGATTATCAAGTAATTGAGGAAGCTGTAAGAGTAATACAGGTCCTGGGGCATTGTCGTGAATGTGGAAGCTGGGAACAGGAATGGGTTATCACACACAGTTTGAGAGAGACCATGTGTTTCCAGAACCTTAAACTTCTAGATTTCATTTTCTAAAACTGATTAGTTAATGTTGTATAATTCGTTGGATAGATTAGATGATGGATTGATATTTTCTTATTCTAAACAGCAAGCAAAACCTACTGATTGATGGTAAACTGTGGTCATTATATATGTTTTAAATTTTTCATTTAAGTTCTAAATTCAGTTTTTAATTCTGTGAAGGGTGATTGTACAATGGTATGTGTCTTTTTAAAAAATGAATCTAATGCTTAATGTTTAGAATATGAGTTTATTCAATGCCTCCAAGAAGAAAAATCATATGTATATATGATAGAAGGAGAGATCATAAATTCAGTCATGGAAACTGCAAGATGCAAAGAATTATTTTTGTCTCCAAAAGCACAAAGAAGTGATCATAGTATTTTTAAGATCAATTTTAACAATGAGCATCAAAGTGTAAAACCATTTCTTATTACTGAGCTTGGTCTAACAAAATAGCTGCTCACAAAGGCCGCCAAACCTGCTTTTGCTAAACTGGCTGCCATCCCCAAAGCAAGCTGAGGAATACAGCCAGGCTCTTCTGTAGCACTGTGTCTGTGTGTGAGGCCAACACTGCTGACATTCTCCTTCGCAGTTTTGACATGACTTTCACTTAACAAGTACATTTTATGGGGAAAAAAAGTTCCTTCTTTTAAGAAGCTAAATAAATTCACTATCAAAGGCAAGACTGTTTGTCTCTAATAGCCATATATTCCCTAACTAAAATACCTTTAAAAAACCCTTACACAATTAGTACTTGTATTGGAGGAAAAGGGAACATGTATCTTGAATGATCTGCCAGAATTTCTTTCACCCACTCTACTAAATCATTACTGGTGAAGAGCCATAAACATCACATGGTGCCAGACCTTGCAGAGCTTGCAAGTCTCAAGGGACACTCAGAAAAATACATCAAAGCACATGGATTTGGTGTGTGTACAGTCACAACTGTGTATTTGGTGTAGTCTGAGCCTCCATTTGTCCACATGGAAACTGTGTTGGTGGAACTAAAATACGAGGGTGAATTTTCACATAATTGATGGATAAATGTCTAATTGCAGCGTGGGACTCTGTACCCCTGATATTTTGGGCCTTACTCTCAGGGCAAACCACAAGATGTGTAGGGAAGTTAAGTCTCATAATTAAAATTTTAAATTTCATTGAATAAACTTGGTACTTGATAGAGTACCCTTCACAAGCAGGTATGCGACAATCTCTCTGTGTCTTTATACAGGTACTGGCAACTTGGTCCCATGGCAATGCTCTCTTTGAAACCAGCTATCCTGTTTTTATCAAGGGGCCTAATTACTACAGTTAAGCTTAACTAAGCACAGTTCACTAAAACTGTAATTAGTTTGGAAAGTGTCATTTTTTGTCAGATCAGATACTTCAGGGACTGAACATTTCCTCACCTATTTTTTTTCCTCCAGGTACATAATTTTGTGTAGTTTGAAATTCATCAGAGAAATGAGTAGAAAAAGGTAAACTTTTGATGGCTGATTTTTTTTGGTGATAGTTGTGTGTCTATTGTCATCCTCAAAGGACACAAGTGACTTAACAGATTTTGATAAGGTACCGCACTTAATGCAATAATGTAACTGAATTATCTACAATGAGTGTCAGCTTTGTTACTGTCTTGGCTCTCTGCAGTATGCAAAATTCAAACCTAACACGGTATGTCCTTTTAATCCATCTACCTCAGTGTCAATTGCCCAAACAGGGAATTTAATGCATATTTGGCAACTGCATTAGTAGCAAAGTAGGGCATAAGGTGATAATGCAGCAAAATAAATGTGTATATATATTTGGCAAAACATTCTGGTGAAGTTGAAAATAAAATGTGCAAACAAACGTGAGTAAGATTTCAGGACACCCTTCTTGATATATCAATTGCACTTTTGGACCAGTCAGAGCTATAGAGAACTGCAACAAGCCATTGTGGTCATTCCAGAAATTCCAAAGATACAAGAAAGCACCACCATGGACTGAAGCGCCCAAGGCAGTCACATTGAGGACCACTGTATACTAGTTAGGTACTTTTTAGAAATATTGCTTTTTTCCCCCCCTCTATTTAAAAAAAAATTCATACAGGAAATACTTCATTTTAGGAATGTACCAACTTGGAATCCAATAGCTATAGGTAAATGCAACGAGGCTTTCTTGGTATCAGCAATGTCACTCTCACCACTTCTATGAAACAGCCCCTGTTCAACGTTAAAAGCACTCTGCTTGCAAGGAATTCAAGTTTTGAGGGCAATATTCATTTAGTAAGTTGTTGCACTAATTTTCTGAATTTGGTAATTACGCTGTGATGTAATTGTCAGAAGTGAAAGAGAAGAAACAAGACCAGATTCTGGGAAAGAAAGAACAGCTCTGTTGTGACATTCCAGCCTTTTGTGGTGCTCCAAAAGGGGTAAGAAAAATCACTGGATTTAGAGAGACATTTTTAGTAACACAGTTGGGTGCCACAGTATGAGAAAAATCTACTTAGAAAGTGTCCAAAGCAGGGGCTCTGAAGATGGTGAAAGGCGTAATCAAGCACTATGAGCCATCAGAAACTGAAATGGCAGTTTGGTTTGCAAGGAGTAAAGTTATGGCCAGGTACATTCCCTCTGATTGCTCTCCTGGCTGTGGAATCAGGAAGGGATACTGGAGGAAGGAGCAGGGAAGGCATCACCACTTTATGTTGACTAAACATAAAAACGTAGTGCCATCCTTGTGTAGCTGCTTTAAAAAGCATGTGTGTAGGTTCCTTTGGTGTGGCAAATGGCTTCTCTGATCACATCTATGAAGATTTTTACAAGACCATACTTCAAACCAGAACATGCACTTATTTTTCTGTTACTTTGAAACACCCGTTCTGCAGCTGGCATTCTCTTTTAATGTTCATTTAAAGCTATGAAAAAGCACATTGTCTATTTAATCTTTATAAGCATATTCACTAATTTTGATTTCTAGTTTCCAGTGCAAACCTCAAGCTAAGCTCTAACTGTAGCACTAGTAATTTTATTGTTTATTGTATAAAAATATAGCTATACAGGAGGTTTTATCAAAATGTTTTACAAACTTTTGACTAAATTATTAGTGTTCCTGAGAACAGCTGAAAAACTCTATCTATCTAATATGCTGTTTCACAAAATGTAAATAAGGCCATCACAGACACGAAACTTTATGTAGCAGTGTATTAAAGTTGGTTTCAAAATGCGAGTGTTCCCATCATTTCATCCCACATTAAGCTTCAGATCTATGTGTATTTATTGTGATAGAAATTTGTGTTAATGTAGTGCCTGACTCCTAATGAATAATTTGCAAAAGAGGTGGACTGACACTTTCTCAGCATATTGTGTTTGCATCTTAATGAACATTTTCTGCTTGGTCATGATCAAAATAGGAATACATTTACATAATGTTAATCAAACACTTGTTCTTAACATTTGGAAAAGGGCAGGACTTAAATTTAATTTTGAGTGTGTGCATGTCTCTAGCACAAATTTAACAGCTAGTTTAAACTACAAGTTGCTGTCACAGTGAAAACTGATATTAACCATCCCTACTACAACCTCTGTATTGAATGTTCTTCCAAGATGTTTTATAAATTGGTATTTTATAACTCATTCCTATTGCTATCTAAACATAAATCTTATCTGAATTTTCCCTAATCTTTCTCAACCTTTTTAATTTAGATGATGACTTTACATTTTTAGCTATTCATGGAGAGAGAATTCTTTTCTGGTGGTTTGGTACCATTTCTTCTTTGGAACCAGAAAGTAGCAAGTGCTTATAGAGATCTTTTAAGAACTTTACCTTGCAGCCTTTTTTTTTTTAATTTTTTTTTCTTCCTTCCTCCAGTCTTAAAGTAAAAATCTAATCAGCTCAAAGTTGAGAGAAATAGAGCGAGATACAGAGGTAGAAATAGTTATTTTAAACAAAACGTTGCCAGGTGTCATTCATTTGTTGCTTCTGTTCTTTGTAATAGTATTTTGTATAAAAAAATTATGAAAGGAAGCGTAAGAAAATAATTTGTGACCCTGTAACTGTTTGGGCCATGTAATTTTGGTGAGTGTTTTGTTGTGGTGGATTGGATTTTTTGTGGCTTTGTTTTGGGTTTTTTTTGTTCATATTTGAAGAGTGTCATTTTAGTAATTGACAGCCTAAAAGTTAGCACTGACCTATCTGCAGTCAGGGCGAGATTTTAAGATAGAGAAATGTGTGTTGTGAAAATGGAATCTTTTGGCCAAAAGATGATGGGGCTGGGAGTAAAATGGAAAGGTGGAAAATATGAAGATGAGAATATAGGGAAACAAAGGGAGACTGAAAAAATAGAAAGCACCACTTTGCTGCTCTGCTACTTTACTTTCCTCAGCGCTGTTGTTCGCTTGAGAAAGAGCAAAGTGCACTGTTCATAGCCACACACAACACACACACACGTGCTCCAGAAACAGCTAAAATTGGCTTTTCTTATTTTTCAGTGGCCAACAGAGCGAGATTACAGGGAACTTGTAAACTTTTTGGCATATTGTAAGAATTGGATTATGATGGCCTGTGTTGTTAGTGCTCCTGGGACAGCATCTTTCATTCCTTAGCACTAACTGTGCCCATAGTGGTACTTCTGGGCCTGCTTTGAAATTTCAGTGCCATTCCCATATAACTGGAATGAGGTATCAGTTAATCCAGTTGTCTGTGCTGTCTCCCAGTGTTTAATTGTCACAAAAATCATATGCAGACTGTATGAAGCAATTCTGTCCCTGATCTTGGTTCATACAGGTGGAAAGCACTGTTTCTATAAGCTTCTCACTGAGATTAACCAACTGTTATTAGTATTAAAACACAGACCATCAGACTGCACCTTGTGCTCTGCAGTAAACTTGCACAACTTGTTTTCTTTTGGAAAAACAGCATATTTGTGTGTACAGCTGGAGGACAACAACAGGAAAAACAAGGAACAAATACTGGTAATGGCAAAACAATGATGTCTTGCTTTCTCTTTATAATATTCTTCTGTATATAGTGACTTTATTCCTGAGAATTGTTGTTTTATTAGTCGCCATGAATTTACTGAGAAAATATCTTTTTTTTTATTGCCTTTATGCAGAATGAATAGTAGTCTGGCTTTAACCATCCCAACCTTTTTTAATTAGTTTGAATGACTATGACATTTCCATAGCACCAGACAGTTTTGACAAAATGCCTTTTTCTCCCAAACTTCTTCTTCACCCCAGCATTGCTTCCCAGATGAAGCAAAAATCATAAGAGGATCAAACTGAGAATCATTCTTTAGCCCTGGTAGGCGAATTTTGGTGTGTTTCAATATGGCTGTTGAAAACGTCCTTGGGTTCCATCAGCTCTTTGCTGTGTCTTCCCTGGAAGGTGCCTCACTTGGTTGTGGTTTGCCATACTGGCTGAAGCCACTGATGGAGATGGGTTTGTGTGAGAGGCTGAGATGGGAGGGAGGGCTGAGGAGAGCAGACCCTCAGCCCATTCCTCACTCCTGTTGTGGATGGTACTTCCCAGCCTCTGCTGCCTCTGTCTGAGCTCTTCTGTACAATTGAGAGGCCAAAGGAGGGGACAAATACTGCACTGGCATCTGGAATTCTAGGAAAGCTAAACAAAAGAACGAAAAGCGTGAGATGTTATCACCTCTACTACAAACGTTTTGGTAGAAGCAGAGACTCTGGTAAGTAAAGCACAAGTTTAATGATCAGCCTCGTAAAGACAATGGCTGGGTTTGATTTTACAGTATGGCTGGGCTATGAGCTGTACCTGGTAGCTGAAGTTTTATAATGAGAATATGACGGTGTGTGACATGAAGATTATGTTTTGAGGAGGAACTGCAATATTGTAGTTGTCTCAATTCCTTCTGAAAGGGTGTGAATTAGCAGTTCCCATACGTGAACCTTTACATTCACTCTGTCCTAGGAAGGGCATTACAAGCTGATGTGTAATAACTGCTTCCAAAATGGATACTGACAATGGACCTTGTGAGATGCGGAAGAGTGATTGAGTATTTTCACTTTGAAATCAGAATTATAGTGTCTTTAACTCATTCTTTCAAATGTACATGAACACTATTAAATTTTTTTACTGGCAAAATTTTTTCCACTCAGAGGAAGTTCTGGTTTTGTGTTGTCAGATATTCCACTTCAAGGATGGAGGAATTGATCCCTTAGCATACGTTTCATTTGCATAAGTGCACTCTATCTGTGTTGCATAATTATAGACCACCAGTATGAGCAGCAGAATATTATATGTCTGGAACTTGAAAAATTCTTTCAGTTTGACGTTTTTGTATTTTTTGTCAGTCAAGGGTTGGTTTCATTTTACAGAATAGTTGAATAGGGAAACAATGATTGAAGTGGAAGCGGTTTCAAGCCTCTAGTCTGTATATTAGTCATCAGCATGCTTGCTATATCAACGTTTTTAATCTGTGTAAGTTGGGTTTTTTTAGCAAAATGTAGGCATAAAAATGCATGTAGCTAACCTGTATGGCGATATAATTCTCTAAAAATATAGCATGGAGCAGAAAACAAACACACTGAAGAAAACCCCAAATAGTTTCATTTGTCACAATGTGGTGATTATCCAGATCTTGATATATATAAAAGAGCTTAAAAATAAACATTTCCAAGTGATTTTTTTTTGTCTCACGTCCACAGCTTCTTCGGAGTGAAGGTGAAATCTTTTCAGGAAGAGTACTGAGTACTAGATCTTTTTTCCCCTAAATGCAGTAAATGCTCTGTCTTCCCAGTGGCAGAACTTTGAGAGGAAAGAAGTTGGATGATATATTCTTCCCCTTTAGTTTACAGGTCTGCAATCAAAAAACTTGTTTACTGTCATTTGTGTCTGCCAGCACAAATACCAAGTGTATTGAAAGATCCTCAGGTTCCTCACTTTGATATATTGCTGGATGCTCGTGTTCTTTCTCTGAATAAATCAGTGGCTCTGTATATTTGGTTCCTTTTTCAGTCTCTAATAAACAGGCAAAGAAATATCTTGATTATTTTTATAGAAATAGGTATGTTCTGTAGAGCAGAAGTGTGTGCTTGGAGGGAGTTTAAGGGGAGCTGAAGTGATGTCCCTGGTGTTTTCAGCCTTTTGTATGTCATGTTATATTACCCCTGAGTTGGAAGATACTAAAACAGAATCCATTAAGACAACAGCTAATGTTATCTCAACTGCCTTACATATAAAAAAATAGATGAAGACTGTCATTCTTCTCCATAGAGAAAGTCAAATGTTCATTCCCGCTCAGATTCCTGAGGCTTTGTAAATAAGTGTTTGTGTCTGTTCTTTGATAAAGCGACCACGGAAGAAAAGGCTGAGGTAGTTGATTGCATAAGCCTAATGGCTGGGAGATGGATTCCTCAGGCCTCACTGCTTTCTGGCCTCACAGTGTTCTTGTTCAAGTCTATTAAAAGCTACCTAAAAAAACTTTAAAAGCTTCTGAAACTACTGGGGTATTTTTGTGTGGAACTAGCACTACTTTACCTCCACTGCACCCAGTTAACCATCAAGAGTGCCTGGTATTCTTTCATTATGCTATACAGGGGTATATTTTTCTACTCCCCAAGATGTTTTTCCACCTTTTGTAGTAAAAATTCAAACTTGAGAAGTCTTAATTTCTAACCGTAACTGAAAGGCATGTGTGTTCTTTACTGGGTAGTTTATTGGATTTGATCCTACATTGTGTCCCTAAGGGTGAAAACTTGGTCTTATTTATGCCTCTCTTATATGTAAGGAACTTGAAAAATTATGGGCTAAAAATAGGTTGCTGTGTCATAGGCATTATATGGATGCCTCTTTTTTTTCAGTGATTTGATGTTGGCTAGTGGAAAATGTTAAGCATATTTCCTCCTTTTCTTTTTATATAAGTTTCTGACAGGAAATCTGTAGCTAAATATCATTTTATGATTTCCATCTGTTCATGTATAATAGTGTCTTATAATGCAGTCCAGATTGCTGCCCAACAGAAATGTCCTATAGCAGGAGATAGGCTTTCAAGTGGTTGTTGCACGTACTAATTATTTTTTTAAATGAGTACTTCAGTTGATTTTTGAAGACATGTAACTCATTTTCAAGACAGCTTCCTTGATGCAAAAATTCCCACTAATTAACAAAGATAGTGCCTCATTTTCTACTGCCAGTATTTTTTAAAAGAAAGATCCAAATAGTTTTACTCCCATGGTAAAATAAGAAAATAAAATTCACCCCTGATTCAGAGGAAAAGAAAAGGTAGGCAACAGGAACAGAAAACTGTTACTGAAATGTTTCTTAGTAGCAAACTGCTGTGATCACTAAGGTGTGTTTCCCAGCTAGTGAGGACTAGATTACAGAGCATTTATGGTAACAGATACAATTTTAATTTTGACAACTCAGGCGATTTCCTCAAGTATTTAGAGTAATTGATAAAGCTGTTTAAAACACTGGCTGCTTGAAGGATGTATGTCAGCATATGTTTTACAATGAAGGTTTCCATCCTTCCCAGCTGGGAAGAAAAGCTTGGTAATGGGAACCAGGTGTATCTGTACGGTGGGAAAACAAGAAGCCAAATGGCAAAAGCTTAACCTCTCTAATTCATGCTCTTCATCATGTGCCAGTCTTGATTTTTGCACAACTGACTGTAAATCATTGCAGGGGAGTTGGACTAGATGACCTTTAAAGGCCCCTTCCACACCAAACTATTTTGTTGTTCTCTATTAAATGGTAAATTTATATTGCTTTTCTTTATAAGCTTTGCAATCAAGTTGCCTTTAAATATCTGTACTGCCTGAGAATTTCCTGCTTTCACATATAATGATAATCTGAATAATAAAATTAACATGACTATCATTTTAATGTTTATCAGTTTAGGACTAATTTAAAGACAACTATATCTTGTGTTCAATGAGTCAGGATGCTGTCTGTGACTTCTAGATTGGTCTGAAAGTGCCTTTGAGAGGGAGAACGGTGCTCCCCCTAGTGAGGTTTAACTCTATAATAGCCTAAATAAGTATTATCAAATGCTCTCACTTCCTAAAATGGAATATGTTTCATATTCATGTTGGATTTCCTTTCACCAGGACAGTTTGTTACACACATTTAGTGTCGTGAATCTGAACTTCCATGGGGTTTGCAGCTCAATTGTTATCAGTTAAAAATATTCTCAATAGATGAGCTGATTTCCCGTGATTTGTTTCCCGTGGCCGAGTGCTTTGCAAAGGTGACCCTTCACAGACCAGGTGGTAGGAGTCCATTCCATCTCAAGTTCAGAAGTTGGAAATAATCATGTATGTAGCCATGAGGGAGCACGGATCTATCATTTTGGAAAATAAAAGGTGATGGGTTCAACAGTTTTTTTGATGAATGTCCTGCATGAGTTAGTTTCCGGGCTGGGAGTAGGGGTTGTTCTCAGACGCTTCTGTCCACAGCAGATGTGCAGAGACAGCCAGTGTGACTCCCGCGGCTCTGCTGGGCCAGACAGCCCCATCAGACTCGTGTCAGGTGCCCCTGGCCAGTCCCATCCCAGCAGCTCCCGCAGCTCCCCTGGATGGCACGGGACAGGCTGCTGCACTCCGGGCACAGTCAGCTTTGCCTCTTGGAGAGAAACTGCCTGCAACTCCTTTGCTTCGAAGATCTTGAGAGCCATGGTTTAAAAACAAAACCCCACAATACCTACACCAGCCCTTTCCCCCCCTCTGAGCAATTGGAAGGCACAAAAGCAGAACAGCTGTGGCAGCTCAGAGCTTTTTTCAACAGGAAATGTATTTTGAAATAAACCTTACTATGTACAATTGTAAATACAGCTTCTAGAAGTCAATGTCTTACAGAAATTATGCCTCAGGTGAAGAACGCGTTAAAATAGTTTGTGGGGCATACAAAGTTATTGAAGTTCCAGGTACTTTTAAATGTCACATGTAAAGTCAAGTGAAATTTCTACTACCTGTTGAATTTGCAGACTTCTAATATGGACTCCAGAGGGGGTTCTTTTCTGTAACCTCTGGAAGAAATGGCTGCTATTGTAACCAAATTATCCTAGGGATAATTTGTCCACGTTTGGGAACATGGAGAGTATGCCACAAAAATACTGATATGTATGTCCTGAAGAACAGATCTGTATCTTGCTTGAGGCTTCTCTTTGTCTTCTCAGTTGGCCATAGGCGAGTAGGGTGCACAGATTGAAGTCTGATCTACAATTTCAATACTAAATTTTCTTTTGATGAAAAGTGACCCATTTTCTCATTGATAGTGTGATGTTTGAAACATAGTGAGAATTTTTACCCTTAGTCAATTTTAATCCTGCAAATTGATGTCAGCCCATGATATCCTCACCTTCCTGAGGAGGAGATAGCTTGGTATGAACTAGGTGTCAAAAGAGGTGTGAAAATATTTTGAGGTGACTGTTCAGAAACGGAGAAGTTACTTCTATCTGGGAATGTAAAAGTAATAAGACTTCAGATGTTATTTTAATATGAGCAAGGGAGGTATGTGTTTACAACTTACGTACACCCAAAGTATTTCTGTCTTTTGAAGGATAAACTGTGAATTGAAAAAAAAAAAAGATAAAATTGATGGAGCGGATCTAGAGCAGTGACTGAGGAGGTGAAGGGTTGAGAGTATGCACATTCTCAGTGTTAGTCATCGTGGAGCTTCCTTTGCACCATGTGAGACTATAAAGGACTATTGCTTCTTGTCTTTTCTTCCTCTTTTATGCCCAAACTTGTGTATGAATGGTTCCTACCAAAATATGATGTCTTCCAAGTCTACCCATGTTAGTACATGGGTAGTTCCCTCTAACCACTGCAAATAAATTTGCTGAGTATCTTGAGTCAAAGGTTTTTGTTGGATTTTTTTAAATTTTATTTTATTTTATTTATTGCTTTGCTTTATTTTATTCCTTATGTAACAGTGTTGCCAAAGAGTCTGTATCATGACAAAGAAATTCTTTTCATGGTTTCCTCTGCTCTCTCACTCTGAGGAGTAACTTCAGTGTGTGACATGTTTCTAGAAGGTAATGTGTCATCTCCCTGGAAACAGAATTCATCGAGGTATTTTTTGCTTTGAAGTATCCAGGATAAATAAGCTATTTTTTATAAAAAACTGTATCAGTTGGTATATCCTCCCACAGAAGTTTATAATAGAGTTGTTGTTGTAGCCCCTCCCCCCAGTAATGGATTGGATTAAAATATCTTTCAGCCTCGACATTCTGAAGTAGTAACTTCCATTTTATGTCGCAAAAAGAAAGATTTGTGTCTTTTTTCATGCATATTTTATTTGAATTACCAACAGATATTAAAATGTATATATCCTTACATGGTTACAGCTTGTTAATATAAATTGAACTTTTGAACCCTTCTATTGATATACACAAAAATAGTAATTAAGACTAATGGAAATTGAGGATGGAGACAATGCAACAGCAAGGGAAATTTAAATTGTATGTATGGAAACCATCTGTGGTCACTGGAGACTTAAACCAAAAGCAACTCACAAGACCTTGGTCTCATGTATGAAGACATGAAGAACAGAGAGTAAGAGTTTGTTTTTGATTAATTCAGTAGTTTTACTGCTGTTACAGAAAGGAAGTGTTACAGCTGTGCAGCTTCTCTGAGGGAGGCTGAGTTGAGACAGTACCTGCACCTCTGGGGAGGGCACAGACTTCTCCATGTCACATTCCTTTCTTTGGGAACATGGGATATGAAATTTCCACAAAACTTTTCTTTGAAACATGGTTTCAGCATGGCTACTCAGAGCTGTGCTGCCAATGCAATATATTCTTTAAAATCAAGTTAAAATGTCATCATTGACTCAGTATTGACAGTTGAAAACACTTCTGCTTTGAATGGCAGCAAAAGGATTAATCCCTTACAGAGCTCTACAGGTTTCAGCCTTATTAGAAATGGGTTAATGCTAGATTTTAGGCTATTGACTATTGTTGGAAGCAGACTACTTGGCTTGTATAAAATAAAATCTGACAATTTAAAGTCTTAATGTCTGCAAAAAATAATCTGACCAAATATGTGCATGTTCGTAGTGTTTGGTTTGGGGTGGTTTGTGTGGGTTTTTTTCAAGACTAGTAAACTCTTTATGTACTGTGCAATTCTACATGCACCGCTAATAAAACCATATGTAATGCTAAATTAATTTTTTATAACTTTTAATGAATTTGAAATACTAAAAATGGATCTTAATACCTTTCTTTCTCTGGACTTACTGGGGGGGGAATCTGTAGGAATTCTTTTTGACTTTTTTTCAATGGTGTTGCATTCCCCTGCAATTTTGACTTTTAGTAAATTCAGTGATGATACACCTTCTGATAATGAATAATTATGGTGTATTTTAGTCAGGAAGCATTGTTAGAGATTGATGAATGCAAGTCTATTGTGTCCTTTACTGCTGTGGGAACAAAGTTCTGAGCAAGGGGCTCGTGTTGTTTTTACCTTTTTACAACTGCTACTTAAGATGCAGTGAGGGAATTTTGCCCTTTTGTTCTCATCAAATTTTCATCAAATAGTCCTTCTTGTTCAAAAAAGTACTGATTTGGGGGAAGACCAAAATATTTCTCATGCATGTAAGAAAAGAATTCTTTTTAATTAAAAAGCTTAATCCAATCTAAATCAGGATTAACACCAAGAGGCTTCCAATGAGCAGCTGGCTCTTCTACCAGTGGGAATTTTTTTGTGCAAACCCACCTTACTGCACACCTCAGCAGCCTGGAATGTTTCTGTTTTACCAAGCACAAGGAGCTCTACATCACACTGACATGAAACTATGCTCTTGCTTGTGTAATTCTGATTTTACTAATCAGTGTCTGCTGCAAAGGGTTGTATAGTAGTGTTGGTATGCAAGTATTTGAGCTGAGTATGATTGTCACTGTTTGTGAGAATGGAGAGATGGATGTGGAAGGTTTGCATGTGCTGCTACTTGAGTCACAAGTGTTCTCCAATGTATGATTTCAAAGTCATCTTGAGGATTTCATCTGGGCTTCTCTTAGGAGAGCTCAGCTGAACTTCCAGGGCAGGTTGTGGGAGGGTTTGTGCTGGGAGGACTTGCAAGTTTTCTTTTGTAATGTTCCCTCTGTGGACTCCTTTTGTCCACTGCTCCTTTGAATACCCTCAAAGTCAGGAAGGGCTCCCTTTAAAGCAGGTAATCATTTTATTCAGAAAGGAACCAGGTTGATACTGCCTGTATTTGTACTATACTTGCCAGTTCTGCTTGAGAATAGCTTGGACAGCTTGGAAGAGGTGTAGGATGTACAGAGAAGAGTTTTCTAGAGGTAGTTTACAAACTATTTAATTTAGTATTTGTTGTAGCATTTAATAAAAAAAAGAGGAGGAGGTTTGTACTTTCATTTACTTAAAATGGCTTCGATGTTCCTAAAATGTAATTTTTAAGTGGTATGTATGTTTGTAGAGATTATCTTTATTCATGCTTATCTTTTCCATCTGTCTCAGATGAGGTCTTCAGGCTACAAGTCTTAGATAGGAATAAAAGATAAAGCAGTATTTTTTATATATGTGTTGATAGTTAAGCTACATGAACTATCGAGTATTTGCATATTTGAGGGAAGAATAAAACATACTTTTATTTACATCTAAAGCAACCAGGGCATAGAACTATATTGAAGATCTTAAATGAAGCTAAGTGCAAGATAAATGGTTTTCATAAAGAAAACAAAAAATATAATCAAGAGCTTATCCAGTCAGATTTAAAAAATGTGATTAAAATTATTTTTGTTACAGCTTAACAACAGTGGGACTCGTTCAGCATGGAGGCTCGTTTCAGTTTTTTCAAAGGACTTGACACAAACTCCTATAACTACATTAGGGTTAGAAATCATGTTTATCAGTTTAAATGCTTAATCTGTACATAGCAAATGTTAATTAAGCAAATATCACTCTGTTGGTACTACATCGAGTTCTCATAAGGTTATTCTTGGTACTCAAACTTCTCTTCTGCCTTACCCACGTCAGTTGCCGTTCCAATCAGAAGGCAGTGCTGTTTGCTGTCGTCCTTTTTTGGCTGCTACACCAGATGGCAATAGCTTGTTGTTCAGATTAGGTTAGTTTAGCCAGGAAGTGTGAAGACAAGTGGGGGTATAAGTGTAATATGTTGCAAATAACAGTATATTTTAGCTATTAGTTATATTAAACATGATGGTGACTTACTGTAACACAGTATTGGCCATACATAGATATCTTTCAATGATAATTCAGTGATATTTTTCTTTTTTAGTAGTCAGTACCCTTTTAAAAAAACTAAATGATTGTATAGCTGGTGAAGGCTTATATAATAATATAAATAACAAACCAGTCTCCAGGCTGCCTTACTAAATAGAGTCAGACATTGTACATTGATCTTGCTTTCACATTGCTTACACAAATGCTTGCACATTTGTGTAGTGCAAAGCTTCTTACAATTGTGTCTGTGTATAAAGCAGTTCCATTAACTTTTCTTGCTAACACTGAAGGCCTGTGTTTTGATATTAAGGCACTATAAGAGCAAAGCCTGCTCTCATATACTCAGCTGAGGGTTATTATTTAGAGAACAGATCCCTGATTTGAAAGTACATTTCATTGTTTATCATAGTCACAGTGCTTCTTAACAGTTTACTGACAGTTTTGGGTTTCTGAAAAGCCACAAACCTTTTCCCTTGTGTGATTACATCCATCTCTTTGCAGCTCTCTGTTATTCCGGTTTACTTGTCCTAAAGAAACATGAAATAGCAGGTGACTAGGGCAGAAAGGGAGGTGAATGGTGACTGTTGTGCTTGTTCTCATGCTAATTCATCAACTTGAAGTCAGCGCTTGGGTCAAGCAAAACAGATAAGTTCAAAGTTGGAGTTAATGGAGCTCTTCAACATATGGTTGTTTTTAAATATACTACTACACCATGTTGTCTAAAGTGATTTTGTAAATTTTTGTATAACTTTATAATTACTACCCTGTGCAGTATTCAGGAGGCATGGTAGTGATGCTGTAGTTAGAGCTGAAGGTGTGTTTTAAGTAAGCACCTTTTATTTTCAAGCATTTACAAGTTTTTCAAAATTTCATATTCGGTGGAATTAAACCTTTTTAAATTTCTGTCTTATTGGATGTTACTATACCAAAATGTCTGTATTAAAGTCATGTTATTTCTGGGAGTAACCATGCTTGTTGGGGTGGCTAAGCTTTGATGTATACATGCAATTCATCTGATCTGTGACTTTCTGTGGGGTTTTGTTTAGTTTTGCCCTTCCTGGGACAGCTTGAGATGTAGACCCTTATCTGTAATATATATTATTTAATTAAAACACAGATTGACTTTAAAGTACATGCAAGGCTGTATGTTAACTGTAGTCTAAAAAAAAAGGGCAAATACTTGGTCAGAGCCTAATCCTTAAATACGTTCTTCACAAATGCAGTTGATCAACTAAAAACATTTGCAGAAAAAGGAGAAATGCAGGCTCTGATATTAAAACCAGGTTGAATATATATGTGGGATATGTGGAATAGTGATTTCACTGTTCAGTAAACCTTTTTTGTCTTAGTTTAGAATAAACTCAACAATATTACTCACTAATCAATATGTTTTTACTTACATGTTCGTAAAACCCTGACAACAATGCTGTCCTGAAATAAAGTGATGAATATCAAATGCTAATGGAACTGTAAGAGGTTTTTTAGCATTGCTACTTCTAATTTTCAGACAGCTGCTGCGTTAGTTTTTTGGTTAATGGTTCAGTGTCGTCTTAGTGATCTATGTAGTCATTTTTGGGGGTGCTGATCTTCCTTTTAACCAGTTCCAAAGTTTGTGAAAGTTTAAAGTTTGGAGTTCAAAACAGTTCTCTTTTGTCCTGGAAGTGCATTAACCACTATGAAGGAAAATGTTCTGGCAATATTAGTGACTTTTATCTTGTCACAAAACTACTGGGATTTATTACAGGAGATCTTTTAGACCGGTTTCTTTTCATGCATTACTGGAAAGAAGCAAGATGAAATACAATTTTATTAGAATTTCTTGACGCTCAGGCAATTTAGTTCTTAGAAGGGGAAGAAAAGCTGGGGTTATTGACCTGATTGGAAAAAATTAAAATTACTTTTCTGGTATTATTTTAAGTTTTGTACTCCATTTCCATCCTTGTATGTGCTTTGTACATTCTTCACTTTCTGTAGGTCAGAACTGGGCTCAGAGCATGTATGTGCTAAGGCTGGCCTGGAATTTGAGGACTTCTTACACACAAATCTTACATTAAAGGTTTTAGCAGATATTTCATGGACTGATTAAAGACAGCTAGATTTGCAGATAGAACTAACGGTATTTTTTGTCATAAATGCAAATAGCTAAAATATCTTAAGTGTTAAGACGTTTTTGGTTAGGTCAGTTGTTCTGAGCTACACAGGTAAATACCTAACGAGAGAAGAAAACAAAACATCAGTTACCCTTTTAACCAGAATAAATTATGTCTATTGCATGTGGCATTAGCAGTGATTTCCAGAACTGTGTGGTTCCATGAATGGTATCTATTAACCAAAATTTCTGAAGTTGTGAAGTGATTTGGAGTAGTGGTGGGATGGGCTGAGAATGCAGTGGGACTGTCTGCCCTCTGTCTAAGGGCAGTACCAGCGTTCTCACTACCATCAGGTTGCACTGGTGCCTGAAAAAAATTAACTCAAATTTCAGTTTTGTTTCTTACAAATCCTTTTCTTATTTTTGCCCACAAATATGTGTTGGTCTTTAAGTGATGAAGTTGCTAAAGAAGCAGTCATAGTTCTGCTGTTAGTAAGAACTAGAGCAGGATAGCGTTGTTATTTGTAAAGGTCTTTGAAAGAGTTAGTATATTGCATACTGGTACCTTGCACAATTTTAACTTTTTATTAATTCAGTCTGTATTTTTCCTTCAGTTTTAATTGGGTATAGTGACACAAATCCTCCATGCCCATAAATTGTCATAGCACCATTGATTTTTTCTCTTCTCTGCACCCCTGAAGTATTGATATCCACGTAGAGCAGCGCTGCGGTTTGAGTCTGCTGCTGAACAGCTCCCAGAGGAGGCCGCGTTTCAGTGACGGATGGAGGCTGTGTGTATAATGTGGGTGTGTATCATTTGAAAATGATTCAGAACATTAACTTTGCTATGCAATTATGGTTCAGTTTTAAGCTGCTGTTCAGTTTTCATTCTTCATCAGAGGAGAATGGAGTCAACAGTGAGTAGGTTTTCAGTCCTGCCTGGGTTCAGTATTTAGGCCAATCATGTGTTCAATGCAGCTTTTGGACAAGGAAACAGCTTGAGAGCTGCTCACTGCCTCAGGCTACCAGCTGCTTGCCTAATTGGCCTGGGAGCACAGTGGAAAGAAGCTGAGACACCAAGTCAGCTGGCTTCAATTTTTTCCCAGCTGGAAGAAACCTGCTTATCGGTTTAAAGTGGCATCCACTGTTATACATGGGCAGCAACTGTTTGCTCAGGGATAGTACTATCAACATGAGATGTCTGTCCAGTTCCTTCCCATCAAAAATCAGTGTGAGTGAAGTTTGAGTCCATGTCATCTTCTTTGGTTGGGCAACACTTGAAGGCTGCGTAGCTAAAACTTATTTTAAGGCCGAATCTTTCCTCATCTGAGTAGGAAGTTTCACAAGCAAGTGTGACAGGCACATATGACACATTGAAGGGAGAGACTAAATAATATCCAGATACATACAGAAGGAAAACAGATGTAGAGGACAGAGAGCAAAGTTTGGGGAAGTAGAGCAGTATGCTCTGAATTACTCTTCCAGTTACTCAGTGAGCTTGACTTTGACAGCCAGCGAGGCTCTTTCATCACAAGTGGTAAGTGCTAAGTTTATAGGGTAAAGAAGAGTTTGATTTTGATGGATTTCTTTGTTAAAAAATCCCAGGAGGTTTTTATGCTTCTGTGAAAAATGTGAGGAGTTTGAAATGTTTGGTCTTGTTAATCTTTAAGCTGTTAAAATCCGTGTCACGCTATTTTCTTTGGGAAGAATGTATTTTGTATGCAGTTAACACTTGGATTTGAAGTAAGTGCTAATAAGCTTGTTTTACCTGAGACATTTATCTGTTTGAATGTACAAGAAATGTAGACTAGTAACTGCTTACGATCACAGTGATTTCTTTCGATAATTATTTAAATATTGTTTAGTTGGGTGATTTGTTTCTGTAATTTGGTAAATATTATTTAGTTAGGTTTTCAAATACTTTTGTAGCTATGTTTGGGTCCATTGAATTTTCACGGGTGATTTTATTACTTGAGATCCTAACAATATGGGGCTAAGTGGTCAAACATGGCCTGTCCATTTCTCTCTTAGTGTTCTTTGTTAGTAACTTTTCAGCTTACTGAGAAACTGCTTTGACTTGAAAGGGTAAGCAATCTCGAAGTGGTGGCATACAGATTGAATGTTGCTATTAGTGCTCCTCTGGAAGGAGAAGACATAATTTGCCCATTATATGTTATTTTCTGGTAGCATCTGACTGGCAAACCAGTTTATTGCTAACCATGATTTTTCCGTTTATTGCTACAAGAGGATGGCTGAAGAAATGTAACTCATGGGAAGATGGTAATTACAGAAATGCGATAAAGGAGGATTTAGCAGAACATGTAGACAAATAGGTGAGAGAACAACCTTGCTCTGCTGTTTACAAAGCAGCTACTTCAACCAGCTAAAGACTTTCTGCAAGTAATTCATGGGCTGGTAAAAAATCAGTGGAGCAGCTGTTACTACACTGATCATATGTGCGAACTGCTCTTGCAGTTGATGAATGTTTGCTCACAGAACAACTGCAGATGACAGAACAGTTTTCCCCAACTGTATAGTAGTTAAATTGTTTGTTACAGTGAACCTAAACCAGCAGTAATAAAAAAGTGCGAGACAATGTTTTATGCCTTAAAATTATCCTGTGTGAAAATCTGTCTCATATTCAATGTATCGCTTGCTTAAATCCTGCTTGTCTTTTTAAATGGGTGTAGTTACACAGTGTCAAATTCAATGTGGAGGGTCTTAATCCGGTTTAAGCAGTTGGATGGTAATCATTCTGCTTAAATGTTTTCCTTACAAAATGAAGTTTAAATAGAATGCAATGAAAGCAATTAAACTGTAGGATGTTTGTCCACTGGATCTCTGATAGGAAAGTAATTGCTTATCCTGATTTGGTTTTTTTAATTGATTTCAGTGAAACCAGTCCAACCTTATGGGGACAGGTTCTCATAACGTTAAGTTTGCAGGGCTGTCATCTGAGCAGATTTTTGGTAAAAGAAGTACTCTTAAATACTTAGTGTCTTCTTCTTCCTTTTAAAATGTAATGTAAAACCCTTAAAGCATACATTGCATTTTCTACCATACTTCTAAAACCACATATGAGCAGTGTTCATTTTTCAACTATTACAGTACTTTTACTTCCAAGATTATTTAAATTTTATAGAGAAGCAAATGAAGTAGTTAATCAAATGTTCATCAACTCATCAAATTCTCTAACTCCTTATTAACTAGGTATCCCAAATACTGTTCTTAGATGTATGTCACCATTACTGGCCCTCTTCTGCCTCCCCAAATAAATAAACAAACAAACAAAGAAATAAGTAAAATCCACATGCATCAAATCACTTATCATTTTAAGAGTTAAACTGACTTCTCAGAAAGTATCAAAAGAGCTTCCTGACTTCACAGGAAAAACTGCAAACTCTTTTTTATTGTGTTATTCATAGACTAGAATGAATAGGGTGTCTGACCAGGTTAGACACTTCAGGTGCTTCATCCCCTTCTCAGTAGCTTTAGTTTCCCTCGCACTTCAGCAGTTTATGTCCTTCACTTCATCTCAGCTTTTGTTTTGTAACTGTTGCAGTTATTTCAAAAAGGTGATTTCAGTGCTTCATCATAAAGGTTAGTTTTTGGTTTAGTTTGCAATTTAAAGGCTCCTTATCCTTTTGTAATAGGACTGTGTGTGTTTCTCACGCTTGGGAAGGTTGTGTTCCTTGAATGAGTTCTTGCTTTCCCCCCTCGACATGGGAGGCTGCAGGAGGTGCAATGTAGTCGCCTTTTGCTAATTGCACCCAATCATACAGCCTTTATATCTTATGCGCGGTCTTTAAAGTGCACTTGTCCCACTAATTCTTGAATCATCGTGGTTTAAGATACCTCATTAGAGGAACACTTCTCATCAATCCTCCTGCAAATCATGTCTGTTTCTCCCGAATGTTTCCTTCTTGCTCATAGAAGGGAAAGTTTCCCTCTGTGCCAACAGCCTCTACAGCCCTGGGGTTCTGTGTGGCTAAGATTCAAATCTAGCTTACATCTACTACTCTGGTGGAGAAATACCAATTAAATTTGTTTCATTTTAGCCTCTCTAGGTGGTATTAAGTATCCGTGTAGCCTTGGGCAGACACATGGATATATCCCCTAACAAATGCTTCCACTAATCTCTTACTGGCAGGAAGGGGAGAGTTGCCAGCCCCATTTTGTTGCAGCCATGCTCACATAGATGAAACCCCGGGTCTGTTGCCCTCTCTTTCCAAAATAGGACATTTGCCAGCAGTGATGGGAGAGGTAGCAAATGAGAAAGGAAGGAGCAAAAACTGTGACTGATGTAGTGGGGAGCAACAGATGTCATGTGGAAAATTGAGATATACTCAATAAGCGTTTTCTACAAACATTTTCATACTGATGTAACTTAGTTATGGGGTGTGAGAAGTGAGCATATGAGAGAGTGAGTGAGTTTAAGCTTTAAAGCATTTTAGACAGATGGAAGTTTCTGGTTGAAGACAATTTATCTGGAATTACAGGCTACTGGTGTTCACAGCTTAATGATTCTGCTTTAAAAGTGATTTTATGTTATAATTAAAGAGATATGGTGAAAGAGAATAGAAGGAGCTGGGCTAAGGAAGCAAGGGAAGTAAAGGCCAGGAGCTGCTGCTGTTAAAATTGTGTCATCCATACTCTGTGTAAGAACTTAATACAGAGAATTACAGGTTACTCTTGTGTTATCAGCTTCAGCTTGTACTGTTGACAAATGCAGATTTCTTTGAATACATTATTAAAGGCAATATCACCATAAATGAATGAGAAAAGATGCTTTGACATCTATATTACAAATCATATTGAAGTATATACTTAGGTAGAACAGAACAAAGCTGTGTCTGAATCAGCACAGGCTATTTGATATTCAGCAGCATACCAAAAAAGATTAAAAATGTTGTAATACTGCGAGTTTTACTTTCCAAAGAAGCTTTTAGCACTTGAAGCAGTGTTCAGTTACTCAGAGATTGCCCTTTGTGTAAAAGGAAAGATGGTTTATTTGCAAAGTACTCCCCTTGCCAAAATGTTTTGTTCATAGCTTGCTTTTCCATGTCCCTTTCTTTTTGATGCATCTGAAGTATTTCAGTACTTACAGGTCATTCTTCACCTTAATGTTAACCGTTTTGTAAGCACCTCTTGCTTTTATTCTTGTCAAACTTGAAATTAATAAATCTAATTGAATTGTTGTAAGCCCATTTATTGTAACGCTTTACTCTTGGGGTTTGTATCAATTGAAATAACCAACAATGATTTCATCTGAATGACAGTGCCTCTACAGAGTTTATTGACTTAATCTCTGGTATTAGTATTTCTACTGTTTCCAGAAAATTCATCTTCTTCTAATTGCTTAAGTTATTCCTTCTAATTTTTAAATAGGTGTATTATAGAATGATTTGGGATATTTTGGGGATGTTGCCATTTTGATGCATTATGTACCTTTTTCTTTAGGAATGATGATTTTCAGTGACGTCAGTGTGAGTCATAGAATATGGTGTGTGCTCTCTAAGCATATTGTTTTCAAGTCTTCTTGTTCTGTGTTTGGACTAACTCCCCTTTTGTCTTTCATACATTTTTAAAGATTAAGTTTTCCTTCAGCTGTGTCAGAAATACATATGACAGTAAGTGTTGCTTTCGTTGCCGAGTTATTTAGTGCTTTTGACCAGATTGGTCGTGTTCTAAGGTGTGAACTTGTTAATTGGTGATATTTACATTGAAATTTTGTATTTTTGATCCTTCACAGAAAGGGCTATTGCAAGACATGAAGTCAGAGAAATAGAACAACGTCATACAGTGGATGGTCCCCGACAAGATGTGACACTGGATGAAGAAGATGACGTGGTGATTATTTACAACAGAGTGCCCAAGACTGCCAGCACATCCTTCACAAATATTGCCTATGATCTTTGTGCGAAGAACAAATATCATGTTCTACACATCAATACAACCAAAAATAATCCTGTTATGTCTCTGCAAGATCAGGTAAGCTGCTGTATTTGGGATGTCTTTATGACAGGGGGAAAGCAGAGAAAAAAATTTGCTATTGCAGACTTAAAAGATCTGATGTAATTGGCTTTTATGTCATGTTTTCCAATATAAATGAATTCTAATCTGTTCGTATTTTCTTTGTAAAGAGTTAATATTATTTCTTAAATAGTAGCATTAGATTTTCACAGGGCCAGTGGAGGCGCTAAGTAGCTCTTTGTTGGACAAAAACAAAGCTAAAAAGGAACAAGCTGGGACAGAGATGACCTCTGTTGTTACAACTGGTTTGGCTGTGTAATAGTACTTGCCTGTCACCTCTGTCTGCAGTGAATGCAGTTGTAGGTGATTTCCTCTGTGAGTAGTACAGGCACTGTGCCGAGCTGTCAGGACTATACTTGTATCTTTAGTACTGGGTCTAGTCAGGTCTCACAGGTGTTAAAAAACCGGTAGAAAGAAGTGGTTGTAAATAGCTTGCTCTCTAAAGGATGGGTCACTTTGCATCCACCTAAAGTTTGCACTAAAATCACTGTAGTCCCAGGCTAGAAATGATCCTGGCTACCACTGCATCAGATGGTGAGTATTAAAAAAAGATGATGAAGGATCAATGCCCTGTTTTCCTTGAAGTGGGCTGAAAAAGAATAGGTTTTTTGTTTTATTTTTTTTAAGTATTTCTTTGGTTGTCATGAGTGCACTTGCAGGGCACCCAGGTCAGAGATCTGAAACATCACTTTGTCATCGTCCCTGTCTGTAAAACAAATGTTTCCAAACTCTCAGGTCTGTGCTGCCAGCTGTACGCTGATCATCCTAGGCTAATATGCAGCAGAGGCAGGAGCTGTTCTGCATTGCAGCATGTCAGCACTGAGCCTGCAGCTCCTTAAGCGGATGTGTCCAGGCAGCAGCAGCTCAGCACAGCTGCTGGGCTGGGGCAAGGGAGGCAGAGCCAACAGCTCTCTGCCTCTGGCTCTGTTTGGGGGGAGGCTGAGGTGGGGATCTCAGTGCAGGGGACAGAGTGTACTTGGGTGGGACTGGAATCTGGTTTGTGATAAAGGAGTTGTGTTATTGTTAGTATTTGTTATGAAATCATTTCTTAAATATGAAGGTGATATTGTCATGATTACTGAGATTGCCGAGAGTAAATCCGAGAGCCATCCCTGTGGTCCAGTCCCCTGTGTGGAACAAACACTGAAGTCCTGTGTACTTAGAGCAGAGTGATTTTTCGAAATATTTAATAAAGCTATATCTGTTAATTAAAAATCATGCTTAAGTCAGTCATACTTAGTGTTGCACTGCCCACCACAAATTCTGCTTCTGTCAAGTTGTCTCTTTGAAATGTAGTGGTCTGTCCTGAAGGATAGAAGGGCTAGTCATTGATGCTATAAATTAAACGTAGGCTACCTTAACTTAAATTTCTACTTCTGTTTGAACTTCATTCTAATAAAATTTGTTTTTCACTGGCTTAGTGCTGTCTAAGAAAAACTCTCCTCTTCATCTTCCCTCTAATAATTATCAGTTGAAAAATGAAAATCCACCAGTGCTGGTCATGTATATAGTACTGGCAGTCCTATCTTAATTTGATACTGTGCTGTTGTCCAAGCTAGTAAACTATGTATTTTAATTATACGGTGGATACTACTCTTCTTCAATTACCATTAACTGGGAGATGATGTCAACTAAAAACTTCTTATATTGCGTAGTTGTTCAAAGGTGAAGAAATAATTATTCATCTTTAGTATATGGAGATAGCAACTTGCCATTGTAAGTCATAGTGCTAGTTCTGGAGGTGGCAGGGATGCTGACTGGTAGCTGATGTGGGCTTGGATTTGCATGACATACTCACACGCCACCTTCATCAGTATAGCTCGTTTGATGCATTAGGTGTATATGCACCAGTAGTATAATACATAAACACATCATAGGGCCAAAATTGTTCTATTAGTGATGCTGTTTGTTAAAGCACATCTGCATAAGCAAGAGGAAGATTGCCTTGGGCCTGGCAGAAATTTGTAAAATAGTGAGCCTTCCTTTATGCACTATTTCTGCTATGCTTTTTCCAAACTAGTGTAATTCTGTAACAGCTTTTAAATTCTCTGCCAGAGAATTCTCTTCTTGAATGTGATCTCAAAAATTGCTGTTTAAAATCCACTCCAAATATAATCTATATCTGATTTGAGATAATCTGATAAGAGTCCTAATGCCCATTTTAGTTTCAGATGGAACTTGCCCCAGCAGCCTTCCTTTATTTTGCAGCATCTCTGGCAGCAGGATCCTGGGAACTACCCCTCTCTCCCCAGGTTGGGCCTTTCCTCCGCAGCGAGCTGATTGCTGTGTTGCCCGTGTTTCATTTCTGACCTGTGTGGTCTGTAGTAGAAACAGTTGCTTTCTTCATTAAATCAGAGTAATTGTTTGGTTGGATTGTATTTGTTGCTTGCATGTTTCAGCACTGACACTTTCTTTCTGTACAAGTGTGCCAATATTGTGGCTATCGGGATGGCAGACCAGCCACACAAACTTTATAATTTTTTTACATGGTGAAATTGCCATCTAAAACATCTAAAATGAAATGATTGTTCTGCATTGCAGCATGTATTCTTGATACAGTATTAGAAAAGTGGGTATGAGAACATTCTCTGTGCTGTTGTGAATGGTCCAATTACCCAGTGTTTCACTCCCTCAGTTTGCTGTTTTCTGTTTCTTGTTCTTTTTTCTCCTGGAATTTCTGTCTCCATTTTTCTCAGAAGAGCAACCTGAAAATATATCATCTTGCTTGCAAGTGTGTTCTAAAACAGTGGCCTCTCAGAAGACAACACACTCATACTGACTTTAGGAGTATTTATTTCTTCTGTTAGTGAAAGTTTCAATGGCTGTCAGAAGTTGAACAAGTAAAAGGTTGCAGCAACTCTCTTAGAATTGGAAGTACTGTCATATGCTTCTGAACTTTTAAGAATTTTTCCCTTGGGAGTTAGATGGTCTAGCGAGTGCTGCATGTGTGCCAGTTGTATTTTTCCTTCTGAGGAGGAAGTGTTTGTGCCACTTGGGTATCCTGGCTGTACTGTGGCTGGACCCATGAACTCAATCTTTTCATCATCTCACAAAATTGGTTCTTAACTGCCCTTGCCTTGAGCTTCCTTGTGGTTGCTCGTGGCATGCAGCCAAGGGTGTGCTGCTAGCCTGTTTCCAGCATTCCTGACCCTCTGATTTAGATCTAAATGCAAATTACTAGCTAATATGGCAGTTAGGGATAGCTAAGCTTTCCGTGCCTTGCTGCAGTAAGATTCTGATTTCAGTCATTCCATCATGTTTGATTTTGAAATCTGAATCTGAGATTTCCTTTAATGGGAACACTGTGTTGGAGTTCAGTCTTACTTGAGAGCCCCTTTTTTGTAGTTCAAATGGAAAAGCCTCATGTGTCCTAACTAGGCTGGGCTTATGATATTCGTCCCTCCAGTTCTTTGTAATTTTAAGTCACTTAATTCAGCAATTGACAAACAAATCTAGGATATAACAGTGTGAAAAGCTGGGTTTGTTTTGATACCAATGTGATACCAGGCCACAGGAGAATGACATACAACCTTTTGGGCACAGGGGTGTATGGGGGTGTGGTGAGACTGTAGAGAAGATAGAGTGAGAGTTTCATTTAGTAGACAGAGGTAAGAGCTTACAATGTCACTTTAGTTTGCTCACACACATTTTTCTCAGACCAAATATGCTGGTTGTATTTTTTTTCCTTTTGGCTTACTGGGAATTGTTTTAAATTCTTTTCATCCTAGAAACTGAATGTATTTAACTTACCTTTCTGGACATCTTATACCCCGGAGTGCATTTGATCTGGCTTTTAATTCAGTGAAGCTCAGCTGATTTCTCACCTAGTAAAGGCTGTGAAGCAACTTTGTAGCTGATTATATAAAAGCACCATGAAAGAACTTCACAGGAATTCCATTCACGTCTATCTGAACTTTTAAAGTCACCTCAAATTTTATTCAGTTGGGTTCAGATGGAGAAGCTTTCTCTGTCTCTTGAAAGCTCCAGTGTCTGCTAAGCCCTGCAAAGAAATGTAAAATTGGTCATATTTTTAACAGTATGAAGCAGTGAGCAATATTCACCTCTGATCTAAAATGTACAAATCCAGACTCATTAGGCTGTCTGTGACCTGGAACAATTCTGATTTTTGGAATGCTGCAGACTATGGGAGAAAAAAAAATCCTTTGCCTGTAGGCTAGTTATAGGTGTCACAAACTATAGTTCTCAGGGGCTCAGTGTGTTGCTGGTCCATCTTAAGGCAGATGTAAATGTCATAGCTGTCATATAAAACCTTTGTAGCCTTCTCTTAGCTTGGCTGATGTTAGAGGTTAGACCGTCCATCCTATGTTCATAAAAATTATTTCCTTAGCAGACAACAACATTGTAAGACAAAGACAATAAAGGATTTTTTTAACTGTTACTGGAACATCTAAGGTTTGATGCTAGATGGTGGAATGGGGATCTGAGACAAAAATCTTGGGATTTTGTACTTAGCATTTCTTTGTGTCTGGTTCTAGTCCATTAGAAACTGAAATCTACATGGTGTTAGATTTCAGAAAGCTTGTTCATGGAAATGTAACTGCAATATACACTTCAATATGCACACTGCACTGCACACCATAGGTGGCATAACTGGTTTACTTGAGGAGTTGTATCAACCAACAATGATATTTTGGGCTTTGTGGGTGAAGGAAAGGAGGATGGTATATACTGTGTATTTAGAAAACTTCTCTCCCAGGTAAACAGATATTCGTAGCTGAGGCTCTCCACTGAAAATGTCTTGGCATTAATCTTTGAAAGATACAGTCAATGAAAGTAGCAGTAAAGGTGGTTCAACTGGATTCAAAGCCCCATGATACCAGTTTGTGCTGTGGATGAAACCAGACAGAAAGCCAATGCAATTTAAGAAACACCACTGTACTACATAGTGTGCAGTGTTTTTCAGCTAGATTTGCCACAATACTCATGTGCAATATATGGTCGAAATTTGTACACTGGAAAGAGTAATGTTGTCTGTTACTAAAAAGTAATGTGTATTTCTTTTACCTGAGAGTCTGAGCCAGTGTTTGAGGAAATAAGTACAGGTTATTGACCTTCTAAACCCTAGACTGCGAGTTTTGCATATTTGAAGAAACAGCAGCAGAGCAGTCTTGCCTCTTAAAATCCTCAATTGCTAGGTTATCATAAATAATAAATATCATGCTTCACGACACTCTCAATCCATTTGACCTTACAGAGTGTTGTCTTGAGCTCTTGAACTTTCATTTTTTACTGTCTTTTCTTACCTCAGTATCTTTATGGTTATCTATTTCACTGTGTAACAGAAAAGATATTGTAGATGTGCAGGAACACTATCTTCTAATTCTCAGCCCTTAGAAATGGCATATCATTGTCAGACAGCTCAGGCAGTGCAAATTTATCATCCTTTCTTTATTATCCAATTCACTAGTTTTGAAATAACTTTCAGTTAAATGCTTTGATGTTAAAATAGTCTGTTCATCTAATAAAGCCAAGCTCTATCAGGATTTGCATGTCCCACTTAATTTCATCACACTTTCTGTTTTGGGGCTTGTATCTTTGTTCTTTGAAGTGTAAAGCTATTCCTATTTTTGTGAAATTTGCCAATAAAGTTAGCTGCTTTATCAGCCCTTGTTCAAGGGCTACTTCATGATTTAACACGAAAGTTTCACTGGAATGTTAGGCTTAAGGTGACTATTCAAAATAGTAAACTCTAGACCTGATTTACACTGCATACATTTATAAAATTTCTGGTTTGCTTGTGCATGGCATTTTGGGATGGGAGAGCAAGTGAACCATCAGATTTTTCTTATGTCCTAGTGAAATAGGTCTGAGAACATGCTTGTAAATCTGGTATACTTTCAACTGAAAGACTAAATACAGATCAGACAATTCTGTCAAAGATGTACATGCCTTTCTACTGAAGGAATTCCACCTTCCTATCAAATGACAAAATGTACTGACAAGAGTATAAATGCTTTTCTTGCTGTTTTTTTGTGATATCTTTCCTTCAATTGCCCTTCTGATTGCTTTATTCTGCTTTTGTTTAGTTTTGGTCATTAAATTGTGAGGATCTAAACTCAGTCATCTATATGCTGCAGAAAAGTCTATTTTCGCTGGCACAATTTTTTTTTAATATTCAAAATAGACCTTTTTTTTCTAATGCATTTTAAGATCTTACTTACAAACTAGGAAACACCATGAATGGGGAAACCTAATGTGTTCCAGCAGTACAGAAACACTTTCTGCTGTCTACTTTTGCAGGTCCGATTTGTGAAGAATGTGACTTCCTGGAAGGAAATGAAGCCAGGATTTTACCATGGCCATGTGTCTTACCTGGACTTTGCCAAGTACGTTCCCTTGCAGGTTTCCGTGCGCGGAGCGGGCTCCGGCCGGGCTCGCAGTGCCCTCTCGTGGGTAGAGGCCGGAACTGCAGCTTGGTAAAAATCATGCAGCGAAATACCCACGATGGGCAATATTTAGGGTTGATTTCCACCGTGTGCTGTTGTCTTCCCGCATGGTAAAATGTAGCCGAGTCTCATTTAAAAATATTTATACACTGGGATTAGTATTCCTTGGCTGTATTGCAAGTTTGCCTTGCTGAAAATCATGGCTGTTCTCTGAAACACTGGCAGTTCTGTCTTAGGATTGGCTTCGTTTGGGGAGGTTTAACATATCTGTTCTCAAAATGTTTCATATACAGTGTAATACCACCTACCTCTGAGGTTTTTTAGTTCTTCTCTACCTTAGTATCCCATTACATTTTATCCAAATCTGAAAAGTCATATTTTAAAGTAGTTTTCTGGCTTTTAATAGTGTGACTTACTGTAAAAAGCACTGAAATAATTCTTATGGAGTTAAATCTTGCTACTTCTAAAATTAATTTAAAATAAAATGGGACAAAAATCTTCCCACTGACTTCAAAGGGTCAGGATCAAATCTGTATTCCCACTTTCATATGTTTCTTCTCTTGTCTTATTTTTGCTTCTGGATCTGCAGCAGTGATCCTGCATAGCTCAGTCTTAGGAAACCTCCCCTTGAACTGACAAGACAGTTTTGCTTAAGGTGCTTACTAGGCAGTGCTTCATCTTGCATTTGGAGCATGTGGAAAATGGCTTAAAATTGAAAAGGGAACTTTCAGATGTCATTATATTTAATTGAACAAATGATAGTAACCACTACTTTTACCTCTTGCCGATGGTCAGTCCTCAATGTTGTTATGTTTCTATACGTTAAAGTATTTATTTAATGAAGTTCTTTTTTTGTATGTAATAATTCCTTTTGTTTAGTCATTTGTTTTAATTATTCAGTCATGTACACTGATTTTTAATGTGAGCTTTTTATTATGAAGAATGAGATGGGAGAGTGAGACCTTCATAGATTTCCAGTACAGTGTGTTATACAATAGATAATTCTAAAAGCTACAGTAGTAGCTGAAAATGACCAATGGCACCAAGTGAAAGCTTGAAGTTTACAAAAAGTAACAGGCAAAAAGACTTACTTGCAAATCAATCAATCAAATAAAACACATTGAATTTCATTAGTCTCCTTTCTGTCTTTTTAAAATTAAAATGCTTCAACATTAAATGCTTGAACGGAGTAACAGCTTTCTGGAACAGCAAAGTTGAATGTTACTTTATACATTACTTACTTCATAAAGCTGAAAACATTTTCACATACTGAAGTTTCTAAAACTAAAATAATTATTTTACATCTAGAAAGCATCTAAGCAATTTCAGAGATTTCTTTCATCTGCATCTTCCCTCCAGGACTGTGTTATCCTTGTCTTTGTTGTTTGTTATCCTTTCACCTAAATGATTTATTTTTTTTCCCACAACAGCTTGCTTTCTCATACTTTGGGTTTTCATTATTAAAATAATATCTTGAATACGCTGGTTGTGCTTGGCAAGGCCCACACCTTTAAGGCTGTGAGGTATGTTCTTGTAATGAACATTCTTGTAGTTAACAAGTGTGAAGTATTTCAGAAAAGTCAATGCCTTCTTATACAGGGACATCAGACTTAGGTCCTCTGTCAAATATCAGAACTACTTCTTAAATGATGCTGAAACTTAAAGTACTGGATTCCATGGATGACTTGCAGTATTGAGGACAGATTATTGTAACCCACCTGCACAGAAATTAGAGTAATAAAATGTTAAATTTTCCCTCCCCCTATTTTTTTTTTAATTTCTCATCCAGTCTTCCTCCCTGTTTTCTATGGTAAATAGTTGGAAAAAGAAACGTTCTTTGGCAATGCAATTGCCAATTTGTTATCATTATTAATAAGTTACAGTACTAATTGGCTTATGTTGCTGTAACTGAATCTAGTTCATGCAAATCCATATGAATGTACAGTCCAGCACAAACATTTCTAAGGACTTCGACCCCTTCCTTTAACCCATGGGTACATATTATTTGTTGGCTGAGGTGGTTGCTGTGCCCCAGTGGTTCGTTACAGCTTTCTCAGCTTTTGCAGTAGAGCCTGTGGAACACGCGCGTTCTCGCACACTTCAGGGGACCTGAAAGAGGGTGCAGTTCAAAGTCTGGACATTGCATCAAAATGGTTGAAATGTTCACACACCCTATTTTGCAGACTTTGGGAAGTGGGAGCTGGCATGCAGACAGATGTCAGCAATGCCGCCTTTGAATGCTCCAGTCTGAGTCATTGGTACTCTGCTGGCAACACTGGAGAATCTGTAGCCTTTAACAATTTCTCTGTCTGTAGTGCTGGTCTTTTGCCAAAGTAATGCCTGTTAATTGTTCTTTTCTAATTTCCTCCTTTCTGCTGCTTATTCTGTGTTTCTGTTCTTCAGCTTTTGAGCTTAAGATTCCTCATATGTACAGTATCTGGTAGTAAAATTTACAGAGTACCCCTTTAACAGTAATGGTACTGCATATCAAAACTATGAGTGCTCTCTGTTTTAGCCGAGCTAGGAGGCTTGAATGGCCCTCTGTCAATGCAGAACACTTTCCCGGTTTGCATGGAAACAGAAGAGAACTTTTTTTCCAGCTCCTAGCTTTACTCCAGGCCACTTGACACACTTGCAATTTCCATTGTGATGTAGACTCTTTAATGTTTAGATACCATAATTATTTGCCACAATGATGTCTCAAATGGAAGAAAAAGTAAAACTGAGAAATGTGTTGTAAAAGCTGGCTTGAACATAGATCATTGAAAGGTAATATTTGTGCAAAAGTCTTGGTGTTTTAAATCTTTGTCACATGTCCTATGAGCTTACCACCTCATTTCATCAGGCTTCCTGTTTGCACTACAGTAGATAAAATTTTTGCTTAGGGTAAACATCTAAGGAAAAATGTAGTATCTTTAGATAGTATCTGTAACCATATTAACTTCTTTGTCTTAGACTTATATGTAATAAGCATAGCCATACACATCCAGCCCAGGTTGACGGGCTCTGAGCTCTGTCTTCCTGCTGTTAGAGTTAATGTTTCTGACAACTGGAGACCTGCCAGGAAAACCACTTGCAGCATTGCAGTTCAGGAGGGCAGGAACTAAATATCAAACTTCTTCAAATTTATAAACACATATGAGGCTGCTAATCTAATTAAGACATTTCTAGGGTAAGGTTGGGTTTGTAAATGTTTTTAGTATCTATTTGTGTGAAAATATGTCAGTTTTGTTTGTTTCTTCAATAAAAAAATCCTAATGTCATAATCCTAGGCAAACTGAAATTGAATTGACTTTCACATCCACGTAATGCACTGCATATGAGGATGAAAAGAAGTGATCATTAAACTTCCTCTCAGTATCATCTGTTTTGTGTAGAGATTTCTGTTGTGTCAATAGAGACAGGCTTTTAAGTATTAGATGAGAAGCTTTGATTTGTCCTTTGAAAGATTTTTTTTTTCCTCTTTTACTTTAGATTTGGTGTTAAAAAGAAACCAATTTACATAAATGTCATAAGAGATCCTATAGAACGACTAGTTTCTTATTATTACTTTCTGCGCTTTGGAGATGATTACAGACCAGGGCTACGGAGGCGAAAACAGGGGGATAAAAAGGTAAAGTACACTTTATTACACGTGTTGTACTTACTAAAGTTAGTGTGAAGACAATTTTTAAAATATCCTGGTAAAAGCTGAATCATTCTTTTATCAGCCTTTGTGATAATGGTGACTTTGTAAGTTATATTCTCTACTTCATGTCCATAATGGAGCCGAGCATGATGTTAAGGATGTTCTTTGTACCCTTGTAAACTCACTTTATGTTGCGATTCGTTAGTAACCCAATTTATTTTATTTTTAAAAACATAAACATTTCAATGAACTTCTGTAAAGAGTCTTTCTGAAAACTGTAGAGTATGATACATACATTTCTGCACTTCCTCCATCTGTCTTAAGTGACTATAGGATCAGGTTAGCACATTCAGACATTGACTACTAATACAGTTTCAGAATGGCAACGTCATGTAGTCTCCAAAATATATTTATTCCATAAAGAATCTATACATCCACTGCTGTGGTTTGCAGTAAGATATTTATTGGGGCATGTTGCTTTGGATTTTTCCTATATTGGAAGAAAGTTAGGGTATTAAGTTTGTGAGTATAGTTTATAAAACTATAGGTAGAACAGTATCCTTTATGAAATGTAATGAGGTTTTGTACTTTACAGGGCCAAATACTGTTTAGAACTTCAGTGACAATATTTTCTTGAGCTGATGCAATTTTTCTGTAATGTTGTCACATGGTGTGAATACCAAGCGATATTGAAAAAATAAGCAAAAATCATACTAAATACAGCTTAGTCTATAAACTCCATAACAACTAATACATGTGACTAATCATTTCATGTGCTGCCCCCCATCTAAATAGTGCTTTTTAAATATTGGGAGTAGACCATTCCTCTTTCCAGTTGGTAACTAACTGCTCCTCTGTTAATTTAGGGTTTAGTGCCATCTTCAGCTACTGCATTTCAGGTTGTCCAGGCATCCTACAGTATAGGTAGAAGAAAGCTTCAAGAATAAATTAAAATTAAGCATAAAAAATTGTCTTCATAGAACTGAAATGACAGATGATCTGATGATATGGTATCTTAAAGGCCTTTTTAAAAAGAGAGATGGGATCTCATATTTGTGACCTATTCTTTTCCATGAGAAGCCAATGGAATTCTTTCCTGATGGAGATCAATCACTTGGAAAGCTGAGCATGCTGACAAATCCAAGCTGTTTATAGGATTTAAAACTTATTAAAAAGAGTGAAATTTAACAGTGTTGTTTTAGTTTTGAATTATAATCCAAACAGCCTTGTTAGGTAGTCAATTGGAAACATTAAGCTAAAAATCCCTAATGCTTCCACTTGGTAGACTGCACTGTAAGCTGATTTGCTGGGAAAAGTTGAAATGCATTCCTGTTTATAATGTGTGCAATGCATTGCATTAATAATTTTGTGGCTTTCTATCAAATACACTTTTTTTAATTTTGTCACTATAATAGCACTTTATTTAGGTCTGAGACTTAGTTGCTGTTATAGAGATTAACATGTCCTGTAAGTGTCTCAAGTTCATTTAAATTGAAATTGATTTACTATATGAAGTGTTAGGATTTCTTTGATTTAAATCAGGTAATACTTAGATTCCATAGTGTCCCTAGAGAACTGTAGATGTACAGATGATATCAGTTTTACATAAATCAGCAGTGCCCTGGCAGCCAGGGGGGCCGACTGTGTCCAGGGGGCATCAGGCACAGCAGCACCAGCCGGGCGAGGGATGGGACTGTCCCGCTCTGCTCTGTGCTGGGGTGGCCTCACCTGCAATACTGGCAGCAGTTTGGGGCACCACAGTGTAAGAAAGACATTAAGCCATTAGAAAGTATCCAAAGGAGGGCAACAAGGATGTTGAAGGGCCTTGAGTGGAAGCCCTATGAGGAGTGGCTGAGAGCACTTGGTCTGTTCAGCTTGGAGGAGTCTGAGGGGAGATCTCATTGCAGTTACAACTTCCTCATGAGGGAAAGAGGAGGGGCAGGCACTGATCGTGTCTCATTGGTGACCAGTGATAGAACCTGAGGAAATGGCCTGAAGTTGTCAGGGGAGGTTTAGGTTGGATATCTGGAAAAGGTTCTTCACTCAAAGGGTGGTTGGGCACTGGAACAGGCTCTCCAGGGAAGTGGTCACAGCACCAAGACTGACAGAGTTCAAGAAGCATTTGGGATGATACTCTTGGGCACATGGTGTGACTCTTGGGGATGGTCCTGTGCAGGGCTGAGAGCTGGACTCAGTGATCCTTGTGGGTGCCTTCCAACTCAGCAAGTTCTGTGAAAATGGATTGCAGTGTCTCTAATACAGATATTTATTCTAATATGTGTGATATTAGATTCCCTAAGAGCTCTTCAAGTGAAAAGTAGGAAAGGTCAAAAATTGCTTCTGGTGGAAGTCAGCTGTTCCTTTATTAGTGGAAAAGAATCTCAATGTACTTTACAACCTTGTCCTTTCCTAGTCCATACCACAACATTTGTATGGAAGAAATCTTCATTCTTTTTTTTTTTCGTGTATCCCTGTGCTTCCAGTTGTAGATAGCTTGGCTCCAAGTGCAGAGTCTTTAAAGACAAGTGTTTCTTAACATAAATCCTCTGGATGGAGCAGTCAAGGTAGGTACATGAGAGGAATTGTGGAAGGAGGCTTGTCCTGTTTCATCTTACTTAGAAAATTATTTGCTCCCTTTTGCTTACTAACTGTAAAATAACCTACAGGTATGAGAAAAGAATCGTGTGTTTAGACAGATGCCAGTTCATTTTTAGTATATACATTTATAAGTTAGGAGGTGCATTTAACAGCTTAGTTCTAAGGTAACATTGGAGTTATCCAGTATTCATGGTAGTTTAGTGCAGAATTTCTCTAGAGAATTATGCTGGGAAAAGCATACCAGTACCTTGTTTTCCTAGTTAAGCTGCATTTTTATCTGTAATGTGTGACATATACAGGGTATTCTAAATTCAAAGTTCATTAGGAGCCAAGGCACCACAACTTATTCCCTGCTTTGACATAGTAGCAGTAAATTTTTCAGATTATCTCAGAAACTTCACCACAAAATAGAAGCAAATTATGCTGTCTTAGTTCTTAAACCCAAATAATTATGCAAATGCGGTTTTTTACATTGTTGTTTTGAACAGAAACTTGTAATTATGAAGAAGACACAGTCTGAAAAGTTGTCTGTGATTGCTTATTATTAAATATCTAGATACATGGCTTATATCTTGGTTAGAAATATCATAAGTGCTTACTTTATGCTGACCCAGTAGAACATTTACAACTTGTTTCCAGTGGTAATGGAGTTGGTAGTATAACTGTGTTACTGCAGTTCAAACTCTGCATTGCTACAGCTGTGTGTCCATGTAGAGAGTAATATTCTATGGAATATTCTGTTAGGCAGTGAACACCTTCCTTTCAGTTCTTCTGATTGCCAAAACCAAATTAGCCTCTGATATGGCAGTTATTTGTCATAATATTTAAAATATAATAGAACAGTCTTTAATCTAAAACATGAAATGCACAGTGTTCTGTTATAAAGATCCAGCTGTTTCAGGATCACAAAATTCCTGATGGCATTTCATGCTGTGTTTTTAATGACTTCTTTTATAAGGGAAAATAATTATATCAATACTTACTGACTATCTGTGCTAGTTTTGACAAATAGCCTTTGCTAAGGTTATATCAAAGGTATATCAGTGTATGTCAGGTAAGATCAATTGTTCATTAGTTGTAACCATAGAAGACTGGCCAAGCAGTATTTTAATTGAGACTAATAGGTTATCTTAATAATACTGTGAAAGCAAGGTTTCTTTTTTTTTCTTTCACGTCATATCTTCTGTCCCCTCTACATTTAGCAACTAGCCAGTTTGAAATGTTTGATATGTATCTGAGATTTTAAAGTTCAAATCAATTTTGTCTCTGTTCCAGACCTTTGATGAGTGTGTGGCAGCTGGAGGTTCCGACTGTGCTCCAGAGAAACTTTGGCTTCAAATTCCATTCTTCTGTGGCCACAGCTCTGAATGCTGGTAGGGAGATAAATATAGCTTGTTAGTCAAGTATATCAGTGCTGAAATACAAACTTTAGCAAATTTCCATATGTAGCACATTTGGGGGACAGTGTGAGGAACTGGACCAAGTGAAGCAGTGGGTATACTTTAGTGATGTATTTTCTTTTGAAGGTGCAATTACTGAAACAGTATTGCAGTTCTTTAACCAAGCAATATGTTAGAATACTGTATCAGCAGTGCTATGAGGGAAAACATATGTTTTCAATTTTAAAAATTATTTTTGCAGATACGGAGTCTTGACATTTTTCTCTTATATCAGACTACAGTATCTTTCTTTCCAAATGGAGATATTTTAGTTCAAGCTCTTAAATTTTCTAGGGAGAATAAAATCCTTGAGATCAGCATAAAATTATCTTCTTAAAACTTTACCAGGCATCCAGTAGTCAGTGCTACTTAGTGGACACTGAAACAAAAGCAAATAGTGTCTGTCTGTCAATGCAGTGTGTTTTATAACAACGGCACATACTTTAAAAAACTCTTTAGCCAAAAAAAAAAGAACATAGATTAATGGAAGCATTCTGAGTGATATCAAGGACAATTATTAGTCAAAGGTACTGTTCATTCAAACATAAGCAAAGTAAATGGTCGCTTGGGAGCTCCTCTTTCAGTGCCTATGGGTCAGACCTATCTGCACTGTGGCCAGGTGGAGAAGGAGAGAAGGAAAGAAGATGCAAAAGGGAAGGTGTGTTCTTATCAGATTTATGGTATCTAATGGGAAAGGGGAGACCAAGTATTAACATTGAGAAAATGTAAATCTTCCAAAGATTGCATTAATAGAGACATTAATCATCTACACGCATCGGGCATGTTTGTGGAGACTCCTCTATAAATAGAGGAGTCACATTTTTAGGTAAGAACACAGACAAGAGAAAATGGAAAGGGAAATGAAGTTACAAATTGTTATAACTTGGAATGAGTCTTGCCTTTGCTATTCAAATGTCCTGTTGTGAAGTAATCTGCACCCAGAGACCAAGGATTGTTGGCTGCCACCAGAACTTGCTGTAATTGTTCTCTGTCATTTTAGGAATGTAGGAAGCAGATGGGCTTTGGAACAAGCCAAATACAATCTGATTAATGAATACTTCCTAGTGGGAGTTACTGAAGAGCTTGAAGACTTTATCATGTTATTGGAGGCAGCTTTGCCCCGGTTCTTCAGGGGTGCCACAGAACTGTACCGGACAGGTATTTACGAAGTTGATATCCATGGATTCCATGGATTGTTCATCCTCTTCTTGCCTTTTTAATGTGAATTTTGTAGACTTAGATGAACAGTTTTGAGGCTCTGACAGTCTTTCGCCTCTCAGCTGGCTGATGCTCCTACCAAAAAGATAAACTCCTTTTAAAAGATTCACAGCAATGTTTATTTTGAGGGTAGCCCAAGTATCTTCCTGCCTTACACAAATTGTAAATATTTAAAGTAGGAGTAAAGGCAGTTCTGTAGGTATACTGCACGTAAAAAAATGTAACAGAACATTTTATAAGGTCTTGCAGTGACTTCAGTTTTTTAAAGTGGATAATGTGGCAGATTTCCATTTCTTGAGAAGCTCTTCTGAAATTAAATGTGCTTGCAGCCTGGTTGGCTGAGCAATAAGGCCCGAGGGATGCAGAGACCCAGGGACATGTTTACCTTCCTGGGCTCCTAGGAAGACGTAACATAGCTAGTAGCTCAGTTTCTAGGAGCTGGCCATGCAATTTGTGGTGAAGAAAAGGTCCCTCTTAGCAGGGCTTCTATCTACAAATAGAGGGAGAAAAGGGTCTGATGTATAGAACCTAGATGTGTATTATTAACAAGCTTATTACAAAGCCACAGGTAGCACTTCTTAGGGAAGGTCATCATTTTAGTCATCTTTGCCTCAGGAACTCTGTGCTACAGGGATGTGGCTTATGCATCATTTATGATAAGACCATAGTATCCTATTTAGATGGGAGAATAATGCTTTAAATGACATTAGTAGAGATTATATTTTGATGAGAAAGAGACAACTGAAATCACATGAAAACAGGATTTTTTTTCTCCTTGGTGGAGAGCTAAAAAGGGCTTACACCAGTGCAGTGGTTTTTCCAGAACAGGTTTAGGGTGTTTTTGTAGTCTGAATTAAATATAAACATCCCTGGAGGTATTTAAAAGATCTGTAGATATGGCACTCAGGAACATGGGTTAGTGGGGTTTGGCAGTGTTATTTGGGGTTGGACTCTGTGACCGTAAACATCTTTTCCAACCTAAATGTTTCCATGCTTCTATGAAAGAAGTTCTTGTTCTGCAGTTTCTAAAATTCCTAACATTTTTGATACCAGATTAACATCTAAATAATTAATTTTGAAAGACCAATCTTGCTCCAAATATATTATGTGGAGTAATCTCGTTCCTTAATTGAATGTTCATTCCCTGGGTTTATTAGAGTAAGGAGGAAGAATTGAAAGAATTGATGCAAAATTCATTAACATTTAGTGAGAGACTGTAGTTTTTCAACCCTGCACGTTATGTTGATAAATTCTGGGTTAAAACCTGTCACTTCTGATGCAGTTTGTCAACATGCTGAGTGTAAAAACTCTGTAAATAAAATGACTGTAAACATTTTTTAAGCATGTGAACTTTAAAGTGAAGCTATTGCTTTCGTTTTGCATTTAGGAAAGAAGTCTCATCTTAGAAAAACAACTGAGAAAAAACTTCCCACAAAAGAAACTATTGCCAAGCTACAACAGTCTGAAATCTGGAAAATGGAGAATGAGTTCTATGAATTTGCACTGGAGCAATTTCAGTTTGTCAGAGCACATGCAGTTCGGGAAAAGGATGGAGAATTGTATATTCTGGCTCAAAACTTTTTCTATGAAAAGATTTACCCTAAATCAAACTAAGAACGCTATACTGTTAGATTTATGGACCTAAATCTTGATCACATCATCATCTTAGTCCTCAGCCATGGAAACTAGATTGCTTGTAGACCTCCAAGACATTTCTTTATATGAGAAAAGTGGGCTGTGGATCACCTCCAGGGCTTTGGATATGGCTGTGTTGGTAATCCAGAAGCAAAGGCTTAATTTCTTTTATCTAACTAATATTTTCAGTGGGAGTCTATATCCTTAACCTGAAGAAATCTACACAGTAATTTGGAGCAATTAATACACAGCAGTTCTATTTGAAAATATAAACAAAAATGTTTCTGTTGATGCTCTTTTTAATTTTCAGAGCAATTTATTTTCATTTATACTTCTGTGAAGAGGAAATCATTTTCCCCAGCTTTCAACATGGAAATTTGGGTTGTATACAGTATGAGTAGTCTTAATAACTGGTTGACATCTGTGCTTTGTTTTTGTGAGTCATGTCACATGATATTAATTGGGATGGTTAATCATGTTCTGCTGAGAAATGCTGCTGCTGCTGGGATTGCCCATATTTATATATGTGGTTTTATTAAAAAATTACAACTCTTCATTAGTGTTAAAATGTTATTTTCACATTAATATTGTAAAAAGTTCAAGAATCTGATCAGTGGTGTTTTTGTTTTGTTTTGGTTTACATCTACCACCACTGACTGAGGTTGGGAAAACTACAAAGAAATTTGGTATTGTCTGCATTCTAGTTGATCCTTACACAGTGGTATAAAAACCATGAACTCAGTAAGTTTCTCCATGGATTCTTTGTAATAATTGTAAACTGAGCTATTGGTGAATCCATATTATGACTCTATTAGTGAGCTGTGGTATGGCTAGGGTTTTCCTACTACTTCAATACTTTTATCTGTAGAATATTTTTACTGAGGTGCTTTATAACGTGTTTTAAAGCATTGCATTTACAGAAAGAGTAAAAAATGCTGTAAATACTGCTTATTTTATGTATTTGGACCAAAAGGTTTAAAGTAACTAGTTTAAAGTGGGGGTTTTGCACCAGTTCTGTTACGTGTGAAGTGAAAAACATCCCATCTACTTCCTAGTTGAGTTACCTGCTGGACGTTGCTGAAACACACTTCAGTGACCTCTCTGACTTCAATACCAGAATGTTGTCCGGGGATTCTCTTTGCAGAAATGTAGTCTTCATCCTTTTACTAGGGTAAGAGAACAAGAAGAAAAATGTCATGTGTAGTCTAGTTGAGAAAGATGCAGTGAACTTGATTGACATAATTGTATTTATGTAACTGCCTTACGTGACTGTTGTAAATTTGTGAGTTGCCATCATTAGCAGTGTGAAACACCTGGTAGATGAAGTAAATTGAAATTTGAGAACAGATGTTTTGGGGTCACTGCAATATAGCAAATAGCAGTAGAGAAGTGCAAGAATTTGTTTCCTATTGAATTTTCTTAAAGATCTGAGTGTTTAAACATCTTACACCTGCCTTTTCTTAAAGTGCTTTTCACAGGATTTGGTGGGGGAAGGCACTGAGGAGATACAGTAAGGAATGGTGATAAAGGTTTAAATTCTTAAGGGATGATGCTGAAGGCTGTTTAAAATTAAGGAGTGGAGTTTCTTTAACCAGCTTGTTGTAATGAAAACAAAGGAAATGGAAAATGGTCTGTGAAACTGGATGTCTGCAGCCAAAAGCAACAGCCCAGTTACAGGGAGGATAACGAGAAACTATCAAGTACATCTTGCAGCTTCTTTGTTTTCTTAGATTTTTCCCTTCTAATTTTAAAAATAGATCTCTCTTTGTTCTTCCCAAATAATCAGGGAAGTCCCATCTCAAAGCTTACCATTTATATAGTATGAACCATGCATAAGACTTCCTGTTCTAGCTCTTGTCTATTGACACCAAAAATAATGCCAACGTGTTTGGATATAGGATGTCAGGTCACACATGAAGACATGTTTCCTAACTAAAGAAAGGAACTGAGGAGTCATTCACAAGAAGTAGTTAATGGAGATCTAAAAGTTTTCATTAAAAATCAGTAACTTTTTTGGAAATAATATTTATAATCCCAGGAAAGATTTCCACTTGGTAATAGTTTTATGTTAGATTTTATTTTGACTATCTTGTTTTCCTTCAGAATAATTTGGATCAGTTTACCTTCTTCCATCTCCTTCAAAATTTTCAGAAGAGCACTTCTAAGAGAGAAGAGTATACTAAGTGAAAATACAAAATATTCATCCAAGTAATGAAATAGGTATGTAGATAAATGCTTCTGTATTGAAAAGAAAACAATAGGTGAAACTTCTACTGATTTCAGTAGGGTCTACAGAAACCTGTTCTGCAAGCAATTTTAAAAGCTGTGGTTCTTTTTCTTCCTTCCAGGATTTAGAATTTCTTAACTATGAGTCTTCAATAACAAAAATAATAGAACAATGCAAATTTTTTTTACTTTCAAAAAAGCAATATATTTTTCATGGTTCATGTAAGAGACCACATTTTATTTATTCAAATATCACTTCTTGTTCCTTTCTATGAACTTACAAGGTTGAGACAAACAAGAATTTTAGGAATATGTTTTAAAAATGCTAGCAACAATTGGAGACTATTCATTCCACATGTGCTCTGAGAATGTGATCCTGTGTAGAACACAGAAGGAACCAAGACTCTCTAATTTTTTATCTAGTGCAACCATTAAAGTCAACTGTGAATTTTTAAGAATTCTTTGAATTCAGAACTGACAAACCTGGATTTTCTAAAAGGCAACTTAGGCAAAAGAGCTTTACAGATTTTTATTAGTCTACTGTATTCATCTTCTATTTGGAAATGAAAACAATCCAAGTTGTTGCCATTAAAATATTTTATAGTATATAAATATAATTTATTTCATATATTTTCCCTTAATGACTCATAGTAGAAAGCAGCAATACATGAATTTTTGGTTTTGCAGGTTGTATGGTCAGAACCCCTGTGCAGCCTCCTGAAGATGGATCTGTAACTGAAGTCACTGTACCCTGTGCAGAGGAGCGAGATTGGCTTTTTGCAGGGCTAAGTCCATTTGAAAGGTGCTGAAATACTCATATATTTATATATATAGTTGAGAGTAGATTTTGTTACACTGTTCCTTACTTTCTGTACGAGGTTACTGCCCAGATTTTGTGCAAAACTGTAGCCCTGTTGAAACTCTGCTGTCAGCCCAGTGGCACAAGGTCCAGCTGCACTGGTGACTGCATAGCCATACCCACAGCATGCCCCAGAGCCCTTGTGATACACTGGGCAGTGTTGACAGGAGAGCTACAGTGTTTTTAGCTCCTTCCCATAATAATTCTGCAGCCATGCAACAAGAATTTCACTCTTACTTTGTTAGTGCATCTGTAAGCAGACTCAAGGCTAGGGTGCAAAACATCCCCTGTGCACATTCCTGTTTGCTCTGGGTGGATTTTCAAGCAGTCTCTCTATTACTATGCTGATCATGGCTTCATTTTCAAACAGGCATGAAAATTTATAGTCATAGAATATGGGAGATGAAGAACCAGCCCATCTTGGTCATTTGAAATGCCTTTTCTGGGTATTTAGTTTTTCTGAAGATACCTAGCTATTTTTACATTACAGGAATAAACTTTTGCTTTTGATGGTCTTAGAGCAGTTATATTTTATATCAGGGAGAATTCAGCTATTTTCTGTCATACTTCTGTTAAAATTTTCCATTAAGCTTACCTGCTAAAGGTGTATGTGACAAAAAGTTGTGTGGATGATGCTGTCTGTGCTGCTTAAGCAGTCGGTGGAAAAGCCTGATTCAAGTGCAGTACCAATTTAGCTCTTCAAACTCAGAGCATATTTTATGACTACTAGAGATTAAACTGAAGGAAAATGTAAGGCTGCTTAGTTGGATGGATGCTTCCTTTACTGTAAGCCTATGCAACTGTGTAACCCTTGCAACACTATTTAGGGAAAGAGCCCTCTTCCTGAGACGTTTCTGGAGCATAATTATAAATGTTCATGCACTTGTACTGTCTGATATTTACATCAGCAGCTTTCTGTAGCTTCTGTAAAAGAGACAGGTTTGTGAGCATTTCTAAAGCAGTACTGAATGTAATTTTGAAAAACATGGATTGTGCTCCATGACTTTTTTCTTTTTAAACACACACATAGCTAAATAGTGCCTTTTTTCCTCACAATCCATGTTGAAGATGCTTGCTCCCACTCACCCTCCGTAAACTGATTTGTTTGTGCAATACTATTCCAACTTGAAACCATTTTGTCACAGCTGTTTGAGAAATAATCTCCGTTTTTCCTCACTATGCTGCCAGCTTTCTGTTGTTGAAGTGTTTCAGTTGATTACCTAATGCAAATGCTATAAAATAAAAGACCCAGTGGGAAGGGGAAAGAAAAGAAGTCTGGTGTCCTGTCTTAATATTTGCATGTCACATTCACATTGAATGCTTTTATCTGGAAGATGTTATGCAGTATTGTGAACTTTGTCGGCAGTTACTGTGATTTGGAAGGGGAGGGGTGAGCTGGAGCTCAAGCTGTAGCTTGTCTGTAATAATTGCATATAGCTATAACCAAATATATTTATAGGCCTCTGAAATTTGAACTGGGCTTTCTAACCAGATATATAGTAAGTTTGCAGAGGGTATACACTGTGCAGGAAGTGTCAATGGAAAGGGCTTCATATTAAAGCCAAGATTTGTGAGAACAGAAAACTGGCATTAAAGCAGTGGATTGCTACACACTTCCCTGCCTGAGGGAACAAATGTCCTGACCACTGATATGGGAAGACCCTCTGTTACTGTGGTGTTAAGAGTGGTATAAGAACTTGAGTAGACCAGGAATGTCATTTGTATTTGTAAGCCAGCACTTAGACCAAGAAAAGCAGTGAGCATGGATGTGCTGCTGTTTGGGGTTTCCAAGGCCTCCTGTAGCCACTGCCCTCTGAACGTCCCTCACTGTGTGCTGCGGAGCTGAACAGTCCTCTGACCCAGCCAAGTTCCTCAATATTTAGCTATCAGTCTTGATGATTAAGAACCATCCAGTAGTTACTCAGCAACTTCCATTTGATGTTTTTGATGGCTTTTCAATCACCTTTTTGTTGAAAATAGACTTTTCTGTCCTACCATGAGTGGATGTGATAGGTGTAATTGTGCACAGGAAACACAATCTCTCTGCTTATATCAGCGAGGGAGAAGTGAAGGAAAAAAATGCCTATATAAAGGTACAGGACTTCCTAAGGCCACTGTACCTGTCTCTGAAATGATGTAGTAAATAAAATGACAGCCAAAAAAGGTTGCCATGCAAGAAAACCTTTATTTAAAATGACAGTAGCTTTTCCTGTGAAAGACATAATGACTGTAGTGTATATGTTAAATAATGGTTGAACCATTTTTTAACTGATGCTGCCATTTGCACAGGTACTTAATCTTGGTTGGAATTCATGGGAGGGGAACAAGAGAGTGGAAAGGGGATTTTTGTTCCAGCCTAGGGTTTTTTTTTTTCAGATCCTGTATTTTCATTTTATTTATTGTTTGCCTCTTGCAATTGATTTCAGTATAATTTCCTTACTTCTTAATAAAATAAAAGAAGTTGCTAGTGAATGTCAAAGCAACGTCCAGATGTTTTCTTCAAGCACAAGTCCCCTGCTATGACCTCCTCCCTGGCTTCATTACCACATAACACAGATGTGGTAACTTTCAATAAGAGTTAATTTAAAGGACTAATAATACTCTTTATTAAAAAAAACCTCTACAAAGAACACCTGTGGCCTAAAAATGAAGGCTTTGAGACCTTTCACCTTGTCATAATAACCAACTGCATCCTCATAAAAATGGAAAATACTGTGATAAACAGCCTCTGCACATTTACAAGGCTGATCCTGAATCCACTAAGATTTGCTGCACACAGACATTGACTTCTCATAATAAATATGATTGTCAAAATAATTGCACAGAGAATAATCTTCCTATTAAAAAACCCCTCAAAACAAAATAGGTTAAAATGGTGATATATGGGAATTGTGGTTATAGTTCCAGAATGCATTCCTCTGATGGTTTAAGAAATGGTTTGCTGCCTTGCTGTATATATGCACGTGTTGTTTCAAGTTTTGTTTCAGTATTAATAAGAAAAAACACTGTTCTATTTTGAAAGAGAAACATACCTAATTTGGTATGATAATTTAAATGCTCTAACTTGACCAGAACTCTGAGTTTGATGCAGCAGTTGCTGGAAAGTATTATGAACTGTTTCTTTACCAAAAAAGAGAAAAAAACTAGTCTAGAGAATAGCAGTCTTCTGGCCCAAAACCCATTATTATTGTCTTGACAAATATTGATTGCTGTTTTTAGCACTGAATAGAATTTGGCATCCTTAATCTCCTTTATTTAGAATTGAATAACTTTTAAAATGTTGTGTGACTTGGAGAATTGGCAAGAGGAAAAGGAATGCTTAACTGCTAGAGGCTTGTGCAGTTCCAGGCTGGCTGTGTGCAACAACCAGTGGATATATGGGCGATCCTTGGGTAAAGCGGTCGATGGTGGGAAAGGGTGTATTTATGTCTGCGAAGAGAGTATATAAAGAACACAGAGGAAAGTGCAGGCAGAAATATAACCATTATAAATTGCAGTAATTGCTTAAATTAACAGCTATGATGGCTATCTCTGGCCTAATTATCTGCTTTGGATCTTCAGTGCCTTCTCTTGACTGAGTTAATGAACTCATAGTTGCAGCCATCAAGGCTACTGCTATTATAAGCAAGGCCTGTACATGGACAAATGGAATGTCTCCTATTTATAATCTCAGACCAAATACCTTCTTCCAGCACTTTAGTCCAGTACTACTTATAGCTAAGCTATAGATCTGGAAAAGCAAATTACATTGAATGCAGGCTTGTCTGCTCTGCATTTGAGGTCTTTGCTTCTTGAAGATAAAACAATAATTTCATGAGAGAAGTCAAGTCCTTAAACTGGGAGAAAGCATCTTACACTCAGATTATGTGGAGCAAAAACTGTGCACTTTTTTTGGTGTCCATTCAGAATGAGCTCACCAGCTCAGGCAGATTCCAACCAGACATCTGTTAATACTAAAGGCTACTTCAGAAAGATGATTGGAAGTCTGAGTTTTACGTTTAGCAAAAATTGCTGTAAACATTGTTTTTCCACAAAATTTTTCAACAAGGTTTTGGGTTGGTTTTTTTTCTTAAGACAAACAGGGAATTTTCCCCTTAAAAAGAGCAAAACAGGAACACATCAGTGCCCTCCCCACCCCAGCAAACAATCTTTGTCTGTGGCCTTTTATTGTTTTTTCCCCCAAGTGTATGGAAAAATGTGAATGAGTGTATGACATCTGTGTTCAGACTCTCCTGTTTCTCAGCTGGCTCTGTGTGATAGTGTAGTGGTTTTCATTCCTCCACAAGCCTTGCAAAGGACAAGTCTTATCTTACAGGTATTGTTATAGGACATGAGATCATGTTCCAGTATGGAGTTTATCAAACTTGGTGTTTACTCAGGATCACCTTTGAGAGCCTGTGGCAATGGAGGTCCCCGTCCTGTGTGTTGGAGGCAGCACTTGTATACTGTGTTGAATTAGCTTGTGATTTATAGTGAGAGTGCTGCAACAGTTTGGGTACATTTACCCCATGTGTCTTGCAAGGATATTTAACTTTCAGGTCTGAGGGGGAGATTTTTTTAACTCTTTGTGCAGGAGAAGTGTCTGACAAGATGAGAATCAGGCTGCAATCATCAGGTTTTATTAAAGAAAGCTTTGCAGTTAGCTCACATGTATCTTTGGTTCCATGCCCCTCCTTCCCAACTCACCCATCCAGGAATGTTCTCTTACATATAAATGTGTGTGTGTGTCTACTCAAACAGAGTCCTAGTTCTCATCACTTCATCATACTAAGGAAAATGGAGCGTGAATTACAAAGCCAAAAAAATTCAAAGGCAGCTTTGGAAGACAAATTTGCAAACCCTCTCGGTAGACAGAGGGAGCAAAGCATGCCCAGGCAGATGCCTGAACATGCTTTCAAAACCCAGCTGCTTTGTGAAACAGCCTCTCAATATACGTTGAGCAGTCCAGTTGGGGCTGTACTCGGTTCAAGAAATCAGGAAACAGATTTAATAGAGCTTTCTGCAATGAAAGATCCTGATATTAAAGCTTGTTGCTCTTTTGACAACAGTGGTTTCCAAGACAATTATTTGCCTTGCAACTGAGAGAAGAGGGAGAAACCCTGATGTCTTCATAGTTTATCATAGATGTTCATAGATGGTTGTTCAAATTTCTTTCATCATTTTATGTCCACGGCTTATGTGTGGTGATTTAAACCCTTTCTTGTCCTTTCTTACATGCACGAAAAAGATGTGTTCAAAAACTGAAAAGAATGTGCTTTTCTCTGTAGCTGCACTGGTAGACTCTCCCCCATGGCACTCTCATTTTGTTTATTCAAATTGAAATAATGATTGATAATTGGAAGACTTACTGTCAGATTCCAAAGATACTCCAGAAAACAAGGAAATGGGGACCTGGGTATCACAGCCATAGAGGATATTCTAAGGTTTCTTACAGTATGTGATACTCCATAGCTAAAAGCAATAAAAACTATTTGTTGACAGTATTTGTCAATTTTTCAAATGTGGAGCCTGAATTTAGGTATTTTTATTAATTTGTGGTTATGTAATAAATTATTCATGGGTTTGGTTTTTGGGGTTTTTTTGGTGGTTTTTTTTTCCCCAGTTTGAAGAAATATCAGTAACTTTCTAGGAAAGCAGAATATTTAGTTTTGATGCCAAGGTAGGACATGGGTCAAGACTTTGGCATCTGAATTTATAATTGTTGACTTTGTTCTTTAAAACCACACAGAAATTTGTTTTCTGTTGTTTCATTCCTTGTCATGAAAATATATACATGCATTTCTAGCAGTTTTTTTAAAAATCCTCTTCATATTCTCTTCTGTAACCACATCTGCAAGAAAAGTGTGATTTAGGAACATCAATCATTTGGGAGCCTTGTGTTTAAGTCTTTGAAGGCAAAGCAATGCTTCTGATGACTGTAGACTTTTTAGCCCAGAGTGGTTTCCTCTTTCCATATAAATCAAAAAGAACCCCGTACTACTGTTTTTCCCAAATCAGGATTAAGTAGTTGGTTTTCATGTGGTGTTGCTGCCACAAAAAAACAGGACAGCAACAGATTTTTGAGAAACCAGATTCAAACAATATAAATTAAAAACAAAGCCAAATTTCCCCCCTGCCTAAAGCTGGGGCCAATCCTTACCCAAATCACTTCAAAATTGATAGGATTCCACTCTCTGAACGTCCCTTCAGATTAGGAGTGTTTTCTAGGGTCCTGCAGATTGGTTTCTAGCCTTCAATTGTTGATGCATCAGCTCTCTAGAACTGCAGCAAATAGTGAGATTTATTAGCAGCATTTGTTCATGTCTCAGTTTTTTATGAGGAATATCCAAGTGATGGGCAGTACTGGCTGCTGAGCGAAGACTTGTCTGTTGAAAAGCAGGAGAGAGGTTAGTTGTGGAATATTGGTGTCTGGTTTTAGGAATGATGGTTTTCCAGTCTCTTAGATGACACAGAGTATAACTGAGAAGTTTAAGTAACCTCCTCACAGTTACTCACCAGAGACAGATGTTTCACCCTGCACGTGCAAAACAAGTAGACAAACGTAGATGCCAGATGTGAATTGTTGCATCTTGCTCATCTCGTCTTTCTACTCATCTCTGGGTATCTGTTGTCATCACCATCTATCCAGCAGAGAAAAATGTCTCCATCAGGTAAGAACTTTCTTTTCCTATTTGGGAGCAGTATAGATGCTTGTTCTTTGTAGATCAATTAGATAAAGAGCTGTGTTAGTATTATTGCACATAAATATTTTTATTAGCACATAAACCAATAGTGCTGCAGATTAAAAGGAAGACTGTATTGGTAAGAATTATGAGCTTGTGGCTGCCATAATGTCTGACTGTTATTGGGTAATATTGAATAAAGTTCCCTTATTCTTTCCAATATTTTTGTTAGAAAATCTGGTACTGTTGCCCTGTGTCAGACATAAGGCTCTGGAACACAGGTGAGATTTACCTGTCCTGAGAAACTGCATCTTCTGATCCTTGCTGCTCACACCTCACCCAGCTACAGCATGGGCTGGCTGGCACTTCAGCAGGCCTGCCCTGTGCCAGGGAGGGAATGGCTCACTGGGTTCCTGATTCTGCCAGCAGTGGGAACACTGCTGTCAGGTACTGCAGCCAGGAACAGTTTTGAGGAATGAGGCCTTCACCTAGTGGGTCTGCTCATTGAAGTGCTTTGATACTGGTCCGTGCTGAGAAAACAGCAAGATTGGACTTTCCATTACACTCCTAAGACAAGAGTGTGGTGCCTGCCAATATAGCAGGGGTGTTGGTATAGGTGAGTTGCCTACAGCTATGTAAGACCATTGTGTGGGAGCCAGGAATTCAGCTGAGACCTCCTGAGCCCTGCACAGGCTCCTACTATGTCTCTGTGCTAATCTTATGCCCATATGACCTTCTAATGTTCTCCAATAATGTGTACTAACTTTTAGCATTTTAATATAATAAAATAATAATTTATGTCTTAATACAGAATTTAATTTTTGTATTCCCCTGTCACATTTCAGGCACCATAAAGGGTCAAAGAACAGGTGTGGATGTCAGGAGAGGTCTGTATTTGCATCAGTGGTCATGAGTTATGAATTCCTCAAACTTGCTGAATTTACCCATATCAGGGAAGAAGATGTTGTTATGTGGGGGTCCAGAATGAATCCTAGCCCCTGAAGTGGGAAATAAAGCAACATACAACAACTTTCTGAAAGTTGGAACTAACTCCTTTGACTCATTTGGAAAAGAGTCAGAACAGGAACAGCTGTCTGTGCTGGCAGCCTTAGGGGATTACAGTGCAGCAATTGCACCTGCTTTTCTCCCCCAAGGTCTGATTCTTGCTTCTGAGGGTTTCTGTGATTAGGGAAGAGAAATGCCACAATTACCTTCTTTGTCTGCTATATTAAATACTTTAAAAAACAAGGAGAAAAAGATCAGAGAAAGTGATCTGATCCTTTTGGACATCTGTAACTATTAGGAATAGTGTTTCAGAGTCCTATCTAGTGAATGCTTCAGATAGCCTTGTGAAGTATGCAGCTGGTGGGAAGAGTTAGGGAGACAAAAAAGCAACATATTAGAATTTGTGTTCGCAGACCAACATCCCTCTTGCCCAAACTATTATATTTAGCAGGGTAGAAAAAAGGTTATTTTACTTCATTTTGAAAAATAAAGCAAGCGATCTTCCTCTGCCCTAGCAAGGACTAGTCATACAAAATGGTCTGAGATCATGCCAAAAGAGCTTCATTTTTTGGTATATATTCAGGCCTATGTATAACTAAAACATGCCCAAAAGAACCTGTGCCCTTGCCATGCAGTAAAACTGTCAAAAGGAGTATTATCTTCCCCTACACTCCAAACAAATACCATTGGACCATAAATACATGCCTGTGCAAGCTGAGGGCTGTAACATCACCTCTGCTTTAGAGGGCCATGCTCCCAGGGCTTTCCATACCCACAGGGCCACTGCACAATTTTTTGAGACTCTGGACAAGTAACAGATTTAAACTCTGACTGGCCACTGCTGCAAAGGCCATTTTACTGTTCTCTCCGTCCCTGACCACCCACTCTGTGCTTTAGTTTTTGTAGGGGAGGCTTGCTCTTATGACCTCTGAAAGCTCTCCCCATCTCCAGCAGGGCTGGGGGTGGGTGTCCTTCACAGGGCAGTAACTGCTTTAAATTTAACGCATCTCTTTACACTTGCTGCAATTATTTAGAAGCCCCCTTGTCAAATGACCCACGTTAAGCCAAAGAGCATATTACTAGGGGTGTGCTAACAGCACCAGTGCACTAAACCACAACTGACAGCCTGACCCAGTGCTGTGCTTTAAAAGGGCAGGGCCACAGCATTTGAGTTGGAATTCTGCTTTAATTAGGCCATTACCTGACCTTCAAAGCTGTATTTTCTTCCTCCTCTGCATGCTATGCTGGAGGAAGGGCTGCTGGAGAAGACAGGAAGAGCCCTATCTGATTGTTATCAGGAGCGGATGAAAGCCATGCGTTGCCTTTTCCTTTTGACGTGTGCAATTAGTTTGGCTTGTGTAGAAGAAGCATGTCAAGGTAAATGGCCGTCTCTGTCTTTCCCTTTGCTGATCCGTTGCAAGGTCCGTCATGCAAAAAGCTATTCAATCACCTGTTGACAGTGGTATCCCTCTCATAAAACCTGATTATTCACCATTGTGAGGTACCTTTGCCCAGTGGTGACCTGACGGTACCACAGGCTGTTTTACAGGCTGAGTGCTCTTCAGCTCTCCTCATAAAACTTTGTTTGTTTCTACATCTCTTTTCTCCCCTCCCCCTTCCTCTTCAAACTAAGTTTTTCCCTTTTTATGGCAATAGAAGAATCTTTATGTCCAGGGCATGTGACATCTGTGGTACACACCGGGAGTGTGCTGCCATTGCAAGGGTTTCCAAGCAATCCCCTCCCCGCCAACCCAGCAGAGTCCCACAGCTTTGCTACCTCCTTTGGCCTCTTTGTAGGTGTCATGTGTTTCCTGTGTTTGCCCTGATGCCTCCATCCTCTCAGGCAGGGAGCTTTAGGTCTGTGCTAATGCATTGGAAAACCACTGAAATCAGTTCCTGCCTAGAACTGCTCCTGCCTGTCACCGGCTCTCAGCACACACAGGGGCCAGAGCCTCTGTGGCTATGTGTTGCAGAAGACTCTCTTGGAAGGCAAAAGACCTGTTTTGTGGGTTTTTTTGAAAAATAGATGTAAGAATTTATTTTCTTTTTAAGGTTTGGTTCACTACATTTAAGTACTGCTCTACTTACGAGAAAGAAAGACCAAAGCAAAGAAAGTCAGTGCAAGTTCTAAGAGAGTTCACTTTTATTTCACCTTTTAGGCCAGTTGCAACCACATTGCTGATGTGTTATGCCAAGGAAAGGCATTAAGCTCACTCTGTATCTCAGACGTGTGTGCCTGTGCCCTTCCACCAGTGCTGACAGGGTGCCCCTTTGCCGTGCCCAGCATGAGCTGTGGTCACAAGTCTCCGGTCATACTCTCCATCTCACTGCACATTTCCTGTGTGGCCATAGGAAAGTAATTTTGAACTCGTGCTATCTCTTTTGCTTTGACCAGAAGTGCTGCTAATCCTTTTCCTTCTTGTGAAGTTGACTGTGCATTAACACTGATGGTGTGGGAGGCCAGTGGCTGCCAGAGCAGTCTGTCCCAGGACTGGGGGGGGGTGGTTGTATCTGTCCCCGTCTGCGTGCTGTACCTTAGCAGAGGGTGATGCCAGTGCTCCCCAGTGTCACTTAGGGCATAGTGGACAATGTTTGAGGGAAAAGTTTGCAAAAAGCTTTGGTTTTTTAGTCACAATCACTTTGTTTTCTTCTCTAAGCAGTATTTGAAGATGTGCACTACCACAGAAGGGTGATGGAAAAGCAGTTGAGCCTATTAGGGGATAGAAATTAGATAATATGTTGCAGAAGGATGGATATTCGGAGATGAGAATAATGGAAACAGCACTGGATTTTTACAGTGCTATCATACAGTTAAAAAAAAGGATTTAGCTCTGGTTTATAAGGGGGAAAATTGAGGCATGGCAAGATCAGACAGAAAGGTTTTTTTGTTGGCACTAACATATGGAATGGCCTGGCCAACAAATGACTGAAGTTCTGTGTTGCCAGAGAGCCCTGTAGCATGGTGCCAGTGACAGGGCCCTGGCCTCACCCCCTCAGAACCCACTCTGCAAACAGGACTTGGAGCTGGCTGCCCAAGGCCATGGCAGAGGCAGGACCTCTGCCTGTGCCACACTGCTATGGGGTCTCGGCAGGCATGGGGAAAGGGGGCTGTGGACATGGGTGCTGCCAACACTGAGGCTGCGTGGGGGCTGCTTGCTGTCCCCTTGCCTCTGTTAGGAGGCGGCAGCTGCACAGTTGCAGTGACATGGCTGGGAATCAGAAAGATCATTGTGCTTTTTATTACTGTGACCTAAGGGCCTAGTCTTTAATTGGATGGTGTTCTGAGCTGGATCCAGGGATGGTTAAACCATTAGCTGCAGAGTTCAGTCTCAATCAGGCTCTGAAGTGGAGGAATCACCATCTCTGGAAGTCTGATATGACACTTAGGATATGGTTTAGTGCATAGATGTTTATGGTTTAGTAGATGTGGCACTTAGGGATATGGCTTAGTGGTGGACCTGGCAGTGTTAGGCTACTGGTTGAATGATCTTAGAGGTCTTTTCCAACCTTAATGATTTTGTGATTCTACGGACCACTGGCAGGAGGAAGCCTTGGGGTTGGGGGCCTCGGCAGGGTCACCCTCAGTGCTCCCGCTCTGCGCCCGTGCCCTGCTCCCTGCTCCCCTTGGCTCCTGAGAGCAACCCGAGGCGTTAAGGGAAGGACCAGCCCGGTCAGTCGCGTCGCTTCCCCGAGCGGGGTCGGGGCGGCACCACCTGCGGAGTGGCCACGAGGTGGCGCCCGAGGAGCGGCGCGGCCGCCCCTGCCCGCGGCCCCGGCGGGCACGGAGCGCGCTCTGCCCGCGCTCTCTGTAAGTTGACTCGTGTTCCTGGCCAATCTTAGTGCTAAATTGAGCCTAATTATTATAGTTTAATGAAGGGCTGCTTTAAGTTAAATAATGACCCTGGCATTGTGTTTATATGAATGAAGAATTAACCTTAAGAGGCTGCCCTTCTCAGAAAATGGATTGCACGCTCGGCTCTCTCTATTGATTAGTTTAGGTATTTAAAGTGCTGCATTTTATCTCTCCAGCCTCCTGGTAAATTTGTCGTGATGATACTTAAAAGAGCAAATTGACATTGTTTATTTTCTCAAACCTTTTTGGCATATTTCTGGGCTTCTTATTGCACCTTTGTTCTATATCATATTGTATGAAGGAACAGTGATAACCCTTCTGCTTAAATAAGTGTGACAGTCTAACATCTCTGTTCAGCTGAAGTGCCACTGGAAGGGATGCTGCAGTACCAAGTGTGTATTACACTGCAGCTGATGGAGTGGGACTATACTCTTCTTGTATTAAATGACTGATGGGAGGGTTTGTCAGAATTTCTGTTCACTCCAAAAATTGGAGTTAATTTCTCCTTGGAGCTGCCAGACAACAGGGGCATCCTAATATTTGCAAAGTGCTTCAAGACTGGGTAGTGTTAGTGATTTTGAATGTGACATGTGCAACTAAGCAAAAAGAGACAGGCCACATGTGTGTTTTTGTATTATAGGAGGAAATAATAGGATGATGTCAAGCTTTTAAGTTAAATATGCCATTTGGTTTTCCTACAGAAGTTTTTAAATATTTTAAAATTTACTCCAAAAAGTAAGGGGGGAAAAGGGGGGAAATTTTATGCTGTGATACTGAAAATCATCTCCCCGTTTGCTGCTGCAAGGAAGCACCACTGACTGTGATTGTGCCCCCTGAGATGGGCTGTTTCTCCATGGGGGCTCAGGGAGCAGCCTCAGCACTGCTTGTGCCGCGTTCCTGTTTTTGGGAGGATGAGTGAGGGCTGTGTTGTGGCTCAGTGTCTGCCCCTGGTGCCTCCCATAGTGGGACAGGGAGAGGGGATGTGGGTGCCCCGTGCTGGGGAGCAGGAGGTTTGTGGGCACCTGTGGTGAGCCACAGCAGCATCTTCAGTCCCTCTGCTGGACCAGGGTCGAGCCACCGCCATGGGGCCGCACTGCCCAGCAGCCAGCCCCTCCCAGGCGCCTGTTCGCACAGCTGTCAGTCTCTGGCCTGCTCCTGCAGTTTTACCCTCTCTGGTTTCTCAAGTTTACAGATCTGCTTTTGGTCTCTGAGTGAGCGATTGCCACCCCTTTCCTAACCCCACATCCCGGCTGGCGGTAGGAATACTCAGGCCACTTAAATTCCCCAAACAAAATGGAAATGGAAAGTCTTGGGTTTGGTTGAAAAGAACAGCGAATTCTGCTTGCAATCTGTAATGCAATTAGCGTTATTTGACTTGGCAGCCGTCGGAAGGCCTGCGTGGGCTGCAGGCTGTGAGGGCCCAGCGTCAGCCTCCATCTAGGAAGAGGACTTTGGAGGAACTCTCAGAAATTTTTATCTGAAGTCTCTCAGTGGTTTCTCTCCCCCATGTCCTCTTCCCTCCACCCTCGGCATTCAGATGCTGTAGCCAGTCCTTCTTCCCAGCTGGGAAGGGGCGCAGTTGGCTGGTGCTGCAGCCCCCGCCCTCCCCCGGGTGTCTGCATCCCCCCGCCTGGCCAAAGGAAAATAATTCTGGGGCAGAACTCACTGAGCCATCTGTGTTTCTGAGGCTAAATTATTTCTTACAAAGGAAATAGCATTAGGTCGGTGTATCTGGCTGCTAATTGCTTTAACTGGCTGAAAAGATTTCAGTCTGTTCCTGAACTGTTTGTGCAAACTTAACAGAGTAGTGTTACCTTCAGATCCTGCCCCAGCCGCAGCCAGAACATATAAACAAGTCTTTTGGTACGAAAAGCAGCCCAAAGTTTCAAGCTATGCTAGCATAGGTTATGAGACACAGGAAGTTATGGGCAAATTGATTTCACCACTGGGAAAGTAGGGATTTCTACCACACCCCACCCCCAAGTAATGACTGTAAAGCATTCTAATGCTATTCAACATTAGAGTGTTAAAGTGTGGCCTTATTAATTCAAGACATAAAGGCAACAAAATAAGCTGTTAAATTTAAAATATAATACTTATATAATGAGAAATAATGTGTGAAATCTTTATTCAAATGAAAATGCAGAATTGTTTGAGCTAGTGAAGTATCTTTTGTGCTGAGTTATGAGCACATGTAATAGATTTAATTATTAATTTCTTCATTGTTCTATGCACACAGACAGGGTTCAAGGCACAGTCATTCTCTGGCTTTCATGGATCTAATTTGTATAATTATTGTCTGAATAAAGAGCTGCTGATTCCTAGCTCACATTTTTCCTCTCCTAAGGACTACCTCACTGCTGGTTTCCAAAAGGAGAGCACCTGCCAATTCTTCAGGAACCAGCTGATCACTTCCAGTGATGCCACACACTCCCAGTGATTTTCCTTTTCAAGCCTTTTTGTCCAAATGAATTATTGTGCATACTTTTTAATTTTATTGAACAAATTACATTTGTCGAGGTCTAGCTTTGTAAGTAAATAGCTAGAGACACATGGATGCACATTGCTGCTGTTCAAGGTCTCCTGTTCTATTTATGGAACCCAGATGAATGTGACACAAAAGAGAAACTTTTCTCTAAAAGCAATTATCTGTCTGCATTCCCATCAGTATATTTATATTGCAGGGAATTTTAAGAAGTCATACAAGTAGAATGAGTACTTAAAATCACGGCTAGATAGTTACGCAAAAACTGAGGGGAGCATCTTGCCTCATGTTATAAAACATGCTGTGGCTGGCTGTTCTCTTACATCTTTACACCTGACATGTATATGTGTATTCATCATAAAATAAGAAGCTGATATCCATGATATACATATGAAAAGTATTTCTGGCAATAACTACTGAATTCTTCTCAATTTTGAAGTGCTGATATTAATGAGTTGAATTATTTTGTTACTCAGGCATTTAAAAAGTCATGGCCCTGCTCTGTGAGCGTTTTAATCATGAGTATTTTCCTTGACTTTGGAGACACATTGTGTTTTGAGACAGGGAATCTTCTTTGTTTATGGAAAGGTCTTCCCAGATATTGAAAGGAATAAGGCCCAAGAACACATAGAAAGCTTGAGACTGTGTTGGCAGAGGACTCTGGTAAAAGTCAGTATGTTGGCCCTGCTTAGAGATAAACCTTTTTGAAAGCTGCAGGACAGGCACATGCTTTGTAAAAAGTCACATCATTCTGGGTGGAGGAATAGAGGAGGTTTGCAAGGAGAGTACTTTTTTTGTCCATTATCACATCAAATGTTGAAAACTTTTCTTGAAAATATAGTATCTTTTTCCTTTAATTTCGTGGGAAAATGCTGTCAGACCATCAAAATAAAAGTCATGGGTTGTTCTATAGGTGCTTTTACACTCCTGTCAGAGCAGAAAGCTCAGCAAGAGCAGCAGCAGGGGTACTTCTTGAGGAGAAGCAAGACCAGGCCCAACTGAAAGCCTTCCTCCAAAGCAAAGGAAAGGGGGGGTCCTGCAACAGGGATCTGCTACACCACAGTCCATCTGCCACTGACGGCCTTCCTTTGCAGAGAAGTGCTATGGAAAGGTGAGAACGTGATAATGCAATTAAAAACAGTCCTTTTAAGAGGAAGTGAAATAAAAGTGGCATGGGATAAATATATGATATTTCCAGATTTGATTGTATATCTTGTATGTTTAAATGTATATTTGCATTTAATACTAGAAGTAGACAGATATATTCTTTCCAGATAGATTTTTTTCCCTTGTGTCCCTCCACTCCTGCTGTATCCAGGTTTGCTGTCTTTTCTGTTTGCTCTACTGCCCCTTTTTCCCTCTTTCAGCCTTTTTTATGTCAAACAGAACCATGTAAGTTAAACATTTCAAATCCAGCTATGAAGAAATTATGTATTTACCTGACCTTGGCAAAGAGCTTTATCAAGTCAGGAAATGCTGCTACATGCCCATGCCATGGCAGATGGCTCCGTGGAGCTGCATGCCACGAGGCCCAGCTCCACGCTGCACACGCACAGCAGCTCCAGCCCAGTGTTTTCTTTTCTGTGAAAGCCATTTTGTCTGCCATGTGTTTGCATTTATTTCCTTTCCGGCTCTCTACATGACTCATCTGCAGCAGGATGGAGGAGCCAGGGCAGAGCTGGGCCGCCCAGGAGCTGCTTTCCTCACTCACCAGCCCTGTTTTGGGCAGCTTTCTGGAAGGCAGACCCATGCTGAGGATCAGTTCTTCAGGCTGCAGGAATTAACTTGACATGCTGGTGGCAGCTGGGCTCAGTGCAGGGTGGGTACAGGAGGGCTGTCCCCTTCCCATGCCTTGATCTGTGGGACCAAGATACTTCTCCCTCTGTAAAGTGATGGAGACACCTTTTATTCACTCTGAAACTTGCTCCTCTACAGGTTACCCACAAAGCATACTGCCACAGGTCTGACATTCCTAGGTTTTAGTTCAATCCAAACCTAATGTTTTCTTCTTTTTCCAGAAGTCCTATTGGCGCCAGAGTTTTCTTGTGTTCAGCCATGGGCAGCGTTACAGTAAAAGGTTTCCTCTTGCTTCCTTCTGGGATCCTGTGCTAGGGTAGAAGGTATGTTTCCATCTGAGCATTCCTCTTGGGAAAGACTCTTACTTCATGGAGGGTTTATGCTTGAACCATGATGGTATTTTAACTGACTTTTGTTTTTTAGTAAATTCTCCTCCCTGTCCAATAATCTGCAAATCTGTTACCAATCAGAATACGATATGTATCCTCAGCCAGTTTCAATGGGGTTTATTTCTGTTACATCTGGCACTGCGTTCAGGAGGGGAGAAAAAAACCTCAACCAGAATTAGCTGCACTGAAATCAGCTGAATTTTGGATGGATTCAACCTTTTTGGCCAGACTTATTCTGGTTCATGAGAAGTAATTATCTTTTGAGCATCACATTAATATTAAAGATCCATAGGCATTAGTGTTTAGGCAATATACCTTCTTCCCAGTTCCAAAAAAAATGATGTGGGATAATTGATCTGAACATGCTCCAAATGTGCATATGTCTCTATTTATGAATTCCAGTGTGGATTGTTTGGGAGGATAAGATTGAATAAGGAAAAGCAGGCAAAAATGTCGAGACCTCTTCATCTCCCTGGCCATTTCTGTTAGGAATAGTTATAATCTGCTGAAAATGAGTTGTGAAAGCTAACAGCATGTTAAGAGCATATATTACAAACACAAAATCCCTTCAACTGGTATTTCTGATTTACGCCTTTCGCTGTTTCTTAGATCAGGGAATTCATGGTGAATGCAGTTTGTGTCTGCCTGCAGCCAGGCTAGTCACTGGAGACTCAGGTTTGGGCATTAATGGCACTTCTTCCTAAGGATGGCATGAAATTTTACCACAGCTTGTGCCTGATGAAGGAAAAATTGCCCTTGAAGCACCCAAAATACTGTCTCCTGCAAGCTATCCATCAGTTGATGTGCATCCAGTCCCAGACATGGAGGTGATGACGGCTGCTCTGTGTCCCTGGACATGGTGGCTGTACACAGGAAACTGTGCCTTGGGTGTCCAGGTGTTGCTCAGAGACCAAGGGTGTCTGGGCCCTGGGAGGCCCCTGGGCACCCCCATGCTGATACACTCCCCTACCTTCCATCATGTCTGTGGCACTTGTGTCTGTGCCCAGGTATGGGTATGGGTAGGTAGGTGGTACTGCATCACTCATCCCTTGCACTGGCACAAAATTTGATTATTGCACTCCAGCCAGCAATGGCATTACATTAAATAGAAAAGGAACATTTCCTTTACTGAATTCTTTATTGTTCAGCTTCACTCAGTAGGGTAAACCAAGTCTATGAAATTGTCACTAGCTTATTTCAACTTCTGCATGGGCACCCTCCTTGTTTTCATGCCGTGGAGAGGGGTGTCAGACACAGCCTGACTGCCCAAGCGGTCATGGACTGGCCCAATTTCTTGCGGAGTGCAGTGAAGGCCGTAGATATCAACTTCAAAGATAAACAATTACCTTTTATTATCACACATGGCTTTAGCTCTACCAGTTTCAAATAGCACATAATCACAAGTCTGTGATAACATTTACTCCTGATGAGAGAAAATTCACCAAGTACTAAATTGCTGCTGAGATGACGGGAACACGAGCCAGGCACGAATTAACTCTGATGATGAGTCAGCAGACGTTAATGTCTTGCACCATGCTGGAGACATCTGCCGAGCCGTCCACTGTTGAATCATCTTAAATATTTCTATGTTATTACCCCTTGAGGAGCAAGCATTGGAGAACTTTTGTGTCTCTGTGTTATATATGCATAAGCTATTTTAACATAAGTACATGCAGGCACATAACAAGTGTATGCATTTAGGTAGGTAGGTAATTTTCAGTTATGGGAAGGATGAGGAACCAGCAACTATTTAAAGTAAAACATGCATGGAAATGCTGATAGCAATTGCCCACATTTGGTGTTTGGAAAGTGATAGCTTTGCTTAGTCGTGGCTCTAATGAGCCTAGTAGGGTGACCTCATGTCTGAACCATATATGCTGAACCTTCATGCAGACCAGCCTGCCCAAGCTCTCAAAGTAGGAATTACAAGTTTACTAAGGGCTAGCCCCATGTTTTGGAAATTAATCCCTCCAGAACAGCTGCAGGGTGCTATGCTCATCGCTGGCTTTTCCCAATTTTTTCCCATATACCCAGAATGTCAATATGTGGTTAGATAAATGCAATAACTAAGCACAACAAAGAGCATCAGATAAATTCAGTGGAGAGTTGCAAATGCCTTCTTAAATGAGATCCTTTTTCACTGAAGGCCCTGCGACTGTGCCATAATGCACTGTCCTCCTGCAGTGGATCCTCAGGAGATGCTATGGCAGTAGCGAATGACTGTAGGTGCTGAAGGAGTGTACTTTGGACAATGTAATCATTGCACAAAGGAAGAGGCAGAGCTTTTATTTGGTAAATCCTTTGTTGTATTCAGCTTAACTCACTGCAGCCAAACAACTCAGATTGTTTTAAAGTACTTTATCTGTTCTGGCCTTAATTTAAACTTTTGCGTACATAATTACCCAATTGTATGCACTTGAGAACTGCAGTAATTCAGTGCACATTGTGCAAAGCTGCGTTTTTTGAAACTCCAACTCTCTGAGGTCTGGAGGTCAAAAGTTAATTCTAGTGAGATGTGAGAGTTGTCCATGTTTGCCAAAAAAAATTGTTATTTCAAGCATTCTGCACTCAGAGTGTCACCACTCCAACTTGTGTTTTTAAGGTTTCCCGACTCCCTGAATTTTCATATGCAACTGAAAAAAAACATCACCCAATCCACCAAATGTTTTGGGAAACAGAGTGAGAGCCGGCATGACTGTTGCAGAGGGAACACAGGAAGCACAAGCTGATAGTGGAGCTGGTGCCCCACAGTGTGGCAGTGGGGAGAGGTACTGGACAGCCTCATGGTTCCCATCCTCCCTCTCCCTCTTCATCTCACTGCCACTGATCCCAGGCTTAGCCTCTGCTCAAGACAAGCCCATGGCTAACTGCCCTGATGGAGGTACTCGGAGCCCTTGTCCTACTCTTCTTGGGGCCTGGGGTGGGTGCAGGTGCCTGCTGGTTCCCACTCACGGGCCTGAGGACCTCAGGGCTTCTGAACCGATTCAAAGCTAGATGCTTAAAATAGCTCAAAGGAAATGACATGAACATCTCCTTCACGCTGGGTTTTGCACTCAAACACCACTTTTTCCAAAATTTAGCTCTATCAACTTATCTTGAGGTGCTCTAAAATAACATCTTAGTATTTAATGAACATTAAGGGGGAATTAAATTAATCTAAACAGTAGCTAGGTTTCAGACTTCTCAGTAGTGGCTGCACAAACTTAAATGTTTTTAGACCAAATAAGAAATCCATCCTTTGAGGATTGGTTTACAGTCCTCCAGAATTTTCCACAAGGTTAATAACCAAGTGAAACGTCCTGGCAGGAATGATCACATTCCCACTGCTGCCCAGTCATTAGAGCAGTATGTCAGGAGGTTTCAAGTAAGTCACAGTATTTTTCGTCTGCTGTGGAAGATGATGCATCTCCATATTTATCTGAAAATCTTTCTCCCATTTTCCTTTGCATGCTGAACTTCCTGGGCACAGTGCATTAACTCCTCTTGAAGTACAAAATGGAGAATAGAAGTGCCAGAACATTTTTGTCAATGGTTTCCAAAAACTATGGAATTTCCTGCCCAGCTACATCAGATCAGCCAACAACTTTGTAATTGCTAAAAGCAGCCTGTTGATTTTCCTCCCAAGTGTTTCAGCTGGCCTGGCTGAGCTTTTTCTTTTCCACTGTCTTGAGATGTTTCTCTCATTGTGCACTGTGCTGTATTTTTATGGTCGACATATCCTCTAGCAAACAATTTCAGGCTGATGGCGGAAGGGAGATTGGATTCAGGTTAGAGATTTGAGCCCAGGACAGGGAGCCAGGAATGCCTCTGTTCCTGAATCAGATCTGCCACTAAATAAGGAATCCACATAAAGCCAAGCCACATGATGAGCAATTGTATGATGATTTGATTTTCTGTGCAGAGGAGGAAGTGAGCATTTGAATGTGGTTCTATCTTGGCATACCCACTGCAACCAAAGCTGTGGCTACAGGTGGGCCATGAGTGGGGGACATGCAGCAGGTTCCTTCCAAGGGGAGGGTTACTCTTAGGGATGGCTGAGATTGGTGAGGCTGCTCTCTAATTGGGGACCAGAAGTTTTTGCCAGAGTGATACTTGGACTGGCATCTCAGTGGTAAATGCAAATAAATTACTTAAGTATGCCTGTATAAAATTTTCCTGCTGAAAAAATTCATTCTATAAAAGCATTTATACAGTATTCTTTATTGTCAGCTAATCCAGCCCAAACTCATTAAATGGCAGTGTGTGGGTTACTCGCTGTCAGTGAAATTATCAAAGGCATTTTTCAGCTGGTGCACTGGGAAAGCATGTGCTTCAATGCCAACTAAAACAATAACGAGGAAATGTTATGATCAGACTTGACCAAATGACCTTTCCCATTTTAGATTAGTTCTTAATTTCAGCACAAGGGTCATCCTGTGAGAATAGTTACCATAAGTCACTGCTTACCTCTCACATGAAAAAGAAGTGACTTATTAGAAATCTCACTGTACTCATTGCAGTTAATGAGATGTGGAAAGCTTTATAATTTGATTTGCTGGACCATATGCTGTAAAGGGATACTGCTGATTTCATTCCTCCACATTTAATTTAAGCAGTATGCAATGGCTTCTTCGTATGGCTACTTATATAATAAAAATTAACTTGAAGGATAAAAAAAATACACCATTGTGGGGTTTATTACTTTGTGTGGTTGAGTTTCAAGTGTTTTTCATTGAAACATCTGTAAGTAATGTGTAGGTCTAATTTTAAATCCTGGCAAATATTTTCCATTTAACATTTGGTTTTACTGACAGGCTTGGAGCAGTGGTTTTCAGAGCTTGTCAGTAACAAATACGTATTTTCAAAGATAAACAGGTTTTTAATTGAAGATAACTGTAACTCAATACCTGCTTTTCCTCTGCCTTGTATTTTAGCATTTCAAGCAGCAGGACAGACCCTCTTCCCCTGTCCCTCGGACCCAGCCGAGGCAGCAGCACTGGTGGTGTGGGCTGTCCCACATGGGGCCGTGGGGAATCTGGGAGCGAGCCTGGCCCTGGCCGTGGGCTCACCAACCCGAGGGGAGAAGGTGGCAGTCGCAAATTCACGGAGACCGTCTCCTTCAGATCTGTCCCCTCAGCTATTTTTCAGGAGCCGTTACCTCCGGAGGGTGGCTTTGGGCTGCAGTGGCTCGCCATCACAGCTTTATTTCAGGTTATTTGATTTTTGCTGCAGACAAAATGAAACAGCTTGAGCAGGCAGGCTGGCTGCACGGCCCGTGACAGTGGGAACCGCACTGGCCCAGCTGGGGCTTCGTGTGAGAGCCAGAACTGCGGTGGAAATACCCAGTTTGAGGCAATGAAAGGTCAGTTTGGAAGTCAAATATTAAGATCATTTTCAAAAAGAAGTCCTGAAAGGCTAGAAGTGTGGGAGAGCCACTGGTTTCACCTGAAAGAAATGCCACAACATTATTTGCAATTAATGCCATGGTGTCCACAAGCTCTAAATACAAAGACCGTGTGTTTTAATCTAACACGTTGATTAAATTTGAGGTCAGGCCAAGAAATCTTGTGAAGTTGTTGCCCATGTGGGACTGTGCTGAGAGAGGCTGTGGCTCTGTGGTGCAGCAGGGCTGCAACAGCTACTGAAACACCATTTTGTGAGGTGCTTGGTAGAGGGACGGTGCTTATTTGTGTCCCACTCACTCCATCACTCCCTCCCTCCACTCTTTACTGTTTCCTCACCATGAATTTTACAAACAAGTTTAGTCCCACTTTAAATGAGAAATAATAACAGTACATTATTTCCTTCAGACCTGCACTGTTGTCGTTTTGAACTCTAAACTGTAGCAGCAGTTTTGGAACAGGGGGTTAGCCATGGAGAGGGTCCGTGGTTTAGCCATGGAGAGGGGCCATGGGTTAGCCATGGAGAGGGGCCATGGGTTAGCCATGGAGAGGGTCCGTGGGTGTGGGATGCCTGAGAGAAGCTAGTGAGGAGCACTATGTTAGGCAGCAGGAGCACAGGCACTTCTCTGCTCCTGCAGCCCTGTGCTGAGCCTCCAAGAAAGTGTGTCAGCATTACCTAATTTAATGGCTTTTCTTTGAGAGAGACAAACATGTCATTGCTACCAAAGTCAACCCATTTAATTTAATTTGGAAGCTGCCTTTAATGCTTTGCGATGGTTTGCGGTGTGGGTTCAGCAGCTGAACTGAAGGTGTGGGCTTGAGCCAGCCCTCTGTGCTTCTTGGGTCTGAGTCTCTTTGGTGGCAACCCTGACAGGGATCAAATCACAGGCCCTTCAAGTGTTGATCTCCAGATTACAGAAATAATCACTAAAACACGTTTCATTTCTAGCACATCCCTCTTTTCTTTCATCAGAAGTTTTGAAATGCTTTTGAGGAGGCTGGTGATAGCCATAATCTCAGCCACAGTGATTTCTCATAAACATTGAAAGAAACTGCAGCTTTACTGAATATAGGGTCTGTTTTAAAGGGCTGGTGGTTCACTTGTTTTTAATATGAGTACAAGCACAGAGGCAAGTAAAATCTAATGAAAGTACTTAGAAGATTTTGTTTGAATACCCCACAGCAGCCGTGGTTTATACTGAAGGGGGAAAGACTTCTTTATAGTCAGGCCTGCAGAAGCCAGAAATTCAATTTTGCTTCACAACTTATTTTATTGCATTTTTAATTTTCTCTTGCATTACCCTGACCCTTTTCTATAGCTTTTGACGCCTGGTGCTTAATTACTTATCATTAGCAATGTACAGGGGGGCCTTTCTGCATATTTATAAATGTGATCATTAGTACATGGGAAGACAAAGACTTTTTTAAGACCATCATTAGTTATTCTGTTTTCATAGAAATGTTCATTAGAGAAACTACCCACCTGGTTAAATTATTATAATTAAGAACTGGTAATCTCTTTTGCATTTTTAAGTTGATCTTCAGAACGCGTGTGCATAGCTAAAGGAGCCTTGTTTGGCAATCTTACTATCTTTTCTTTTTGATTTGAATTGTGAAGCAGATTTAAATGCTGTGTTTTGGAACTGGGTACCCTAAGAATGATTTAAGGAGAGATAGGCTATAAGAAAGAAAGAAGGAAAGAAAGAAAGAAAACACCCTGCAATTATCTCTGAATTCATTAACTGTGCACTGGCAGTGAGAGGCTGTATAAGCCATTTACTGTAATGCATGGTATGGAGTTAAAACAAAATGTCACTGGAAGCTGTTTTCCCTGTCCTATCTGTGGTATTCACTGCAGACACCCATAAAGTGGGAGAACAATTGCAGAAAGGTGTCATTTCCATGTCATGGTCTGGTATGCCTTGGAAATGCTGACAATAAACATGATGGTGTCAGTAGTCCTGCTCCCAGCCATTGCAGGGACCTGGTGGGAAACCTGTCAGAAATGTGTGTGCCTGCCCATCTGCCGTGACTGTGGGGAAGGGAGAGCATTGCCTGCCGTAGGGCACAGGGAGGGCTCACCTCTGATAAGCCATGGCAGTGGGAAGAGCTTGTCAGTAGCATAAATGTCATCTGTAAACAATTAAGCAGCTACTGCTCATTCAGGGCAGTTTTGAAAAGCAAAGGAAGTCTGCAATCAGTTATATCTCCAATTACCATAAAAATATATTAGCCATTCATTCATTTATTAATGATTCATCAGTTAACCACACATAATGAGGAAATAATTAGCAATGCTGTACGGTTGCCAAAATTGAAGAAGTGTTGGCATTTTAAAGATGAAAGGTTGCATTTATGTAAAAAGTTGGGTGGTGATAAAATTAATACGGAAGATAATTATAAAAGTGGCTGTCCTATTTTAGAGGCTGAGGTCCCACAAAACTTGCCTAATTGAACCAAAATTAATATTCTTCAAAAGCACACATGTTACTGGTTACTTGCTGCTACATTTACCGGGAGATCTCCCTTCAGTAAGGTACGTCACACAATACAAGTTAATAAAATGCCAGACAGCAAGACTGTGTTCTTTGTTTGCTCGGTTCAGGGCCTTGTGGAAAACAATAAATTGCATTCATGTCAGCCGAGGCCCATCCCTTTGCTAATTACCGTTTGGTGCTGAAATGACTTCTGTGAAATTGGGAGCATGAAGAAACACACAGCCATACAAGGGAGGCTTTTCAGGCAGCAGCAGTAAATGTGAGATAGGCCTTAGGCGCACAGATGTTAAAACAGTGAATTCCCCTACAGATTACACTAATGGAAACCCTGTCAGGGTAAGTAAAATCTGGGGTCTGTGGTCAAAATCTAATTAATGTTCCTGTACTTAAAAAGAATATGAATGCCTGGAGGTGATGAAGAACACATAAGAAACTTGCTTGTTTGTAAAATTGCTGGTGTGGATGGCAACCACCACCAAGCCCTTCCTTAGGAGGTAACACCTGCTACAGAAGCTGCTTGCACTACTCAGTGAGGGGCTGTGGGCACTGGGCTCAACCTCTCTTTCAAGTCCTGCACGAAAACAGCTGTTGGCATCTGGCCCACCTTCCTTATGGATGGTCATCACTGTCATTAAACACCTTCTCTTGGTTCAGTTCAGCCACATGGTGTCGGCATCGCTACTTTTGGAAGTACTTGTAGCTGACAATATAGGAAAGGGCCAGATTCTCTCTGTGCAAAAACAAAGCCTCGGCCGACTAAGTTGAGCTTGAGGACACTGCTGGGGCTCTTACGGCGCTTTCACAGCTGCACTGTGCATGGCCTGTGCAATAACAGAGGAAATGAATTTATAATGCCACAATCTCTTCATTTTCACAAGCACAAAAATTCCCCTAAATACTTAAAATAACCCTCAGAGTGGGACAGGCCTTAAATTTTGAATAAATGAAACCCTAATCCAGTGTGTTGCTGAAACAAGCTTGTTATTAAAGAAATAAATTTGAAACAGCAAGTGGTTTGAGAATTTTGGATTTAATTATTTAAATCTGCTTAAGATAACTCTCTAGTACTGTGTTTGGGTTTCCTGTTGAGAGCATGTTTTCCAGTAAAGGTATTCCACCCAGTGCCTTGGAAATATTACTTTTTCATGCAACACTGGTTTAAGCAGTAGAGATGAATAATTATGATTATAATAAGGCAAGATAGTCTATGGGAACTTGCTGGTATTTCTTGGATGCAGCCTGTCGTGAAAACTGCACAGACACAATCGTATTTGTAGAGATCACCATTCTCCTTGGCTAAATGACAGATGGAATGTGGCTCCAAATGCTCTTCACATAAAAGAAAAAGTAATTCCCTTAGTAATGTTACAGAGCCACCCATGACTGACAGTATCTGAACCAGCAAGTTTGCAATTTTAAGCTAATTTGAGGTATTATATGTTAATTAATAGATAAGTACTGGGAATCAGACTGTTCATTGCTGCTTGCTATATTTCAGTTAAAAGCTACTACTTCATCTTTAGGATATGACATTATCTCCTAATGCAGCATAGATCAAGAAGGCAAAATCTGTCTTGTCTTTTGCAGTGCCATAACAGGAGCTTCCTGGATCCTGAGTCTGCATTTGAGGTACGAATATGAGAAGTGTATTCAAGATGACCCTGATCTGCACAAAGCCCAACAGAGGGACCAGAACCACGGAGGTGTTCCTTGTCCCCAGCCACAATCCAGGCATGTGGGAAGTCAACTTCCCCTACAGTCAGTAGTGAGTAGGGGAGAAAACTCTGGCTCTGAGTCATGTTTCCTTCCCCTGGGCTTGTGCTAGGAGAGAGGGACACAGCCACACTGCATACTTGCTCAGTCTCACCACTTGGTTTGTCTCCTGCAGGGCAAGCATGCTGTATGGACTCTGTGAAGATCAGCAAAAGTGTTTTTGTGCTGAATATCCTTACAAGCAATTATTTATGTCTTCAAGGCAGGATGCTCCTCTTAAACATTTTCTTTCTGCATTGTCTGTGTTTGCAGTACAGCTCTTGCAGAGGTGTTACATTCTAGTTTGGGGACTAGACTCTGCTGCTGAGTATTGCCAGCACTCACTCTGTCAGTCATATTGGCCACTGTGGCTTGAGTGCCACTCTCCCTCACAGGGATGAAGTCTTTTTGACTTCTTAATGCTACTAAGGTTGCTTTGATGTAACTGAATATGTCCCTTCTGTCATGCATTATGGAGTGTTCAAGTTTCCAGCCAAAATTTGTGGGGACAATAAAAAGGCAAGTCCAGACATTCAATTAATCTCATTAAACAGTTCAGTTACTATTCACAGGTCTAATGGTCAATACAGCCATATCATCATCTGAATCCAACAGCACCAACCAACTCAAGAGCTGGTGCCCAGTTCAGCAGCTGGGTTCTCTAAAATGTACAACCAAAACCCAGAGGATTTGCCTGGTTGTCCTCATTCAGGCTTGCTCACTGACTTACCTAGTTCTTATTAGCAGTATTTTCTTTTAAAAATGGTTTTTATTTTCAAGAAAAGATCCTACAAATACTTTTTTCTTAAGCAATAATGTCTCTGTTTATGTATTACATGAGGCAGATGTTGATTCAAAGCTTAGTTCCTGCTTAAGATATCTTTCAGTCCACTCAAAGGGGTTGATTAGTGTCCCCTAGCTGAACCATTTTTTCCCTTTGTTGCTTTGACCCATTGATTTAATTAAGGTCTAATAAAGAGAGGGCTGAAAGATTGTGAAAAATCCTTTTTTTGGTTTTTTTCACAGATCTGACCTATGCTGGTCTGTCGTTGTGTTTTTGACTTGCACATGCCCTCTTTAATATGTGAGCACATTGATAACAGAGTTTGTCTTCCTTAGAGCCAGTTATTCTTTTCCCTCAGTGATAGGTCAGATTTAATTTTGGTTTTAACCAAAGCAAATGCTTTCCTGGAGACCTTCTATTTTAGTGAAAATAAATAATGAAAAGATAACCAAAATAAGTCACAGTATCAAAAGGCAAGATCTTAGAAAGCTTAGTTGTGACGCTTTCTTTTTCTGTTTCCTTTCCCATCCTCCTCTTACCAGTGAAGAAAGAGAAGTGAAAACTCTGGATTTGCTTTTCAATTAAATGACAGGAATGACTCAAAGTTTATGAAACATGGAGGGGTTTTCATTGAAAATCCTTGCTGCTTTTCAACTTTGTGTCTTGCCTAGGTCAGTGTTAATGTTCAAAAAGTATTTCACACTATTTGTCATATTGCAAACCTCCGGTTTTCCTTTCTCTTGTCCTCCCACCAGCTCTGCATTTTACCATGATAGGGGGAGAAGAGCTGTTCCCAGCATGCTAATTTTGCTGCTGAGCAGGTTTATGTGTATCTCGGAAAAGGCAGATTGCCATGAATGTGCACCCTCACCACACTCTGCTTCTTTGGTAGGAGAGGACTTCTGGCATTGGGGCTCCCTGTGCTATCCCTGCTGTGCCAGGACTGCAGTGACGGTATTCAGAATAATAAAGAAGAGAAAAAAGCCCCAGCTGCAACATCAAGGAATGGCTCAATGTGCTATTCATGGCTTCAAAGAACAGCACTGCTATACACAGTGGCAGTTTGTGAGTGTGAACCTTCTTAGATGGCTCTTGTGCTCAGATTTCTGTGCTCCAGCTCGTTAGCAGGAGAGCTGCCTGTGGGACTGTGACAGGTTTGCAGTACAGCAGGATGTGCACTAACATAAAAATCTGGTTAGGGGTGGTGTGATCCCAGTGCTGGCTGGGCACTGGCAATTAAACCTGGATGAAAATAAGACACCTGGACTTTGTGACTCCTGGGACGTGACATACCACTTGCTGAGGGCCATCCCTGCCCAGGGAAGCACTAAAACAGGTGTATAAATCCTACTGTGTTCAGTGGGATTTAGGCACCTGCTTAAATTTAAGTGCTTGTTTAGAGAGTTTCCTGAATGAAAGCCTGACAATTGTGCCCAAGAGTAACTTTTAAATTAGTTTTAATTTGCTTATCATAACCAGCTGTCATAAGTCTGTGTAAAAAGGGTTTGATTTTGGAAAGATGAAAGATTTTCCAGGCCCTTGGCTTTCATGTAAGCACCCTTCCTGGATGGCCAGCAGCCTGCTGAGCTGGAGCAGCCCTGCTCAGCCCTGCTTTTATTCTGCATTGCTCAGAGGTCCCACTGGGGCTGCAGTGTTAGCACAGCACTCTGCAAAGCAAACTGCCCTGCCAGGAACTGACATCACCCAATGCGCCTCTCCAGACATGTCCCACCTGGGGCAATCTACAGGTTGCAACGGGGGAAGAGAGAATCCACACTGCACTTACGAGGTGAGTGCAAATGAAAGTTAGGGCAGTGAGAGAGGGGGAGAGGAGATTTGTGTCCAAGTGGAAGAGTCAACTGAACCTCCTACTTGTGTCACTCGTTTTGTGTCACAGTAGTCAGAAAGTTTCAAGAGCTTCCTCTTAGAATTTTTCCCCCCTTTATAATCCCTTCTTTCTTACAATACAGTTTGAGAGTAAACTTGAAAATAAATCTAGTGTTACTTTTACAGCAACCAGTCTCAAAGGAAAAACAAAATCCAACAAACTCAAATTACTACTTGTTTCTATGTGTGTGGCTCGGCTTCGCGAACAAACATTTGGGAAGGGCTGTCCCCACGTGGGTGTGCCCTTCCAGCCTGCGCAGTGGATTTTAGGTGAGGCTCAGCGTGCACAGAACTGGCCCCACCGTTTAAGTCCTGAGGTTCATCTGCCAAGGCCGAGCGAGCTTGGACAGTGACAGTGAAGTCCTCAGGACTAGAACCTACAGCACCCGGCATTTCCCAGGAGGTCTCCCATCCAAGTACTAATCCGGGGCTGACCCTGCTTAGCTTCCAAGATCTGACAGGATCGGATGTCAGGGAGGCATTCAGCTGCCTAACTTGTTTCTGTATGTGCACTTTTACATGCATCATCTACTTAAGACGAGCAGAACTGTGTCTATGTAACTGAGAGTTACTTTATTTTTTTCCCTCAAATACAGGGTTAATTAGTCAATGGATGATACCACTGTTGCGTAGCTCTCAGAAAGACTAGATTTGCAATTAAAACATTTTAAAGGCTTTCTTTTGTAGAGTCCTTAGGTAATTAAGCTGAAGTGCCTGTACATTTTATATATAAATGTACTGGAGCAGTGGTAGCTGATGTAGTAGTTAAGGTCAGGTAGAAACCAACCTTGCATTTAGAGTATTTTTTCCAGTATCTCAGTCGAAACCTCCCTAAATCTAAATTAATCTTCCAGAAATGTATGGGAAATTTGGTTTATGAAGGGGAAAAAAGGTCTTGCATTATTACCATAGTCTATCAGTCTTCCCTCAGCGTGACTCCTTTCATTTTCCAATATGTGGCAATTCAGCATTGTCATGGCTGAACTTCAGAAGACTTTTCTGAAATAAAGCTTATTATGGGAATAGGCACATTGAGGTGCCCCCACCAAGGCAGGAGTGCAGCCCTGCCTGGCTCCAGCCTAGACAGGCTGGGGGCAGAAGCAAGGGAAGTCTTTGTGTGGCCCACAACAGGGGACTGGGGTACAGCAGTGCTCAAGACAGCTGTGACAAAACTGGGACCAAACCTGCCTGTGCTGCTGTGGGCCATTCCACTGCACAAAAACTCCTGCTTGGGCTGCAGCTTCCCTCTTTGCCTCCCGAAGCTGTTCCCTTCCTCACAGTCTTGGTTCCTCTCCTCCTTGCCAAGTACACTGACTCCAGCCTGATCTGAAAGCTAATTTTAACAAATAAGATCTTGGGCCAAGCTGAATTAGGATCTGGAGATAGGACAGACCTCAGGAAGGGAGCAGGGTGGGGGGAGCAAGGGAGCACGAACGCTCAGCCCTGTAATACGTGTGAGAGCTGATGCTCTCGGAGCAATCGAGTGCTTATTATTATTTCTCTTGGATAGGTCACTTGGGAGTGGAGGAATTTTTCATTTTAAATTAAAAAGAAATCTTTTATAATGCTCATTTCTGAAAGGAAAAAAAATCCACCTCATCATGGAAGCAATTAGATGGAGGACACATTGAAAGGAGTGATTAGTTAATTTTTGTGCTGTTGGCCCTGACAGAGGGGGTTTTTTGTGAAGTTTTTTTTTTAAGGGTGTCTTTCATATGCCTATAGTCCAAGGTTACTTCTCATTCAATAGCAATTACCATATGTCCATTACATACTACAAACTGCTTGAGGTGGATGCAGTGGTCCCCATCAGAGCATGTGTCAAGTCGAAATGCCAGCAGCTGTATGAGCCCCGGGATAATTGTTCTTATCTGTTTCTTCTCTTTTCCAAGTCACAGTAAATGTTCTAGGGAGTAACTTCCCCCTTCCTTGATGCAGCCTGAAAGTGCAGCCCTCCGTTTTGCATTTCAGGTTCCAAGTCAGCCATGTCAAGATTTGAACAAGAATCAAGGAGGATAATGGGCCAGATGTAATTAAGAGGTAAAACTACTGGTGAAATAGGTTTTCTTTCTTTCTGCCCATCAGATTACAAACCTCATTCCCACCACCACTTAAAAAAACCCAATCTGTAACTCCGAACCTTGGATAACTGCTCTGTTGTATCAGATGGAAACCAACTAACCAGACACCACAATACAAAAAAATACACACATTGTACCTCAGAAAAATATGGGGCTGAAAACACAGAAAAAATGCAGTCTTGTTAAAATGTGGACATGGTCTAGTAATGGAATGAGTAGGGAAACTTGAATGGATCAGAGTCAAAAAACACTCTGCTTAATTCTTGGGGGTTTTTATTTGCCATTCAGCTTACATCAGTGTTAACATCTACTGAGAAATGCAGCCATTTACAATTTGCAGTTCAATGTGTTACTTTAATTAGTATGAAAATTAAAGGGCAACTATAGGCCAATGTGAATGATTATGGAAATACATGTGCATCACATGCTATGCTCTCATTTAATTAATCGTCTTGTAAACTATATCAAGCACTTTAAGTCAGTTGCTGAGTATAACAACTCTATTTTAAATAACCACTTAATACTTAACAGGATGTGGAGAAAACACTAGCACACGACTGCTTCTCAAGTTTCAGCGTCTGAGATTTTTTAAAGCTGACCCAAGTCAACCCAAAGAATGTTTAACACCCTGTGTCTGCACACAAGAAAGTCTGTGATGTACAGACATTCAATTACATTTTTTGAAAAGTGAGAAACATTTTGTAAAATAGTAACTTTAGAAAGCTAATTGGCAGCAGCAAACACTAGAGTGAAGGCCAAAGCTAGAGGGGACATTTTACTACAGTAACTCTAGTCAAAGAAAAAGAAAATAAAGGCATCTTTGTTTCTCAGTCAAATTAGCTGATTAAGAAATAAAACATTTTAACATGCTTTAAATGCAGCATTAATTATTTATATGAAAAAATTAAAGCCAGGTTCCATGAATTACGCTTTGTGTCTGTGAATTGAATGTTATGGGAACAGTAATCCTTTTACATTCATGCCTTACTTCATTAGGCAAAACTAATATTAAGGGCTCTATTCATTCAAAAATTCTTATGCATTCAAGTCGCACCTTTTCGATGGCCTTTTTTTCTTTCTTCAGTACAATTTGCAGTGCTGATTTTTAAATATGATTCAGAAAAAGCAATCTACTTTACAGTCCTAGGATGGGCTCTAGTAAACAGATGTGTTTAGAAAAGGACAAGGATATAGTGGTGGATCTTGCTTGTCATTGGTGAAAAGGTCCAGAGTAAGTCATATTGCATGGTCTCAAAGCTGATGTAAAAACACAGGAAATCAGATGCATTACCAGCAGGGAAACTCTGAACTCTGTGAGCCCTTTTTCCTGCAGATTGATTAGTAAATAATTTTCCCCCCCTCATTTATTGTTTCTGAGGACTGAGCAGTGCTTTGTGCAGGTGAATGAAGAACAGAGCTTATTTACTCAGGCTGGTGTGTTCAGGGATGTACTTTTCTATTTTCCATATATGTCTATTTTAGCAATGGTGTGCCCCATGCTTGACTTCCCAGGAAGAGAGTCCATCCACTGAAGCTGCACTGATCTGTGGGATGTGGTTAAACACCTGCTGGGACTGAGGCTGGGATCATCAAAGTCAGTTGTCTGCATTTCTTTGAACACAGACACGAGTTAAGGAGCTCGTGCATTAATTAATTGTTTTGCTAACACATATGTGAAACTCTGATTTGTTTCAGCTTCTTTCCTTGGGTGTTTTGTTGTTGTTTTTTACTGACTGAAGAGTAGAACAGCTAGAATTGTGCAATGATGATCATCTTGAACTTTCAAAATAATTACAAGATTCACTTAACATTAAAGTAATAACTTTCAAAGAGAGAGAAGGGGTGGAAAAGGGAAGAAATTATAAAAAAGGAGTTACCCAGAAGCTTGCAAATTGTCAGCTGGCTGACTTTAAATAAACTTTTGAGAAGCAAAATATTGAGAAGTGGAACAAGGCATCAGATGGTTGGGTAAGATTGATGTATTTAATAGTTTAGTTAATATGGATCAACATCTGCCTTTAGTTAGATCTGCGCAACCCCCTGACTTGAGCAGTGTTGTACTTTTGCAAGTTTGGACTGATGTTGTTAAATAGGCCCTGGTGCAGAATGTCTGCAGAGAGCCTGCAGTGCTCAGTGCTCGTGTAACTGGGCAGCTCTGGAGAGAAGGGGTAATACAATATGGTATTGTTTCTTGTGTAATTTTTGAAATATATTGAGGAGTAATATATTTTTATAATAGGGTGCTCCCTGTCTCTTTAAGCAACTGTCAGATGTAGGATGTCCTCGTGCCAGAACGCTGCAGTCTGCTCCCTCTGTGCAATTGTTAATTAAATCCATCCCTTATTGTAGAGCCTGTCTAGGCTCTTACCCGTTCTGCTTATCTGTGATACCAGATGATGCTCAGTAATTCATGGCCAACCTGCTCCCACCTTCCATTGGGTCTCGTGTGCACTGACCTTAACCAGCTTCACCTTTTCATTATTCCCAAGGAGAACGGAGCCCTGGAGGCAACAGTTTTATCAACTTTTCCTGTTGACCAGATGATGATTCAGTGATAAATAAATGGAGTGTGCTTGAGCTGGAGGCCTCCCACACACCATCACTCCCCATCCTTCTCTGGCTCCCACTGCCTGCCTGGACACAGAGCTGTGTATGCAAAGGGCACTGTCCTCAAAGGACACCACAGGCTGCACTGCTGCTGGCAGGCAAGAACTGCTTTTGCCTACCCAGGTAATGTTACTCTGCCACTTATCATGTCAGCTGAAAACTTTCTCTGCTTGGTACTGAGCTGTGCCACCTGAAAATCTCTTTTCCCCAGTAGTAAGGCTGATATACAGGAGCTGGTAGAAATATTTTCATGTCTGACAAGCTGTTTCCCATGAACACTGTCAAAGATTTAAAAGCCACTTCTGCAAATAGGACTTTCTGGCAAATATAGTCAAAGCAAATCTTTTATTATTACCACATGGCTAGAAATACTCTTAGAGTTCTCCTAGAAATGGGTACTGTACCAGCAGAAAGCAATATTCTGTTGGCCTGTGCATTGCCTCAAGGGTATTTACTATGGTAATAAGATCAGTAATTCATCTCCTAAAATCACTGGGAGTACAAATGCTTATTTAAGTAGATGGTATCTTGATTACAACTGAGTCAGGAGAGTTCTTGAAGCTGCCTGTTTAGGCTGCAGATCTTCTCTTAAAGGCAAAGGGCTGGTAAGGACAAGAACATGTTTGACAGCTACCTTACATTTTCAGCTATTCCCAGTACATGCACAGCACATCCCTCAACAAAATGGGCGTGTACAAATAAGTCAGGAAATTACTCCTGCTAGGTTATTTTTCCCCTTTTACTTTCCATAAAAATATAATGAAAAGAGAGATAAATCTCTTTCCATCTCTAAATGGATGGTTAGAACAAAGGAAACACAGAAAAAGCCATATTCTAACAGCATATAGAGCCATTTGAACCCCATTGTGCTGGGAGATGCAGCACCAACATCAATTCAGAAGCAACCTTGGCCCAAAGTAAACAAAAGGGAAAAGATCTGGAGGTAAAATGATTTGATTCATGACAGAGTAGGCCAGTGCCAGAGAACTCTCCTATGTTTTTGAGATGCTTGCAGCCTCCCATCTGTGAGCTCACAAACTCAGCAGGCCTCTTCTCTGGAAGTTCTGGAGGCTGAAGCCTCTAGTCTTGCTGAACTGCTTTTGTGCATTTGTTTACAAACCTGATCGAGAGAAACCCTGGGTTTATGGCAAAGGCATAGAAATGTGAGTTTAAGGATGTAGTTTTCAATCCCAAATTCTGTCACAGGAAGTATTCAGAGAAAGGATGCTACAGTCTAGAAATACAGAGATTCAGCAAATTTGTTTATTTGAGGAAAACCATAGTTTGACTTCTGAGAATCCAAAATCAGTGTCTGTAGCCTTGTGCCAGCAAAGTCTCAGGTGGTCCATAGTATTTCACACTGGTGATGTGGCACTGAAGGTGAATCACAGAAAAACTGAGCTAAAAGTGCCTAAAACAGATGTTCTCTAGTTTGCCAAGAAGTCTAGCCATTAATGAGGACATGTGACTGAAATGGAAAGCAGTAAGTTTCCCTGCAGAATGCTGTTCTGTACTTTAAATGCATCAATACTACTCCTTTGAACAGCTATTAAGCTAAATATCACTAAGGTTTGTGCAAATTTGATGAGATAAATATTTGTTTGTGCTCTCTACCTTCAGAAATTAAATATTTTTCAGCAGGCACAATTCTGTCCTATGAGCCAGAATTTTCACTCTCTTTTTTTCTGCAGGCATGGAGCATAATTTGAAATGACTTTCACCAGCTTGATCACTGTTGTCAAACAGTACAAATGCAAATGAAACTAATAATTTTTGCTCAAGTTCTCTTGGTTCCACCAGAATGTATGGAATTGTCTTTTGTTAGTTAACAGTGCTTAACACTTACGTAGCAATTTCCATCCTTGGTGACAAGCTTATTGATCAATGCAACACCTCTGAAAGGAGCATTGCTATGTATTCCTATTAGAGTGTGAAATCTAAAATGTATGGATGTGCTCTGAAGTGTTGGTCAAATAGCCAAAGAATTCTGGATTTTGAATTTGGAAGTTTGTGGTTTCTCTCCCCTGATTAGGCCAGACTCCTGACACACAGACTGCTTTATGCATTTAATAGATCAAACTCTGCTGGGTTTAGAGCCACACATCAGCATGGCCATACTCTGACTTTGAAATGTGGCAATAACACAACCGCTTCCTGTAATTGCTGCCTAGAGGATCTGAGATGGGGATAGAGTGCACTGCTGGGATTCGCTCTTTGCAGCTTTGTTAAGACTCGCAGGAGCTGGAAGGTGTGTTTCCAGTGCACAGTAAATAGGGTTGTGTTAAATGACCCCTGCCTTTTTTCATGCTAATAGGTGTGACCCTGTTAGGCTCACAAAGAAGTCTGCCCTGACGTAGCAACGATAATTTTGTCTAGAGTGAAGTCCATTGGGTTCCCTCACCTCTTTTCTGTGCTTGCTGTTGTAGGACAGTAATGGTACCACAGATCTGCTGTCCTTGCAGCCAAGAAAGTGTCAGGTGAGAGCATTTTCTGCTTGGTACACCTCAGAAATAAAAATGTATATTCTATTCAATAAACTTGGTTTGGTAAATGAGCTTTGTTCAATGTTACCAGCTCTGCAGAAGCCACCAGGCAAGTGCAGTGAAAAAGGCCTCCTAAAATGGATATAATGAAAGACAAACCATTTCAGTTGTTGACTAGAGGCATATCAATAAAATCAACTCCTGCATATATCAAGTGATTGATAGCAAGTTTGAAAGCTTTTTCACTTCCCTGGTAGTACCATCCAACTGCAATAAAACACAAGGATTTCTCTTCTACCCTTGCAAATAGACATGCTGCATGTAAGAGGAGATTCAGGATTAAAAAAAAACCAAAACAGTGAGTTAATGCTTTTAAATAGCTCAGTCCATTGCTTTTAAGGGTGACAATGTCTAAACTATAGCAGGAGGGGAACTGTAAACATCTCCCTGCTTTGCTCTGTTGGTAGGCAGCCCCTGAGACTTTGTCAGCAGCCGGTCGTAACTCAGCCTGCTTAGGGGTAACAGCTCAGGATGTGTCCTGTCAGCCTGGAGAGGAGCTTTTGGGATGTCTAAAGACTTCAGAGAACAGCTACCTAAAAATTCACACCCCCCTGGCAAGCTCAGCAAGCACAGCACCTATGACAGACCAGGGCTGTGGCCCGAACAGCGCAGGCTCCCACGTACCTGGCTACAAGGCATAGGCTGCAGTCTCATTCTCACTCTCCTCAATAGGGAAGTTGCTGGTACTGCCCGTGGTTTGAGGTTGAGGCCTGTAGCTTGTGCATCCAGATATTGTGAAACATCCACACCTACAAGCATTACGTGAGTTTGTATAAGAAGCATTATATGGCTTTTTATGACCAAACCTATATCTGTTTCGTTGACTCATGCTCATGGAAGTCTTGAGTCAGCTGTTGGGAGCCTCCAAACTTTGAAGAAGTCAAGGGGCTTCTGGAAAACTCTTTCTGAGCTTAATTTTATAGTTGGATGCTGTTCGTTCTCACAAAAGAAAACCAGGTTCACTGGACTCCAAGTCTTGGGAAAGCACCTTGAAAATACCAAGGCTGATCTTTGTCCACACTCAGCCTGTTTAGAAATTTATTCCAGCTACAAGGCTTGGGTTTAGATCTGGGTTCAAATAGCCCTTAATTCAAAGATGAGACCTTTATCCTGCTGATGTCAATGGGATTTCTGTCACTGGCTTAACTGGATGAGGGTCTATGATGTGTTTTAGCCCACAGAGTTTTAGTTTGACCTGTATGTTATGTAAAGATAGATATTAACTGGGAAGTCTAAATTTCTGGAAGTCTCTCTCTCAGTAGTTCTTATTAAATTCACTACTCCAGCATAATGCAGCTTTCTGTTCTAATCATTGCACTGCTGTACTTGGGCATGGCACATCAAAAGGGTTACCTTACTCTCGTAGCAGAATCCTCCTTAGATTTGCTCACTCTGGGGACCCACACCAGATTTCCCCAGTTCTGCAAACAGGCCAGATTTTCAGCTCCCTTTTAATCTGTGGCAATTTGAATTTATATGAGAAACTCACAGGTGACAGTCTGACTAGGCTGAGACAAGTGGGATAGAAACCATGTCAGAACAGTCCCTGAAAGTCCTACGATGTGCTTAAAGCATTTCAAGAGAACCCTTGATCCAAAGTATCAAAGGGTTACAGTAAGATCAAGAAGAATTAAAACTGATGGTGTGCCAGAAATCACGTGCAGTACAAGGTCATTACTCACCCTCGTTAAAGTGGTCTCAGTACTGTGGCCTGATCTGAAGCTTAATTGAAAAGTTTCAAATGATGCATTATAACGAAGACAAGACAGCCACTGCCCATTACACGACCCCTGCTAAAAAAGGCAGATCGGTAATAGGGCAGAAATCTAAGCAATTGCTTGAGGATAATCAAGGCCTAATGAGGTATCCACTTCAGTCTTTCAAAGGTGGAGGAACCTCTCCCTGACACTGGAGAGAATGCAAGGGCTGATGTGAGCAGCTACCTGCGTCCAGAGAACAAGCCATCTGGCCAGGGTAGTCACCGTCCTTGGCAGCAGGGGGAATACCGAGGGCAACACCGTATGGATAGTGTGGGTTTAAAGCTGTACAAAAGGTTAGTGCTGTGGCCCAGGACAACCTTCTCGGCTGTCTTTTGCAATCATTTTCTGTTAGCCCAGACCTCAGCCTAAAGTGATCATAGGGAGTGTATCAGGTCTGAACTATTAGTTGTGTTAGGAACCTAGAGACTGGCAATAGGAGATAGCTGACTGCTGACTGCTGATGTTATCAATTTTCCTTAAAAATTCACAAAAAAACCCCAAAAACCCGTTGATGTTCAACTTCAGTGTGATAATAAATTGCAAGTAGCAATTGCCCAAAGATATCAAGTATCTCCTTGCTATCTTCCTGTTTTTTAGTTCTATTATCTGGTCTAGCAGAGAGGTCAAGGCCCATATCCACATGATTATCTCCACATCCAGCTGCCAAATTGTGAAAGCTACTCTTCTTGGGCTACTGCTTGGGCAGCTGTACTAAAAGGTTTGCAGGTGCCCTTGCCCAATGAGCAGTTACAGCATGGAATCACCTTTCAGTCTGCAGAAGCCAAATGGATTTTCAGTTTCTTTAGATAGCCATCTTACCCATTGTAACCCATATCTGTGGGATGTGCTTTTTAACAGGAGAGGCTGTCTCTCCAGATTTCTATCTGTTTGCTGAGCAGGTTTGCTTGCTGTTCCTAATCTCTCCTGTTTTGATAAGATCTCCCTTCTGTCTTGACTTACACTAGCCATGGAAAGGTAGACCAGACAAAAACATTGTACAGGGGTTTGGGTTTAGTGACAGAGGACAGCCTTCAGTGATGGACTTGCTTAAAGGCATCACGCTCAATAAGAAGTTGTGAAAATTGTTTAGCACCATGGGACATCTTTCCTGGCCTTCTAATTCCTCCCTAATTTTAAGTACATTTAAAATCAACATACCTACTTTCTTAGCTATGAATCCCGCTTTAATTATCTTTTGCTTTTTCATGTAATTTCCTTCAACTGTAAACACTGAGACTGAAAAAGAAGACTAATATAAAGGAAAAATTATAGTAAAATAATTAAACACCCATTTATGCAACTTTTCAGGGGGCTGTTTTGAAGACCATGAGAGGTGCAACTGCCTTCATTGGGACACCCTTGGGCTTAGCATTAAACCGTGTAAGACCTTTAATGTATGACATAGGGCATCAGCTCTACAAAATATTACTAGTTGGCTGGCAGCCCTGTTTCTGTCTATTGCAAATGAATACTGTAAGTCTGTGTGTGTAAACAGGTTGTCATCACCAGTGCCCATGGTCACTGCAGGCTGCACCCACCAACCTGAGGAGTCTGCATCTCTGCTTTGATCAGGATGTATTTCTGTGTTCAGCTGCTGGTACCCACGGAAGCAGCAGCTGAGCAGTCCTGCCTGAGGAAGAACCAGTGCCACTTTGTTTCCAGGTCTCCGAGGAGCTCTGGGACCGCATGGGAGGACAGGGTGCTATCAGCTCCTGTGTGAGAGCTGGAGCCTGCCATAGCATAAGAGGGGCCAGCAGTGAGAAACAGAACGCCTGTACCAGCCTGAAGGTACAGTGTCAAGAGGCCTTTCTTGATATATCATTTCTTGTTAAGAACCATTGATTGATTTAACCATTTACAGGATTTTTAACTTATTTTACTTGTATATGAACAAGGATAAAATACAGAAAGAGGGATACCTAGTGTGTCTCTGAATCAGGTACCCATCTGCTTTTCTCAGGTGTTTGCAAATCTCAGCTAGGTCTGACCATTTTGACTTTGATACTCTCAGGCACATGGTGTGACTCCTGGGGATGGTCCTGTGCAGGGCTAAGGGTTGGACTCGATCATCCTTGGGGTCCCTTTCAACTGAGCATATTCTGTGATTCTGATTTCGGAGTTGTATTTTCCTTGTCTGTTGCAGGCAGTACAATTGCCCACACCTTCCCTGGGTCATTGCATCATTCAGACAACTCACTGGGTCTCATCTTACAGTACATTAGGCTAGGGGAAGTTGAGACCAGCCTTAATTTGTCTGTTCTACAGGTGCTTTGTGCAGTGACCACTGCTGGTTTGGCTGTGAAGGATAAGAAAAAGTTCCAAAGAACTTGCTATGGAGGAGAGGCATGAAACCAAACAGTGAGAGCATGTACAACCTATATTGCAACTGCCTATGTTTGCTGAGTTTTAAGTAAGAAAAGAGGGAAAAAACCTCTGACATTTTTTTTTTAAAAGAAGTAGATCCTTGAATCCATGTAGCAAAAAACAGGGCAGGTGAGTTATCAGTAGCTGATGAGAATGTGAGAAAAATAATTATTATTTAGGCCTATTAATATAATTGTGCTGCAGCTCAAAAGGAAAAGAAAAGAATAAAGAAAGTCACCAAAGAGAGCCCAGTGAGTTACTTCATGGGAAAAATTGCTTCTATTATATGAATAGAAATATCAGCTTGTGTACTTAGCAGAGAGCTCTGGACACTTATGGAAATTCAAAACGTTTCCATATATCCCAGTCCAGGATGGAATTAAAGTGTTGTAAAGCTTCCTTGGAAGCCAACATTTATCTAATATGTAAGCATATTTAGATTTCATTTTGAAATGGTTAAAGGCTATCCTTTGGCTGCACTCTATCTTTCTTTCTAACTTTTTTTTAAATTGTTGAACTCTGAGATTTTATGCTAAGAAAAATGTACTTTCAGAATGTGAAATGTCTGAATGACCAGTTATAGCATATACTAACGCTGAGAGATATCCATTGAATCTGCTCCCCTCCTCCAATTTATTTGCTGTTTTTCCAATCATGCCTTGCATTAATGTTCAACACTTAGCTAAACTGTGTGTGTTGTATTTTAGATCTGTTTTTGTTTTGTCTAAAAAATTTCCAAATAGGTATTAAGTATTCAAGATGTAATCTCTGTAGCAGGAAACTAGTTATCAGATTTATATAAAATAACTGGGCAATGGAAATACCTCTGTGCAGAAAGCATTTTTTTCCCTTAGCATTAATTTAGAGGGAATCTAATGCCTGTGAAAGGTGCTGGATTGCACCATCAGAGAACTGAAGCCACTATTTAACCACAGAGCGGTTACAGGATGGGAGATGACTTTACAAGATTCCCCATGAGGCTTGACAAAATATTTGTTTCAGGTTTGGTTCCTTTCATCTAGCTGGAACAACCAAGCTTTCACGTGTTGGTAAAAGTTGCTCTCAGGTTGTTAGCTTTCACAGGGGTGATGGAGAGAGCCCTTCTGTAAAAAGGGGGGGATTCTGCTTTTATGATAGCTGTCTAACATTTATCATATGATTGAACCTAAAAACTGGATTTACTACAGCTGAGTTGGCACATCACTGGAAGGGACTGTTGTGACTAAAATATTTAAACCACAAGGTGTGTTCCTGCTGTCCCTGCCCCGTGCCACAGAGGCAGGTATGAACTGGAAGGGAAGGGCAGGCACTGTGACCTGTACCCCAGGGCAGGCTCTACCACCCCCCCTGCAATGTCCCCGGCACAGTGCCACTGTGCTTAGGCCACTTGAGAGGCAGTTTCCAACCCAGAGTTTGCACTTTTGCATTCTATTGCCACTTGTTTACCAGAGGACAGATGAGAGTCATAGAGTCTAAGATGTCATTATTGAAGCTATGCCAGATTCAGGGTTCAGTTCTCATCTTTTCCCTTTTTTTCACAACATTTACAGAATAGTTTTCTCTGAAGGCCATGTGTGGTCTCCATGGCTGGACCTCAGGTCTCAGTTGTCAGGTTACTATTAGACAAGTACAGACAATATCTGTCTGATGTGCTAACTGATGGTCTTGCCAGCTGCCAGAGACACCGAAGACCATTTCTCATGATACCTGTTAAGCTTCAATTTGTATTTTTTACTTAGTTAAATTAATATGTGTGGTATTGATGGGGTTTACTGGCTTCATGAGGAGGGAGAGAAGCAAATAGCCTCGGGGTAGTTTTTACTAGTTTCACTCAAAGTGGGAGACTTTCACAGTACTGCCTGCCTCCCCTGAGCTCATCAGGAAAGGAAAGTCACCCTTTTCATGTCTCCCATGCGCCTGGTCTCACAGGCCCACATGGAACTATCCACCATGGCTCTGCTGCTCTCACAGCAAACCCTGAAGGACATCCATGACTGAATGGACCAGCAGGCTTATTACTGTAACACAAAGTCAACTTAATGCATAAGCCCACTAGGAATCAGTTAAACGTTTTTTCTTCTGAAGACACATTCTTCTGATGGTTGTGGTATGTTGGATAGAGGCTACATTCCCTCACACTGGAATTTCCTGTATTAGCACTGCACAGGAGTGGTTTTATTTTTTAGTCCTTGAGATTTCTGAGCTCCATGGATTTCACAGCCTTTTATGCACCATGAAACAAAGATCTGGTTTCTACTGAGGCATTGCAGAAAGGATGAGTGTCTGCCGACTTGTTGGTCTTGCAAAAACTGACACCTTGCAAGATCAGAGGTGAACCAGTCTGGGATTATCTCACTGAAGACTGAGGTATTAGTGACACAGCTCTCATACAGTTCACATATGCCTTCTGCCCTAATTTTTGGAGCTAAAAGAAACATTTCTTTTTATTTTGTTGTCAGTTTGGACCCTAATGTATTGCTGAGGGAGCTCACATTGCTTCTGTTATTGTGGGAATATGGTGGTTACAATCTGTAAAACACTAAACTAGGCCAAGGCACGGGCATGCTGCTTCAACATTTCCCACCCTAAACAAGCATGTCATCCTCTAGGCTTGTATGCTCAGTACCATAAAGGCAATGCTATAAGTTCACTTTGTGATGAGAGCTTTTTAGGGAGGCCTGTGGAGTCTCTCTTTTCTCAGACTCACCTGACTCCAGCCCAGCTGTGCCATTCCCACTTTACTTAATCAAAATTGTGTGTCAGATATCCAACCCACAAATTTACAGCTTCATTGAAATGGAGACAGGTTATGTAAGTCTTTCTGTATAAAAATGTTTAATATATTATATTGGGTTTTCTGGAAGAGTGGAAAATATCTGTTTAGTTTTGGAAATACTTTTTAGAGTTATGCAGAAGCCAAGTTTTTCATTGTTCTACTAATATCTTCCTGGTCTGCAAGGTTTTAAAAGATATATCTAAGAAATTTTGCAATGTTGTGTTGAGTCAGGTCTCAGACTTTCACAGGAAATGAAGTGGCAGATGCGATTCTGTGGCACAGGTTTCCAAAACTTTCCCAGTTCAACTCTTCACCATCTATCCTGTATGCACTTCCCCACCTTAAACTGCTCTTACCAAGTCAGTTTGCCAAGTAAGTGGTGAAGTGGACTGAAATGCTCAATTTTTCCAGTATTTGTACTTTATGACTAAGTTATATTATTGGTTTAGGATTTTTTAAGTCTAAGTAAGGATACTTTCTACCTCAAATGCATGCTAATTAACATTGTGCTTTGTGGAGGATTAATATTACATAAACTGTAGCCCTACCTCAACCATCTCTCTCCTATATCTGCAGGCCAGAAAACTGCTTGGTTTTTTTACCCCATTGTTACTGTTGTGTTTCCCAACAGGCCAACACAAGTTTTCAGAATTGACACAGAGCTCCACAAATAACCAGTCAAACCTTCCTGACAGAGTCTTTCTTTTATATCCTTACTTTTTTTTTTTTTAATTAAATTTGCCTCAGTAATCAATATGTCCCAAACCTGTGGAGTGTCTTGATGGGTAATCTCATTAGCCCCACTTAAAGGAACACTTCTCGGCTGTCATGTCCCTGTTGTAGATCCCTGTGAAGGAGGATGCCAGAGCACTGACTGATCTCATATCTCCCAAGCAGTAATTTAATTTGCAAAATGTTGTGGATTTTTTTCTGAAGTGTGTGAACTTTCTTTACTCTGTTTTCTTGAAACATGAGTCAATGCTCTGTTTTCATCTGTGTAGCCTCAGTATGTATCCCACCTTTCCATAAAACCCTTCAAAGCTGTGTGGCAAGATGGTACAAAAGCAAATAGCTCTGTAAGCAATGAACTTAAATTTTCTGTGAGTCCACTGGTAAGAAGTTTGCAGCAGTCCTTGCTGGTGGCATCTTATTGGTGCTCAGCTGATGGCCAAGCCACCCCACTCTGGTGGCTCTGTCTCAAACCTGTCTTGATCACTGAAAACTAACCGAAGGTAAGGGAGAGTAGCAGGAAGCAGCTGAACTGCAGATACAGAGCCAGGCCATGACCTGTGTGCTCAGGCAGTGAACTGATGAGGTCCTGCTATGTCAATACAAACAGAACTGTGGGAGAGTTTATAATTTTCATTCAATTCTTAGGGTTTTTTCTATCTAAAGTTCATTCTTATAATTTGTATTTGAAATCATCTGGCCTTTAAATCAAGAATTAATATTGCTCTGTGCAGTATCCAGGCCGAGCTGGGGTTTGAAGTACTTCTTTAAAATTCCCCTTGTTTTATAATTCCAGCTGAATGGTTTTAATCACTTCTGGTTGTGAGACATGGTGCTCTACAGTAGGCTGCACATCACTGAGAAGCTTTAGTCTAGAGGTAGCTGTACTTCAGTGCCAAGGGAAATAATAACTGGATGAATGGAAAGCATCTGGGATTGATGTGGTTTAAAGGTGCTGTTCGTGCAAGCCATTATCAAGGAAGGAGTTAGGGATGAGATTCATTCGTAAAATGCAGGTGCTCTCATGCTTTCTCTGACAGATGTGTTCCAACAGTGTTTTGAATTCTGTTTAAATTTTGAAAGAGCTAAACCTTCAGGCTCTTCTTTTCCTTTCTTAAATTCATTTCCCTGTTTGGATGAAAAAGAAACATTTTGCAACTTTACTTTAAACTTTCTTCAAAAGCAGTGCTGGAAAAGGAACATTCATGTGAAGCACATAAGCTGTAAATGAATGTTAAGCACAGCAGATGAAGCAATTTTAAATGTGCTAATGGACAGGCATTAGACTGTAGGAATTTACCTGAGATGCAAGGGACTGCCAGGTGGGGATAAAACCCCAATAAATGAGCCAAATTATAGAAAAGTGTTACCAGAGTAAAAAGCTGTACATGTGAAATAAATACCAAAATGGGGAAATAGCACCAGCAGAGATACTGAAAGGTGGAGAACATTTTGTTTAAGTGATGCAGCATCTACACGCAGCCCATACTGACAAAGCAAGCTCTTAGGGAGAGATCTCTCTCTCTTTCTCCCTGCCTCATTTTGGCTTTTTTTCCACTGCTCATGATAGTAACTGAACATTAATGGGCAAAGCTCCTTCCACCTAAGTGTGCCACAGACTTTTTCACAGTGCTCTGTCAGATATTTTCAGGTGTGTGCTTACCTTGAAATTTCCTTTTCCTTAGATAGTTTTTGATTAATTTTATAGGCCTCCTGGCTGGTGGTTACTTTCTCTGGCTGTGTAGAAGTAGCAAAGCAAGTGGGTTGAGGTTTGCATGATTTGTGAATATGAAGGGGAAAAAAGAAACAGACTAAGAAAAAGAAAATACCCCACAGGAAAGAAATAATGGGCAATATATTTCCTTTTGAACTTTTTCAAATCAACCTCTGGAAAAGGTGTCATAAAGCCCCCAGAAATGAGTAACAGCACAGGGACAAAGAAAACTCTGTTACAGATGTCCCTGCAAGTCTATGAGCAAATTGTTTTTTTCTAAATAACTCCAGAACATTACATGGCCTTAACAAGTTTCCCAGGACAGGAACTCCCAGTTTATTACTTGCTCACATTGTCATCAGAAATTAATTTTGTCCCTGAAAGACAAATTGGCTGGTAGCTTATGAAGTTAAATGGAAAGAACAAGTGAGCATCTGTTTCTTCTGCATTTTGTCTCCTTGGTGTCTTACATATAAATGAATCAGAGTGTTCAAACTTAAATTAAGATCTTTGGCTAGATAAACAGTTAAAACTGGTTCCCATAGCTACCTCTCACACATAGCTGTGATTGCATTATAATCCCCTAGTAATCAGGTCTAAATGAAAGAAAGATGATAAGGGTGCTATTTTCAGTTTTCAGTACTGATTTTTATTAGCTCTCAATCAGATCAGGACTGCTTTGCCTTTCATCACATTGTGGCAGTGTTTGTAGAATCATTAGAGTAATAAAGTGTAAATCTTACCAAGGTGCATTTTTCTTGAGGTGTTTTATATAACGCAAACTCTGAAGATTACATTGGCGGGTACAGGAAAGATTTGTTTCTGCAACTAAAGTGAGGATCTAATGTATGCTATATTCATTTATTCGCTACCCAAGCGAATACCTAATGAATTACCTTGCTGAAGTAAAACAAAATATAAAAATATCCAAAGAATCAACCTGTCTGAACATGGTCCTGTATATTACAGGTACTGACTTTAGTAGTTTTTTTAATTTGCCTTATTATCTTGTATCATATCTCTCCCTGTGCATTACCATGCACAAATGAATTACAGGCAGAACCACAAGCACTGCTATTACCAGCCTGCTGTTTTTAGTAAACTAGTGCAGCCCAATAAAACATCATATTGCAGCAACATATAAGTATTTATTGTAGAGTAAATTTCAGCTAAACAAAAGCACACAGGGAGGCCTGATCCTGCCTGCAGGAGAGGCAATGGCAGAGCTTGAGTTTGGCTCATACATCATCTCATCTGCACCCTTGATTTGCAGTATCCTTTGAGGTAAATTTTACTTAATGACTTTACTTCTAAAAGGTTCCTGACTGCCAAATTTAGAAAAGATTTCATCCGACCTCCAGAGGTGTTCCTGGGTGTTTCTGCAGGCAGAGCTGTCCTTTAGCACAGCAATTGCCTCGTGTGGTGTTGTGGGATTGTTCACAGAGTTTGCAGGTGTGCCCCACATTTGCAATTAACTTCCAGTTTAATACTGGAGTGATTTTACTTTCCCATAGACTTTTTTCTTTTTGTTTTTTTTCATATCTGTGAATGTCACTGTAGCATAGTTATTAAAATGCCTTCCCATTTTAAGTACTTGAATTTTATATATTCTATATTTAAATGAGTAGTAAATTGTCCCAGTACTTCAATGTTAGATAGTTACAGTCGTTCACACAACTGCAGAAGGATTAGGTAGCAACAGAAATTAGTCAGAAAGTTGAAAAATAATATGCAAACAAACAGCTTTCTGATTTTCTGATTAATTTTAATGTACCTGATGTAGGAACTATGCCTGATATTAGCATTAACATGTTATACTTACTTTGTGTTCTATAAAAGATGGATCTGTTCAGCCATCAAATAGTGGTGTTTCCATAGTTGGGAAGGTCTAATATATCATCTGATGTTAGGACATGGAATACTTTAGGACAGGGACCATTTAATGTATATAAGTTTATACCTGAGATAATTAGGTACTGGTATTCACATCAGGCAAAAAAAGAAAAAATCAATTCATGTGATGTTATAGATAAGGAAACAAAATTTATGTTTCAAATTTTAATCTAGTAAAACTTCTAAGATGCAGAGAGGTTCTCAGTCTAAAATGATTAATTTCCTACTAATATTTTAAACTACAAAGACTCAAATTCAAATGCTGTTTCAAGGAAAATAGGTAAAGAGGGCATTTTGGTCAGGAAGGTTTTGTGTGTGCTTGTATGTTGACACGCAAATGTAATATGTCTGGAAGATGTTGCTGTGACTAATGACACAAAAGAGAGTAAATTGTAGAGCCTGATTATCAACAGATAACAAGACATACTGTATATAAATAAATGCTCAGCATCAAAACCCATTATTGGATTAGCTATATAATCATGTTTCAGGCTGTAAGTCTGTGCTGACAAATGAACACTTTTCATTTGGCTCAAGGTCCTCATCAGCAACGGAACTAATTTTACATTCTCACCCATTAAGTGAATAAGATGTGGAAAAAGCTGTCTGCTTTTTGAAGTGTAAATTTGCTGCTACAGGCTGTGCAGACCAAAGCTCTTTTGAAGCAGTGAAATGAGATCATCTCTAGGGACATGTGAACCTGACAAAGTTTAGGTCATTTCTGTGGAAGGTACAGCAGGGGGGAGCCATTTGGATATGGTTTCAGTAGTGACTTGCATGGGGCAATCTGGAAGATGCTGAACTTCACAAGCTTTTTGTTCAAATTTTTGAGAGGACTTGAACTGGAAGCACAGATGCAAGCTTTCAACCCTCAGACAGAAAGCTTCATAAACATCTGAACTGGATACTTAGCCAGCACAGTTTGGGACTGCTAAGCAGGCTGTGTGCTGAGCCTCTCCTGCTCAGCAGAACTTAGCAAGTCATTTTTAGGGGCTGGATACTTCCCCTGCTTTCCCCTAGCCCCATACACACCCCCACATACAAACGGAGATCCAGGACCTGACTTGGACCTCTTTCTAGAAAAGGTACTGGAGGTGAAGAAACTAGACCATCACATCTCACTTTCTACCTGGCGAAGTCCTGTAGGAGAGAGGACGATCACACCTCTGAATCTCTTCTGGTGGCCAGCCCCATAAACTGCAGCATGGCACCAGCTCTGGAAGCTCCTGGGAGGGGCTGTGCCCAGGGGAGAGAGGCATGGTGGCCATGGAGGGCAGTGTGGGCAGAACGGCAAGGGGAGGACCCCTCAGAGGGCTCAGTAAGGATCCCTTTGGTCAGCTGGTGTAAGGGGCAGGACGGCAATAAACTCCAGGAAGCAGCATTGTGATGCACCACAGTGCAAGCAAGGGTGATGAAGATGTTGCTGACATCAGCTTAGAAGAAAAGATTCCCATGGAAATAATTTAACTTTTTAGACTTCTAGACACGCAAAGCATTGTTTAACCACTGTTTAAGATCATGAAAAAAATATCCCCAGGCTGTGTTGTGTGTCTAACCACAATGTTTTTCATTTGCAAACCAACAGAAAATTCAGATAGGCTTTGATTGTTCATTTGTTAATTTGATTCCACCCCCTTCACTTTGTTTGCTCACTGGAACGTGCTTGCATGGCATAGGCTTTTGGTCTTTCTTGGAAATTGTACAGTTGTTTCATCCACTACTTCCTGATTTCTTGTAGCCCACCAGTGATCCATGGACCACAAGCTAAGAAACACTGTGAGAATCCTGTATAATGCTGTGTGGGTATAATGAAACCAAAGAAAATTACAGGAAGCCCAGGCTGTCATATTTGCATGAGAAAATAAACCTAACCCTTGATATGCCCCTGTGTGAACAGGGCTAATTAAAACTTAGTTCAAGCACCTTGAGCATATGGTTTTGAAATTGTTTTTCTAAGAGTAATGGCTATCGAAGAGTAAAGATGTTTGTCAGACACTTGTATAAAACAACAACAGGTTTTTGAAAATATCCTCTGGGCAAACAATTTCACTGCTTTCTCCCACAGCATTTTTGGCCAGATGCATTAACATGTAGGAGCACCTGACCAGCAGAACTGAACAGAAACAGAGGTGGGTAACCCCTGTGCAGTCTTCACCTGAAAAATAAACTGAAAGGAAGGCACCCAAAAGCAAAATTTCCACTCTCTTCTCTGAGCTCAGCTTTCCAGATTTGCTGCTAATGGTGTTGTGCCCACCAGCAGGCTTAGTTGTCCACTTGCCTGGGCACACAGACAGGGGTTTTGGTCCTTGGAGCAGCCCCACTGCAATCAGCATCGATTATTCAGGACCTCCCCTTTCTTTTCCTCATCAAAATAAAGCTATAAATACTTCTCTACCTCATTGGCATGTTATGAAAGTTAATGAGTTGATGTCTGCAAAAGACTTGGAAAGTATGAAACGATGTGGAAGTTCTGAGCACTGTGTTGTGAAGGTCTCCCTTTCCCCAGCTTAAGGCAGAATGAGTTAAAGTTAGCCAAAGGGGATAAGAGAAACAAGAGAGATTTCATGAGTGTACCAGGGGAAAAGGAAATACTGGAGAGAAAATAGACCCATTAGCAAATGAGGAAGGAGATGAAGTTAATTATGATTTTAAAATGGATGAGCAGTGGAGCTGCTTCTTTTTAAAAAGAAAAAAATCAGTCGTTAACAAAAATAATAAGGACAGACAATTAGGAAGAAGTGAAGACCTTGTGAAAACCGGTTTGATTAAAACGTGAGGGGGAGAAAACTTGTAAAACATTAATATATGTAAATGAGCAAGTATAGGTGAAACTCTCCTAAAGAGCAATGAGAAACTAATGCATTTTTCCAAATATTTATCCATGACAGATGCGAGGAAAGTCATATTAGAAAAGAAAAAGCAACAACTGCCACAAAAAAAAGCTAACGATGTTTGGAAAAATGATGCGAGTGGTTACCTGCCAGTAAGTATTTGTCTGTACTAAAAGCAAGAAGCATAACTGGAGTGAGCAGGCAAGCATCACGTCAGTTGGGCTCTGAAGCCAAGCATCACATCTGTTGCGTTATGAAGCCATGCTACACAAATGAGGTTTCATTATAGAGTTACAAAATACAGCAAGGAGAAACCCAATACATGCTGGGTCAGATCCAGAGTTGCTGCTCTGCCTCTTTACACCAGCAGGTCTATTTGCAACATCTGAACTTGAGTAAATCATTTGACAGAAATACCTTGGAAATTTGAGTCTGAGAAAAGAAATCCAAATTGGCTTTGATAGGAAGGGTGTCATTTGGGCTGAAAATGGCAGTATGAGGCCACATAGAAAGTGATCTGAAGACAAAAATTAAAATAGAGTCTAGCTGTAAATATGTTATGATTATTTCAGCATAAAGAATGATTAAGACATAATTATAAAAAGAAAACAAGCTACTGTGTGAACAGCAGAACTAGGGCACCCTGGTTCCCAATGTGTTTAGATGCTGTAGTTGGATTCTCTGGTGTCTAATAGGTTTCCTCTCTGACAGCCCCTCTGAGGTGCAGTGGGGATGGCACCTCAATGGGGGCAGTGGTAGGGGTGCAGTTTGTGATATCTGGGATAGTCCTGTGTGTTTGAGCCCTACACAATCTCCAAATGTAACTGTTATCAAAAGGCCAACCTTTCCAAAAGTTCTGAGGAGGAAACTCAGAGAGAGTGATCACATTTACCTCAACCATTTATTGAGAACTCAGACTTAAAAATCTAGCAAGATGGCAAATTCTGAATGAAACTTGGATTGTCACAAATTAACAAAATGCTCTGAATCTTGAGACCCTGTACCTCTCCTTTCTCTTCTTTCTAAAACACTGTGTCTATATGGATGGAGTATATACAGGTATTAGCTGCAATGATCTTATTTTCATACCTACTTCTTAGCTACTATTTTAGAAGCTTCTCATCCTCCCCCACCAAAATGACAGATCTGTTTGTTCCATTTTAGTGTAAATGATTAAGGTAATGAGGAGTTTCTATACTGATTACTTTGAGATATATTATTCTTTAAAGCCAGCCTCTCTCTGACTGTTGAACATGTACAACCAGCTATGATCAATAAAACTGTTTCTTGCAGAGAATGATACATACAGAACTTCAGACAGGTTAAATTTGCCTGTTGCAGGGAGGGGATCAAAGCTGACTTACAGTTTATTGATATTAAACTTTCAGTATAAAACTAGATCTGTAGAACCTACTGAAGATCATGTCTATGTCTTCGTTGCTGTACTGGGGACTAAAGTGAGCACAAAGGCACTACTTCTTGTCTGTAAATCAAGAACTATCACTGGGGCATTCAGTAGCTTCATATATGAGGACAGAAGGATGCAACTCTTTTTAAGAACACCAGAATAATGTTATGGTGATTCTTTTTCATGTCCTATTTCTATTATCTACTTGATAATAGCAGAATTTTTAAAAGCTTTTAGCCTTACGAGGTTTCACATGTAATAAAAAAATGTGTCCTACACGGTTTCACACCAGTAAGAGGTCAGAGCACACATGGACTAAGAAGAAATCCCCTTAAACAGCAGGGACTGTGTAAGGAACACCTCAAATATGATTTTGAGAAAAGTGACTTAGCAGTTTTCATAGCTGTAAAGCTGACTCACAGATGCATGGAAATCCATGTCGAAGTATAAGTCCCTGTCTACCACCAGAATTACAAAGCCCAGAGCGGAAAATGTGGAAGGAATGGTAGGCAAACACACAGAGAGCTCGGTTCCCACCTGCAAACACTGTTCTTCCCATGGCTCCAACACAGTTACCTTTGGAGTGGCAACTTTACCGGGGGGAGGATTAGGGCCCCTAGAGAGCCCTTGTCCTCTCCTGCCTTGGGTCACACATCTGGGCAGCACCCATCTCCTTCTCCTGCTGCCAGGGTAATGTCGACCCTGGGCATGAGCATTTACACACCCTGATTCCTTCTGTTGCTTTAGGTTCTGGTTGCCCCCTGCCCATGGTTTTCCTTGTAGGTTGCTTATGTCTTAATAGTGCAACTTAGTATATTGTGCATTCTCTGGGAGCCTAAAAAAGCAAGACAGATTTTATCATTTGAGCTGTAGATATCTAATGCCCATTACGGACTGACTAAATTTAGTAGAGTGGCAATTCACCAGACTACTAAATTTAGTTAGGCCATCCGGTCATATCATTTTACTTAGCTTAGTATTGAATATCATAAGATAGGGCCTATCAAACAGTATGGCTCCAGCTTCCCCAGCTGCAGATCATATTATCATTATAGCTTTTCAAAACATTCATGCTAACTTTCTTAAAGCCTTGACATTTTTTAGTTTGTATATTTTGTTACAACTTTATAAAGATGGTCAAAATTAATTTGGTTTTCACTGTAGAGATCACTGTTCAAAAAAAAAAGATGCTGCTGTTTTCATTTAAAGCAAAATCTTTGACTTCTCTGTTTAAGTTCAGTTAGAATAGGGTGAATTTTATTATCAAAGCTAGGTGGACAAGGTGGAGTCCAATTTGGAGGAAAATTCTGCACAATGTTTTTCATTGCCTTTATGCATTTCTTGTTGCCATTTAATGCCAGTTTTAGTCTGACAGAAAAGAAAAAAGCTTTATGAGAATCCAGACAACCTGGCCTGTGACAGCAAGAGGATTCTCAGTGCTGAAAATTCAAACTTGTCTTGTGCAGATCAAATGGGGAAAAAAGAGATCTTGGTAAGATTCCATGCACAACAGCTGGAGTTATGATGTGGGATCAAATATGCCTAACAGAATAGCAAGTACAAAGTCAACAGTCCTGCTATAATTCTGATATAGTATATGGAAAGAAAATTGCAGTAGCAGTATTCTAGGAGTCCATGGACTTAATAATCTTTTTTGGTAGGCCTTGAAAGGAAGGCAGTGTCTCTCCATCCCGAGTCAGTCATTTCCTATCCAAGTAAACTGAACTGAGATCATCTAGATTCTGGTCTTCGTTTCTAATGAGCTTTCACAGTAAAACAGGAACTAATAATCTTGAAAGGGGAAAAAATGGTCAAAAATCACTCAGAGAACATTTAAAGGTTTGTTCTGAACAAGCAGGGCTAAGAAAAAGGCCTGAGAAAAGTGTGTCCTGGGATCACTCACAGTTAAAGCACTGATTAATTAAGCAGAGGGTCATTCTTCAGAAAGACTTAAGGGCAGTTTTGGCCCTGGGGCTGTAATTTGGACACTTCTGGAGTTCTAGATACACTGAGCTATTCTGTGCAGGGCCTGTGAATATGTGCATTCTTCTGGCTGAACAATGGCATCTTTATTTAAATGGGAGCAACTAAGTAAGTGGCTGTCTCCTAATATGGGTGGTATTTCTTCCTGCTCTGCCTCAATCTCTGCTGCTTTCCCGTGGCCTTATCAGTGCTTTGTAGCACAACTTACAAAATGAAATCTATTCATAATGCTAAAACCCTCCCCCATTTATAGACACAGGAAAAAAACCCAAACGCTTACATATCCTCCAATTCTGTGGCAGGGTGTTTACTTCTTTAAACGCAATTCTGCTTATCTGACACTGGTTTGGAAATTAATAAAATGGTGCCTGGCTTTTATTGTTTTGACTATAGGAAGGAAATTAATCCACAACTATTACAAGTGTTTGATCCAAACAAGCAGAGATACAACTACGGTTTCAAGAAACATTGTTCCCTGTTTGTCAGGTATCCTAGTGCTCCTGACAAGTCTGATTTATTCCTCCCATGTTTAACAGTAACATTGTCCAGGTAGATGATGCCCATTCATCTTGCTTTGTGTAGGTATTTCTTCAGGGTGGCTTTATTTATTATGCCTTAACTACTGTTTCTCCTTACTCACTAGGTTTAGCTCTGCCAGAGGTTAGAAAAGAGATTGTTTGTCTGAAGAGATTGAGGGTGTGGTGAAAACACTCTGTGCCAGTCAAGTGAACCAAAACACTATCTGAATTACAAAGCAGGCTGGAATATAAAATTTAACTGACAGAAGATCTGGACCCCACCTGTGCTGAGAAACAGATAGAAAAGAAATCACAGGAATTGGCCATGTACATCTGGAGATAGGTCTGGAGAAGGGGGGCTGTGTCCCCCAAATCCTCTCAGCAATTAACAACAGTGGAGCAAGATTTATAGCATGATTGCATGGGGAAAACTAATGTCAATGTTTATGCAACATTAGTTGGTACTGTTAATAGTTAATTTGGTGAGAGCAGGTTTGCTGTGAAACTGTACTGCAGAAATCTGTGACTTTGCTTATCATGGGGACTGGGCTGTGGCACCACCTGTCCCAAACCACACTGCAGCTAACCAGTGGCTGCTGGACTCCAGGACTGGGATGGTGGGCAGACATCTTGCTTGTTTCCACCAAAGCCAGAGCCCAGGCACCTTCGAGCTGCATGTGCCTCCACAAATAGTGCTTCCTGAAATACCTCTGAATGTCCTAGATCTGTATAACCACCAAAAAACATTGTACAGAGTGCTGCTTTGGTATTTCATGCAATTGCCATGTAATATAAAATAGACCATCCTAGTCTTCCCTGTAAGAGTTCACTCCAGCGCCCCACGAGTGTAAGGCAGAGAGGCAGCCACACTGGTGGTGCCACTGCAGCTGTGGCCCTTGGTGGAGGCAGTTGCCTTCACACCTGGCAATCTTTGGGATGGGGACAAAATGGGACGGAAAATGGCTGCAATTATTGCTAGATGCTGGCTGTTGGGTCTGTCTGACCCGCTAAGCAGTGCATACTGTGGGAGAGGGCACCAAACAGATGTGTGTCCCACGGCTGCGTGGGGAAGGAAGCCACGAGCCGAGCCCTGTAGGAGTCCAGAGAACAGAAGTTTTGCATTAGCGATGAGCCAGAGTTGGTTGCTCATATTTAAATGGTACCAGGCTCTGGGGAAATTTAGATGCAGACCTGAAATACATAGCTTGGCAAAAGACTGTTGTTACTGTCACATGTCTGACCTCTGGAAAATAACATTAATTCAAAAGTTAAATGTGTTCAGCTGACAGTGATGGAGTATTTGTGTTAAGGAGGCGATTTTTCAAAGGCACAAAATCAACTTAGGGATGTGCTACAATTGCTTCATTGACATCTTATAGAAGGCCAGAGTGCAGTAGGTCTGGGAGTGCTTTCAGCTGCTGTGAGGCACTCATTGCACTGAGGGGTGTGGTTGTGAGCTCCCACTAAAAGGGCTGCATTTCCAAAGGTGGTTCTGAAGATTAATGATCTTTCTGGACACTTTAAATGCAATTATTTAGGAAATTATTTCTCCTTGCTTAGTTTCCAAATAGGCAGTTAGATGGGACAACCACATCTTGTAACTAGCTTTGAAATGAGAGAGCAGCATTGCCATAATTCTGGAGATACCTCTTTCTTTTCTGAACTACTTTGGCAGCTCATGATACCAACCTGTCAAAATGATGCTCATTCTGTATTACACAGAGTGTATAAAAACTTGTGTTTACATTTTGTCTCCTTTGCCTTTTTCAATTTTGCTTTACTTTTTTATAGTTTTGTAACTTAAGCCATACGTATTTGGAGATGGGTTTTTTTCCATTCCTTGTCTAACTTTATGGCTTGTTCTGGCTGAGGCATCCTTACATGATTTGATTTTACAAGAAATATAGGCTAGCACATATGTAAGTAATTGTTCCACAGTCAACCAATCTGTCTGGAGCACCAGGGGAAGATATATAATAAAACTTCTTTCATGCTATTTACAAACTAAATTGCTAGCTCTACAAATGATGCAAAATATTAGGAACTGCAAAAATAAGGCTCGAGCTAGTTAGCAGGAAGTATTAAAAGTATGGTGGAGCCAAACACTCATCAGAGTAATATTTTCATCAGAAACAGAATGTACTGTAACCAGGGGAGATAAACATGAGTAGGCAAAACTGACTCTGCTTAGAGCCAACATGCAGCAGAGCTACAAATCACACAGTGCTGAGTGAAACCTGAAAAATGGAATCCTGGGTCTTCTACCAGGAAGGATCTTTCCTGTTCTGAGCAGGCGTGGGTCAGGAGTAGGTCATGGGCACTGCCAAAATGTGCCAAAATACCTCTGTGCCAACAGCACAGAACAGCTGTGACAGTAGGTAGGAGGGGAGGCCAAGCTGTGCCCAGCCTCTGGAGACCTGCCGCTCACTCCTTGTGCTGGGAGCAAGTGGCCCTCTGATAATGGAGTGTTTAAGGAAGTGTCACAGAGCCAAGTGTATTGAGAGCAGGGAGCCATCATGGAGGAGCTTGGTAGCCTTTTCCACACAAAGAAATGTGGGAGGACTTTGGGATTTCCAAGTAGGAAAGCAGTGAGAAAACAGCCAAGAATTGCTGCTGAGGTAGAGTAGCCAACCTTGTTTAACAGAAGGTGCATTGCAGTGGTATCAGCAACGTGGAGTCAGTGCTGCAAGTGCCGCATAGTAGGACTTATTTAAAGAGGCTTTTGTAAAAGTCTTCGAGCCAGTTAATTACCAGTTTTTGTTATGTCAGGAACTCCTTGAGTTAAAGCAGAAAGAAACTATTCATGAATATGTTCCAGTTCTGTAGTTTAATGACACAAATTTAAAAAAAAAAAAAAGAAAGAAAGAGAGAGAGAAACTGATAAAATGATTTAGTTCACAGAACAAGTGAAAACCCTTACAAAAAAAGCTGAAATTACATATTGTACCCCATCTACTCTAGCATAAGCCATTGAAATTGCTGGAGACTTAGTTGGACTAATCGTCCATTGCAGTTATGCAGGAGCATTAGGGAGTGCATGGGGTGCCTATGGGCCAAAGCACCAGCCTATGAAAGAAAGAGAAATTACCCAACAGCATTTTTAAAAGAGTAGACATCCAGGTATGAAAAGGCAAGAGGCTTGGCTTGCATTTTAAAAGCATCAAGAGCAAATGAGGAATTTAATTTCATTTATTCACTAAGTGGACTTGAAGAGGTGTGAAAAAAGGACCAAAGTTGGCCAAGCTGGACGGGACTTTGAGCAACCTGGTCTAGTGGAAGGTATGCTTGCCCATTGCAGGGTTATTGGAAGTAGATGATGTTTAAGGTCCCTTCCAACCCAAATCATTCTATAATTCCGTGAAGTGATGTTAGGCAAGAAAAAACTTTAAATGGAAAACAAAAATCTACAGAGGACATTAATGTAGACTCATTCCCTTCCTGCTTACATCAGTTTTTGCCTCTGTACCTCCCTGTTCACTGGGAAGTTATTGATGGATCATGGTTATGGCAAGCAGATTCGGGCCTAGAAATTCTATCTGCTCAGAATATAAATCATATTGCATGATGCAAATTGAATCAAACTGAAGATATTGGAGTAAATGGCAGATGAGAGCCTGTCTCATACACTCAGCATTCTTTAGACATTTACTTTGCTACTTTCCACTGTTCAGAACACCCTGAAAATCACAAACACACTATTAAATTGAGGTTTAAAAGCACCTCAGGAACAGAAACAAATCATAGCTTGTATCTCTGTGGGCTAGAATGCTATTGCCAAGGGGGTGCTTCCTGCATGTGTCTGAGTACCTCCAAAATGACCTGCCATGTGCATATGTGTCCTGGTTTCTTTTTTACAAAGACAGTTTGTTAGGAATTTAGCCTACCTCTTGAGAGAAGAAATGAGGCCAGCATACCAGAATACTCATCTTCCTAGTTCTTACCATTCCATACCTAAGATCCAAGACCTGCTCATGTATTATGAAACATCTTGGTGAAAGCTTTTATGATTTTGTGCCTATAAATGCAATAATCTCTCAGGATATGGAGACAATGCAGAGGATATTGAACACAGTTTTTTAGGTCTTTTCTTTTTGTATTCCTTGTATCTTTTCATCCCTGGTAAACTTCTCTGTGTCTGGCTTGTCAGAAGTTCCCGAAGTCCTACACCAAACACCTTAGGTGACGATACTACTGTAATGTAGGGCTGACCACACTGTACAGGTTGTCAGCCTTTCAATGGTGCTCTCTTCCCAGGGCTGACTCCCCATTTGGCATGCTGCTCCCCACTTCTCCTTGCTCCTGCTCCCCTCCTCTGCCCAAGGGCTTTGCTCTGGGTGCAAGAGCCCTTCTGCTCCACACTGAACTCCCAGGGTTCAAGGCACAAGGCTTTTGCTGTGTTGTTCTTTAAAGTGCTAATTTGGTTTTACTAATATATTTTCAATGGTTTGGATTAGAGGTGCTTGTAAGAACATATCAGACCTGTCAGGTTTACAAGTCCACTCACCACCTCCACCCCCTTACATATATTTTTAAATAGCTAATTAGGAGATAATGCCAGTAGAACAAAATACTGTCACAAGATAATGATCTCACACCGCTATAGAAATGGTAAGTGGAAATGTTTATTTTCAAAGGGAAGAAACACTGATCATGTGCCTAATCCTATATTCTTAAACAAGTAAAATTCCTGTAGATTTCAGTAGAGCCTGAGGTGACAACATCCTATTACTGTGGTAGTATTTCTGGATACCAAACGGCTGTAAGTGATGCAGTCATTTTCTGCAAATGATACTGGTGCAGTATTGGAACAGATGTTTCCCTTACCTTTATTAGCCTGTTGTATCTTCTAACTTGGAGGACAAATTTTGCATATGCTTCATTGCATCAGCTTAGATGAATTTTTTTTTTTAGGATGTGCTTTAGGAAGCAGTGAACTGTGGTTTGGATGAAGTTATGCTCATTTTTAACTTACTGACAGTTCATAATGATGATACACAAGTCTGGGGTGCTACTGCAGGCTCCCTTTGGTACACTAAGGAGCCTCTCTGTTTAAATCAAAGATGGCCTTTCCTCTGTCCTTCTGGAATTTTGGAAACAAGAGTTGTCTTAAATTCACCTTTCAGCAATAAACCACCTTATCTTTCTGGTGGGGGGGGGAAGGACTACTCACAGGCAACAGATACAAGTTTATTAGCTCATCTGGCATAACTGCTCCTGTTCCCCAGTAATAGATTTGAGACAATTCGGGGCAGTTTTACCTCTCACTCAGGCTCATCCTTGTGTTTGTATTCCCACCTGGTGGGGGCTGCACCGTGCAAATCCTTCCCCAGATCACCTGCCAGGGAGCCCCTCTCTCTGCTACGAGGCAGCAGTAATGGGATGGCTACATTCGCCTTTACTGCCTTCCCCCAGGGAAACCTCTCTACTGCAGCTCTGGACTCACTTTAGATGCAGGGTTGTCTTACAGACAGGTGAATACTGCAGTGGAAATTGGAGGCAGCTACAGAGCTGCTTTCAGAGAAAAGCCTGACAATGAAAGCACTAAGGTTTATCCTGGTCAGAATTAACTTGCAAAAGTTGTCAGTGCTTCACCATGGAAGGTGGCCAGTGGTTTTTAGAAATTACAGCTGCTTTCACAATTAATGAAGGTTCATCATTCCACTGGATCATCTCTAACCTGCTGTAATTGTTCTGATTTTTATTTTTTACCTTGTTCTCCAGTTCATGTCTAAATACAAGAAGATGTTTATATTGCATACATTCAGCTTTAATTGGCCCTTAAAAGAAGGTGTTGATTAGAATCTTCTCAACATCAACAGCTCGCTCGCACAACATTCTCTAATTACTGTTTATTAATTTAGTTCAAGTGGCATAGTTGAAAGCCCTGCTCAGATGGGAGAAGTAAATTGTCACTGGTATTGAATATGTAAATTATGTGCCATGTAAGTTTCCATGAAGAATGTTTAAAGTTAAATGTTACGCACATAAAGCCTTCCAGTTTCATCTAACCCAGCCATATGACAGCTTTGAAAAAAGTGTCATGAAAATTTACCAGCCCTGGCAAAAAAAGTACTTGCCTATCCTTTACTTTTTCTATTAACATAATCATGTTGATAATAATAATTTATTTGCCCATCAAAAAAAAAGTAATCATTCATGCTGGATGGCTGGAGATTTGCAAGGCTGCCAATTGAATCTGAAGTACATGTTGCTGTAGCATAGACATTCAGCAGCCTGGATTTCTTGCCCTAGTGCAGTAACCCTCCCTTCTCTTTAATTAGCTCATAAAGTCAGAATTTCTTAAACAAAGTACTCATTAAACATTGCCTTGTTACATTACTTTAAAATGCAATTAAAAGTTTTGAGAGTGTTGTGGAGTTTGTGTGTCAGTGTCCATGTCACTCACTACCAGTTTCCACCCACTAGAACAGATCAGAGGCCTGCCATTAAATACAGATCACAATTTCATAGTGTTTGTATATGGACTAGGCAGAAAACAATATCCTGACGGGGATGACCTGACTGCACCTTGTACTTCTAGGAATAAGAGAGGAATGGAGGGGAGGATATTCCAGAGGAAGGAGGAGCCCAGAGTATTAGTTGTGCTTCCACCTCTGCAGTTCTGTCTCTGTGACCCTTTGCATGGCAGCAGCTGCACATTGCTGGTAAGTGTGCTGCTCCCAAGTCTTCCCTCATGAAGCTGCATGGGAATACCACACAGCTATTCTATTATACATGTGAAACAATGAGACCAGACATTCTGCTAAAAGAGAAAGAAAAATATCCAACGCCTGAATGCTGCCTGGGCCTTCACCCAGTCCTCACACTCTCGCTGGCTGCTGTTATCATGAATGGCACTGATCTGTTCCAGGAAATCTCTACAACAAGCATTATGTCACATATGATTACATCATTCCCTCTAACCTCTAGGGCTTCCTGTTGATATCTTTGGAGCTCTTCTACTACCAACTGATATTAGAAGAAATGCCAAACAGTATTTTATCCATTTCTGTCTGCCAAAAGGAATCCAAATGTTTCCCTTCTGCAGATTTCACCTGCTGATTCCAATCTTTGCTTCTTAAAACAGGCAAACTTTAGTGGGCCTGCTCAAGGTCCCCCCAGATGTTTCCATAAAGGATGTGGGGGCATGCGAGAGGCTTTTGACATAGAAGGGGCTAATGCCTCTGACAGAGTTTATTTATTCTTAATGTCTACCAAATTGCTAATCCAGCCTGTCAGTTGTGTAACTTCTGTTAAAAATTTCACCCCAGGAGGTTGTTTCTCTCTTTCTTTCCTAATTCTTTCGTGTTTGATGCTGCTTCCCAGCATGGGCTATGTTTCACCCCATCGTTGATTTCAAGCAGTGTGTTGCTTGGCATTCCTCTCTTCCCTTGCAGGACCACCTCTACAGGTATATAGGAGACATTTCTCTCTTGGAACAGACAGTGGCACCCCATCAGCTTCTCCTTGCAACCCCCACTTATCCAGCACTCAGCTGAAAGAAGCAGGGCTCAAAGTCTTTCCAGATTTAACATGCAAGATTTTTCCCTCTTGAAACCACTATGCTCCTTGGTTTGGGTCTTTTTTAATTCTTATTATTTGTCTGGTTTATACCTTCCTTTCATTCTAGCCGTTTGATTTTTGTGGCTGTTTCTGTGTTTGTTCGCTGCTGCACTAGGTATCAACAACATGATTAAATTCCAGCTCTGACTGTTGCAACCTAAGTGCTCTGCCTTCATTATCCGCGGTGCCTAAACCTATTTGATCTCTAATAAGTTCACCTGCAAGTGTGTCTCATTTGCATGATGAGGCTAACTGGTGTAGCCTGGGTGCATATTGGTCTCTGATTTCAGCTTCTCTTCGATCAGGTGCATCAAACAGAAGGAACTATTAGAATTGCCAGCAACTGTATTTTTTTGTGTTAATCACGTCAGAATATTAGGAGTTCCAAGCAGCCTTATGAGGCTGGAGAAATCCAGTGATAAAAGGCATGGGAGAGCTTCTGATGCCAGATCACACACAAAATAGCAGTGTGCTGGAGATAGCTGGTCTGGTTTGATGGCACACAGTGCTGAGATCACACCCAGTTCCTGACCTGGCTATTCAGTAGCCTGCTTTGGTGAGTTGCACGTCCCACTGGCCCCAAACCTGTGAGGGAGCTGTGCCACCCAGCAAGGACCTCGCCCTTGGTCCATCGGGGTCAGAGCTGGAGGTGTCCTTCAGCCCCTCTGAGGGTCTCTGCCTGACTGCCCTGAGCTCACACTCATCCTTGCTGGTCCTGCACTTAGGCCCAGTTGACATTTATTTGGCATTAGTGCCAAGGACTGCCCAAAGTGTCTAGGGAGAGAAAATGTGTTTTCTTACACCAAGCTTTTAGGAACAAGAACCTTTCTTTATGTCTGAAACAGAAACAGGAGACTTCAAAGCTAAATGTAAGTAGAGAACAGCAGCTCAGGAATTGTGAGATTCATAGCAATAGTGCTGAAAATATGTCAAATTGCCTATTTCCTTTCTAGATCAAGTTCAGGATAGGCCTGTGGGTTTTTCTGTGTTCAGCATGACTTTCAGACATGTGATTTGTCCCACTGCAGCATTCCTTTAGTTCTCTGATTTCAGAATTCAGCTTTTTACATTCCATTTTAATTTGAGACAACTTTTAATTGAACTGAATAACCTCTGAGAAAACTGAAAATTCTCTCACTGATCCGAATGGGTCCTAGACTGAGTTTGCATTTCATACACAAAACCAACTGTTTTCTCTTGCTCTTGGGCTTGCACAGAAACTAAAAAACTAAACCAAGCAGAACCAAACAAAAGAACTCCAAGGATCTCATCAACAGTATTTGCTTTGCACATGAACAGTAATTTTTCCCTAGCACATACTTCCAAGAATTTTTTTAAATGTCATTCATACATCACGTGCCCTAACAGACAATAGCTGTTCCAGAGAAGCTGTTGCTCTATATTAGGTCAATGATCAGTGAACTAAACATTTTCTACTTAGGCCTTCATATGATAAAAGCCTAAGAGCTTTGAAGGAGCCATTACAGACTATTGCCTAGAAGAAATATCCATTTGAAAATTCAGCAATTATGTACTTCTATAACAGCGTGTAAAAGGAGCTCTGGACCCATTATGGGTTATTGAGTAAATAATGTATTTTTAAAAGTGTCTAAGTAATTTATATGATAGCCTGTATTGGCAGCAAAGAGTGATTGTAGACTAAACATTCTGTCTTGCTTTCTCTTTAAAAATCTCATTTAAATCCCTAAATAGCAATTAAAAAAAAAGAAATCCCTGATGCAGTTTCAGTATTTCTTTAGTAGTCAATAGCTAATGGCTCTGACTTCACTGCACTGAGGCTGCCATTTTGTGCTGAGCCAGTTTCCTCTGGTCGGACTTACTTTTTTTGTCTTGATTGGATAAGACAGGAGACTTCATTATCAAACATAATATAGAAGTGTCCATAGGCCTTCTGGAGGTCAAACTCACAGTCATCAGACCTACCCATAATCAGGAACAGCCACGAGCCAAAAGAGACACAAGCCCAGAGAGAGAAGACAGGAAGTTGTCAGTCCCTATTTTGAGGAAAAAAATGAGGCTTGGAGAGAGAAAATATGTTGTCTGAGATCATGCAGGGCACAAGGAACCTCTGTATCTCAAGACCAAGTGTTTCCTTGCTTTATGTTCAGACCTTCTATGGAGAGGCACAGCCTGATCTCCCCATGGCTGTGGATCCTCAGTGCTAATGCAAACCAGTCCTTTACCAGGTGACTGCACTCAGCACTTTCAGGCATAGGGCCTGGTCAAAGCAGATAGGAAAATAATGCAGTTCAAAAAATTTCTATTGCAGCAACAATGTGCTACGAAACAGATGTGCTGGAAAACAAACTTGTTTTCTGCTCTTAAGTGTGAAATAAGCTTTCCTTAGTCCTTCCCTTTATTTATCACACTGCTTTCTGCTTTGTCAAAAATTGTAAGAGTAAGTTGAAACAATAGTTTTTTAAGAAACACTGGTGCTTGAGCTGCACTGAATTTTGGAGATTATCTTGAGATCCCCTAACACCTGTTAGACCAAGCAACCTTCTGTGCCCCAGGAACAATACTGTACTTTTGTACTACATATACATTACAATATTGCAATGCGCCTGATTTGAAAGAACAAAAATAAAACAATTTTCTGCCTATGGTGATGCTACACCTTAACTCTTTTTGATGGTATTTCCCTGGCATACATTTGAGACAAAGTCACTTAATCTGTGTTTGAACTCACTTTGTACGTGAAACACCCCAACAGTCAGCAGGAAGCAGGCATGTGTTTTCCATGACTGCCAGCATTTCTGATTTCCGTTTTTAGAGGCTGTGTAATGCCTACCCTGCATATGCATGTTCAGAGCATATTGTGTGCTTCCCATAGCTAGGTATGCCCTTCAGTCACACCTCAAGAACATCACCTTTAGACCTGGATTTGAATACATCTGTTTAATTTCTCATTGTTTAAGAAAGTGATTCTGATACAATGAATGAAAATGTGGCATTTTAGCTCCCCTGTGGGAGATGACAAGAGATAGGTCTCTGTATCAAGGCTGATGGCACAGCAGAGTTTGTTTTTTGTGTGTTTGGAAAGACAAAAAGAAGAAAAGAAATACAAGGGTACCAATGGGCACAATAGTTCAGAACACAAAAAAGAAAGAGAGTGACTTAATGTAGAAGGTAGGTAAGGTAGTAGGGGGAAAGGTGAAGTAAGAAAAAGTGGTGAAGGACTGGTAACAGAGTCAGAAATAAATGGAGAAGAAACAAGATGAAAGGCATAAATACAGTTAAGTTGTATTTGCGCAAAACATACAAGGTCTAAGAAAGTGATCGGTCTCTCTCATGGCTAGACTGTATTTGTCACTTAGGAAAAGGACAGTTATCTTTGGGGATAATTGACTGAGTGGAGATAAAGTACCTTTCACTGGAGCAATTCTATGACAGAGTAGCCAAAAATCTCAGGAATGTTGTCAGGTATTGGATGATCCCTTCCAGCTCTCTTTTCTATGAACCCAGCATCCCAAAGTGTATGAGTGGGAACAGTACCTCACACTGAGGTGAAAGAAAACCTCATTCTCCCATCATGTTGATTTTATCAGGGTTTGCAAGAAGATCTAGCAAAGCCAAGTGTGCCTGTGCCAGTGGTCCTCCCTTGAAGGCTGGAGCCTTGGATTGCTCCAGTACATATACACATGTACAGCATAGGAAGGCACAGGCCTTTAAAGTGACCACTCCCTCCCATGCAAGTCTGCCCTGTTTTGTTTTTTTTTTTTACACTCCAGTCCACTAAGTATGATAGTGGTAACTGGAGGAAACTTTTTTGCCTGGCAGTACTTCAAAGTCATTAGATTCATTATTCGAGGGTGTGTATGAGATTCTGGAAGTACAATTTATGTCTGCTATGCTGTGAGATCTTTGGTATGATATTGACTCACTCATTGGCACCTGAGAGAGGTTTGGGGAATTCAGCAAGCTTTCAACAATCCAGTTTGAGAGATTAAACAGAATTATAGCTCACTCAGGTTTGTCCTAATTTTATTAGAGTTTCACCATTTCTAATTGCATAAACATATGCAGCCAAGTATACAGATGGGGACTGTGATGATGTACAAGGACACTCAGGCTCGATAGTCAACTAATTGGTGGACTAAGTAATAGGGCACTTGGAAAGATTGGTATTTTTTCAGAACATTTCAGGGTAAAATCCTGTCCTCATTTAAACTGAGGCAATCAAGAGAGAAAAGATTTTAGCCATAGATTTTGTTGAAACTGGAGGAAGAGATGAGAGGAACTATTTGATGCAGAAAAATATCCAGGATGAAGGTTGTTGTTTTGGGCAAGACTCACTACTTGTCTTGGACATAGAAAAAGATTGAATGTCTCAAAACCATGGAACTGGCCTGATCAATATGGTAACATCAGGTATTTGATCAGGGCTAAACACAAGACAAACAATGGTTAACAATTTCAGATATTACCAGGGCAAATGAGAAGTCATTTTCCATGAACATTGTTATGGTTAGCAAATACCAAGCTGCAATGTGGTCAGCAATATTTTATAAGTTGTTTTAGAAAATAAATCTGGTTTTGCTATGGATAGAAGAGCTCTTGGGCCCCAAGTTAAAGTGTGCTATGGCTGTTCCTGGTCACGTGGTCCCAGCTGAGGTACTAGCATGGCTGTTTATGTGGGCACTTTGGCATGATATAATATTGCTGTCCATATCTGTTAAGGGAATGCTGCTGTTGACTTACTTGCTACAATCAAGATAGAAAGAGGGGTGGGAGGGAAAAGTCTACATTCAGGTTTTTGCTCTTGGATGTATTTTATCTCTGATATGGCATCTGCACTTTGGAATGCATTCTAAAAAAAAGGGATATTCAGCTGTCTTCACTTTCAGCTGATAGAACATAATTTTTAGTCTGAATTAGGCCCATTTGGACAGATTTTTAAAAATCTCCATGGGTAACAGACAGAGAAGACTTTTCCCTCACACTAGCCTGGACTGAACACTTGGTGGGCAAGTAAAATTTTACATTTTTTTCTTATGAAAAGTTGAATAGACCAAAAAAATTGGACACATATTTGGACCTGTAATTCTCAGCAAAGGTTTGCAAAGCCTCTAAAAAGTCAGGATATTTAGTAAATGAAATATTTTCTAGCAAAAAAACAAGAACAATAGCAACAACAACAAAAACCAAAACAAAAGACCACTCAACAAAACCCCAAAACAAACAAAAAGGAAAACAAAAAAAAACAAGAGGGATTTAGTATTTTTGGGATGTAGTTTTCTAATAATGACTTTATTTTCTTCTTCCTCCTGTTTAGGCAGTAACATGCAAACTCTGACCACACCACTGGTGTGAAATTGCTGATTAACCTTTTGACTCAGACAATTGGGCCTTCTCTCAACACCAACTGGTAATGCAAAAGACCATTAGTAGTTAATATTGGGACATCCCAGATCTAGATGTCGAAAGGTTAATGAAAAATTAAGTATCTTGCTTTTACTGGGGAATTTGGAAACCTTCCCCCCCAAACATTTAAATTTTTGTGATAAATAAGCCAGATTGGTTGAGCTGAGAAAGACGGGTGTTTTGCTAATGTGTACAGCTGTTAATTGAAAAAGATTTTGTTATGCTTGTTCTTTTGGACATAGATAAAAGAAAGATTAGATGGTCTTGAACACCCCTTTGTCCAAATACACTAGTTAATAATAACACTTTGTTCTTTCTGTAACAGCCATGGAGCAACTCTGAGTGCAATACTCATTTTCTTTAAGTCATATCTGCCGGTAATCATTCCTGGCTTAAGACCAGCTGCCATTAATTTGTTTTATGAAAATATAACAACAGTTTTGCACTCAAAACTATTCTCTTTTTAGGTAAAATCTTCAGCATAAGCTGGTTCCCTGTATCTACCATAAATGGTATATATCACAGATTTTGGTCTTTAAAACAGAAAGATAATGTTAAAACATTTTGATTACCCTTTCCTTACCGCTATCATTCACAAACCATCTTTTCTAATTATGGCATTAGGACATTTACATAACCGGGAAAAGGGTCCTTTAACTACATTTCTATTATGTTTGGCACTTCTGTGAAAGGATATTATATTCATGTGCATTAGAGATTGCTTATAAAAGATCAAGACAATAATAGCAGATCAGACGATAAAGGTTCCCTTTTCTCCTCCCAGACAGGCTGTCTCTGACAGAAGAATACAGTTCATCAAAAGTGTCTGCAGGTTGTCAAACTCAGTGAGATTTGGGGACACTCAGAGGCTGTCATGGCCAACAAGAAGATTTTCTGTAGGGTTCTGCCATCATTCACCCTCAGGAAATAATCACTCACTACATTCTGCGTGCTCTCATGATAGAGCTCTATTTGAGAGAAAAGAGCCATTTTATCAAAGGACAATATATCCCTTCTCTTGGTCCATGCAGCTTCCATTATCAGACCATAATAAATCATATTTATGTTCCCAGTTAATAAGACTGATTACAATGCAGGTTACAGGCATGGGAAAAGCAAAGCAGGTGAAAAGATGTTTTAATGAAAATATGATAAGCAAACAGCTTCTTGTGAACATTTCAGGCTGTTATTTGTAATGATCACAGGCAATTTTTGATACATCTTCCTTAGCAATGGTTTAAGCTGCATAAATTGGCTTGCCACTTTATACGTTGAAATAGGAAGAATCCCAGTGTCCTTCTTATGTTGTCTAGAATCATTATATATATTATAAGCATAAAATGAGTTTAATGTATGTGCTTTGAAAAGAGGGGGAAAACAGAAAATCAGGGAAGACTGATTTTAATGCTTCTCAGAATGATTCTGAAATTTTCTACTCATCTTTGTTACTAACGGTGCATTTTCCATGAAATTTAGGAATGACATGTACTGCTTTCATCTCCTTAAAATTAATATACTGCGCTCTCTGTTTTTCTCAATTTCTTCAAAGTTCTTTTTAGAGCACTGAGCAAAGAAACAGAAAGAAATTCTCCACTGTATGTGTGAGCATATCTGCTATTAATGCAGAGGGGAGTCAAGTATTTGCTTCTACAAGAGAATACACCCCGGTGTTCTACACTAAAAGGTACCCTGTTAAAACAGTGCAATCATGTTTAACTGCAGCACATGTGATGCATTCAAGGGCCAACATGCACAGAGGTTTTTTAAGTGATTTGGGCTTTTTTTTGTTAGAGCAAATGTTCTGATATGATTTTAGCATATAAATGTGTGGAGGGAAGTGGCTGATGGACTGTCTTGCTCTCATCTTGTGAAAAGTCTTATTTTGTTATGTTGAGCATCATACTTTCAAGATGAAGTTGGAAATTTAAGGAATAATTTCTTCCTGCTCATACGTAATTTTGACCAAGTCTTTGAAATTTTACATCACTTGTAGAATGGTGACAAAGACTCCTTGGTGTTGTGTGTCTGTGGGACCTGTTGTGGTCTCTCCTATATCCCTAAAACCACTCCTTAACAAATTTTAAAGCTTTGCATTTGTCTTGGCCCTGGGGAATGACCATGAAATTACCTCGACACTTTTAGGACACTTCAAAAGAGCAGTGCCCACAAAAGAAACAGCAAACTGCTCTTCAAAGGGAGCATACTGATATGACAACAGACGTAGATAATGTACTTCATGATGGAACTGCTTGATACAGAGGAAAACATGTTGTAACTGCCTTCACCATGAAAGGGGTTTAAAAATGCTGCCTGCCAACTCCACAAAAACCAGAGCTGCTATTTCGGTTAAAGGCCAGTGGATTGTATTTTTCACGTCAGTTTTCACTAACCTCAAACATCACTGTTATGACACACTGTCATTTAACCAAACCAGCACTCTGGTGCCATCCAAACAAGCAGGAAAAAAGCAAACACAAGAAAACTTAAATGTCCAATTCATAAGTGGGGGATGCATGTGAATGAACTACTTTTGTGTAATAATACTGATTACTGAAAATGAAACACTTAAAAGAAAATAAACAAAAAGCAGTGCTTTCTGAGCCAGTGGTGTTTTCTTGGCTGGCAATTTCTCTTTGTTCTGTTTCATGACACCAGGCTTAATGGTAGAAGGGGTGTTCTGGGCCAGATGTCAATCACAATGTCTGACATAAACAAAAATAGCTAAAAAGGCATGCCAGCATCTTCCTTTTGTTTTCCCATTAGCTCCATTTTTCTTTTCATAGGCTGACAAAAAATTACTGCCTCCAAGTGAATTCAGTAATGTCACTATACATCTAATATCTAGGAGACCTTTTGTTTTAGCTTTACTGGGCTTAACCACAAAAGACACTTGACATTGACAAAGAATCTGTCAAACATACAGTGATCAGTGCAATGAAACCTCTCATGACAGAAGGGCACTATTCTGCCTCCCCCTTGCCTCCAGCAGCAGCCTGTCTGAGCAAAATATGCTGGAGCACATGTAGCAGCTGAACCATTACAGAGCAGGCCAGAAGCTGAGACGTGTCTTGTTTAAATTGTCATAGCATATTAGTATAATTAAAACCGCCAAAAGAGTAGAAAAGATAGATGGAAATGTTACATTACTTGTTTCTAGAGATTAACCTCCAGCCAGAACTGAAATAAAGAGACACATTTTGGATTTCTTAGAGCCCTGATATGGAAGAAAACAAGCCTGAGAGTACGTCTCTGGAAGTGTGAGACATGAAGTCATAGTTCCTATATTTATACAAAAAAAAAGCAGAAATAGTGTTTCAGACAGACACTGTTTCCTCTGTGATTACAGCTCCCATTGTGGCTGTGCTCTGCAAAGCAGTTGTATCATCCCTCAGCTAACTCCTTTGCACTCTCCTTTGCCTTCGCACCCACAAGGTCTTGACAACCCTTGGCCCTGCTGCTGAGCTGGTGTCCCCACTCTCACCCCTTGTCTTGGTCCTGCTGTTGAGCTGGTGTCCCCACTCTCACCCCTTCCCTTGGCCCTGCTGCTGAGCTGGTGTCCCCACTCTCACCCCTTGTCTTGGTCCTGCTGTTGAGCTGGTGTCCCCACTCTCACCCCTTCCCTTGGTCCTGCTGCTGAGCTGGTGTCCCCACTCTCACCCCTTCCCTTGGCCCTGCTGCTGAGCTGGTGTCCCACTGCCCACCCGCCCCATCGCTGCGCTCGGCTGGTGCTGCAGGTGCTTGCCCCGGAGCAGTGCACCGTGTCCTGGCTGGTGGCTGCAGGGGCCATGACACATGCCCTTCAGTATGGTCAGGAAGTCATCCTGCACAGCTTTTCTACCCTAGGGCTTGCTGGTGCCTGAGGAGGTGAAACAAACACCTCCTGGTTGACCAGCCCTGAGACTGTCCTTGCACACAAGAGAGCCAGACAGGGAGCGAGGAAGGCTTGGATTGCTTCACCTAGGCTGTTTCTGCTTCTCATTGCAGAGGAAGATGTTTGAACAATGGCTTCAATTTAAAATCTGACCTTTCAAATGCCAAGTTTCATTCTTGTTTCTGTGTTGAATGTATAGATAAAAACATACGGCTTTCTAAAACTGACCCTAAAAATTATGTTCTCTTTATCAATAAAATGTTCTACTTCCCATGCATCGTTACCTCTCGTAACTATTCAGGACAAACTTATGACTCAAATTTATAATGATGCTCTGAGTTGTGAGTATGTGGTGAGAAACTGGTGTAAAACCTTCTATGTAACTGTTCAGTTGTAGAAGTTGGAACTCAATTTATCCAGAATCTGAGGAGGACCTGAACTGGCTCTACTAGTCCTGAAAGACGGAAAAAGCAGCACAACTTTCCTCTAACAAAACTGGTACATTCAAGGAGAAGATGCAGGAATCAGGTGGGTCTCATGTTCATTTCTTCTGATATTAATGAACTTCACAGCCCTGCCCCATTTGCTGATTTGTTTTAAGTAGAGAGACATTAAGTAGGAGCCTTAAATTTCAGGTTTTCCCATATTTCCTGTATTTCTCAAATTTAATCTCAGTTAATGACTTCTCCATGTAGGGTTTCTCTTAAATTTCTGGCAGGGCCTGTAAATGTGCATAACTAATAAAAAATATGTTATCTGCATTTAGTGTTGGCTTTTGGAACCCTCACCGCCAAGTCACCTTACCACTGCATCTCCCCTCACATGCATTTCTGTGTAGTGCCAGAGGAATGGAAAACAGCTATGAAGTAAAAGCAGATTCTCCTCCCATTAAAGGCAATGAAAACTATGCTTTTACTTCTACTTACTCATATAATAGCGGGGGAAAATGAAGTGGAAACAAGCACAACAAAACACCTCTGCCAGCTATCTACAAGCTAACCAAAGCTTCCACTAATGAGGCACTCTGGCATTTTGAGAAAGACAGGTTCTTCCAGAAATGGAAAAAATACACCGAGTTTTTCTTTCAGCTCTGAAAGGCTAGTGAAAGAGCAACAAATTTTAATTCAAAAAAGGGATGGCAATCAAACTTTTAATGCTGTCTATGCTATTAAATATCTACAGATGCCCCTATAGTTTCCTGTCAACTAAATGCTTTTACATATTTCTTTGGCAGATATTAAGTATTGATTCTTATCTACCTCACCTAATTATCCACTGTATTTACAGGTTCATCTAAGGTTCATTATGGACATAAAATTCTTGAGAAAGTTAATAATTTCAAATCACAGTAAAAGAATAATTTCCAGGTCAGATTTTCTAAAGACAACTCAATACCATGGACAATAACACAGTCTACTAAACAATACAGTTTGTGGAAAAGATAATAGTACAGATCATGAGATAGCAACAGATTTTACATTATGATTTCCAGATGTCTTTAAGAGCTTAATGCATACAGCATTGGTTCAAGTCTAATCTGCATGGCAGAAATTCAGGTTGTTCCAATTTTCTCCTTACTGGGACTGTGTGGAGGAACTGTCTCCCCAAGGGCTGTAGAGGATAGGTTGGGGTATGCTTTAGTAAGAATACTCACTGCATTGCCAGCTGCTCCTAGAGTACCCAGTGGTATGATGTGCAGCAAAGAAAATGTTTCATATTTGCCTACTGGGACAGCACTGTGCCCAGGTCTTTCTGATAGGTGACATCAGAGCTGGCTGCACACATTGGCCAAGCAGGCAACTACTTAGGGCAGCAAAGTGATCTGTGCTTCCAGAGTGCTGGAGAAGCAGGAGGGCATTGCGCTGCTGCTTCAGAGAGAGGAGTTTGCCTGAACAACAGGGGGAAGTCCGACCTAGCAGTTTCCACATTCTCATCCCATTGCAGAAAGCTGGCAAATCTGCCCCGACCATCAGCCTCACACCTCAGCAGCCCCTTCCCTGCACACTTGCTCCTACATGGACAGAACAGGCCTCCCTGTCCTGTCCCCAGCCCTAACCATTAGAAGCACTGACATTCCCTTTTTCTTACATTGCTGGAAAGACCCGAGTTACAGCAGCCTGTCACAACTGTCAGGCATCTGTGACAACCTGGTTGTATTCTTCTAAGCACTGTGTGTTGATTCACTGGAGAGAGGGTGGAGTTTGCCAAACTGAGACACTCAGAAACTCCTGGGTTGATTGTCTCCACAACAGGAGGGCAGTTTCCCTGCTATTTCCAGGGTGCAGCTTTGGAAGCAAGGTTCCCTGAATATCCACTGTAAAACAATGTATTGCATCAGTTCCCTGAAACCAGGGACTTGGTCAAGTCCACAGTATAGTGGTGTCAAGTGAGAGATGAAATTCTCCCTCCTGTCAGCCTGGAGGATTTTACAGCACTTTGCAGGGCAGCCCAGTATCCTGCTGTGCTCAGAGGGGCCATGGATGTCCAGGAGTTTCTGGTGGGTCTATTTGTGTCTGTAAACATGGGATAGTATTTCCTCTTACACTCCTGCTGGGGAACACGTTACTGGTATGGGTTAGATGGGCTGGATAACAATGCAACAATATGCCGGGACACTGAACCAAGCCTGCCTGAGTTCAAGAAGTGTTTGGACAATGTTCTCAGGCACGTGGTGTGATTCTTGAGGTGTCCTGTGTAAGGCCAGGAGTTGAACTTGATGATCCACATGAGTCCCTTCCAACTCAGCATAATCCATGTTTTTATGATTTGCTTTTCAATTTCAGCACTGTCGGGCTGGGAAGTGAAAAAGAGCTCTGCAAACAGGACAAGTGTCTGACATGACAGTGCAATGCAAAAGAAAAAAAGGCTCAAAGCTACTTTTTCTCCATGGAAATCATGCAAAAATTGTCAGTTTAGGACTTCATGAATTTCTCTCTGGAGTAAAAAATTCAATGAGTGCACAAAAGAGTGTGAGGAAAGAGCATTTTGTCTCCAACCCTGTGCACAAAACCTCCCATGGTTTCAGTGAGGATTTTAGCATCTCTTGCAGTCTTCAAATGTTGTGCTGTGCAAGGATGTGCTTATACATAATTTTGTAATTGAAATGGCATGTTTACTGTTCTATTTCATGCTTGATTGTGTTTTTTAAACACCTTTGCTCATGCTGCTAGAAGTGGGATTATAATTAAAATGTCCTGTTGAACACCTTGTTCAGTTCAATGAAGGCATAATAGAAGTATAAATACTTGTTCTCATTGACTCTGTGATGTCAGCAAAACAAACACAGTAAATCACACATAATCACAGAATATTCTGACTTGGTAGGGACCCACCAGGATCTTCAAGTCCAGCTCTTTGAATGGGATGAAACCAACAATCTTGGTGTCATTAGCACCATGCTCTAACCAACTGAGCTAATCTCAGAGTCAAATGTCATAAAACAAATCTCTCACCAAAATATCTGTGGGATCCCTGGAAAGGGGAAACAGAACCTGTGACTGGGCAAAGAGGGGAATCTCTCTTTTGGTAAAAGGAAATATTTTCAGATACTCCCTGTGATATAGATGTCTTAACTCAGGCACAGAAGGACTGACTGATTGATTGATTGATTGATTGATTGATTGATTGATTTAGCCAGTTATGAGAAAAAAATCAGAGTGGAATTTGTTCCTCTTCTCTCAGTCCCTTGGCCTAAAGACTAGACACTACTTTCTCCTACACTTGCCATTAGGGAATGCCAAGTCTGCTTATGAAGTATTAATGAGAAATTTTTATTTTATTCCTGTTTCCTTAAAAAGTCCACAGATACCCAGACTTAATTTCTTTATGGGGGAGTGAAACTACAACACAAAGTCCAAATGTTTCTAAGTGACTGTCCAGTGGTTTCAGAATTTTTGCATAGCAATAGTGGTTTCATTTTCTTCATGTTTTTTCTTGTAGTCTAAGTTACCATTGATGATGAGATGTCAAACCATTCTGGCCAGCACTTGTTCAGTCTTAAGGAGCTTTAGACTACTTTACAGCTTGAAATTCCAGGTAAGTAGGGATGTTCCAAGATTTAGACTAACTGATGCTTCTTGGGCAATTTACTTGGATACCTTGGCTCAGTTTCCTCCTCTGAAAAATGGGGAGAACAACTTCTGTGTTCTTTGTGCTCTTTGATGTAATAGTAATTTTAATATACTAAATACTAGGCTGTACACTGCACAGAACCCATGAGGTTTTGTGTCCTTTCACTGGCTGAAAGAGGGCTCTCAAAATCAATCCCAGGATGTATAATACTTCTGTGCCAGAGCAGGACTTGCCAGGCAGTAGCTGCCTTACAGGGAAAGCCCACATGACCTTTATGAAGCAGGCAAATAAGCAGACCCAAAGGGTGTGGAAATTCCCTTCTGTGCCCAAGTTCAGTTCCAGCTACTTCAGGCTCAGCAGAAGTTGGGCAGGCAGATGGTTCTCAGGATTTGGTCTTTTGAATGAAAGCTGTGAGGAAGTGACAAAGTAGGAGGGCTTTTTCCCTGGGACAAGAAGCAGGTGGGTACATAGGGCAGTCCAGCCCAGACCAGAGAAAGATTCAGCAGCAGGGACAGGGCTACAGAACATGAAGGACAGAGTAGACAAAAATGTTGTCAAGTGGGATTGCAACAAAAGTAGTTTATTTCTTTGAATGTCTCATTCTATGTACAGGTGCAGCTCTACACACCCACACACGCTGCATTTATTTCAGTGTGTGATCATATAAATACCTGCAGGTGCGACACTGAAGAGATATCCATGCTGAGGCATGAATATGGAGTTCCACACCTGTATTTACTGCCTGGCTTACACAATGAGCTACTGCAGTCAGTGGGTTCTCTTTCCACCTCCCATATGCACTTTAGAACTAAAACTGAAGAAAATTCAGTCCTGGTAACTACATTTAACAGGATGCCATGGCATAGAACTACAATATGTGATGGGGAAGGTGTATGAGCCAGTCATCATTACTTCACTTTGTTGCACATGTATATACAAAATTAGGAAGAAACTAATTTCAGATAAAAATGGCCACATCAGTTTAATGTATGGTAATAAATCCACGAAGCTGTAATTTAATGTGTCTTTTGAGGCACCTAAAACTTCAGCTGGCCTTCACTACAGTGACTGGTTTCTCTCTTCTGGCACACAGATGTCTCCCAGTCTATAATACTGTCAGATAGTCCATAATGCACAGGATACAAATCTTGGCTTCTGCTGAAACCATGGGTCTGAATTCACCAACTTGCTTACACATGAAAAAGTCTCAGTCACAGCATAGTGCTCATGCAGCTGGTTTCATTAAACAATAATCTGACGCTAACTACTTGACTACAAATGCCCTCCTCCCAGTGTCAAAAATATAAAACAACTAAAGGATATAAACTGGGGGCAACATTTTGCATGTAATTGCTGCCTGCAGAGAATCAAGGTCGCTAAAGTTTCTTACTTTTTATAAGGTCTTTATTGATAACTTTTGTTTCCCAAAGAGAAAAATAAACCTACCAAAGTTCCTTTGAACATTTCAGCAGCCTTTCATAGCATTAGCTGTGAAAGTAGTGGTGTCACATTCCTAATAAGGATGCATAGGAACTGTGTTTTAGTAGTCCATGCTGCTTTCTTTGTGGAAACTATCTCAGATGCCTTGGGATTAATTGGCAGTAACTTCTGTTTGCACCATGATTTCACAGGTATCTTTTCTGTTCTCTTCAGCATATTGCTTTGAAGATCTAGGGGGAAAATGTGGCACTCGAGCATTCAGTGAAACCCAGTTTGCATCTCCATCTAAAGACAGGGAATGTGTTCTCCTGCAACAGAAAAGGTGGAGGAACCGCAGTGCCCAAATTTCAGCAAAAAATTTTAGGTAGTGTTGTCCAGGCAAAGGAGTAATGAGAACATGGTCAGTGGAGATTTCATAGGAAGCAAAGGAGAAAAGAAAGCACAATTTATTTTTCTGATCTGAATGTCACTGCTTTGCCCAGAGGGACCACGGCTGCCATCCATGGCTCACAATAGTGAATGTACTCTGTGCAGTGACACAGGGAAAGGGACCAGAAGTGGCTGGAACAGTGGAAGAAATAACACTGTGCTAACGAAGAGTTTTGTCCAGGCAAAGTTACCTCCCTTGGAATTAGCCTGGGTATCTCCCCATGACACATTTGTTTTGGAATCACAGCATGTTGCAATTATTAGGCTCTGGCAGGCTCCTAGGTAGGAACTGTGTCCAAGAGCCTTTATTTCATCTGCTCCAATTGGGAAGAGTGTGGCGGTTTCTTTTGGTTGAGACTTTGCTATAACAATCTGAGCTTTAGTCACTGTGAGACTGGCCCTCTGCAAAGCATTCAGTTGGTGTTACAACCAGAGACAACTGAGCTCCAAAAGTGAGCGCAGACCATGTCTACTTATTAAGTAAAGGGGCATGTGGAGAGCCCATTACTCAGTAATTGGTGCTAGCTGCCAGTTAGCATTCAGCAGGACTTCCAGCATTTGTATAGACTTTACAGCCCAGAAGGGCCTAGGATTGTTCTTGCCTTATTTGCTGCCACTATAATCAGCTGATGGCTCTCAGCTTTACAGAGCTACCAAAACCAGCTTGATCGGACTGAAAGGCACCTGGAAGTACAGGATGTCCCCAAGGAATTCAGCCTGAGGGACCTGCAAGTCTGAGAGACTTTGTGGCTAAGGTTGCGTTACAGTTTTGTGGGCTTGCAGGTTTCTTCCCCTGCCATGAAGAGTAAGATGCCGAGTGGAACTTGTGGTAGGTGACACAAACGCCTGCCTGGTTGTGTAAAACCTTAAATAGGTCTCTAACGATGAGACCCTCAAGTGGTGTGTGCCTCTTTAGGGGAGGCAAACAGCACTTCGGTATGGAGAGTCTGGAGAGGCAGTGTGGGAAACCTTTATAGGAACGACTGCACAGACATTTAGACGGAAATGCAGCCCTGTGGGGTACGTGCCCCTGCAGCTTCGCCCTGGGGAAGGAGCCGCTTCCCTCTGCAGGTCACGGCGCTGCTGTGGCTCCGCTCGGTGTGGTTTGTGACAGGGGCACACGGCCCTCACTGCGCTGCCGGGACCGGGCCGGGCTCTTCTCATATGGCTATTCCCTGCAATATTATATATATATACATATTTTATTTACAGCATAGGCAGCAATATCCCCCGAGGCTGACAAGCTGGTTGAATAAGCTGCTCTCCCCCAGCAAGAGGGCTCTGCCGACACCTGCAAAGTTAAAACCTGTCAGCGCTGCAGGTGAGAACGCGGCCAGAGCAGGGCCCGAGGCGCGGGGGTCGGGCCCGAGGTGCGGGGATCGTTAGGTACCGAGGCGCGGGGGCCGGGCCCGAAGGCCGGTCGGTACCGAGGCGCGGGGGCCGGGCCCGAGGGCCGGTCGGTACCGTGGCGCGGGGTTGGGGCGGCCCCGCAGCCCCCCCGGCCCCGCCGTGCGCCGCCGCGCCCGCCAGGTGGCGCCCTTGCTCGCGGAGTGGCGGCGGCGCGGGCGGGCCCGAGACACGCACCCGCACCCCCGTCCGCAATTTCGGGAGCATTGTAGCTAAAGTGTTTTCAACTTATTATTATGCATGAGTAAAAATTCCATGAATGTGTAAGATTTTCGCTTGTATTTCCCTCTTTTATAACACCATTTAAATTCCTCATTAATAATTTAGCGGCGTTCTGGATTTTAATCACTTCTCATCCCGGCGGTCCCTGCCCGAGCCAGCGCGCTGCGCTCACCTGAAGGTGACACGAGGCAGGGCCGGGCCAGGGACACTCGCCCCAGCGCCCTGCCCCCCTGCAGGCTGTTTCCTTCACAATTAAAAATGCAAAGCTTACCAAACTTGAGGCTTGAGTAGGTCAGCATTAGTAAAAATTAAATTTTTCTTTCCTTTTTTTTTCTTGCATCTGAGTTTAATTATGGTGGTATTTGTTTGATAGCTTGTTACTGTAAATAAAAGAGATAAAAGCAGCCCTTCACTCGAGCAGCTCCAGAGCTGTGAAATATGTACCTAATTAAAACTATTGGTGTAAGAGGCTAATAAAGTACATGTGCCTAGTAGATATCTTATTCTAATGAATCTGGGCTAACTTGCTCTGAGTGATGTATTTCAGTGTTGGTAGTAAGGGCTGAATAATTACGGAATTTATCATGAGGTGCTCACAAAGGGCCAGGAGGACCTGGGAGGGAGGGAGGGAAGGGCCATGGCGGGGCATGGGCTGGCACTGCGGTGTGGAGCAGCAGAGCCCTCAGCCTGCCAGGGCGGGCAGGGAGCCCCGGGCTGGACCCCGGCACTGCCTCCTCACCCCGATGTTCCCCGATGTCCCCTGCTCTTCGCTTGTAACGGTGAGGAGCAGGACAGGGCGTGCGCTCCTCAGACTCCCAACCCCAGTGCAGATGGGTTGTTTAAAGCATTTCAGATGGAGTTTTGGTCTTGCGCCAGCAGCTAATCAAAGTCTTAATTCTGGAGAATAAAAGGGCCAGGCTTTGCAAGCTTCCTCCAGCTGGTTTCTGCCAGGGATGCGGCCGGCCGGCACTCCAGAGTGCCCCAGCACCAGGCAGTGGGGCTGGCCCTGCGCTGGTCACTGGCCCAGCTGTGCCAGGCCTGCAGACGCTGCCCCACATTCACCCCGGCCTGGCCCGTAGGGAACAGAAGGCCGGCAGGTGAAAAAAATGTGTGTCAAGAACCCCTGCCTGAGACCTGAGCTTTGCCCTTTGAAGCAGTACAGGTTTGTCAGGAGAAAGGGTACGTTCTGAGAGACTCTGGGTAATAATAAAGGGGCTGGTTAAGCAGAGAAAAGGCCTTCAGGGTAGCATGTATTCTTATTGCTTTTTTTGCAACCGAGCAGAGAAAACATCCCAAGGCAAAATGTGTATTGTAGGCTTTCCCGTAGTTCCCAAAAACAATTATTTAAACACTGGCACATGCAGGTGTCCTGGCAGCGTCCCCCGCTGCCCCCGTGGGGTGGCACTGCCCTGTGCCCGAGCCCCCAAACCTGGGGGGCTGGCACTGCTCTGTGCCCGAGCCCCCAAACCTGGGGCGCTGCACTGCCCTGTGCCTGAGTCCCCAAACCTGGGGGGCTGGCACTGCCCTGTGCCCAGGCCCCCAAACCTGGGGGACTGGCACTGCTCTGTGCCTGAGTCTCCAAACCTGGGGGGCTGGCACTGCTCTGTGCCCGAGCCCCCAAACCTGGGGGGGTGCACTGCTCTATGCCTGAGCCTCCAAACCTGGGGGGCTGCACTGCTCTGTGCCTGAGTCTCCAAACCTGGGGGGCTGCACTGCTGTGTGCCCGAGCCCCCAGACCTGCAGGGCCCAACACGTTGTGCCTCACCCCCTGAGCAGGGGCTCTGGGTGCCATCTGGGCTGTGCTGTCTGTCCCGGACTCAGATCTGATGAGTTCAAATGACTCTCTACAAGTGTGTGGTAGCTGCAGCTGTTGAAAGCGCGCCGGCAGCTTCTGATCTGCACATGAATTTGGAGGTTTTTTACAAGTGCTGCATCGGCAGTTTTTCTGCAGAATGAAATTTTCACTATTGCTAATATCAGCTGGGGAAACAGGTGGAACTTGTTATCCTGCTCACAAATCCTGCCTTTTCACAGGGAAGAGATTGTTTTTCATGGCTGTACGATCTGTTAATAGGGTAGATTGAGAATAAGACTGGAGAGAACTAGCCTGTTTCTGTCTTTGTCCCTGACTTACTGTTTGACCTTAAGAAAGTCTCAGTCATTCTAGAAACCTGGTTTCTCTATGAGTGAAAAAAAAACAATAATAGCTGTATCAAAAAAGACAGTCATCAATATCTAGAAGTGGTTGTAAAATTTCAGGTGAAAGTGTTATGTATTGTCACAAAAATGGTGTCTGTTGTGCTTTCTTGGAGACCTGCAAAAGTCTGGTTTTTCCTGCTGAGAGAATTCTTTCCATGTTGCTCAATCAATGATCATTTTAATATATTTTTCTGCCTCTCAGTTACATCTCAAATATTTGTGTCTGTGCAATTTTCATGGTCTCATATCTTGTCTCTTTCTGTATAGAAATGTATGTCGTCAGCTTGAGGGGATGCTGTTCCTTTCAGCTTCTTTGTAATTACCAAAAATAGTTTTACCCTGTTAAAACCTTTCTGAGTTGTCGACATGGCATGGTATAGTATTAAAACCTCATTACTCTGCAGCAAACCTTCCTGGGCATTGTGTTTACTTTCTGATAACATTTCTAATAAGAAGCCAAACACCAGGAGAATGAAGGGGATACTTACACTGTTGGGTCTAGTGTGACTTTGCATAATAAAAATAATGCAAAAATAATGACACTCTTGTGTAGCTAAGAGAGAAAGAAATACAACCAAATTTTTTCTGCTGGCTTTTCATCAAGGCAGAAAACCTGTGTGTGTTTTCTGGACGAGCTTTGTTTATACTATGGTCTGGAACCTGAGAGCAGAGATTCCTGTGCCTGTGCAAAGTTATTTTGCTTTCAGCATGACTCCACCAAGAGACCCCAGCATAGAGGACTACTCCCTTTTGAGGATAGTGCACTAGAGTCCTTGGCAAGGCCTAGAATTGAGGTGCTCTGAACTAGAGCTATGGATAGAATAAGAGCTTAAGAGCTAAACTCAATTACTCTAACAAAGCCTGAGGCTGCAAGGAAACTTTCCACCCGAAGTATGTTTCCTAAATGCTGATAGCAGATGGCTCTCCCATCCCACAGGCTGGGGATGTGCTGACTTTTCACTCTCAGTGTACCTTGTTCTCACATCACAGAACTCCTAATTTTTTGTTTTTAATAAGTGTGATCTGATAAGCTAAGCTAAACACACTTTTAAAATACATTTCAAGCATAAAGATTGTTACTAAATCCATTGTTCAGATTCACAGAGATGGTTAATAAAATTTCCTTTTTCCTTTGGCACCTATGTAAAATCTGACATAGATTTAATTCTGGTAGTAGGGTAGAGGGAGGAGTACAACCATAACCAGAGGTGACCAGTAGTGGCCCTATCTGGCTGTGTCTTGCAATTTCTGCTCTTGTATGATGAATTGATGTCCAGCAGCACTGTGGTTTTCTACACTCTACCCCTACCTTTACTCTGCTTTTTTACAGCTTTGCCTCAGCCTTCTCTGTGAAGCCAAAGATGCCTGACATTTGTAGCCATGTTTTTGAGACTACCTGCTCAGGAACATCTGCTCATAGAAGTCTATTTTTACTATTTTGTGTATCTGAAACAACTGGGGACTGGATGTGTTGTTGCCAGGGTAAGTGTGTGAAGAGAGTTAGTTTAGACTACTAGAGTGGAATGAAGCTGTTGATTAACGGACTCAGACGCACAGAGGCCGGCGAATCATAAGGCTCCATCCCTCTGGGTCAATGGTCGTTGGGACAAGGCAAAGAGGAGACAGGAGTTGAAGAGACACTGCTGTTTTGGAGTCTGTGTTTCAGGTCACAGTCATGTCAGGTCAACAAAAGTCATGTGTGAATGGTGCCAAAGCAAACTTGATGGTTGTTCATGAATATTTATTGTCTTTTTATACTTCATTATGGCAGACTTTTCATTACACACCTTTTTTTAAAACCTACCAGACAAAACCCCAAAATGTGCTCTGTTTTGTACTACAACAGGCAATGAGCCAAAATGTAGGTCTGAGGAAACTTTTGTGTCATCCTCTCCTTGGAGCTTTATTTCAGATCATCTATGTTGTACTGGATACAACCCTTTCCACCTAAGCTGTGGTGACCCCAGACATTGTCCTCGGACATGTTTTGGGGCTTCTGAATGGGCTGTCATGCTACTTGTAGCAGCACTTGCATTTCTTCAACTGATCAGCAGCTGGAGGTTATGGATGGTGCTTGACCCCTGACTTGACTCATACCCTTGTTCTAGACCCTGGTGCTAAATGGTGGGCCAGACTGCCTTTCCTTCCTCCCATCAGATTACAGATAGTTCTTTGGCATGCATCCAAACCTAATGCAGTATAGAGGGAAAGGTCTTCAGGTTCCCAAAGTGTAAATACACATGTGGTCAAAGCCCCAGCTCATTAAATCAGTACGTGCAGTGCTGACCAGCTACTGATACATGTTTTCATCTACACAAGGTAAATCGGATTGAAACTTCACACTGTTTAAACAGGAGAGCTGAGATTCTTGCTTACCTTTGAGTTCTAAATTAGCATGCACATGACTAAGCTTCATGGACATGGAAAAGCTGGTTCTGAGTTAGTATGATGCCTATACCATTGATTTCACTGGACCCTTTTGTATCAGGAACCACATGTACACAGCCTCACATTGTGAAGCAAGATTAATTTAGCTTTTGGCAAATTATGTGCTGTATAAGAATGCTCTGAGAATTACTTGGCTTGCAAATTTTACTGCTCAATTTTTGCAATGCAAAGTACCAGTAACATGAACTACTGGTTTCAGCTGAACTTTACAGAAATGTGAATGGCGGGCACCCAAAATGAGATAAATGGTGAAGAACTAAACAACATTAGGCCTACTGAGTCAGATATTAAGCACCTCAATATAAATGATAACAGAAGATAAAGGTAATGGCAAATGTTTTAGTGCTTCAGTCCCTTTAAAAATACAGATGGTGTAGCCTCTCAACAAAACGTGGATATGTGATTCTCAGCTGTAATTACAGGGAACAACACAGAAGGCACTACCGAGAATACTTCCATGTTTCAGTTTCATGTTATGTTAATGTTTCTAAAATCTCTCCACTTTCAGAAGCAAAATTCTTGTTCTCTCTCTTTGAATTGTTATAGCAATAGCTGAAGCAAAACAAACTTCCCATGATATACCTACCTTGGACAACAGAACCACTCTGGAGAATATAGGTAAATTAATGGGATGCAAGCTCATTTTTTGATGTGCTTCCTAACTGTACCAATTCACTTGATGCAAGTGTTTGTTACTCCAGTCAGTGGGAATGCAGAGAGATGAACTTTTCTTGCTCTCTGTATTGCTGATGATAACTTTTTCCTTGAGTTTTATTCAACCTTAAGAAATTTGCATCCTTCCACACATCTGTATTGGTTCCCGTCTTACATGTTCATGTGCTCTCCTAGATCAAATATATATTCTCCCTGGTGCCTTTAGACATCATTTACTAGCTGAAAACCACACCACAGCTGCTGCTTGCCCCTGGTCCCTCCCATATCTCTGCCATCAGAAGAGGCCAAGCAAGCATTCCCTAATGCACTACAAGTAAAGCCAGCCTGGTTAGCTCATATCCATGTTCATCACCAGGTGAAATGAATCTGGCTGGCTTAATTTAAACAGATTAGGAGGTGATTTGTGATCCCTTTTGCTAATGGAGCAGTACATTGGGTATTTGGAAGGCAGCAGTAAACACTAGAGACAGTGCTGTTTTCTCCAAGAAGAGCTTCTCTGTAGTCTCAGGTCTTCTCAGCACCCCCATCCTTGAACCCAATCTTGCACCCCTCAACTTCCACAGTTTTTCTACATGTATTACCTATATTTTTACCTTAGCGGCCACAACTAAAGATATATTTTGACGTTTTAAATGTATCTTCTCTGTTCAGCTTGCTCTGACTGTCTTTATTAATTAAACTTGTGTCTTCATATTGGTTCCTTCAGCTCATCTCTTTCCATTTGCCTTCATTATACTTTGCCATCCTTGAACTGCACTGAACTCTTCCTCATTTCACATCTTCCCATACAATATTCAGATCTGCTATTCCTCTGTCTAATTTTACTATGGCTAATGTGAAAATCTTTGCTAGAGAAGCAGCAGTGAGGAGACAGACCTTTCTTCCACATTCATTCTCACTCTTATGTAAAATCCCAGCTGAAAAAGGGCATTCTCCTCTATGATCATAACTTCACATTCCTCTTTTTCCTCCTAGTCTTCCCATTGGAATACATTTTAATACATCCTCATCCATGGAAACTGGACTGTTTATGCTTGCAATTTTTCAATGTGCTTGGAGTTGGGTTTTTTCAGATGAACGGTATATTAAGATTTAATCTGAACCTAGTCAGATAATATTGACCTGCAATGAAAAAGCTGTATGAATGAGATAGCAGCAGACAGCCTAAAGTGCTGACTGCCAAGTGCTGACTGAAAAATGATACCCCAGAAGTTTGGTGGTGCAGAGCAGACGGACATTTATGAATGGAAAAGCTTTCTGGTTGTTCAAATATTGTGATTTGAATTTTTTAAATTTTCTCAATTTTATACAATGTTTGCCAAAACTTTGCCTCCCTCTGTAGGCTACCGCATCCTTATACCAACTGTAAGGCCTCTCTCTTTTGCCACAGTAGATTTCCCCAGAATTAAAACAAAAAAGAAATTAATCTAAGACTTTAAATTCCTGATACTCCTCTCTATGCCCATTTCAGCTCTATTTCCTACTGTTCAGAGTTAGCAGTTATCAGGAAACATGTATTTTGGTTCCAAAATCATGATCTTCTGAAACAAATCCCTAGGTATTATAGCATTGCCACAGTTTGTGAGCCCCATTGTGTTAGGGCCACAAACAATGAGTTGGCCTTTGCCCAAAGCAGCTTTTAATCCAGGTCATGTATATGGAAGATAGGCAAGGGAAGCTGTTTCCACATATATCTGAGTTGCCTGGGTTAGATGTTATGAATTATTTCAACAAATATATTCCAAACCTTCCCCTTCAGTTTTTCACAAATTCCAAATTTGGATGCTGCTCTAAATGAAAAGGAACAATTAAAATGCCTTTCTGAATGCATTTGAAATTAAATAAGTTACTGTAATTTCCCTGAGCAAGCCAGCTCTTTGGAGGGGGCAAAAGTTGCAAATGGAAAAACAAACAAACAAATGAGTGAATAACTATGAGACGTGCTGCCAGAGACTCAAAAACCAGCCTAGTAGAATAGGGAGGGAAAGGCTCTTGTCTGCCCTGGGTCAATTTGTAGAAACCAAAATGTGGGAGAGAGTTGAAATAACTAGGAGGAAAAAAAGAAGTCCACTGTTTTTTCTCTTTTTAAAAATCCGATTATGAGGCTACCAGGACCCATGATACTGCTATGAAAGAGGACTGACTTCAAGGATGTTGAGAAAAAAAACAGAAATTTCCAACTTCTTTGTTCAGGTTGTTCCTTTGCAGGGGTTCCTTTGGTGACATAACTAAGAGGTGAGTCCCTTGGTTGCATCAGTGAAGGGGGAGAATGAACCACAGTGCCAATGCACCAAGTTAACTGCCAGTGAGCCAAGAAAACCATGACCACGGCTACCCTTCTTGCCTGCCAAATCCTGGACCAGTGAGAAATCAAAACACGCTTTAGGTCACTCTACAGGTATAGAGCATGCTTCACCTCCCTTGAACTGGGGATGGGCAGTGAAGGGTACTGCAGCTGCTGCCTGCCTGCTCTCCAAAGACTTTCTGTTAAGGGGAATCCTCAGTTGTCCATTTAGGGTGGTATTAGAGCTGCATGGAGCTGCTGAAGCATGCAGAGAGGCTGCAGATGGGGCTGAGTACAGCTTGATACTTCGCTGTTAAGCCACCAGTTACAGCATCATCCAATGCCTGCTAGAGGTGGGTACCAAGATTGCTAGTAATGGCTAAAGGCAAAGCAGGGGGTCTGCTTTTAATAAAATGGTAGTTTATGAACAGCATTTTTCCTATTATAATGATAAAATGGATATGAAACAGTTACACTCTGCATCCTATTTTTTTTCAGTGCTATTTATTTTTTTTAAACACTGAAAACAAAAGCAAAGAAGGGGAGGGGGGAAAAAAGGAAAACTCCCTTCAGACAACAATCACCTTTTGAGTTAAATTCTCATGCTTGGTCTTAGCCCAGAGGGATTTGTCTTGAGTGAAGTTCGAAGAAAATCCTTTCAGCAGTTTCTGAGTTACTTAAATGTAACCATGGAGGTTTGGATTCATATGCTTTTTTTTTTTCTTGTATAACTCAAAAATAGCTTTCCTTTAAAACTTCTAAATTAACCCTCCTTAACTTTTCAACTTGTCACCTATCCTACTGTATGGCTTATAAAATTTTAAAGCTAATAGTATAACAAACTCAAATAATGATACTGCAGATGTTCAAATGAATCTTGGGAGGAATAAATTATTGGAGTCACAGTGGGTTGTTAGTGAAGAAAGAGCGGCTGCATGCCTTAAACCATGTGTTCTTACTGGTTTGTAACAGGCACAATTTTTTCTACTATTAAGAAGCACCAGTGTGCTTGGGTTGGATTTTAATACTCAGTTACACATACAAAATTAAGCATATCAGTCCTGATTCTTTTTTTCCTCCTGATAGCAGTGCTTTAGACATGTCAGAACATTCTCTTAAATTTTCCTGCTTTGTTTTTAACACAATCCTGAACACCAGCACACTTAACTGTCTCCTAAATATTTATAAGCTTCAAAGGCACTGAAATTCTCTTATTATTTTATTGCCAGAAGATTGAGGCAATGAGAGGTGAAGTGTCTTGGTAAGTTATGGTTTTTCCTTCTTCTTTATCCAATCCTCCTGTTGCTTTCTGATGTTTCTTCCTCTTTGTCTTCTTTCCAACATTTCTGCCTTGCTTACAAGTCCTGTTCTCACCATCTCCTATCTATCTTTCAAACATCTTTCTCCTTTTATTCGTCTTTAACAATTGCACTGAAGAGAGCCTGTGATAGAGAGAAATTATTTTTACTTTGGCATCAGCTTTTCACTTTTATCTTTTCCCTAAATGTCTGGGATGGGTCCAGGCAGCTCTCTCCACTTTCATCATCTCTCTTCACATCCCTCGTGACCCTGAACTCTCATCAGCAATCTGATGTCTGCCATGAGAGCACCTCCCATGAGCCAAAGCCACAATCAGACCAAGGTGTTGCAACACCATGCGCTGCTTTACCTACTTACCATGCTTGCTCTGCTGCTTTCTAGGAACTGGACACCTGTGCCAGGTTTTTCTCATGGAATAATGACAGTGTTGTCACCTTCTACATGTCTCTCCTCCTTGCTCTTGTGCCTGTCTTCCTCTCCCAAGCTTTTGCACTTCAATCTCCTGGCTGGTGCAATTTAGCCAAGGTACAGGAACCTCTCATTCGGCCTCTGCCTGAGGCAATTTGAACTTGAATCTCTCGCCCCCTGAATTAGCACCTTATCCAAGACATTATCAACTGTTCTGTGAGGAGGGTGACCTGAGTCCTTTCTTTGAGTGGGAAAACTTGTGCTTGACTTGTCAGCCTTGTAGTGGAGGCGCTCACTGGGATGGGGAAACCACACCTCTCAGAGCCTGCCCCAGTCAATACTTAATACAAAGTATGGAGGTATCCCCTGAAAGAGAGTAACAAACCCCAGGTTTCTTGTTTTGCAATGCTTTGAGAACAAGCACACAGTGCAATCCAGTTAATATTTAGTTATTCCATACAAACTGGAACAACTCCAGCAGGATGGACTGGAGAGAGACCCTGTTCAACAAGATCCTTTTAGAACTGTGCTGGTCTCACTTTGCTGTGGGTCAGCTCACTCATACCCCAGAGCAGCAAAGGGCACCACTGAGTTGATACGGGATTAGGTAGTGAGGATATGTGTGGAGACTGGGGGAAGGAAGGGACAGAGAAGGTACTCCTGAAGGTACTCTGTTATCTATGGTGGCAGGTTTGTAGTTGTTGCTGAAACAAGCACCTGCTACTGCTGCCTCAGTCATCATTCTGGACAGGAGTGGCAGCAAATACATGGTGGAGTGAAGTCTGTTAAAAGACAGGGCAGCAGGCTGGGGCACTATAAGGGAAATTGCTTTTAAAGTGGAAATTCAACAAAAATAGACTAAAGAATCTTAAAAGACCAAGTCAATGCCAAAGCAGAGGAAGCCAGAATGACTTCCAGAGCTCAGCTATAGGCAGTTGTCCCCCAACATAAGCCAGACACTGTCAGTGTATGGGAGACATCCAGGAACTTTCTCTCCTACAAAAAATGCTTGGGACATTATATGTTTTAACTGTAATGGAAAACTGGAGCTGTAGTGCTCAGTTCCAAAGGAGAACACTAACCATTGGAAGCAACGTGGTACAGGGGGCTGTGTGTGTGCATGGTGGTGTGTGGCTGCTCATCTTTCTCTGAGGGATTCTATAGCTTCCTTCATTCTTCGCCTCTCTCATATTACAGAAAGAAGGTAATTTTTCCTGGCCATTTACTAAAGCTCATTAAAGACCGAAGAGAACAAACAATGCTATTCCTTAGAGACTACCATTCAAAGTCATTCTACAATTCTCTGTTCTAATACTTGAGACAAATTAATTATTCCTTAGTGAAAAGTGTATAATTCCTATTCTTCATTTTTGGGGTGGGGAGTGGGGAATAATAATAGGAAGTTTATATCTGAGTCAAAAGCTGTCTGTGCTGAAGGGAAATGAGAAAAAATGTGTGTTCCAAGAAGAGTAAAAGCAATTATTCTAATAATAATTCTAGGGATATTAATGTCTTTTTAAAGTAGATTGCTTTCAAATAAACACCAAAGTTGAAGGCATAGGAAAGGCTGGTTTATTTATTAATCATTCCAAAAGTGCATTTTTCTAAATGAACAAGTGCATGAGCAACTTCGCTGGCACGTATTAAATTTAGTTAAATGGCAACTTGTAAATGTCTAAAAACTTCTGTAACCAGAGACTAATTTGTTTAACGTGTTGAAAATGTTATGTGGATGTGAGGAGCTACATATTAAACTTCAAAGCAAAATGCTCCAGAGATTACACCATCTTAAAGACTGCATATTGGAAAGGCCTTTATACATTAAACATAAAGGATTTTTAATTCTCTTCTATTTTGAATACTTGTCAATCTGTGTGACTCATGCCTAAGATTGTAAATTGTCATTTAAGGTGTGATGTCCAAGTTGAGGCCTGGACCGTGATTTGCAAGGGGCTGCCTTTTCTCTTTCATCTCTATTAATTAATCCTGTCTCAGTTTGCCCAGCGTACACTTCTGTTGACATCACCTTTTCCATATACTTTAAAGAGTCCCCAGAGAGATCTACTGCAGAACAAAAACTGGACAGAGAATACATTTGGAAACCATTTTATTTCTCAATTACCAACCAAAACGTATGGAAAAGATTTACACTCTATCTGATTTACACAATAATTATACTTTGAAAGCTTAGAAATAAATGGCTTGATCCCTGAAATCATTAGTTACTATACCAAATGTAATTGGTGTAAACTAATGAGTTTACTGGATGGCTGACCCTTAATTACTGATTATAGTTAAACTCCAGCCAATCAAAAATTTGTTTACTTATAAAAGTGCAGTATAGTATTAACAAGCATTACATTTCCAAGCAAGCAGCATTATGATTAGTTGTAGCACACAACTCCAGCCTGTTCAGGGCTATCAAAAGCAGCTTTTTAATAATAGTGCACTAAGCAACCATCACTCTCTTACCTCAGCATCTACCAGACAAACAGAAGAAAAACCACATAATTAATCATCTCATGCAATAGAAATAAAGCATCTGGGCCAGACTCAGGCAGGGTATACACAGCCACCTTAGTCAAAAGAGCTGCAAGAGGCCGGGGATTTGCTTTAAGATAGGATAACTGCCATGGGGAGTCCTGGCCCTCTGGAGGGGGCAATCTGGGGTATGGAAGTGAAATACTGATTGATTATGTGCAGTATTGTGTCATGTGGAGAAACCTATCGACAAAATAGGTTTAATAATTCCTTGAACTAAGGAGGGTTCCTTGGGCAGATTCAATATGCGGCAATAAGATATTTGGTTACTCTATTGGCAATCCCAAAAATTCAGAAGTCATGGCTCCTCACTATTCATTAGATCAAATGACGAATCTTTTTAAAAATAAAATAGTAAATGGGAACAAATTATCTTTATTTGTCTCTGGTTGAGCTTTAAGAATTAATGTTTTTACCCAACCAGGAAGACTCAAAATTCCTATTAAAAAAGTTGAAAGCTGATTTTTATTTAGATCATTTCCAGAGTTCAGACTTAAACAGATACACCAAATATTTTGATAAAATCACAGGACTTTACAATATTTACAGTCACATACTTAAAGACACTTGGGTAAATTACTCCAATGTTTTAAAGATGTGGAAATTCTCTATCTCCTAGATTGCTCCTGTAAATACTAAACTTAAGATAGGAGACTGATATCAGAAGGCACAAGCATTAGAAGATCAGGTCTGATAAACTGCTGCTGCAGAGATTTAGTTGGAAGAGTATGTATTTGCTGGAGCTCTGTACTGTGTGCTCTTCAGATGACCCAACAGACCTCACAGCTGCCAAGATTCATTCTGTTGGGACTACAGGTCTCTCCCATTTCTGCTTTTCTCTATTATGTTTCTCTCTGGGACTTGCCTCTCATAAGGAGCTACGCTCAGGAGAGGACTAACCTTATCTGATGGCTCTTTGGAATAAGTGCTGTAACACTTGCCTGTTTATTAGTATAAAAATTTTCTTAAAACTCAGAAAACAAAGAATAAATTCATTCTCAGAATGTCTGCACATGGGTTAAAGTGAAATTTATGCATTTACTGAACTCCTGTTTGTGAGATGTGTCTAGTGTCAAGAAAAGGTTAAAGTTGTTTACTGCCTCCAAGCTCTGGTCTTAGAAGTTAATTCAGAGCTGTGCTGTGAGGAGCTACAGAGAGTAAGTCCTTGGAGCAGTAAATTGCTGGGTTGATGTCAAGGTCCGTGGGCCTTAATAATAAAATTAGTTTGTTTCTTAAGGAAATCCTAGCAGGGACTTTTATGGTTACATAAAGTCATTATAGTGTTTTACAAGATAACTTTAAAGATGCTGTGGAATGATCAGAGTTTGTGGGAAGGGATCATGTTTTTTATTATTTTTGGAATATCCTCAAGCTGTCATAGCTACAGCACTGCCACTTGGAATAGCTGCTCCAAAGTTCAAAAGAAAAGACAAAAGATTTGTTGAAGCCTAAGTCAGGCAAATAGGGCATATCTGTCCAGAGAAAGCTTGTTGAATTGAATGGATCCCATGCACTTCCTGAGAATTGACTCCAGTGTTGTAGGAGCTGGATATTTGGAGTAATCACAGTGTTTTACTGCAATTTCACAAGAGCAGATAGAGAGCCTATGAAGTTCTACAGGCTCTGCTTTTCACAGTTCTCTGTTGGAGGATTTAGGGGTGAGCAATTTTAAAAATCATGGAAAAGGAAGAAGGCATGTTTTCCAAAACTTCAAGATTATATGAATGCAAAGACAGAGGAAACACTATACCGGACAAAAACTTTCCACTCTCTGCACAGCACTGCTGGTTACAACACCACTGCCATTTCTGCTCTGCTGGCACTGAGGCAACACCTTCCAGTGTGGAAGGAAGACAAGGAACCATTGATTCGAGAGGAGGGGAACAAGCTATGGACCAGTTCACTCTCCCCAGCCTGCTGTCCCTGTGGCACAGGAAATCTGGGGCTTCTGGATGGACTGGTGGACCAAGCAGTGTAGAGCCCCACCTTCTTCCTTTTCTGTGAACTCTGCCTGTTTCTGTGAAAGAAAGCATCAAGCCCCATCTTGTTCATGGAAATACAACATATTTTAAAGCCGTAGTTAATGGATAAACTGTTTTCTGACTGGATGAGCCACACAATAAATCTCTTTTTGAGTCAAATGCAATGCAACTTATTCAGTTACAGTGAAATGAGCCACTGTCACTTTGCTGCACTAGCATACATCAGGCAAAATGCTTCTATCTTCATCAGTCTTGTAGTGAAATAGAAATAAAACAATAGTAACAGAATGGTGTCACTGGATCTGTGGCACCTGCTTTAAAAATAAATCTCTTAGCTTTGTCTTCACTATTACTTTCAATAAATGTCCTAGCATTGCCACAGCATTTATCTAGCAGCAGGAAACCATTATCCTATGACAACAATCTATTCCATTAACATTAGCTCTTAATTGTAAGATTGTTTATAAGACAGCAAAAGCTACTGAATCATAGTACAATGATAAGAGTTATGGTCATGGAGTATAGAAGTCACTCCAGTTCTGAAGAACAACTTAAGAAGAGAGCTATATTTTTGTATGAAAAATAATCTAATATTCTTATGCAATACAATGCTTTCAGATAATGGATTACATGTGCAAGTAACTATTAAAGATTTAAAGTTAAAAATTGTTATTAAGAAACACTTTCCTTAATAAATGGTATGGCTAAAAAACTGAATAGAAAGCTTAGAAACTCTCCTTTTACTTTCAGCAAGGCTGCATTGAGTCAAACAGAGAAATCATAATAACAGAAGCACATTTGTCTGGTGAACAGAAGGAATGTTGCAGAATTGAGATATGAAGAACTTCACTGCAGAATAGAAGGAGAACTGTCATTCTGATTGTTTGTCATTATTGTTTCATGTCCAGTTAAGTGAACTTAAAGTGACAGTTGTGTCATAACTCCTGGCATCTATGTAAATTTCAACTCAAATATGATAGAGACATTTCTGCCAGATGCAAGTCACCAGGCTGCTCTCCCTCTTTATTTTTGTAACCTTTCATTTTCTCAGACCATGCTGGTAGCCTTTAAATTAAAAAGATAATACGGGATCTCTGTTATGTGTGTGTTTCAGTTCTCAGTCTGCATCTTGCTTTCTCTCAGCTCTTTTAAACAATGCCCAATGTCAAATTTCCATCAGAGAGTCACCACAGACATCTGGATGTATTACCTAAAACTGTGCCTTCCCATGGGTGATGTATCATAGAGCAGAACCCTATGAAAGTCCAGGCTGTCAACGCTCCCTCAAGACCTACAGAGAAAATGGCTCGAGCAAATGCTCCTCCATTGGTTTGCTATAGCCCAAGCCAGGTATGACAAGGGTCTTCTCTGGATAGGTGTAAAATAAGAGGAAAACCTTGGACATGGACCTTTCTGTAAATTACAGCATTGTTCAGAGATTAGGGTAACTTCAGAAGGATATCAGATGTACTCCATGGTGATGAGTTACATGTGAGTAACTCATTTCCTGTGTACACTCATAACAGATAGATAGTCTAACGACAAAGGATTTGCAACTGGACACACATCTTTGAAAATAATTTCAATGCAATTATAAACATATTTTGTGTGGACAACATCATCAAAACTATTAAACATGCTGTTTATTCATTCAGGCATAATACTAATTTTTTCTGCATATTTAAAGTTACTTGGCTAATTAAATAATACAGGCTTGAGCTAAGTGTTCATTTTTCATTGTAACACATTGCATAAAAGACAGTGTTATAAATATGTACCTCTGCATTAGGTAAGCACATTTTGATCAGTTGAGTCAATTTTTATTATTTTAATTCTTTTCCAGTTGATCTTTTTTGTAAATTTGAAGTAGCTCAGTGGCGACTTTTCTCTATAGTTTGGGTCTTCAAACAGCACCAAACTGTGCTGTCCCACCCTCTAATCCAACTATTTGTTAAAGTGACTACTGAATAGAGGCAACATATTAATGCCAGTTCTATAAAAGTATCTGTGAATAAAACATTTTTTACCTTCAAGGGTAAGTTCTATATGTTTGTATTTTTTTGTCAAAGGGTTTTTTCCTTGTTAAAGATGGAGACATATGAATCATAAAAATATTCATATTTGTGACAAAATATCACTCAACAGGAATGTCGTCACAAAAATCAGTTGTCAGAATATGTTTATCAAATTAATTTTATTTGCTTTAAAATGCCTTGTTTTATTAGACTGTGTAATGTAAGGCCCTCTTTCAAAATTCATATAGCATTTCCAATTCTAAGATAGTTTTATGTAGTGAACTTATTATCACATATGCATATTCTAGGGGTCTCTAGAGACTCTCATTTTAAAACAAAAATTACATATAATTACAAACTCTGATATCTTTGATATAGTCACAGAACTTGCAGGACTTTCTGCTACTTGCCAGTAGCCTGTGGTCATATATCAATTCTCCCAACAGGAATGTGCACAGGATAAATTTAGTGAATGTAATTTTAGCCATATGAGGTCATTACAAATATAGCCTTAGCTCTTTCAAAAGTGGACTTTATTGTTAATATAAATATATATCTATAATTACTGACATTTATATTATTTGGCTCCTGTCCTAAGTTATGGATACAGTGATGATAAAAGGGTCTTGCAAGCCCTTACCTAAGCAACCTGTGGTTACTTCCCATGGTTCTGCGTTCCTGTAAATAAAGTTACTCAAGTATTTATCAGCAAATCAGAATCTATATACACATTTCTAAAAGTGACTTATCTTACTCTTTTGGGCAGATAGTACTGTCTGCTGCTTAGAAAAGAATGCTTAGAGAGAAGCCATCCAGGATTCTTCCCAGCTTCTGCCAGGATGCGGCTACTGTATCACTGGATATCCAACATAAATACTTAATCCAGTCACATTTTTAAATTGTTTGAGGCCCAAACCAGAAGATCCTACGTGAGTAAATGGATGCATAACTTTAAAGTAAGAAATGGCCATTGATTTTTCATCACTGCTTCAGGAGACTGGGGTCAGAGGGTTTGTTTTGAAAGTTTGTTTGTTCAAAAGGTGTAGCTCAAAAGACACATGGATTAGCAAAGTGCCACATGGAAGATCTCAAAGCAGCAGCCTCAATATTTCTCTCTGAAGAGAAAAGAGAATCGCATACGTATAAAGTATTCAGGGAGAGAACCTAGAGGTCCCATAGGAATGCAGTATTTAGGGAGAGAATCAAGATTCCTTTCATGACCGGAGAGATAACCCTGATGCATTCTGGACTACCGGCTATTCTAGCGGCATGTCTAGGTCTGAGAATGATTTGGATCACAGCCTGTAACGTTTTCCAGACATTCAGATTGCAACTACTAAGCCAGCAATTTTATGCTTTCCTTTCCCTGACTCCAACAGTACTGTGATAGAAGCAGCCAGATTTTCTTCTGCATTGTGTTTTTTATCCATTCAGCCAAAATTAACAGTCTTCTAAGGGTAATGTATGCCAAGTGAATTTAAATCTTGTGGACTCAAATCGACCTAAAGTTGATGGATACATTCATGCCTACTGCTGAAATCTACCAATTACACAGAACTATGTTAACTTACCATAGAAACATCTCATCTAATAGCACAGATGATGTTGAACTAACTAATTGCATTATGGCACATAGACAATGAAAAACATAACGAAGATGACAGCACAGCAACAGCAGATGCTGCACAAAAGAAAAATTAGAAAAATATTGCTCTGCAAAATGCTCTCAGTTAAGGTTTCCTCTGTTAAAATTAATCACAAAAATTTGTGATGATCAGATTTCATAAAAAGATATGAACATTGTAATGCTATTTGGAAGACATCATTAAGCCATTTAAAACACTGCTCCTTGAGAAGGTAATTCCCATTTTTTGTATCACTATCAGTTTTAAAACTAGCAAACATTTCAGTGCCTATGGCAGAGTTTCTTGGTAGCATATCTTTTCCAATAAGGAAAGGTCCTAATGGCTCTCCCAGAGTCTGAATTTGGTAGCTTCCAGCCATTACAGGCTTAGATAATTAGACAACTTAGATTTTATTTTAGCTTGGCATTTACTCTATTCTTGTGCTCTTAACTGTCAGGGAGCTAAAATATCAATGATTGTTGATTATCTGTAGCATGTTTTACTACTTTATATATTTTAAATTGTACCAGATCCTACACAACAAATCTAAAACTGCTGAGTATGTTTAAATGTAATATGTACATGGAGATTACATCCAGATGATATATTTCATAAGCCTATGCTAAAAAAATGCAATATTGTTAACCCACCGGTCCTCTCCTCCCTTTCTCTCTGGAAGCTTTCCACAAGCTCCCAGTCCACTTTATACGGACTCTGAACATATCCCAGTCTACGGAGAAAGACAGAAATAGACTTTTCTCCTGCGTTTAAATCATTCCTGAGGTGTCATTCAAATTTCATTTCCTATATACTTAGAAGCAAAACGTATCTACACTATCCTACGTTTTCCCAAATACATTTTTCCGAGGTAGACAGTTTTCCCTTCAATTCTAAATGATTTCTGGGCTCAGGGCTCGGTGCGCGGGCAGGCCGGGGCTGCGGGACGTTGCGGGAGGGTGCAGGGCTGCGGGAGGCCCACAGGTGGCGATGTGGTTAAAGCACACCTGGGCTGGGAGTCCGGGCAGGGAGCACCCGGCGGGTGTCAGCGGGTCCCTGTGCCGGGACACTCACTCGTTAGAAAGCGCTCCCGGGAAGAGTTCCGCGTACTTGTGCGGGGCATCGCGTCTGCGTCAGCCGCCAGCAGGAGCGGGTTTGAAACGCTCTGTTGCATCGGACATCGGTTGGGCACACGGGGCCCGTAGCTCAGTCCCGCTGCCCTCACCATGGGTTTGTGTGACAGGGCAGCGAACGTGCCCGGGACAGCCCCAGCCCGGCCCTCCCCGCGGGGCAGCGCAGCGCCGGCCAAGGCGCACGTCGAGCGCGGCCCGGGCGCTGCTGCCGTGCAGCCAGCGCTGTATTGGCTGCTGCTGACGTCAGCGCTCTGGAACCGAGAAACTCCTGTTAGGAAGTTTTCTGCTCTTTCCCAGATCCCGGGAATGTGCAGTGGATGAGGCTGCGCCGCCGCGGGCGAAGCGCGGCCGCGTGCGCGGGGTGACAGTGTCGCGTGTGTTTGTGCCGGCCGCGGGGCCGCGACACCCGCACTCGGGAACACTTTTTCCGGGAGTCTGTTCCAGCGCTTCGGTGCTGTGCTTATCCTGTGTGCTGCCCTTAGGCCTCACAGACGTGCGCTAATGCGTGGTAGGTTTTTAAGTGTCCCCCACTGCACATTACTTGTTCCGATTTGCCGTCATCTCCGGGCTTGTCCCCCAGAATCGCCGCTGCGTTCCCTGCTGACGAGTCGTGCTGCCAACTGCGGCTGCTTAACCCTCCGAAACCTCCGCAGGGCGGCCACCGCTGGCCGTGCCCCCGCGGGTCCCACCGCGCCGCTCCCTCGGCTCCACCGGGGGAACGTGTGACAGCCCCGGCCCGACACGGCCCCTCCGCCCACGGGCCAACCGGGCCCAGCCCTTGCGGCCTCTCCCGCCCCGGCGCGGGACCCCAGCCCGGGGTGCGGGCAGCGGGGGGCGCCACGAAGGCGGAGAGAAGCGGCTGCCACGGCCGCGCCGGCCCTCGGCGCCTTCCCTGGGGCCGGCGGGGCCCGGCGGCAGGGGCAGCGCTCGGGAAGGGCTCCAGGGGACCCCGCCGCCCGGGCGGAGCGGGCCTGCCCTGGGGGGCAGCCGGGACGACCCCTCGCTGCCAAGTTTCTCAACTGGTGGCCGGGAGCGGGGCGGGGCGGGCGGTGCCCTGACGGCCGCGCGCCTCCCCTCAGCGCCCGGGCGGCGCGGCCAGCGCTGCCCACCTGACTCCCTCTTTCCTCTCCATTCCCCTCCTCCTCCTCCTCGCCCCCTCCCTTCCTCTCTTTTTTTTTTCCTCCCCTTTCACTCATTCCTTTGTCTTCCCGGGGATTGGCAGGTTTTATTATTCCGCCTGAACAAGCCGGGGGCGGATTGGCTGCGGCGGGCTGACGGGGGCGCCGAGCCGGAGTGTAGTTGGGATTCTGCTCTGTCAGTAACACATGTGTGAGCGCAGCGGGCACACGCGCACCGTGCGGGCACACACGCACTCGCACGGGCACACTCGCACCCGCACCCGCACCCTCACGCTTAGACGGGCAGAGGGGCCGCCCCTCGCCCTCCGCCAGCGCCGCCGGATCCCGGCAGCAGCTCCGCGCCCAGCCCCGCTCCAACTCGCTGGCTCCCGCCCGCTCCGCTGAGCGCCCCAGCGGGCCGCGGCCGGCCGGCTCCGCGCCGCGGGAGGCTCGGCAGCCGCCGCAGCCCGGAGAGGGGGCGGAGGTGGGGGGGCGGGCGGGAAGAGGCACAAAGTGAAGCCACATTGCCAAACTTGCCCGGCGATTGCAGCAGCGAGCGGCGGCGGCGCCCTGCGTGTGCGGCTCAGCGGCGGGGACCGAGCTCTGCAGCTCCCCTCCCGGGAAACCGGAGCGGGAGGAAGGACCCGGGCAGACGCCTCTCATAGCAATATCTATATTTTTCCAGCCTGGGCTGCCCCTTGGTGGGCGGGGGGCTCCCTCCAGCGCTCCCGACAGCCGGCGAGAGGGCGAGCGCTGTGCTTGTTTCTTTGCAAGGAGACCTCCTCAGGCACCCCGAGCGGCGTTTCCCGGCCTTTTGCAATATAGCGGGGAAGCAGGTAAGAAGTGCCGGTCGCTCCCCCGTGTTCCCCAGCGTTCGTGTGCGCGGTGCCCGCTGGGCAGAGGGGCGCGGAGCGGGGCGCCCCGGGCATTGTCGCGGCCCCGCGTACAAAGCCTGGCGGCGGCCGCCGCTAAAGCGCCTTTCCTTACACCCTTTCCCGGCTGCCTCCGGGAAAAGGGCTCTGCCTGCCTCGGCTGTGAATGGAGGGGACGGGGAGGCGGGGGTGTTGGGCCCTGGGACACCCGCTTCCCCCGTAGTAAAACACTGTTCTGAAACAGTGGCAGAAAAGATCAAAGTGAGCTCTATATTTCTGTCCTCTCCGGTTCCCTTCCTGCCCCCCACACGGTCTTTTGTTTCAATCCAGGAGAAATTCGGTGAATCACCTAATTAAAACCAAGACATGAATTAAGCATCCATTTTTGTACTACAAATTACCAGCTCTCCGCTTGTCCCTCCCTTGGTCTCCATTTAAAAAGCACCAGAGGCGCTGTTAAAAGGGGGGGTTATTTTGCCTCCAGCTTCCAGCTCTGCTTTCTATTTCACTGACTCCTATCCCAGGACCTAAATTGCTTGGCTGTGTAATTACTAGAGTAAGCCTATTTAAGTTAAAAGCTTTCCCCCCCTTCAACTCTAAATGAAACTTGATGAGGGCCCGTCCTTAGTTATCAAGGGAGTCACTTTCTGGTCAGTCCTCTTGATTCATCTTTTTAGATTTAATCAGCATTAAGGTATTGCTTGTCCTTAAGAGCTTTAGCTTAATGGGGTTACTGGCTGGTTTTCTCAGTGTAACATTTCCCATTTTATATTTATACATTTTTGCCTTCGACAAAGACGAGCTAAGGTGGTGGCATGGAGCCTTTTTCTTTCTTTTAAGATATCCGAAGTGATTTAAAGCGTAGGGAAACGGTTTAAAGACTTGGAGCAGGAAATGCAGATTCATTTAGGCTGTAGCTGGAAACTGTAACAAAAGGCAATTCCTTGAACAAATGCATCAGAAATCAATTTACATAAAGGTATACGATGCGTTCAGATAAATGCAATGCTAATGGCTTTTAGAGTGGTTTTCTTTCCAAAGTCTCGGGGTTTTTGTTACAGCTTAATTGGTGCAGTTCTCCCGGTTTATTGTGCGGTCACTGGACATACCTCCAGGTACTCTTTCTGAGGAAATGTGTGCTTAAATCGGCCTCAGTTCTCTTTCTGCAGCCGAGTTGGGCCAGTGGCAGGAAAAGTTCGTCCTCCCTTCTCTGGACGTATCAACCTGAAGGTCCTCAGCAGAGAGCCAGATGCCTCGGCATGAGCACATACGGCTTACAGAGGACAAAGACAAAACATGCTGCTTAATTGGCAGTAAATAACTTGATCTTTTTATAGTATAAGAGACTAGAGGAACACCGTGAGTTTATTGGACTCTGGATTGAAGGCAACAAATTAATCGGTTTAGAATAAGCTTTATGAATTGATTCCTGTATTATCTCTCGGTTGTCCTGCTTGCATAAAGCATTTATTAGAAAGTGAAAAATGCCCTTAGTAGCAGTTTCGGGTAAGGCCAGAGTAACCGCAGCCGGAGTGGTGCACTTCGTTACTCCGCTGCTTTCCTAGGGTCGGTAAACTTTTTCAGTAACAAAGCTTTAGCATTTAAGCTGCTGATCAAGGACAGATTAGCGAGACAAAAGTTGAGTATGTTTGTGTAGGAAGTTAACAGGCGTCCTAAAGTTCAGTGATCTATTATTGGGGCCAGTGTCCTCAGTCTGGAGTGTCTTCTCTGGGTGTTTTTAGGTCTCCAAAATAAAACTACAAAAAATAGAATCTCGAGGTCTGGAGGGCCGGTCCCGAGCCCCTCGTTACCGCCCTGAGCCTGCGGAGCCTCTCCTAGACTGAAAAACCAGTTTCACAACTTCTCCCCCCCCACACACACACTCTTCACACACTTTTTTTTTCATCAGCAAAACAAACCCTGGGACTGTTCCTGACTTGTGAGCTGCAGCTGCACGAGCCCGAAGCGGGGGGGCGGTGGGGCGCGCTCGCTCTGCCCCCGATCCCCCGCCAGCTGCGCGACCGCGCCCCTGCCCCGCGCCCCGGGCCGGCGCTGCCCTCGCGGTCCCCGCCGCCCCGTCCGGGCCCGTCCCGTCCCGGCGCTGACCCGCCCCCGCCCCTCTCTCCGCGCAGGCCATGGTAAACCCCGGCGGCAGCGCGCAGCCGCCCCCGGTCACGGCGGGCTCCCTCTCCTGGAAGAGGTGCGCCGGCTGCGGGGGAAAGATCGCCGACCGCTTCCTGCTCTACGCCATGGACAGCTACTGGCACAGCCGCTGCCTCAAGTGCTCCTGCTGCCAGGCCCAGCTGGGAGACATCGGCACCTCCTGCTACACCAAGAGCGGGATGATCCTCTGCAGAAACGACTACATCAGGTGAGGCGACGGCCGGGCTGTCGAGAACCACTTTCCCCCTTCCTCCATGCCTTTTTCTCATTTTTTCCCTTTCCCCCCCTCCTCTATTTCTCGCGGTGGGTGTGCGCGGGACAGGGGTGGGCAGGCTCAGAATCGCTCCTTCATTAGGAACGGAGACGTGCGGGTGCGGATGTTAGCGCCTAGCCCAGGGCGTAGTTGCGACTGCCAAGTGGAGGGAAGAGTTGGGGAGGGGGGAGCGGAACGACGACTGTAACTTTAAAGTGGTTTGTCAGCACAAAACAAGTCCTAACTAAAAATAAACAGCAATCAGAGAGGCTAAATTAATCTGCTTTGTTGTAGTGTTGAAGGAGAAGTGTGCATATCTGAACGGTAAATGTTAAAATCGTAGGGCTTAAATAAGTCTGTGGCAGAGGTGCTAAATAATGAAATGCCTACCTTTAGTATCTGATTAATTATGATATTTACATAAGCACCTTTAAACTCCTTTGAGTGGAAACAAAATGACTCATTCTCTGTTCTTGTGAAAGAGCTGATTAACCATCAGTTGGAGGGCCACTGATTCTACTTATAGCAAAAACCAGTGGTATGATGTTTGTCTTCGCATTGTTACAGAGAAGCTTTGAAGGGACATTTCTCTTAATTTGCAGTGTAGAAAATGCAGGAGATAGGAGGTATATATGCTCGTGCCCTTTATTATCTCTTTCTCTTTTGAAGCCATTTGTTTTAAATGCCACAGATTTGGGTAGGGGGAACTAAGCCTCACTAATCTCACATCTGTTGGGGTACAGTAAGATTATGCACAGTATCCCTTCCAACAAGTTTCCAATATAATTAATAGAAAGAATTTGTGAGGTCAGGTGCCTGGACGATCTTTTCAGGTGAACTCAAGCTACTTAAACTCATTAATTTAAAAGGAGGCATTTTGAAGGATTACACATTTAATTTGAGTAAATGGTTTGATAGACTGATGCACATGAATGCTTCAAGGAGGTGTTCTGTTTCGACATTCAATAATTAAAAAAAAACAAACAAAAAAGCCCCATACCTTCCCAGCATCACAGAAATGCTTAGCTAAAACAAATTGTGTTCTATTTAAATGCTGCTGGCTTCTCATTTACAGTAAATGTCAAGAGTTAACCCAGGATTTCCCTTCTTCCCGGTGGCCAAAAAGTTACACTGTTTTTTTCCTTTCTGAAAAAAACCCTACCAAAAACAGCCATCAAGTGGTACAAGTTTGCTTATGTTGTAGACTTTACTTCTGATTTAGAAAGATAAGGGCTGTACTGAATATGTGCCTATGCACAGAGACCTCCTTAGTTTAAGAGCACAAAGTTAAGACTTAGTTACTCTGATAGTACAGCCTCTGACCTGGTACATAGCCATGGCTTTGGGAAGTTATGTAGATAAAACATGTCCCTTGGTATCTCTGAGGAATTGAAGCCTTAGCTTCACTGGGTTTGGGGGTATTTTTAGAAAGAAATGCTAAAAAATCAGCGCAGTGGGAGGTTAATGGTGCTTTTTGGTCATCATCCTAAGCTACAAGCCTAAGCCTGGCAGAATTGTAATTCAGTAGAGCAGAATGGTGCTAGGGAAATAGTCTCGTTTGAAGTGGAAAAATCAACACAACTGTTAAGATGCACTGAATAGTACAGATTCATCACTCGACCAACACCATCAAACAAACCCTCATGTCTGATTGCTACTAATTAAAAAGAGAAGATGCGTCCACTGTATCCCAGAGGCAAGTTCAGGCAAGCTTATCGGAGTCCTCTGGTCTTGTGTTGCCAAAAATTAATACTCGTTTATTTTAATGTAGGCGATTATGAATAGGGTGCTTTATCAGATGAGGGGGTTGAATTGATCTCCTTGTCCTATCGCCTGACTTCTCTTTAGATCTGTGTAATTTGACTTGCAAAAATAACTCTGACAGATGCTTGGCTGAAACTTGAACTGGACACCACACACTCCAGGTGGGGTAGGATGGCCTGTGTCTGCCAGGGCTGAGTTAACTTGGAGCTTTCCCACTGGAAATGGACTTTGCAGCCTTCCTTGTGGGTCATGCTGGCATGAGCGAGGCCCTCAACCTTTCCTTGTTTGAAATGGCTGCATTTGGTTGTACAGGCAATGCCACCCATCTGACATCGAGTCTCTGTTTTCCCTCTGCCATCCTTTCCCCTCTTAGTTTTTCGTAGGGCTTTTGCAGTATCACATTATTTTCCCAGGCAAGAGCCACAGGCACAGTTCTCAATTGGAGACATGGGGCACGCTAGACACGATTGATGAAATGAGAAAGAGGATTGATTGGCCCGGCAGGCGTCAGGTGAAAGGGACTTCACTCTTTAGGGCCAAGACCACAGGGCCATTTATTAATGAGCTTTTTAACCGTCTGAAGCTGTATGTGGGGTTTTTGTTGTTGTTTAAACAACACAACACACCCCTTTCTCTCCCTCTCCGCTCCTCCCTCTCCCCCCCCCCCCCCCCCCCCGCCCCCTTCCCCATAGTCCCCAAACCCGCAAACAGCAGCAGCTTTCATAGAAGGCCAAGGTTCCTGGGAAAAGAGAGGGAGGCGAAACCCCCGGTCTGTCCTCTCCCTCCTCACGGCGAGCAGCGCGCTCAGGGAGGGGAGCAGAGCGCAGCCCTCCCAACCTTAAAGATGCCAGATAAAGCAGCAGCGTGGCAGCGAATCCGCACAATTAAAAGCTTTAATTAGTGTCTCCTCCATTTTCTCTTAGTTCTGATAGGTTTTATCTAATGAGATCTGGTCCCTGGCTTAGATCTGCTCGGAATGACGTGTCCGAAATGAATGAGAGCCGCGTCGCAAACAAAACATTTAATTAACAAAATTGGCCTCTAAGAGAGAGCAGGGAGTGGTGAGGGAGAGGGGGAGGCTGCCCGGGCTGCTCTTAAAGGGGCAGCGCCCGCCGCCCTTCCGCGGGCGCCCGCTCCGCTCCGCACAGCGCGGCGGGGGCGCAGCCCGGGGCGGGGGCGGCCGGACCCGGCCGGGATGGGAGGGGGCCGCCAGCAGCCAGTTCATTTCGCTGGTAATCAGCGGCAAGCTGCTATATTCAGGGAATGCTGTCCCTTTAATTGAACAGGCTAGGTAATTAAATGGCACTTTTCCAATAGGACGTGCTAGGTAAATCTAATAGTTGGTTATTTAATATCACTTTGAAGTCTGCCCACTCAAGCACAATGACAGCACAGGAGCATGTGAACTATTAGCTAGGAAAAAAAAACAGGATCTCAAAAATTAATTAAATCGCATGCAATTTAGGGGGAACGTTTATCTTGATTTGTCATAACAGAATTAATTCAAGGCCTCCAATTCACTTGGGGGCAGATCTGTTACTCTGAATTAACCAAGCGTAATTTGGCTGGGGTTTTTTTTCTCCTTTTTTTTCTTCCCCTTCTCTAATGCAGCACTTGCCATTATGCACAGCCCCCCTTTTAAGTATCAATAGCTTCTGGTGCTTTTAAGGTGCTTGGTCTGTAGTTATTCTGAAGTACCTTTAATGGACTTGGCTTCAGGCATAATTTCTCTGTTGCCTTTCTTTGTTACATTTAATATAACTTGTGCAGAATTTAGATGAAATGCAGGGAATGTACAGAAACACCGATTGCTTCTGGATCAGTAGGTCTGGATGTGCATTTCTCTTTGCTACAGCTTGGATATATGTTTATGGGCACAAATGTGCACCATGTTGTGCAAGAATCAGAGCACTTAAATCTGTCTCCACGATTTTGGAAAGCACTGGAACCTTATTTTGTTAGTACAAGTTGCTAGAGGTGGGTTTCTGCTGATGCTGAATTTTGAGCAGCAAGAGAGGAAACTGGGCTGAAAAGGTTTGCTGCCTTCATTCCCCCACTCTTGTACAGAAAGTTCTGAAAAAAAAAACCACCAAAAAATCCCCACCAACCAAAAAAATGAGGAGCATTTCTGTGTTTAGGGGTGTGAGGAATGCTGTGTTGGAACCACACAGTAGTTAATTTAAGGTGGCTCAGAAAAATGCTGCTAAGTGTAGAGGAGCTGCCTTGTCCATACTGGGAACCTCTTGATGTTTGTGATTGATTGCATTGCCCAAATGTTGAAATATTAATGACCTTCTTGGACTGAGGACCCAAAGAGGAAACTGAAACCAATTCTGTCATCACAATTAAAGAGTCCCCTGGCTTTAATTAGCCTGACCTGGGCTATCTCTACCCATTGCTGCAGTTAAAGAGAAAAGAGCCCATTAAAGTCCAGTCTGAGACCGATAGCTACTTAATTGAGTACCTAAAGCCTCAAGCCTTTTAAATCAAATACTGTCCTGGACAGTCCCCCTGGTTAGATAATTAGCTCTCCAGCCTCACAGAAACCATGTGAAACAACTTTTCCAGTAAAGAATAGTTACTGTGGAAGACTTCCTTTAATGGTAAGGAGGTATAACATTTTTTTTAAAGATAAAACCTTTTTCCTTTTAATGGTATTACAGAATAAAACCATTCATAATGGTAGAGAAGGAAAAATAAGCTTAATTTTCCTAGTAAATAATACAAAGCAGTGGAAAGGTGTTCTGAGTTTGTAAGTAATTTTTAGGACTTTTAGCAGAATATTCAGCTGAAGTGGCTTCCCAACCAGAATTGTCTGGGAACGTGCCTAGGGAAAACCCAGGATATGCGGAAAGCCTCTGGATGACTTCGACTGTTTATTAGAATTCACAGACATTCAAGGTGTGCAACCACTTTTAGTTCAGAAAGAATAGTATAACAATGAATGCCTAATGAAGACAAGTAGTGCAATGAGATCCGCATTCCGAACGCTGTGTTTGCATTTGGGTGCTGCAGTTGTGCAGGGGCTTGCAGGAGACTGCTCACTAGGTTCAGATTCTCCTGGACAACTAACACCATCTTGGTCTTTCTTCTGCACTACCCAAGTAATGCCCTTGGTGCCACCCCCTTACCCGAGATTTTTGGATCTTTGCTCTAGAAATCTATCAGTGCCTTGCTGTCTCCTCTCGAAGCCCTTCCCGTGCACCTTCTCTCTAGTGCCAGCTTGGTTACCAGTAATAATCGAAGGAAGAAAAATGCATATTGCAAAGCTTTGGAAGTAACCTTGATTATATCGTGTAACTGAAACTGGTCCCTATTTGGATGCCACCCTAATAATGGACCTTTAGTTTCCAGACAGTTTAGTCCCTTTGGCGGGAGGTCCTGACAATGTATTAGTTCAGCTTTCTCTTTGTAACCACTGTGATTCTGCAACAACGTGTCAATGTGTCGCAGATCTCAGACTAATTAGTTTTGAAATGGAGTTTTGATTGAACTCTTCAAATCGATTCTGCTGCAAAATTTGTTTCTCAGCTTCCTATTAAAAGCCATCTTAAGGGGCAGTTTTACTACTCTCTCTGTCGTTCAGTCGATACATTTAATAACAACTTACAGGCTATTTTCAATAAAGTGGCGACAGCAAATTAGTAGTTTGAACATGACAAGCCTCCTCTGCAAGCTCAGATTCTGAAAATTCAAAGCAATTATTTTTATACAGAGGCACACTGCAATCATTCAGATTACGGGTATTCTGTTGTAATGTGTGTCCTAGGTTGACACAAACAGAATTCTATGACTTTATTTGGACAGGAAGGAGATGCAAATACTAATATTTATTATGACACCAATACGCTAATTTGTAAATCCTATTACTATGTTTTACATCGTGCAGAAAAGTGGGTCTGTGACCCTGCCAGCTAGTTTGGTTTCCTTTTTTTACCGTGAAATGAATTGTGGTAGTCTTTATAAATATTTGTGTCTATTAGAGACTCGCGCAAAAGCAAATAAAGGTTTTTCTAATTCTAGCTAACGCAGCCTGTAAAAGCAAAACTCCGTAATCATTATTGTATTATATTTTGAATCGATGCTTTGTGCCTTTAAATGGATTTGAAGAATTATGTATATATTTTTCTTCACCACTCTTCTGCCTATTCCCCCCTCCCCCCACTGCGTGTGCCCCCCCCCAATGGCAGATGTTGTGGTCTCATTTGATTGCATAGGAAAACTGCAGTGATACAGCAAACACCCAGAGAGATATGATGACAAATGGGTCCAGATCCCGGTAAATTACTTTCTGCTCAAATCGAAATTTCATTCAGTTTGTTGCTAGCAGAGATGAAGTAATCTAAATTGTGGACTCAGGAGCAGATAGAGGGAAGTTGGAGCAAGCATTTCATTATCAAGAGAGAGAGAAGGTTAGGATGAAAGAGATGAGCAGAGGCAAATCTAAAGTGTTGACACCATGATTGAAAAGGTTAACCCATACACATTATATATCAACCTGGATAGCAGAGAGTTTCTAATGGAAACTCTGCACTGATGGAGGTTTACTGGAGTTTCAATACACTGAGCATGATGTCTTCTTAGATATACAATCAAATCCTCTTAACCCTTTTGATGACTCATATCTCAAGATATGATTAAAGTACAAAAGAGTTCTTCATATAATTTCAAGGACACAATGCATTTAAACTCCAGTCATGAGTTGTATCTTTTTTTTTTATGATGAACCCAGTAATCTGATAAAATGTGTGTAGTACAGAATTGTTTGTGTTTCTAGAGGTGTAAGTCAATATTTCTGATTAAATCCTGTGTAACCATATCCAAGGTAGGGTGAAGCTGCCAGTTGTTACACAAAAATATACTTTTTCATATTATGACACATAAGCAAGTTGGAAGATGGGGGTTCAGAAGTCTAAAACTGTTGTGTAATAAACCATGGCAGTGATGTGCAAAAGTGCCAAGAGCCTTCTGTGTATTAAATTATTCATGATCATCACCTCTGTTTCAGGTTATTTGGAAACAGTGGTGCTTGCAGTGCCTGTGGACAGTCCATTCCTGCTAGTGAGCTGGTCATGAGGGCACAGGGCAACGTCTATCATCTTAAGGTGAGGGGGTTTTGTGTGTATTTCTTTAGTAGCTGATTAGTACTGCCGTGCTGCTTCAGTGTGAAATCTGCATCTGCTTATGAATGAAATGCAAAACAATAACTAGAAATACGAGTATCTATTATAAAGCTTTCCTTAGTGTGTAGCTTTGTTCCCTCGTAATGGGTAAAACTATACTTGAGTTATGTACTGCGTAGTCCCAGCAGGTAAGACTAATGCCATATTTGGGGAGCGAGAAACCAAGCAGCTCCATATCTCAACTGTACTTGTGGTCTCTGAAGTGTAATTTTAAAACCTGCAGCATACTTAATTTGTGCTGTAGTTTCACTTGCTGTCTCTTTCCTTTTTCAGTGTTTTACATGCTCTACCTGCCGGAATCGCCTGGTCCCCGGAGATCGGTTTCACTACATCAATGGCAGTTTATTTTGTGAACATGATAGACCTACAGCTCTCATCAATGGCCATTTGAATTCACTTCAGAGTAATCCACTACTGCCAGACCAGAAGGTGAATACTCCACAATTACTAATAAGCTTTCTTAGAGCTAAATGAAGATCAATTTCTTTTCATTCTAATAGTGGACATTCCCCACCCCTGCAAGGAGACCTTTAAGTAGCTGAACTTGCCTTAAGTTAATTTAGGCACAAGTTGTGGGGAGAAAATACTAACCTTTTAAATATGACATATAGGGCGAGTCAATTTACTTTGGTTTGTGCACGTGCATCTGTACAGCTGTTGAACTCATGTACAAAATGAAATGGAGAGCATACATTAATATAAACGATTAAGAAAGAGAAGTATTTTACTTTATAATCTTGAAATTAAGGACTACAAGAGAGCAGGTTTCTGAGGGAGGAAAATTAGGTCCTTTAATATGGAAATAAATATTTTGTAAAGAGAAGGTTCCTGGACAAAGCCAATGTATTTCACTTTAATATTAAGATTTTAGTTGAGGAAACATGCTGGGGTACTCTTGCAGAAGTATTTTGTTGTCTGTTTTGTATGTCATAACTCAGATTTAAAAACCAAAATGCTGTTTTCTTATCACTCCATAACACTAATAGCTCAACTAGAGATTGTACATCTCTGTGGTTGATGGCTCTTGGTTTCTTGCTAAATGAGTAAATAATGACTGTACAAATCATACAGCGAAGAAGAAGAAAAAATATTTCTGATCAACAGTTGTCTTGTAACTCTGAAACTAGATAGTTTTAGATCTATTTTAATCTCCTTAATAAGTCCTAAAGCTATGCAAGTGAGTGCATTTTGATAACTGCTGTGCCTAATTTGTAACAATTACTGTCAACCTTGAGTTAAGAGACTGTTCATTCCACTCTGGTCCAGAAAAGAGTGGATGTATGACTCTTGCACATAATTTTATTCACATCATATTTCATACTGATTATGTATTGATGACATTGATTCATTTACTCTTTACAGCGCCACTTGCATGGATATTAAATCTTATTGACCACAGATGAATTTTAATTTCAGATTGGTGATAGATTTTTCCATCAGCTCTGATAGTATATTTGACTTTTTCATCATTAACCCAGGCAATCACACAGCACTGAGTTATTGCAATGAAACAAAAAGTGCACACTTCAGTTGGTAATTCTTTATAGATTTACAATAGGAACTTCATTAATGTCTGTAAGGATCACAAAAAATAACATTTATCTGCAAGTAGGAATTTGGAAGATTAAAAAAAATCTGGGACAAATGCTAGGCTGATCTATTCTGTAGTGTACAGTATATTTTGCAGTACTTTTAGTCAGTGGAGAAATATGTCCGAGAAAACAGAAACTGTTCCTTAATTTACATGAATTCTTTTTGTTGTGTTGCTACATTTCAATATCTGTTTGCCTTTTTCCTGTGCATAAATTTACTGATTAATTTTAAGTATTCTTTTAAGTCTTATACAGTGAATGTAATTACATCAAAATAAAACATGGACATTTTTTATTTACTTAATTTGTCAATCGAGGTGATGAGAGAGTTGAGTACAAAAATGCTATATAGTTAGGCAAAACAAAGATAATTAAGATTGGAGGAAAATGTGCAGTCTGTTCTCAAGGAAGTACAAATACAGTTAAAGATTCATAGATTTACACTGTTGTGAATTTTAATGAAACAAATCTGTAATATAGACTAGATAGCAGTGATTCTGTTAAATGAATATTTATAGGTATCCCATTTCAAGGTATAGGTAAAACCATTCATCTTTATACACTGCAGTAAAAGGTTTACCATTCTGAGAGTGGTTTATTCACTTGTCTTCTACGAATGTAAAGTTTAATGTAACCTCAAATAGGTGTCTAAATTGTCATTTAGTTTTATCAGTTTCTTACTATGCCTTAGCAAAACATAAAAATGATTTAGTTGCCATAAAAGCAGTAGACATGATGAGGAACGTAGAACATGGAAAAGAGAAGTGAAACTGGACTGGGCTTGCAGAGCTGATGGCTGCAGGCACCTGGCAGAAGCCAAATGCAGAGAAAATAGAACGGGTTTTTATTAGTTCCTGTCACCGACTGTTACCGGCGCTGCTGCAGCGAGTGCTGAGGCAGATGAGCAGGTATTAGGGAGGAGACTGAGGGCAGACATTGTTGTTTGAGGGTTTTTTCTTTATAATATGGTTTTCCTAGAAACTGGTCTAAGTTCTCCTACTGCTTTTCAAAGGGAATTGCAGAGCACACAAAGCCCAGAAAACTGAAATATAGCTAAGGAAACTAGTTGATAATTCATAAATTTGTCAGGTTTCTGAAACTTTAGAAGCTACAGGGGCGGGTGCCAAGAGAGTTGTGCTTTTTATTTTGCTTTCTTAACAATCTAAAGGTTATAACTTCAGATATGTTTTCCAGAAAGCTGCATGTTTTAGGGCCACTGATTAAAAATGTTCTTCCACTGTAATAGAATTGGCTGTAACAGATACTTTTATTAAGCATTAAAGATCAATTCGGTCTCCAGGTTATTTTACCACTAGATATTATAGATGTGGCAGAATATTCACAGTTTATTGTTTAACCAAAGAAATTGAGACATACTCCCAGCATTGAAACACACCTTTGTTGTGCATGTGAAAGTGACAGTTATGAACTTACTGCTGTCTTAGCACAATTCCCAGTGACTGGTGCAGACAGAAAGGGGTTCATGGCCTAACTTGGTTTAAAAACTTGCAAATGCCTTAATGTTGGCCATTCCCACCTTTTGCCTCCCTGAGGCAATTCACACGTGTAAATTATAACTTCCCATCACTTGCCATGTAGTTTGGGAAAAAACCCTGTTTTCTCTAAACTTGGTACTGCTTGCCTGTGAAGTGGAAATTTAGTTTGTGATACCCTGTGTGCTGTTTTGTTTGAAGGGGCCGTACTGTCAAGAATTCTTTATGCTTTTGTTGGGGCTGGTGGTATTCCTCTAGTATTTCATGTCTGCAACAGTATCACCACCTACTAGAAGTGTAAATTTTCCACCAGTTGGCAATGTTCATAACAAATGCTTGCCTTCAGCTTCTATACTTTTAAATAAAGTATGAGTTGTATTATGTCTCTTGGAGAATATCTTAAAAATCTTCTGGTTTATGTATCACTCAGCAATTCCCTTGTAGTTACATAATTGGTGTTGTCTGTGTCCATAGTAGAAGATATTTGATGCTCATTTATTAAATATGCTTGCTGGCTGCTCCCTAATCTTTGTTCTGGACAGACAAATTACCTTTCTCACACTGAGCTTCAGCTCTGGGGAATTAAACCTCCAAGCCTCTACTACTTTAATTAGCTTGAAAGTGGGGGGTTGCAGTTACTAATAGACCTCAGGCTTTTAGTAACTTAGAGAAAGGGTGAAAAAAGAACTTCCTGGGAAGCGCAAAATGTCATTTAAAAGCCATAAAAATCTAATATATATTATTTCATTTTGGTAATTGCAAACAGATTGTATTTGAAGACTATGGATGATCATTTCTATTTTATCCATGAAAGTTTAGATTTTTATTGGGTTAGACACTTTTAATTATCACAATTCATTAACACCAGTGTGAAAGCACATGTTTGACTTCATATATTAAAATGTTTATGTAACATTAACTAACGCACCAGATGAGGAATTTAAATGGGGGGGGGGGGGGAAATCCTGAAATATCTATATTTAGCTCTTGTGCAATCCAGCATATTAGCCAAAGTTGCCTTGGGAGGATATTGGCTGTACTTTGTATTTGCTTTACACACTATTTCTTCCAATTATAAGATCATATTACGTGCTCTTCACAGGCACAGTGTAATGATTCCTCCTTTTAAACGGAGCCCACCTTCTTCACTGTACGATGTGTTACCAGAAAGTGTACTGATTTCTTGTTGTAGACTTTTTTTTTCCTCTCTGCTTTTTTTAGTAGTGAAACTGTGGAAAATGTTTGCTTTTTTCTGTTTGAAGCTGAAACATTAGCAGTGTGAAAGGGTAGTGTAGAAAGCCTTAATCAAGTCACAGTTGGAAAGTAATCTAATAAAAAAGAGATTAGTGACTAAGGAAAAGACAAAAGCAGTCATGTTGTAGTTTCCTATCTTAAATTTAGCTAAGATACCCATTTTTATTTCTTACAGGTCTGCTAAAAGGTCAGAGTAATGCAGAATGCGTGCCTTCATCTCAAATTTTGTTCATCACAGATGGATCCCATGTCTCCAAGTAGACAAGTCACCTTTGTAGCTAGCATCAATGCCAGCTCCATACCATTGCACCTTCTTTATTCTTGATTGCCCTTCCCACATCTATTGGTGTATTAAAATGACTGAATATGAACATTAAGGACTCCATGAACCTGGGCTAATGGGAGACTGTAGAGAAAATGAAAAAAGATCCACCGGAGGACATCTTGGGGGGGGCGGGTGGGGAAGATGACTAATGAAGCTAATTAAAAGAAGCATTGAAATCTGCTTTCTACCCTCATTAACAATTAGCAGGGCACTGGCCAGTTTGTGCCCTGTGTTTTACCTTAACAACATTCTATTTGCTCTTTGTATATTTAAGTGTTGTAAGGAAATGTGTTTAAATCAAACTGAACATGAGATAAAGATGTGGCTTTTGTGATATTCTATCACAAACACTTTTATTGTATCTCTGTAAAATACAATGTATGTATGCATGTAAGTGTTTTTGTCCTAATGTTGCTACTTCCCATGGCAAAAAAAAAAAGAAAAAAAGTCAGGCTCATAGCAGCTACTGTGTAGAAATTTTCACCTACTTCTAATTTGCTGAATGAAGAAAAATCTTTTATTTGTGATATTTTCAGAGACATTTGCTCTAGTATGGTGTATTTAAATAATAAAAAGTAAAACAAAACTGAATTGAGTATGGGTTTTAAAAGCTTTGCTTTTTAAAAAAAAATTACATTCAAAACATTATTCTGCAACTCTGTCTTACATAGTCATTACCTTAATTGTCAATTACCTTTAAAAGTAGCTTTTTGGTTTGAACTTTTTTTTTCTTATGCCAGTGAAGAATACATTAAACTACTCAACCATGTTACTTTTGGGAAGGATACAGAGCACTGCTTCAAAATTATCTTTATTTTTGATGGAGATTCTTAATTCTGGTAACAACAAGTATTTGTAATTCACATTGCAGTGAATTATGCTGCACACATGGGTGCTGTGGGCTCTTTCTATTCACTGCCTTCCTTCAGAATCACCTGTGTTAAGGGTATGCCTGTGTCTCTGAGCATGCAAGCATGAGAAGAGGGTATGTATATACCGTAAGAGGTCAAAAAATAAAAACTAGAGAAAGGTCTGTACCTCATGCTGAGCACTAGAATTGAGTACTCACAAAAAGGAATACAATAGCTATTCTGATCTGAACAACACAAAGTTGTGTTTGCTGTGGTAAGAGACTTAACTTTTCAACATTGATAATCTTAAGGAAAGAAAAACATGTTTTTTCGTGGGCTATTTCTGAGAACTAGCTGATCTCAAATATGGTCTGTTCTCTGAAAGCAAACAAACAAAAACCACCCCTCCACGAAGCATCAGAGCCAGCTCTAAGCTTAGAAAGGGAGCAACTTCATTTTGTATGTTTTTCCCATCAGCTGCTTGGTGGTAGAGCTGTGCAGAATAATTCTGAGAAAAAAAAATCTGACTTTCCATGTTTTTTTAGCAGGAATACTAATGTGGATCTGTGGCTGTGCATTGTATGCCTTCAGTCAGGAAACTGCTAGCACCGAATGTGCCTCTGCTGCAATTAATAGCCAACCAACTACTCTGCTTTCATAGGAAACGCATTTGGAACACATCATTATGTTACCTTTTTTAATTCTGTTTTTGAGACGGTGTTCTCTGCTCAGCACGCTTGGTTACAGAGTGAGCTTGACTTACGTTTGTTGTGATGCTGATGCACAAAAAGCTGATTTATAGATTTGTCTGTCTAAACAACCAACAGCAGATATTTTTGTTTCAGATTCTACTTCATGACCTCTAGTACATTGGAGGGCTGCTGAATTTCTTCTTTAACACTTCAGTGCTTGAGGAAGAAGCACTGTTTCAGAGAAAAGAAAATGTAGTAATGTACAATATCAGTAGAGACAAAAGAGTACTTGCATAACATAAAAAGCACCACATAAATGATTGACTGACTTTTTTAATTAAATGCACCAAGTATGTATTTTAAATAAGTTTCTAAGCTTTTTGATCTGGCATTAAAGTCTTTAGGTAGTCCTGCAAATTGTGTTGCTTCAATATCTTTGAAAAGACACTTGAAGTCATATGAATATAGAATTCAAGTATTAGTGAGACTGTAGACATCTTTTTCTATTCTTTCAGTATAAGCACTCAAGGTACAGTGTTTAACATGTACAGATTTTTGGTTGTCCAATATAACCTAGAAGTGCTAAGAAGATAGCTAATAATTTCTAGTAAGTAATGTAGTATAGCATTTAGTGATGTAGAGGTTGAAGTTCGTTAACAGCTTTAAATAAACTATTATATGACTCATTTGTAAAGCACAGCTACCTATTTAATAGCTTACTTTAAAAGCATTTCTTAAGTTGCAGACCTATAAGATTACAAATGTCACTCATGTTAGCATAATCCACATGCAAGTGCTGAAGCCTTTGCTTTGATGTGCTAAATTGGAGGAGGACTAATGGAGCTATGAATATACAATAGAACATATTTAAGTAGTATTCTTGCTTTAGGTAAAACACTTTCTTGAAACCAGAGGCATTTCAGACAGTAAAACAGGCTCTAATGGGGATGGTAGGTGTGGAGAGAAGGCTACAGGAAACACTTAGATTTGTCCTTACATGAAGAATCGCTTTTTTTTCAGGAGATCTGTAAAGAAAAACACATAGTTGTTCACCTTTTATCACATGTATTTGCTGCACTGAGGCTGAAATACACCCTCTGCATTTAGTGCTGCTGAAAAGTCATACAAATAATCATTCAGTAAGAGCTTCTCTTACTTTCAAAAATAAATGTTAAAAAAAGAATCAAAGGAAATACTACTAATCTGAAATCATCCTCATGAACCTGGCCGAAATGCTCTGTCTATACTGCATCTAAATGTCTCAATCATATAAATTGTCACTCTTATTAATGAAACAATTTTGTAAAAAGATTGCCCTCTAAATGGGTTTAATGTTTTTACCTATCCAGCTGTCTAGTTATGAGATTTACGTATCCTGGCAGGCAGTGGGACATAAAGCCCTTTCAAACCAAATTCTGTTTGCAACAAGATACTGTCTTTTCAGTCCTACATGATTTATCTTTAAATATTTTAACAGGTTATGCAGTATCTTATGAAATACAAAATGAGAATGTCTTACCAAAATGAAGCCTATGAAATTAAGTCACATCTTTAGAATATTAACCACAGAGAGTTTGTCTTCCTTTTTCCCTGTTAGCTACACTGATAAAATTGGCATCATCTACCATTAAATACTAAAAAAAAAAATTAAAAAGATCAGACAGTGGCAGAGTATGCCTTGCTATCAAGGTGGTCCCTGAATATGTTTAAGGAAAGACTGGATGTGACACTTAGTGCCATGGTCTAGTAGATATGGTGGTGTCAGGTCAAAGGTTGGATTTGATGATCTCACAGATCTTTTCCAACTTTGTTCTGTGATTTCAAAAGATCATTTCAATTTAAATTTTTTATCAAATTATTTGGCTGGTAGTTGTATGTCAAGTGTGAGGGTTTTTGCAAGGAACATTCTGAACAGCTCTATTAAAATAACAAATTGACATTAGGACATTCATGTATATAATTTTTTTAAAAATTATATTTATTCAGTGTGAAATTATGTGTTCTGGGTCTGATGGCACCGCCTGAGCCTCGTGTACATGCAGTACCAGATAACCCCTGTAGCTGCTTGGTACTGTTACTACCAGATGAATACCTACTGTCAGTCCTGCTAAGCCACAGACAAGCTTATTGCCATTAAATAGCTATTTGTTTCTATGAAACTGCAATTAAAATATTACTGATCAGACATTTTAGATTGGCAGTGCCTTGCCTGCCTGTTAAAGAGTGAGGAGCTCTGTCTTCATTTCTGCAGCCTGAGTGGCGAGTAACAGTGCAGTGTAACACGCTCACCTCTGTCCCTTGTCAGGCTGCGGGAGAGGCTCTGATCTCATCACGAACATGCTGAGAGCAATGACAAGTCAGGGCTGATCTCTGTAAGTTGAACTTGCAACTTACAGGACCTGAAGTTATTACTGTTTCTGTTCCTGTGTGAGCAGGGATGTGTACACTTCCTACGGGGATGTTTTCAGCCTCAGATTGATTCTGTTGAGGATGGACGAAGTTGTGGGCCGCCAGCCAATAACGTGGTGCAGGTCCTGGCTTGTTCGAGCTGTGTAAACAGGGCTACTATAGCTCCTTAATCACAACTAATAAAAGACTAGAGGAAAGCAATCAATTACCTTATAGGTTTGGTGTTTGGTTTTTTGTTATGTTTTTTTTTCTTTTTAATAAAAGCAAAAGTTTATCTGACACAGTGATCATTTTCACACTTGTACAACAGATGAGACAGTTTAAAGCAATCCAGTCAGCTTACCTGTGTGCACCTGGGATTTGCTGGTGCCTGTTTGCCTGTGATGTTCCCGGGAAACCAAAGCGCTCCTGCCCCTGAGCCTTGCAGAACTCACCAGCCACTGCCTGGAGTCCCTGGCCAAGCTTGTACCATTCAGGGTTAACTTGAAATCTGAAATGTAAATTTTTGGTGCAAATTAAAAACTTGTTTGTAAGAGCTCAAGGAGGAATTAACTTTGTAGTGGTAATTATAGTTCTTAATTATCACCATATTTTAACGAAGTCTGAGACATGTTAACTTCAGTTTCTGCCTTTTTGTACAGTGGAGGCTGTAGACATCCTGGTTCCTCTGCCAAAGGGGATGACATCACACCTGTGGCATGCATGAGATAAGCATTGCTTCATTTAGACACAGGTTCTTGCCTCTAAGAGGTTCCTTGTGGGAGTGAAATGGCTTGGCTCCTGGTCCTGAAGTGTGACCCATGGGGTAGATGATTGCTGCAGGGCAAACTGCTGTGTCAGGTGGCACATGGATAACAAACACGGGCATGCCACTGGCTGAGGATCCATAGGATACAATAATGTGGCTCCTGGCAAATGGCAGGTAAAATGCCTATGCTTAAACCTCAGTGAAAATGGCCCAGCTGACAGTCAGTAATTCATTAACCGAGGGTGGAATGTGTGAGCTCAAGGCCTGAAAAAAGTCCTGTTTACTGGAGACAGACACTACTGTGTTGAGGAATTCTTTCCCACCACCTCTTCTGTGGGTGTTTTTTAACAAGTTCTGTTGTGTTTCTTTTAACAGTAGCTCTAGCATTAAGCTCACAGAAATGTTTTTGGCATGCAGGAGGCTCCACAGTTCAGAGGGAAGCAATGGGCTGTGAGATGGTAGCTGGGGGTGTAAGCCTTAGTCCTGTCTAGTGGCTCACCAGGGGCTTTTTTTGCCCCACTCACCTCTAGCTTGTCCATCGAAGGCCCCCACAGGAGGACTATTCTTGAGAAATGCTATGTGAGGCTCCAGCTCCTGAAGGACTGGTCCTGAAAAGAGCCTGGGCTTTTAAGCAGCAAAGCATGTACCCCTAGGAAGGCTGGACATTTTTATAGGTGCTAACTTGCAACAAAGTTAAGCTTAAACCTCCCATACTCGCTATTGTAATAGACACCTTGCAGACCATTTTGTCATTTTGTTCCCATGTGTAATATTGCTCATACATTTTTGTGATCATCTTATCTGTTCAGATTGGTTCTCTGCTACATTATTCACCTCAGTTTACAAATGCTGAGCTTGAAAATCGATTTTTTTGAATGATCAAAATGTTGGAAAAAAATAGAGTATTTTGCTTTTTAGAATTGTTTTTATCCACTGATAGATATTTAACTTTAGAAAACCCAAAATAAAATAAAAAATCCTCAACAATTTTGTTGAAATGGTCCTACAAACCACAGTACTAAGACTCAAACTAGGCTCGAGACATTCCTGCCCTAAAAGAATTCTTTTTGAGAGAATATAGCAGAGAGAAAACCGACATTTTGAAAAAGTTCTTTCTTGGTGGGGCCCTGGACCCAGCGAACACCCCTGTGAGGAGGGAGCCACACTGCCGAGCACAGTGAGACTGGCCACCAGAGAGCCTGCCCCATCCTTTCCCAGCTCTGGTGAGTGGCCCTCTCTGGTGCTCAGCGTGTCCTTTGCTCTTAGGGGAGTGGTGCTTGCTGGGCAAGCCAAAGCTCTCCCTGTGCAGCCAGGTTCCTCTGCAGCTAAACCAGACACTGTTTCTTTCTCACATTGTTGGACTACACTGTTAATTACATTTTGAAATATCCATATACTTTTCCTCTTAGGGGATCTTACAAGCAAGCTCCTCGCTAACAACTTCTGTGGTTCGCCATAACCTCTCAGAATAATCATCGCTTCCATTGAACTTATGCCAGTTGTTTTGTTAAACTAAATTGAGAGAACAGGGCCTATATTAATTCTCGAAAGGCAAGAGATTGCCCTGTGATTTGGGGAAATCTTGATTGCTTACAATATGAATAAATGAACAAGGCAGATATTAACTTTACACCTGACTTCAATTTCTTTGAGCAGTGAAGAAATATCCAGCAGGAGGGCAAAAATCCAGCTGAAACTTTTAAGCCAGCCATTAACAGGCTAACTTTATTGTGCTGGAAAATCTTCAGCTGCTTATAGAAAACAAAAGGGCAACGAATGCGGTATTTGTCTTTTATTCTTAGAAAAAACCCCTAAGATCAAACAGCTCCTAAAAGACTGAGCTGATATGCATCCCACTTACATATTTTGGATACCCTCTGATATTCATTCCACTGATGTATTTGATAGGTAATTATATCAGCCATATCGAGATGCTGATACCAAATAGCGGAAGACTTCAGTGTTTTGCCATGAAGCTTATACCCCTTGTTACTGAACTCTCATCAGACTTGAGATCTGCAGCAATCATTTGAAAGCTGTAGTTGGTATTTTTGTGCTTATGCCACATTTAAAAATTATTATTCTTGCTTCATCAGTTAGTCTTTTTAGCTGACTTGAAAAAAAATATTGCAAATGAGCTACTATTCTTATTTGTTGTTTTAAGAAGGGTAAGCACTGAAGTATTCAAATGGAACAGATTATACCTTTAATTACATCCAAACAGGATGCTGAGCTGATTTTTCTATTTTCCGTTTAATTGCTATAGTTCAAAAAGATATTGCAAATTTGTAGATGAATTATTTAAGCATAGTCTTCTGGCCTCTGTGTTTATGGCAGAGACCAAAAGGGGGGCAAAGAAAGAAAACAGAATTTAAAAGGGAAAATTGCTACTTCCTTCTTTAAGAAAAAAGCTTGAATAAAACATCTTGGGGGAAGTGTTTTAGCTGGATAGATGTTTTAGGCTTTCTGGGAGCATCTTGTGAGTCCATAGAATTCATTCATATCCCACCAACCACACTGTCCTTCATTCCTGAGGGATTACCTGTCTCATGCCATGGGTAGCAAAGTGCTGTTTCCTCTCTAACCTGCTCATCGGTGAGGGTGCTGCCTAAAGGATGCAATCCCAACCAGCCGCCCTTGTGGATGAGCTTGATCTCCATTCTCCTACGTACAAAATGAGAATAATGAAAGCAAGCACAATTCATCACTTCTTAAGCTAAACATATTTCCATTTTGTTTGCATGTGGATGTGTACATATCATTCACCATATATATTTAGAATATCTACTATGGCATTACAGCCAGTGATAAATCCTACTCGCTTACTGTATGTGTTATTTGCTGCAACATTAGGCTCAGTAAGAATTTTATATGTAACTTGTACCAATACTAAATATATTGTGGAATTGATGCACAGTTCTAAACAAGAGCATAACTTCCTGCTTTAACACAGTCGAAGGTGGCAGCTTGTGTGGCAATTCTTTTGTAAACAATTGCAGACTTTCCAAAGAATAAGCCAGTTAATTACATTTTTAATGATGTTTTTAGAAAATAGGATTCTTGGGTGGGAAAAAAACCCAAACTGTAACACAAACAAAAAAGTAAACCTAAAGCTTGTGCTGTATAAAGACATGCTGTCGGTGAAAAACTGGATTGTGCTGGCCCAGGTCTTTTGCTGCCCCCATCTTTTTTTTTTTATTATTTCTACTGAACTTGCCTGCTTAGAGTATTTTTTTATAGCTCTACTGTGAATTCAAAGAAAGATGACACTGGCACAATCTATTTAATTTTTTTGGTGGATTATCTTATTTCATTATTTTTAATAGTGCTAAGTATGTGCTACCCACTTACAGAGCTGATGCAGTGCATAGCAAAGCTTAAGATGTCCTCTTAAATACACAAAGCTTATGCAAGGCCGTGACACAAGTAGGTTTTAAACACTGGCAGTGTTGGCAGCTTTGAAGGGCTGATATGATACAGCCTTGCCGACACATCACAGGTTACAGGGAGAGATTCAGGAATAAATTGAACTAACTGGAGTAAGAGTAGTACCCAACTTTTATTGATGAAGTTCAGGGGAAGGAGGCACCGGGGGCAGCTGTATTAATCCCATAATAACTTGAAATATAATCAGTGCATTGCTGCAGGGATGGCTAGGAAGGGAGGGAGGTGGAGGTGTCAGGGTTTAAGTTCACAGGCTTTCCCAGTTCATTAAAAAGTGAATCAATCAGGGAAACAGGCTGGCTGTTCAAAGGGCTGGCAGTGCACGGCCCCGGACGCTGGGAGCAGGCAGATGGTGTGCCCGGCCGCGTGCAGGGGCTGCTGCACCATCCCTGGGAGGAGGCGGCTGTGTTCTACCCTGCCCGGGCCAGTAAAATGTGTTACAATGTGCTAGGGGAGATTCTGGCTGGATTTTGAGAACTTAAAAGCCAGGCAGTGTTGGTGCTGTGGGCCATAAAAAGGTGACGCCTATAGATGTTTATAAAAAGGGAAAAAAGTTTTGTTTTATAATTTCTAGAGTGGTGGTTTAACCAGCAGGCAAATGGGCAGAAGGAGTCTGCCTACAGGACCCCTCTTTGTAGGCATAGTAATTAGCTCATTACTATTAATTTTGCCATCCCTGGACTGATTAGTGATGTATTTGGAAAAAAAAAAAAGGAAATTCATATATCTGGATTTGGCATTTCCCACATTCTTTTGATGAGGCTGATGTACGTACACAGACCAGGAAACATCCTCGGAGAGTGAGCTTACTCACACCCACAGGCACTCAGAAGTTTAGGACAGAATGCCCTATATTTAAATAGGACTCAAGACTTTTTAAT